>NC_000087.7:62283833-63557160 GCF_000001635.26 Mus musculus | reverse complement strand
GATCATGTGGTTTTTGTCTTTGAGTTTGTTTATATAATGTATTACATTGATGGATTTTCGTATATTAAACCATCCCTGCATCCCTGGAATAAAACCTACTTGGTCAGGATAGATGATTGCTTTAATGTGTTCTTGGATTCGGTTAGCGAGAATTTTATTGAGGATTTTTGCATCGATATTCATAAGAGAAATTGGTCTGAAGTTCTCTATCTTTGTAGGATCTTTCTGTGGTTTAGGTATCAGAGTAATAGTGGCTTCATAAAATGAGTTGGGTAGAGTACCTTCTACTTCTATTTTGTGAAATAGTTTGTGCAGAATTGGAATTAGATCTTCTTTGAAGGTCTGATAGAACTCTGCACTAAACCCATCTGGTCCTGGGCTTTTTTTGGTTGGGAGACTATTAATAACTGCTTCTATTTCTTTAGGTGATATGGGACTGTTTAGATGGTCAACTTGATCCTGATTCAACTTTGGTACCTGGTATCTGTCCAGAAATGTGTCCATTTCGTCCAGGTTTTCCAGTTTTGTTGAGTATAGCCTTTTGTAGAAGGATCTGATGGTGTTTTGGATTTCTTCAGTATCTGTTGTTATGTCTCCCTTTTCAGTTCTGATTTTGTTAATTAGGATTTTGTCCCTGTGCCCTTTTGTAAGTCTAGCTAAGGGTTTATCTATCTTGTTGATTTTCTCAAATAACCAACTCCTCGTTTGGTTAATTCTTTGAATAGTTCTTCTTGTTTCCACTTGGTTGATTTCACCCCTGAGTTTGATTATTTCCTGCCGTCTACTCCTCTTGGGTGAATTTGCTTCCTTTTTTTCTAGAGCTTTTAGATGTGTTGTCAAGCTGCTAGTATGTGCTCTCTCCTGTTTCTTCTTGGAGGCACTCAGAGCTATGAGTTTCCCTCTTAGAAATGCTTTCATTGTGTCCCATAGGTTTGGGTACGTTGTGGCTTCATTTTCATTAAACTCTAAAAAGTCTTTAATTTCTTTCTTTATTCCTTCCTTGACCAAGGTATCATTGAGAAGAGTGTTATTCAGTTTCCACGTGAATGTTGGCTTTCCATTATTTATATTGTTATTGAAGATCAGTCTTAGGCCATGGTGGTCTGATAGGATACATGGGACAATTTCAATATTTTTGTATCTATTGAGGCCTGTTTTGTGACCAATTATATGGTCAATTTTGGAGAAGGTCCCTTGAGGTGCTGAGAAGAAGGTATATCCTTTTGTTTTAGGATAAAATGTTCTGTAGATATCTGTCAGGTCCATTTGTTTCATAACTTCTGTTAGTTTCACTGTGTCCCTGTTTAGTTTCTGTTTCCACGATCTGTCCTTTGAAGAAAGTGGTGTGTTGAAGTCTCCCACTATTATTGTGTGAGGTGCAATGTATGCTTTGAGCTTTACTAAAGTGTCTCTAATGAATGTGGCTGCCCTTGCATTTGGTGCGTAGATATTCAGAATTGAGAGTTCCTCTTGGAGGATTTTACCTTTGATGAGTATGAAGTGTCCCTCCTTGTCTTTTTTGATAACTTTGGGTTGGAAGTCGATTTTATCCGATATTAAAATGGCTACTCCAGCTTGTTTCTTCAGTCCATTTGCTTGGAAAATTGTTTTCCAGCCTTTCACTCTGAGGTAGTGTCTGTCTTTTTCCCTGAGATGGGTTTCCTGTAAGCAGCAGAATGTTGGGTCCTGTTTGTGTAGCCAGTCTGTTAGTCTATGTCTTTTTATTGGGGAATTGAGTCCATTGATATTAAGAGATATTAAGGAAAAGTAATTGTTTCTCCCTTTTATTTTTGTTGTTAGAGTTGGCATTCTGTTCTTGTGGCTGTCTTCTTTTTGGTTTGTTGAATGATTACTTTCTTGGTTGTTCTAGGGCGTGATTTCCGTCCTTGTATTGCTTCTTTTCTGTTATTATCCTTTGAAGGGCTGGATTCGTGGAAAGATATTGTGTGAATTTGGTTTTGTCGTGGAATACTTTGGTTTCTCCATCTATGGTAATTGAGAGTTTGGCCGGGTATAGTAGCCTGGGCTGGCATTTGTGTTCTCTTAGTGTCTGTATAACATCTGTCCAGGCTCTTCTGGCTTTCATAGTCTCTGGTGAAAAGTCTGGTGTAATTCTGATAGGCCTTCCTTTATATGTTACTTGACCTTTCTCCCTTACTGCTTTTAATATTCTATCTTTATTTAGTGCATTTGTTGTTCTGATTATTATGTGTCGGGAGGAATTTCTTTTCTGGTCCAGTCTATTTGGAGTTCTGTAGGCTTCTTGTATGATCATGGGCATCTCTTTTTTTATGTTTGGGAAGTTTTCTTCTATTATTTTGTTGAAGATATTAGCTGGCCCTTTACGTTGAAAATCTTCATTCTCATCAATTCCTATTATCCGTAGGTTTGGTCTTCTCATTGTGTCCTGGATTACCTGGATGTTTTGAGTTAGGATCCTTTTGCATTTTGAATTTTCTTTGACTGTTGTGTCGATGTTCTCTATGGAATCTTCTGCACCTGAGATTCTCTCTTCCATTTCTTGTATTCTGTTGCTGATGCTCGCCTCTATGGTTCCAGATCTCTTTCCTAGGGTTTCTATCTCCAGCGTTGCCTCGCTTTGGGTTTTCTTTATTGTGTCTACTTCCCCTTTTAGTTCTAGTATGGTTTTGTTCATTTCCATCACCTGTTTGGATGTGTTTTCCTGTTTTTCTTTAATGATTTCTACCTGTTTGGCTGTGTTTTCCTGCTTTTCTTTAAGGGCCTGTAACTCTTTAGCAGTGCTCTCCTGTAATTCTTTAAGTGACTTATGAAAGTCCTTCTTGATGTCCTCTATCATCATCATGAGAAATGTTTTTAAATCTGGGTCTAGATTTTCGGTTGTGTTGGGGTGCCCAGGACTAGGTGGGGTGGGAGTGCTGCGTTCTGATGATGGTGAGTGGTCTTGATTTCTGTTAGTAGGATTCTTACGTTTGCCTTTCGCCATCTGGTAATCTCTGAAGCTAGCTGTTTTAGTTGTCACTGTTAAGAGCTTGTTCTTCAGGTGACTCTGTTAGCCTCTATGAGCAGACCTGGAGGGTAGCACTCTCCTTAGTTTCAGTGGGCAGAGTATTCTCTGCAGGCAAGCTCTCTTCTTGCAAGGCAGGTACCCAGATATCTGGTGTTCGAACCAGACTCCTGGCAGAAGTTGTGTTCCATTCACTAGAGGTCTTAGGATCACGTGTGGAATCCTGTGTGGGCCCTTGCGGGTGTCAGGCGACTCAGCTGGCAAGGTAGCCCGGGGCTCGAGTGGAGTGGAAGGGGTTTGTGCCCCAGATCAAGCCCGGGTAGCCTACATCCCTATGTACCGCAGTCTCAAGTTTCGCGCAATTGGATTGGAGCAGGCGCTGTGTTCCACTCACCAGAGGTCTTAGGGTCCCGTGGGGAGTCCCGTGTGGGCCCTTGTGGGTGTTGGGCAAGACTCTGCTGGCAAGGTATCCCGGGGCTTGAGTCTCGAGTCCAGCGGAAGGGCGAGGTGGGTTTCTTTTATGCAGCAAAATGTTGTGTATTGTTTATATAGCCAGTCTGTTAGTCTATTTGTTTTTATTGGTGAATTGATTCCAGATTAAGGCAACTTCAGACCAACTTCTTTTATGCATATCAATGCAAAATACTCAATAAAATTCTCCCCAAACTAAAAGGGCTATTAGGTCCTTTTTCTGATAGTCAAAACTGCAATGAGAACTGCCAGTTTTCCTAGTGTCACTGGCTAATTGCTATTAGATAGTAACTAGGCTTTCTCCTATTCAGAGCACATTCCAAGAGGTTGTATAACAATTAACCAAAGGTCATCAGAAGGGAACTAATGATTTATTATAGGTTCTAGGGTAAAAGATAAAATATTGATTGGGTTTACCTATACAAAACTTCACTAATATCATAGTTATGGTTTGATAACTTCAGTGAACCTGTTGATCTGAGACAGTTGATGAACTTTGTAACATGAGGTCATGTATTCTGAAATATTTATAAGTGCTGAGGACAAAGAGACAAGGAAAATCGAGAGAGAAAAAAATTTTTTTTTTTGCCTTTCTCCACTTAGACTATTTTTTTTTTCCTTTTACTCACTTAGAAGAATTTTTCCCTTTCCGCACTTAGGATCTTTCTGCTTTGCCCTTATATAAATTTCATAAAAATATTTTTATAACTTAGTAATAACTTCTATAATCACTTCTCTAAATTCCTTCTCTTCCAGTGACACCTGGCTTGTTGGCTCAAAGTTAGAGCCCAGCAATTCCTGCTGAGCTAGAAAAAAGGCTGCATTGCTTAATCCTCCTCTGTTAGGCTACAGGTGTTAATCACCTAAGCCAGCCTACCCTCAGAAAAACCAAGTACTTTTTAGAAGTTATCATCAGCATTTCAGTACAATTTGAGAGCTAGAAAGCCCTGAGACATTTCGATTTTAAAGGCATTGCCAGGGTCCTACTCTGTGACTCCACTGCTATCCTGGCTCAGAGCAATCCTGGACCTCAAACTCTAGTATAGAGCAGTAGTGATAAAAAAAAAAAAACCTACATGGTATTGATACAGAGACTGACAGATGGATCAGTGGACTAGAACTGAAGAACCAGAAAGAAAACCACACATTTATAGACACTTGATATTTGGAAAGAAGCTATATATATATATATATATATATATATATATATATATATATATATATATATATATATATATATATGATGGAAAAAAGAAAGGATTTTCAATAAATGGTGCTGTTCTAATTTGCAGTCTGTATGTTGAAAAATAAAAATAAATCCATACTTATCACCTTGCACAAAGCTCATTTTCAAGTTGATCAAGATTATCAACATAAAATAAGATCCACTGAATCTAATAGAAGACAAACTCATTGACACAGAGAGGGAAATGTCCTAAAAACTACTCCCATGGCTCATGCTCTAAGATCATCAATTCATAAATGTGACCTCATGAAACTGGAAAGCTTCTGTAAGCAAACCATATAGGCAATGGTACTAATCATCAACCTACAGACTGGAGAAAAAAATCTCAACTAACCTCACATCTGATAAAGGGCTAATATCCAAAATATATAAAGAACTCAAGAAACGAAATAAACCAATCAAATATGGGGTATATATCTAAATAGAGATGTCAAGACAGAAGAGTCTAAAATGGCTAAGGAACACTTAAAGATATGTTTAAAGTCCTTAGTGCTCAGGTTAATTCAAATCAAAACAACCCTGAGATTGTACTTTACACCAATCAAATTGGCTAAGATCAAAACCTCAGATGACAGCACATGTTCGTGAAAATGTGGAGAAAAAGGAACACTCCTCCACTGCTGGTGGGACGGAAGCAGGTACAACTTCTCTGGAATTCAGTGTGGAGATTCCTCAGAACATTGGAAATAGGTCTACCTGAAGACCCAGATGTACCACTCTTGGGCATATACCAAAAAGATGTCCCACCATGCCCCAAGGCACATGTTTTTCTATGTTCATAACAGCCTTGTTTATTATAGCTAGAAGCTGCAAATAACCCAGATGTCCCAAAACAGAAGAATGGATACAGAAAATGTGGCTCATTTACACAATGAAATACTACTCAGCTATTAAGAAACGAAGACATCCTGAGTTTTTCAGGCAAATGGATGTAACTCGGAAATATCATTCTGAGTAAGGCAACTCAGAACCAAAAGGACATGCATGGTATATCCTCATTAATAAGTGGATATTAACCAAAAAAGTGCAGAACACCCTGTATTCATTCCGCAGAACTTAAAAAAGTTATCAAGCCACAAGTCCCAAGTGAGGACACCTCAATCCCACTTGGAAGGGAGAAAAAGAAATCACAGAGCGAGTGGGGGTGGTGGGAGGGTCTCAAGTGGGGATGGGGACCAGGAGTACTAGAGAAGAACATGATCAGGTATTGGTTAGAAAAAAAAAAAACTGAAGCCCTGAGGTACAGCAGAAAGAATGAAAACAGGCAACCTATGGAAGTATGGCGTTGGGGACCTCCCAGAATGTACCAGAGCCCTGGGAGGTGAGAGACTCTCAGGACTCAAATGGAGGTATCTTAGATGAAATGCCCTACAGTGGGGAGTAGGAACTTGTAGATGGGAAGCAGGAACTTGTAGAATCCACATCCAGTAGAAAGATAAGGAAGGCATGAAGTGAGTGATGGGGTTGCCATCCCACGTCAAAAGCTCTGACCCAGAACTATTCCTGTCAAAAAGAACTTCAAGAACAAAAACAGAGAAGAGCCTGATGGAAATGAGGTCCAGTGAATGGATCAAGGTGGGGCCCAGCTTGGGGAAAGGCCCCAAGGCCTTACACTACTACTGAGGCTATGAAGTGCTCACAAAAGGGGGCCTATTATGACTGTACCCGAATGACCCAAAAAGCAACTGGAAGAGTCAGGTGCAGATATTTACACCCAACCAATGGACAGAAGCTGCTGATCCCTCTGGTTCAATGAGGGAAAAGCTGGAAGAAGCTGAGGAGGAGGGCAACCCTGTATGAGGACAAGCAGTCTCATTTAACCTGGATCTCCAAGACCTCTCTGACACTGAGCCACCAATCAGGCAAAATATACAAGCTGACATGATGCCCCAAACACACATACAGCAGAGGACTGCCAGGTCTAGGTTTAGTCAGAGAAGATGCACCAAACCCTCAAGAGACTGGAGGCCACAGACAGTCTCTTGGGTAGTTCTGGTGAGGTGGGGGTTGAAGACAATTTTGTGGAATTGGTGGGCGGTGGTATGGAATGTGGAACAATCAGAGGGGGGACCTAGAGGGGTATAACACCTGGAGTATGAAGAAAAGATTAAATAAATCAAAAAAGATAAATAAATAAATAAATAAATAAATTCTTAATGAACACTGGCTTTTAAAGGTTTCTTTCTTTTGAGTACATTCTCTTTCTCTCTCTCTCTCTCTCTCTCTCTCTCTCTCTCTCTCTCTCTCTCTCTCTCTTTCTTTCTCTTTCTCTCTCCTTTCTCCTCTTCCTTCTCTTCCTATTTCTCACTTGCTGCTTTGCTCCAGAATATTTATCAACAGTCACCTATTATTCTACCTATGTTTAGAAGGGGTGAGTCTCTGCCTCTTTAAGGAATCTAAGGGAGTTTTTTTTTTTCCTACAAAATTAAAATGAGAGTATTGTCCTGGAAATTTCCCAATGCTTGTTTTGTAGTGTGTAGCACTTTCCTGATACTTACAGAGGAGTTCCTATTAATTGAAAATTTTGCGTCTGTGTATCAGAGGGAGAACAATAAATGGAGAAAGAGAGGATAAGGTGGGAGTTCTCATTGTTTTTTATTTGCTGAGAAATAATCTATGCACTAGACACACCAGTGCTTTGGTCATTTCCCAGATAAAACACCTGCTTTTAGCTATCAACGATTACAAACAAATATAGTAAAAATATGTAAGTATATTTTTGTGAGAATATGTTTTCCATTGATTTAATTATCAGAAATAATATTTTTCAGTCCTGTACTTAATTTGTTTAGCCCCTAGATATGAATCCCTGAAATATGTGTACTTGGGCTTTTGAAATATATTGAGATAGCTATCCAGGCTCTATTCTAATTTATCAGAACAATGTATGTCAGTTATAATAAGTATATAATATCCCTAACATAATTACTGAATAATATATAGATAAAGCAAGACATCAAACTTTATCCCGTAGAGATGCCCAGACAAAGATAGCTGATAATAAATAACTCTGAAAAGATAGTTAATAAAATTTATATTTGTCCACTTTGGTGAAGTAAAACCCCTCTGCACAGATATTTCTTTCATGATATAGAATAGAGGTCCTAACTGTCACAGGAACAGATTTATATAGTTTGTCAAAGAATTCTTTACAAGATTACAAAAGAGGTCGAATATAAATGACATAGTCTTTAGTTGAATTGACCTTTTATAAATAGAAATTTGACAAAAAATAATATTTACTCTATGGGTGCTTTTAAAATAGAATGGTTTGCATGGAACAATTTAGTATTGGAAGGATTAGAAGTTCGAAGCTATCCTTGGTTACATTCTAAGTTGGGGCCAGCCTAGGCTATATGACATCCTGTCTGAAAATATGAAATTACTGGAACCAGTAGTTTATCTTTATGAATCCTCTACTTTGGATACTGAATCATGAGCAATATCAGAAGTACAAGGTCTATCAGTACCAGAAAGTATAAAAAGAATTTCCCCAAACAAAAATAATTTAAGAGTTATTTTTAGGGGCATGATTATGTTGCCAGGGAATAAAAGCACTTTGAGTTTAGAGTGGTCAGTAATGAGGAGTGAGTATTGCTCTTACACAGGACTCACATTGGTTAGCTCACAGTCACCTTTACCTTGAGGTTCAGGAGGCCTCTGGCAACTGTGGGCATGTGCATTTCCTTACATACATATGTACGTACGAACACATACACACACACACACACACACACACACACACACACACACACACACACACACACACATTTAAATAATAGGGAAAAGTACTTTGCTTTATCTATCAGTTTAAAGGAAGTTTGAGTTGAATGTACTTAAAAGAGGTGCCTCATAACCAAAGTATGAAATCTGCTAGTCTTCCACAAATTAGGTGACTCAGAGCCACTACTCAAATAAATTACACCCTATAAAATCAAATAACCCCATTTAAAAATGGGGCTCAGAACAGAACAATGATTTCTCACCCGAGGAATACCGAATGGCAGAGAAGCACCTGAAAAAATGTTTAACATCTTAATCATCAGGGAAATGCAAATCAAAACATCCCTGAGCTTCCACCTCACACAAGTCAGAATAGCTAAGATCAAAAATTCAGGTGACAGCAGATGCTGGCGCAGATGTTGAGAAAGAGGAACACTCCTCCGTTGTTGGTGGGATTGTAAGCTTGTACAACCACTCTGGAAATCAGTCTGGCGGTTCCTTAGAAAATTGGACATAGTACTACCAGAAGATTCAGCAATACCTCTTCTGGGCATATATCCAGAAGATGCCCCAACCGGTAAGAAGGACACATGCTCCACTATGTTCATAGCAGCCTTATTTATAATAGCCAGAAGCTGGAAAGAACCCAGATGCCCCTCAACAGAGGAATGGATACAGGAAATGTAGTACATTTACACAATGGAGTACTACTCAGCTATTAAAAAGCATGAATTTATGAAATTCCTAACCAAATGGATGGACCTTGAGGGCATCATCCTGAGTGAGGTAACCCAAACACAAAGAATCTCTCACAATATGTACTCAGTGATAATTGGATATTAGCCCAGAACCTTAGGATACCCGATACAAGATATAATTTGCTAAAAACATTAAACTCAAGAGAACGAAGACCAAAGTGTGGACACTTTGCCCCTTCTCAGAATAGGAAATGAAACACCCATGGAAGGAGTTACAGAGACAAAATTTGGAAGTGTGACGAAAGTATGGACCATCTAGTGTATGCCATATCCAGAGAACCATCCCCTGATCAGCTTCCAAATGCTGACGCTATGGCATACACTAGCAAGATTTTGCTGAAAGGACCCAGATATAGCTGTGTCTTGTGAGACTATGTCAGCGCCTAGCAATCACAGAACTGGATGCTCACAGTCAGCTATTGAATGGATCACAGGGCCCCCAATGGAGGAACTAGAGAAAGCATCCCACGAACTAAGGGAACTGCAACCCTATAGGTGTAACAACAATATGAACTAAGCAGTAACACGGAGCTCCTGTCTCAAGCTGCATATGTATCAAAAGATGGTCTAGTCGGCCATCACTGCAAAGAGAGGCCTATTGGACTTGTACACTTTATATGCCCCAGTACAGGGGAACGCCAGGGCTAAAAAGGGGGAGTAGGTGGGTAGGGGAGTGGGGGTGGGTGGGTATGGGGTACTTTGGTATAACATTGGAAATGTAAATGAGCTAAATACCTAATAAAAAATGGAAAAAAATAAATTACACCCTAGACATGTGCAGCCATGAGGTCCACTGGTAAACTGTGGATAGAGATCAATGGTAGAGCTATTGGATTATGTAAGGGGAGGCTTAAATAAAACTGAGAGAGTCACAGTCTCATGTGATATAAGCTGGCTTTTGTTTGTGTGTTGGTATTATATAGTATTATAATCCTTACTTGCTTTCGAGATATATTCCATATAGTTCAGACTGTCCTTTATCTCACTTAATAGCTCAATATGACTATGAACCACTGATCCTCCTGCTTTCATTTTCCAGAACAGCTAGTATTAAAGAGAGGTACCAGCATGCTCTACTTGATACAGTTTTAGAGATAAAACCCAAGGCTTCATGCATGAGAATAAAGTACTCTACCAAATCTACTTCGGCAGCTGCAAGCCTTCCTGTTAATGATAAGTCCAAGACAACATTTCTTACCCTTAACACATCATGCCTATGGCTATAATCATTAATGTCCTCTTCTGTCTAAATCAATATCAACTTCACACAAGCCAGAACCATTTGAGAATATTGAATTTCAATTGAGAAAATAACCCCACCAAACTTTTGCCTGGAAAAGGCTTTGTTGAATTTTATTAATTAATGATTTCTATAGAAGGATATCCCAGTTGGCAGTATCAGCTCTGGACTGATGGTACTGGATGCTATAAAAAAAAAAAGTAGGATGATCAAAACATGGGGAATATGCCAGTATGCAATTTTTCTACATGTCCTCTACTTCAGGTCTTACCTGCTCCAAATTCCAGTCTAGGGTTTCTGGTGTGACTTTCATGTATGATGAATTACAAACTGAACTATGAACCAAAACATTTTCTCTCCCAGTTGATGTTGTTCATAATGTCTTATCACCTAAATACAATCCCTTACTAAGGCAAGTTAGTATGCCAATGTAGCTCATATGGAATACCAAGTACTGAATGTTCACGGTGGTCCAGATAGAGCATAGAAATAATGAACTTCACTGGTCATGATAATGCATACCTAATATCTATGTACGTGAAAGACAGGAGGATGAGTGTAAGTTCAATGCAATGCTGAGCTACATTGGGAGGTTCTGAGTCCAAAACAAAACAAAACAAAAACAAAAACAATATCAAAAACAAAACAAAAAAAAAAACACAAAACGGGAGGTTAATGAGATGCTAAACAAATAAAGCACTTGCTAAGCAATTGTGATGGCCTTCATTCCATTCTCAGAACATACATGAATGTAAAGAGGGAACTGCATTCAGCAAAGTGATGCTCTGACTTCCACATGTGCTATAGATCACATATGCTACCACATAATAATAATAGTAGTAGTAATAATAATAATAATAATAATAATAATAATAATAAATGTGTTTAAAAATGAAAAGAAAATTTATTCAGTCATATTATATTAGGCTTATAAAAAACTAGCACTGAGGAAGAGAAATTGGAGTAGTATTGAAAGTTTGAGGCAAGCATGAACTGCATTAAGAATGTTAGCACCTTATAACTTTCTGTAGGTATCCTGCCCAAAACAAGATACATGAAAGTTTATTTTACACACAAATTCAGACTATAGTCCATCACTGTTGGGGCATCAGTGCAACAGGAAGTAGCAGAAACTTGACACAAGTCAAGAGTATAGATCAAGGAATTGATGCGTGTATGGTTACTAGAACTTAATTTGCTTTCTTTATTCTCATACACTCCAGAATCCCCATCGTAAATAATGGTGCCACAACAAGGGAAGTTCTTCCCATATAAATTAAAAGTAATCAAGATGCAGGCACACAACCATGCTCACAGACTAAGTAGTATAGACAATCCTCCATTCTGATTTCCCTCCCAGGCAATTCTATATTGTTTTATGTATATAACATTAACCATCACAGCTTCATTCATTGTTAACCGGTCACATAGACACATCACATTGTGTTTTAGACATGAACTACCAACCCTTATTTCCAAAGTTCTCTGTGTGTTTAATAATGCATAATACAGTTTTACTTTAAAAGTCCTCATAGTCTTTAAAATTTTTACCACATCAAAAAATGTATTGTGATATCTTGTAAAAAATTATGTTATTGCTATGCGTAATAGAATAATGTAAAAATTATTATCACAAAATAAAAATAAGTATTAGGAATAGAAAGTGATGATTATACAAAAAGCCAAAATCAAGCAGAGAAAGGAAATCCTCCATTTCTGGGGCTTTCCATGGAGAAATCAGCTTTGGTGTCCCAATTCCTCTACATATGCTATCTTCAGCACACACAGAATTTCTCAGCATTTAAACTGATTCCATTTCTCACCTTCAGATGTCCTTGTCCAGTATTAGATCATGTCCCATCATCCTGGCCTTTCTAATACTCTGGAATCTCTACAGTAGCTTAAACTTTACCTTCATAACTTCATGCAACAGCCTCTTGGGGCTTCTTTGCCAGGATTCAAACTCTGTCACACAGTTCTGGCCTCAGCTGTTCTTAAAGACTGTCTTAGTATTGCATCTTTCATATATTAAATTTAGAAAAATGTAGACATTGCCACCAAATTTCATGACTGGCCCAAGAGGTAACCTAGTTTCACTGGACCATAGCTGTAACATCATATCTCAGTTAATGTATCTGAAACGTTTGACCATGTTTCATCAACACTAGTATCATTGGCGAATGTAAAACATACAGAGTTCCCAAAGCTTTTTAATCATTCCCAATTCTAAGGTATGTTAATTTATTTTTAAACAAATTCAACATATATATTTTTGGTATGAACTTCATTGTACAAAGTTCCATTTCAAGGACTTGTGACTTTGTGATTAAAAATATGAACATAAGATGTTAAAAAAACATAAAATGTATGCACAATGAAATGTTTTGTCCACAGACATCCAAATTCTCTCAATATGTCTTACATTTTCTAGCCTCCATTCTCCATTTAATATTGCCTTAACTCAAGGGGATTAATGATAAACACCTTCTTTCTGAAAATATTTTTTTTCCAAATTCAATAAAATAAAATAAAATAAAAGCCAATTCAGTTTAAAAGAATGCATTTCTGTTTGATGGAAAACTCAAGTTGATCGTGCTGTGCTTTAAACTATTTCGAGTATTTGATATGCTCTCTACTTTATAGAGTTTGACTCACATTTAAGGGTACCCTGAGAAGTTCTGGTAAGTAATTTTATAATATTCAGTCAAGTTCCTACAAATCCAAAGTAACCAAAATATCTTTAGAAATCTGCAACCCTTGAAAAAACATATTGTCTTGCAGATTTTATAGTATATAGACCTGTACTGGCTAGTTTTATGTCAACTTCACACAGCTGGGGTTATCACAGAGAAAGGAGCTTCAGTTGAGGAAATGCCTCCATGAGATCCAACTCTAAGACATGTTCTCAATTAATGAACAAGGTGAAAAGGCCGTTTGTGGGTGGGACCATCTGTGGGCTGGTAGTCTTGGGTTCTATAAGAGAGCAGGCTGAGCAAGCCAGGGGAAGCAAGACAGTAAAGAACATCCCTCCATGGCCTCTGCGTCACCTTCTGCTTCCTGACCTGTTTGAGTTCCAGACCTGACCTCCTTAGTGATGTAAGCCAATAAATCTCTCCTTCCTCCCCAAATTGCTTCGTGGTCATGATGTTCTGTCCAGGAATAAAAACCCTGACTAAGACAACACCCTATCCTGTTACATATATTATGCTATTTTTTTCTAAGCCCAGTTTATAGAGATAATTATGTCTGACAGAAAATAAAGCTCATTAATTTGAAAAAAGAGTTTCAATAACAGAATTTACTCTAGTTTTGGAGGGTTAACATGGTGAGTCAAAAAATGAGATGAACTGCCTTGTTGCTGCTCTAAGAACTTAAGAGGTTTTTTTGCAATGATGATTTGTGGGAATTTAAAAGGTATACATAACTACATGTGTATTTGTGTTTGTGTGTGAGAGAGAGAGAGATTAGGATAAAGTAATTTGTATTATTATTATTATTAACAATTTTTCATACAATATATTTTGAGCATGTGTCCCATCCCTGAATACCTCCCAGATTTTTTCCAACCATCATACCCAATTTAATGTTCTTTCTCTTTCTTTCTCTCTCTTTTTCTTTCTCTCTCTAAATGAAAAAAACAAAAAAGCCTGAATCAACAACAACAAAAAATCATGAAATCAAAAAGCCTCAGAAAATCACACACACACACACACAAAACACACACACATATACACACACACAGAGAGAGAGAGAGAGAGAGAGAGAGAGAGAGAGAGAGAGAGAGAGAGAGAGAGAGTAAGCCAAAACAAACAACATCAAAGAAGTCCACAAAAATAACATGTGTTGGTCAACTCTCTGTAGGTATTAGTCAACTCTGGAATTTGGTTGACATGCACAGCAATATTCCATCAGAAAAAAAAAAGAGTTCTTTCATATGCCTGAGGGTCTCAATTTAGAACAGAGTCTATGTACATTTCCCCATCTAAGTGTTGGGATCTCATCTATCTTGAACTTGTACAGGTTTCATTTGTGCTACCACAGTCTTGTGAATTCTTATGTTCAACACCATTTTGTCTGGAAGAGAATGAAGAGGAAACCATATTTTTATGAAACTTAATAAATAAGTTTTCTCCACTTAAGAATAAGAACAAATTTGTTGTTAGAGTTATAACATCTCTCTTTTCAAAGAGACCATCTCATTACAGACATGTGTTCATTCCAACTACGAAATAACTAATATAATAATGTAAACTTTTAGTTATCTTCCAATATTGGTAAATATTTACAATTCAACTGATTTGGTAAATCAATTCAAAACTGACATTACCAATTTGAAAATTAAATAACTGTTTATTAAAATTACTAAGGTATAAAAATAAGTATGATTGCTATCAGAAAATATTGCCTTAATAAAATTAACATAAGTGAAGTAACAATTTTACTTAATATAGATTGTATCTCATATTCATCAATACTATTTTAAGATATTATAGTCTTCATTTTATGCATCTGGGATTAGATGACATGCTGAATTTCAGTGCCTGAAATAATAACTAGAGATGTTAGATGACTGGGAGGAAACTGGATTTGATTTTTATACTTATTGTGTTTTTATAATACTAATATTAAATCAATTGGTTACTACACTAAAGCTTTTTGAATCACTTTTTTTCAAATTTTAAAATCTTATGCTACCTCTTATACTACATAGCAAGGCATTATTCAACAGATTCTTAATTTGTTAAATTGTTCTTTGTGAATGACAATGATGTGTAAGAATATTAAAATCATCAATATACTCACCAAATAACTACAATGTTTTTAATATGTTGAAGGAATTTTTATATTCTGCATCTGTTAGAAAAATATCTTAATGTTCATTAGACACAGCCCTGGAAGGAATTAGGGTAATTTTTTTCTTTGAGCTTAGAGATGGGTGAGTCCTTCAGTAACATTTAGAATTTCTTTTTACCATGAGCATTCTTGAATCTCGACAGTCCTGACCCATGAAACAATCGAACAGGGTCTGAGAAACCACCTAAGGAGAGAATGGGGAACAAGAAACACAAAGAATGGACAGCAAGACAAAAAAACAACAACAACAACAACAACAACAAAAAACCTGATCAAGCTGACAAATTTTGTTTTTCCCAGGCAGGTTTTATACCAATAGAAACAGGAAATGGGGAGTGAAAATGATGCGGAATCACTTTGTTTCTGGGGGAAAGCACCTGTTCCCCAAAGCAGGATATTGACTAGGTAAAAAAAGTTCAGCAGGAGGAACAAAACAGAGTGGGTTGCTAAGTACCTGTCCACAAGATCTATAGCTATTTGTTCTTAACTGGGACTAGTACTTTCCTATACAGGCCTCAACTTTTCCCACAGAAATCTCAACTAAGATAGGACTTTTCCACTAAGGCCAAAACTTTGTTAGTAAGGACTTCTGGCTGACAAGGCAGTTAACTTCACCCACAGTCATTCCCAACACTTGACTATAAATACTGCACCTGGAAATTAAAAATAATATTTGTTTGCATGAGATGCAAGCATGAACATGTCTTGATTGGATTAACAACTTTTGGATTAGAATGGCTAGAAGATAAATACAACAAGACAAATTAAAATTAAGTTAACTATTGGGTAAGTAAACCTAATTAATATGCTTTATTGGCAAAACCAGATACTAATATTGAGAAAACCAGCAAAGTTTCAACATTAAGGTCAAAAGAGCTATGAAACAAAAAACCTTTTTAAAAGTAGGGATGTGAAAATTTTAATTTCTCATTTGTTTAATGTTGCATGAGACTGTAGAAAAAATAGTGACAATGGGATAGAAGTCAACATAAGATTCAAAGTCACACAAAACATTAAAATAGACAGCATTTGCTAAATAAAAGTGTAATTTCAAAACTTAGTGAAATATTTATTAATAAAAAACTATTTGAAAGCATGTGGCAATGAGCAGACTAAAGCCCACACTAAAACGTTAGCTTATCTTTGGAGTTATTAATAGTATGCCAAAATTGGAATGCCTTCTTTTGAGACACGGATGCATTTAATGAAATCATATTCTCTCTAAAATTTTCATAACATCAACACTGCTGACAAGTATGAAGAAAGCAATGACTTGACTAGCTATTGATGCTGCAGTAAGTTTGTATTTTATTTTAATTTATTTACATTCCAAATATCCCACCTCCTGATCCCACTTCCTACAGTTCTTCAACCCATTCATCTTCCCCATTTCCTCTGAGAGGGTGTTCCACAAGACACCCACCCCATCTCACCTCAACATATCCCACACCAACATCCCTGATGCATCAAGTCTCTCCAGGATTCAGTCTATCCTTTCCCACTGGGCTGGAAAAAGCAATACTCTGCTACATATGTGCCAGGGGCCATGGACTAGCCCAAGTATGCTCTTTGTCTGGTGGCTTAGTCTCTCAGATCTTCCTGGGAGTTTGGGTTAATTGACACTCTTGGTAATCCTATGGGGTTGTCATCTTCTTCAGTTCTTTCAAACTTTTCTCTAACTCTTCTGTATGCGTCCAATGATTAACTATAATTATCTGCATGTGTCTCAGTCAGTTGTTTTTAGAGACACTAGGGGCCCTGTCTATTAACTGGAGGTGGTCTTTCCAGGTTCCATCTCCGCACTGTTGGGCATTTCGGCTAAGATCACCACCCAGTTCCGGGAGCCTCTCACATCCCAGCTCTCTGGGACTTTCTAGAGTTCCTAAGAGCTCCCCACCACCAGATTACACGTCTGGTACATGGATCAGACCGCCTGAAATTGGAATCATGGATGATTTCAACTTACAAAGAATGTGTAGAGAAACAAATGTTTTCTCTGGAAGAGTACTGGCTATCACTCCTAACCACTGAGCAATCTCTCCAATTCAAGAATATTATTTCTTTAAGACAAGATGTCTTTTCTTGAAGTTCTTATATTGGAAATTATAGATAAAATCTTTTGTAACATGATGCTAATTGTCTGAGAATATGTTTCCCATCTGTACCTTAAATACTAGATTAATTTAAAATGTTAACTGTCACTAAACAACATTAATAACTATTTTTCATTTCATTTTTCATGCAGGTTATTGTAGACTAAATAAATAGTCTGATGTTATGCTGGGCATGGTTGTGCACACCTTTATTCCCAGCACATGGGAGGCAGAGGCAGGTGGATTTCTGAGTTCAAGGCCAGCCTGGTCTACAAAGTGAGTTCCAGGACAGCCAGAGCTATAGAGTGAAACTCTGTCTCACAAAACCATAATAAATAAATAAATAAATAAATAAATAAATAAATAAATAAATAAATAAATAAATAAATAAATAAATGAATAAATGAATAAATAAATAAATAAATAAATAAAATTAAAAAAATAAAAAAGAAGTCTGATTTTATTGTGTGAATTGATGCATTTAAAATTAATGCAAAATATAACATATGATTATTCTCACAATGAAGATATCCATAAGATACCTTATGTGATAAAATGTTTTAGCAGTGAACTATATTTTAACAGAGAGATCATTGAAAAGCCCTTAACTTGTGTCCTTTATTATCTGAAATAGGGTGTATTATGTGTATGTATGTATATATGTATGTATGCATTGTATGTGTGTGTCTTTCTGTGAGTGTATTTGAACTTTGTGAGGGTGCGAAGAGAAAGCGTTATGAACCAAGCAGTCCAGGAAGGTTAGGTTGGGGTGTCTCCTCTGGAGTTATACACAACAGGATTTGGCTATATTTGAAGCCAGCAAACTCTAACAATAGTATTGCTAATATCCCCTTCTAAATTTGAATCATATCCCTACACCCATTGCCCAAATTGTTGCTGTATGAACAATATGGATGCTGTAAATTCAAACTCTGCCCTTGTCATTCAATAGCAATCTCAGTTAACTACTAAGACATCTCTTTAAATACTCTTTTGTGA
Source organism: Mus musculus (assembly GCF_000001635.26). Classification (NCBI taxonomy): domain Eukaryota; kingdom Metazoa; phylum Chordata; class Mammalia; order Rodentia; family Muridae; genus Mus; species Mus musculus. The sequence continues at coordinate 63,538,790 of NC_000087.7, read as the reverse complement.
ACACAGACAAATAATAAAATTCTTCTAGTTTTAGAGCTTTATGATAGCTATGAATTTCAACAAGATATCATAAGGACCTATTAATGATTAGAGGTTTGGCAAAGGTAAGTGCTTGATCATGGACCATTTTCTACTTTGGTTAATGCTTCACATGTTGAATTATACCATATCAGAATATACATGAATATTTGTCTTAAGCATTACACAGAATAAGAAAATAAACAGAATAGGAAAGTGAATGGAAGATAGTTTTGACATTACTAATTAATTTACAAAATTATTTTTAAAATGGAATTTAAAATGAGAGATAGTAATTGTTAGTGAAGTTGTTAAAAAACGAAATTTTTGTGGAGAAAATAATTTTCTACACTAGATCTTTAGGCTAGTCTGTTCCAATAGGGGAAAGTAACTGGTATTGGTAAGACATAATTTTTATTTCCAGTATTCAGTAGGCTAATGCAGCAAAATCATACTTTCCAAGGAAATTTGAGCTATGTAGTGAGATCCTATGGCTTAATAAGTGTTCTATTAATACAAGATACCATCACCAGGAAAATATTGTAAACTGAAACCATTTAATCATGACTTGCTTACAGTTTCAGAGATTTAGTTCATTCTTACTGTGGTGGGAGTGCAGTAGCATGTAGACAGACATGTTAATTGAACAGTAGCGAGAGAATCTTCAGGTAGAAAGAAGAGAGAAACTCTGGTCTTGTAATGTACATTTTGAAATATCAAAATAATACCCAGTGTCAATACTTCCAAAAATGTTATACCCATTTCAACAAGGTCATACTTATTCCAACAAGGTCATACCTGCTTACTCTTTCAATTATGTTACTCAGTACTTATTCAAATATATGAACCTTATGGGGGCCATCCTTATTCACACTGTTTCTAAATACTTTCTTTTTAATTGGACACTTTACTTATTTGCATTTCAAATGTTATCTCCATTCCATGTTTTCCATCTACAACCCCTATATCCCATCTCCCCTTTCCCTGATTTTATGAGGGTGATCCTCCAACCTCCAACCCACTCCTACCTCACCGCTCTAGCATTAGGCATAGAGTGTGGAATAACCACGATACAACTCATGCACTACATGAACTTCAGGAGGAAGTAAGACCAAAGAGTGGATGCTTCCATCCTAATTAAACGGGGAACAAAATAATCAAGGGACGTAGATGATGGGAGGGAATTGTGAAGAAGAGAAGAGGGGGGGCAAAAAAGAGGGGAAGAATCAGGAATGGAAGAAGACAGGAGAGTTGTTCAGAGGGTAAGGACATTGAACAGGGGTGTATAGCAACTGGGGGATGAGGAACTGGTGGTAAAAAACAGAAAGTCCCAGATGCTAAGAAAGCAAGAGCTTCCCAGGACTCCAGAAGGATGGCATTAGCTAAAATACTCCCACAACGGGGACGGGAAAACCTGTCGAGACTAAATATATTATTTAAAGAGAGATAATGAAGTATTCTCTCCCTCTTTCTCTGTTTCTGTCTGTCTGTCTCTGTCTCTGTCTCTGTCTCTCCCTCTCCTTTCCTTCATCTCTCCCTCCATCCCTCCCCCTCGGTTGTGTGGTTTGGTATGGTGGTGGTTGTGGTGGTGGAGATTGTGTGTGTGTGTGTGTGTGTGTGTGTGTGTGTGTGTGTGTGTTTGTTTGCATGTGAACACACACATGCCTGTGAAGAAATGCCATGGTGTGCATGTATAGCTCAGATGACATCAGATGTCACTTTTATTTCTCTACAATATAGGACATAAGAGTCAAACTCAGGCTGTCAGGGTTGGCAGGAAACACTTTACCAGTTGAACCATCTCTACTGCCCATAACATAAAGGTCTATATCTAGTTTTGTTTAGTCTATGTATAGTTTAGCTGACTATGGATTTACTTTCTTGGTGTATCGTGGCATAAAGACATTCTTCATATTTCTTTATACTTTATACTTTAGCAAGTAGTATAGTAGTGATGTTACTTTCAGAAATGTACTATGGTTATTTAAAGTATTACTATTAAAGAAAAAAGAGATAAATGGTATATGAAAACTTTATCCTGACAATGTTTCTGCATATATAAAAATAATCTAAAACAAAAATTGAAGATTAAATAATTAAGCTTGAGATATACTTTCCTTTTATGAATATTCAGTAGGGACGTATAATTTAGGAGAAATAACAGATGTTTCAAGCCTTTGTTTCATAAGGCTTCTGCTACTCTGAAAAAGTTTATGCAAACTAAAACGCCCAAAATAAAAATCAGTAAAGAAAATTGTATTTGAACACTGACATTCTTATTATGAACCACACATATGTAAAAAAATTAAAATAGTAACATAGATATTTATCTTGCTAACATTTAAAATATTGAGTAATGAAGTATTTGTGCATATTTTACTGTCTTGAAAGAGAATCTCAACAATTACCTTAGGCTTTTTTTTTAACTCAAAGGTCTTCCAATTATGGCTGTAGCTATGAGTATTAACTACCATACCAGCAAGAATTGTTTTAGATATTTACAAGAAAACTATTAGCTGGGATATAGGTATCTGCACCGTAGATTTTGTAAGAAAAAGAAGAATAAAATATTAATAAAATAGAATATGTTAAAAAAATTCAGTTTTGTTGCACATTTCCTGAACAGAAAAAAAAATATCATGATTTATATACCATATATCCAGGATTATGTGCATAAGCTTATGTGTATTTGTGTGTGTGTGTCCGCACACACATGCACATGCACACACTTGTGCACGTATCTAACTTATTTCTAAACCTATAGCTTACTATAACTCTTCAAAATAAAATATGTTAACTCACAAAATGTCATGTTTACATGATATTAGTTCAATTTTTAGGGTAGAAACCTAGATGTCAGAAAAGTTAGTATTTTTTTATTTTTATATTATGAAGATAGTTGTATACCCCTGTGTATGTTTTACTTTTTCCCTTTAACATAGAAATGAATAATGGTTTGAAAATTTGGTACTCTTTTTCAAACTTTTTGTTTGATCTTCCTGAGTTTTAAATCATGCACCCAGTCCCACTTATCTCCTCATCACCTTGTATTCCGCTTCCATCATTGCAACCACCCCACCAGAATAAGAATCTCATCCTGGAATTTATAATGTCACAGTGTATATCCCATAGTGTGCACTTTTATCTACACTTCTTTGTTTCCAAGTTGTTCATTTTAATGAGTCTTAAGAGCTCTCTGCCTTCTACTATACTATCAGTACTAATGCATAACTGTAACTCCTCTCAGATATCCTGTTGTTTCCCTTTTTTATGGAGATCCTGTAGTATGGGATCTGTAGGGTGGCCATTTTAATCTACTTCAGCAGTTCACCAATGGGGGTCAATGTTGTGGTGGGGCAATTCAAACCCCAGGATCTGGGCCTGAGAGAGATCTGACTAATCAGACCACCAGCTCTGCCACACTACCACCATCTGGGAGAGATTTCCTGCCCTTTCCAAGCTTCCCTTTCCAAAGTTGCAGCCAAAAAGGGGCAGAAACAACTTTCATGCTACCATACCCTCAGTGCTCTCTCATTTGTGCCCCTGCCATCAAAGCCAGCTTTACTGTGCTTCCCAGACAAGGTAGAGGGGTCATACTCTACAGTGCTACAGCAGGTAAGGGATGGAGCCAGGTCTCTAATTCTCACTCCCTCTGAGCATGCTCACCAGTAACCCCCCAAACCAGGGCCAACTCCCTCCCTGCTGCTCAGATGAGGTGCATGGCCTAATCTCCCAAGTGCTGCAAGAGGTGATTGGGCTCATGGCCCCATCAGGGACAGCTCTCTTGCCAAGGGTGGTGAGGGCAGAAGGGATGGAAAGGGTCTCTCCTTTGTCCAAACCACTGCACATCAAACAAGAGGCAGGACCAGGTACCCATGCCCATGCCCACCAGGCAGCTCATCAGAAAGCCCCAAATCTAGGGCCAGCTCTACTCTGCTGCTCAATCAAGGAAGGCTGTCACTAGAGGCAGGTTTTGAGATCATATATGCTCATGTCTGGCCAGTGTGTAGACAGCCTCTTTTTGCTGCCTGTGGATGAAAATTTATAGCTCTTGGCTTCATCTCCGGCTCTAACAAAAATCTTCCTGAAAACTACCATGATTCTTGGCAAGACAATAATGAAATTAACCTCTGAAACTGTAAGGCAGCCCCAGCAACGTTCTTTGCTTTATAGGAATTACTGTGGTCATAGTGTCTCTTCATAACAACAAAACTGAAATTTCGACACCTTCCATCCTTACACTCCAATTCATTCTCTAAATTTCTTTCTCACATTCACATTTTATTTTATACTCTATGATAATGATTAAAACGTCCAGGTAATAGTAAATAAACAGTAAATTACTAAGATTTCTTTTTGTGAATCTATTCAACATTTTATCATTTTTATCATAAATGTAACACTGTTCTTGTTTCGAATACAAATAAAATCTCAAAGAAAAATGAACTGTAATAAGAGGATATTAGCCAAAGACGTACAGATTTCCTAAGATACAATCCACAGAACTCAACAAACTTAACAACAAGAAGGGTCCAAGTGAGAATGCTTCAATCACACTTGTAAGGGAGAAGAAAGAAATCACACGAGGCAGAGAGAGAGAGAGAGAGAGAGAGAGAGAGAGAGAGAGAGAGAGAGAGAGAGAGAGAGAGGGAGGGAGGGAGAACTAGGTGGGAGATGGGAGGGGGAGGAAAAAATGAACACATTCAGGTATGGGAAGGCAGGAGAGAGGCCGTGAGGGTTAGCAGCTCTCCCAAGTCTGCCTGCCCAGAGCATAGGAGGAACTCTGGCCAGATGTGGGCTATCCTTCCTACCCTTCCTTCCCCTGCCCTCATTAGTTTCCACATATTTGGTGCTAAATTTTCATTTTTTATGAAGTCTATGACAATCCTAGAACTAAGGTATCACAAAACTGGTTCATCCTTGTTTTCTGCAATGATCACTTTTCATACTATTAAAAGAGCTGGAGTCCTATTCATCCCTCCATGTTAAAATTAACTAGGTCCTAAGATTGCTGTTTTTACTGACTGCATGTGCTGCTGTTCCCAGTCCATGTCTCCATTCAGAGATCAAAAACCAGCAGCAGCCTTATGACTTGACTAGGACAATTGAGAATCCTGAAATGGGTTATTGGGCCCACCTGGCTAATAAAGAAAAACCACTTGGGATATAATGATTTCCATATTTAACGTTTGATCTGTGCCGGCTGGCTGATAACTCATGGCCTGACTCCCAACAGACTTTACAACATTCATACACTAAGTAGACTTAGGGAGAATTTTGTATATGTCTGGGGAAAAGAGAACTGTGGCATATGGGGAACCAGAACAATTCTATTATGCTTTTTGGGATTGTGAAACATCGGGATAGAAGGCATCAATGGAAAATTTTATTACAGTCACCTGACAGGGGAGGGAATCTGAAGTTCAACTAATGTTCACCAGCCTAGGAAAGCAGGAAAAGGGCTGGGAAACTGGGAAACCTTGGGGCCTCCGATTTTATATTATTGGGGGGAAAAACCTCAAACTCATTTTCACAATTAGGCTCCTGATAAAACCAATAGTAAACCCCCTGAATGTGACTGTAGGACCAAACCGAATTTTGGCAAACACTAAACCTATACCAAGAGGTCTTGCCCTGAAAAACCTATGCCAAAGTCTATTCTCAAACCAGTGTTTGTTGACCTCCCAGTCCTTCCCCAGCAGGCTCTGCGCCCCCGTAGATCTGATCTGGTCAAGGATGCTAAAAACCTTTCAGATTTTGACCAGTTCCCAACCAGAGCTAACCATCTTCTGCTGGCTGTGTTATTATGCCAGAAACCCTTTTTATGAAGATGTTGGTTTTATGTCTAAATATAATGAGTCCGAGAGAGACACTGCATGCATATGGTCCCAAGAGAAGAACCTTAACCATACAGACCATATCAGGACAGGGGACCTGCCTGGGAAAAGTTCCCTTGTCACATCAACATATTTGTAACCAAAATACCCTCATGGTGCATTCCAAATGGGTTATTTCCCCCTGAACAGGCATGGTGGGCCTGTTCAACAGGGTTGACTCTGTGTGTGCATGGAGAGGTTCTTAATTCCCCTACTGCAAAGGAGTTCTCTATTCTAGTCCAATTGGTGCCATCCATAACCTATTATTCAGAGGAAATAGTGCTGAAGAACCTAATAGGGCATGTTGGGGGAGACCTCAAAAGACAGAAGAGAGAAACTATTTCCCTAACGTTGGCTATAATTTTGGGAGCAGGGCTACCTAGTGCAGGCACTGGGATAGCAGCTCTAACATTGTAAGAGAATAACTATACAGCCTTATATTAGATACAGATCAAGACAGCCAATGCTTAGAAAAATCCATTGCACACCTAGAGTGAAATGTAGATTCCCTGGCTGAGATAGTTGAACAGAACATACAAGGGTTAGACTTTGTGTTCCTGCATCAGGGATCCACTTAGACTTGAACTACTTTTTCTTTCTTTTCTAGATATATTGGATTTTTTGCTAATATTCATTATAGAACAATATGTGAAATGTTCATAAAAAACATTCCTAAATGTTCCATAACCTTCCCAAACACTGTCTCTACCTGGAGACCAACTGTTTAAATATATTAGCCTACTCAAAATATTATATATTCAAATCATAATAAGACTGAAACTATGGTGACAGCTAGAGGCGTAAATTGCTTCTGAGTAAAATTTTCACACTAAATGGACAATTGTGACCATAGAACAGGCACTGAGTTAACATGTCAGTGGTGGGCATAAATATACCACCTCCTGTTTAAACGTGTACACTGTGTTTAAACTGTAAGACAGAATTTGCAACACCTATTCCCTTGTTTGTCTTCCCAATATTTTATTATTGAATAAAGCTTACTTGTCTGAACTTTATTACTTGTCTATTTGGTTGTTATATAGGAGATAGGTTGCCAGGCATATTACTTCTATGACTTCTACCTTTTTGATTGCTAGTCTTAGTTGTTAACTTTACTGAATATTGAATTAACTGAAAGTGAAAAGCACTGGATATAAGTGATTTTCGGTTCATTACCTCATTTGAGGTCTAAAAACCTATCCTAACTCTGGGACACATATTCTTGTGCTAGCCTATGTAAAGCACATAGAAGACCCCTTTGGTTTTTGCCTTTTTGTCTTCATTCTCACAGGTATGCTTGTTCTTCTGAAGGTTTTAGAGTATATTTCTTTGAGAGCCCAACATATACTGAAGAACATCTGGGAAACTCAGTCTTGTGGACAGAAGATCTATTGGATTCCTTTACTATCTGACCATAGACATCTATTTTTAAATACCTGGGCTGGACCACAGTGTATAAATCCCTCTACAAACACACACACACACACACACACACACACACACACACACACACACACACACATAATTATTCCAGTTTTTTCTTTAAAGAATATTGACTACCATACCTAAAATCTCTAAAATTAAATTTATCTTCCTATATCCAATTACTTTCATGCTCCTGTTTTGAAGATATTCTAAACTATATCATACTATCAATTTTACTAATTATTTTATTTATTTATATTTCAAATGTGATCCCCTTCAGCATACTCCCTCCATGAGGCCCCTACCACACTTCCCTCCATTCTCTAAAATGTTACTCTCCCACCCACCTCTCTAGAATTCAACTTTTCTGGGGACATAAAGCTTCCACAGGACAAGCACACACCCTCATCGCACTGAGGCCAGACAATGCAATCCTCTGCTACATATGTATAGTAGGGGTTATGTACTAGTACATGTATGCTTTTTGGTTGGTGGCTTAGTACCTGAGAATTCTGAGAAATCTAGTTTTTTCATGGTGTTGTTCTTCCAATAGGGTTGTAATTCCTTTCAGTTCCTTCAGTCTTTGATCAAACTCTTCCATAGGGGTTCCTGGGTTTAGACCAATGATTGGCTGTAAATATCTGCATCTGTCTCAGTCAGTTGATGGCATAGCCTCTTTTAGGACAGTCATGCCATGTTCATGTCTGAAAGCATATCTTGGTCAATTAACAAATGGGACCTTCTGAAACTGAAAAGGTTCTGTAAGGCAAAGGACACTGTCAATAGGACAAAATGGCAACCTAGTAATGGAGAAAAGTTCTTTACTAACCCTACATCTGATCGAAGGCTAATATTCAAAATATACAAAGAATTCAAGAAGCTAGACTCCAAAAAAAAAAAAAAAACAAAAACAAAAAACAAAAAACAAAAAACAAAAAACAACCTAATGAAAAAATGAGCTCTAGAGCTAAACAAAATTCTCAATTTAGGAATCTCAAAAGCCTGAGAAGCACCTAAAGAAATGTTCAACATCCTCATTTATTGTGAAATAAAAATCAAAACCACGCTGAGATTCCATCCTAAACCAATCAGAATGGTTGAGACCAAAATGTCAGGTGAAAATAGCTGCTAGAGCAAATGTAGATAAAAAAGAACACTTTATCTTTGCTAGTGGGATTGCAAAGTGTTTTCCAGATTCCATAATCTGGAAAATATTCTGGCATTTCTTCACAAAATTGGAAATAAGTCTATCTGAATATTCATATATACAACTTCTGGGCATATACCCCAAAATGCTCTACCATATCATGAGTAAACCTTCAGTGTTTACAGCAGCCTTAATTATAATAGCGGGGGTTCAGGGACTATGCCGAACTTAGGAAATTAATCTGAACAGGTAAGAGAGTGCACCACAGAACTGGACAGCTTCTGGGACAGGCGGAGCCACAGAACCACTGAGGCAGCACGCTTTTCAGGCAATAGAAAGCCAGCCACCCTCCCAACCAAAGGACAGGTATCTGCCTGGTTAGGAAGGCCTCAGCCTCAGGAGCAGCAGATGCCACTTTGGTTCTGGGACGCCACCAAACTTAGGAACTTAGTCTGCACAGGTGAGAGTGTGCACTTCTGGGACCTGCCAAGCAACACAGCTTCTGGAAAAGGTCCTGTTTTTGGCCCACTTCTTCAGCCAGGAGGAGGTCCAAACACAAGATAATCTGTGCACCTTCCCTGTAAGAGGAGAGCTTGCCAGCAGAGAGAGCTCTGAGCACTGAAACTCAGAGGAGAGAGTCTGTCTCCCAGGTCTGCTGATAGACGGTAACAGAATCACCAGAAGAACAATCTCTAAACAGAGTCAACTATAACAACTAACTCCAGAGATTACCAAATGGTGAAAGGTAAATGTAGGAATCTTACTAACAGGAACCAAGACCACTCACCATCATCAGAACCCAGCACTCCCACTTCGCCTAGTCCAGGGCACCTCAACACACCCGAAAACCTAGACCCAGATTTAAAAGCATATCTCATAATGATGGTAGAGGACATCAAGAAGGACTTTAATAACTCACTTAAAGAAATACAGGAGAACACTGCTAAAGAGTTACAAGTCCTTAAAGAAAAACAGGAAAACACAATCAAACAGGTAGAAGTCCTTACAGAAAAAGAGGAAAACACATCCAAACAAGTGAAGGAAATGAACAAAACCATACTAGACCTAAAAAGAGAAGTTGACACAATATAGAAAACTCAAAGTGAGGCAACACTGGAGATAGTAATCCTAGGAAAGAAATCAGGAACCATAGATTTGAACATCAGCAACAGAATACAAGACATGGAAGAGAGAATCTCAGGTGCAGAAGATCCCATAGAGAACATCGGATCAACAATCAAAGAAAATGGAAAATGCAAAAAGATCCTAACTCAAAATATCCAGGAAATCGAGGACATAATGAGAAGTCCAAACCTACGGATAATAGGGGTGGATCAGAATGAAGATTTTCAACTCAAAGGACCAGCAAATATCTTCAACAAAATTATTGAAAAAAACTTCCCAAATCTAAAGAAAGAGATGCCCATGAACATACAAGAAGCCTACAGAACTCCCAATAGACTGGACCAGAAAAGAAATTCCTCCCGACACATAATAATCAGAACAACAAATGCACTAAATAAAGAGAGAATACTAAAAGCAGTAAGGGAAAAAGGTCAAGTAACTTATAAAGGCAAGTCAATCAGAATTACACCAACTTTTTCACCAGAGACTATGAAAGCCAGAAGAGCCTGGACAGATGTTATACAGACACTAAGAGAACACAAATTCCAGCCACGGCTACCATACCCAGCTAAACTCTCCATTACCATAGATGGAGAAACAAAAGTATTCCACGACAAAAACAAATTCACATATTACCTTTCCACAAATCCAGGCCTTCAAAAGATAATAACAGAAAAAAAAAAAAAACAAAAACTAGGAAGGGAACCTTGCCCTAGAAAAAACAAGAAGGCTATCCCTCAACAAACCTAAAATAAAACAGCCACAAAAACAGAATGCCTACTTTAACAACAAAAATAAGAGGAACCAACAATTACTTTTCCTTAATATCTCTTAATTTCAATGGTCTCAACTCCCCAATAAAAAGATATAGACTAACAAACTGGCTACACAAACAAGACCCAGCATTTTGCTGCTTACAGAAACTCATCTCAGAGAAAAGATAGACACTACCTCAGAATGAAGGGCTGAAAAACAATTTCCCAAGCAAATGGTATGAAGAAACAAGCAGGAGTAGCCATCATAATATCTGATAAGATTGACTTACAACCCAAAGTCATCAAAAAAGACAAGGAGGGGCACTTCATTCTCATCAAAGGTAAAATCCTCCAAGAGGAACTATCAATTCTGAATATCTATGCTCCAAATACACGGGCAGCCACATTCATTAAAGAAACTTTAGTAAAGCTCAAAGCACACATTGCACCTCACACAATAATTGTGGGAGACTTCAACACACTACTTTCACCAATGGACAGATCAAGGAAACATAAAGTAAACAGGGACACAGTGAAACTAACAGAAGTTATGAAACAAATGGATCTGACAGATATCTACAGAACATTTTATCCTAAAACTAAAGGATATACCTTCTTCTCAGCACCTCATGGTACCTTCTCCAAAATTGACCACATAATAGATCACAAAACAGGCCTCAACAGATACAAACATATTGAAATTGTCCCATGTATCCTATCAGATCACCATGCACTAAGGCTGATCTTCAATAACAAAATAAATAATAGAAAGCCAACATTCACGTGGAAACTGAACAACACTCTTCTCAATGATATCTTGGTCAAGGAAGGAATAAAGAAAGAAATGAAGGACTTCTTAGAGTTGAATGAAAATGAAGCCACCTCATACCCAAACTTATGGGACACAATGAAAGCATTTCTAAGAGGAAAACTCATAGATCTGAGTGCCTCCAAAAGGAAACTAGAGAGAGCACACATTAGCAGCTTGACAACACACCTAAAAGCTCTAGAACAAAAGGAAGCAAATTCACCCAAGAGGAGTAGATGGCAGGAAATAATGAAACTCAGGGGCAAAATCAACCAAGTGGAAACAAGAAGAACTATTTAGAGAATCAACCAATCGAAGAGCTGGTTCTTTGAGAAAATCAACAAGATAGACAAACCCTTAGCCAGACTCACTAAAGGGCACAGGGAAAGCATTCTAATTAATAAAATCTGAAATGAAAAAAGAGACATAACAACAGATCCTGAAGAAATCCAAAAAACCCTCAGTTCCTTCTACAAAAGGCTATACTCAACAAAACTGGAGAACCTGGATGAAATGAAGAAGTTTCTAGACAGATACCAGGTACCAAAGTTGAATCAAGATCAGGTTAATGATCTAAACAGCCCGATATCCCCCAAAGAAATAAAAGCAAACCTTAATAATCTCCCAACCAAAAAAAAAGCCCAGGACGAGATGGGTTTCGTGCAGAGTTCTATTAGACCTTCAAAGAAGATCTACTCCTAGTTCTGCACAAACTGTTCCACAAAATAGAAACAGAAGGTACTCTACCCAACTCATTCTATGAAGCCACAATTACTCTGATACCTAAACCACAAAAAGACCCCACAAAGATAAAGAAATTCAGACCAATATCACTTATAAATATTGATGCAAAAATCCTCAATAAAGTTCTTGCTAACCAAATCCAAGAACACATCAAAACAATCATCCATCCTGACCAAGTAGGTTTCATCCCAGGGACGCAGGGATGGTTCAATATACGGAAATCCATCAATGTAATCCAGTATATAACAAACTCAAAAACAAAAACCACATGATCATCTCATTAGAAGCTGTGAACACATTTGACAAAATCCAACACCCATTCATGATAAAAGTCTTGGAAAGATCAGGAATTCAAGGCCCATACCTAAACATGATAAAAACAATCTACAGCAAACCAGTAGCCAGCATCAATGTAAATGGTGAAAAGCTTGAAACAATCCCACTAAAATCAGGGACTAGACAAGGCTGTCCACTCTCTTCCTACCTATTCAACATTGTACTTGAAATCCTATCCAGAGCATTTAGACAACAAAAGGAGATCAAGGTGATACAAATTGGAAAGGAAGAAGTCAAAATATCACTTTTTGCAGATGATATGATAATATGTATACGTGACCCAAAAATTCCACCAGAGAACTCCTAAGCCTGATAAACAGCTTCAGTGATGTAACTGGATATAAAATTAACTCAATCCAGTCAATGGCCTTTCTCTTCACAAAGGACAAACATGCTGAGGAAGAAATTAGGGAAACAACACCCTTCTCAATAGCCACAAATAATATAAAATACCTAGGCATGACTCTTAGGAAGTAAAAGATCTGTATGACAAGAACTTCATGCCTCTGAAGAAAGAAATTAAAGAAGATCTCAGAAGATGGAAAGATCTCCCATGCTCATGGATTGGCAGGATCAATATAGTAAAAATGGCTATCTTGCCAAAACAATCTACAGATTCAATGCAATCCCCATCAAAATTCCAACTCAATTCGTCAACAAATTAGAAAGAGCAATCAGCAGATTCATCTGGAATAACAAAAAAACCTAGGATAGCAAAAACTCTTCTCAAGGATAAAAGAACATCTAGTGGAATCACCATGCCCAACCTAAAGCTGTACTACAGAGCAATTGTGATAAAAACTGCATGGAACTGGTATAGTGACAGACAAGTAGACCAATGGAACAGAATTGAAGACCCAAAGAAAAACCCACACACCTATGGTCACTTGATCTTTGACAAGCAATCTAAAACCATCCAGTGGAAAAAAGGCAGCATTTTCAACAAATGGTACTGGCACAACTGGCTGTTATCATGTTGACGATTGCGAATTGATCCATTTCTATCTCCTTGTACTAAGGTCAAATCTAATTGGATTAAAGAACTCCACATAAAACCAGAGACATTGATACTAATAGGGGGGAAAGAAGGGAAAAGCCTCGAAGATATGGGTACAGGGGAAAAATTCCTGAATAGAACAGCAATGGCTTGTGCTGTAAGATGGAGAATCGATAAATGGGACCTCATAAAATTGCAAAGCTTCTGCAAGGCAAAAGATGCCTTCAATATGACAAAAAGACCACAAACAGATTGGGAAAGGATCTTTACCTATCCCAAATCGGTAAGGGGACTAATATCCAATACATATAAAGAACTCAAGAAGGTAGACTCCATATATTCAAATAACCCCACTAAAAATGGGGCTTAGAACTAAACAAAGAATATGCCCCAGTACAGGGGAACGACAGGGCCAAAAAGGGGGAGTGGGTGGGTAGGGGAGTTGGGGTTGGTGGCTATGGGGGACTTTTGGTATAGCTTTGGAAATGTAAATGAGCTAAATACCTAATAAAAATGGAAAAGAAAAAAAAAAGAAAATATATATATCATAAAATTCTGAAATATATAACCTAAGGTTGCTCTTTAAGTCCTTGAAAAAAAAAATAAAAACAAAAGTTATAGTAAGAAGTAGTAAAATCAAAGGCAGACATGAATGTGAACTAGAGCACAGAATAAGGCAACTCAAACAAAAAATACATTCTTTTAAAAGCTTAAAATAATAAAATCAAATAAAAAGTGTAAAATACAAAAGTGGGTGGTGAGTGGGAGATGCTAGATATACAAATGACATGAGAAAGAGAGACCAAGAGAGACGAAAAAAGGATTTTGGAGCTCTCCCAGGAACAGAAGGAAATTTGGAGATGTACTGTTTCTCTTTGCCCCATACAGGAGACATCCATAATTCTGGTTACATCAAGTTCTCTACCCTCTCTGTATTGTCTGTGTTTAATGCACCAGTCTTTCCATGTGTCAATTCGTGTCTGTTTTTGTTTTGTTGTCTGAACAACTGTTGTTCTGTTTCATGTTGAATAAAAATAGTTAAAACTTAAAAAAAAAAAAAAAAAAAAAAGTTCTCACCAGAGGAATACCGAATGGCAGAGAAGCACCTGAAAAAATGTTCAACATCCTTAATCATTAGGGAAATGCAAATCAAAACAACGCTGAGATTCCACCTTCACACCAGTCAGAATGGCTAAGATGAATAATTCAGGTGACAGCAGATGCTGGTGAGGATGTGGAGAAAGAGGAACACTCCTACATTGTTGGTGGGATTGCAAGCTTGTACAACCACTCTGGAAATCAGTCTGGCGGTTCCTCAGAAAATTAGACATATTACCACCAGAAGATCCAGCAATACCTCTTCTGGGCATATATCCAGAAGATGTCCCAACCGGTAAAAAGGACATATGCTCCACTATGTTCATAGCAGCCCTATTTATAATAGCCAGAAGCTGGAAAGAACCCAGATGCCCCTCAACAGAGGAATGGATACAGAAAATGTGTTACATTTACACAATGGAGTACTACACAACTATTAAAGAGAATGTGAGTTTCCTTCATTCGGATTCCAGATTTGGAGTATAGGGGATGTGATTACTTGGCATTATTCTATTTTAATTCATTCATTCATTCACTCAACCCTGTCCACCTTCTTATTATTACACATCCCATATCTACTGACCATCCACTGTATCCAAGAGCATGTTCCCAAGCCACCTGATCTCTAAACACCCAGGGGCCTCTAGCCTCTTGAGACCTCAGTGCATCATCTCTGATTGAACAGAGATCAAATTTTTTTTCAGTGTATATTTTGGGGATAATCTAATAGTTGGTATATGCTTCCTGTTTGGTGGTCTATCATTTGGGAGAATTCTGGTCCAGAATAATTGAGACAGCAGGTCCTCCTAAAGGGATACTCTCCTCTTCAGCCTCCTTCAGTCTTTCTCCAATTCCCCAATGGTTCAGCAGATTCTGTCCATTGGTTGGTTGCAGACATATGCATCTGATTGTTTCAACTGCTCATTAGGTCTTCAGAAGTGCATTCATGCTAGTATTCACATTACAATTATGTGAATTCAGAAGCCAGCAGAGTTCGTGGACTGCAAGCAGGTCTTCTGAAAAAGCAATGCATGATATAATTACCTGAATTTTCTGGCAGTGCTCTTCAATATTGTGTTCTACGTGATGCAATATTCCACTCTCTTTCTCTATCTCTGTCTCTGTCTCTGTCCCTCTCTGTCTCTGTCTCTCTCTGTCTCTTTGTCTCTCTCTCTCTGTCTCTCTGTATCTGTCTCTGTCTCTGTCTCTGTCTCTGTCTCTCTCTCTCTCTCTCTCTCTCTCTCTCTCTGTCTCTCTCTCTCTTTCTCTCTCTCTCTCTGTCTGTCTCTCTCAATATCTATTCCTCTAACACTCAGTATGACTAATGATTCTCTTATCTTCTCTTCTACAAAGGGGATGATATTTTAATGTCATCTGCAAATTGTTATTCTGAATCGGAGTAGGGAAAGGACACTTTAAATCTGTTGTTACACCCAAGAGCATGGCTTTTAAAACCTGGTGAATCAGTAGAAGATGAGACAATGTATAGAAGAGGTTGCTTCTTTTGCTTTGGTTTGGTTTAGCTTTGTTTATTTCTGTTACACGCAATCATTAGAAGAAACTCTGTGAAATACTGCCTAATGCAAATTTCCTGAAGGAAAATAGGTACCTCAGAACCAAAATTATATTTCTCAGTTACAATATATAATATATATTATTAGAGATTTTTTTTTCATTAAACCTTGAACAGAATTTTTCTCTGATCTTAACAAAACTGCAAAGTACATGGGGGATAAAGGTGCACACTCTCAGGTGTGCATGGAATGACAATATGTTGAAGACCTTATTAGCCTCCATGTCCTTACCCTATGTACCATCTTGGAAAAAAAATATGCTGAAAGTCAAGAAAATGGATTACTTGAATATGCCAGGGAGATTTCTAACCAAAATGTCACTGTGTATATCTCTAACACAAGGTAGACCTGGTATTGCAAGAGACAGTAAATGGCAGTAACATTGGTGCACTCTAGGATATGGGCCTGTTCTAAGTGTACATCAATAACAACAAAGAGAACGAAAATTTGCAGCCTAATTGCATAAAGGATATAGATATATCTATCTATTTATCTATAGATTAGATAGATAGATAGATAGATAGATAGATAGATAGATAGATAGATAGATAGTTATAATAAATACACAATGATACACACACACACATACATATATATTATATATAATATAACACTTATAAGCATATACATATAATACATATATACACATATCCATCTGTTAAACAAATATGATATATGATATTTGTGCACAGCAAGATTTCAGTTTCATAATGATGATCACCTTTACATATAATCAAATGAATCTGACTTTTTTGTCTACTTCAATCTAATTTATATCACTCTTCATATATTAGAAACTCTTGATACATTTTAATAAATATCAGTAATCCTATTGCTGAATATAGAAAGGTTTGTTCCATTTTCTCTTCATTTTTGTCTTGGTTATATTGTTTAATTTCATATCCCATGTTATCTCCTGTTTTAGATTTCCCCCTGGAAATCCCTCATCTGACCACCTCACCTGCCTCCGAACCTGTGCTGTCCCATCAATTCACCCACTCCATTTCTATACTAGAAAATCCTACCGCCTGATTTTACTGGACTTAGGATCAGTTATCTACTTTCTCATTCACAAATGCTATCTCTGTGAGATGTAAACTTTACTGTTGTATAGTAAATTTGATATTGGTAAATGATCATGTCAAGAAAAACTAACTACAATCAAGCAGGATTGGTCCAACAGATTGTATATGTTCAGCAAGTTTACCCCATTCACTAGGTATTATGCCCATTGCAACAAGTTTAAGAAATGTTCCTGACCCAACTAGCAGCTGAAAGAGTCAGATGCAAACACTTGCACCCAACCAATGTCTTGAAGCAGTTGAACACTATTGTTGAATTAACTAAGTTTAAAAGATGGTGAAGAGGAGGGCAGCCCTGTAGAAGGACCAACAGTCTCAATTAACTTGCTCCCCCAAGATGTCTAAAACTCTGGACAACCAAGGAGACAAAATATGCCTGCTGATATGAGGCCTCAAGCACACATACAGAAGAGGATTGCTGGGTGTGTGTTCCATCTGAATAGATGCACCTAATTTTCAAGAGAATGGAAGTTCCAGGGGGTTTAGATTTCTGGTAGTTTAGAGGTGAGGTGTGGAGACATTTTTGTGGAGAGTATGAGGTGTGAAGGAGGTATGGGATGTGGAACAATTGGAGGGTAGATAGGGTGGGGAATAAAATCTGGACTGTAAATAGAAATAATTATAAAGAAAGAAAAAAAAGACAAAAGTTATTGCAATTGCACTGAATTGTGGAATATTAGTGGAGAGTGGTGTGTTCAAGGGTTTTATTTCCTTTTCTCTATAAAAATGCATTCATGGAAAGCAAGTATTAAGATTTTTAAGGATCCAGGACTATTTTGGAAACTGTTCAGAGAATGTTCTGCCAATGCTGAATATCTGAGTTCTGTTCCTCTATCGTCGTCTGCTATTTCATAACTGTTTTTGTGTCCCTTAAACTGCAGTTTGAGTATCAAGACGTTCTTTGCAAACATGACATCTTCAATCCAGTTTCAATGAGTAAAATGTGGATTTTAATGCAGGATGTATTCCTTAAAGGGATGTTTCTGTGGAGACTAACATGAAGAGACATTTTTTTTTTAAATGATGATGCATCTTAGACCAAATTCTCATGCTGTTGATGGATGAATGTGAAGGATTTAGTGTAGCTGCAAACATACACTTATCTTTTTGGAAATGTTATTTTCTAGGATGTAGTAAAATCAAAATGTTGCCTCCATTTTCATCTATTTAGAATTTTCGGAGTCCAGGACCTCAATCTGATCCGGAAAATGAGGCCAGATTATCATAAAAATTGAATACACGATAGTATCAGTTTTAACATTTTCTTTCCTAACAAAATGATAATTGCTTGTTGACATATTTACAAACTTTCTTTATTTTATTCTGTTTTTGTTTACATTCCTTTATCATATTTTTACAGTGGAGTAGTTATCCCAGTCTCAGCCTGCACCCTGACTTCCTCATCACATACCTCTGCCCTCATCAGCAATAGGATATCCACACATCCCAACCCCCACATATTCCCAATGCCTAGGACCTCAACTTTCTCTGGTGTTTAGGTGTATCTTCTTCCATTGAGGCCAGGTCAGGCAATCCTTTCTGTATATGTGTCAGGGTCTCATATCCGCTGGTGTATGCTGCCTAGTTAGTGGCATATTATCTAAGAGATCTTAGTTGTCCAGAGTAGCTGACAGTGATGTTAGTCATTCTATTGGTCACACTCCTCAGCTTCTTCCAACTAGCTCCTTATTTCAAAAACAGGGTTCCCCAAATTCTGTCAATTGTTGGATAAGATATGTGTATATTTGAAAGCAGAAAAAAAAAAAGAATGATTTCACCTTAGAATACAGAGCCATATTTTGGAGAACACTGAAAAAAACAGAGAGTATTCTCTCATGAATATGTTCCTACTGGAAATAAGAAAAAGTGTTCTTATTTCATATTTGTTGATTCTTTAGGTTGATTTTTTTCTCTGATACTTTTATTTATAGCCCTATTTGACCTGGGACTTAATTTCTATGCAAGGTCATAGATTCAATTGCCAAATCCAATTTAATTGGAAAATAGCAGGACAGAAATCTTCATGAAAAAAAAAGATAAATAACATTGAAATAAAAATTTGAGAACTTTATTTCTTCCAAAGGAAAAACGAAAGTAAATGAGTAAAGATTTTATGGAGAATGTACATTAGATTGGTGGATAAATATTTCTAGACATCACTGGATGAATAAATGTGAATTATTCCAAAACAAGATAAATGCAGTGTAAGTCAATAATTTAAAGATATGTACCAAATTAATATTTGACAGTACTCCTGAGCTATGTGTTCAGATATCTGACTTCTATCTGACACCTTGGATAGAATTCAAGTCTGGTCTTATTTCAATGATGTAGATCTTGGGTGTAAAGATGCATCCAAGCATCACTGTACTGGATGCCAAGATTGAGAAGACCTCTACAGCAGCCATGACCATGCCCTTAGTCCTATGT
This sequence comes from Mus musculus, assembly GCF_000001635.26. NCBI lineage: Eukaryota > Metazoa > Chordata > Mammalia > Rodentia > Muridae > Mus > Mus musculus. The sequence continues at coordinate 63,519,375 of NC_000087.7, read as the reverse complement.
GAGTCATGGAGGAAGGTGACATAAACACTGCAGAATCCTAGCACGACAAAGGTCAGGAACTTGGCTTCATTAAATGTTTCAGGAAAATTCTTTGCCACGAAATCCACAGTGAAGCTTCCAAGGGCAAGGCAGGTCAAGTATCCCAAAATTCAGTAGAATGCAGTAACTGAACCCTTGTTGCACAAAATGATTATCATTATCATCAATATCAACAAATATCAATATCAACAAAATGAGGAGAAACTGAGAGCCAGATTACCCACAGAATACATTGATATGGAACATATCAGAAGGATGTATTTCATTGAACCTGATAAAAGGAGGTTCCTTAAACCTCTTCCAGGTTCTGTGATTATGAAAGCCAAACTACAATGATTGTTTTGGCAAGCAATGTGGAAACAGACACCATGAATACAATTCCAAAAGTGATTTGTTGTAAGGCTACATTTTTTTCTGTTAGGAAGACCAATGAAGAAAAAGGAGCATGAGAAAATGGAACATGAGTGACATGAGTAGCTGATGAGAAATGTGGAAAGACATAGAAGGAAGGACAGGAAGCAAGTTAGAGAGTAAGAAAGGTTAAAGCTTAGAGAAAGAGGTGAAAGCTTAGAGAGAGTAAGGATTGTAAAAGTTGAGAGAGAGAGAGAGAGAGAGAGAGAGAGAGAGAGAGACAGAGACAGAGAGACAGAGACAGAGGGAGGGAAGGAGGGAGGGAGGGAGGGAGAGAGGGAGGGAGGGAGGGAGAGAGAGAGAGAGAGAAAAGAGAGATAGAGAGAAAGAGAGAAAGAGAGAAAGAGGGAGACACTGAGGTAGGGCCAAGTAGCCTCTCATATATTGGGCTTGCTATCTTGCTGTTGCTAGGTAACTGGAAGGAATCTAACCTGAAGATCAGAAGCTTTGGTCATTTTGTATATAACTTCTAGCCATTACCCTATCCTGAGCAGGGGTGCCTGTGGGTTGGGTAAATTCACCAGGGGCCAGTGTTCCAGAAGTACTGAGGAAATGCCTTCCTTCCCATGTAGGTGAAAATTACGACCCATTAGGTTTCATCAGGTTTAAGGACTTCAGCATGACTGGAGACCAGGCATTTGGTACATAGCCCAATGCCCCAAGCTCAATGATCAAATTTAACTCTAGCATCCAGAGTTTGTGGTTTCTCAGCAAAACAACAGCACAGACGATGTGAGTTTGAAACTCTGGAGACTTCCATCATATGAAATCAAGGCATGGAGGTTAGGTTTGGTAAAATGATCTAGAAGAAATCTGTAAAACAGTGAAAGGACAATTGAAAAGACTCATATGGAAAAGATCAGCAACAGGGAATGCCTCAGGAGACCATCCTTGTATTCATAGCTTCTCAAGACAAAATTCAAATGACCAATAGTACTGGAGGAGAGTCTGTGAATGCATCAGGGAGGGGAGAGTAAGTGTTAGGAGGGAGGGTGAGATAGAGAAAAAAGTAGAAGGAGAAAAAGAAAGAGAACGAGAAGGGAAAGTAGAAGGAGAAGAATATGGAGAGGGAGAACAGAAGAAGGAAGGGAAGAGGAAGGGGTGGAGCAGGATGACAAGGAGAAAGAGATGGAAGAAGAACAAAAAAAGAAGAGGAAAATGAAAAAGAAGGAGCAGGAGGGGAGGAGAAGGAGAAAAGGAGAAGGTGAAATAAGGAGGAGAGAAGGAGAGAAGAAGAAGGAGAGAGGAGGAAGAGATGGGGAAGGAGAAGAAGTAGAAGAAGATGTGGAAGAAGAACTAAAAGAAGAAAGAGGGAGAGGAGAAAAAGATTGAGAAGGAAGAAGAAAGAAGGAGAAGAAAGAAGAAAGAAGAAAGAAAAGTAGAAGAAAAAAATAAGAAAGAGGAGGAGGAGGAGGAAGAGGAGGAGAAAAGAGAAGGAGAAGGCAAAGAAGGAGAAGGAGTAGAAGGAGGAGAAGGAGAACATGGAGAAGAAATGAGAAGAGATGAGAGGTATAGTTAGGCAGACACAGACAGAGAAACACAGACACACAGAGAGAGTCGTGCACATAAACATTCACACAGAGACACACAAGTAGGCACAGAGACAGAGAAAAATATACATATAAAGAGAGACATGCACAGAGACATTCACAGAGATACACACATTTACACAACTTAATTAAGAAGTATTTACAAAAATATATCTATGAAATTACAAGGATATTAAGTACTAAATTATGTGAGCATTGAGGAGGAATGAGATCCAAACAAATTTTGCAAGTCCTGCAACATTCTGCATGCTTCCACACAGCTTTAGCTGTGGGAGTATCAGTTATAGGGCTGTAACTTTTGTTTTTTTCATTTATAATTTACTGTGAATCTCCTTTCTCCACCATTCAATATGGTCAGTAGTTTCCATGTCGAATGACTTTCCAATGCATGGCATCTAGTGAGAAAGAGAAAACAATTTAAAAAAAAAAGAGTCTCTATGCTGGAGCCAACTGTACAAACAATTTGTAGTTATTCTCCAAATGCAGGGCTCAAAGAACTCAGAGGCTCCTCTAGCTTTTACACAGATCTTAAGTTTGGTCCCCCAGCATCACTGAGAACATATTGACAATTCTCACTCAGGTCATAAAGCTATGGAGCATTCCAATGTATTGAGTTCCAGAGAAAAAGCCATTTGGAAGCTTATCTCTCTAAAAGTGAAGATTGCGCTGAAAATTATGAAAAGTGAGAATAATTTTAAATATGAAAAAACATTCCACACACACACATTAAAATAATACATGTAGACAAAATTGACAGCAATCTATATGACACAATACCCACATACACGAGAGGGGAAGGGGCAGGGGGAGAGGTGGAGAGACATATGTATACTTACAATACTTTTTTTTTTTAGTCAAGTTGTCAAAACTGACACAATCAATGTACAGGAAGAGATGTATATGGCAAACACTGGGGACAGACTGTCATGATAAGGACAGCATAGGAGGAAACAACAAGTTGATCTGTGGCATTGAGAGCCTGAATGGGCCCTTCTACATTTGGTTGGATTTAGAATCCAAGATTTAGTTCAGAACCAGCCAACTCCCTCCTTGTCCCAGTGATCTACTTTTGCTGGGGCACAGTCACAAAGGTTCCACAACATTTCTAGACAGTTTTCCCAGTTTTAGACAACTGGGACTGTGGGAGATATAACCCCCCCCCATCTTAATTAAACTAAGCCACGCAAATGCAAAATAGTTTTGAAAACAGTTTAATTTCAATTTTCGAAAGAGAACAGAGAGCTCTACAATGATATGGACTGAATTAGTCTTTAGGTTCCATTGTGCACCCTAAATTAAATATAGTGTTAAAGATTCTGTTTTCTATGTAGCAAGTGAGGGCTGAAAACAACACACTAATGGAGATAAAATGCAAAAAACTGGGATATACAGTAACAATTCAAAATGACACTGTGAAAAACGATGTATTTATACATGTTAACTGTCCTATTGACCACAGTGTCATTCATCATTGTGTTAGGGGATCCAATCTAGTGATTAATCATCAGGGTTTGACAGTAAAATCTTTAGGCTCAATACACCAGACATTAGCTGGAAAATGATTTACAAGAATGTAATGACCTTTGGTGTCTTCTCTGTGAAGATGTTGTGTGGATGCCCTGTCGTTGGTTGTTTTAGTTGTTAGTGTTGTTTTAAAATAGAAATATTGAATGCAAAAGCAAGTTGCAGGAGCCCAAAATGTCTTTGCATCCTCTCTTTCTCCTTCCCATAACTTTCTAATTTTCCCAATCCCCACATTCATTCAAAATACAGAATTTCAAAAAATAAAGAAACTCATTCATCATCTTTACTTTGTGCTTGCATGCTGGTTGCAATTATCTTGTAAGCATTAAAAATCAGGCTAACATACTGCCTATGTTCAATAGGGTTTCATTGATGTGAAGCTACATCATGACTCAAGAAACACTTATAGGGAAAATTTAATTGATGTTGTCTTACAGTTTCAGAGGGTCAGTATATTATTATCTTGATAGGAAGAATGGCAGCATCCAGGAAGAGTCGGTGCTGGGGAAGGAACTAATTGGTCTATATCTTAGTCTGAAGGCAACCAGGAGGAAGTTTGTGGCCATAGGTAGCAAGGAAGAGGATCGGTTTTCGTCACTGAGCAGAGATTGTGCACTACATAAAAGCAAGCCTACACAATGATACACTTCCTCAAACAAGCCAACACCTTGTAATAGTGCCACATCCCATGGGCAAAAGATATTCTAATCAACACACTGCATCATAGGAAAATGGTAGAGAGACATAAAGAAAGATACTGCATGATTGCATTCCTCTAGTCACAAGTGCTACATACCTACACGTTAATATGCACACACACACACACACACACACACACATAAACACACACACACACACACACACATAAACACACACACACACACACACACACACACATGCCTATCTGATATGCATAATAATAATGTGCAGTCTCGGGTCCTGTGCGATTGGATTGGACCAGGTGCTGTGTTCCACTCACCAGAGGTCTTAGGATCCCGTGGTGGATCCTGTGTGTGTCCTTGGGGGTGTCCAGAGACACCCCTGGCAAGGGACCATGGTGTTCCCTTGATGTACTTCTGTTGTCCAATTGCTCTGGCTAGGATTTCAAGTGCTATATTGAACAGATAGGAAGAAAGTGGACAGTCTTGTCTAGTCCCTGATTTTAGTCGGATTGGTTTTAGTTTCTCTCCATTTAGTTTGATGTTGACTACTGGTTTGCTATATATTGCTTTTATTATGTTTAAGTATGGGCCTTGAATTCCTGATCTTTCTTTGATTTTTATCATGAATGGGTGTTGGATTTGTTTAAATGATTTCTCAGCATATAACGAGATGATTATGTGGTTTTTGTTTTTTAGTTTCTTATGTAGTGGATTACGTTGATGTGTTTCCTTATATTAAACCATCCCTAAATCCCTAGGATGAAGCCTACTTGATCATTATTGATGATTTTTGTGATATGTTCTTGGATTCAGGTTGCATGGACTTTATTAAATATTTTTGCATCGATATTCATAAGGGAAATTGGTCTGAAGTCTTCTATTTTGTTGGGAATTTATGTGGTTTAGTTATCAACGTAATTTTGGCTTCTATAGAATTAATTGAATAGAGTACCTTCAGTTTCTATTTTATGGAAGAGTTTCGGGACAGTTGGAATTAGTTCTTTTTTGAAGGTCTGATAGAACTCTGCACTAAACCCATGTGGGCTGTCCTGGGCATTATTTGGTTGGGAGATTATTAGTGACTGCTTCTATTTCATTAGGGGGTATGGGGCTGTTTAGATCTTTATTCTGATCTGGATTTAACTTTGGTATCTGATTTCTGTCTAGAAAATTGTCCATTTTGTTCAAGTTTTCCAGTTTTGTTTAGTATAGCCTTTTGTAGTAGTATCTGATGATGCCTAGGTTTTCCACAAGTTCTGGTCTTATGTCTCCCTTTTCATTTCTAATCTTGTTATTTAGGATACTATCCCTGTGCCCTGTAGTTCGTCTTGCTAAGAGTTTATCTATCTTGATACTATTTTCAAAGAACAGGCTCCTGGTTTGATTGATACTTTGAATAGTTCTTTTTGTTCCCACTGGTTGATTCCAGCCCCGAGTTTGATTATTTTCTGCTATCTACTCCCCCTTGTAAATTTGCCTCCTTTTGTTCTAGAGCTTTTAGGTGTGCTGTCAAGCTCTTAGTGTGTGCTCTGTATGGTTTTTTTGTGGTGGCATTCAGAGCTGTTGGTTTTCTTTGTGGGACTACATTCATTGTGTCCCATAAGTTTGTGTATATTGTCCCTTCATTTTCATTAAACTCTAAAAAGTGTTTAAGTTCTTCTTTATTTCTTCCTTGACCAAGTTATCATTGAGTAGAGTGTTGTTCAGTTTTCACGTGAATGTTGGCTTTCTATTATTTATGTTGTTATTGAAGATCAGCCTTCTTCCATGGTGATGTGATAGGGTGTATGGAATACTTTCAATATTTTTTTGAGTCCTGTTTTGTGACTGATTATATGTTCTATTGTGGAGAAGATACCATGGTGTTTTGAGAAGAAGTTATATCCTTTTGTTTTAGGGTAAATGTTCTGTAGATATCTATTAAATCCATTTGTTTCATAACTTCTATTATCTTCAATGTATCTCTGTTTAGAGTCTATTTCCAGGATCTTTCTATTGATAAGAGTGGGTTATTGAAGTTTCCCACTATTATGGTGGGCAGTGCAATGAGTGATTTGAGCTTTACTAAAGTTTCTTTAATGAATGTGGATGCCTTTGCATTTGGAGCATAGATATTCAGAATAGAGGGTTCATCTTGGAAGATTTTACCTTTCATGAGCATTAATTGTCCCTCTTGTCTTTTTTGATATCTTTGGGTTGGAAATTGATTTTATTCTATATTAGAATGGCTACTCCATCTTATTTCTTCAGACCATTTGCTTGGAAAATTGTTTTCCAGCCTTTTACTATGAGGTAGAATCTGGTTTTTTACCTGAGGTGGGTTTCTTTTATGCAGCAAAATGTTGTGTATTGTTTATATAGCCAGTCTGTTTGTCTATTTGTTTTTATTGGAGAATTGGTTCCAGATTAAGGCAACTTCAGACCAACTTCTCTTATGTATATCAATGCAAAAAATACTCAATAAAATTCTCCCCAAACTAAAAGGGCTATTAGGTTCTTTACTGAGAGTCAAAACTGCAATGAGAACTTCCAGTTTTCCAAATGTCTCTGACTAATTGCTCTTTGATAGTAACTAGGCTTTCTCCTACTCAGAGCACATTACAAGAGGTTGTATAACAATTAACCAAAGGTCATCAGAAGGGAACTAATGATTTATTATAGGTTCTAGGGTAAAAGATAAAATATTGATTGGGTTTACCTACACAAAACTTCACTAACATCTTAGTTATGGTTTGATACCTTCAGTGAACCTGTTGATCTGAGACAGTTGTTGAACTTTGTAGCATGTGGTCATGTATTCTGAAATATGTATAAGTGCTGAGGACAAAGAGACGAGGAACATCTAGAGAAAAGATTTTTTTTTTGCCTTTCTCCACTTAGACTATTTTTTTTTTCCTTTTGCCCACTTAGAAGAATTTTTCCCTTTCCCCACTTAGGATCTTTCTGCTTTTCCCCTTATATAACTTTCATAAGAAATTTTTTATAACTTAGTAATAACTTCTATAATCACTTCTCTAAATTCCTTCTCTTCCAGTGACATCTGGTTAGTAGGCTCAAAATTAGAGCCCAGCAATTCCTGCTGAGCTAGAAAAAAGGCTGCATTGCTTAATCCTCCTCTTAGGCTACAGGTGTTAATCACCTAAGCCAGCCTACCCTCAGAAAGACCCAGTACTTTTTAGAAGTTATCATCAGCATTTCAGTACAATTAGAGAGCTAGAAAGCCCTGGGACACTTAGATTTTAAAGGCATTGCCAGGGTCCTACTCTGTGACTCCACTGCTATCCTGGCTCAGAGCAATCCTGGACCTCAAACTCTACTATAGAGAAGAAGTGATTTAAAAAAAAAACTACATGGTATTGATACAGAGACTGACAGATGAATCAGTGGACTAGAACTGAAGATCCAGAAAGAAAACCAAATATTTATGGACCCTAGATTTTTGACAAAGAACCAAAAAAAAAAAAAAAAAAAACGATGGAAAAAAGAAAGGATTTTCAATAAATGGTGATGTTCTAATTTGCAGTCTGTATGTTGAAAAATAAAAATAAATCCATACTTATCACCTTGCACAAAGCTCAGTTTCAAATTGAACACGATTATCAACATAAAATATGATACACTGAATCTAATAGAAGATAAACTCATTGACACAGAGAGGGAAATGTCCTAAACACATATCCCATGGTTCATGCTCTAAGATCAACAATTCATAAATGTAAAATAATAAACTATTTTAGATCATCTCCCCATTAATGTAACAATCACTGTAGTCATTAAATGGTTTCCATGTAAGATTTGAGACAATTACCATATTAACCATTTTTTTTTTAATTTGGTTGGTTAATTGTTTGGGGGGTATTCAATTTGAAATGAACAGGAGATCATTTCCTGCCTGCGAACAACGTGGAGGGAGTCAGTTCAGGAAACAGATAGCTACTACAGATAATAAATAAATAAATACTCCAAATGAAGGCAATTTTTAAACCTTTCATAGCATGGCAAAAAACACTTTAGTCATTTACAGACCAAAAGCTAGAACCTCTTTGTAGTGTGGGCATTGGGCTTAGCATCCTAGTCTCAGTATACTAACATACTTGGAAATTATCATAAAAAAATACACTGAATAGTTTGTCTTTAGATCTTTAAAAACCTCAGAAATACTTATCAAAATAAAAGACTATAATAAATTCAACAGAATAAGTTTCATTTTCTTTCAACAAAAAATTAGGCTTTTTATAATAATAAATATTTGTTATGAGTAATTCTAGCTCATTTGGTCATAAATATATATGTTTTTAGGAAAATAATTCTAAAAACTTAAAATTTATGTTTTGTATTATTATGTATAACATTGGCAAATTAGATAAGACATGCTCATTCATGTTAAACTCATAAATCTACTCCTATTTATTGAATCTTTTAAAAATCAGAAACCTCCCTAGGCAAGATCTTAAACTAATGTTCCCACTTATGCCATGACATTTTTAGCAGATATTTAAATGTATTAACTGATCTACTAATGAGTAGAAATCTGAAAGACCAGAATCTCTGTTACCTTTCACATAATGATTCTATTCAATGTAAACTATGTCTACAATTAGAAAAATACCCAAATCCTAAAGTCAAATCCTCACCTCTTTTATCAGTCATAGAAAATATTTTAATAGCTATGATACTCTAATCTGTAATCCCAGCACTTGGCAGTTGAATGAAGGAGGATCAAGGCCTTTGACTGTCCATAGCTACATAGCGAGTTTGAGGTCAGCATGAGTAATGTAGGACTGTCTCAAATAAACCTGTCTCCTACAAATCAAACAGAAATCTAATGTTAGTATAAAGATATAAAAAAGTAAATATTTCTGTCACTTCAGTAGGAAAATGTTGACCAGAAATACTAAAATAAATGTACAATTGCAATTTTTTTACTATATTTTTGAAGGGAAAACTATTGAAATCTGGATATCCATAGAGTTCCCTGTTTAGAACATTATCCTGACAGCATATAGCCCAGAACTGGTAAGAAGCAAGGCTTGGAGAATCACAGGAGTTGCCTTGCCCAGACTTTAGAGATGGCAGCAAATAACTGTAAGTATCACCTGTTTTTTTAGACTGAGGAAGTTCAATTGATGATGACATGTTCCAATATAATAATAGAAAAACAAACAAACCAACAAATAAAAAACTATTATTTCTGCTTTAGATCTTGGCAGGGCCATTCTAGCCCCATCGTTTGACAAAAGCACAACACAGCTCAGAAAATTGTTTTGATGACATCAACAATTGTCAGACTTAAAATCTATCGATGTGCTTCAAACATCTCTCATCTTCTGGGATTATACATGGTGGTATTTATGAGACCTCTAAATGATCCCTAGGATTAGGAGCATAGTGTGTAGAGTTGGGAGTGGATATATAGACTGGAGAGATAAAATGGGAAGCATGGTGATCCTTGGATTGCCTGTGCCACATACCTTTGCAGTTGTGCTAATAGATTCAGTGCAGATTGCCAATACCTTCTATGAGCACTACCCTAGCACACAGTACAGTGCTTTCTATTCTTTTTCCGGGCTTTTGCCTGTGAGAGGGAATTTAGCTTGGAAACTACTGGTTGGTGTGTGGAAGATAAAAATCATTGGATCGGTTCAAAGCTATGGGAGCTGCCAGTTAATAGGCTAAGCTTCAGACTACATCCTTCCAATGGTTAACCAGGGTCCAGTCTAGATGAATTTCTGGATCCCCAGGATACATGAATAGCATGCAGTATTCTAGAGTAGTATCCAGCTTAATGATACTTCTTTTGCTCTTGTGTCTTTCCCTCTTCTGTATCCCACAAGTTCATTCCGCTTTCTTGGCATGACTCACAAATGAGCATTGTGTATTAACCTGTGATATATGAGAGGAGTTGTCTGAATAGAGATGAAATATTGAGTCATGGCAAACAAAACTGTGGAAATGGAAACCATCCAGGGGCAAATGTTGTAAAATTAACATAGTCTGTGAAAGAAAAATGCTTTTGCTTTCAGAAGGAGAGTGAATGGAGTTTTTCACTAAGCTGGAAGGGGGCTAATAAAGACCCTTTTTAACTGGAGAATTTAATAAGAATTAACCAAAACCCAGGTGCAATTATTCTTACAGGAGTGAACTGGATAGATGGGTAGAGTTTGGCTAGTATAAGATACTTGATTTAATGACTTTTGAGGTCCTTTTTCGAAATCATGATCAATAAATTCTGCCCTCTGTTACATTTCTACTATATTTGTTTGAAAGATGAATGAACTAGGATACATAGATATAACTTTATATTATAGTTCTTGAACTTTCATGATGTAACAATTAAATCTGTATGATCAGGACATATTGTAGAGCTCTGCATTAGGCACACATAATCTATAGCTCCTGGGGACATACACGCAAATGAACAAACATGACTTTATAGTGTTTCTTGTTTTCAGAATGGAATACATTTTATAAATAATCTAAAAGCAATAGGTTCAGTTTCTATGTTCTTAAAGATAGAACCTTAAAGACCCTAAAAACTCTAAAAAAGAAAAAAGAAAAAAGAAGAGAAAAGAAAATAAACTTGAAGCTTTAAATAAACAACAAAAACCCTAAAAACAAACAAACAAACAAACAATAAAAAAAAACATAATTTTTTTTGAAAAAATAAAACTAAAAGAACCTAAAACCCTAAACAAACAAACAAACAAACAAAAAAAAAATCTAGATCTCTACAAAGACCCAAAAAAACAAAAAATCATTACCACAAACAAACAAACAAACAAGGAAAGAACAATAACCACACTAAGCCTTAAAAAAAAATCTCGCCAAATACACTGAGAACAACCCTAAAATCTTTTAAAAAAACGTAAAAAAAAAAAAACCCTAAAACAATAAAGCAAAACCTAAAACCCTAAAAACACTAAAATTATTAAACAAACACTAAATGACCGAAAAAAGCTATTTTTTTAATCTTAATAAACATTTTTAAAACCCTACAATTCTATAAATAAGAAAACACAAGAACTCTAAAAAGACCCTAAAAAAATTATAAAACCCTAAAAAAAAATCCAAAACTCTACAAGTCTAGATCCCTAATGAGACAATAAAAAAAAAAAAATTAAAAAAAAAAAAAGATAATGAAAAGATACAAAACCACCACCCCAACAACTACAAATTCTTCTGCCTTAAAAAATCGCCAAAAACACTGGAAAAGAAAATCATTTTACAAACCTTATTAAAAAAAATGCTTAAAACAATTTTTAAAAATTCCTTAATTAAATTAAAAAAAAAAACAAAACTAAAAAATAAAGAAAAACCCTAAAATTCTAAAACAATCTCAACAACAGTAAAAAGACCCAAAAGAACTGTAAAACCCTAAAAAAAGTTTTTTTAAAAAGTTCTAAAAACACATCAAAACTCTGAAACTCAAAAAAAAAACTTGAAAACCCGCTTAAAAAAGCAAAACAACAAAAACAAACAAATAAACAAACAAACAACAACAACAACAAAACACCTACAATACCCTGAAACACTAACTAAAATCCTGAGACTATAAAAACAACCCTACCCCCCCAAAAGGCTTACAAAACCCTGAAACATTAACTAAAATCCTAAGATACAAAAATAATCCTAAACGCATAAAAAAAAGCAAACACACACACAAGAAAACAAAAAACCTTTACAAAATTCTAAAACCCTATAAAACACTAAAAGTATAAAAAGAAACAAAAACAAAACAAAACAAAACAACAAGAAGATCAAAAACACACAAAAAACTACAATTATCCTAAAATTATTCATAAACCCTAAAAAGCCCTAAAACCCTGAAATACCTTAAATTTCTAGGAGAAATCAAGATCTAAAATAAATAAATAAATACATAAATAAACACATAAATAAATACATAAATAAACAAACAAACCTCAACCCTACCAAAAACAAACAAACAAACAAACAAACAAAAAACTTGTAAGGACAAAACAACCGCCCAAATTTAAAACCATTAAAACCCTAAAACTCTAAATAACCCAAAGGGCTTTACCCTCCTGCACCCCCCCCAAAAAAAAAAACCCCGAAAACTGTAAAATACTAAAAAGCCCGAAAAAAAAGCCTAAAACATTAGAAGAAGTAAATAGAAAAAAAAATCTAGAATCTTTAAACAAATACTGAAATAGTCCTAAAATCAAAAAAAAAAAAAAAAAAAGAAAAGAAAAGAAAAGAAAAAGAAAAGAAAAAGAAAAAGAAAATTCTGAAAACACACCTATCAGCTAGGCAGTCATTCAACTTACATATTTTAGCCTGCTTCTGAGTGCTGGTATTAAAGGGGAATAAAACTATACTTGACTCCTTTTTGTTTGTATAATTGTTTTCTAAAAGATTTTTTTTCTCTGTGGGTGAGTATATGTGTGTGTGTGTGTGTGTGTGTGTGTGTGTGTGTGTGTGTGTGTGTGTGTGTGTGTGTGTGTGTGTGTGCGTGTGTGTGTGTCTGTGTGTGTGTGTGTTGTCCAAAGAGGTCATCAGATCGTCTAGAACTAGAATTGCAGGTGGTTGTGAACAACCATGTGGGTGTTAGAAATTGAACCCTGGTCCTGTGCAAAAGCAATCAGTGGGCCTAAGCAGTGAGCTATCTCCTCAGTCCTTTCTGCTTGCTCTAATCTCTACTTCACTATTCATCTTTCCCAAATATGTCTTTAATTCTTACTTCTTCTGTCTTTTTTTCTGTGATGAATTCTTGTTTGCTTTTCTCTTGCTTCTCCAATTACAGCACCAAGATTCTGCATTTCCTTTTGTTTTGGAAGATTCTCAAGGAATCCTAAATCCAGATTTTAGGGCAGTTATTTAAAATTCTTGCTGGTGATTCTGACAATGGTTTCCTCATTTTTTTAAAAATTAGGTATTTTTTCATTTACATTTCCAATACTATCTCAAAAGTCCCCACATACCCACCTCAACCACACCCCCCCCCACCACCACCACATCTTGTCCCTGGCATACCCCTGAATTAAGGCATATAAAGTTTGCAAGACTGATGGGGCTCTCTTTCCAATGATAACCAACTAGTCCATCTTCTGATACAACTGCAGCTAAAAACATGAGCTCTGATATGCTGCTAGAAAAATGAGCTCTGGGGGGTTTCTTTAGTTCATATTGTTGTTCCACTTATGGGATTGCAGACCCCTTTAGCTCCTTGGGTACCTTCTCTACCTCCTCCATTTCGGTCCCTGTGATTCATCCAATAGCTGACTGTGAGCATCCACTTCTGTGTTTGCTAGGCCATAGCAAAGCCTCACAAGAGACAGCTAAATCTGGGTCCTTCCAGCAAAATCTTGCCAGTGTATGCAATGGTGTCAGTGTTTGGAGGCTGCTTATGGATGGATTAGTGGATTGAAAACCACTAATTTGGACACAATGGGGCTACTGCTGCCAATGTAGACTGTTTATCCAGTGTTGCTGGTCAGAAATCTCCGTTCTTTGAAGGCAATGGGTTTTCCCAGAACAGGCTTCTTCTGAGTCCCCAAACTTCTGTCAACACCTGTTCACCTTGATGATGATCACTGATGTATCAAATGACCATACTTAGTAAATTAGAGTAATACAGTTTTCTTTTCCACCCTAGAAAGTGGGGATTCTAAAAATATGTGTACTAGCTAAAAGCAGTGATGGTGCTCTTCCTAGGGTTCCTTACATAGTGTCCTCCTTGGATGTTCCTCTCTGATCTATACTCACCATCTATGCAGCTTCCTCTCATGAACAGCACACATGATAACACTCAACACATCTGATCTTCAGTCAGCAGAAATATACTAATTATATTTCCCATATGGCCCAGTTGCTCATGATTCTGAGGCATAATCATACATGTTGTATTGCCAAACAAAATGACACTAATTGTCTAGTATATAATGAAGCATATTTTGTATGACTCTTTTCAGGAGTCTGTATATTCAATGATGAACACACCATCAGCAAATGAGTGAATTCTTGTGAGATGATGTCATCACAGAGGGAACCAATGGGCTAGAAAGAGAAAAGAGAGAGCCAAACTCCCTTTCATAATTAAAACTTTTCTATAACAGCATTATTAAATTATTTTTATATGTAAGTCATATCCCTCCTGACCCATTCAATTTCTTCCAAATATATTCACACCTGGGGATTAATCTTCAGAAAATTATTCTTGGGAAACACATGTGATTATTTCAACATCTATAGTAGTGTGGGGGCATTATTCTCCCTACGTCATGTACACTTAATATCTTTAGATACCTCCTTCCCTGTGATAGCCTTGCAGCTCACTGAGTGACATGTGCATTTGATGATAAATGATACACAAACATTGAAGCACCTTACCATATCCTGTCACCCATATCATGTACAACATAGCAAGAACCACACCTGAGTTGTAAAATACAAATATATTTTATAGTGTCTTGAAGCTAAAATCCCCAAATTAATCAAAATATTATTTGGACTCTGTTACTTTATACCAGTGTTTTTTAAGTGTAAAAGTCGCAGGCCTTTCCTGTGACCCTTTGCACAGGTTTATAGTGTCCTTTTACCATCTTCATCCTCCCCACTATCCTCCATTGGTATCAAATCTCCCCCCTCCTGCTGCGCTTACTCTTCCAAAATACCTCCTATTTTTTAATGCCTCTTATTAAATTTATATTTTCACAATTGTCATTTTGAGTTTTACTTGTCTAACCTAATATATAGTATTTTAACGTTCCATCCATTTTTTTGAAAACAAAGCCCTGCACTAATACACATAGATGAGAAATATATTTCTCTCTCTCTCTCTCTCTCTCTCTCTCTCTCTCTCTCTCTCTCTCTCTCTCTCTCTCTCTCTCTCTCTTTCTCTCTGTCTCTCCTTTTTAAGGCATTCATCCAGTAGTTGACATCTAAAATCACTCCATAGCATGTATGTTTCATATAGTGAGGCAATCCATATTGATGATATGGATATGTAGTGGTCCTTCTTAGATTTTTTTTTTTTGAACTTAAATCAACCTGGGAAGATAGAATCTCAGATAAAGATCCTCCATCACATTGGGCTGTGGCCACACCTTAAGGAATGATTTTTTTTTATGACTGTTGTTGAAGGATCTAGCTCTCTATGGATAGTGTCATATTCTATGAAGATGATGTACAGGGTGTGGTGGGGACCGTGGAATGTACTGAAAACGATTTTTTTTTGAAGAACTGAAGATCTATGTGGCATGAACAATTAAAGTGTCCTCTAATTTGTAAGTAAATTTTATACATACCTGTGTCCAGTATTCTGTCTACACATATTTCAAAACTAAAATTACCTCATCTATTTCATCCTGTTTTACTGCATTTAATCTCTGAAATTCCTTGTAATCAGAAGTGCTGGTAAATTTTAAAAACCTTTAAAATATGACTGGGAGATATCAGGTTTGTTTTAATTTTATCACAACTTTGTAAGCATGCCCAAGATCTATGTTTTCCTCTTACTTTCCAAAGAATCCATAATTCATGATTGCCATTGGTTTCAATATATGTCATTTAACCCTGTCAAATTCCAGGTTTTTTTGCATAAAAATAGTCCTCCTCTAACTGTGGGTTTTCATAAAGTGAAAATTGGTGTGCTATCCAGTGTGCTGCCTCAAAGAGTCTGGCAATATTTATGATAAGAAGCACAGCTTAAAGATAACCAAGGGAAAGGTTGGAACATGAAAAATAACCACCATGGATGTTGTCAAGGCAGAAACCGAAGACTTTCTCAGAACGAAAATAAAAACAAAAATGAAACAAAACAAAACACAAACCAAACAAATAAATAAAAATCCAACAACCAAACAATAAAAACAATGCAAGGGTGAAATTCTTTGGCAGAATATTACTCAGATCATCAGGCCTTTCAGTTGGGATTTCATTTATTATTTCTAGGAGGCCATATGAAAAGGTAAATTCGAGATGCTGAACGTTTCTGAGTGTAACTAGGGAAGGAACCAGCCTGAGAGGGGTTCTATGATGTAAGCTGAACTAGGGTGATGTCACAGAGCACTGGCTGGAGGTTGCGCATCTATTCCACTTGGAGGCACTAGAATCCATTGAAGGTGAGTTCACTATCTTCACAGTGGTGTGTCAAAGCCAGGTCATTTTTTCCCACAGGCTTTTGGTGCCTGGTCTGTATCAGGAGACAGAATCTTGACAACTAGGATATTTTTCTATGGGTAAGTATATTTATAGTAATTAGGACCCTCATAGCTACAGAAAGCTAAAAATTTTCTCTCCTACAGAGAGTTACTGTACAATTTACTTTCTGCATGTTTATTAGCTAGGGAGATGAATGGTCTAGGTTAGTTTATCTCCTGAATTTATTATCCTTGCTAACAATATCTAGATCACAATTCCACTAAAATGCCAAATCTCCTCTTTGTCCAAGTGCATGTTAGAAGATATTAGTTCTAAATGGCTGATATTGCCTCAAATTGTTGAGTTGTTCTTGAGTTCACTGATGCAATGGCTTCATCAAATAATTTTGAAGCTGGGTCAGGAGAAACAATAAAGAAGGACAGTGGTGTGCTGTGTCCCTGGGAAGATATTTGTGAATGCAGGCACTTAGCTCAGTCCTTACACGTACAAGAGAGTCATGGTGACCCTTCTGGCCCTTTTATTTTTTTTTCTCTTCTTCTTGATCATTGGGTGTAATAGTCATAGCACAACCTAAATTGACATAGAATTTCAAGGAGATGATCCTCATCAGAGACAAATTAACTCAGGGCTGAAGAAATAAATGTTGATCTGAGTATATTCTTCTGAGCTCTAGAGAATTACTTGTTAATTACACTATTTTTATGTCCTTGTTTTTTTGTTTCTTTGTTTCTTTGTTTGTTTGTTTGCCTGCTTGGTTAATTTTATTTGAGTTTCTGTATGTTTAGATTTGGCTGTCAGGAAACTCACTGTGTAGACCAGACTAGCCTTTATCTCACTAAGGTCTGCCTCACTCTGCCTCTTGAGTACTATGATTAAAGTTATGGGTCACCACCACTTCCTATTAACTTCTCCATTTGATTGTTTGTTTTGTTATTTTTTGTTTGAATTTCTCTTTTGTTTGTTTTTCGTTTGATTTTCTTCTGTTTTCTTTTACTTGTTGTTGTTGTTGTTGTTGTTGAGACAGGGTTCCTCTCTATAGCACTGGCTTCCCTGGAACTCACTTTGTAGACCAGGCTGGTCTCTAATTTAGAAATCTGCCTGTCCTTGCCTTCTGAGTTCTGGGATTAAATGCATGTACCACCATGGCTGACTTATTAACTTCTTATTTTTATAAAATTAATTTTAGGAGCTCAAATCTGTTTAGCATAGTCTTCTTCACATGCTCAGAAGTTCTCGTAGAGAAGAGTCTTGGTCCAGCATTCACTCCCAACCCATAACCATTGCCCATCAGGAATTCATATATATGACAGAGGCAACAGCATTGTGTCTGGCGTAAACGGGCAAGATCTTCAGTCCCAGGCAATGGGCAAGTATGATATTTGAAGAGAATGGAAGCCACTTAGACAGTGTGATCTAGCACAACAGGTCTACAGCCAGGTAGAAGACAATACCTCTGAAGAGTCTGAGCATGACATCACTCAAGAAGAAGAGTAGGAGGAAGCCTTCTTCCCAGGCCCTGGGGAATATTGTTGGCTGCAGAATTTCTCACGGGTGGAAGGAAGGTAATGAGCCTGTCACCCATTGGAAGGCCATCATTCTAGGTCAACTGCCAACAAACCCTTCTCTTTATTTGGTGAAGTATGACGGAATTGACAGTGTCTACGGACAGGAGCTCCACTGCGATGAGAGGATTTTAAATATTAAGGTCTTGCCTCACAAAGTAGTTTTTCTTCAGGTGAGGGATGTCCACCTCGCCAGCGCCCTGGTTTGCAGAGAGGTACAACACAAATTTGAGGGGAAAGATGGCTCTGAGGACAACTGGAGTGGGATGGTGCTAGCCCAGGTGCCATTCTTACAGGACTATTTTTACATTTCCTACAAGAAGGATCCGGTCCTCTACGTCTATCAGCTCCTGGATGACTACAAGGAAGGTAACCACCACATCATTCCAGAGACCCCTCTGGCTGAGGCGAGATCAGGTGATGACAATGACTTCTTAATAGGTTCCTGGGTGCAGTACACCAGAGATGATGGATCCAAAAAGTTCGGAAAGGTTGTTTACAAAGTTCTAGCCAATTCTACTGTGTACTTTATCAAATTTCTTGGTGACCTACATATCTATGTCTATACTCTGGTGTCAAATATCACTTAAATTAAAAAAAATCACAAAGTACAGAAAAGTAAACTTATAGGATTGAAAAAAATGTTTATTTTCCTGTGTTGGGTACCTATGGGTCTTTGACAACCTCAGTATCTTTGTCAATAAAATTTGTTTTGTTCTAAAAATTAATACGTGTGACATGACATGCTTTTAGTGAACACATTGTTGGAAGAGATGGACTATGGTGGAAAGAACATCAAAGCAAGATGAAAGTTGCAACTCAGGCTGTGAACAGTGCATACATCTAATATTACACAGGCTAAAATGGACAGGACTTAGATTCTGTGGTCTGCATAGTGAGCAAGGAATTGGAGATATGACTTAGAGGAGCAGGGATGGGAGCAAAAGATGGATTTTTAGGAAGAAGGGGAGAAAGACAGGACATAGATAAAATCTCTGGAATGAAGTCTGAGGGAGAAACAACAAGTTGGGGGAAAGAGTGATAGATAAAAGGAATGTGGCCTTGTTACACAAAGTGCAACCCAGAAAACTGATCCAAAGAGATTCATAAATCAGACAAAATAAGGTTTCATTTGAATAATGAAACCAAATGAAACTTGTCTCTCATTTTAAGATTTATTATCTTTATTTATATGGGTGGGTAGTAGCTTGAGAGTATAGGTGACCACAGAGACATGAGTTGTCAGATCCCATGGAGCTGGCATTAAAGCTGATTGTTAACCATTGGATATGAATTCAAGAAAACAAATCCAGTTTTTTTGCGGTACAAAAGTACTCTTGACAACATGGTCATCTCTCTATTCCCATTAAGATATCTTTTTAAGAAATCCAATATTAACATGCAGAAAAGAGACCAGGTAGAAGTTAAGAAAGATTAAATTGATGGTAACCTTTAAAAACAATAAAGGACACACAAAGGAGTAAAGGACACTGAGGAACAAAAATATTCTAAGATGAAGTTCTCAAAATGTGAAGCAGGAGACCCAGGAAGAATAGAAATTTTCTGCAAGTAGTTAAAATTGGACATATCCACATTAGGTTCTTTGGTTTCTTAACAAATAGCCAGCCGATCAGGTCAAATAGTAATTTAAAAGAGAAAATGAGTATACAGTGAGATAATATATGGTGGGGCATGGATCCTGAGTGCTTTCCCTGAGCACTCTTTGCCTGGGATGAATCCTGTGATCTTTTGGATGTCTCTGTGGAGTGCCCCAGATGACCATCAAAATGTTCCCCATGGCCTGTTCCCCTGGCTCTCCTCCAAACATCTGACTGCCAACATACCTATGTACCATTTCAGCCTGTCTATTCCCTGGAAATTCCAGTCTTAAATTTATGTGTGACCTCATTCTCATAAAACAGTGAAGGTGTACTCAATGCATATGTGCTGACCTCTTTTCTATGCCAGTTCTCATGGGTTTCAAACTCTATGAGGTTGCCCAATATGTTGGTCACTACTCCTGAGTAGCCCCTGTGCTTCATGGGGGTCTTACTGGGTCCCATAATCACTCTGAGTGTTTCTTTTGTTTGTTTGGTTTTATTGTTGTTGTAGTTTTGTTTTTGTTTTTGTTTTCTTTGGGTTTTTTTTTGTTTTTGTTTTTGTATTGTTATTTTTTTTGTTTGTTTTGTTTTTAGTCAGGCTTGTCATGGACTCAATCATTTGTGTTTTTTCTCTAGAATAAGTTTAAATGCCAAATGACTTGAAAATACTCTCTATTGTTGATTAATTTTGGTATTTAAGAGAGTTTTTGTGCTAGCTGGATGTCTTAATTAGGGTTCCAATGCTGTGAAAAATCACTATGACTAAGGCAACTCATTAGAAACATTTCATTAGGGCTTTTCAACATTTCATTGCAGTTTCAAAGGTTCTGTCCACTATCATCAAGGAAGTAAACATGCAAGTGGCTGGGAATATGTGGTGGTGGAGAGGAAGCTTAGAGTCTTCTGCATGCAGGGATGGTGTCTTCCACACTGAGCAGAGCTTTAAAGCCTCACAGTTATATGCTTCCTCCAAAGAGGCTACACCTACTCCTATAAGGCCACACCTCCTCGTAGTCCAACTACATTCAGAGTGCCATACTGGTTTCATAGAAACTTGAGAAGATCTAGAGTCTTGAAAGAGGAGGAGCCTCAGTTGAGAAAATGCCTCTTTAAGATCAAGCTGTAAGGAATTTTCTTAATTGGTGGGAGAGGACCCAGTTCATTGTGGGTGGTGACACCCTTGTGGTGGTAGTCTTGTGCTCCTCATGGAAGCAAGACTTAAGGAGGATGTCAATAAGCATCACAACTCCATGGCCTATGCATGAGCTTCTGGATCCAAGAACCTGTGTTGTTTCAGTTTCTTTCCCAACTACTTTGATGATGAACAGCAATGTGGAATATAAGCTGAATAAAACTTTTGCTATGGAAATAGCTCTTTGGACATGGTATGTCCTTACAACAATAGAAATTTTAAGTAAGACAATTTCTTAGAGAAACAAAATATCTAATAGTACCACTGTCACTTATCCTATAAGGACAAATAATGTGTAGGTGTTTTATTTTAATTTAAAGGTAAGATATTCTCATGTATATAATGACATGCAATTGTTCTAGTTTGCATCTTTCTCACACTGATGAATACTAACATCAAACATAACTTGGGAATATAAGGGTTATTAGCTTACATGTTACAGACTATTACCAAGGAAGGCAAAACAGGAACTTGAAGCATTACCAGGAAAGAGTGCTTATTGCTTGACCCTATCTTAGTCATTGTTCTATTGCTGTGAAGAGACATCATGGATAAAACAACTATTATGAAACAAAGCATTAACTGGGGGCTTGAATACACTTACAGAAGTTTAGTCCAACATCAAGTTAGTGACCGCAGCACTGGAGCAATAGAACTATTGATCCTTAGACAGAGACAGATATTCTGCCATTACATTGGTTTCTTGAAAACTCAAAGACCACCCTTATTGACACTACCACTTCCTCCAATGAAGCCACATCTTCTCTCATTCCTTCTAATCCTTAAACACACTGCCAATCCCTGGTGACTAAATATCCATATATATGAATCTATAGGGGATATTCTTATTCAAACCACCAAAAATCATGTGGCTTGATCAAATATTTTATTTAAATACAGAGTAAAAGCCTCCCTTTTATAAATGACTACTGATGAGCTTACCCACAGTTGCCTAACCTCACACATCGACCATCAAAGAAGAAAATGTCCCATAGACTTACCCAAAAACCAAGTGAATAGAGACAATTCTTCAATTGTTCTCTCTCCTAAGGTGACGCTAGATTGTCAAGTTGGAGATAAAAAAAAATCCCAGCACATTAAGGTTTATCCTGCTCCATAACCCACACAAATATTATTCATCCCAATCTCCTCCTTCTGACTAGGTATAGACCCACTTCCCTAATGGCAGAAGTGAAGGGTAAGTACCTCCAACAGCAAGAATACTCAATAATAGGTGACAAGTAGTGAATATGCCTTATAGCCTCACAACACCTACATTCTAATTTGTGTTACACTTTCTGGGAGACACCCCAGTCTGTCCAACTTCCTGCCAACTCAGCTTTGACCAGAAAAATTCTCATCAAGAAATCCAATGACTTTTAATTGATTTCTTTCTCCTGAGGGAATGGAGTGTAACCCCTTCATGGATGTATTGGTGTCTGATTCATAAGAAATAAAACCCAGTACTATTAACAGCTAAATCACAGGTGCTATGACAAATAACAACTCACATGAGAAGCATCACATTTAGTTAAGCCTTTTCAGAAGTTTTATTGGAGTTTTATTTATGTACTATATAAATCCATTGATTTATTTATTTTTAAGTGTGTAATTTAATGATTCTAAACACATTTCACCGCTGTCATTTTTCACTCATTTTTCTGGTACTTCATATGATATTGAAATCTACTAAAATACAATAGTGAATTCAGAAAAAAGACCAGTGGTGTGGGTAGCAGCAAAGTTATTGAGTCTCAAAGACAACAGATACCGTGGCTGAATATTCCAACTACAACAACTAGGTAACATTGGTTCTACACTTAGCATGCCGTTTCTAGAAAAAAAAATTAAATAATTAAGCCATGTTTCCTCTGAACCTGACATGTTACTATCACAAATGAAAGAAGGATCCATGATCACATGAATATGAAAGGGGCATGAAGCAGCAAAATTGTTCAACTTATTGGCAGCTAGTCAGCATTAACACAAGAAGGGACAAAGACAATAAACAGCTTTGAAGACATGTCCAAATGACCACGTTCATTTACAAGTTTTTTACCCATTCCATGCACATCCATTGATTGATTAACTCATTGATTAAAGCCCTCAGGTTCCAATCACTTTTCAGAGAGCATATTGTACTACCTATGAACATTGTACTGTGGACCAAAGCCTTCATCAAAGACCCATGACTGACATTTCAAAACAATTTAACCACAGAATTCTTTATTTGAAACAAAGTGATAGGATCCATCTATCTCTTCAAGGATATCTCCGTTTTGTTCAAAAAGAACAAAAATGCAATGCAAGTTCAGGATATTGATCACCTATCCATGCATCTTAAACCCATAGGTTCTAGCCAGAATGTAAGGTCAGAAGTCTAAACTTCACCTATACTACAACTAACTCTGAAGATATCTAGCAATCTCCAGTTCCTTTCTGGTACTTACCCACACCAAGTATTCATTAAGGAATATAGTCTAGTGTGAGATAGTGCCAGCAGTTAATTGCAAAATCCCACTCTGAGTTGAGTTGTATGTAAACTCAGACATCTGTAATATAGACACACATGCATATTCACAAATACTCACAGAAAGAGGCAAGAAGTAGAGGAGATGAATCTTAGAAATCCTCAAGGAAGAGAATGAAAATCTTGTAAGGCACAGAGGTAAGAGAAAAACTGTGTCTTTCTGCACAAAATCAGGCCATTCTGTCTTCCATCACTGAACGGGAAGGCTCACTATCACTTATCACTATCTGATAAGGTATAGACAGTTGATGAAGGATGAATAGTCAGTTTTCATCAAAGGTATTGACTTTGAAGGTGATAGATTGTTCATTCTCTACTGGAAGCCAGATGCCCAAGAGTTTATGGGAAACACAAATGATTTGAATGGGTTGTAACAAACGGGAGAAGACGAGATATGAAGTTGGCAGGAGGAGTTAAGTGGGAATGGGCCAGGTTTTTTTCTGGGAGGAGTTACTAAAAGAATTGGAAAGTAAATTCCATCAAAATATAGTGTATGAAATTCTCAAAGAATTAAGGAAAGTAGTTCTTAATATACCATGTCTGTACTGAACACACACAGACCACTTATATGTCCATCTTCTAAATAACAAATTCTTATACAGCAGTTTCATTACATTGAGAGCAAAAGTAATCCAGAGGTTATTTAAAATAAAGAAGAATCTGGGGAGATGTCCCAGGGGTAAAGCCAAGTGTTTGGTCAAACATTCACCTACAACACCAGTGCTTAGGAATTGGAGTGGCAGAGACAGAAGGATGACTGTGGCTTCCTGAATGTCAGCCTCACTCCTAGCTCAGCAAGAAACCCTGTCACAAGGGGAAAATTAGGGAGTGAAGTAGCAGAAAACAGTATACCCTTCCCTATCCTCTGCACTTACCTGTATATTTCTGTATGCATACACACATCAATATGATTACTGTATAAAAGAGGTTACTTTGCATAAATTATAGGCAAAAGCAATGTTGTTTTAACCTAGAGACCTGAAGACTTTTATATCATTAGGGTCCTGGAGAAACTCTCCAGATATAGAGGATTGATATATCTTCTTCCTGTGCTAAGGAAACCTCAGTTAAGTGTGTGTGTCAGTGACTTTAAACACCTTTCTTCCTCTAGATTCCTATTTATACCACAGAATGGTCTGTAAATAATGAAAATATGAAAATAAGACTTTTTCAGGGTGTTGCCTTCTTTTAAAATCATATTTATAATATTTTACTAAATCGATGGGAAATCTTCTGCTCCAAGGAACAATGGATTCAATCCTGTTGACTTCTGTTTTATCCCATTATGAATAGGAATTAATTATACATCAACATTTCTCACGATTTGAACTAAATCAGGAATAAGGGATATGTTTCCATGAAAATAAGTAATGCCAATATGGTTAATCAAGTAGAAATGTGTGTGTGGGTGTGGGGTGGGGTTAGGATGCCTTTGGATTATTTGAGAATGATGGCTGATCAGAAATATGTTATGGAAATAACCCTAAACTGTGAGAAATGAAAAGTAATGATATAAACTATACTACCAAGTGTCATGGCCACTTATTAGTTGATTTCATTTTCTTTTTCATTCCTTTATTCTTTTGAATAAATGTGTGCCACAGATGATCACACGTTCAAATGTGTTAATTTTCCAGGTGATGGGCTGTTTAGAATGAATTAGAATTTGTTTTATTATTAAAGGAGACTTGTCACAGAGCCTTGAAATATCAAAAACCCATCAGGCTCTCTCTCTCTCTCTCTCTTTCTCTCTCTCTCTCTCTCTCTCTCTCTCTCTCTCTCTCTCTCTCTCTCTCTCTCTCCCTCTTTCATTACTCTCTGCCATCTCCATCATAAGTTGTTGGCTCTCAACTACTGCTCTACATGTTTTGCCTCTGTGTTGCCATGGTGTCTACCATGATATCCTGGACTTGCCCTCTGGAACTCTAAGACCACAATTAAATGTTTCCTCTTATAAGTTGGTTTGGTCATGATGTCTCTCACAGCATAGAACAGTAACCAAGACATACATACTCCTGTTTATTTTTTGAAACATTCTTTATTTCTTTCATTAAAGTTACCTTTAATGAAAGGTCCATTGAACAGTTTTAAGAATAATGTTAATGGGCCCATATAAATAGTGCCAATAGGTGTGGCACTCTCAGGAGGTGTGGAATAGTTTCATGAGGTGTGACATTGGTGGAGTAGTTGGGACACTGATGGAGATGTGTCTTTGTTGAGTTGGTGTGATCTTGTTGGAAGAAATGTAACAATTTGGTGGTAGGCTTGGATGTCTGCTGTCCTTAAGCAATCTCCAGTTTGACACAGTCTCCATCTGCTTCCTGTATATCAAGACCTAAAACTCATCTCCTTCTCCAACACTGTGTCTGTCTGAAGGCAACCATGTTTCCAGCCATGAAAATAATGGAGTAAACATCTGAAAAGAAGCTACAAAGTGTTCAAAATTTACTATGATCCTGGTGACACTTCATGTCAATAGAACCCATACTAATACTCACATAAACACTCAAAAACACATTTGATGTTGAGTGGGAACAGACTTTAATGCCCTCTGCCTACTGCCAGGAAGCTATTCATTTCCAAGCAGCTATCAGATGAAGATGTAGAACTCTCAGCTCCAAATGAACCATGCCTGCCTGGATCCTGACATATTCTTAACTTGATGATAATGGACTGAAATTCTGAACCTGTAAGCCAGCCCCAATTAAATGGTTTTCTAATAAAACATGCATTGATAAGTGTGTCTGTTTACAGCAATAAAATCCTAACACACACATGTACATATTCACCTAGATATACTGAGTCACAGACACACACACATGGAAATATTCACACACACACACACACACACACACACACACACACAAACACATTCATTTACAGGGACTTTAGATTCAGCCAGTACCCATGCAATTTAATTAGGGTGTCGAATACAGGTGTTTGTGGAACATGACTATTGCTATTTCTTTTAGGAATTATGTGGACAAAATCTGCACACTCACTTCATTCCTCCTCAACATCAGAAATCTCAATTTAAAGAAAGTGAGATAATGAGAAGTAGTTTTAGATACCTCTTCTTTTTTTCATTTGAGTAGCTTCGACTTCAAATCACCAAGGAAAAATAAACATAACAGGAAAGAAATTCATATTAAAATGCCCTTGACAAGCTCATAATACATTCTCCATAATGAATATAAACTTTTATTTAGAATTCCCAAGGAAATGAGACTTTTGAAAAATCCTTAATTTCAGATAGGCTTTGGTATTTCATTTCCCTGCAAAGGAAAACCAATGTAAAAAGACAGAATCTAGATTGCATTGTGCACAAGTTGAATCAGAAACATTTGATATTGTGCATTCAGGAACTCACCACATTTTTACAAATATATATATATTTGTAAAATATATATATATATATATATATATATATTGGGGGGGTGAAAGGAGACATCTGGAGAACAATAAGACCCTCATTAGCATTTAACATTCCTGAAGTCAAGTAATAACCTCTAACAACATCAATAACAACAACAACAAAAACAACAACAAGAATAGATGTTCATTAGAAAGAATTTTTTTTAATAACCTTCCATTAGCCTCAGAAAGAGAGGGCATGATCCATCTGCAACACTTTATAGATACTTATTACAATTACCACTAAAGTTTTTAAAATAATATGGATTTTTAAAAATGAAATTGAATTAAAATAATTTTTTTTTAGCTGTTAAAAGGGGGAAAATGTGTTCTAGAACGAAATAAAGAGTGTAAGAACTAATTGATTTTTTTAATAAAGAACATCCTTATAACTCATGTGTCAGTAAGTATCAGAATTATAATGCAGTTGATTTTCTCATTGTAGAATAATTTTAATGTGTTTGAATATTTCCAGTTGCAAGAATGGATCTCAGAATTTTCACAAGACAAGAAGAAGTCACCAAGTAGTTTCTCGCTTTTGTTTCAAAAGTCTTCGTTCCTTTTCTGCAGAGTCCCAGACATTCCAGGGAAGGGTTTGAAACATCCAACAACTTCTGAGACCATAACCTCAGAGGGAAGCTACCTTTCTCAGTAAATGGAACTAGGAAAGCTGAAAAGATTCTTCCAATCGCTTTAGAACAAAAGTGGCAGCTGGTTCACAGAACAAGGTATCATTTAGCAACTCAGCCAAGAAATAAGAGGATTTGAAATGATAATAACACAGAGTAATAAAAACCACTATGCAATTGTAATTTAATCGCATATATATACTTTGGACAGAGAAAGCAATCAAATCTTGGGATCTCTCTGCTCAGCACAATGAAACTCTGGGTCATGCTGCAGATGTCCCAAGTTTATGGCTCATCACAGATACTGGAAGTCTCTGGGAAACTAGAACTACATCATGTAAGTGCTGTGAGTCCAAAGACATGACTTCATAAATTGTTCAAGTCCTCATCTTGCTTGGAAAAAAAAATCACAAAGCACCAGAAGTAATAAGAAGTTCATGGTATCAATGTCAACAGGTAAGCACTACTAACAAATATCTGTTAAGCATTGGATTGTTATCAACACAAATGAGGAGATGATTTTTAAATTTAAATGCAGTTACATTTTAATAATTCGTAGTAATGTTAAGTGTCCAGTGTGAAACTGTGGGTTTAGGGGAAGTTGATGAAGTGAGAGAGAATATGGCCAGCAGAAGGTTCTGTGCTCTGTGAAGGCTGACATGGGAGGATTGAAGGATAATTACCATGCATCCCTGGTTGTGCATCTGGTTGTGTAAATCCACTGACACTACACGGATGAGGGTGAACTAGGGGAAGACAATGGTACCAGATTCTTAGTCTCTGGCATCCCATATAGGGCCTTAAAAAACATAGACAGTCTAATGTTTTAGAGCTTTATTTTAGACAGCAGTGAGAAAAACAAAGGGTAAAAAGATTGTTAGACTTGCCATGGCCAAAAGGAGAGATGGGGAAAGACATAGAAGGAAGGACAGAAAGCAAGTTAGAGAGTAAGAAAGGTGAACACTTAGAGAAAGAGGTAAAAGTTTACAAAGAGTAAGGATTGTAAAAGTTAGAGAGAGAGAGAGAGAGAGAGAGAGAGAGAGAGAGAGAGAGAGAGAGAGAGAGGGAGAGACTGATGTAGGGCTAAGTAGCCTCTCATATATTGGGCTTGTTATCTTGCTGTTGCTAGGTAACTAGAAGTTATCTAACCCGAAGATCAGAACCTTTGGTCATTTTGTATGTGACTGCTAGCCATTAGGCACTGCTGGGCGGGAGTGCTTGTGGGTTTGGTAACTTTACCAGGAGCCAGGGTTCCAGAAACACTGAGTAAATGCCTTCTTTCCCATGTAGGTGAAAATTACGACCCATTAGGCTTCATCAGGTTTAAGGACTTCAGCATGCCTGGAGACCAGGCATTTTGTACATAGCACAATGCCCCAAGCTCAATGATCAAATTTAACTCTAGCCCCTAGATTTTGTGGTTTCTCAGGCAGAACACCAGGAAAGAGGATGTGAGTTTGAAACTCTGGACACTCCCACCATAAGAAATCAAGGCATGGAGGTGGGGTGGGGTAAAATGATCTTAGAAGAAATCTGTAAAACAGTGAAAGGACAATTGAAAAGACATATGGAAAAGACCAGTAACAGGGGATGCCTCAGGAGACCATCCTTGTTTTCATAGCTTGGCAAGACAAAATTCAAATGACCAGTAGTACTGGAGGAGAGTCTGTGAATGCATCAGGGAGGGTAGGGTAAGGGTAGGAGGGAGTCAGGGAGGGTGAGATAGAGAAAAATGTAGAAGAAGAAAAAGAAAGTGAAGGAGAAGAATATGGAGAGGAAGAGAGAAGAAGGAAAGGAAGAGGAATGGGTGGAGCAGAACGACAAGGAGAAGGAGAAGGAAGAAGAACAAAAGAAGAGGAAGAGCAAAAAGAAGGAGGAGGACTTGGAGAAGTAGAAAAGGAGAAGGTTAAATACGGAGGAGAGAAGGAGAGAAGGAGAATAAGAGAAGGAGGAAGAGAAGGAGAAGTCAAAGGCATAGAAGAAGAAGAAGAAGAAGAATGAGGAGGAGAAGGAGACCAAAGACAATATCAAGAAGAACAAGAAGAACAAGAACAAGAACAAAGAAGGAAGAAGAATAAGGAAGAAGAATAAGGAAGAAGAGGAAGAAGAAGAAGAAGAAGAAGAAGAAGAAGAAGAAGAAGAAGAAGAAGAAGAAGAAGAAGAAGAAGAAGAAGATGAAGAAGAAGAAGAAGAAGAAACAGGAGTAGGAGTAGAAGGCGAAGGAAAAGGAGAAGCAGAAGGAGAAAAGAATAAGGAGGAGAAGGATAAGGCAAAGAAGGAGAAACAATAGAAGAAGAAGGTAAACAAGGAGAAGAAATGAGAAAAGATGAGAGGCATAGATAGACAGACAGAGACAGAAAGACAGAGAAACTTAGACATACAGAGTGAGACATGCACATAAACATTCACACAGAGACACACAAGTAGGCACAGAGACAGAGAAAAATATACATAGAAAGAGAGACATGCAAAGAGACATTCACAGAGTTACACACATTCACACAACTTAATTAAGAAGTATTTAGAAAAATATATCTATGAAATCACGAGGATATTAAGTACTAAATTATGTGAGCAATGAGGAGGAATGAGATCCAAAATAAATTTTGCAAGTCCTCCAACATTCTCCATGCTTCCACACAGCTTAAGCTGTGGGAGTATCAGTTATAGGGCTGTAACTTTTGTTTTCTTCATTTATAATTTACTGTGAATCTCCTTTCTCCACCATTCAATATGGTCAGTAGTTTCCATGTGGAAGGACTTTCCAAAGCATGGCATCTAGTGACAAAGAGAAAACAATTTAAAAAAAGTCTCTATGCTAGAGACAACTGTACAAACAATTCGTAGTTATTCTCTAAATGCAGGGCTCAAAGAACACAGAGGCTCCTCTAGCTGCTACACAGATCTTAAGTATGGCCCCACAGCATCACTGGGAACCTATTGACAATTCTCACTCAGGTCATAAAAATTGGAGCATTCCAATTTCTTGAGTTCCAGAAAAAAAGCCATTTGGAAGCTTATCTCCATAAAAGTAAAGATTGCACTGAAATTTATGAAATGTGAGAATAATTTTAAACGTGAAAAATCATTCCACACACACACATTAAAAAAATACATGTAGGCAAAATTGACAGCAATCTATTTGACACAACACCCACCCACACACCCACACACACACACACACACAGAGAGAGAGAGAGAGAGAGAGAGAGAGAGAGAGAGAGAGAGAGAGAGAGAGAGGGAGAGAGAGAGAGAGAGAGAGAGAGAGAGAGGAAGGGAAGGAGGGAAGGAAGGAAGGAAGGAAGGAGGGGAGAGGGGTATGGGTAGGGGAAGAGGTGGAGAGACAGATGTACACTTACAATAATTATTTTTAAGTTAAGTTGTCAAAACTCCTGACACAATGAATGTACAGGAAGAGATGTATATGGCAAAAACTCACCAGGGAAAGACTGGCATGATAAGGACAGCATAGTAGGAAACAACAAGTTTATCTGTGGCATTAAGAGCCTGAATGGGCCCTTCTCACATTTGGTTGGATTTAGAAGCCAAGATTTAGGTCAGAACTAGCCAGTTCCCTCCTTCTTGCGCCAGTGACCTCCTTCTGCTAGGGCACAGTCACAAAGGTTCCACAACCTTTCTAGAGAGTTTTTCCAGTTTGAGACAACTGAGAATGTGGGAGAAATCCCTCCCACCCCACAATCTTAATTAAACTAAGCCAGGCAAGTGCAAAACATTTTGAAAACAGTTTAATTTCAATTTTGAAAAGAGAACAGAGAGCTCTACTTTGAAATGGACTAAATTAGTCTTTAGGTTCCATTGTGCACACTAAATGAAATACAATGTAAAAGATTCCGTTTTCTATGTAGCAAATGGGGCTGAAAAGAACACACTTATGGAGATAAAATGCAAAAAAAACTGGGATATATAGTAACAATTCAAACTGACAGTGTGAAAAACAATCTATTTACTTAACTGTCCTGTTGACCACAGTGTCATTCATCATTGTGTTAGGGGATACAATCTAGTGATTAATCATCAGGGTTTGACAGTAAAATCCTTAGGCTCAATACACCAGACATTAGCTGGAAAATGATTTACAAGAATGTAATGCCCTTTGGTGTCTTCTCTGTGAATCTGTTGTATGGATGCCCTGTTGTTGGTTGTTTTAGTTGTTGGTGTTGTTTTAAAATAAAAATATTGATTGCAAAAGCAAGTGACAGGTGCCCAATAGGTCTTTGCATCCTCTCTTTCTCCTTCCCATAACTTTTTAATTTTCCCAATCCCCATATTCATTCAAAAATTCAGAAGTTCAAAAAATACAGAAACTCATTTGTCATCTTTACTTTGTCTTTGCATGCTGGTTGCAATCACCTTGTAAGCATTAAAATCAGGCTAACATACTGCGTATGTTCTACAGGGTTTCATTGATGTGAAGAGACATCATGACTCAGGAAAGAAACTCTTATAGGGAAAATTTAATTGAGGTTGTCTTACAGTTTCAGAGGGTCAGTACATTTTGATCTTGGTAGGAAGCATGGCAGCATCCAGGTAGAGGAGGTGCTGGGGAAGGAACTGATTGGTCTATATCTTAGTCTGAAGGCAACCAGGTGGAATCTTGTGGCCATAGGTAGCAAAGAAGAGGATCGATTTTTGTCACTGGGTAGAGATTGTGCACTACATAAAAGCAAGCCTACACAATGATGCACTTCCTAAAACAAGCCAACACCTTGTAATAGTGCCACATCCCATGGGCAAAAGATATTCTAATCAACACACTGCATCATAGGAAAGTGGCAGAGAGACATAAAGAAAGATACTGCATGATTGCATTCCTCTAGTCACAGGTGCTACATATCTACATGCTTATATGCACACACATGTGCACACACACACACACACACACACACACACACACACACACACACACATATCCTATCTGATATGTATGTCCATCCAAATTTATTTGTCTATTTATTTAATTACTTACTTATTTACTTTGTTTTAAATTTGTTTGTGAAGAACTTTCTACATACATGTAAATGAGTTTGAGCAAATCCATCACTATCTTCTCCTCCTTGAAATGTTCCCCACTTCTCCTGTATCACTCTTATCC
This sequence comes from Mus musculus, assembly GCF_000001635.26. Taxonomy (NCBI): domain Eukaryota; kingdom Metazoa; phylum Chordata; class Mammalia; order Rodentia; family Muridae; genus Mus; species Mus musculus. Next base: position 63,487,025 of record NC_000087.7, on the reverse strand, counting down.
TTAAGTCCATGTGCATTTTTATATAGATAGCTGAGTCCATTTAGTCCTGACTACATATGTGTGGATAGGGACAAATATATACTGGAACACGGGCAACCTTTCACTAGCCAAATCCATGAAGAAAACTGGCCCTCTCACCTGAAGCCATTAATTTCCAATAACTCCTTTGTTGGGGGTGAAAGTTTCTGAGTCTCCCCAATCTATTCTTGGATTTGTCTGTGAAAATTTTGTTGATGGAAACTTAGCCACGGTGAGTAACACACAAACCCACACACACACACACACACACACACACACACACACACACACACACACATACACACCAAATTTTAAAACCAGAGGATTGTTTAAAAGTTTACACAACGTCCAAAATTCAATTCATTTTTGTTGAAACATTTGAATTCCATACGAGATCTTAATACTATCTGTATAAAATTAGATTATAACAATGAATATTTTAAAATTCAGTGGATCTTTATGTGTTAAATAGCACCTAATGAACAAAATACGTTAGTGCCAAAACACTGATGGCTGCACAAAAAAAAAGTGTAAATCAGTGTCCAAAGGTAAGAATCCACAAGGTAAGGGGGTTGTCAGAGATTAAGGGCATGCAGGATAGTGTATGGAAGCTCTGTAGACCAAAACAGGTATACCGTTAGCAAATAGCCTGGAAAATCTGCCATTCATTCCTTCACAATCTTATACTAGGGAAAATTCAGGTGTAAGTACCCTCAAAAGTGGGAGTAAGAAAACGATAATATACTCCAGGTCTCTTGACTACTAAAAGGAGTGTGGACTGATATCTACAGTGTGAAAGAATTTAGAAATGGCAATGTCCGTTTTTATCTTTTCTGTGACAAAACATTGTTATTGAGGGGCTGGAGAGATGGCTCAGAACCCTTTGCACCCTCGCATCTGTCTCTAAGTCTGGGAGATCTGACTTCTTCTTCTGGCCATTCCAGGTACTGCAGCCATGTGGCATACACAAAACCTACTTTATATATTTTAAATGAGATATTTAGTTGTTATTAGTGCCCCAAATTTTGAGACTCTCTTATAAACATCATCTGTCAATTAAATAATGTGTATGACAAATGAGCTGAGGAAGAAAATATGAGGTGAGACTTTTCAAAAAGAGAGTATTCTATGAAATATTAGGAGAATAAACAGATTCAGGGACAGATGCTGGCACATATGCTAAGGGAGATATTTAGGAAGATGCTAAGTAAATAGATAAAGGGGTAACTAAAAATGTACAAAACATAAAATATTTTGAATGTGTTAAATACGTTATTCTGGGAATAAGCCACAGTTTGTGGCCCAGGCATTTGTTAATAAGTAGTCTAAGACAAAACTGTCTTTTTTTTTTCCTTACAAATTTTATTTTCTCCTCATTATTGTCATACAAATTTGTAAGATGCTAACATATGGACATCATGAGTAGGGAATACAGGAAATTGCGAGTATCCTAGAGAATTCTAAAATAAATGTGTTTTTTTAATTTGAAGTTGGTAGAGGTTTTTGTTTTTTTTTTTAATTTACATTTTTAAGTTTCAGTATATTCTAAAATATATGTGCTTATATGCACTGTAGAAAATATCTATGTGATGTAAGGAGACATTAATCAAATCTACTAAATTGCTTTCTGGAATTCAGTTAGCTTTAGACACTGACAGCTGTGATGATTTAAGATAGGCAGCAGAGTGCTCACAGTATCACTAAGAGATGAACATTAGCTTGTTGTCATATTCACCCACACTCACACATACATAAACACACACAAACACACACACACACATAAACACACACAACACTCACACAAACACACACGCACTCACACACCCACACACACACACACACAAACGCACACCAGCCATTGGAACACAAACCCCAGTAGTGACTCCCGTGACAGTTCTAAATATTTAGACACAGTCCCTAGTCAAAAAGTTCATGGAAACTAAGTCTTCAGGAACCATCCTGGAAAAAATGCATCAAACTTGTCCTTACATTAGTAAGTGATTGAATCTTTGTGACTTCTTTCAATGTTGTTTTATTATAAGTGCCTCCAAGTAATGACTTGGCAAATATCTAAGCAATATCCAACTTTGTTCCCTGTCCTTCACCAATATTCTAGGTAGTCCTTGAGCGGATCCTGGGCTTGGAATTCAGTAAGAATGTTACCTGTAACAACCAGAGTTACCTCTAGTATTATAAGAGAGATTGTGACAGCCATTGCTATATACTACATAGAGTTAGAAATCTCAGGACAACTTTAGGAAAGTATGTTTTGAATATTTGTTATACTTATGCATGGCAGGCTACATTAGTTGTTAGTAGAAAGATTCCCCCATACAATCCCTCTCATATACAGGAATTTACAATGGTTTAGGAAATAACTTGTGCTGTGGTTTGAGGGGGAACAACAGTTTTGAATTATTCATGAGAAGATTAGCTAGAAAGAAACTCCCTAATTAGAACCATGGCTTGAGTGTGAAATCCATTTGCATGGTGTGATCATAAAGTGTTCAAACCTAGCTTCAAAGAATATAGCTGACTTTAGAGAAGAATTCATTTCAGTTATTTTATTGCTCAGTCCCTGCCAGTCATTATGTTTTTATTGCTCTATTTTGGACATGAGTCTTTAAGAATTCAGTAACCTCATTTACCTGGCTGATTTGAAAACCAACTTCCCTATTTGTTTCTATATTAATAATCTGATGATTTCTTTGAGAAATTACATTCAGATACAGCAACCCCTCTGTGTTTGTATCTGATTGACACTTAAATGTCAGCTTCCTGCCCACCTATACCAGGACAACGATTTCTCCCAGAGATTGAGGAGGGCTGATTGAGGCCAGTCTGCAGCAGGCCATCCATTAAAAGCAGTACCTAAGCTTTGGTTGTGGCTTCAAGAATCTGCAACAGTGGCATTGGCTTTTGTTATTTCTTATTTTAGCCATTCTGTCTAGTCTTCCCTATTCCAGAACTTTTTTCTTTTCTGCATGTGTTTATGTGTGTGTGTGTGTGTGTGTGTGTGTGTGTGTGTGTGTGTGTGTGTGTGTGTTTAAGAGATACCATGCGTGTTGGCAATTATAAGAGAAAGAACAGTATATATGAAGGTTTTTCCTCTACATGTGCATGCAGACACTTGTTGAAGCCCAAAGTGGATTCAGGAAATGACCCTAATGTGTTGTCTATCTTTTCACTGAGGCAAGGTCTCTCAATTAGAGGAAAAGCTTCTTGGTATGGGTCATCTTTCTAGACAGGTTTCTCTGGGCATCCTTCCCCTGCATTCTGTGATCCTCTAATAGATGATTTCTACATCCACAGGGCATTTATGTTAGTTTTGTAGGGAGCAAGTGATTAACTGCTAGGCTTTCAGTCTAGCCCCTTCCAAAACTCTCTGTTGCAACTCTTTGTCACATTTTCTTTTTAGATGTATCAAGCGTGCTTCACAAACGGAAACTGTATGAATTTGGTGTATGAGGCATGGGGTTCTGAAGAAAAGAAATATTGTAAAAATGATTCTTTTTTTCTTTCTTTCAATATTACATTAGATATTTTCTTCATTTACGTTTTAAAATCAAGACCATCCATCATCTCATCACCCCATTCTATTTCTCTATGTCTCTGTCTCTGTCCATATCCACTCTGTCTCTGTCACTCTAAGATCTATTCCCTTGACATATTCCATATACAGAGAACACCACTGACAATTATTTTCAGTTCACTGTTGCCAGGCTCCAATGTAAGTTCATTTTTTACCTGTACATTGTTGTACATTCTAGACAGTCTATTTCTCAAATAGAAAACTAAATACATTTGTTATCCTGTTAAAACCCTCTAAATGGATACTTATTGTCCTGAGGGTAAGTTGAAAAGTCTTTCTGATGATAGTTGGATGCTATTCCAGAAAGACAAAATGTTGTGTTCTACCATCCTGAATCTGAGAATACATTGGTTTAATTTCTGGAATTTAAGAGAAAACAGGATTAACAAGACAATGAGAATATAAATCTTCCCATTTCATACTTAGAGACACATAGGTTATGGAACTGCTGAACTCAAGGTTTCATGTGTGGTATGCAAGAGGGTTTCCTGGCTTCATATGAGTGGAGTGTCTGTTCCCAATTGTGAGGTCACACCATGAACATACACATATGTTCAGATATGAGTAGAATGTCCTCACCGTTTGGTCTCTCAGAGTGTAATACACCCACCATTTTGACGAGTTTGAATAGCCAGTACACCATTGGGATATCTACCTGTTCCCACCCACAGTGTTGCAGACATGAATAGAAATGCCTGGAATTTTACAGAGGTGCCAAGAATATATTCTCTCCATGGAGCCTTCTTTCCAGTGCCCAGCAGGTTATTGTTCTTTTAAACCAATGCCCATATCAGTAGAGAAATGAAAAAGACATTACCCTGATATTCTACTTTACATCCATGTTACAACAAATAACTGAAATTTAAATATAAATTTAATGTATATCTAACTGAATCCAGATTATATTCTAATGAAAGGTATAATTGGTGTGGATCTAGATAAAATTATGTTGGGAGATTTTCCCAGATAAAAACTATGTTAGGAGATTTTGGCCTTTTATATGGAGAACAATCCATATTTTGGGTAGATTAGGAGAACAAATGTATGTAAATTAATGGAACAAAAGAAAAACTCTGTTCCACTGTATTTCTTTGTAAAATGAACTTCAAAATCATGGAATTTCAGTTATATGTGTGTGTGTATTTTTTAGTTATATTTTTGAGTGTGCTGTTATGTGAACATGTGAGTTTTCTTGGATTATGATTAAAGAATTAGAGTATATGGGGCGTGGTTACTTGGCAGTATTCTTTTTTATTTATTAATTCATTCATTCATTGAACCCTGTCCACCCTCCTACTGTTCCACATGCCATATCAACTGGCCCCTGTCTCCAAGAGCATGTACCCATTCCATCTGATTTCTAAACACCCTGGGGTCTCTAGGTTCTTGAGAATCATTGCATCATTTCTGATTGAACAGAGACCAAGAATTTTTTTTTCTGTGTATGTTTTGGGGACCTTCTAACTATAGTTGGTGTAAGCTGCCATTTTGGTTGTCTAGCATTTGGGAGAATTCTGGGTCCATATTAATGGAGACATCTAGTCCTCCTACAGGGTTGATCTCCTCCTCAGTCTCCTTCAGTTTTTCTCCAATTAAACCAATGGTTCAACATATTCTGTCCGTTGGTTGGTTGCATACAACTTCATCTGATTGTTTCACCTACTTGTTAGTTCTTAAGAAGTACAGTCAATGTAGTATTAATATTACAAATGTGTGAATTCAGAAAACTGCAGAGGTTGCTTACTGCAAGAAGGTATTCTGCAAAAGCAATAGATGATAAAAGTACAGAAATATCTATCAGTGCTCTACAATATTATATTCTAGGTGATGAAATTTCTCTTTCTCTCTGTCTCTGTGTCTCTGTGTCTCTGTCTCTATCTCTATGTCTGTCTGTCTGTTTGTCTCTCTCTCTCTCTCTCTCTCTCTCTCTCTCTCTCTCTCTCTCTCAATTTCTACTTCTCTAATACTTATTATGAATTATGATTCTTTTATCTTATTCCCTCCAATGGGAATGATATTGGAATGGCATCTGTAACATTCATTCACATTCCTACACAATTTGTGCTTTCTATTAACAATCAACTAATATCAAAGTCACACATTCACTCAGATTACAAAATAAGATATCTGAGCTCATGTAAAGTGATATTCTGAATCAGAGTAGGGGAAGGTCACTTCCAATGTGTAGTTTCACTCAAGAGCATGGCTTTTAAGAACTGGTCAATTGGAAGAAGATGAGACAATGTATAGAAGAGGGTGTTTCTTTTGGTTTAGTTTGGTTTAGCTTTGTTTCTTTAGGTTACCCACAGTCATTTTAAGAAACATTGAGAAACACTGTTTATTACCTATATCTTGAACTGAATGTGAATAGGTCCCTTAGAACCAACGTTATATTTCTCAGTTACAATATGCAATATATTTTTGATATTATTTTGATTCCTTATCTAGTACATACACTACAACAAGTTTAAGACATGTACCTCATTAGGAACTAGCAGGTGAAGGATTCAGCTGCAGATATTTGCAACCAACTAATGGACTGGAGCATCTGACGCTTGTTGTTGAATTAACAAAGTTTAAAAAAATGTTAAAAACAAGGGTATCCCTCTAGGAAGACCCACAGTCTCATTTAAACTGTTCAACCATGAAGTCTGAAACTCTGACCCTTCAAAGATACAGAATTCACCTGCTCATATGAGGCCTCCAATACACATACAGAAGAGGACTGCTGGGAGAACTCTACAAGTCCCCTTTCCCAACTGGAGGGCATTTCATCTAAGGTCACTCCCTTTGAGTCCTGGGAGTCTCTCAGCTCCCAGGTCTCTGGTACATTCTAGAGGGTTTTCTCACCTCCTACCTCACAAAGTTGCCTGTTTCCATTCTTTTTGCTGATCTTCATCAATGCACTCCTGTTTCACAACCCCCCACAGTACTTGATCAAGTTCATCTCTTCCCCTCCGTGTGTGGTTTCTCACCCAGGTCTCTCCCTCCCCCTTCTTGTAGTAATTGTTTAACCTTCTTAACATTTCTAATTATTTTTATCATAAAGATAATTGAATTTTTTGATTCATTATCTTATAAACTTCCCAATGCACTAGATACAATTATCGAAGGTACATTTGTTTGATTTTATTTCACTTCATTTTAGTGTTGAGGTAGGCACTTAGTATGTTATGTATTCTCTAGGAAGTGATAGAGTGTTGCGGTTCAGCATTCCGTGTTGGTGCTAATACAGGTATGTTTAAACATACCTGGCTTTAATTTTTCTTCGGAAAATAGACCCAAAAAAACTCCTATAACCACAATAAAATTTCCACAGGCAGTTCTGAGAGATGGAAATATTTCCTGTTCACTTATAAAATTCATTGAAAGAAAGTATATTTGTTTCTTGAACCAAAATAAACTGCTACCTGAGAGGAAGGATAAAATGACTGATTGGCCCCTTTCTCTTTCCCAGGACCAGCCCCTACTCTCTGTTCCCATTGTACTTGATGCTCCAGTACAGTGGAATTCCAGGACAAAGAAATGGGAGTGAGTGGGTAGGGGATCAGGGCAGGGGGAAGGGAGGGGAAAGGCTAAAGGTGACTGTTATGATAGCATTTGAAATGTAAATGGAGAAAATAACTACTAAAATTAAAAAAAATTAAAAAAACATAAGTGTATTTACATATGTGCACAGGGATATGTGGCTAACAACCACATAATATAAAATTATCATTCCTTTCCAGGACTGTCTTTTTTGTTTGATTGTTTGTTTTTTGTTTTGTTTGTTTGTTTTGTATTGTTTGTTTTTTATTATAAGTATTTTTTTTTTTGTATATCTATTAGTACTGGAAATTACTTTGTAAACTAGACTGGTCTCAATTTGAGATCTGCCTACTTCTCCCTCCAAAAACTTCGAAATATGTGTGTGCCCCCACCACGTGGCTTCAAAATTATTTTAGACTTAGTGGAGAAGGTCCATTATTTTTTCTTGTTAGGATATTTTAAAATCATCAAGATGTCATTTTTCCTTAATATATTTATAAGATTAAATCCATTCCTATAAAAATATGTCAGATATTTTTGGAGACAGGCAAGTTTGCAAGAAGCATCATTTAAAAATACTTCTGGAGCCAGTGCCTTGAGCAGGCCATGCATGCAAACTCTGAAGGCAGCCCCACAACACCGAGAGGCTGCTTCAATCCAAGGTACTCCAACATTCTAAGGATCAGATAATCAGACAGGAGGAAGAACATCTGTCATCAACACATGGAGTAGCTGGAATCAGAAGGATCCAGGCATGCAGGAACTGTGCCGGACAAGTGGCATGGGTTATTTCTATTCTGTCTTGGCCAAGGCCCTGAACAGTCCTTGGAAGAAAACTCAGCAGCCAGCCCCATAACACCCAGAGTTCTAACATGGCCAGGTGCAGAGGATCTCAGGATCCCAGGATCTTGGTCCCACCAGGATTTCATGGTCCCAAAGGCAACTTGACTCCCAGAAGATCAGACAGACCAAGGATATCTACCTTTTCTATGAACTTCTTTATCACCTGTGAATACAGCCGCAAACCTAGTTACATTTTTTTCAAGGCTTCTATCTCGTCAATTTTCTCTTTCCTCAGCCTCTCTCTTTTTTATTTGTCTTTTTTCTTTTTCAGTCTCAATCTCTTTTTAATATATTTTATTAGGTATTTTTTTCATCTAAATTTCCAACACTATCCCAAAAGTCTCGCATACCCTCCCCCTCCCCCACTCCCTTACCCACTCACTACCACTTTTTGACACTGGCGTTCCCCTGTACTGGGGCATAATTAGTGTGAATGCCCAATCGGGCTCTCTTTCCAGGGATGGCCTACTAGGCAATCTTTTGATACATATGCAGCTACAGTCAAGAGCTTTGGGGTACTGGTTAGTTCATAATAATTTTTTACCTAGAGGATTGCAGATCCCTTTAGCTGCTTGGATATTTTCTCTAGCTCCTCCATTGGGGCCATGTGATCCATCCAATAGATTACTGTGAGCATCCACTTCTTTGCTAGGCCCCGGTATAATCTCACAAGAGACAGCTATATCAGGGTCCACTCAGCAAAACCTTACAAGTGTATGGAGTGGTGTCAGTGTTTGGAGACTGATTAGTGGATGGATCCCTGCATATGGCAATCTCTAGAAGGTCCATCCTTTTGTCTATGCTCCAAACTTTGTCTCTGTAACTACTCCCATGGGTGTTTTGTTTCTAATTCTAAGAAGGGGCAAGTGTCCACACTTTGGTTTTCGTTCTTCTTGAGTTTCATGTATTTGGCAAACTGTGTCTTATACCTTGGGGTTATTCTAGGTTTCAGGGCTAATATCCACTTATTAGTGAGTACATATCATTAGCATTCTTTTGTGATTGAGTTACCTCACTCAGGATGATGCTCTCCAGGTCCAACCATTTGCCTATAAATTTCATAAACTCATTCTTTTCAATAGCTATACTATTAGTAGTAGTACTCCATTGTGTAAATGTACCACAATTTTGTAAACATTTTCTGTTGACAGGCATCTGGATTCTTTCCAGCTTCTGGCTACTATAAATAAGGCTGCTCTGAACATAGTGGAGCATGTGTCTTACTAGTTGGAACAGCTTCTGGATATATGCCCAGGACAGGTATTGTGTGAGCCTATGGTAGTACAATTTCCAATTTTCTGATTTCCAGAGTTGATTTAAAACTTGCAATTCCAACAACAATGGAGGAGTTTTCTGCTTTCTCCACATCCTTGCCAGCATCTGCTGTCATCTGAATATTTGATCTTAGCCATTCTGTCTGGTGTGAGATGGAATCTCAGGGTTGTTTTGATTTACATTTCACTGCTGATTAAGGATGGTGAACATTGTTTCAGGTGCTTCTTAGCCATTTGGTATTCCTCAGGTGAGAATTCTTTCTTTAGCTCTGAGCCCCATTTTTAAATGGAGTTATTTGATTTTCTGGAGTCCACCTTCTGAGTTCTTTATATATATTTGATATTACTCCCCTATCTAATTTAGGATAGTGAAAGATCCTTTCACAATCTGTTGGTGACCTTTTTGTCTTATTGAAGGTGTCTTTTGCCTTACAAAAGATTTGCAGGTTTATGAGGTCCCATTTGTCAATTCTAAATCTTACAATACAAGCCATTTGTCTTTTATTCAGGAATTTTTCCCCTGTTCCCATATCTTTGAGGCTTTTCCTCATTTTCTCCTCTACAAGTTTCAGTATGATTTTATGTGGAGCTCCTTGATCCACTTACATTTGACCTTAGTACAAGGAGATAGGAATGAATTGATTCACATTCTTCTACACGATAACCACCAATTGTACCAGCACCATTTGTTGAAAATGCAGTCTTTTTTCCACTAGATGGTTTTAGCTCCCGTGTAGATGATCAATTGACAATTGGTGTGTTGGATCATTTCTGGGTTTTCAATCATATTTCATTGGTCTACTTGTCTGTCACTATATCAGTACCATGCAGTTTTTATCACAATTGCTTTGTAGTATAGGTTTGGGTCAGGTATGGTGATTGCACCAGAGGTTCTTTTATCCATGAGAAGAGTTTTTGCTATCCTAGGTTTTGTTTATTCCCAATGTATTTGCAGATTGCCCTTTCTAATTCATTGAAGAATTGAGTTGGAATTTTAATGGAGATTTTATTGAATCTGTAGATTTCTTTTCGCAAGATGGCCATTTTTACAATGTTGATACTGCCAATCCATGATAATGGACGATCTTTCCATCTTCTGAGATATTCTCTAATTTCTTTCTTTAGAGACTTGAAGTTCTTATCATAGAGATCTTTCCCTTCCTTAGTTAAAGTCACTCCAAAGTATTTTATATTATTTGTGACTATTGAGAAGGGTGATGCTTCTCTTATTTCATTTTCAGCCTGTTTATTCTTTGTGAAGAGAAAGGTCATTGATATGTTTGATTAATTTTATATCCAGCTATTTCACTGACGTTGTTTTTCAAGTTTAGGAGTTCTGTGGTGGAATGTTTAGGTTCATTTATATATACTATCATATCATCTGCAAAAAAGTGATATTTTGATTTCTTCTTTTCCAATTTGTATCCCCTTGGACTCCTTTCGTTGTCAAATTGCTCTGCCTAGGACTTCAAGAACAATGTTGAATAGGTAGGGAGAAAGTGGGCAGCCTTGTCTAGTCACTGATTTTAGTGGGATTGCTTCCAGCTTCATACCATTTCATTTGATGTTGGGTACTGGTTTACTGTAAATTGCTTTTATCCTGTTTATGTATGGACCTTGTATTCCTGATCCTTCCAAGACTTTTATCATGAACGGGTTTTGGATATATTTAAATGATTTATTTGCATCTAATGAGATGATCATGTGGTTTTGTCTTTGAGGTTTTTTATATAATGGATTATGTTGATGGATTGCCATATATTAAACCATCCCTGTATCCCTGGTATAAAACCTACTTGGTAAGGATGAATGAAATTTTTAATGTGTTCTTGGATATGATTAGGGATAATTTTACTGAGTATTTTTGTTTCGATATTCATAAGGGCCATTGTTCTGAAGTTCTTTATCTTTGTTGGATCTTTCTGTGGTTTAGGTATCAGAGTAATGTGGTTTCATAGAATGAGTTGGGTAGTGCATCTTCTACTGCTATTTTGTGGAATTGTTCATGCAGAACTGGAATTAAATATTCTTTGAAGGTCTGACAGAACTCTGCATTAAACCCATCTGTTCCTGGGCTTTTTTTTTTTTTTTTTTTTTTTTGATTGGGAGACTATTAATTCCTCCTTCTATTTCTTTAGGGTATATGGGACTGTATATATCGTTAACTTGATCCTGTTTTAACTTTGTTACCTGGTATCTGTCTAGAAATTTGTCCATTTTGTCCATGTTATCCTGTTCTGTTGAGTATAGCCTGTGGTAGAAGGATCTGATGGTGTTTTGGATTTCGTCAGGATCTGTTTTTATGTCTCTCTTTTCAATTCTGATTTTGTTAATTAGGATGCTGTCTCTGTGCCTTAAGGGATGCTAGCTAAGGGTTTATCTATCTTGTTGATTTTCTCAAAGAACCAGCTCCTATTTGGTTGATTCTTTAAGTAGTTCTTGTTTCCACTTGGTTAATTTCACCACTGAGTTTTATTATTTCCTTACATCTTCTCCTCTTGAGTGAATTTGCTTCCTTAATTCTGGAGATTTTTTATGTGTTTTCAAGCTGCTTGTATGTGCTCTCTCTGGTTTCTTTTTGAGGCACTCAAATCTGTGAGTTTCCCTTTTAGTAATGATTTCATTGAGTCTCATAAGTTAGGGAATGTTCTGGCTTTATTTTCATTAAACTCTAATATGTCTTTAATTTCCTTCTTTATTCCTCCTTGACCAAGGTATCACTGATAAGACTATTGTTCATTATCAACGTAAACATTGGCTTTCCATTATTTATGTTGTTATTGAAGATCAATCATCCTTAGTCTTTGGTGGTTTGATAGGATGTTTTGGACAATTGCAATATTTTTTATCAGTTGAGGTCTGTTTTATGATCAATTATATGGTCAATTTTGGAGAAGGTACCATGATGTGCTGAGAAAAAGTTATATATCCTTTTGTTTCAGGATAAAACGTTCTGTAGATATCTATTAAGTCCATTTGTTTAATAACTTCTTTTAGTTTCACTGTGTCCCTGTTTAGTTTCTGTTTCCAAGGTATGTCCATTGATAAAAGTGTTTTTTTAAGTCTCCCACTATTATTGTGTGAGCTGCAATGTGTGCTTTGAGCTTTCTTTAATGAATGGGACTGCCTTTTCATTTGGAGCATAGATATTCAGAATTGAGAGTTCCTCTTGGAAGATTTTAACTTTGATGAGTATGTGTCCTTCTTTGTCTTTTTTGATAACTTTAGGTTGGAAATCAATTTTAATCGATATTTGAATGGTTACTCCAGCTGATTTCTTCAGACCATTTGCTTGGAAAATTATTTTCTAGCCTTTCACTCTGAGACAGTGTCTGTCTTTTTCCCTGAGATGGGTTTCCTGTAAGCAGCAGACTATTGGGTCCTGTTTTTATAGCCAGTCTATATCTTTTTATTGGGGAACTGAATCCATTGATATGAAGAGATATTAAGGAAATGTAATTGTTGCCTCGATTATTTTTGTTGTTAGAGTTTGCATTCTGTTCTTGTGGCTGTCTTCTTTTTGGTTTGTTGAGGGATTACTTTCTTGCTTTTTCTAGGGCGTTGTTCCTGTCCTTGTATTGTTTTTTTTTTTTTTCTGTTATTATTCTTTGAAAGGCTGGATTCATGGAAAGTTAATGTGTGAATTTGTTTTTTATCGTGAAATACTTTGGTTTCTCCATCTGTGGTAATTGAGAGTTTGGCTGGGTTTAATAGCCTGGGCTGGCATTTGTGTTCTCTTAGTATCTGTATAACATCTGTCCAGGATATTCTGTCTTTCATAGTCTCTGGTGAAAAGTCTGGTGTAATTCTGATAGGCCTGCCTTTATATGTTACCTGACCTTTTTCCCTTACTACTTTTAACAGTATATCTCTATTTAGTGCATTTCTTCTTCTGATTATTATGTGTCAGGAGGAATTTCTTTTCTGGTCCAGTCTATATGGAATTCTGTAGGCTTTTTTTATATTCATGGGCATGTGTTTCTTTAGGTTTGACACGTTTTCTTCTATAATTTTTTTGAAGATATGTGCTGGCCCTTTAACTTGAAAATCTTCATTCTCATCTACTCCTATTACCAGTAGGTTTGGACTTCACATTGTGTCCTGGATTTCCTGGATATTTGAGATAACATCTTTTGCATTTTGTATTTTATTTGATTGTTGTTCCAATATTCTCTATGGAATCTTCTGCATCTGTCATTCTCTCTTCCATGTCTTGTATTCTGGTGCTGATGCTCGCATCTATGGTTCCAGATTTCTTGCCTAGGTATTCTATCTCCAGTGTTGCCTTACTTTGGGTTTTCTTTATTGTGTCTACTTCACTTTTTAGGTCTTGGATGGTTTTTCTCAATTCCATCACCTGTTTGGTCGTGTTTTCCTTCAATTCTTTAAGTTTTTTTTTGTTTTTTTTGTTTTTTTTTTGTGCTTCCTCTTAAGGTTCTACCTATTTAGCAGTGTTCTCCTGTATTTCTTTAAGTGAGTTTTTAAAGTCCTTCTTGATGTCCTCTACCTTCAACCTGAGATATGCTTTTAAATATGGGACTACCTTTTCGGGTGTTTTTGCGTTTCCAGGACTGGATGAGGTGGGAGTGCTGTAATTCTTATGATGGTGAGTGGTCTTGGTTTCTGTTAGTAAGATTCTTATGTTTGCCTTTCATCATCTGGTAATCTCTGGAGTTAGTTGTTATAATTGTCTCTGGTTATATCTTGTTCCTCAGATGATTATGTAATCCTCTATCAGTAGACCTGGGAGACTAGTTTTCTCCTGAGTTTCAGTGTTCAGAGTACACTATGCAGGCAAGATCTCCACTTGCAGAGAAGGGACCCAGATATCTGGTGTTCGAACCTTCCTCCTGGCAGATGTTGTGATCCACTCACTAGAGGTACTAAGTTCCTGTGGAGAGTCCTGTGGGGACCTTTGGGGTGTCCACAGACTCTGCCCACAAGGTGCCCGATGCTGTCATGGACTGGAAGGGACTTGTGTCCCTGATCATACCGGTTTCTCTGCTTCCCTAATGAATGCAGTCATAAGTCCTGCATGATAGGATTGGAGCGGAAGTTGTTTTCCACTCACCAAAGGTCTTAAAATCTCATGGATGTTTCTGTGAGGACCTTGGGGCTGTCCTCAGACTCTGCCCAATATGTTGCCCAGGTGCTGGCACAGATCAGAGGGACTTGAGACCATTGTCAGGCCAGTTTTTCTGCTTCCCTAATTAATGCAGTCTCAGATCCTGTGAGATTGGATTGGAGCAGAGGTTGTGTTACATTCAACAGAGGTCTTATGATCCTATTGAGGGTCTTGTGGGGACCTTAGGGGTGTCTGCAGACTCCAAACACAATGTGCCCTTGTGCTGGCTTGTCAGTCTCTCTCTTATGGTACACTTTCTCTGCCTCCTTAAACAGATGTTGTAAAGATAATGTTTTCAGACTCTCTAGACCCAGTAACCTTTTCCTAATTTCAGAAGAGGACTTCCCTATAGAAGCCATGACACCTGTCACCTGCTGGCACACTGAAGTAGGGTCAAAGGTAGTGTAACACTTCTATACCTTTAAGAGGTACTCTAAAAACACTGCTGGGGGCTCCTTTTTCTCTTGTAGGATCTCTCTTACCTTGGTCAAATTGGTGGGGCACCTGCCAGGCCCTTTCAGTCCTATTATCAGAGCCCAGCAGAAAATTGTCAATTGCTCCATATGGTCAGTCCTATCAGGACATGTCAGAGGAAAGGCTGCATCTATTTCATTCAGAAGTTTTATTAGTAGTCAATTGGCCCTCAGTATGCTCTTTCTTTCCTCTCAGAATCCTCTCCTTCTCCTCTGTGTTGAAAGAACCTGTAAAAGCTGCTGACAGTCATCCCAAATAGGCTGAAGAGAGAATATGAGAGATTCCTTTAGATTAGCAAGGCTAGAGGGGTTTTCAACGAAGGGGATTGTGATTTGCCTTCCAGTTATAGAGATCAGAGGAGGAAAAAGGCCATTACTGAAGGGGCTGCAGTTGTCTGGGGTCCGCTGGATGAGGGTCATAAGTACACAAAGGCAGTGCGATGGTTGAGTCTGGTCCCTCTGGGCTTTGAGCTCGCTGGTCTTGGGCTTTTGCAACTGGTCCCTCCCCAAATATCTAGTGGCACCCTGTTGAGAGTTCTTGGGGGGACCAGTTGGGAATATGCGGGTGGGGTGCAGTGCCATTTTGGAGGTTCTTCTAACTCTGGATAGATCTTGGGAGAAACCGATGGCTGCAGTTTAACCGGTGCCAGATTTAACTTTTTATTTTCCCTCTCTGGATGGCAGAGGGCCAGGACTGGGGAGCCTGGACTATTCTTTTGAACCCAAGGCTTTAAACACGATAGGAGAGGGGGGATCCTGTGCTAATTTTTTCTAGATGAGAATGTAGGGCACTCAATCTGGCTGAGACCCTGGTCCCCTCTGTAAAACAACTTTAAGAGCTGAAAACAGAACCAAACCAAGGGTGCCCTCTAGTGGCCAACTAACATCAAAGCTGGCCATTCCGTAGAGCACAAAGTTCTCTAAAATCTATTTCAGACATCCACCGAGAAAATGTGAGTCTTAGTCTTAATTTCAGTACTGTGCACTAGGGTCAGTCCAAGGGGCATGCTAATAGTCGGTCCCATCATCAGAGTTACATACAGGGGAAAAACCAATATATACACACAAAAAGATTACAATAACCAAGAACAGGCCCCAATAAGATGGCCGAGAGAGCACACACTCACTTGGCACCCAGTAACAGAAACAGACAGCCGAGTGAGCACACTCTCACTTGGCACCCTGATAGGAGATCTCCAGGTATCCCTGGAACTTCCTCAGAACTGGGGAGTGACTTCTTTCTGAATTTTTATCTCCTTGTCCTTGGCAAAGGAAGGCAGGCATCTCTGGTTGTAAAGTATAAAAAAAAATGCTTTATTGCTGGCTATAGAGAACAAAGAGCTTCTTCCTAGCTGTATTTAAATAGATCAGGGAAAACAAGCTTGGGGAATGTCTAGGGGCTTTACCTTACTGGGAGATATACTTTAAGTTAGAATCTCCCAGTAGGATATTTTTTCTACAACACACAAAACTTTACACAGAAAATTATTTCAATTATTTATAATAAATATATAATATTTGGTTTGAACCAAATGTTAAATCCATATAAAATACATGGTAGTATTCCAAAAAACTTGTAATATTTACTTTAAACAATTTATACATTTACACCCCACAGCAATTCTTCATAACTGTACTACCCTTGCTGAGATCCTTCTTCTTCCCAAATGGTCCCTCTCTTATTTTTATAATGGTTCTCCTTTTCTTTGTGTGTATATATGGAAACATCTCATGAAGGTGGTTGTATTGTACTCGTTGCTATTTTTTTGTGATCACAAGGTCTAAAGGACCACAATCTGGTCTTCAACTACACATATAAGAGCATCTGACCCTGAATTGCTCTTTTTCCTGAATCGACTTCTCCAGTCAAGGGATCACAAACACCACTTTTGAAGTACTCTATTGAAATGGGAAAAAAATGAAAATATTGTACTGTATCTTCATCTGTTTCTACCTGAGGTGATATATTCTCATCTTTGTCAAATGCTGGGCTCTGTACTATATGGACAACAGAAAATGGAAACATAATATGCTATATTAGGAAAAGGGAATAAAGTTTTAATGATTTGAATTTCTCAGGAAATACTGCCCATGTGAATTTTTTAAACAGCTTTGAGAAATGACGTAATTACATACATGGTATTCGGTATAGGTATAGATGAGAAGTAAGTTTTCCAAATTATAGGGCCTTTGAATATCTTTACCAATATTATAGAAAAAAAAACCTCCCTAACTTAAATAAAGATATGCTCATGAATATACAAGAAGCCTACAGAACGCCAAATTATTTGAACCAGAAAAAAAAAATCTTGCCATCATATAATAGTCAAAACACCAAATGCACAAAACAAAGAAAGAATATTAAAAGCAGTAAGGGAAAATGGTCAAGTAATATATAAAGCAAGATCTATCAGGATTACACATAACTTTTCCCTTAGACTAAGAAAGCCAGAAAATCTAGGGCAGATGTCATACAGAATGTAAGAGAGCAGAAATGCCAGCCAAGACTACTATATGAAGCAAAACTCTTTTAACATAGCTTGAGACAACAAGGTATTCTGTGACAAAACCATATTTACAAAATATCTTCCAATGCATCCAGCACTTCAAACGATAATAAAGAGACAATTCCAATATAACGAGGGAAATTACACTCAAGAAAAAGCAAGAAATTAAAGTTGAAGGAAACCTAAAAGAAGATAGCTACATGAACAAAATTCCAACTCTAATAACAAAAATAACAGGAAGCAACAAGAATTTTTCCTTAGTATCTCTTAATATCAGTGGACTCAGTTCACCAGTAAAAAGGCATAGAATAACAAAATGGATGTGTAAGCAATATTCAGCACACCAGAAACAAACACCAAGGACAAAGTCAGACATTACCTCAGACTAAAAGGCTGGAAAAGAACTTTCCAAGCAAATGATCCGAAGAAATAAGGTGGAGCAGCCATTCTAATATCAAATAAAATTGACTTTCAACCCAAAGTTATAAAAAAAAGTCAAGGAAGGAAACTTCATATTCATTAAAGTTAATATTTACCAAAATGGACTCCCAAATCTAAACATTTATACTCCAAATGCAATGACATCCACATTGATAAAAGAAACTTTAGTAAACTCAAAACACACATTGTACCACACACAATAATATTGGAAGACTTCAACACCCCTCCTTCATTAATGGACAGATCCTGGAAACTAAAACTAAAAAGATACATGGTGAAACTCACAGAATTTATGAAACAAATACATTTAGTTCATATCTATAGAACATTTTATCCTAAAACAAACGAATGTCCCTTCTTCTCATCACCTCACAATGCCTTCTCCAAAATTGACCATACACTCAGTCACAAAACATGCCTCAACAGATATAAAATTATTGAAATAATGTCATGCTTCCTAACAGATCACCACAGACTAAGGCTGATCTTCAACAATAATATGAATAATTGAAAACCCACATACACGTGGAATGTGTATAAAAATCTAGTCAGTGACAAAACAGTCAAGGAAGTAATCTAGAACTAAATTAAAGACTTTTTAGAGTTTAATGAAAATGTAGCTACAACATACTGCAAGTTATGGGACACAATGAAAATAGCCCTAAGATGGACTCTCATAGCTCTCTCTGAATGCCTCTAAAAAAGAAACTGGAGAGAGGATATAGGAGTAGGTTGATATCACACTTTAACACTATAAAACAAAAGGAAGCAAATTCACCCAAAAGGAGTTGAAATCAGGAAGTAATCAAATTCAGTGCTAAAATCAACCAAGTGGAAACAAAGGAACAATACAAAAATAATCAAACAAACTGGGAGCTTGTTCTTTGAGACAATCAACAAGATAGACAAACCATTAGACAGAATGAATACAGAACACAAGAACAGTATCCAATTTAGTAAAACCAGAAATCAAAAGGGAGAAATAACAACAGAAATTTAGTAAATTTGAAATATCATCAGATCCTACTATACAAGGCTGTACTCAACAAAACTGAAAATTCTGGATAAAATTGACACTTATCTAGACAGATATCAGGTACCAAATTCAAATCAGGATCAGATAAACCCTGTAATTACTTCTACCACTGTGAAAAGCCGCCCTCATGGTCGCCATTACAATATGGTGCTGACAACACCATTGTCACCATTGCTCATGGTGAGTGTCGCGGGTGTCAGAATATCTTTCCATTACCTGAGCCCTACCTCTCCCATGGCGTCATCAGGCTGATAGTGGGCAGCCAATCCCATGGTGCACATCCCCAACCTTACTTCTAACCATACTTCGCAGCCAATATAAGGGAGGAGTTTTCTGCTTTCTAAGTCTCCTGTCCTGAAGCTGTTCATCTATATCTCGAGATGTATTACAGCTTTACTACAGAAAGATCCGAGTGTCCTAGATGCGTTCTTGCTGGCAAGATGGTAGCGTGGGTCATCTGGTGCCAGAAACCCAGGATCAACATTGCTGGCATTGAGGGGAACCCCTGAAGAAGGGATGGATTCAGAACTGCATGGAAAAGGTAAGTTCGGAGAAGTATGTCTGATCATGAACCTCTTATCCCTTTTGATTTCGGTCTTAATCTAGATGCAACTTAGGAAGGGGCAGTAGAAGCTCTTGTTTTGGTTGCCCTGGCCCTCATTCTGTTTCTTATTCTGTCCATCGAGGCTGGTGCTGAAATTTGAGGTAAATCGCGGCTGGTGCTGAAAAATGAGGTGTTGTCAGTCCAATGTAGATAAGTGGCAGCACTGAGGTATCTTCTAAGCTTTCCATAGATAAGGGAGCAAAGTGCTGTGTTTACTTTCACTTTGCAAAAGGAATACTATAAATCAGGTGTAGATCAGCCGCAGGCACTCACTCTATCATGGGCTCCTCACAGTCAGTGATCACCACATTACAGTCAGTGCTAAAGCAACGTGACCTGCAGGTTGCCTCCCGTATGCTGCAGAACTTTGTTAAGGAGGTGGATCACATTTCTTCCTGGTATGCCTATTCGGGGTCTCTAACTGTAGCCTTATAGAATAAGCTAGGAAGGGACCTTGACCATAAGCATGAAGAGGAAGACTTATGCCTGGGCACCAAGGCAATTTGGAAGCTGATAAAAAACTGTCTAGAGGATGAAACCTGCCGACCAGCCAATGTGGAGGGACAGGGAATACTAGAAGAGGTTCAGGACAGTATGTCAGAAACCTAACAGAATGAGAGAAAGGGAGCTCGAAAAAAGAAAGACACGTCACGAAAAAGGGCCCTCCCAAGGATTCAGAAAGAAGGGATGGAGAAAAGAGGGCAGTAAAACTGATCCCTCTACTAAGAAAAAGCCTCACATGTAATTCAACATTACCTTGAAGCTTGGAGTGCTTGGGGACAACCCAAATTTCTTAGAACAGATAATGGACTGGCCTACACCTCTCAAAAATTTCAACAGTTCTGTCTCCAGATGAATGTATCTTATTTAACTGGTTTGCCATACAGGGACAAGGCATTGTGGAACATGCCCACCACACTCTTATAACCTACCTTATCAAACTAAAAGGGTGAGTCGATGAGGGCCTGCCCTTAACACTGAGAGTGGCCATCTCCATGATACTCTTTACTCTTAATTTTTTGAATATTGATGAACAAGGCCACACTGCGGCTGATCATCACTGTTCAGAACCAAACAGATCTAGAGAAATGATCAAATGGAAAGATATCTTAACCGGAAAATGGAGAGGCCCGGATCCTATTTTAATAAGATCCAGGGTAGTTATTTGTGTCTTTCCACAGGAAGAAGACAATCCTCTTTGCGTTCCGGGATGCCTCATCTAAAGGATCTCCCCTTCAGAAGATGTGGACAAAAGAGGGAATACTGAAACAAAGAAGGCTACTGACCCTTCTACTGGAGATCCTGGTTCCTAGTATATAGGGGAAATTGTGTTGGGGTATTATGTCCACCTTTCCTCTGCCCATGCCTGTCATGCACAGTGCACAAGTGTTTCCACATTTCTTTACTACTGATAGGGAGCTTCAACTTGCCTTTTTACCATTAGATGGGCAAATTCAGGCTCTGATGGAAAACAGAACTTTTCCCTCAAAAGTTGCATGTGTAGCAGAGGATGGACTAGTAAGTCATCAATAGCAGGAGAGACACTTGTTCTTGTAAAGTTCCTATGACCAAGTTTTGGGAATGCCTGGGCCAGGAATTGGGAGTGGGTGTGTAGGAGAGCAGGGCGAGAGGGGAGAGGACTGGGATTTTTGGAGGGGAAAATAGTAAAGGGAATAACATTTGAAATGTAAAA
Source organism: Mus musculus (assembly GCF_000001635.26). Taxonomy (NCBI): domain Eukaryota; kingdom Metazoa; phylum Chordata; class Mammalia; order Rodentia; family Muridae; genus Mus; species Mus musculus. The sequence goes on along the minus strand of NC_000087.7, from coordinate 63,465,891 downwards.
AAAAAAAAAGAAAAAAGAAAATAAATAATAAAAAAAAGAATGAAATAAATTATTCGTAGTATTCTTGAAATAAATTCAAGTTTTACAAACATATATTGGAACAATGTTCAGGTATTTTCCGTTGGCAAAATAATAACAAGTTATTTTTTATCAACATATTGTGACTACAGTGCCAAGAATAGTTATATATTAGTTGCTAAAACTCTGGTATAGGAATATATAGATATAGGTAAAATTTCAAGTGAATTATACAAAATCTCTTAGAAAAGACTTCTTCCAATTCAGCTGACTAGGTAAAAGTCTAGTGAACTGCAGGACGCGCAATTAATACCCAACCCTGAATATGCAATAACCTTCAGAAAGAGACTCCTCCGAAATATTTATGTCATCTTCTTCATCATCAAAGTCCAAAAGTAATAAGTAATCTCCTTTGGAATCACCATCATTTTCTTAACAGCCATTCTTCTCTTAAAAATTGTAATGTCTTCTTAGTTAAAAAAAATGGAAAACAAGGAAAAAAAATCTTAGTAATCTGAATCCAAAGGTATCATTTAAGTAGTTAAAAATATCAAAAATGAAATAATTATATGCACTTCCTCTTTCCAGTTCCTCCATGTGTCCCATTTATTATGTCCCTCTCCCTCACAACATTGTTTTAAAATCTTCTTTAACTTACTTCTATAAAAAACTCCTTTAGAACCAGAGTTAACAATATGTCAGATCCCAGTTTAAATAAGGGGAAAAAGGCCAGCCTTGAATATGTGAGACTTCTTAACTACCCAAAGACGATGAGGAAAATGTATTTGCATTTAATTTCTGAGTCATCTGATTCTTGTTCCTATTTCCCACAGATTCTTTTTAAACAAAACATTAGCAATTTTGTTTATCAGTGTGTCTCTGTCTTTAAATAAACTCACACTGCTATCAAGATAGATAATGAATATGGTAACTGTATATTCATTTGAGAAGACCCAAAGCTCCCTCTACAATAAACACCCAACAGCACCAGCACCCACACAGAAAGACCTTCTATTGGAGAAAGCAGGGATTTGGGGAAGACTTGGTTTTCAAATATCTGGATATTGTAAGTCCAAGGCCAGCCCAAACCAAGACAGCCTGAGCTACAAACGAAGAACCCATCCTACAGAAGGAAAACGGAGAGAAAAGGCTGATCTCCGTGGTGCAAGTCTTTAATAGAAATACTTGGGGAATGAGAGGGGAGGATCTGTGCTCAGAATCCATCTTAGAAGACTTATGAATCTTCTGCATTGTCTGCTCTTATTCTTTTCATTTATTCTTCCTATGCCACTCCCCTTTCTGTAGTATCCATACAGTCTCTACCAAAGAAATACACACTAGAGAAGACAGTGAGGGTAGAGGAATGCTCAGTGTGTCTCTAATAGATTTTGGACTACACACAGGACAAGTGCCAATTTCAACCCTAAGGTCTCTTTCAGCACATAGGACAATCGCCAAGACTCCTCACCAATGGCACCCTGATCCCCTGACCCCCAGTCCTGCAGCCGGCTCTCTGATCCTCTCCCTAGGCCCCAAGCTTGTGTCCTCCAAGGGTTTTCAATCCTCTAAGCCCCTGTCCTGTTCAATCCTGTGCAATGAATATGATCCTCCTCCTTCATTTTACCCTCAGAAGCCATAGGAAATGCCGATCGGGAGGCTTTTCCTCACAGAGTGGCCTCCTGAGACTGAGATTTCCCACCAGTCACACATCTGTTAATAGTCCAATTACCCTGATCAGAGCTGGTTATCAGTAGCAGGTCATTCAAAAGTGAACACCTTCACAACTGAACCCTTCCTTGCTTGGCTGCTCAATGAAAAAAAAAAACAAAAACAAAAACAAAAACAACAACAACAAAAAAAAGCAAAGCAAAACAAAACAAACAAACAAACAAAAAAACTAAGCAAAAAACAAAACAAAAACGAAAACAAAAAACAAAACAAAACAAAAAAAATCAAAATCAAAACAGATAAAAACAAAACAAAAACAAAAAGACAAACAAAAACAAAACAAAAAGAAAAAGAAAAACAAAACAAAACAAAAAGAAACAAACAATCAAACAAACAAACAAACAAAACGTTATCAGGAGAGACCCAGATGGAGTACTCTGAGGAGCCTTTGTGATGCCAGATGGAGAAAACAGGTCTCATCCAGGGATTTCACTGTTTGGCTGAATATACCCTGTGTATGCTGTCATGGAGTACCAGGCACCATTGATTGGAAGGGAGTTCTCAGGAGGTGGAAAAGAGCTACCATCTTTAAGACAAATGATTTCCAGTTTCTAGGTTGATAAGCATTTGCAGACTTGAAAAACATGTACAAATGTGTAACATATGAAAGCACTGGAAATGGCACTACTAATTTCAACTGTAATATTTTTTGTTATTTATTTATGTGCATAAAAATTAAAATGTGTGCACTTTTTCTGTATGTACATTCCCACAACAGAAGAGTCCATGCTGTCCTAATAGATCAGAAGTGAACATCCAGATTCACTACAATCCCTGGTAAACTCCCACCTCCACCTTCCTAATAGTGAGCTTGTTTACAATAGTGTGCTAGGATGTGCAGGCCCTCTCTCCCTCAATTATGTGCTAGGCTGCCCAGCCCCTTTTTCTCCCTTATGTGCTAGAGTGCTCATGCCTATTCTCTCACTTATACCTCTATGGCCTACAGAGGCTGAAAGAGAGCAGTGATTCTCTAAAACTTTGGCTGTGCATAAATTGTAAGCCACTATGTGGGAGCATTGTGCCCGGTCCTCTTCATAGAAAAGGTGCTTTTTGTTTGTTTGTTTGTTTGTTTGTTTGTTTGTTTTATTATTTTTTGAGAGAGGGTTACTCTGTGTAGACCTGGCTGTCCTGGAACTCACTCTGTATACCAAGCTGGTCTCGGACTCCCAAATTCTTGGCCTCTGCCACCCAAGTGATGGGATTAAAGGCATAAAGCACCACTGCCCAAACAGCAGTTGCTCTTATCAGCTAATTTTTCCATTTTTCAACTAATCTAGTGTGTACTTCATGTATCTTTACTGCATTTCTCCCATTTACTTTCAAGGTGGAGGGTGTTTCCACCGGAACAGGGATCCAAAGTGGGATCCGTGCCACCATGGCATGGGTGTTCTTTGTTACATCCCAACATTGAGAAATCCAACAAGAATCATTGGAACAGACTTCAAATGAATCACTTGAAAGAATATAAACAAGAAAGGGGGGTAAACACAGACTGGGGGAGATGTATAATTAATCTGGTTTACCAAAGTTTTATTGAACCCAGTGATCTCTACACTGATATTAGTATGTCCATAAGAGTCCTGGGAGGCATCATATATTCCCCAATGCTGAGCAAATCTTGAGATGCCAGTAAAAGAAGCCTTTACAACTGTTCCTCCCTGGATAAAATTCAAAGGATTTAGTTCTGTACAACTGCCATTGACTCCACAAAGCAACCACTTGTGAAAGGGATGCATTCTAAAGTCCTGTATGACAAATCTCTTTTTCATAACAAATTCCTTCTCTGGGTCATCTGTTATGTTGGAAGAAAAGGAAAAAGTTTTACTCTGATCTGCCCAACAAATGATGGAGGATCGACAATCAGATCAAGACAGGATCAGCCTTTCATCTTCCAAGATACAATGAGGGGCTATTTTTGTTTGGTGGGGATGTTCTTTTTCTGAAAAGTTAGGTTGTAGAATTGTACCATTAACCCAAATTGCCTCTTGCCAAAAGGTCCGATTTATAAAGGTTATATCTACATTGGAAGTATCTTGGGTTGTGCTCACCCAACCTCCTCGGTGCTCATTAAACTTCCCTAAAGCTCGGGCTGGGAGGTTGATACAATTTCTGGTCCATTAATTTGAAAACATAAAGACCCCTGTTCTAGTAAGGAGTGGTTTTCTCCTAATGGTGCTCGAGTGGGATCATAGGTTAAATATGGCAAATCCACTGTTTTATTAGTAGTAAAGAATTTTAGAAAAACTATAGCATCATGACGAACTGACATTGGTTTAGGGAAAGTCAAGAGAATAGCCCATCTCTGTTATACTAGAAAACTGATACAATTTCAGCATTGTCAGGATCAGGAAGACTCCTGGGGAGGTCAGCATCTTCTGCACCATCCTTGATGAATATCCTGCGGGTGAGTCGTTCCAGCAGCCAAAATGGGTTGTCTTCACTCTGTGGAAAAACACAAACAGCTCCCCAGGATCTGATTAAGATAGGATCTGGGCCTTTCCACAGACCAGTTAAAACATCCTTCTGTTTGACCATTTCTTTTGGTCTATCAGGGTCTGAGTTATGTCGCTCAGCTGCAGAACATCCCTGCTCGTCGTGATTCAAAAAATTAAGTGTAAAGAGTGACATAGATACCAATACTCTTGGCACTGAGGGCAGAGTCTCATCAACTCTCCCTTTTTGTTTTATAAGATAAGACTTGAGTGTGTGGTGGTCACATTCCACAATGCCTTGTCCTTGAGGTTTATAAGGAAGGCCAGTCAAGTGATTGACATCCATTTGATGACAAAATTGTTGAAATTTAGTAGAAGTATATGCTGCCCCGTTATCCGTTTTAAGAATTGTGGGCTTGCCCAAAGCACTCCACTCTTCTAGGCAGTGCTGTATAACATGAGAGGCTTTTTCCCCTGTTAAAGGTATGGCAAACATTACACCATTGCAGGTGTCAATGGAAATATGTAAATACTGATTTATAATGGCGATTGCACGTGGCAGGCAAGCTCTTCTCAGCAATTGCTTGTGGCACGCACGCGATTGCTTGGGACATGGCACTACACAGCTGTCTATATAAAAATGAAAATGTAATTAAGGATAAAAGTGATACAGGAGAAATGGGGAACAATTCAAGGAGGAGAAGATAGTGATGGATTTGCTAAAACTCATTTATATGTATGCAGAATGTTTTTACCCAACAAATTTAAAACAAAGTAAGTAAGTAAGTATGTAAGCAAATAAATAAAAAAAATATATTTGTATGCACATGCATATCCGATAGGCGTGTGTGTGTGTGTGTGTGTGTGTGTGTGTGTGTGTGTGTGTGTGTGTGTGTGTGCATATAAGGGTGTAGGTATGTAGCACCTGTGACTAGAGGAATGCAATCATGCACTATCTTTCTTTATGTTCTATGATGCAGTGTGTTGATTAGAATATCTTTTGACCATGGGATGTGGCACTATTATGATCTTTAAGTGGCACTATTATTATCTTTAAGTGCTCCTTAGCCATTTTAGACTCTTTTGACTTGACATCTCTATTTAGATATATACCCCATATTTGATTGGTTTATTTCGTTTCTTGAGTTCTTTATATATTTTGGATATTAGCCGTTTATTGGATGTGAGGTTAGTTAAGATTTTTTTCTCCAGTCTGTAGGTTGATGATTAGTCTCATTGCCTATATGCTTTGCTTACAGAAGCTTTCCAGTTTCATGAGGTCACATTTATGAATTGTTGATCTTAGAGCATGAATCACGGGAGAGGTTTTTAGGACATTTCCCTCTCTGTGTCAATGAGTTCATCTTCTATTAGATTCAGTGTATCTTATTTTATGTTGATAATCGTGTTCAACTTGAAACTGAGCTTTGTGCAAGGTGATCAATATGGATTTTTTTTTCAACATACAGACTGCAAATTAGAACCGCACAATTTATTGAAAATCCTTTCTTTATTCTATCGTAAATATATACATATATATTTTGCTTCTTTGTCAAATATCAAGTATCCATAAATGTGTGGTTTTCTTTCTGGTTCTTCTGTTCTAGTCCACTGATCCATCTGTCAGTCTCTGTATCAATACCATGTAGTTTTTTTTTTGTTTTGTTTTGTTTTGTTTTGTTTTGTTTTGTTTTAATCACTTTTGCTCTATAGTAGAGTTTGAGGGCCAGGATTGCTCTGAGGCAGGATAACAGTGGAGTCACAGAGTAGAACCCTGGCAATGGCTTTAAAATCTAAGTGTCCCAGGGCTTTCTAGCTCTCTCATTGTACTGAAATGCTGATGATAACTTCTAAAAAGTACTTTGTCTTTCTGAGGGTAGGCTGGCTTAGGTGATTAACACCTGTAGCCTAACAGAGGAGGATTAAGGAAAGCAGACTTTTTTCTAGCTCAGCAGGAATTACTGGGCTCTAATTTTGAGCTTACTAGCCAGATGTCACTGGAAGAGAAAGAATTTAGAGAAGTCATTATAGAAGTTATTACTAAGTTATAAAAAATTTCCTATGAAAGTTATATAAGGGCAAAAGCAGAAAGATCCTAAGTGCGGAAAGGGAAAAATTCTTCTAAGTGGGGAAAAGGAAAAAAAAAATAAAAAAAAAAACTCTAAGTGGAGAAAAGAAAAAACAAAAACTTCTCTCTTGATTTTCCTCGTCTCTTTGTCCTCAGCACTTATACATATTTCAGAATACATGACCACATGCTACAAAGTTCATCAACTGTCTCAGATCAACAAGTTCACTGAAGGTATCAAACCATAACTAAGATATTAGTGAAGTTTTGTATAGGTAAACCCAATCAATATTTTATCTTTTACCCTAGAACCTATAATAAATCTTTAGTTCCCTTCTGATGACCTTTGGTTAATTTTTATACAACCTCTTGGAATGTGCTCTGAGTAGGAGAAAGTCTGGTTACTATCTAAGAGCAATTATCCAGTGACACTTGGAAAACTGGCAGTTCTCATTGTAGTTTTGACTATCAGAAAATGACCTAATAGCCCTTTTAGTTTGGGGAGAATTTTATTGAGTATTTTTGCATTGATATACATAAGAGAAGTTGGTCTGAAGTTGCCTTAATCTGGAATCAATTCACCATTAAAAACAAATAGACTAACAGACTGACTATATAAACAATACACAATATTTTGCTGCATAAAAGAAACCCACCTCAGGGACAAAACCAGATACTACCTCATAGTAAAAGGCTGGAAAAAAAATTTCCAAGCAAATGGTCTGAAGAAATAAGCTGGAGTAGCCATTCTAATATAGAATAAAATCAATTTCCAACCCAAAGTTATCAAAAAAGACAAGAAGGGACAGTTAAGGCTCATGAAAGGTAAACTCTTCCAAGATGAACCCTCAATTCTGAATATCTATGCTCCAAATGCACAGGCATCCACATTCATTAAAGAAACTTTAGTAAAACTCAAATCACTCATTGCACTGCACACCATAATAGTGGAGACTTCAACAGCCCGCTCTTATCAATAGAAAGATCCTGGAAATAGAAACTAAACAGAGACACATTGAAGATAACAGAATTTATGAAACAAATGGATTTGATAGATATCTACAGAACATTTTACCCTAAAACAAAAGGTTATAACTTCCTCTTAGCACCTCATGGTCCCTTCTCCACAATAGACCACAATCAGTCATAAAACAGGACTCAACAAAAATATTGAAAGTATCCCATACACCCTATCACATCACCATGGACGAAGGCTGATCTTCAATAACAACATAAATAAGAGAAAGCCAACATTCACGTGAAAGCTGAACAACCCTCTACTTAATGATAACTTGGTCAAGGAAGAAATAAAGAAGAAATTAAACACTTTTTAGAGTTTAATGAAAATGAAGGTACAATATACCCAAACTTATGGGACACAATGAATGTAGTCCCACAAAGAAAACCAAAAGCTCTGAGTGCGACCAAAAAGAAACCAGAGAGAGCACACACTAAGAGCTTGACAGCACACCTAAAAGCTCTAGAGCAAAAGGAGGCAAATTTACAAGGGTGAGTAGATAGCAGAAAATCATCAAACTCAGGGCTTGAATCAAACAAGTGGGCACAAAAAGAACTATTCAAAGTATCAAACAATCCAGGATCCTGTTCTTTGAAAATAGTATCAAGATAGATAAACCCTTAGAATGATGAACTGGAGTGCACAGGGATAGTATGCTAATTAACAAAATCATAAATGAAAAGGGAGACATAAGACCAGAACCTGAGGAAATCCTAGGCATCATCACATCCTACTACAAAAGGCTATACTAAACAAAACTGGAAAACTTGGACAAAATGGACAATTTTCTAGACAGAAATCAAGTACCAAAGTTAAATACAGATCAGAATAAAGATCTAAACAGCCCCATATCCCCTAAAGAATTAGAAGCAGTCACTAATACTCTCCCAACCAAATAATGCCCAGGAACACCCACATGGGTTTAGTGTAGAGTTCTATCAGACCTTCAAAAAAGAACTAATTCCAACTGTTCTCAGACTATTTCACAAAATTGAAACAGAACGTACTCTATTCAATTCATTCTATAGAAGCCACAATTACTCTGATAACTAAACCATATAAAGTCCCAACAAAATAGAGTACTTCAGACCAATTTCCCTTCTGAATACCGATGCAAAAAATAGTCAATAAAGTCCATGCAAACTGAATCCAAGAACATATCACAAAGATCATCAATAATGATCAAGTAGGCTTCATCCCAGGGATGCAGGGATGCTTTAATATAAGGAAACACATCAACATAATCCACTATATATAAGCAAACTCAAAAACAAAAACCACATGATCATCTCCTTAGATGCTGAGAAATCATTTAAGGAAATCCAACACCCATTCATGATAAAAGTCATGGAAAGACCAGGAATTCAAGGCCCATACTTAAACATAATAAAAGCAGTATATAGCAAAACAGTAGTCAACATCAAACTAAATGGAGAGAAACTAAAACCAATCCCACTAAAATCAGGGACTAGACAAGGCTGCCCACTTTCTTCCTATCTATTCAATATAGCACTTGAAATCCTAGCCAGAGCAATTGGACAACAGAAGTAGATCAAGGGACACCATGGTCCCTGGCCCGGGGGATTCTTCGGACACCCGCAAGGACCCATACAGGATACTCCATGGGATCCTAAGCCCTCTGGTGAGTGGAACACAGCGCCTGGTCCAATCCAATCGCGCAGGACCCTAGACTGCACATTATTATTATGCATATCAGATAGGCATGTGTGTGTGTGTTTGTGTGTGTATGTGTGTGTTTGTGTGTGCATATAAGCATGTAGGTATGTAGCACTTGTGACCAGAGGAATGCAATCATGCAGTATCTTTCTTTATGTCTCTCTGCCATTTTCCTATGATGCAGTGTGTTTATTAGAATATCTTTTGCCCATGGGATGTGACACTATTGCAAGGTGATGGCTTGTTTGAGGAAGTGTATCATTGTGTAGGCTTGCTTTTATGTAGTGCACAATGTCTGCCCAGTGACGAAAATCGATCCTCTTCCTTGCTACCTGTGGCCACAAGCTTCCTCCTGGTTGCCTTCAGTCTAAGATATAGACCATTTAGTTCCTTCCTCAGTACCTCCTCTACCTGGATGCTGCCATGCTTCCTACCAATATAATAATGTACTGACTCTATAAGAGTTTCCTGAGTCATGATATCTCTTCACATCAATGAAACATGGGCAGTATGTTAGCCTGAATTTTAATGCTTACAAGATAATTGCAACCAGCATGGAAGCACATGGAAGCACAAAGTAAAGATGATGAATGAGTCTCTGTATTTTTTGAACTTCTGAATTTTTGAATGAATGTGGGGATTGGGAAAATTAGAAAGTTATGGGAAGGAGAAAGAGAGGATGCAAAGACCTTTTGGGCTCCTGCCACTTGCTTTTGCATTCAATATTTCTATTTTAAAACAACACTAACAACTAAAACAACCAATTACAAGGCATCCATACAACAGATTCACAGAGAAGACACCAAAGGGCATTACATTCTTGTAAATCATTTTCCAGCTAATGTCTGGTGTATTGAGCCTAAAGATTTTACTGTCAAACCCTGATGATTAATCACTAGATTGGATCCCCTAACACAATGATGAATGACACTGTGGTCAAAAGGACAGTTAACATGTATAAATACATCGTTTTTCACACTGTCAGTTTGAATTGTTACTATATATCCCAGTTTTTTTTTTTTTTGCATTTTATCTCCATTACTGTGTTGTTTTCAGCCCTCACTTGCTACATAGAAAATGGATTCTTTTACACTATATTTTATTTAGGGTGCACAATGGAACCTAAAGACTAATTCAGTCCATTTCAAGTAGAGCTCTCTGTTCTCTTTACAAAATTGCAATTAAATAGTTTTCAAAAATATTTTGCACTTGTGTGGCTTAGTTTAATTAAGATTGGGGGGGGTTATATCTCCCACATTCTCAGTTGTCTCAAACTGGGAAAACTGTCTAGAAATGTTGTGGAATCTTTGTGACTGTGCCCTAGCAGAAGTAGATCACTGGGACAAGATGGAGGGAGCTGGGTGGTTCTGAACTAAATCTTGGCTTCTAAATCCAACCAAATGTGAGAAGGGCCCATTCAGGCTCTCAATGCCACAGATCAACTTGTTGTTTCCTCCAATGCTGTCCTTATCATGACAGTCTGTCCCCGGTAACTGTTTGCCATATACATCTCTTCTTTTTTTTTTTTTTCTTTTTCATTTTTATTATAAATTTAGCTCATTTACATTTCCAATGCTATACCAAAAGTCCCCCATAGCCACCCACCCCCAATCCCTTATACACCCACTCCCCCTTTTTGGCCCTGGCGTTTCCCTGTACTGGGGCATATAAAGTTTGCAAGTCCAATGAGCCTCTCTTTCCAGTGATGGCCGACTAGGCCATCTTTTGATACATATGCAGATAGAGTCAAGAGCTCCGGGGAACTGTTGAGTTCATAATGTTGTTCCACCTATAGGGTTGCAGATCCCTTTAGCTCCTTGGGTACTTTCTCTAGCTCCTACATTGGGAGCCCTGTGATCCATCCATTAGCTGACTGTGGGCATCCTCTTCAGTGTTTGCTAGGCCCCGGCATAGTCTCACAAGTCACAGGTACATCTGGGTCCTTTCAATAAAATCTTGCTAGTGTACGCAATGGTGTCAAAGTTTGGATGCTGATTATGGGGTGGATCCCTGGATATGGCAGTCTCTACATGGTCCATCCTTTTATCTCAGCTCTAAACTTTGTTTCTGTAACTCCTTCCAAGGGAGTTTTGTTCCCACATCTAAGGAGGGGCATAGTGTCCACACTTCAGTCCTCATTTTTCTTGAGCTTCATGTGTTTAGAAAATTGTATCTTATATCTTAGGTATCCTAGGTTTTGGGTTAATATCCACTTATCAGTGAGTACATATTGTGTGAGTTACTTTGTGAATGTGTTACCTCACTCAGGATGATGCATTCCAGGTCCATCCATTTGGCTAGGAATTTCATAAATTCATTCTTTTTAATAGCTGAGTAGTACTCCATTGTGTAGATGTACCATATTTTCTGTATCCATTTCTCTGTTGAGGGGCATCTGGGTTCTTTCCAGCCCTGGCTATTATAAATAAGGATGCTATGAACATAGTGGAGCATGTGTCCTTCTTACCAGTTGGGGTATCTTCTGGATATATGCCCAGGAGATGTATTGCTGGATCCTCCGGTATTACTATGTACAATTTTCTGATGAACTGCCAGACTGATTTCCAGAGTGGTTGTATAAGCCTGCCATCCCACCAACAATGGAGGAGTGTTCCTCTTTCTCCACATCCACGCCAGCATCTGCTGTCACCTGAATTTTTGATCTTAGCCATTCTGACTGGTGTGAGGTGGAATCTCAGGGTTGTTTTGATTTGCAATTCTCTGATGATTAAGGATGTTGGACATTTTTTTTTTCAGGTGCTTCTCTGTCATTCGGTATTCCTCAGGTGAGAATTCTTTGTTCAGTTCTGAGCCACATTTTTGTATGGGGGTTATTTGATTTTCTGAAGTTCACCTTTAGTTCTTTATATATGTTGCATATTAGTACCCTATCTGATTTAGGATAGGGAAAGATCCTTTCCCGAACTGTTGGTGGTCTTTTTGTTTTATTGATGGTGTCTTTTGCCTTGCAGAAACTTTGGAGTTTCATTAGGTCCCATTTGTCAATTCTCGATCTTACAGCACAAGCCATTTCTGTTCTGTTCAGGAATTTTTCCCCTGTGCCCATATCTTCAAGGCTTTTCCCCCCTTTCTCCTCTATAAATTTCAGTGCCTCTGGTTTTATATGAAGTTCCTTGATCCACTTAGATTTGACCATATTACAAGGAGATAAGCATGGATCGATTCGCATTCTTCTACATGATTACAACTAGTTGTGCCAGCACCAATTGTTGAAAATGCTGTCTTTCTTCCACTGCAAGGTTTTAGCTCCCTTGTCGAATATCAAGTGATCATAGGTGTGTGGGTTCATTTCTGGGTCTTCAATTCTGTTCCATTGGTCTACGTGTCTGTCTCTATACCAGTACCATGCAGTTTTTATCACAATTGCTCTGTAGTAAAGCTTAGGTTAGGCATGGTGATTCCACCAGATGTTCTGTTATCCTTGAGAAGAGTTTTTACAATCCTAGGATTTTTTGTTATTCCAGATGAATTTGCAAATTTCTCCTTCTAATCCGTTGAAGAATTGAGTTGGAATTTTGATGGGGATTGCATTGAATCTGTAGATTGCTTTTGGCAAGATAGCCATTTTTACAATGTTGATCCTGCCAATCCATGAGCATGGGAGATCTTTCCATCTTCTGAGATCTTCTTTTATTTCTTTCTTCAGAGACTTGAAGTTTTTATCATACAGATCATTCACTTTCTTAGTTAGAGTCACGCCGAGATATTTTATATTATTTGTGACTATAGAGAAGGGTGTTGTTTCCCTAACTTCTTTCTCAGCCTATTTATTCTTTGTGTAGAGAAAGGCCATTGACTGGATTGAGTTAATTTTATATCCAGCTACTTCACCGAAGCTGTTTATCAGGTTTAGGTGTTCTCTGGTGGAATTTTTAGTGTCACTTATATATACTATAATATCATCTGGAAAAAGTGATATTTTGACTTCCTCTTTTCCAATTTGTATCCCCTTGATCTCCTTTTGTTGTCGAATTGTTCTGCCTAATACTTCAAGTACTATGTTGAAAAGGTAGGGAGAAAGTGGGCAGCCTTGTCTAGTCCCTGATTTTAGTGGGATTGCTTCCAGCTTCTCTCCATTTACTTTGATGTTGGCTACTGGTTTGCTGTAGATTGCTTTTATCATGTTTAGGTATGGGCCTTGAATTCCTGATCTTTCCAAGACTTTTATTATGAATGGGTGTTGGATATTGCCAAATGCTTTTTCTGCATCTAAGTAGATGATCATGTGGTTTTTGTCTTTGAGTTTGTTTATATAATGGATTACATTGATGGATTTTCGTATATTAAACCATTCGTGCATCCCTGGAATAAAACCTACTTGGTCAGGATGGATGAGTGCTTTAATGTGTTCTTGGATTCGGTTAGCGAGAATTTTATTGAGGATTTTTGCATCGATATTCATAAGAGAAATTGGTCTGAAGTTCTCTATCTTTGTTGGATCTTTCTGTGGTTTAGGTATCAGAGTAATAGTGGCTTCATAAAATGAGTTGGGTAGAGTAACTTCTACTTCTATTTTGTGAAATAGTTTGTGCAGAACTGGAATTAGATCTTCTTTGAAGGTCTGATAGAACTCTGCACTAAACCCATCTGGTCCTGGGCTTTTTTTTGGCTGGGAGACTATTAATAACTGCTTCTATTTCTTTAGGGGATATGGGACTGTTTAGATGGTCAACATGATCCTGATTCAACTTTGGTACCTGGTATCTGTCCAGAAATTTGTCCATTTCGTCCAGGTTTTCCAGTTTTGTTGAGTATAGCCTTTTGTAGAAGGATCTGATGGTGTTTTGGATTTCTTCAGGATCTGTTGTTATGTCTCCCTTTTCATTTCTGATTTTGTTAATTAGGATTTTGTTCCTGTGCCCTCTAGTGAGTCTAGAAAAGGTTTGTCTATCTTGTTGATTTTCTCAAAGAACCAACTCCTCGTTTGGTTAATTCTTTGAATAGTTCTTCTTGATTCCACTTGGGTGATTTCACCCCTGAGTTTGATTATTTCCTGCCATCTACTCCTCTTGGGTGAATTTGCTTCCTTTTTTTCTAGAGCTTTTAGATGTGTTGTCAACCTGCTCGTATGTGCTCTCTCCCGTTTCTTCTTGGAGGCACTCAGAGCTATGTGTTTCCCTCTTAGAAATGCTTTCATTTTGTCCCATAGGTTTGGGTACGTTGTGGCTTCATTTTCATTAAACTCTAAAAAGTCTTTAATTTCTTTCTTTATTCCTTCCTTGACCAAGATATCATTGAGAAGAGTGTTGTTCAGTTTCCACGTGAATGTTGGCTTTCTATAATTTATTTTGTTATTGAAGATCAGCCTTAGTCCTTGGTAGTCTGATAGGATGCATGGGACAATTTCAATATTTTTGTATGTGTTGAGGCTTGTTTTGTGACTAATTATGTGGTCAAATTTGGAGAAGATACCATGAGGTGCTGAGAAGAAGGTATATCCTTTTGTTTTAGGATAAAATGTTCTGTAGATATCTGTCAGGTCTACTTGTTCCATAACTTCTGTTAGTTTCACTGTGTCCCTGTTTAGTTTCTGTTTCCACGATCTGTCCATTGATGAAAGTGGTGTGTTGAAGTCTCCCACTATTATTGTGTGAGGTGCAATGTGTGCTTTGAACTTTACTAAAGTGTCTTTAATGAATGTGGCTGCCCTTGAATTTGGAGCGTAGATATTCAGAATTGAGAGTTCCTCTTGGAGGATTTTTACCTTTGATGAGTATGAAGTCTCCCTTCTTGTCTTTTTTGATAACTTTGGGTTGGAAGTCGATTTTATCTGATATTAGAATGGCTACTCCAGCTTGTTTCTTCAGACTATTTGCTTGGAAAATTGTTTTCCAAGCAAATTTGATTTTATAGGGTGTAGTTTATTTGACTAGTGGCTCTGAGTCAATAAGACAAAAAGACCACCAACAGATTGGGAAAGGATCTTTACCTATCCCAAATCGGACAGGGGACTAATATCCAATATATATAAAGAACTCAAGAAGGTAGACTCCATAAAATCAATTAACCCCATTAAAATATAGGCCTCAGAACTGAACAAAGATTTCTCCCCCGAGAAATACCGAATGGCAAAGAAGCACCTGAAAAAATGTTCAACATCTTTAATCATCAGGGAAATGCAAATCAAAAGTCTTATTTTCATATTTTCATTATTTACAGACCATTGTGTGTTATAAATAGAAATCTAGAGGAGGAAAGATGTTTAGAGTCACTGACACACACACTTAACTGAGGTTTCCTTTGCACAGGAAGAAGATATACCCATCCTCTATATCTGGAGAGTTTCCTAGGACCCTAATGATATAAAAGTCTTCAAGTATCTAGGCTAAAACAACATTGCTTTTGCCTATATTTATGCAAAGTAACCTCTTTTATACAGTAATCCTATTGATGTGTGTATGCATACCGAAATATACAGGTAAGTGCAGAGGATTGGGAAGGGTATACTGTTTTCTGTTACTTCAGTCCCTAATTTTCCCCTCGTCATAGGGTTTCTTGCTGAACTAGGAGTGAGGCTGACATTCAGTCATCCTTCTGTCTCTTCCACTCCCATTCCTAAGCACCAGTGTTGCAGGTGAAAGTTTGACCAAACACTTGGCTTTAACCCTGGGCCATCTCCCCAGATTCTTCTTTATTTTAAATAACCTATGGATTACTTTTGCTCTCAATGTAATGAAACTGCTGTATAAGAAGTTGTTATTTAGAAGATGGCAATATAAGTGGTCTGTATGTGTTCAGTACACACATGGTATATTAAGAACTACTTTCCTTAATACCTTGAGAATTGCATACAAATATTTTGATGTAATTTACTTTCCAATCCTTTTAGTAACTCCTCCCAGAACAAAATACGGCCCATTCCCACCTAACTCCTCCTGCCAACTTCATATCTTATCTTCTCTCTTTTGTTACAACCCATTCAAAATCATTTGTGTTTCCCATAAACTCTTGGACATCTGGCTTCCACTAGAGCATGGCCAATCTATCACCTTCAAAGGCAATACCTTTGATGAAAACTGACTGTTCATCCCTCATCAACTGTCTATACCTTATTAGATAGTGATGAGGGATAGTGAGCCCTCCCCATTCAGTGATGGAAGACAGAATGGCCTGATTTTGTGCAGAAAGAAACAGTTTTATAATTTTTTAAGGTCTTTTTAGAGTTCTTGTGTTTTCTTATTTATAGAATTTTATGGTTTTAAAAATATTTATTAAGAATTAAAAAAATAGCTTTTTGGGTCATTTAGTGTTTGTTTAATAATTTTTTGGTTTTTTAGGGTTTTAGGTTTTGCTTTATTGTTTTAGTTTTTTTTTTATTAAGGTAAAGTGATTGTTAGTTTCTATTAGTTTTATTCTTAGAGGTGGAAGCATGTGTTTGTGGATTTGTTGTAAGATTACTTTCTTGTTTCTTCTATGGTGTAGTTTCACTCCTTGTGTTGTTGTTTTTCACCTATTATTCTTTGTAGGGGTGGATTTAAGGAAAGATTATGTGTAAAATTGGCTTTGTCGTGGAATATATTGTTTTCTCCGTCTATGGTGATTGAGAGTTTTGTTAGGTATAGGAGCCTAGGCTAGCATTCATGTTCTCTAGAGGTGGAATAGATGCTGGTATTAATATCTTTTTATGAAAATACATCCATGAGTTGAGAGAGGAGGACTTCCACTGGCCTTTGAACCCTAGTGCCATGTTCTAGGTGCTGCTAGTGAATGGGGAACTAAGTGACACCCCAGTGACAACAGAAAACACCTCTTTCAGAATCATACCTAAGAATGTCAGGCAGAGTTTATTTTGGCTGACTCATGGTAACCAGATCTTATATAGAGAGGGTGGGACTCATGTATCACTTCAGAAAATGCTTTTAAGCTTAGTCTTATATATTTTACAGAGAAGGAAAAGAGAGAAATAACTTCATGAAGGATAACACCCAAGAAAGCAAATGATCAAGGCAGCTTTATAGCAACACACAAATCTGCCCAACAGTAGTGTTTACTAGTGGTTTGTTGGTGTTAAATAGCCAAGGAGGCTACTGGACCATAGAGGGGCTGGAGAAAGTCAGATTGCTTTTTGTTATTGTTTTATTTTATTTTAACATTTCCCTTTTGAATTCAGCCAGTCTCATTTTAGATTTTTCCTGCTGCTAAGACCACTAGTGTTCTCTGGTATATTCAACCTTACTGATCTCCAGGCGACTAGACTTGTCAGGGTCAGAGTGGAAACTGGATATTTTACAACCAATTATCTGGGCCACTTGCCTACCGCTGGTCACCTCAGTTTCTCTACCTAAATTCCTTACTGATAATTTCCTCAGCATGCAGCCTGCCATGATTCACAGACAGGTACAACAACTGCTTCTGCCTCAGTATTAAATTCAAGTCCTTTCTCTTCTTCAGGAATGTTAATATTTGACGATATACAAATGCATTTATCTGAGAAAGAATGGGCTATGCTAACCCATCGAAGAAGACACTCTACAGTGTTGTAATGCTGGTCATCTACAAGCTAGGTCTAGGTTAACTGATTAACTATAACTCATTTCCTTTGTGTAACTATAACTATAACTCATTTCCTTTGTGTATACATTGTGTAACCTGGACTGTAATGGTGAAAAATACACCCTGGGAGATATTACCTTTTGGGTTATAATTGATTTAGATTGCTTCTTCACTGTTGAAGCAGGAACTGCTACAGAAAAAAAAATTTCTATGTTATTTTTTTTTGGGTTATTTGTTTTCTTTGTTTTTTAAAGATACAATTTCTCTGCATAACCCTGGCTGTCTTCAAGATCAATCTGTACAGCAGGTTTACCACAAACTCACCTGCCTTTGTCTCCCAAGTTCTGGGTTTAAAACATGCACCACCATCATCCAGCTCAGTGTGAAAGTTCTTAATTTTAGTGAGGATCAATTATTTCTCTTAGAATGAATATTTCTTCCATGAAATCTAGAACTCTTAACTCTATTAATCATACATATACTCCAATTTTCCTAAATCTTTTATTTTGTTCTTACATTAAGTCCATGCCCTTGTGAATTATTTTACATACAGTATGAAGTTGAGATTGAGTGTGAGGCTTACTCTTTTACCTATTATGTGTCACTGCTCTCGGGTGAAACAAAACATACAGCACAAATTACATATATGCATAATGTTATAAAACTATGGTGTATATATTATATATAATTTATTTTATATGTAATATATTTTATCATTTATAATATTTTGTTATATAATATACTTTAAATGTAGTTTAAAGAGACTTTAAAGTGAATTACAGGGTGTGATCCAACAATAGCTGTCTACCAACTGATATTCTAAGAACATAATAGTTATTCAGTCAATGAGGTGGATTGTCTCAGGTAGTCTCCAGTGTATTATGGAATACTGAAAATGGCCTGTATTGACAGTGAAGGAATGGGCTTCCCAATGAGGGCAAACAGGCAAAGAAAACAAACTTTCTTCTTCCACGTCTTTCATATAGGTTGCAGAACATTTATATAAGTGTGTGCCAGGTTTAAAGTGACTTTTCCCACTTGAAAGATTCAGATTCAAAATGGAGCTTGCCATTTCAAAGTATTAAGAAAAAAAATCCTTTAACGTCTTGCTCAGTCAGTTGGATTTTAATTAATTCTTGATGCAGTAAAGTTCAAAACCAAGAACACTCATCACATTGTCCAATTGGCTCCCCATAATTTATTGACATTTATAGCCTTCCTTCATTGAATTGCTTGTGTATTTTGTTGAAAGTTACTTTGCAATTTGTATACATATGTCCAGACTGAGCTGTTTGACTTTTTGTTGTTATTATTTAACTCTTAAACAATTATAGATAAGCCCTCATATCTATTACACAATATTTTTTCTACTTTATTCATTCTTGTTATTCTTTGCATTGTGAAGAAAGAGATGGCTCAATTCTTGAACAGTACATGTTAAACTTCCCGTTCTGTTTATAGCACCAAATATAGTTTAACAAAAAAACTGTCTAATGCCAGGCAGTGAGGGAACAGGTCTTCAATCTCAGCATTTGGGGGTTGGGGGCATAGGCAGGCGAATTTCTGAGTTTGAGGCCACCATGATCTACAGAGTGAGTTTTGGGAAAGCCAGGGGTAAACAAACAAACTTTGTCTAGAAAACAAAAAAAAAAAAAAAAAAAAAAAAGATAAAAAAAACAAGAATAAAAACTTACTTGTATCTCTAGGTCTTCCTGTCTCTTTAGACCCTGAATACATATCACACACACACACACACACACACACACACACACACACACACACACACACACACACACACACATGCACCCTCACACGCAGAAAAACACCGTTCAGATTTTATAATACATTATCTGACTCACTAAGAAATAAAACTACATCAGTGTTCCTGGTGCCAGAAACCTTTAATCATAATACAAATTTAGTTGAACATCAATGATTTTATACAGGAGAGAATCCTGTTTAACTGTATTGAATGTGGGAGGCCATTCCTTCAGAAATGTCACCTCATTAAGCACCAGCTGACCCACATTGCTGACCATCCCTATACATGTAACCTGTGTGAGAAAATGTTTAACAGACAATCAAGGCTTCTAAGACACCAGAACGTGTCAGAAAACAAGAATAAAAACTTACTTGTATCTCTAGGTCTTCTGGTCTCTTTGGACCCTGAATACATATCACACACAAACACACACACACACACACACACACACACACACACACACACACACACACACACACACACACACATGCACCCTCACTTAGTCAAAAAAGTCAGACAGAATTGCCAAGCTAAGGAAAATTAGCATATTGCAGGGACAGAATGTAAAGAATGTTTAAAATCTAGAAAATTTGGCAGAGTTATGTTTCATATAAAAAAAAAGATAAAATAGAATAATAAGTTGCTTCCCACTGTCTTTCATTATCTGTGTTATCCACACAATTTTTTTTTTGTATTAGGAATAAAAAAATGAGTATTTGTTTGACATTTGTATCCAACCTATGTTTTTGTTTGACATCTGTGTCCATAGCAATGTTTTCTTAGACACTGTCCTCTGGTTTCAGGTACCATGGACTATGATTTAATTCTTCACTTTACTCAGAAGAGATGTAAAATGCTATTAGGGCCCTTGAAGTCAGAAAGAATTAATATTCATGGCATAGATTCAGTGGCTATAATGTTGACTGTCATACAATACCAAAACAAAGATTCAGGTAAATTTATGAACAAGAACACAAGACTGTGTCTTCCTTCAGTGTTACCATGGTAGTTGTCACTTCAGTCTCTCCCTTGACATTGTCTATTTTCGTGGAAGCTTGGGGAACACAAGAAGACCTGAAAGCCAACACAAACCTAAGAAACTTGTAAGCATTTGAAGTCCACTTACAGATCTCACTGTCCATACTAGTTATCCATCTCTGTGGAAGTAAAAGAGAGCAGTAAAGTGACTTTGATTATTTTGGCTTTTATTACACACACTGGAATTTTTAAATGATTGCATACCACTCCTGTGCCTAAAGGGATGTACAATTTGTGATTTCTTAATTTTAAATGAGTATAGCAGTTTTCTCTATAGAAAAGTTTGAGCATTAATTTATTGATAAGGTCAGTGCATGGGAGCTTATGTACCCTCTCCAACATGGTATGCATCTGATACTCGAGGGTCTCATCCACTAGTAGTCTGGCAGAGAAAGACATGTGGCTTATACATTTGGTCCCAATTAGAAGCAGGGTAGATTGAATCCCAGGTTTATGTAGAAATAACAACTGCTTGGTCAGGAGGATACTTCTTAAGATGGCCATGTAGTCAGAGAAGTGAATCCTGGCTTGTGAGTTCATGAAAGACAAATTATATTTTGCTAGCTACTTTAAGCAACATAGTAGGTTCACACACCAAGACACACAGACACAGACACAAACACCAATACAAATTCACTGTAGGATCTCAGATAATAAAATTCTCCTTAATAATAATTGTTGAGATGAGTTTTCTCTAACACCAGAAAATAAACTGTCCTGGAGCTGATTTTTTTAAATTAGTTAATCAATCAACATCCCAAACCTAGTATTCCTTCTCTTCTCTGCTCCCTGACTTCTCCTCCACTTCTGCTACCCCAATCCACTCTTCCTCAATTTTTCTTCAGAAAAGAGATCTTCCATGATAACTTCTAGTTTTGGCAATTGTAGTTGCACATCGACGCATATTGATGATAGACAAGGCCTGGCAGAATTTCATTCCATTGGCTATGGAAATAGAGCTAAGTGGAAGACAGGCTATGTGAACAAATCTTAACAAAAATTTACCCTCATTAACCATAAACTCTTTTTTATTTCTCTTTTAATTAATTAGGTATTTTCCTCGTTTACATTTCCAATGCTATCCCAAAAGTTGCCCATACCCATCCCCCCACTCCCCTACCCACCCACTCCCCCTTTTTGGCCCTGGCGTCCCCCTGTACTGGAGCATATAAAGTTTGCAAGTCCAAAGGGCCTCTCTTTCCTGTGATGGCTCACTAGGCCATCTTTTGATACATATGCAGCTAGAGACAAGAGCTCTGGGGTACTGATTAGTTCATATTGTTGTTCCACCTATAGGGTTGCAGTTCCCTTTAGCCCCTTGGGTACTTTCTCTAGCTCCTGCATTGGGGGCCGTTTGACCCATTCCAATAGGTAACTGTGAGCATCCACTTCTGTGTTTGCTAGGCCTCAGCATAGTCTCACAAGAGACAGCTATATCTGGATCCTTTCAGCAAAATCTTGCTAGTGTATGCAATGGTGTCAGCGTTTGGAAGCTGATTATGGGATGTATCCCTGGATATGGCAATCACTAGATGCTCCATCTTTTCGTTACAGCTCCAAATTTTGTCTCTGTAACTCCTTCCATGGATGTTTTAACTATATTACAAGTACAGCTTTACATTTTTCTCTTTAATATTTTTACATTTTCTACATCTTCCAAGCCTGGTGGACAAAGTGCTCTTTTAGTCAAATTGTACTAATTCATACCAATATTGTCCAGGGAAGTTTCTTGGTAAGCCCTTTAGAGCATATGTTTCTTGCTTTCAGCTGTTCCTTCATCATGAGGAATAAAGTATAAACACAGTACATAGCCACAGTTTCTGTCATCGATGAGGACTTGGTCTGTGAAAGATACTATGCAGATTCTTAGCCTCTGAACTTGGCAATGGTTTACAGATGCTGATGTGAGCAAAATGAGGAACTAAAGGACAACTTTGTTAGGTCTCAGATCTTCTTGTGCACACTGTTAACAGATAATAATATGGGGAATGAGATCTAGTTTTTTAGTGCAGAGTCATTTGCCCCTGGTCAATATTAAAAGTTTTAAACATTTCTTGAATATCATTTACTGAAATTGAATAAATTTTAAATTTAAATTATGTAATTATAACAAAAAGAAAAACAACAGCAATTAATAATAATAATAATAATAATAATAATAATGATAATGATAATAATCAATAATACAGTGAGACTGATGAGCCTTCAGTGACAGGACTTGAGTGTCTATGATAGAATTTGAGTCAGGCATTGTGTACTCACACATTAATTATGAGGATCTTGCTTAATTTTGTGTACATAGAACTGGATTATCACATGGATCTTTTCCCCCTCTTAAATTCTGAGCATGTGAAGAAAAGTGATGTTTCTCTTTCTTATACAATTAAACAGATTCCATAAAAGCTTATCTTCTCCCACTTCTAAATTAGCATTTTCGTTTAATTTATTGCCATGTTGTATGCTTTAACTGTTTGTAGTTGTCTGTTAATTTTTGATTTATCTTACATATAAAGCAAGTTTGATAAAAATTTGGTACGGAATTTTATGCATTTTATAATTGTAAAAATATTATTTCCACTCAACTCAAAGTGCTCTGTGGTTATAAATTGGCCTCTCAGTTAGTAATACACAACACAAATTCATTTCCACTTAACCCTTCTGAAAATGAACTTGCATGGTATTGTCTGATTTGAAGCTAATAAATCTATTTAACTAAACCAGAGACATTTGTGTTAGGAAGGAAACTACTACTGTCTGTTGTTTAGAAAATGGAAAAGTTACTTCTACAGTAAAAGAAAGAAAGGAGGGCCTGCCTTCAGCAATTGTGGGAAATCTGTGTTGCATGTGCATTTTTTCAGTTCAGCAGCATCTAGGGAACTCAGAATACACAGAGATTTCTTCATATGTGGCGAGAAAAACCAAATCTACAGGAATCCCAGGCAAGTGCTTCAAGCGAAGTCTTAGTCGAGCGAAAGTAGATGTAAAACCTCCCTTCTGCATGGGAGGTTTGTAGGAAACAAACAAGCTCCAAATCCTATAAATGTAGTCTCTCTGAAACTTCCAGTAGAAGGTCTATTTGTTTTTATATGATTTTATACATTTTAATGTACTTACATTATGGGTACATGTGTTTGATTAAGTACATATGTGTGTAACTGTGCACAAACCACTGCACATGTGTAGAGATTGCAGGACATTGTGGAAGAGACAATCCTCTTCTTCTACCATGTATATTATTTCAGAGATGAAGTTCAGGTACGCGGTCTTGAGTGGCTAGTAACCTTACTTGAGTGGCTAGTGGGCCACCTCATACATTCCTTGAGCTTTAATTCTTTACCTCCTCTGAAGATTGCCTGTTCATTCATCATGTCAAAACCCACAGAGACTATGAAGGTGGTCATGCTGCAAACCAGCATGAGTATAGAAAATGAAGCAACCAAGTATAAATGAGCCATTGATATTTCTTATCATCCTATCACTCCCATAGGTCGAAGTGGTTAAAACTCTCACCCAAGGCCTTCTACTATCAGTTGCATTGAACTAAAAGTGTCTGTAGCAGTATCTGTATGCACAGCGCCTGCAAGGTCTGAGATAGAAAGAGCCCAAGCAATGAGAGGGAAGGGCGTGCATGCCACTTTCTTTATCTCAGAAGTTATTTCTAGTTTGTAGCTTGGAAAGGAAAACATTCAAATTTCCACTAGGGTATCACTGGGTATGCAAACCATGCTTAAATCTAAGTCTCTAGTTCAGCATTGCCTGGCAAATGAAAATCAAACTGGATAATAATCTTGGAGGTCCTTTATATAATAAGGTATTGGCAGGGTTCTTTAAAGAATACCTTAAGGGTCCTTTGTTTATATATTATGGTTTGCAGTTTTTTTTTGTTTTTATGGGATTTCTGAGTGTTTGTGAACATATATGTCTCTGTGTCTACATGTATATTTCTTGTGCTTTTTCTTTGC
The DNA here is from genome assembly GCF_000001635.26 of Mus musculus. NCBI lineage: Eukaryota > Metazoa > Chordata > Mammalia > Rodentia > Muridae > Mus > Mus musculus. The sequence goes on along the minus strand of NC_000087.7, from coordinate 63,441,674 downwards.
CTCTTTTTCATTATGTTTGCTATGTTCTGTTCTGGTTTATTTGTTTATTTTGTATCTTAATCTTCATTATTATTGTTATTAGTATCATTAATAGTATCATTATTATTTAGATGCCTGTTTGTATTTTAATAAAGGGAGAAAGAAAAAGTGTGAATTTGGGTGGGTCGAGAAGTGGAGAGGTTGTAGAAGGAATTGGGGGGACAGTAATCTGAATCTATTGAATGAAAAACTGTATTTTCAATGAAAAGTGTCTTCCCAGAAATTTTGATCTTACTATTAGTACAAAGGAATCAAAACTTATTTTTTAAAGAATCATATTGTATACAGAGGAAAAAAATGAGAGCTTTTCCAACTGAGAAATATTTCATTTTGCAAGTATGGTAAGGACCCTAGAGTTAATAATCAAGAACACAGAGCACAACACAAAGCAGAAAAAAGTACAAAGCACACACAAATATACAGGCAGGAATCAAATTAGTCAATTTATTGACCTTTTTAATGGAGCACAAATCCTCATCCATTCTCCATTCGGACAAAACAGATTTGCTGTTGTCTCCAATGACTTTGAGTAGGAATTCTTCCAGTAACCTTTCTCATCTATTTCATTAGAGCTGACTCATCCCTGCTAAGATTCCAGGACAGGAAAAATAGACTCCATCATCCTCTTGGGTATGTGTGTTTCCAAGTTCCTTCATATATATTCTTCCTTATGCTTGGTGAACCCCTACATTAAATTATTTTTTCCTACTTCATAACTATAATTTCCTACTGTTATAAATCCTATCATACATACCTGACATAAAGATAGTCTTAGACAACTCCAGATGATCACATGATTAGACAACTAAAATAGATCACATCTATCCTAGTACAGTTCTGGAAGGCAGAAAGTGTAAAAATCAAGGAGCTGGCTAGTCTTACTAGTATTTCCTGGCACTGTGAATGGCAACCTATAAGTTCTAAGTCCTTGTGACACTTTCATGGGAGTTGTCTAGGACTATCTTTATGTCAGGTATTTATGTTAGGATTTATAACAGTAGGAAATTATAGTTATGAAGTAGGAAAAAAATAATTCTATGTAAGGGCTCACCAAGCATGAGGAAGAATATATATGAAGGAACTGTAGCATTAGAAAGGTTGAGAACCACTCTCTGGATGCTTGAAAACAGAAAGCATAATGGAGTCATAGGCTGGTCTTGGCATCAGTCTGATATCTGCTTCAGACTAATATCTTGCTTCCTTTTGTTTCTTGTCACCATGAGGGGAATAACCTAGATAGTATAGTCAAAGGACAAATCTGAGGACATGTTCAGAATCCATTTTGTGAAAACATGTGCTGTTGTATCATTTGGAAAGGGCTGTCTTTGGAACCAGTGCATGCACATGAGTGCTTTGGTGCTTTGCTCTTTCTTTCTTTCTTTCTTTCTTTCTTTCTTTCTTTCTTTCTTTCTTTCTTTCTTTCTTTCTTTCTTTCTTTCTTTCTTTCTTTCTTTCTTTCTTACTATCTTTCTTTCTTATTTTATTTTATTTTTTTTTTGAGGCAGGTTTTCTCTGTGTAGGCCTGGCTGTTGTAGAACTCATTCTGAAAACCTGGCTGGCCTTGAACTCATAAATTTGCCTGCCTCTTCCTACCAAGTCCAGGGAATAAAGGCTTGCAACACCACACCCAGCTTCTTTGATTTTTTTTTTATTCTGCTATTAACTTATTGTTCCCAATGTTGTTTATTTTATTATTTTATTTTATTAGATATTTTCTATATTGACATTTTAAATGCTATCCCATTTCAAGTTTTCCCCTCTAAAAACGCAATAACATGTCCCTCCTCCTCCTACTGACCAACCTAAGCACTCCTGCTTCCCTGTCCTGCCATTCCCTTACACTGAGGTATAGAGTCTCTCAGGACCAGGATCCCCTCCTCTCACTGTGTCCATCTAGTCCATCATTTGCTACATATTCGGTGGCAGCGATGGGCCCCTCACTTTGCATTATTTGGTTGGTCTTTTTTTTTTAATTACATATATTTTAACTTACATTTCAAATGTTGTATTCTTTCCCAGTTTCCCACTCATCCAGAAACCCCCTATCACATCCTCTGTCCCCCTGCTTCAATGAGGGTGTTCCTTCACCTGTGCACCCTCTCCCACCTCACAGTGTGGTGGCTAATAAGTTTATATCTCTGTATCCTTATCATTCAACACCATATTGGGGATCCTGCAGCTTATAGGGAAAAGATGTCCAGATTCTGAGAACTGCAGGGTACCATCCAATACATCAATCTCAAGCCACATGTGGGTACATCTTCCTAAAAAATGTGTCGTCCTGTTAATAGCTTTCAGTTGGATCTTTAAGTACCTCAGCCAAGATTGAGGTGACTGCTCCCTGCATAATCACTGCCCACTTCATTTTGGGGAGCATCTGTGCCAGGAAGTCAGGGTAGATATCCACATAGTTGATGCGGATTTCAGTGGCCTGCAGGCACAGATGGAAGTCATGCATGTCCAAGCCTTACACATTTGAGCTTAGGAGATAGTATGTGAGCAGTTTTATGTTGTCATTTTGGATTTCTGCATAGGACATATTGTCTTTCATTAATTTTGGGATTTATTTACATTTTAAATGATAGCTCCTTTCCCATTTTCCATTCAACAAATCCCCAACCCATCCACCATCTCCTCCCTTCCCTTTGAAAAAAGGCTTAGTTTGTATTATATTTCTATATTGCACTCCATCACTGAGTGAAATCAAGACAGGACACATGTAGGAGTATAGGCAGGGTACATGGAGAAAGGCTGCTTATTGGATTGCTTTCTCAGCACAGTTTTCTCAGCTTTTTTTCTTACAAAATTTGAAAGCTTTTTTTTTAACTTTTATTTTAATAACATACCCACAAACACACACACACACACACACACACACACACACACACACACACACACACACACACACACAAGACATAAGATCACTAAAGAACAAGCGAAATGATTGTAAAGCAATGTCCTAAATGTATTTCATTTTCTCCAATGCCACATTTATAAGTCAATTCTAGAGGCCTTATATCTAATCATATTTGGCAAATGGATATAACCCATTATGCAGAATTTGGAAAACTAAAATATGAACATGTTTGTATCGATACTTGTTCAGGATTTCTTTTTGCTTTTTTCTGCTTCTCTCCATAAAGGGAAGGTTTCTAAAAACGTAATTGATCATTGCACACAAGCATTTAATGCAATAGGATTGCCTAAACTTATCAAAACAGATAATGGGCTATCCTATTATAGTAAAAATTTTATTTCATTCTGTAAGGAATTTGAAATCAAACATAAAACTTGAATTCCTTATAAGCCCATGGAAACGGAATAGTTCAATGTGCTCATCAGACCTTAAAGAATTGGCCTTTTATGACAAAACAGTGGCAGTTATATCCCCCAAGGTCACCAAAGGCGCATCTTGCCTTTACTTTATTTGATCTAAATTTTTTGCAAACTGATATTAAAGGTCAGTCTGCAGCAGATCACCACTGGCATCCAGTTACTTCTAATTCTTATGCATTGATAAAATGAAAGGACACACTAACTAAGGAATGTAAGGGTCCAGATCCGATTCGAATCTGGGGAAGGAGCTCGGTTTGCGTTTTTTCATGTGAAGATGGAGCACAGAGGCTGCCCAAGAGATTAATTTGTTAGCTGAACACAGATCCTGAATCTTCTTATAAGTATCACTCTGAGAACTAAAATTCCTCTTTTGCATAGAATTTAGTTGGGGACTCAGCCTCCCAGAAAAGCTGTTTTCTTGCTACTCTCAGAGCTTTGCAATTTGCAACTGAATAAAGTATCTGGACTTCCCCAAAAGAAGCTTTGCATTGCTACTTTCTCATTGTCTGGGTCTCTTTTTCTTAAGCAGGTCAATCAACATCCTCCAATCAGACTGCAGGGGGAGTGCATCCCTGCAAACAAAGGCTTAAGGTGGCAACTGCTATTTTCATTCTAAAGACATTCTACCATGCATTTTGGCTTTAGGTCTGATTTGAAAAATAGGTTTATTAGAAGGGCTAGGAAGGCAGATATTTCAAATATTAGAAGAGATTGGTTTTTATTCTGATAGATGGTCTTAGTCCCTTTGCTGGTCTCTGGTTCTCCATCCTTGCTGTTATTGCAAGCTCCCCTAATTTCCTCAGGCTGTGGGAATAACAGAGATGAGGAGGATGACCTCCAGCTCCTAATATAGCCTAAAAGCCACAAATTGTGATGTTACCAGTGGTATAATTCTTGTTGAGGCCTTGCTAAATCTGCTGTTGGCAATACTCCTTTAGGAGATGCACAGTACTGAGAACTGTGCATACTGATTCCTGATGATATGAATACAGTATGGGTACAACTTCGGTGCAGATATTTACTGTATAATATCATGGGTATTCCGTGTTCTTTGTCTAATATCCACGTAGCAGTGAGTGCATACCATGTGTGTTCTTGTCTTAGGGAGAAATGTTCCAAATGTATCTGTTAAATCCATTTGGTCCATGACTTCTATAAGTTTCACAGTGTCTCTGAGTTGAATGGTAGGGATATAAAGTAGGGAAAGAATTTGTTCAACCCATATTACATGAAAAAAATTAAATTAATATATACTTTTTTTAATCCAAAAAGCATGCCTATAGACCCATCTAATGTAGGGAGATCCTATTTGATGTTTCCTCTTCGTAGGTGACTCTAGATTTTCACAAGTTGGCATAAGATTACTAGCACACTCAGATTAACATAAACGCATTTTCAGTCATGTCTAAAACCATCATACCAATCGACCGAGATATTCTCTGTACATTCCATGGGCTAAATGTCAGAAACATGTGTGTTTTACAGTGTGTCTCAGCTTTAAAGTGTAAATCCTAAAAGGAGGGCCATGGTCAACCTTCCTACTTCCTGCTTCTAGGCCACTATTTGCTGCTCTGTGGCACTACAAAGGCTTCTTCGTTAATCAGGTACCACTGTGCCATAGATATCTTGAAGTGACAGAGTGTACAAGCATCCATGGGACGTAGATGCTGATGAGAACACTCTTACACCATCTCCTGCCTTCACAACATACTTATTAAGATGGTGAAATCTTGGGAAAGTCATGGTAGAACAAATTCTTTAAAGCCCAGTGCTGTTCTCAACAGTCATCTCCTGATTTTCTATATGGACCTCATATGTTACACTTTGAAGTCAACCCACAATCTCATGTTTCTTGTGCAAGTCATTAGAGTGTCAATTAAATCTAGACTTTGGGAATATATCAATAAGTCTGCATTATCTTCATATTCCCTGCCGTTAATTATGGTAACCTTGCCAAGAATAGATGTCTCACCATTCTCACTGACAGTTTACCTGGTAAATAGATAGTTGAGAAAAAGACATTCTTCTAAGGCCCAAATAGCCTAGTTAATCAGTATATGAGAAGCAGGGCTGACATCACTCAGCACAAAAGCTAAAGAGAGTCTCTTGTTTTGTGGAGAACTGAGAGAACAGCAGGGACAGGGGCCTTAATGATAGTCAGTCCAGACCTAGAGGCTGGGTCTAACAGCATCCAAAGGAATACAGGCCAATTTCCTCCAGCTTCCTGGAGGAGCACTGTTTCTCTTCAAAATGTGACAGGGATGGCACCCACAAGGGGGAAGAATGCAGTGTGTTCTAGACTTATTTTGAGCCATCAGGGTAATGATCCTCCCACATTTCCCTTGCTATTACAAATGATCAACCTCAATAGGGGTCATGTAAGCTCTGCTGACACCAGAATCTCTAATTGCAAAACCCTTACAGGAAAGACCAGTTTTCCTCCACTCTAAGGATAAAAAGCAAGGATTGGGCTCATATCGCTAAGCATTTTCTGACTAGCTTTGAGAGAACAGCGTGGTCCAAGGACCAGATTTCAGATTTGGTGATTACTGACAGTTTAAAAAGTAAGTACCTGTAACGTTTGCTCTGTGGTACTGAAAAATATTGTCCCCAAATGTATGAACACAAAACGGTGAGCATGTAGCCTAAGGAGCAACATTTCCCTGATTTAACACCAGGCACTTGGCATTCATTCTATACACAGAAATACCCCCCGAGTCTCCAGACCACCCTCCTCAACTGTACATTACAAGCATTACAAGTTTTTGTTATAGCCCATAAGATACAAGTCTTCAAGAAAACACAATCAGACACAAGGCAGAAACAAGAACTCATGTATTGATCAAATTGCATTATCAATAAAAAAATGTCAGCAATGGGTTGACATTGCTTAGTGTCTGCATAAAATTGGTATAAATGGACCTAAAAGTTCTGTAACAGTTCATGAGTACAAGAAAAACAAGGTTATAATTTCTTAGTAATAAAGAGAGAAACACTTTCTGTTAAAGTATTCAAAACCCTGTCTAAGGTAGATTTGTCACTCAATGGTAGTATTTGATTTGTAACTTCAAAAGCTGACCCGTCCAGCAGGTCCAGTTATTCGAGGGTCTCGAGAGGACTTTCTCCTAAGAAATAAATGGGGTGTAGAGAGAGATGAGGATATTGTGCGAACAAAGATATGGAAATGTTCTGAATTACATCAGGACCCCAATGTATTAGCCATGACCAAGGTTTAAATGCACAAGCAAAAGGGGAAGTGCCTTTCAGCAGGAGAAATGGGGCAGAAGCAATGCACCTCAGCAGGTGGGATGGGGCAGCAGGGTGGGGGGGGGGAGAGGAAGTACTTCTCAGCAGGAAGGAAGGGGCAGCGGAAATTTTTCTTTTGGCGACTACTGGTGGAAGCAGGAACTTGGCGTTATCAGGGTACATCTTTAGGTCAGGACATCCAGCACTGACTTAGGGTTGGAACAATCTGTAGTTTTTCTCAGAGCAGTGAGTCTGTGGCCCGCTTTTGACCCTCTTTTCTTATGGGGGCAGGGGAGGTGGAGAGACCCAATTCAGAGATCAGGACAATAGCATTGCAGTAATAGCTCCCAACAAAAAGCATAGATGCACTCCCCACCACCAGAAAATTAAAAAAAAACAAAACAATACAAAACAAAACAAAAACAAACAAACAAACAAACAAGCAAAAAAAGCAAAAGATACTCCAATGCACTGTATCTGCTTTGTTGTGAGTAAATCCACAAACATTAATGGATAGCAACACAGGAAGGAATTATGCACAGCAAGGCACACACACACACACACACACACACACACACACACACACACACACACAAAAGTAAAAAGAAACAGTCCAGTCAAGAAGCTATTGAAGAGAGTCCTTTAAAATTTATGATAAAGAAGATGAAGTGTATTTCTTCACAGTTGATGATTTCTGGTGGAGGGCAAGGAAGATTCATTTTTAGAGCTTGTGTTTGATATTTTCTAGGTTCTTCTTTTTATACTCCAAAACACTAGATAGGACAGAAATAAAGGTAGAGAGAGGAATTAGAAAATCTCTGAATCTAATTTTTTTCCTAGTGCTTTTCCTTTAACTATGGATATGAAAAAAACCACAAGCAACTTGCTTAACCAACCACCAAACACCAGACAAAATGTACTAGCTTTGACACTCAATCTTGTGCAAAGTAATGCAGCAGGAGTTTTTCACTAATGTATGTTGTATGTAAATATAGTATTCCACCAAACTTAGTAACTCTGTATTCCATACTTCCTGCATTCAGCTGTTCACTATTTTAATATTAGTCATACCTATTCCATGCTGTGCCATGTGTTTTGATGCAATTAAGTTTCATCTGGGGACCTCATATGAAATGCAAATATTGTGTGTAAATCTCCCTTAGTGTTACTTCATAAACATGTTTCATCTATGGAGTAACAGTATTAACGCTTTCTGTTTGAAGTACACTTTCAGTGTGCATAAGTAGATACTCCACTTTAGTATTTTATGATACACTAAATATAACATATAGTGTATACTTAGAAGATGAATCCAGTAAAGGATTTTTAAAATGTTGTGTGAGGGCTTTGTGATTTAAAAAAAAAAGTGTTCTCAATAGTATTGGCTGAGATTCTGCAGTCTTGTGTGTGCTCTTTTCTAATGAATCATAATTAACGTTTATGCTGAGACTCGGGGAGGCAGGCTTATCAGTAGAAAGAAAGCCATTATCTTGGAATCTCTCCTTTTATAAGTACTCCTATAAGTATATAAATGTCTGGGTGGCCAATTAGACAGAAACCATGTCTTGGTATACTTGTTGCAATCTGATAGCTTTGTCGTAACCAATCACCCGACCTCTCAGGACTTGAATTAATGTAACTTCCTAAAATGTCCAAGAATTACAAAGACACACACCAGGTACATGCACACCACAAATTCTGACTCATTCTCTGATTCTGAATCTTCCTATGACTGTCCTTGTGACTCTGCCTATCCTTCTTTTTCTGCCTCTACATTCTCTACCTCAGCCTGTATCTGAACCTCTGCCTCTGCACCTTCCTATGCCTTTGATTGTCCCACTGCTACTTATTAGTGCTGAGATAACATACAGGTTAGTTTAGTTTTAGAATTGATCTACTGTGGAATTGGTTTTCTATGAACATTAAGTTGCCTCTCTACCTTGTACTAAAACCATTTGATTGAATTTGAATCTTCAGTATAATGAGAGATGTAACCCAAATTCATAGGGCAACAATGTCTAGGTAACTGTCTGGCATTGAACAGTCACTCCACTGTTCTGAACAAACTGTTTGTAACCAGTAGTTTAAGCACAGGCAGATAGCATAAGTGAAAGTATGCAAGCCTGTCTTGATTTCAATGTGATAAAGATCGGGGCCCAAAACTACAAAAGGAGGTAATGGGTTCTTTCTGTTTACAAGTCTCAGCTTGTAAATTGCATGATCTAGGAAAGTCAGGACAGAACTTGATTCAGAGTGGTAAGTAGAGGCAGAAACTGAAGCAGAGACTATGGAAGAACTCTGGATTACTTTCCTCCAAGTCATAGGTATGCGAGGTCCTAGGGGATGCAAAACAGAAAAGAAAGAAAAAATAAGTACCAAACATATCACAATGGTTGACCTACATGCATACTTTAAAGTCTGCTCTTGATAATATTTGTGTTCATTTGGAAATCAAGTTCTACATGACAATTGGTAAACAGCATACTTTTCATTATTTCTATTGGATGGACATTTTTACCTGAAGGAGTGTATTTGTTGGATGTGAACATTCCTGGATTACATGGAGGTCCTAAGTTAGCTTGTATCAGGTCCCCTGGAACAGGACTTACATGTGGCTGTGACACACAGGATGATCACTGGGAATTGAATCCCAGACCCTCTGCAAGAGCAGCCAATGATCTTATACTCTGAGTCATGTAAACTTCTCCACATTTCTGGAGAGAGAAGGAAGGTGTAGGAAGAGAACATTACTCAAAATGTCCAAATTCATCTAAGAATAAATTAATGCTTGCAAGGGTCTGTCAAGATACACAACAGAAACAAGAAAAAATTAGAAGGTGTGTAAAAATTTAAAAGAATGTTTGTTTCTGCTCTGTTGTGTGTTCTGACCAGGACTAAATGAACACACTAAATGAAGCTGCACTGAGAAGCATAAAGAAGGGAGGTACCACACTCTGACATGTACTAAGGTTGTTTCAACTGTATTTGTGTAATCCTTCAGGGGCTTCTTGTCAAAAATAAACCCCCTTTATCAAATCCCCAACAGTAAATTCTGTGTGTCTCAATTGGAGACTGGGCAGAAGATATGTGAGATGCACCAGGAATGATTAAACTTTATGTTCTCTTGCTCAGAAACCATTTTCAGGGATCCTATGAAATCCAAATGTCAGCTCCAGACTGCATAGTATCAGGTTTTTCTTGGCCAATTCAAAATTAGAGCCAATATCTAAAAAGATGACTTATCTGTTACACAAAGTTGCTGCTACCAAATAGGAGGTGGCTATGATTCCCAACACCAACACTGTGGATCTCTCTCTCTCTCTCTCTCTCTCTCTCTCTCTCTCTCTCTCTCTCTCTCTCTCTCTCTGTCTCACTCTCTGTTTCTGTCTGATTGTGTCTGTGTGTGTTTCTGTGTGTGTCTGTCTGTTTCTGTGAGTCTGAATGTGATTGAGTGTGTGTGTTATTATAATGTAGCCCATTCTTAAAATAAGAAAGGCACTTTCACTTTGTGTTTTTTTTTCTTTCCATTTTGGCCAAAATGTATTGATTAGCACTGGCTGGCCTCAAATTGGTATGTATGTATGGCTTTCTTAGAAGTCAAAAGAGATATGATTTCATAATACCCATAGTCCTCTGGTTAAAAGCAGGAATCACTGTGATAGGCTTCCATTTTGTAATATTATAAGGTTTGAACTATATGAAGGTATGTAAGTAGTCTTCAAAATTAATTCCTAGGTGCCAGGGAATGGGGGCAAACACACATTTAATCCCAGGACTTATTATGCTGAGGCAGGAAAATCTCTAAATTCCTTGTCAGTCTCGTCTATAGAGCAAATTCCAGTTCAGCCAAAGATATTCCATGGAATGCAGCCTGGAAAAAAAACTTGAAATGAATAAACTTCATAGTTAAGTAATGAATAATTAAAAAAAAACGCTGCGAAAGACGAGTGAAATATGCAATTATCTAGACATATACCAAATCCATAAGATAAACCATCTAAACAGCACCTTAACACCTTAAGAAATAGAACCAATCATGATAATCTCCCACCAAAACAACCCTGGGACTAGATGGCTGTAGTGCAGAATTCTATCAGACCATCAAAGAAGAACTAATACCAATTCTCATGAAAGTGTTCCACAAATTAGAAACAGAAGTAACACTACCCAATTCATTCTATGAAGCCACAGTTACACTGCATATTCTCCTGTGGAGATGGAATGGTCACTGCCTAATGAGGAACTGGTCACTTCTTCCTTTCATACAGGACTTTGTTTGAGATTATTTTTTGCTTCTACCATGGTTAATATTACAAATAGATTTTAAATACAGTTTTAACATATATGAATTTTAGCTTTAGAAAATATCATGTATATTTAACAGGCTTTTAACAATCATAACTTATATTCACAACATAAAAGCAAAAGAAGTTACAACCTATTTAATTAATGAGAGAAAATTAGAGACTATTCTAACCAAATTGAACCAGGAGGAAAATAAGAACTGTACTGAAAAACTGATTTTTAGTAATAAAAATAACAAAAATAATGATAATAATAATAATAATAATAATAATAATAATAATAATAATAATGAAATACATTAGAAATTAAAAAAATGAATACATATATTTTGCTAGTTTAAGTAAAAAATACTAATGAATAATAAGAAATATGTTCACCTGATTTCGAAATCCCAATCCTCTCATTCTATGAAAATTTTGGTTAGAATTTGAAAGATTAGCTTTGTGAATAGTTGTCCAGGAAATTGACAGATGCCCTTAGGTTATGTTGCTTTCAGTTGTTATGGAGACAATGCCTCAATTACACTCCTTTCTGTGGCTTGCAATTCTAGGTCCTCAGTCTGCCACTGCCTCCACCTCCACCTCCATTTCCACCTCTGCTCTACCTCTGCCTCCTCCTTCTTCCCCCTTTCCTTGTCCATATCCCTGTCCCTGTCCTAGTCCCTCTCCCTGTCCCTGTCTCTCTCCCTGTCCCTGTCCCTGTCCCTGTCCCTGTCCCTCTCCCTCTCCATCTCCCTCTCCCTCTAGCCTCCCCACTAGCACACAGATAACCCTCAGATTATTTCAGTTTTAGTACTGATCTACTCTAGAATTTTTTTCCTTCATGTCTACTTCCTTCCTAGCTTGTTTAAAACTATTTAATTCAATTTGAATCTTCCACATAATAAGAAATTTATTCAAAATTCATAGGCCAACTATTGCTAAGTAAGTGTCTGGTGTTCATCAACCACTCCACTCTTCTAAAGGAAGTGTTTTGTAATCAGAATTTTAAGCACAGGCAGATATCTTTAGTGTTAGTGTAAAATTCTGTCTTGTGTTCAATGTGATAAAGATCAGGACCAAAACTGTTGGAAACCAGGCCTTACCTAACTTGAACTGTGTTTCACCTGGGAGGCAAACAGAGGCTGAAAAGAGAGGGGAACTATATAGGTGAGAGAAAAATTGAGCCAAGACAATTTTCTGATCTAGGCTCAAATATTTAATAAAAGTTTTCACTTATAAAGGGGGAAACCCATTCTCTGCCATGCCAAGTTTCTTACTTTCCTGATACCAAGTTGTCAGCACAGCCTTTTAGCACTAAGTCACCAAATTCACAGATTGCAGTTAACTACAGAAAATCTTGGAGAACCAATTTGGCCTCATGGCAGATGGCAGGTAGTTTCACATCAAAGGAAACTAGCTGAGGAGCTGCACTGCAGGTGGCCCTGCCTCAATGGCATAAGGTCTGAACCTGCATAGGTTGGAGGAGGTTATACTCCCCCCCCGTTAATAATATTTTAAAAAGTGCTAAACTGAGGCATAAAATGTATTTATGCTCTATAGTCTTGCCTGGGAGTTATGGTAACTGGAGGCCACACCTCCCTTAGGAAGTCTTAGATCTTCCTGAAGCATCAAATTCCATTATGGATGCTACGTGCAACTAGTTTGTGTTATATATCACACAAAACATGGCTCTGTGTTGTGTTATCAACAGTCATTGATTTTGGCATGTACCTCTGTCTTAGATTGGTATGGTTCTGAGATCTGGATGTCTGTCATTGAATGTCCAGCCCTCATTATCACACCTTATTCCCAATTCAGACCAAAGTCATAATATGTACTAGAATGAAGATCAATAACTGCCACCTTCACTGTTGGAGGCAAGGCTGTACATCTGCTACAGTAAGGCAGAAGGACTTGGATGACCTGCTTGAGAAACAAAGGTGGGACAGTGATAAGCAACAGTATGAAAGTTTCTTTGGAGAAGTCCAGGTACCCCATTCAGTTACAAATTAGCAATGATCAAGCTTAGTCTTAGAGATTCTGGTGTGGGGAGGTGGCTTTGAGAATTGCAGAAAGGCTGCAGCCTCTCTGGGAGTGGAGGCTGTCCTCCAAATTAAATTTGCTAGCTAATTAAGATTTTAGCTATCTTCCCTAATTCTTCTAATACTGGAATTATTAATAGACCAGTCCAATATTGAATTAGGATACCTGTTCACAGTGAAGTTAGAAGATGAATCACTATAACTCTATCTTGAGACTAATCTTTCTAAATCAGATTACACAGTCTCTACTGTTCTATATCCCATAATTCTTAAAAACCTTGAAGTAAAGCATCTTAGCTTGTCCAAACAGGGAAAATGATAAACAAAGGTAGGTCAAAAACATATACCCAATTCAGCTTTCTTGTCACTACAGTCAGGGCACTAAGCAAACACACTTGTTAGTTTGTCACAAAAATTAGCCTTCATATATATGCAGCATTTTGTGAAGAGAACCTATTCTTGTCCCTTTCCCTATAAAGTAGCTACTTAGGATCAAGCCATATACCAATAAGTAGATTTTTTTTCATTTGACCTAGACATGATTATGTCTCCTATTTAAGATACTATCAGGCATTTTTAAGTTCTTTGACATCCAAATTTCAAAGTTCTTAAAGTGTGATTTAAATAATGTGCATGGGGATATAATTTATCTTGTCCTTTGTTTTTTTAAAAAGAAGAGTTTTTTAAAGTTCCACATTACCCTGTATTAGATAAATTAATAAATTGTTTACAAAACATTTCAAATGCTTTACTGTTATAGTCAGTATTAATATAACAAGGCCAGCGACTAATTACACTTTCAATAGTTTATCTTGAAGAGTGGATTTAACTAGAAAGCTTTAAAATGTATTAATAGTCCCCCTCTTCCTTTCTCTTTCTCACTTCCTCCATTTCCAGCAGCAGTCTTCTTGCCTCTGCAGGTATTTTACACATGAAGTATCCAAGCAAAATGACATGTACACAAACAACCATACCCACCATCAAAGTTTATAAAATAAAAGAAATGATGTGTAGACTATGATTCTAATTTTTCTGGGAAAGGTAGTATAGGAGAGAGGAATCACTGTGTGTGGACTCACAAAGACACAAAGAACCCCCCAAATAGATCCAATTTACCACTCCTTAGAAACACAAACACCACAGGCAGGAGGAGGGATTTTGAATGAGGAACTCTTTCCTTGTCTTTCCAAGTGCTTTGGTGGATGAGCACAACTACAGGAAAAGGGTCTCACAGCAGGTAAACTCCCACCACCACCCCACACAAAGGCAAAGTCACCTTGGTCGAACCAGGAGCAGATCACCTGTCTCTGCAGGTTGTTTCTGTTTAGCTGCATTTGGAGAAAGCATTTGGAACAGTTGCTGCCTGCTCTTGAGAAGGGCTCTAAGGGTACAATGTATAGGTCTGTAGAATTGCAACAAGTTTGGACCCTAGAAAAGTAATGGGTTGCTGAAATGGTCCTGGACTGTGAATCTTAGGGTCTTGCTAGGGAATTTCTTAATCTACAGTGACATTTAGACATTGGAGCAAGCAGAGTTGCTTTGATCCTTATCTTAGGCACTCAAAGTTGTCCTGGAAGACAATCGTTGTGACTGTTTGTGAGGCTTTGCTGGAGGAGAGGGGATATTGACAGCCCTCTACACGATCTGCATGGCACACAACTAGAGCTTTCTTTCTTATGAAGCATAGAAGTGACTGAGGGCAAAACACCACAGGAGACAACTATATCAGCGTCCCTTAAGTAAAATCTTGCTAGTGTATGAAATAGTGTGCCTTGCAAATACTGAAGTGAGTGCTCACAGTCATCTATAGGATGGAATACAGGGCCCCCAATATAGGAGCTAAAGAAAGTACCCAAAAACTGAAGGGGTCTGCAACCCTATAGGTTGAACAACAATATGAACTAACCAGTACCCACAGAACTTGTTCCTCTAGCTGCATATGTAGCAGAAGATTACCTAGTCAGCTATCATTGGGAAGAGAGGCCCTTGGTCTAGCAAAATTTATATTCCACAGTTCAGGGGAATGCCAAGGCCAAGAAGTGGGAGTGAGTGGGTAGGTGAGCAGGGGGCAGGAGATATAGGGGACTTTTGGGATAGAATTTGAAAGGTAAAAGAAGAACATATGTAATAAAAAATGTGGGGGAAAATAAAGAGACTAGGTCGTTTCTACAATTAGGGAAAGTCTCATTACTTTATCCCATTAAATGTGCACATTAAAAAAAAAGTGGCTAATGGCTTTGAACAGGATCCTTGCTGAGGACAGGATCTTATAAAGGGTTCCAGATAGACAACTCATTTACAGTTTTACAAGCTAGTACTTATAAACAATTGATCATTGGGAGCCTCAAGCTGAGACACCCGATCACTGGGCATAAGTGTTGAGATAATTTGAAGATATTTCCATTGTTTTGAATAATCTGTATGATATTGGATACATTTACTCTATGGAAGGAGTATGTGTGTGGAGTCCCTTGTGTCACTGAAGTAGGAGTTGTAAAACACCTGTGGCGATGATGCAAGTTCATATCTATGATGTGTTTGTGATGTCAGTATTTATAAAGGAGGAAGCATCTCTGAGATGCAATAACACATTTAAAAAAGAAAACCACAAGACAAAACGGAAAGGGAATATTGCCTTATGTTGTTGTATTTCTGTTTTGTGTGTGTTGTGTGTGTGTTTTGTTTTTTGTTTTTGTTTGTTTGTTTGTTTGTTTTCTTATTTGTGTGTATGGTCTGATTTTTGGATTTTTTCGAGACAGGAATTCTCTATATGCCCCTGGCTGTCCTGGAACTCACTCTGTAGACCATGCTGGCCTTGTACTCAGAAATCTGCCTACGTCTGCCTCCCTCGTGCTGGGATTAAAGCTGTGCACCACCAACACCCTGCAAATATTGCCATTTTTAGTGAGATAGTTTTAATGTTTTTTTACTGATTTATGTAAGATATTTTAAATGGTGTGTCCATTTTTTTCACGTTGTTGCATTATTCCTTTCATAGTTTGTTGATTATTGCTCACAAATACAGGATTTAACATCAGGACACTGACATTCTTCTTTTTCATTTCATTCCTCTCCTTTTTTTCTGTTTAACTTATCTGGAAATGGATTTTTCTGTATAGTCCTAGCAATTCTGGGCCTTCTTGTGCAGTTCAGTCCTGAATTCAAATCTACTGGATTTTATCACCAAATCCTGAGATTAAACCCCTTTCTAAGCAGACATCAACATTTTTTTTAATTTTCTGTCTCACAATACTTCTTTAGAAGATGTCCTCATCACAGTTCCCAAGTAATGCCTTCAGACACTTCTAACTTACTGTAGCAACCTTACCATATAGAGCCTATGTAAGGCATCCTGTTGGGTAGCATTCTGTCTTAAGCTGTCCACATCCAAAGTGTTTGTATTCTTCACAGTGGCCTGTGAGGTTAGTGTGATAAATCTGGGATGAGCTGTCAGGTGAAGAATTATTCACCACTGCAGCCACAAAGCTTGCAGTTTCCACTGCTCCTGATCATGATGCTGCAGAAGGTTTCTTTGATTTTCATAGACACTGGCTTCTTATTCCCAAATCTTGGTAGTGGTACTGTATTCTGCCTGTCTGTGTAAACAATTAGACATGAACCATGTCTTAGTATACTGGTTGAATCTTGAGAAGGTTGTTGTTCTTTTCTGCTGGATAGCCTGTTACTGGGGAAATCAGGCCATCAAGATTATTCTTAGCCTGGAAGGTACAGAGTCAGGGTCAGAGGAAGTGTGAAGTCTGGGTAAGGACTAGTTCTTAATCCAGATATTCCCTATGTATAAGAACCATAATTGTCAACATTTCTCATTTAAAAAAAAAACACTTGAGGTTTATATGTGTTATTCTCAAATGACAGCTGTAAGTTTTTTCCACTTAAACACACCCCTCAATATACAAGAACAGATATCTACAGGGTCCTTTATAAACTATTCAGAGTTGTGCATCCCCATGGTCTCTGGTCTGTTTCCATTGTGAAAGGACATATGTTGAGAGAGATTTGTTTACCTTTGCTCTAATGATGTCCCTGGTCGTAATGTCTCAGTATTCATCCTGGTGTGAATACTGTGGAAATCGAAAATGTTAAAGGAACCGTGAAGCAAAAATGTTAATTGGTGTGAAAGAGTTAATGGGAACAGCCGTTAGTTTCCACTGACTGAAACTAAAATATTCATTACCTGTTATATTTCACAAAAACAGAATTATTGCTCATTTGTTCAAAGTGGACAGCCAGGTACAAATGAAATGACTTTTATCCACTGGGCTGTTTTTTTTTCAAAGCCTTGGCATGGCTCAACAAAGGAGTGCCTGAGAGCACCTGAATGTTCAGATAAAGTTTACTGAGGTCTCCTTGGCCTGAGAGTGCCTGTCCAGCCGCACTTTTGAACAAGAGGAATGGGTGGGACATTCTTTGATAGAAACAGCAGGAGCTTGGTTGCCAGTCAGAAAATTGTTGAAGAACAGCAGCAGGCTGTAGTGTTTGAGATTGTCAGACACCCTGTGAAAATTGCAAAACCCAAATTAACTTGGAGCTAAAAAGTTAGAGATCTGATTAAGAGGTAAAATCTTGGATGTTGTAGTGAAGAGCAAAAACTTATAATTTTGGGTCTTATAGCATTGTGGTATGTAAGTTCAAGAAATACAGGGCTGAAGAATAGACCAAGGCGGGTCCAGGCACAGCCAAACCCACCCTGTAGCTAAGAATGTCCAGCCATAAAAGATAAAAAAGAGAATGCAGGAACTAGCCACTGCTATCAGGGCAGACCAAATGGCCATCTGGCAGGATGGCACCTCCCTATAGATCCCCATAAATCATACATTGACCAGGTGTCCTGCTGATCTCGAGAAGTCCCAAGCCCTTGTGCCTCCCTACACCTTAGCATGCACATATTACCCTGTTAATTTGTAATCATCCCGCCAACATTTAAATAAGCCTATCATGTGTAATGGCCCAAATTCTTTTGGCTCCCCTGTTTTTGGTTTGTGGTTTTTGCCTTTATATGCCTGTAAAAAGTTTGGGCCGGGGTTGAACTTCCCTGCCCCCTGCGCAGTGCATGAGATTCGACCCAAGCATGCTGGCTTGGGCGCTCCTTTTTTGTTTGTGAGTTTGTGTGAGATTAAAGCTTGTATAGTTACAGCGAGTTCCGCCTCAGTGTCCTACTGGGTGTGCACCTCCCTGAAGAGGGACTCACTGAAGGGGTCTTTCATGTGGTGGATCGGCTGGGAGATGTGTGACCACCCAGGGGTCCTAGACCCACTTGGAGGTAAGGCCCTCTATCTTGTCTTGGTTTTGTCTCTATATTCTGTCTGAAAATCTTGTGAGATCACAGTTTCAGTTTTGCAAACTCTCTTATGAGACAGTGCTTCGAAGGGAGAGCAAAGTGGATAAGGACAGATGTGTCTAGGTGTCCACCATTTGTTCGCCCTGGGAGACTTTCAGGGAAGTCAGGGGGAGGGCCAGGGATGCCTAGTGAACCTCCTCGGGAAAAGTCAGGGATAAATTTTCTCCTTGACGATCTGTTTCTGAGACCTGTTACTAGGCCGTCTGATTCTTTTCAGGAACTCTGGTTGACACAGAGTAGGCAACCGGTTTTGCTTTTGAGTCTTGTAGCCTTTGTAATCGTTTTTAAAATGTGTGTGACAGAGCTTAACATGGGAAAGACTGTGACGACCCCACTAACACTTACTCAGAACCATTGAACAGACGTTATGACTAGGGCCAACAATCTTTTCTTTGATGTCAAGAAGGGACCTTGGCAAACTTTTTGCTCCTCTAAATGGCCAGCTTTTGGTGTGGGCTGGCCTTCGCAGGGAAATTTTAGCCTGCCTGTTATTCTAGGTGTCAAGTTATTTTTCAGACTGCAGGAGGGCATCCTGATCCGGTACCTTATATAATTGTGTGGCAGGATCTGGTACAAAATCTGCCACCCTGACTGGGTTCCTGGACTTCCGGAGCTGAGGCAGCGATGGTGGCAGTAGCCATGAAACCGAAAATGATGCATGCGGGTCTGCCAGAGCACGTTCCATCGGCCCCCCTGAGGATCTATCATGAAATTGATGATTCCTTTTTCATTGACTCCTTCCCACCCCCTTACCCCCAAAGAACTTCTAATCCTGATCCCTCACAACTGCCCACCCCAGCAGACCCCAGGGTGGCCTCTGTGACAGGACCGTTGGGAGGGACTCCTAGCTGCAAAGGCCATAGTTCAGAGGGAAGTGAATCTAAACCAGATCCACTGTTGCTTTGCCTTTAAGAGCTTATGTAGGAGGACCTTCCCATGCCCCGGGGCAGTTAGTCCCATTGCAGTACTGGCCATTTTCATTGATAGATATGTTGGCAGATATGTATAACAGATATGTATAACTAATCACTCCTCTTTCTCATAGAATCCCTCAGGCTTAACAGGACTCCTTGAGTTCCTAATGTTCTCCTACCAGCCCACTTGGGATGACTGCCAGCAACTTTTGCAGGTCCCCTTTAGAACTGAAGAGAGAGAGAGGATCCTGCTAGAAGCCAGATAAAAACGTCCCAGGACCAGATGGGACCCCCACTAATCTCCCCAACCTTATAAATGCAGCTTTCCCCTTGGCCCGTTCTGCCTGAGAGTTCAATACTGTGAAAGATAGGGAGCGTCTCACAGTCTACTGATGGACTCTAGTGGCAGGGATAGAGCGGGCTGCATGGTTACCCACCAATTTGGCCAAGGTAAGAGAAGTCCTTCAGGGTTCAATGGAGCTGCCCTCCGTTTTCTTAGCACGACTAATGGAGTCTTATAGGAGATAGCCCCATTTGATCCCTCTTAGGAGGGACAGCAGGCAGCTGTAGCCATAGCTTTTATTGGTCAGTCTGCCTCTGATATTAAGAGAAAGTTACAGAGGTTAGAGGGTCTCCAAGATTATACTCTGCAAGATTTAGTAAAAGAAGCTGAGAAAGTATACCACAAGAGAGAGACTGAGGAAGAAAAGCAAGAGAGAGAAGAGAAAGAGGTAGAGGAAAGAGAAATCCGGCATGAACGCCAGCAGGATAGGAACTTGACTAAGATTTTGGCCGCAGTGGTAGGTGGAGAAAATTCAGAGAAGGGTCAGTCAGGGAACCTGCGCAACAGGACAAGAAGACCCCCAGGAGAACAGAGACCTCCACTTGAGAAAGACCAATGCACATACTGCAAGAAAAAAGAATATTGGGCCAGAGACTGCCCAAAGAAGAAGCAGAGGGGCCCCAAAGTATCTGCCCTTGAAGAAGACAAGGGAAGTCGGGGCTCGGTCACCCTCCCCAAGCCTAGGGTAACTCACTCTGTGGAGGGGACCCCCGTTAATTTTCTAATAGACACAGGAGCTGAATATTCAGTCTTGACTGAACCTTTAGGACAATTAGGATCAAAGAAGATTTTAGTTATGGGAGCCACTGGTAGCAAGCTTTATCCCTGGACAACCAAAAGGATTTTAGACATAGGAAAAAATAAAGTGACACATTCTTTTCTTGTGATACCTGAGTGCCCAGCACCCCTGCTAGGCTGGGAACTTTGGAAAAAATTGAAAGCATAAGTCCAGTTTACTTCTGACGGACCTGAGGTATCATGGAAGAAGAATCCAGTGGCATGCTTAGTTTTAAATTTAGAAGAAGAATATCACCTCCACGAACAGAAATCTGAGACTTTACCCTTAAAAGAATGATTGACAGGTTTTCCAGAGGTTTGGGCAGAGCAGGCTGGGATGGAATTAGCTAGGCAAGTGCCACCCAACATAGTCGAGCTAAAAATGGCTGCCAAACCCGTTTCAGTCAGGCAATACCCCATGAGTCAAGGGGCTAAAAACGGCATTCGACCACATATCCAGAGACTGCTATAACAGGGTATATTGGTCCCGTGCCAGTCCAATTGGAATACCCCCTTCCTGCCAGTGTGTAAACATGGGACAAATGACTATCTGCCTGTCCAGGACTTAAGAAAAGTCAATAAGCGGGTACAGGACATTCACTCAACTGTGCCCAACCCTCACAACTTGCTGAGTTCCTTACCACCTGAACGGTCCTGGTACACTGTCCTGGATTTGAAAGATGCCTTTTTCTGTCTCAGATTACACCTGAGCAGTCAACTTCTGTGTGCTTTTGAGTGGCGAGTCCCTGAAGGAGGATATACGGGTCAGCTAATCTTGACTAGGCTGCCACAGAGGTTCAAAAATTCACCCACTTTTTTTGATGAAGTGGTCCACCACAACCTTATGCCCTTTAGGGAACAGAACCTCCAAATTTCTCTCCTATAGTATGGAGATGATTTAATCCTTTCAGCTTCAACCCAGGAACTGTGCCTTGACAGGATCAAGAAGCTTCTAAATGAAAAAAGTGAATTGGTGTACCACTAAGAAAGCTCAGCTATGCCATATGGACTTGACCTACCTAGGATACTCCCTCCGAGAAGGAAAGCAGTGGTTCACCGAAGCTCGAAAGAAGACTGTGATGCAGATCCCAACCCCCACCACTCTGTGACAAGTACGTGAGTTTCTGGGAACGGCAGGCTTTTGTAGACTCTGAATACCAGGGTCCACAATGTTAGCGGCACCTGTGTACCCACTCACTAAAGAAAAAGTCCCGTTCACCTGGACAGAAGAACACCAAAAAGACTTTAACAGCATAAAGGCTGCTCTGCTTGCAGCCCAGGCTTTGGCCCTGCCAGATTTGACTAAGCCTTTCACCATATACGTTGATGAGCCAGCTGGAGTAGCCCGCAGAGTCCTGACTCAGACTCTGGGGCCGTGGAAGAGGCTAGTGGCCTACCTGTCTAAAAAATTGGACCCAGTTGCCAGTGAATGGCCCTCCTGCCTAAAAGCCATCGCTGCAGTAGCCCTACTTGTTAAAGATACTGGCAAGCTTACTCTAGGTCAGCATGTGAGTGTAATCACTCCCCATGCGTTAAAGAGTATTGTATGACAGCCCCCTGACCATTGGATGACAAATGCCCGGATGACCCACTACCAGAGCCTGTTGCTAAATGACCGAGTGACTTTTGCCCTACCTGCCATCCACAATCCTACCACCCTTCTCCCCAAGACGGATGACTCTACCTGGGTACACCAATGTGCTGATATCCTGGATGAAGAAACTGGATCGAGAAAGGATCTGACTGACCAAACTTGGCCAGGTGTGCCTGACAGGTACACAGATGGTAGCAGCTTTGTGGTGGAGGGAAAATAAAGAGCAGGAGAGGCAGTGGTTGACAGAAAACATGTAATTTGGGCAAGTTAACTTCCAGAAGGAACTTCGGCTCAGAAGGCTGAGCTCCTGACGCTAACTAAAGCTCTGCGGCTGGCAGAAGGTAAGGCAATCAATATTTACACTGACAGCCACTATGCTTTTGCCACAGCTCACATTCATGGGGCCATCTATAGACAAAGGGGGCTACTTACTTCGGCAGGCAAGGAAATCAAAAATAAAGAAGAAATCTTGGCCCTCCTAGAGGCTATACACATGCCCAAGAAAGTGGCCATCATCCTCTGCCTTGGCCATCAAAAGGGGCAAGGTGCTGTAGCCCAGGGAAATCAGATGGCAGGTTGGGTGGCCAAACAGGTGGTACAAGGCATCCCTGCGCTGCCTGTAGAGAGTATAGAAGAACCAAAAGGGACCCCAGAGATCAGTTTTGAATACACCTCCAAAGATTATGAGATGATTGAAGATCTTGAAGAACAAGGGAAGTCCAAAGGATTTAGCTACCATGGGATAGCAAGAACAAAAGAAGGAAAAATTATTTTGCCCTATAGAGAAGGAAAGGCATATGTAAAACGCATCCATCCCCTGACACATCAGGGAGCAAAGAAATTGTGTGATTTAATCCAGTCCTCAAACTATTATGTGCTCAGGCTACTAGACGAACAAGTAACTAAATCCTGCTAGTGTGTTGCCTAATTAATGCTGCAGGCCCCTTTAATGAACAAGGAAAACGACAACTGGGGGATAGACCTGGAGTTTACTGGGAAGTAGACTTCACTGAGATCAAACCAGGAAAATATGGTAATAAATAGTTACTAGTTTTCATAGACACTTTCTCAGGATGGGTAGAAGCCTTCCCCACCAAGTCTGAAACTGCTCAGGTGGTGACCAAGAAGATCGTTGAAGAGATCCTACCCTGGTTTGGGATCCCCAGTGTAATATGCTTGGAAAATGGGCCTGCATTTGTTGCCCAGGTAAGTCAGGAATTAGCCACACATTTGGGGAACAATTGGAAGTTATATTGTGCTTATAAACCCCAGAGATCAGTAGAGGTAGAAGGAATGAACAGGACTCTAAAAGAAACCCTAACTAAATTAGCTTTTGAGACCAGTGGTAAAGACTGGGTGACCCTCCTTCCCTTTGTGCTCCTTAGGGCCCGAAACACACCTGGGTGTTTCGGCATTACTCCTTATGAAATTCTACATGGGGGACCACCCCCCTTGACCGAGTCTGATGAGATATTGAATTCCAGTGCTAACTCTTCCTCACCCTCTTCTCTGTTTACCCATTTAAAGGCCTTAGAAGTTGTCAGAACACAGATCTGGGACCAGATTAAAGAAGCATACACACCAGGGAGCAGTGCAGTGCCCCACAGGTTCCAGGTCGGGGACTCAGTTCTGGTCTGACAACATCGAGCTGGCATGCTTGAGCCACGGTGGAAGGGACCTTATCTAGTGCTGCTGACCAGCGCCAAGGTCGCAAAGGTAGACAGGATCGCTGCCTGGATCCATGCATCCCACATAAAAAAAAGGCACCCAACCAGGATGAAGACGACCTCAGAGAAAATTGGACAGTGGCCGCTACTGATAATTCTCTTAAACTGTGCCTTCGCTGTACAGCAACCTTGGGTAATAATCCTCACACTCTTATGACCCTGACATGGGAGGCCATCTCTCAAGCTGGAGATACTGTATGGAGTACTTCAAAGGCCCCCCCCCTTATACATGGTGTCCCCCTCTGTTTCCTGAAATCTGTGCCCTGATAGATGGATTAGATGCCTGGGATATCCCTGAAGAGTCACATGAAACGGTGCCCCAAGATGAGGTAATCTATCACAAGCAGCCATATCACCAGGGGTTAAGTTCCCAAGGAAAGTACATTGCAGATATACCAGGCTGTAGTAGCAGGTCTCAACAGAGGAGACTTTGTCAGGAGCCCTTTTATGTCTGTCCCAGGGATAGGGCAAATAAAAAAGAGGCTCGCTGGTGTGGGGGAATAGAGGGCATCTTCTGTAGTCAGTGGAGATGTGAAACCACTGGTACCACTCATTGGGACCCTTCCTCTAGCTTGATATTATTATAGTATCCAGATGAAATAAGGGCCATGATTCCTTAAACATCACTTTTACTCAAAAAGCAAAAGAGACAAAAAAGATTGGATAAGGGGAAGACTGTGGGGCCTAACATTTTATGTGACAGGGACAGGCCCTGGATTCACATTTAAGATTCGGCTAAAGATGAAGTGTCCCCCAACCCAGGCAGTAGGACCTACCCCCGTTCTTGTTAAAAAACCTTCAATGCCCCTTCCCAGACCTACTTTTCCCGGACCTACCCTAGTTGTTCCAGCTATTCCAACAGAAGTCTATACCCCTTCCTCAGACCTGAAGCTTACATTGCCCCTACTCCCCCAGATACTGAAAACCGTCTGTTTAGTCTGGTACAGGGGGCTTTTTGGTACGCAATTGTACCAATCCCAACATCACTATGTCTTGTTGGCTGTGTTATGCCTCCAATCCCTCATATTATGAGGGAGTTGCTCAAGTCAAGACAAACAATAAGGCTGAGGACAATTCTCAGTGTCCTTGGGGAGAAAACAGAAAACTAACATTAGCAGCTGTCTCGGGAAATAGACTTTGCCTGGAACAAGTCCCACATGACAAACGGTAACTCTGTAATCAGACTCATCATCTCCAGTCTTCCAATAATAGAGGTCAGTACTTAGTCCCTCCCTTAGTCACAGTATGGGCTTGCAACACTGGACTCACTCCCTGTGTATTTACATCTGTTTTTAATACTTCTAAAGATTATTGTCGTTTAGTTCAGAGTGTTCCTAGGCTTCTGTATCATGATGACAGTTTTTTTGTCAATGGATTCAACCACTGGACCCGGTATAAAAGGGAACCCATTACCATGACCTTAGCAGTGCTTTTGGGTCTAGGAACAGCAGCTGGGGTCGGCAAAGGCACAACTGCCTTGATACAGACCCCCCACTATTTTCATGAATTGCACAACCGCTATGGATGCAGACCTAGGAGCACTAGAGCAGTCCATCACCAAACTTGAAGAATCTTTGACCTCGCTACAGAACAGGAGGGGGCTAGATCTACTTTTTCTCAAAGAAGGTGGACTCTGTGCCGCACTAAAAGAAGAGTGTTGTTTTTATGTAGACCATTCTGGTCTTATCAGGGACTCCATGGCTAAGCTCAGAGAAAGGTTAGAAAAATGAAGCAAAGAAAGAGAAGCGTATTAAGGATGGTATGAAAATTGGTTTAACAGGTCTCCCTGTTTTACGACACTGATTCCACCCTGGCAGGCCCTCTGATTATTTTTTCCTCCTGCTTTCTTTTGGGCCATGTATTTTAAATAAGCTGGTTGCTTTTGTTAAAGATAAAATAAACACCATACAAGTCATGGTCCTCAGACAGCAATATCAACAAGAAGAAAGGTCGTTCTAAGATTAGAGCTATCCACTAAAAGAAGTGGGTAATGAACAGCAAAAACTTATAATTTTGGGTCTTATAGCATTGTGGTATGTAAGTTCAAGAAATTCAGGGCTGAAGAATAGACCCAGGCGGGTCCAGGCACAGCCATACTCACCCTGTAGCTAAGAATTTCCGGCCATAAAAGATTAAAAAGAGAATGCAGGAACTAGCCACTGCTATCAGGGCAGACCAAATGGCCATCTGGCAGGATGGCACCTCCCTATAGACCCCATAAATCATACATTGACCAGGTGTCCTGCTGATCTCGAGAAGTCCCAAGCCCTTGTGTCTTTCTCCATTTTAGCAGGTACATATTACCCTGCTAATTTGTAATAATCCTGCCGCCATTTAAATAAGCCAATTATGTGTAATGGCGCAAATTCTTTTGGCTCCCCTGTTTTTGGTTTGTGGTTTTTGCCTTTATAAGCCTGTAAAAAGTTTGGGCTGGGGTTGAACTCCCCTGCCCCCTGCGCGGTGCATGAGTTTCGTCCTCAGCATTCTGGCTTGAGCGAACCTTTGTTGTTTGTGTGTTTGTACGCCATTAAAGCCTTGTATAATTACAGTGAGTTCGGTCTCAGTGTCCTACTGGGTGCGCGCTTGCCCGAGAAGGGACTCCCCACGGGGGTCTTTCAGTAGGTTTTCTGAATAAGTTTGTATTACATGGCAAAAAAAAAAGATTTATTATATTCATTTCCTTCCTTCTCATGGTGTTTAAGGCATATATAATGCAATTGAATACTGCACATTCGGATTATTAACAGTTTTATACCAAGTTCCAAATTTAACATACCACGAAATGAGAAAGCGTACAATATATATTCCAATCATGAATAAGCAAATAAATGTAGGGATATAGTTTTCAGGTACTAAGATACATAGCTATTAAGACATGATCAGAACAATTTAGATCAGAGGATATTAGCCTAACCCCTATGACTTAAATTTTCCCTTGGCTGTATACTCAGAGCTCTGTGTCCTGTCTGTTGCTGATTGGAACAATGCTTTGTTTTTCAGTAGCTTCCTGCATGAATTTAACATGGTCATACACTATAGACCGTCTTAGCAGGAATCAACTTAATGTGGATCTAGGAATCTGTTACCTGTAGAGAAGGGCCTCTCTGTTAAGAATGATCAGTGACCATTGTACCTCATTGTTTCTACAGAGGATCCTAAAGGGTGCATAACCTGCTGTGAAAAAGATCTAGGCCCTCTAATCCATGACACAAGCCTAGTTTCCATTTGTTCAGTTATGTCAGATTTTGTACTAATATATTCAGGCAAATAATTACTGTTATATATCTGTTCTATCCAAGATTTTAATACTATTGGTTGCTATTTTGCATTGAATCCTAGAGCTGATGAACCAAGTAAAGAACACT
The DNA here is from genome assembly GCF_000001635.26 of Mus musculus. Lineage (NCBI taxonomy): Eukaryota > Metazoa > Chordata > Mammalia > Rodentia > Muridae > Mus > Mus musculus. The sequence continues at coordinate 63,414,646 of NC_000087.7, read as the reverse complement.
GGGAAATCACCTAGATAAAAGAGATAAAGTGTGTGATGGTTACACCTTGTAATGGCAATGACTCTTTGAATTAAGAGGCCTTAAAAAGAAATGAAATAGAAACTTGAGTTTCTCAGTAATGTGAGTCACTCTGGTATCATGTCTCTTTAGCCTGAGGATACAAGAGAAGACTCTAACCAACATCATTGACAGTCTTGGTCTTAGGTCATCATGATATCCCTTTCTATGATCCCAAGTGTATTACAATATAATAAGTAGACCCACCAAAGGCAATAAAGTAAAGACAGCACTAATCACTGAGTCCTAGGCATGCTAAATGCTAGGCAGTCACTCTGTCAACTGAGCTATGTACAGACTCTGTTCCCAATATTCACAGATTTAAGTTTTTTCCAATGAAGCCTAGAAGCTGCTTTCGAAGGAAGATGTGTTCTATGACTATGTCCTAGCACAGTCTGCTGGAAATGGCACCTCAGTTTCTGGTCAGTACTAGGAGAGCAACAGCAGGGAGGTAAAAGCTATTCACTATTGCGTCCCGCTCGACCGGCAAGAAAGATTCAACAAACTAGAATCTTCCACAGCAAGAGCTTTATTGCTTGCTTATCAGGAAGATCCCGAACCGGGAAAATGGCGCTGCTTTTATAACCTGCAGCGTGACATTTCAGCACCTGATATGGCATGACAGCTCCTGATTCATTGCTTGCCCATCACCTGAATATTTCACCCCGAGAATGGGAGTGACTAGGAGTGAATTCACTCTCGCACCTTCGTACAAGGCTTCTTTACTAGTTAGCCACAGCGGAGGACCGCGCCATCTTATAATGGCGATTGCTCGCGGCACACACGGCTCTCCTCAGAGATTACTGGTGGCATGCACGAGATTGCTCGCAGTACGTACCTGCTCTCCACATCTTCCCCTTTTTATTTTATTAAAACTTGAGGCTGGTCTAGGCCTGTGTAACTTTGCCCATCCACTGTGGCTCCTGTCTTAGGTCATTCCTCCAATGTCACAGCCTTTCCTGTCATAGGGTAACCCTATCGCCACCGGGCCCCGTGTCTTAGGTTGATCTGTGCATGAGGAATGTTGCCCGTCCCTGGATACCACAGTGCTATGTGACATTAACTACTAAATAAACTAGGGCGAACTCTATAAAAGAGGACAGCCACCAATGTCAATTAATTTTTGAGCATAGATAGCCAGATTTCAGGGAAGGCCCCTTGCTTGATGGCAGCAAGTGCTTGGGTTATCAAAACCTTGTCACGTGTTTGTTGGGTTCTGAGCTTGCAAACCAACCAGAGCATGACCACAAGTCCACAGCAGGTGGCAACGCCAAATAAACCTACCCCCACCCATTCCTTAAAATAAGAAAAGGCAGATGAAATCCAGGAGGAGAGGACCTCTGTCAATGACAGGTCCACTCGTGTTGAGTTGATCTTTAGAACGGCCGCTCTAAGGACCTCAAGGGTCTCATCGAATCTTTCAGACCAGTTTCCTGCAAGATATAAAGAAACCTGTCTAGACATATTAGCTGCATAAGTAAAATTTCATATTGGACACTGGTAATGCACAGAGCTTCCAGTTTTCTTTCACAACCCAACTGGGCCATCTGGTATAGAACACCTATCTGTTCTTCCGCCAGGTCAAGGCACTGATTCAAAGTCATCAGCCCTCCCTTTAACTTGGTACTAGCAGAAGTTTGGACAGTGATGGCATCAGCCAGATCTGCTGAAAGCTGATTTAATTTTGTGCCTGATTGAACCGCACTAAACATAGCATACCCTGCAGCTGTAGCAGCAGCTGCACTGGCTGAAATTGCTATGATCACAGCAGCAGTAATGCCAAAATCTCTCTTTTTTCAAAACATAGATAAGATGGAGGGTGTATCCACCAGAACAGGGATCCAACGTGGGATCCGTGCCACCATGGCACGGGTGTTCTTTGTTACATCCCAACATTGAGAAATCCAACAATTATCATTGGAACAGATTTCAAATGAATCATTTGAAAGAATAAACAAGAAACAGACTGTGGTAGATGGATAATTAATCTGGTTTACCAAAGTTTTATTAAACCCAGTGATCTCTGCACTGGTATTACTATATCCATAAGAGTCCAGGGAGGCATCATGTATTCCCCAATACTGAGCAAATCTTGAGATGCCAGTAAAAGAAGCCTTTCCAACTGCTCCTCCCTGGATAAAGATCAAAGGATTGAGTTCTGTACAACTGCCATTGACTCCACAAAGCACCCACTTGTGAAAGGGATGCATTCTAATGTCCTGTATGAAAAGTCCCTTTTTCATAACAAATTCCTTCTCTGGGTTATCTATCATGTTGGGAGAAAAGGAAAAGGTTTTACTCTGATCTGCCCAATGAGTGATGGAGGATTGACAATCAGACCAAGGCAGGATCAGCCCTTCATCTTCCAAACTACAATGAGGGGCTATTTTTGGTTGGTGTGGACGGTTTTTGTCTGAAAAGTTAGGTGGTAGAAATGTACCATTAACCCAATTTACCTCGTGCCAAAAGGTCCGATTTGTAAAGGTTATCTCTACATTGGAAGTATCTTGGGTTGTGCTCATGCAACCTCCTCTATGCTCATTAAACTTCCCCAAAGCTCGGGCTGTGAGGTTGATACAATTTCCTGGTCCATTAATTCGAAAACATAAAGAACCCTCTTCTAGTAAAGTGCGATTTTCTCCTAATGGTGCTCGGGTTGGGATCATAGGGTAAATATGGCAAATCCACTGTTTTATCAGTAGTAAAGAATTTTGGAAAAACTATAGCATCATAGCGAACTGGCATTGGTTTAGGGAAAGTTGAGAGAATAGCCCATCTCTGCTGGCCCATTATACTAGGAACCTGAGACAAGTTCAGCATTGTCAGGATCAGGAACAGTCCTCGGGAGGTCAGCATCTTCTGCACCATCCTTGATGAATATCCTGGGGATGAGTCATTCCGGCAGCCAAAATGGGTTGTCTTCACTCTGTGAAAAAACACAAACAGCTCCCCAGGATCTGATTAAGATAAGATCCGGGCCTTTCCACTGACCAGTTAAAACATCCTTCCCTTTGACCATTTCTTTTGGTCTATCAGGGTCTGAGCTATGTCGCTCAGCTGCAGAGTGTCCCTGCTCGTTGAGATTCAAAAAATTAAGTGTAAAGAGTGCCATAGATACTGCTACTCTTGGCACTGAGGGCAGAGTCTCATCAACTCCCCCTTTCTGTTTTATAAGATTTGAGTTTGCGGTGGGCACATTCCACAATGCCTTGTCCTTGAGTATTATAAGGAAGGCCAGTCAAATGAGTGACATCCATTTGATGACAAAATTGTTGAAATTAAGTAGAATTATATGCTGGCCCATTATCCGTTTTTAGAATTGTGGGCTTGCCCCACACACTCCACGCTTCTAGGCAGTGCTGTATAACATGAGAGGCTTTTTCACCTGTTAAAGGTGTGGCAAATATTACACCAGAGCAGGTGTCAATAGAAACATGTAAATATTGATTTCTCCCAAAGGAGGAAATATGACTGACATCCATTTGCCAGACCTGTAATGTCCTGACGCCACGAGGATTTACCCCTACATGAGGAGTAGGTAAAAATTGACAACAGTTTTGACATTGGGTGACAATGTCACGAGATTCTTTCCTGGTTAAAGTAAAACGGTGGTGTAATGTCTCAGGTGTCACATGAAAGCATTCATGAAATTCTCTTGCAGCCTCTGACTGTGAGGACAAAGCAGCAGCAACAAATTCTAGTGGCTTTGTCTGCTAAGTCATTTCCATGAGACATGAGGCCAGGAAGGCCAGAATGAGCTCAAACATGAGTAATATAGACAAGATGTCTTCTGTATAACAAGGCTGACTGAATCTTTTGAAAAATGTGAGCAAGCTTACTAGTTGGTTTAATTAAGCCTGCAACTTCAAGCATATTAACTGCATTGAACACATATAAGGAATCAGATACAATATTGAGCGGTCCCAGGAAAGTTTCAAGGACTTCTAGAACTACCAAACACTCTACAACATGGGGTGATGAATCATTATATTGTTTAGATGTTACTTGGCCATTTACTACATATGCACCTATACCAGATTTGGATCCATCTGTATACACTACTACCCCATCCGGAAGTGGGTGTTTGACTGTTATTATTGGAAACACTATAGCTTGGCTTAAGGCAAATTGTAAAATTGTATGTTTTGGATAATGGTTATCAATTTGTCCTGAATAGGAGGCAACCAAGACTGCCCAATCGTTGGTTGTTGCTGCCAGGGTTTGAACTTGAGCAGAAGTATAAGGTACACTTACTATATAAGGTTCTTACCCGAAATAAGTAATGGCTGCTTTTATCCCCCTAAGTGCAAGTTGAGCAACTGCATTAGGATACCACTCAATGATTTTTGCAGGGGAAGCATTAGGATGGACCCACAACAAGGGCCCATTTTGCCATAAGACCACTGTTGGTAACTGTGCAGTTTTTAATATGCACAATTCAAATGACTTTGACTCGTCAATGCGTTGTAATTGAGCATCTTGTAGGGCCTTTTCTACAATTTGTAAAGCTTGACATGCAGCTGGGGTAAGTGCTCTGTGGGAGGAGATATGGGTATCTCCCTCTAATATGTCAAATAAGGGCTTTAATTCTGCTGATGGAATTTTCAAAAAAAGTCTCAGCCAATTAATATCTCCTAACAATTTTTGAAAATCATTCAAGGTATGTAGTTGATCTTTGCGAATCTCTAATTTTTGAGGAACAATTTTGTCAGGATAAATAAGTGACCCTAGGAAGGCTCCCATTCGAGCAACTTGCACCTTTTCGGTGGCCACCTGCAATCCCCATTGCCCTAATGTTTTTATTAATATAAGGTATGCATCTTGCAATAACTCTGAATTTTTATGGCAAATCAACATGTCATCCATATAAATTATCACCTGTAATGATGGAAAATGTTCTCTAACTGACTTAAGTGCCAATTGTACATACAGTTGACACATGGTGGGGCTATTCGCCATCCCCTGAGGTAGGACCTTCCATTGGTATTTTTGATCTGGCTCTAAGTAATTAATGGCTGGGATCGTAAATGCAAATCTTTGCCTATCTTGAGGGCGTAAAGGTATAGAGAAAAAGCAATTTTTAATGTCTAGGATTATAATTTCCCAATTTTTGGGTAAGGCAGAAAGTAATGGTAGCCCTTGCTGAACTGGTCCAAACAGATGCATTTGCGCATTAATTGCTCTAAGATCATGTAATAAGCGCCATTTGCCAGATTTTTTCTTAATTACGAAACTAGGTGTATTCCAGGGTGAGTTAGAAGGCTCTAAATGCCCCAAGTGTAGCTGTTCAGAAATTAGTTTTGTGGCTGCTTCTAATTTTTCAGAGGAGAGAGGCCATTGGGGAACCCATACAACTTCCTCTGTAAGCCATGGTATGGGCATGGAACCCTCAACAGCTGTCTCTAGAAAAAATCCAAACCTTGTCTCCCATTATTACCTTTTTGAGGGATAGGTTCAAGTTTACCCTGCTCTCCTTTTCCTAATCCCCTTCCTTCTTTATAGCATATTTTCTTAAACATTCCAACAGCTTGTGGCGAGCATGCATTAGTTAAGGTCAGTCCTAGTGCCTGTAAGATGTCTTTCCCCCAGAGATTTACTGGGAGTGGTAAGACATAAGGAGTGAATCGTCCCATTTGACCTTCAGGCACTGTCCAGCTCAAAGAACGGGAACTAATAGTGGGACAGGACTGATAACCGAAACCTAGCAAAGAATGTGATGACTGAATAACTGGCCAAGTTTTCGGCCACCAGTGAGAAGAAATAATACTTTTGTCTGCTGCTGTGTCTAAAATCCCCTTAAATTGTTTCCCTTCTATAACTAACTCTAAAGAAGGCCTGGAATCTAAAGGCATTATTAAATAAGTGAATCATTTCCAGTAGAACCAATCCCTCTGGTAGCTTGAGGGACACCAGAAGAGGGAAAACAGCCATGTAGGCTTGGCTGAATTACTAACTGAGCTATTCTATTTCCTTGTGAAATAGAAACGACACCCTGAGGACAGGAACAGAGAACTTGAAGTCCCCCTTCATAATCTTGACCTACATCTCCAGGGTGAACAATAAGACCTTGTAGTGTAAGGGAAGCCCTGCCCAATATTAGGCCGACACTCCCAGATGGCAGAGGTCCTTTATAGTCAGTAGGAATAGGCTGTTCTCCCATTTGAGGGATCAGCATGAATTGGGTGGTGGTACGGAGGTCCAATCCAGCTGAGCCTTCTGTTGCCCTGCGGACTGTGGGGTCCACCTTTCGCCTGTCGTGGTCCCGTATGTCTTCGGGCCCTAAGACCTGAGGGCCCTGTACTGGTTTTTTGAAATGGTGTCATTATCTACTGCTTGAGGGAATCCTGGCTGCAGGAGCCTGCCTCGAATGTCCCTGATTGAACGACAAGCGCTAGCCCAATGATATCCTTTTCCACACTTAGTGCACAATCCTGGTGCTCTCCTTTTATCAAGGGCTCTACAGTCCTTTTTTAAGTGTCCCGGTTTGCCACGATTATAGCAGAGTTTGAGCTCAGCCATGTCAGGGGATTTTTGCACTTGTAGAATGGCAGCTGCTAAACCTGCATTAGTGAGTGGCCCACCAAGTTCACGGCAAACCTTCGACCAGTCCTGCAGTCCCTTGCTTTTTCCAGGTGTAATAGCTGCCCTGCATTCCTAGGTAGCCTGTTCATATATCAACTGTTCAATTAAAGGCATAGCTGCTTTTGTATCTCAAAATATTCTCCCTGCTGCCTCTGTCATTCTAGCCACAAAAATTGAGTATGACTCCTGGTAGACCTGAGTGATCTTGGTCAAATGCCCACTTGCCTCTCCCTTCTTAGAGAGTGCCTTATATGCCTTAACAGCGGCAGCTGAGATCTGGGCGTATGCTCCCCAATAATAATCTGTTTGGTTAGCAGCATGCTGTCCCTGACCTGTAAGCAATTCAAATGTCCATGTCCTTTGGTTTCCTTCCATGGTGGCATTGGCCCTTGCCTGCGTCTGACAGGAGTCCTGCCACAAAACTTTCCATTCAAGATACATCCCCATACTGGGGGCTGCAGCTTTTACTACAGTCTGGCAATCACCAGGAGACATAGTGTGAGTTGCAAGCCTTTCAACTTGTGCTACAGTGAAATTAGCTCTGACTCCATATCACGGACTGTTTCTGCAAGCTCCTTAATCTGTATATATTCTACTGGAGCGTGAACACGCCCTCCCTCAGCTCTTTCAAAAACTGGAAATGCCTGTTGTATCTTCCTCTGTTCCTCTTTTGGTATAAATGAGTCTGAATGATACCTCTGCACATAAGGCTCAGAATGGTGCCTCTGCACATAAGGCGGAGGTGCACTAGAACCCTGAATTTGCATATCCGAAGACTGCGCAATGATTTGACATTTGTCTCTAGCTGCTTTCATGTTATTCTGTAACTGATTAACTCGTCTTTCATCTGACTGGTATCTTTCTCCCTCACAACCTGTCGCTTTCTTCTCTAAGTCTGTTTCCTCATAGGAGCTAAGTTCCTTATCTGATTCTGAGCTACTGACAGCTAGCTGCTTAAACTCATCTAGTGGTGGGTAGAGGCTTCTTTCCTTATGTGCCTCTCCAGCTCGATCTCCCTTCTTCTCTCCCTTTCCATCCCTTTTTCTAATCTCTCCCCAGGTATTTTCCCTGACATTCTCTTTTCCTCTGTCTCAAGGCTCATGGAAAGGCCTAAATTCTTCAGTGCACTTTGTTTCCTCTCTATTTTTACTCTCTCTCCCTGATCTACCTCTGATAGACTTTCTTGAATTTTGTCCAGAACTTTCTGCCCTGCTTCTACCATTTGCTGACAATCCTCATCTGTTAAACATGATTTCACCAATTTCATAGCAGCATAATCCCTGCTTTAAGTTTGCCTTTCTGCTGTTCCCTAACTAGATCTCCTTTCAGTTTGTCCCAAGAGGCGACAGTTAATGACAATGAGCAAGCATACCATGGTGCAACACGGTCTATCTCTCTGACAAATCCCTCTTAGGTCTTAGTGGCGATTTTTAGGCCACACTGCTTCAGGACTGAGTGTAAGCCCACTACTATAGAATGGGAGATTCCCATACTGCCGCTGTCCAGGCCTGACCGGGCCTGAAATTGGTTGCTGTCCAGGTGCTGTCCAGGCCTGACTGCGACTAAGAACCAGTCAACAGTTCCAGTGGTGGAAACAAAACGAAACCAAAAGGAAAAGTGTAATCGCCATGCAAACAATCAAAAGGGCTTCTAACTCTGGAGAAATTTCAAGATTGTACGTATCTTGTAGAGCCTTTTGTCCCACAGTTCTGATTCTGCCCCGTGAATGAGGGATCTTCCTTGCGCCGGTGTGATGACAGTTCCCGGATTTTGGCACCACTTATTGCGTCCAGCTCGACCAGCAAGAAAGATGCAACAAACCAGAATCTTCCTCAGCAAGAGCTTTATTGCTTGCTTCTCAGGAAGATCCCGATCCGGGAAAATGGCACTGCTTTTATAACCAGCAGTGTGATGTTTCAGCACCTGATATGGCATGACAGCTCCTGATTCATTGCTTGCCCATCACCCCACTATTACACCCCGAGAATGGGAGTGACTAGGAGTGAATTCACTCTCGCACCTGCGTACAAGGCTTGTTTACTAGTTAGGCACTGTGGAGGCCCGCACCATCTTATAATGGTGATTGCTCACGGCACACATGGTTCTTCTCAGAGATTACTGGTGGCACGCACGTAATTGCTTGCAGCACGTACCGGCTCTCCACAATTCACCACGATATCTGCAGTCCCTTCTATGAATAGTCTGTTGTAACCTGGAGAATTCTGGTCATCCACTCTGATACCACTACTGTTGTAGCAACTTGAACTTCTCTTAAACCAGTCAGTCCCTTTCTATAGAGATGATTCATCTCTGAAGCATCTACATGGGAGAGAGAATGGGGAGCATAGAAATCAGAGAGAGGCAGAAGTAATCTAGACTTCAAGTTGAGAAAAGAAAAAGTGGTCCTGGGGAAAATACAGTGATTTCTGGGTAGAGAATATGGAGCATCCCAGTAAAGGTAGTTCTGAACTGGCTTGTTTATCTTGAAGGCAGACTTGGGCATTGTATAAAGCTCTCTTGTAAGATCTCATACACAAAATTTTGCTCAATGTCTGACTCAGAAGTAATATTTCAGCAGTATCTAGGATTCATGCTGGAAAAAACTGGAGAAAAGAAATCAGGATTTTTGTGGGCCAAGGTCCATGACATAAGGCTTCAGATATCTAAATTGGCAAAGCTCATGCAGCCAAGAGAAACCTTTACACAGACACCTAGAGTCATGTGGCAATGAGCCAGGATCAAATTCACCATAACTATCCATATTTTAGCATTCCTTGTGCTATGATAATAAAGGACACAGCCTGAGTTCATATAAATCATTAGGTCTGCTTTTATTGGGTTCTAACTTCCTGGGGCCGGGCTCTAAAGCAGGACAAATCTTTCCTCTGATCAGCAGAAGATATAACATGACCTAGTCATGTCGGGCATGCATGCAGAGCTTAGAGAATGAGAACCCTGAAGGGGCATAGAACCTCAAGAGATCAAGAAATAAATTGACTTCTGTTTGGCATTTGCCTGTCAGAGAGAGAAGCACTTAAGGCAGGGTCATCTCTGCCTTTCATTGTTTCAGGACTCAACACTCTGCAACTTTGTTTCAATACCTTCTTTCTGTTAACCATTAGCTTGCCTTTAGCCTCCTAGACTCAGTGTTGCTGAGTGTGAAACAGAGTATACACCTGACAGCCTCAGGAGCATGTAGATGTGTAAGTCACAAACAAGTACCAATTCAAATGTGTTATGTCTGGCCAGCGGCTCACATGTCTGGGTTCTAATCTGGAAAGGAATCTTGGAAACCTGGAAGAGAACAGGGAGCTAGGCAGAGAAGAGAAAGATGTAGCTAAGGCAAAATTCTGAACAAAGCTCAATTTTACTATTTCTGAAACTCATTTATGAAGCAGGGGTAGGGACCTGATTCCCACCAAATCATCTTGGAGTAAAGTTACAGGTGAACACGTGATGGGTCCAGAAATGCTAGTTGGAAAGCAGCAGCAGTGGGAGTGGCAGGGTTATAGAGCTGCAAGCTCTGCTGAGATGCTCTCTAATACTGAAACCTGAGCAGATCAGCTGAAAATGAAAGGAAGCTTGTTCAGGTATAAGACTAAAAATAAGGGTTCTGGGCATGGAGGAACAACACTTGTGAAATATCAATCTGATATGTAAGGAAAAACAGAAATAGACTAACAACAACCAGTCCCAGAGAATAGAGGGAGATAGCTTACGAGGTTAGTCAAGCACCATTTGCTCTTTGGAATGCCTAACTGCTCATCCATCCAATTTTGCTTTTAACCATCTCCTTTCTAATCTACCAGCCAGATAATATGCAAAGCCTGAGGGACCTTCTAACATTCAGTCCTAAAAGGGAGGTCACCATCAAATCTCCACCTCAGTGTTCAGGAAACACTGTAATAAAAGACAGAAACAGTGTAGGATCATAAAAACTATCTTGATTGTAACTACTAGAATTTAGTCCTAGCTACACACTTTTATTAAAAAAAACTGACATCAATGAAATTTATATTTTACAGTTGTTTCTATAACAGAACAAACGATCTACATTTGGGGTTGGTCTTCCTATTTCACATAATCAAATCAGGAAAAAAAATTCCTCACAGGTGCCCCAAATTCCCAGAGTTTTAGTGAATTCCTAATATTATCAGGGTTACAACCAAGACTAGCCTTCATAAGTATACCTCTTGTCAATAAGACATACAATCATATCTCCTTATATTATATTAGTTTCCAAAGGAAAGCAATAGTTATGCCTAGCACAGTATCCTATATCCAATATACAACTGCAAATATGAATTTCCAGGGCAGAATCATGCTTAACATGAGATAAAATTCCATATACAACTACAATCATATTTAATCTTTTAGAACAGATTACAATTTCTTAATTGTAACACCATATAAAATCAAATTCAAAGCATTGTTTACTTTCAAAGTACACTGACATGATTATACATTCTCATTCAAAATAAGAGGAAAAGAAACATAAACAGGAAATATTGGGAAAATCAAGATCAAATCTAGCTAGACAAACCCCAAATCCTAAATTTATGTACATTGTGGCTTAAAAAGCTCTTCCTATCTAGTTTCATGACTACAATATATTTCTCTGTCTTGGGCTGGTTCCATTCTTTGTGTGTAGCTTTCTTTGAGAGATATCGCACAGCTGTGGACCTTCTTACATCCTGATTGCTATATCACAATATAGGCTTCCCTTTCATACCTTCACAAAAAGCCTCTCTAGACATCTATTCAGGGACTTCGCTGCAACCTGGATGCCCTCAGTGGCTTTCCATAACCACGTAGGAAGACTCCATGGCTCTTTTCCTTCTGTATCCTTCATTAATCTGATGAAAGAACTACATGGTGGATGTTGCCAAGTTCTTTTGCCTGCTTTAGATAGAACCTGCCTGCTTCCTTGAATATTTTTTCATAAATTTGATATGTTGTTTTTCTGCTATAAACAGATCAATCCTTGGGACATTTCTTTGCACAAGTTGCAGGATTAGCTTGGTGGATACTCACCTCGAGGAAACAATTCCCTTTATTACATTACTCCTTATATCTTTCAACACTAGCTATGGCTCCCACAAAAAAATTTTCTGGTGCTCTTTTTTTCTCCAAACTTAAATTCTAGCTCATCCCTTAAAGAATGAGTACAATCAGGAAAACAAAAGTCAAGAAGCATTAGCGATGTGGGAATAAAGTACAGCTGTTCTGCTGGTGGGTGCTTAAGTTGGTACATCCAGGATAAAATCAGTGTGGAATTTGCTAAAAATATCTAAAAATAGAACTAACTGGTGACTCACCTATATCACACTTGAGTGTAGAAAAGATAGCATGGTTATCTATTGATACTTGCTCAGTCATTTTTGTTGATTTTGTTTTCAAAAAAGGAGATGCAATCAGCTGTAACTAAATTTGCTAGAGAGTATATGGAATTTGAAAATACTATATAGTAAATGCGTTAAGTCAGGCCTATAAAGAGAAATGCTACGTGTCTGTAATCACATTTGGTCTAGCTTCAACTATTAGATTTTATGTTTAACTTGGAGTATCTATGGAGATAAGGAACCCCAAAGTGGCACATGGCATGGAAGAAAGGATGAAGCCTTTATGGAAGGAGGGAATGACAGAACACATGCAACATAGTAGGAGGAGGAAACATTAGAGATTACAAGTTTAGGTAAGCATGAGTATAGGATTATGTCTGTTATTCCCATACAGAATGCCACATTGTAGGAATTTTATTTAAAATATTACATTTAAGTGGCATTACTCTTCGTTACAGTCCAAAACTTGATACTACAACACTTTCTGAAGAAACCACATACTCGAGTAATAGAACATGAATAAATAAAGTTATAAACAATCTTGAAATTTAATTCTTAGGGCTTGCTGTTATATAGTGGCAGAATGTTCTGTTTATGCTACTAGCAGAAAAATTAATCAAGCATATTACACATCTGTGATCCCTGACAACAAGATTAGTGACTCATTTGAAATATACTGTGTACATATATATATCATCTAGGTTTAAAGTAATATATTCCTGTTGTCTATTTTTCTGTGTTTACTTCTAGATCATATGAACTATTTTACTGTTACCTAGAACTGATTTTAGAACGAGGACAGAATACTTTGTCTTAATAATTTCATGCCTACCTAAACATAAATACACAATATTGTTTAAAAAATAATAATTATGAATATTTTCTACCTGCATTGGGTAGTGCCATAATAAGTTCATATTTCAAACTACTGATTAATAATATGAAACAAAAAAATGTTAAATTTTAGGATAGATAGTTATAATACTTCAGAAAGTTGTCAACAAATTACACAGGGAAGGAGAAATAGAATACATCGATTTCTCCATGTATGGTTATTGAGATTTTGGCCAGGTATAGTAGCCTGGGTTGGCATTTGAGTTCTCTTAGTGTCTGTATAACATCTGTTCAGGCTCTTCTGGCTTACCTAGTCTCTGGTGAAAAGTCTGGTGTAATTCTGATAGGCCTGCCTTTATATGTTACTTGACCATTCTCCCTTACTGCTTATAATGTTCTATCTTTTTTTAGTGAATGTGTTTTTCTGATTATTATGTGTTGGGAGGAATTTCTTTTCTGGTCAAGTCTATTTGGAGTTCTGTAGGCTTTTTTTTTTATGTTCATGGGCATCTCTTTCTTTAGGTTTGAAAAGTTTTCTTCTATAATTATTTTGAAGATATTTGCTGCCCCTTTAAGTTGAAAATCTTCATTCTCATCAACTCCTATTATCTGTAGGTTTGGTCTTCTCATTGTGTCCTGTATTTCCTGGATGTTTTGAGTTAGGATCCTTTTGCATTTTGCATTTTCTTTGATTGTTGTGCTGATGTTCTCTATGGAATCTTCTACACCTGACATTCTCTCTTCCATCACTTGTATTCTGTTGCTGATGCTTGCATCTATGGTTCCAGATATCTTTCCTAGGGTTTCTATCTCCAGCGTTGCCTCACTTTGGGTTTTCTTTATTGTGTCTACTTCCATTTTTAGGTCTAGTATGGTTTTGTTCATTTCCATCACCTGTTCGGATGTGTTTTCCTGTTTTTCTTTAAGGAATTCTACCTGTTTGGTTGTGTTTTCCTGTTTTTCTTTAAGGACTTGTAACACTTTAGCAGTGTTCTCCTGTATTTCTTTAAGTGAATTATTAAAGTTCTTCTTGATGTCTTCTACCATCTTCATGAGATATGCTTTTAAATCCGGGTCTAGCTTTTCGGTTTTGTTGGGGTGCACATGACTAGGTGGAGTGGGAGTGCTGTGTTCTTGATTTCTGTTAGTACAATTCTTACATTTGCCTTTGGCCATCTGGCAATCTCTGGAGCTAGTTGTTATAGTTGTCTCTGGTTAGAGCTTGTTCCTCAGGTGATTCTGTTAGCCTCTATCAGCAGACCTGGTAGACTACATCTCTGCTCTGAGTTTCAGTTGTCAGAGGACTCTCTGCAGGCGAGCTCTCCTCTCACGGGAAAGGTGCACAGATATATGGCCTTAAGACCCCCCTCCTGGCCGAAGAAGAAGGCCCAAAACAGGACCTGTCCTGAAGCTGAGTTGCTTTGGCCTGTCCCAGAAGGTGTTAGCTTCTGTATTCTACACTCTCACACGTCCAGAATACACTCTGTGGAGTCCTGGAACCAAGATGTCTGCAGCTGATGCTCAGGCAAAGCACTCCTGCAATGGGCAGACCTCTTTCCTCTGGCTGGGAAAGTGGCCAGATGTCTGAAGCCTGTGCAGAATACTCTCGGCTGGATCCCGGAACCAAGATATCTGCTGCAGATGCTCACTCAAAGCAGTCCCGCACTGGTCAGACCCCTTTCCTCTGGCCTGGACATTTGCCAGTTGTCTGGGCCCGAAAAGTGGGCTTCCTTAGAAGCTCTGTGGCTCCCACCTCTCCCAGAAGCTTTTGGCTTCTGTATTCCGTACTCTCACCTGTGCAGAATACACCCGGTGGGGTCCTAGAACCAAGATGTCTGTTGCTGATGCTCAGGCAAAGCACTTCTGCACCAGGCGGACCCCCTTTACTCTGGTTCGGAAAGTGGCCGGATGTCTGGGGCCTTTGCAGAATACACTTGGCAGGGACCTGGACCAGTCTTGTGCTTCTTCAGAAAATTGACATAGTACTACCAGAAGATCCAGCAACACTTCTCCTGGGCAAATACTCAGAAGATGTTCCGATGTGTAATAAGGATTCATTCTCTATGATGTTCATACCAGCCTTATTTATTTATTTTGTTAATATTTTTTATTATTACGTATTTTCCTCAATTACATTTAGAATGTACATTTAGAAAGTCCCCCATACCGTACCCCCCACTTCCCTAACCACGCATTTCCATTTTTTGTCTCTGGCATTCCCCTGTACTGTGGCATATAAAGTTTGCATGTCCTCTCTTTCCAGTGATGGCCTACTAGGCCATCTTTTGATACATATGCAGTCAAGAATTCCGGGGTACTGGTTAGTTCATAATATTATTGGACCTACAGCGTTGCAGATCTCTTTAGCTCCTTGGATACTTTCTCTAGCTCTTCCATTGAGAATCCTGTGCTCCATCCAATAGCTGACTTTGAGCATCTACTTAAGTATTTGCTATGCCCCAGCCTTGTCTCACAAGAGACAGCTATATCTGGGTCTTTTCAGCAAAATCTTGCTAGTTTATGCAACGGTTTCATCGTTTGGAGGCTAATTATGGGATGGATCTCTGGACATGGCAGTCTCTAGATGGTCCATCCTTTTGTCTCAGCTCCAAACTTTGTCTCTGTAACAGTCTGGCGGTTCCTCAGAAAATTGGACATGGTACTGCTAGAGGATCCCACAATACCTCTCCTGGGCATATATCCAGAAGATGTCCCAACCAGCAAGAAGGAAACCTGCTCCACTATGTTCATAACAGCCTTATTTATAATAGCCAGAGGCTGGAAAGAACTCAGATGCCCCTCAACATTGGAATGGATACAAAAAATGTGATACATTTACACAGTGGAGTACTACTTAGCTATTAAAAAATGAATTTATGAAATTCCTAGGCAAATGGATGGATGTGGAGGGCATCATCCTGAGTGAGGTAACACAATCACAAAAGAACTCAAATGATATTTACACACTGATAAGTGGATATTAGCCCAGAAACTTAGCATACCCGAGATATAAGATACAATTTGCAAAACACATGAAACTGAAGAATGAAGACCAAATTGTGGACACTTTGCCCCTTCTTAGAATTGGAAGCAGTCACCAGCATTATTTATAATAGCCATTTGCTCGAAAGAACTCAGATGTTGCTCAACAGAAGAATATATGATACAGAATGGATACAGAAATTCAGGTACATTTAAACAATGGAGTACTATTCAGCAGTTAAAAACAATGTACTTATGAATTTCTTAGGCAAAAGCATGTATCTGGAGGATATCATCCTGAGTATGGTAATCCAATCACAAAAGAACACATATGATATGTACTAACTTATAAACCAATATTAGCCCCCAAACAGACTACTCAAGATACAATTTCCAAAACGCATGAAACTCGAGATGAAGGAAGACCAAAGTGTGGATACTTCATTGGTTCTTATAATGGGAACAAAATACCCATGGAAGGAGTTACAGAGACATTTTGGAGGTGAGAAAAAAGAAACGACCAACCAGAGACTGCTCCACCTGGTGATTCATCCCATAGACAACCACCAAACCCAGACAATATTGCATATGCCAGCAAAATTTTTTGACAGGACACTGGAATAGCTATCTCCTGTGAGGCTATGCCAGTTCCTGGCAAATACAGAATTGGATACTCACAGTCATCTATTGGATGTTACACAAGGCCCTTAATGTGGAATCTAGAGAAAGTACCCAAGGAGCTAAAGGGTCTGCAACCTTAAAGGAGGATCAACAATATGGACTAACCAGTAACCACCTGAACTATGTATCTAGTTGCATATGTGGCAGAGGATGGCCTAGTCAGCCATCAAAGAGAGGAGAGTCACTTGGTCTTGTGAAGATTATATACCCAAGTACAGGGGAATGCCAGGGCCAGGAAGCAGGAGTGGGTGAGTTGGCAAGCAGGGTAGGGGAAGGTATAGGAAACGTTCAGGATAGCATTTGAAATGTAAATGAAGAAAAATATCTAATAAAAAATGAGTTAAAAATATTAGCAAAACCTTATATTAGCACGTTAACAGCACATCCTAAAGATCTCAAACACAAAGAAGAAATGACACCCAAAAGATGTGGTGGCAGGAAATAGTAAAACTCAGGGTGGAAAAAAAATAGAAAGAAAATTACAAATAAATTTTTGGAACAAATATTGGTTCTTTGACAAGATCACTAAGATAAACAAACTATTATTCAAGTTAACTAAAATAAAAAAGATAATATCCAAATTAGCAAAATCAGATATTAAATGGGGGGAAATAACAACAGACACCTGATAGGTCAGAAAGTTTCGCAAAGTGCTTCTTCCTCCTAGAAGCACACTTGCTCAAACATATTAATTGCTGCTGTATTCATAATTATCTGCAACTGGAAACAACCTACATGTCCATAAACTGAAGAATGTATAACATATATGTTATATTTATACAATGGAACATTACTCAGCTGTTATGAAATGGATGGAAACAGAAAAAAATAAAAAAAAAAAAAACTAAAAACAAAAACATAACCTGAATAACGTATCCCAGTCCCAGGAAGATAAATATGCTATGTGTTGATTTATATGTTGATATTGACTGGGCTGGATAGTTTTTTGTCAACTTGTCACAAAGTAAAGTCCCCTGAGAGTAGGGAATCTCAATTGAGAAAATGTCTCCATAAGATTGGTCTGTGCAGGCAGGACTACAGGGCAGTTTCTTAATTAATGATTGATGGGTAGGATTTCTGCCAATTGTTGATACTGCCATCCATGTGCTTGTGGTTCTGAGTTCTCTATGAGAAAGCATGAAACCATGGGGAACTAACCACTAAGCAGAATGCTGCAGACACTCTGGGCCCCTTTGTCTGCGTGGAACGGATCTCTAGTCACAGGTGGGCAAAGCGTTGGATGAAATGATAGATAGATACACAGAGAAGAGGTTGTGTAGAATCTGAATGTAATGTGTCAAATTGAGCATCAAACTTTTTATACAGAAGAGAATAGGAAAGTTGGGTGACACACAAGCAAGGTACAAAGAGGTTACTGGATTCTTACAGAAAACGGAGGAATACAAACTCAGAAGTTCTCACAGGAAACACCTGGGATAAAATTCACTGTTAACAACTGGGATCAAAAAGAGCTATAGCAAATATCCACATAATCTTAGAAGCCAGGGTCAAGGGATTCGTGCCCTTGCTATAGTTCCTATTTTAGTCTATTGTATAGACCACCTTCCCCCTAGGCCATTGTAAATACGTGTATATGGGTGGAACTCAGTTCTAAGTATGTACTCTGCTTCCTCCTTAGGTCTCAAACTTCCTTCCTCCTAGATGATGATAAATTCTTGTGTAGGGCAGTGACTTAGCTTTTATTCAAAGTGGTAGTATAATACCAGAGGCAATTCTGAATGCCACTGAATAGGCAACATTCTTACTGAATTCCAAGCCCATGGTCAGCTCAAGGACTTTCTAGGATATTGGAACACTGGCGAAAGCTTAGCTATATCAGAATTCAATCTTAAAAATAACTTATAATAAGATAACACTAAAAGAGAGCATGTGGATCCATACACCAGACTAACGCGGGAATAGGGGATGAGTATATGGGTTAATGAGAAGGCCAAAACTCCAGAAGGTGAGCTTCCGTGAAACTCTTTGCCTCATGAGTGCTTCCAGGCCTCTCGGCCTGTCAAGCTGACTCGACTGGTGTGCGTGGCAGCAGTACCCATCCATGGTCTCTGTATTAGCTCCTGCCTCTAGGTACCTGGCCCATTTCAGTTCCTGTTCTGTCTGTCTTCAGATGATGAATAGCAATGAAGAAGTGTAAACCAAATAAGTCCTACCCTCCCCAACTTGTGCTTGGGTTATAGTTTTTGGTGACAGCAATACAAAGATTAACACATTCTACATTACATATGTGATGGCCTGTCTACAATCTGTAGATCCAGTGAAGTTAGGTATAGAGGAAGGACTTGGGTGCATACATTGATGCCCATGGTATGGGGATATAGAATGGATTTTATTAGTGGACAAAGGTGGACAAGAAAGAGAAGATCAGGTGGCATAGGGGAGGGAGATGGGGTTGAATAAGGAAATGCAGGAAGAGATATTTGAAAGAGAAGAATTTGGAGAATGATGCCCGAAAGGTGTAGGAACTGGAGAGGATGGGAGGTAGTGAAAGAACCGTGGGGAGTAAAATTTGGGGGGACTGTAAGCAGGGTCTATTAAATGAGAAGTTAATATTATTTTTAATTTTACTAGAATATTAAGCATGGCAGAGGGGCTCCCAGGAATGTACATTTTACCTCCAAAATACTGGGCTTTCATGGATTCTTGGTAAGGTGAACCACTTAAAAGCTCTTACCACTCTTAAACACTTAAAAGCTGGTACCACTCTGTTACCACTCATGCTGTTGTAGAGTTTCTCTCTACTTGCTGCCCTCAAATCACATCCCTCATAATCTATGGATTGTATGAAAATTTAAGGTGGGTTCCAGCCCCTCACTGGGCAATATCATTGCCACCCACAGTGTTAGTTAGATCTAACTTTCTCAAGGATTGCAGCTGATGCAGATTAATACTTCAACCACGATCTTGGAAAGAATTACTACGAAAAGCATGCCTTTTTTTTTTTTCAAAATTCAGGCTGGTGTTCAGATGATTATTATTTCTTTGTACCTATTTCCTCCCTCTGATTCCTGATATGATATAAGAAAAACATGGTTAATGTACAGATGTGCACCCTGAGAATTCAAAGTAGAAAGGGATGATAGGTTTTTACATAAAAGTTTAGTTTTGTGATTCTTTTAATATTTTTGAAGGATTAATTTTTGAGATAGATAAAAACTAATCCTTTATGTATAACAGCAAATTTCAGTCTACCAGTAAGAGAAACTGGCTGAAAAAAATACCTTACTTGCTTACAAGTTGTTAATCTATAACAAGTTTTTTAGTTAGAAATGTGTGTTGGTTCTTGGGGATAATATTGGATATTTATAAACATAATTTATAAATAGCTCATCATAAAAGTATAGTGAGAAGATGCTTTTCCTTATATATTCTCATAATTATTCACTAGAAGAAAATAGAAAGTAACCAGTACAAATTTTATACTAATTGAAAGATTGTGCAGAGATATATAAGCAGTGTGAGAAAAATAAAGTTGGTGCTTTGTTCTATCCACCAAATGTGAGTATATATGGAAAGTGGTTGAAGCTTTGCACTGTCCAACAAATGTGTGTGTGTGTGTGTGTGTGTGTGTGTGTGTGTGTGTGTGTGTGTGTGTGTGTGTGATTGTTTGTGCTTCTTAAAGCTTGCTTCTTCTACCATGTATGTAAATGTGTCTTGCCTGCTTTATATGCCATCTAACCAACATCCCCTCCTTGAATCATTGAACACTCTATCACAGCTACTCTTGGAAAGGCAAACAGACAGCAAACACACAGAACCCTACTGGGCATAACTTGAACATGTATGAGACCACCCACCTCTTCCAGTGACACCCTTCCTCCAACAAGGAGACACCTAGTCCAACAAGGTTACTCATCTGAATACAGCCTATGGGCAGATGGGAACCAATTACATTAAAACTACCACACCTACCTAGCTACATGCATACATATATTCATGCATAAGAGATAAACAGAGAAAGAGGGTGAGAGAAATAGAAAGAGAAAGAGTGATTGGTAGATGATAGAGAAATAGTTGCATACATATCTATATAAATACATTCAATCATTACTTCATACATACATACATACATACATACATACATATATAGATGATGGATAGACAGATAATGATATGTGATATTAATCTAAACACTAAAGACATGGTGCCCTTTAACTCACACACACACACCCTGAGCATTGTTTACAATCCTCAATTAAGACATAAAGGTTGGACATTCGAACTACAAAGACATATAAAAACAAATCCACAAAACTCACAATGTTCATTTGGTGTGCATAGATTTGATTAATATCTAGGATTTTCTTTTTTGTGTATATTATGAGAGATTACACCCTAAAATCTTTCTCAAACTTGTCCATTATTTTAGTTACTACCGTGTACAACCTGATACTTATAATCCACTAGATAGTAACGTTACAGAAGGTATTTATTGTGCTGAAGATATTCAGTCATACCCCTCAGCTCCAAAATATATCTTTTAAAGACACATAGTAAGGAACGATCTTCCAAATGACCTGAAATGAAACTGTCACCTGGTGGAAAATAACACAGCACAGGAAGAAGTTTACACATAAAATTTATATTCATGTGAATATTGGTCAAAATGATTACAATTGTAAAGTTGAATTACATAGTGGTATGTCTTTGAAACAATAGGAAAAAATGATGTGCATACATTGTGTTTTCCAAAAAGAGTAGGAAATGTAAAACATTTAAGCAGTGGCATGTTGGTTTCTAATGCCAGGAGATGACTAACATAGCAACAGACTAATAATGTATCCTCTTTCAAAAGTTAAAAGAAAACAGCAACAACAAGAAGAGAACAACAATCACAAGGAACCATGTCATCCGTGGCATCTTTAGGAGGATGTGCAGCACTCTGAACATGGTTCCAAGGACTTTAGTAGATGTCTATTGCGTTGTCAGCCTGACAGGTTTGTGTTCAACCATCCATGTCTGTATACTAAGGTTGGGAACAATCCATCGGGGATGAGTGACCTAAAGATGATGAGTTCTACTCCCCACTCTCCTTGCTGCTCTGGAGACTTCAAACCTGAGGGGAGGAATGTTATATTGATGAGTATGAGAATGCTCAAATCCTTTTTGTCTACATTGTGTAAATGTGGCATCTCTTTAAGTGAAGTGTAAGACCTGCTTGGCCAGAAGGTACAACCAGAGGCCTGTTGAATAAAGATGCTACTATAGAGACCCCATGTAATGAGAAAGGTCTTTCTGAAGTACCCTTGGACAGAGGTGGAATTTAAGATCCAATTATTCAAAAATGGCATGTAGGCACTACTGTAGGCCTTATTGTCATACCGAGAACATCCCCAACACTAATCAGAGATGTATGGCTAGTGGTCAGAGGTGAGTGGGTAATGGACATTGGGAAGAAATGAGACCCTATGAGCCATGAAAAATAGATAGGACCCCAATGGTCAGAGGGGAAATACACGAGGGCATCTTTGTGAGAATTTGGAAATCTAAAACCCCTTTGTACAGGTAAACTAGTATGTTGGTTGGGTAGAGTTTAAATTTGCATGTTCTTTCCTTGACATGAGCTCAAAGACTCAGCCTACCTCATGCAGTGGAGCCCATTCCAGGTACTTCCTTACAGCTAGCAACTCCTCATCAGAGACTAGAGCATCTGTCCACTGTAGTAAATGTGGTGCCGGATCAGGAAGCAGTCTGAGCACTCACCAAAAACCTGGCTGACAATTCCACACTAGTTCTTCTTCTCAGGCATATGTTCTTCTCCTGGGTCTAGGTATGAATCGTGAGGAATACATCATTTTAGTTTCTGCATTGAGGAAATGAGCTTTTGTTCTGGTCTGTACTTCTTAATGTTCGGCTCAGGTAATTTAAGCTTGGGTGGTCTGGAGGTCCATTTGGGAGTTAAAATTAGAGGAGGGGGTGACTAAGTGTCTCCATCAGAGGAGAACATTGCAAGGTCATTATTGGTCAGAAAGGCATATTTGATGACCACTTGGGGAAAATGAGATCTGAGGCCCCTGGTAACTCAGAGTCAGTAGATTGAAATCTTTTTGGTCAAAGCAGAAGGATCTGAGGCCCAATTAAGTAGACTTAGTAAGTTTACTCCCACAGGGGCATATTTAGAATGTCTGAGAACCCTTTGGATATTGGTGGACGGTAGCTCTCTATTAGAACAGGGAGGGCTGGTATATCTTTTGGTGAAAAGTGGAATATTTCAGGTATAGTCTAAAAGCAAATTCAGTAAAAAGACAGTAATTGGAATACTTTGGGCAAGGAGAGACATATGCAGTATCCCTATGTGCAGGAGAAGAATTGTTTCTGCCCGTCTCAGGATTGGTGATAGATCTAAGATTCTCTAAAATAGGAGGATGGTGATAGGAGCTTCATAGGATTGTATAGAATAATTTGGTCCTGTTATTCCTATGTCTGAAGCACTATTGATCAGAAATTGAACACTGATTGATACCTTGAGAATTCTAGGACATTCCAGGTACTTACTCCTTCATCAGCTCCAAACATGAAATCACAATCAAGAATACACATCATCTGAATGTCAGTGGTAGGCATGACAACAATCTTAGAAGTCTTTTAAGAGGGTGTAATGTAGTATTTTCTGGTTTAGTGTCTTCCTTAAATATATGTCCATCCACACATTCCTCTGCATGGAGGCCAGGATGTCTCTGTCTAAGGTAACAAAACAAAGATAGTAAACTGATTTACCCTTACCTTGATACTCTTCTGTTTGGGATTTCAGTCCAGAGTGTTCAGAAATCTCTTAGGTCAGAACAGTGCTTCCCACACCACGGAAATTAGAAGTTATACGTAGGACATACACTGGGAAGATGGAGAATCTGGGGGATTTCCTCAAACACACTGTGCTCCACAGAGGTTGGAGCACTCTCTGTTGTGAATGTCTAAATATTCCTAAAGTAAGATAGGGGAGGAGCTTGGGCAGTTTTGCACAGAAGTAGGATGGTTGTGCCCTTCATCAAAGAGGTAATGTGGCAAACTTCATGAGAATAAGGAAGTTGAAGCATTCTGGTCATAAGCAGCATTTCTGTGACACTTTGCAAGTGTGAAATTCTAAACCTACTTGTAAGAAGTGTAAAATCTCTGGCTATTTTCAATAAATAAGAAATACCATTTCACATTGGTGAAAATGCAAATACCTTCTGGAGAAGAGGGAGTCCCAGTATTGCTTGATCTGCTTACAAATCTTTTTTTGTAGAATTTAGGATATCCACATATTTTATGTAGTGTGTGGAAAGCAGGCAGCAATTGTTTCAGTATTCCAACAGGTTGGATGGTTATCTTTGGTCTATGAAACTTTTAGTCAGATGACATAAGAGCAAGGCCAATTTTCTTGAATGAAGGAATGTCTCCGAATATTTGTAACAGGAAGAAGTTTGGAAGTAATCTTAGACAGTTGTAATATAGCAGGCACACATAGTCAATAAGACAAGATCTATTTACACTTTACAAGAGAGGGTAGGTATGTGTCCACCACTGAAAAAAAAAGGAAATATTTCAGTCCAATATGGGCATTCGAGAAGGCTTTGTTGCCCAATAGACACAGGGAGAAGAGGAAATATTTATGACTAGATGTGGTGTGTCTGAGGCTCCCATAGGGAGAGGGAGAGGCACTGAAGCCCTGGTATGACTGGATGACATTTATAGACCTCTTCGACAGAGGATGTGAATTTGAGAACCACTGGAACAAAAAGAGTCATTCTGGTGCCCCTTTCAAATGAGGAGTTCGATGTGAGACACAGTTAAATGGAAATTTTTGCCCTCCATCAGATAGAGAATAGTTTGGAATTCTTTCTGATCAGAGAGGGTAATTATTGAAGACCTTTTGGACTGGAAGTGAAGTTTGGGGCCTGGGGCAGGTAGAGATGATCTCAGGCCTGTCAGGCTTACAAGACAGATATTGGACCCTCATGTATACAGAGGGTACATTTGATATATAATGGACACAAATTAGTGGTCTAAGTATTGATGTAGAAGATTAAAGCAGAATTAGAGTCTTCTTAATGTCCCCAACCTCTTTAGGGTTAAGGAAGTGACCTAGCCTACCTTAAGCAGGAGAGGTAGGACTGCTTCACAACTTAGAAGATTCCCATCTTCACATACACCTTGGTAAGCCTGGCAGCAATACAAGTATTATGCACCAGGCATGACTGTAAGTCTCTAAGCACTCTTGAAGCTTATCATCAGTTATATGGGTGTTTGCATGAAGGATGGTACGAAGGATAGATGACCTAAGTTTCAGGCTCTGTTAATGCAGGGCAGAATTAAGTGAAGTATAATTTCCTAGAGACCATCGTTGGAGGGAAATGATCTAAAGCTCATGATTGGAGTGTTATATTTGAGGCTCATATGTATGTAAGGATGCTCTTAGGATACCTGGATTTTGGTACCCTTGGGAAAAATGAAAATTCTGAGATTCCAATAGTAAACTCCAGTCATAATTATAACTGACCTTGGGCAGAAATGGAAGGTTTTGGGTATTGTTGGTAACAGCAGTAGGTCATGAAGGCCACCTATCCCAAGTGAAATTCTGATGACCCTTCATCCAAAGGTGATGGTATGAGATACCTTGAAAACAGGTTGAGTAGCATGTGTTCATACCTACAACTTCTATGACCTTCCGGACCCATTTTGCTTAAAAAGAAAGAACCTGGGGCTGGAGAGATGATTCAGTGGTTAAGAACACTAACAGCTCTCCCAGGGCTCCTGAGTTCACAAACATCTGTAATGGTATCCAGTGCCGTCTTCTAATGTGCAGGCACACATGCATAGAGAACACTGTATATATAATAAATAACAAAATACTTAAAAAAGAAAGGAACAAAGGAATGAAGGAAGGATGGAAGGAAGGAAGGAAAGAAGGAAAGAAGAGAAAGAAATTTAGGAGGGAAGAAAGAAGGAAGGAAGAAAGAAAGAATGAAAGAAAGAAAGAAAGAGAGAAAGAAAGAAAGAGAAAGAAAGGAGAGGAAGAGAATGAAGGAGGGAGAGAGAGAGAAAGAGAGAGAGATAGAAAGAAAGAGACAGAAAGCAAGAGAGAGAGAAAAAAAAGAAAGAAGGAAGGAAGGAAAGAGAAATAAAGAAAGAAAGAAAGAAAGAAAGAAAGAAAGAAAGAAAGAAAGAAAGAAAGAAAGAAAGAAAGAAAGAAAGAAAGAAAGAAAGGAAGAAAGGAAGGAAGGAAGGAAAGAGGGAGGGAAGAAAGTAAGAAAGAAAGAAAGTAAGAAAGAGAGAGAGAACGAAAGAAAAAGAAAGGAAAAAAGGAAGGGAGAAAGAGAGAGAGAGAGAGAGAGAGAGAGAGAGAGAGAGAGAGAGAGAGAGAGAGAGAGAGAGAGAGAGAGAGAGAGAGAGAGAGAGAGAGAGAGAGAGAGAGAAAGAGAGAGAGAGAGAGAAAGTTAGTTAGTTAGTTTCAGGCCATGATTAACCAAGTAGCAGGGTCAAGTCACCACATTGTGCAAAAGGGAAAAATCTAGTTTATCTTGGGTAGAGGGAGAACAGAATGGTAGTGCATAGTTTGCTTCCATCTAGTCTCCCCACCTTCCATTATCCATATATTGTATATACTGTTGGGAAGAATACAAGGAACAATCAGCACACTCTTCCAACAGGGAGAGTGGCTGTCTGACCTGAGGTTGTATTTGTCTGTACCTATCTATAAGTGAGAGACAGGAACACACCATTTCTGACACCTAACTCTAGGAAGATCACATGCATATTAGTTTTCTTTCTATGTTCTGCCCTCTGCCCTACACTCAGAAACATGTGAGAGCCCACTGTGAAGTTGCAATTGTGTTTGCCTTGCAATCTTTCTAATAGAGAGTGGCACTGAGGTAATATGAGTTTAAGTCAAGTTTAAGGTGCCCTTGGAAAGAATACTCTTGGGCATCCCAAGAGGCTATATCTGAAACTCCTATGACTACAGGTATAATAAATGAAACCCTCTTGGCCATAGGATCCAAACCTGAGGTCTCTGTCATCATTGCTCCATGACACATACACCCTTGGCAAGCAATTAGATGTCTATGTTCCTTGAGGTTGAAGGAGGTAATTATAGCCCCCTTTTGTACTACAATGAACTGCATGTGAGTGGACATCATTCTACCTTTTTCAGTGGGAATGGCATAAAGCTTACTTAGTCTGGGGCATCTTTTTTTAATTAGATATTTTCTTTAATTACATTTCAAATATTATCTACTTTCCTAGATTGCCTTCTGAAAATATCCTATGCCTTCTCCCTCCCCCCACTCCCCAACCTACCTACTCCTGCTTCCTGGCCCTGGCATTTGCCTATAATGGGGAATAGAGCCTTCACAGGACCAAGGCCCTCTCTTCCCATTGATGACCTCCTAGGCCATCCTATGCTACACTTGTGGTTAGAGCCACAAGTTCCACCATGTGTTTTCTTTGATTGGTGGCATAGTTCCAAGGAGCTCTGGGGGAGGGGTACTAGTTAGTTCATATTGATGTTCCTTCTATGGGGCTTCAGTCCCTTTCATGTCCCTGGGTATTTCTCTGGCTCCTTCATTGAGGACCTTATGCTCTGTCCAATGGATGACTGTGAGCATCCACTTTTGTATTTGGCAGGCAGTGGTTTGGGACATCTTTTGTCACAAGAGATATGACTGAGTCCCACTTTCAACGAAACTGAAAGTTTGAGGGTATTTCTACTAAATGAGTACTTTAGACAATCTTGGGCAAACAGAGAAGGTCTGCAGGAGGCTTAGTCATAGGAGGAATGTCTGACATTCTCTTCAGTGAAAAACAAAACAAAACAAAGAACTGAGGTAACTTGGGAAGAGAGGAAGTACTGGGCACTTAGGAGTAAGAAAAATAATGAGACCTGGTTGGTACAATGGTATGCATTAGAAAAACCTTGGAGAGGGGGTAAGTGCCATGCAACATCCTGTTATGTATGAATGTCCCTTTTAACTTGATTAGTAAAGGAAGTCCCTCCACTGCTCTTCAGCTTCCAAATCTTCCTTAGTTGGTAAAAGTTTCACATCCTGTGTTTAGTCTGAGGGAGTTCAGAGAACATTCCAAGCCTTTTCAAACAGCCTGGATGTCTGTCCCTGGCTAGGTTGCCGCCTTCAGTTTGTCTTAATATGTACATATATAGGCAACAACAATTCAATTGGATTGCAAAGCATAACATAGGATCCAGTCAATAATTCTCTCTCTATATATATATGAATGACCTGGGACCACAAACCAGAGAAAAACAATATATTTCCCCTGTCATCCTTATAAAAGGGAAAGGCTTGAATCTTACTTAATTAAAGAATATACATTTGATATAGTTCAAAGTCATAAGTGAATGCTTGAGGATACAAGGCATCATGCACTACTATTCAAAAGAGCATATCTAATAGCATTTTAGGAATAAAGAATAGTGGGACCTTCCTTTGGTCAAACACAGTGGTTAATGCCCCCTTCCCTTGCAGAAATGGACAAGATCCAAGGCCATATTTTGGGGGAAGGAAAAGACTGAACCTCACTCAGCCTCACCCAGGTTAGTTCTCTTGGCTACTTCAAAAAACAAGGAGTGTGAGAGGAATCCTGGGAACATAGGAGTTATGAGAACCTCTTCTCAGAATGGTAAGTTCCAAGACCACCTTCAACAGAGAAAAAATCGTGAATGTCTTATTTCCTAAAGTAGAGGTCCCCAGTCATATTTTGCAGGTCAGAAATATCCAGTTCACCCATGGTCAACAGGGTAAGTTTCTAGGCTTCACTGGGTACTGGAGGAATGTTCAGACTCTGCCTCACTAGCTTCCAAGTATTTCCCCCATATGCATACCCTGTGTAACATCTTTGAGAGTCCAGTCAGTGGTCACAACAATCTCCCAGCATAAGTAGTTATGCAAGCATTGATGTTTCCTCGAGGCTGTGTTCAGCTGCACACATCTGTGAATAAGAGATAGGAATGGTGCATTTTGATGACCATTTTTGAAGCACAGGATACGAGAGCCAATTTCAGATTTCTATTTTCTGTCCTATGATCTAAAAGGATAGAAAATGTGAGGTGTCATTGGTCGTGTATGTATTGTATGGATATGTTTAAAGCAAACTTAGTTAATAGGGGTATTTGCGAGGCACAGCCAGAAGAGAATCTCTGGTGGTTCAATAATTGCACAGATGGACCTGAAGTGTCCTAGTACAGAGAGTAGATGTATGAAACGCCCCTTTGACACAGGAGCTAGTTCTGAGAGCCCTTTCAATAGTCTTTGATTTCCCAGGACCCCCTTTGTAGAAACTGAAGTTCTAAAATCCACTTGGTGAATTGAAGTAGACAATAGGCCCAGATTCCTACTGGGAAGACAGGGAATGTTAGATTCTCTTTTATGTAGAATGAGTGGTATAAGTCTCTTATGGTCTGACATCCCTTTAAGGAAAAATGATTCAAAGCTACTTGGTAGGATTAGGAATATTCCTTATAAGGCATAATACATGTTTTAGGCGACATTTGACCAATAGGGTCTAAGGCAATGTTAGCCCTAGGAGAGTTCTGACATTCTATTCAGTGTAGTGAGAAAAAAATGAGTTACCATGGGGAAATGTGGGCCCCATGTAAAAGAGGAAATCTCGAAGGCCCTACTGAAAGAGGAGGGCAGACTCCTCTTGAGGCAGAATGTGAAACTGCCATATACACCTCTGTCAAAAGTAATGGTCTCTGGTACATTATAGAGTGGAGAATGTTTCCAGGCATGATCATAAGTTTCCAATTCTTATTCAGAGTTTGTATTTTCATAGTTTGTGTTCATTCAGAAGAGACATGGCAGCAACATATTTTTTTTTCTTCCAAAGGGTTTCAATGACTGTTGCTGGCTAGTATACTTCTTCGACTTTGTTCATCTATCCAGGTCTAGGCAGAATTAATGAAGTTATTACATTTCTATTGACTTGCCTAAAGGCAGATGGCACAGGTACTTTGCTCTGATTTGTAACTTGGACTATGGGACCTCAAACCAGACTGGACTAGGGTACATTGTTTACAGAAGGAGTCACTTTTGGAAATATGGCTGACCAGCTAGGTATAAAACTACTTTGAAGTATACATTCACATATATACTTCATATATTTGAATGACATTTTTGAGAAAGAGAACGTGTTGGGTGGATAAGGAAGAGAAGGAAGGTCACAGAATCCCTCAGACAAAAGTTTACCTTGGGAATTGGAAGATGTCAAAAATAACTTATCAAGTGCAAATGTCCTCATAGTCCAGAATACCCATGTGTTCTGAGACTTTGAGTTTTGCTTGCCAACAATCAGAGCAGTTTTATTTCAAATTGTTTGGTAAACTCTAGCTCTATGTTCTCCATAAGCTGTACAGCAGCATCCCAGGCATAGGCACCAAAATGGAATTGATCCATTTCAAGTGACAGGCTTAAAATTAAAAATTAGATTAGGGTTCATATAATTACTGTCATGTCCCAGGACATCATTTCAGAGTGTTTGGCATCCCTTCTTTTATTTGAGCATGCCTGGCCATCCAGGTCTGAAGGGAAACTTTAGGACCTCCTAGAGGAATAGACCTCATGGTTCTATGGATAAAAGTGGATTTTCTGAGGTAAGCATAGTCAAGAGAAGTTGATTTAAAGTTTCCTTGGGGAAAAAAATAAAAAAGAACATTGGCTTGAGTTTTTCATGTCAGTGGCTTTTCTGTAGGCTCCATAAGCAGCAGAATTTGTATTAATCCCCGGGCAAATTTAAGGGTGAGTCTATATTTCCCTAATTCAAAGATAAAATCAAAGATTCTTCCTTGACAGAGTATCTATGTCAAAGATTCTTCATTGAAACCTTTTTGAATCTAGAGTTTACCTTGAACTGAAGGAAAAGTCTCAGAAACATTAGGAAAAACATCTAAGGTTCAGTCCATAATATCAGCAAGCTCTGTGGGATTCCTCAACCTAAATGTATGTCCAAGCCTGCTTTGGACAAACTGGTATGATCTGAGGCTCCCTTTGCTTCAGTGGGAATATGTGATGCCTCCTTAAGTAAAGGTAGAAGGAGTGAGTAGCCCTGGGGAGAAAGGAGTTGCTGATATCCTTGTAACAGGAGAGATGATCAGAGTATAAAATTCCCCATAATATTTTGAGCAAAAATTAAATTGCTTACCTTAGCTCATGAGGTCCTAGCATTGCCACAACTTCTGACAGTTCTTCACAGCCTGGGGTATCCATATCCTTAGCTGAATTAGCAAGGCACCAAATATAGATACCATGATTCATGAAAAGCTTCGGATTGTATCCTCAGCATGATTGCCTCCTAAGAATTATGTTCAACCAACCAGAACTGAGTTATAATGATGATTTCACACAATGTCATGTGACTATACTCAAGAAAGTGGCATAAGGTTCCAGGATTGGCCTCCTCCTCTTGATTTCTGTGAACTTTGAGCAGAGGGAGCAATTCTCCTTGGTCAGAGGTAAAATATCCCATGGGTTCCTGAACGGAAGGGATTTTTATGATTGCCCATTGCATCAAAGGTGTACATTTTATGACCTTGATCATCACAGGAAGGAAAATACTATAGGTTTGGAAAGTAGAAAGTCCCTCAACCCTGTTGGACTGTAGGGGAGTTGCCCTGTTCACCTTCTGTAGAGGAGTTTGTTCCAGGCACTCCAGGCCTCCACATCTTCAGAGAACTCTAAAAAATTCTTATCTCTTAGGACTCCATGAAGATTTGACAGCAATCTGAGGTTTCTTCTGACAAGTTGGCTCAAAGTCCCTGGATTTGTTGTCTATTAAACTTACAACAAAGCACACAGGTGTGGGTGTAGTGTACAGTTACCTTTCTGATGACCAGCTTAAAGAGAGCCTTGAATCCAGGCTGAGGTTTTTATACATTGGCCATGGGACTTGACTCTGGAGTTCTGTGAGGTTTGTTTTGTTTGTTTGTTTGTTTTTGGTGGTCAAAAGTGTATTCCCTAAACAATAAGGTCTGAGGGAGAAGCTCTTAGTTGAGTGGTAGACCTGATTCCACCATGAACAAAGACTGAAACTCTTGTGTATTCTTGGTACCAAGGATTCAGCCTGAAGCACACTAGAGCTGAGCCTGAATATTTGAGACAAACTTCTCACTAACAAGGTCAGTTCTATACCTTGCTTCATCAGAGAGGCATGTCTCAGACCCTTCCAGTGCAGAAGGAGGAAGAATAAAGAGTTTTACTCAAGGTCAGCTGAGCCCTTTGGCACACACATAATGTCAGGGGATACTATGATTAGAGGAAGCAAGGTTTAGGTGCTCTTCAAAAGATAAACCAACTGGGTGTCAGCCCCCTTGAAGTTATGGGATACTTTACATCTGAGGGGGCCTGACGTAATGGAGTTGATATTTATGCTGGAGGTATAAATTATCCTGGGTCTACAAGGGTACATCTGAGTCCCCATTGTAACTTCATCAATGCTATTGCATGCTGATAGTAAAAGAGCCAACTTTGTGGCTTTCTTAAAATGTTGTTGGGGTCTGTTGATAAGTCCTTTGCTTATCATGTCATATGTATCAGGGCATCTTCAGTTATTGAGGACCTATGTGACACCTTTGTTCTGAAGTGGTAATTCTGAGGGAAATTAACGAAATTCTGAGGTTTCTGGTTCTCATATGATAATGCTGCCTTCAATACTGGGGAGTTTCTAACATATTTGATTTCGGGGGTTACATCTGAATCCCCCTTGAGTTATTGGTGTAAGTTGTGAGTCACATAGGTTCTATTTCATGTATGTGGGTATACTGTCATTGTCTTCAGACACACCAAAAGGTGGCATCAGGTCCCATGACAGATGGTTGTGGTACAACAAGTGATTGCTGAGAATTGAACTCAGGACCTGTGGAAGAGAAGTCAGTGCTTTTAACTGCTGAGCCATCTCTCCAGCCCCAGCACATTGGTTCTAGACAGGTAAGATGAAGGTCACTTAGGCTATTGGGGATGATCTGAGGATCCCTGGTTCAGAATGGGCATATCAGAAGTTCCCTTGGTCCATACAGTAGTTTAGAAGATCTGTGGTTCTTAAGCTGTAGGTCTGAACCTTACCAGAGAAGAATGCCTGGAGTGTTTTTGAATTCCTAATTTAGACAAAGTGTACCTGATGACTCCTTGAGCCACTGAGAGTGATTTAAGCTCCACTTCAAGCATGGGGGGGACAGTGTGAGTCTTCTTGGTGCTGAAGGGATAATTCTGAGGTTTGTGTGTCAGAAACAGGACTTGGAGGACCCATTGACAGAGTGATAATGTTGATGTATCCACAAACAATCTATAAAGGATGCCATCCTTTAGAGGCAGAAAGGTTCACACCATGTTGGGGAAAGTAGAAATGCCAAAGACTATTGTATCTGTACAAGATCAAGGGTCGATGTGGAGAGGAGAGAAGGCCTGAATATTTCATGATTGAGACTTCCTGGGAAGCTAGAACACACAAATCATGCAGGCCATGCAACAGCTTAATCAATCTCCAGTGTGCTAGGAGACATTTCCCAGCTAGTTCTCCTGATAAATCTGCTGCCTACTTCTAAAAATGGCAAGGCTTTCTCATTTTTGCTGGTCAGCTTAATGTCTATGTCCTGGGTTCATTAACGTGCTGGCTACTCTTAAGCTCTGAGACTTCAGGAACCCGGGTCCTGATCCTTGGACAGGGGTAATTAGGTCAGAGGATCAGAATAAGAAGCACTTGGTGCACCTTAGATCAAGGGAGTGGATTTTTCATGGACTAGATCAGATCTAGTAGGTAGGTCTAGGTCCTCAATGTTCAGGAGAATCACATAATACTCTCCATGAGGTGAAAATTATATAGCACATTCTTCTGGATACAATTGTGAGCTAATCTTAATCAGAAAGGGGATTCTTGTCCTGCTTTTAGTCACAGGGGCATAGATGAGGCTTCAATGTGCATCTGAGGCAGCTAGGAGTGGAAATTGTAAGTTTGATATACAGTTGATGAAAAGAAAAAGTTCTAAATTCATGTTGTTCATAAGGGGCATAGAAAGGGAAAATATGAGGGCAGCTTCTGTATCAAAAAAGAACTGAAAATGCCAGAGTAAGAGAGAGTAGGGCCCAGGCCACCCTCTTGAAATGGACTGCCTTACAGGTTCCGTTTGGCAGGCTGGGGAGCTCTGGTGTGTCCCTGGGCAGAAGGAGGAAGTCAGAAGCAAGGAGTAAGTCGTAAGCCTCCTAGAGCATTTCGATATCTCTTTTGTCATAAAAAGCACTGGTGAGGCCCAGTTTCTTAGATGGAGCATTTGAGGGGCCACCTATTTCAGCCTGAAGCATTCTGAGCCTTTCTGAAACAGGGATCACAAAGCCAGTGTCCCTTTGGTGAGAACTGGAAAGTCTGAGTCCACATTGGTCTGATTGAGAAGGTCCAACACCTCCTTTAGGGAAGAGGAAAGAACTACAACTCCCCTTTTGCAGTGCGATCCTGTTGAGATTGATTTTCAAATGATGTGTATATTTGTGGCCTCCTAGGTCACAAAGGGGGAACCCAAATTCATATTGTAATGATGGGTCTCTCCAAGAACAGGAGAGAGCAGGTACCACATCCTCTGCTTGAGATATTGTATGTTTGTCATATCTTCGCATAACAGGGAATGTTCCAAAAGGGAATGTGGTACTCCCTTTTGGAGGTATGAATGCCCATAGGATAGGCACAAAAGCTATGGGCTCCCGTTTGGCAATTCTGGAAGTTTTCTCTCCCTCTTGGACATTAGGAATATGTTTTGAGTCCTCCTTAGTAGAAAAAGAAAGGCTGATATCCTCTTGGGGTGATGATGAGTGTTGCACACCTCTATGGGGACTGTCTCCATCTGGAGATGACTCAATGCATTCTTGATCTGTAGGGGAAGCTTGCAGGGCTCCTTGGGTAACAGAGGCTTTCCTCTGTTTTCTCTTGGTAGAAGTAGCGTGTCTGGGAATCTCATGAGGAAGGTGGGATG
Organism: Mus musculus; assembly: GCF_000001635.26. Classification (NCBI taxonomy): domain Eukaryota; kingdom Metazoa; phylum Chordata; class Mammalia; order Rodentia; family Muridae; genus Mus; species Mus musculus. Next base: position 63,380,200 of record NC_000087.7, on the reverse strand, counting down.
CCTGAGGCTGTCTTCATGAGAAAGAGTGGTTCGCATGCACACTTCTGTAAGGATGGAGGATGGCTTATCAACCTCATGCTCTGAATTGGAAGCTTTGGTGTCCCATTGGTCAGAAGGGGCTTTTTCTGATGGGGTTTCAGTAGACTTAGATGGTCTGTGAATGCCTTGGCTTGGTAGGGGACTTCTGAGGCCCACCTCATGAGATGGTGAGCATCTGCAGGCTCCTTTAGCAGAATCAGAAGTGGTGAAGTTTATGTTAGTCATAGTTTTAAGCTTTACACCTCTTTCTTAAATTTGCAAACTCTTACCCAAATTTTGGAAGAATGGCAGTGTTTCCAGCCCGCATGTTTTGAGCGCACATATTTCAGGCCCTCTTGATCTACAGAGGAAGGGCTTGGTCTTGTTTTCCTCAATTTAGAAGGTGTGGGGCAATCTCCTGGAAGAGGAGAATGACTGAGAACTTTTTTACAAAGAATACTAGATCTGAAACTCAATTGAGATGATTTTAAGGAGGAGATGCTCCTTTGAGGAGTAGAGGTAGGACTGGATTCCTTTTCTGCATACTTGGAAGATGTGAGGCTACTTACGGCAGAAGAGATACATTTTAAGGCAACAAGTTCTGAAAGTCAGTATCTGATATCCCTTTCAGGAATTGGGACATGTTTCAATATCCTTTGGTTAAATTTCAAACGTCTAGGGTTCTTTTTGAGATAAGAGAAATTTCTCCATCCATCTTCACGAGGAGGGGTAGGAATAATGTCCCCTTCTGCACAAAGGGACAGTCCCTGAAACTCTGTTGAAGAGGAAGTATCGACGGTTTCTTGATGAGATGTCACAGATTTTAGAGGCCCCTGGGCAGGTTGAGAAAGTTCTAGACTTTCCTGGGGAAATGCTGGTGTTCTCAGGATCCCTTGTTCAGATACTAAAGGGCCCAGAGCACCTTCATTGGGTTTCAAAAGACACAGAGACCCTAACACAGATGCCAAAGCTTCTGGAGTCCCTGGCACAGATTCTGAACTCTTAGAGATGGATTGTGTATATGTCAGAGGTTCTTCTGTCTCTGGACTAAGTGGTGAAGGAGCTGGTAATTTGGGAGAATCTTATGTGGCTGACAAAGATTCTATGACCTCTTGGGTGACAGATGGTATTTCTGTACTATTTTGCATACATGCCCATATTTCTAGTGTGTCCTGGGAAGAATCAGAAAGTCCAAGATCTTCTGGATTGGATGGTAAATATCCTAAAGCCTCCTTTTCCAACCAGTGTCCTGGAGGCTCTTGAGGTAACAAGGAAGTTTCTGTAAGCCCTTGGGAAGATATTGATGTTTCTAGTACACCTTGGGCAGACATGGAAGGTCTCCAAGACATTAAGACAGAATGTTACTCTTTCAAATCCAATTGGACAGATGGAGAAGGTCCTAGACTCACTATGGTAGATGCTGAAATTTCCAAAGCTCGTGATGAAGCATTGGATATTCCTGGATTGCCATGTGTACAGGTACAAACTTCCAGGTTCCCCTATAAAGACAGCCAAGGGCCTCCAGCTTCTTGAACAGATAACAAATGTCCTGGATTCCCTTGAGCAGATAGGGACAATGTCAAAGGCTCTAGGGCAGATGATATAGATCCTAGTGTTCCTCAATCAGATAAAGAAATTACCATGGGTCCTTTGGAAGAATGCATAGATCCTGAAGGATCTGAAGTAGATGGATCTGTTTGTTGAACCCCTTGTAGAGAATTCAAAGACTCATTTGGTCCCTGGAATGAAGTTAAAGGTCCCTCTGTAGGTTTAGAGAGGTCAAAAGGCTCTTCTGTGGAAAGGGAAGATCCAAAAGGCTTAGGGAAGAAAGTGAGGAACTAAGTTGGGCAGAAATTGCAAGTTCCAGAGGTGAGTCATTGGATATCACATGTCCTGGGGTAGCTGTTGAAAATTTTTGTGCTCCTCATGCAAATGATGAATATCCTAGAGCCCCCTGGGGAGGCAGCAATGTTTCTACAGAGCCTTTGTATTTGCTGAAATCCTCAGAGATCCCTGGTCAGATCTCAAAATCCTTGCTGTATTTTGAGCAGGGTGGTTATATCCCTGACACACTGGTAAAGATGGTGAGTCTGCTACTGTGTAGTGTGTAGATGTGGAGTGAGTTCCTATACCTTGTGTATGTAAAGAAGGACTTGAAAACCTTTTGGAAGATGTAGAATATTGGGTAGACCTTTGTGGACATGTGGACAGATGTATGGTCCCCTTGTGCAGAGACTGGGACTCACACCTCCTTGAGCAGAATCAGAAGATCCTGGAGTCCTTTGTTCTGAGGATGAAAGACCCAGAGGATTATGAGAACATTCATAGCATTGTGATGTATTCATCATTGCCTGGGCTGAGATAGAAAGTTTCAGAGGCCCCTGGGCAGATTGCAAAGGTGCTAGATACCCTTGACCAAATGGGAAAGTCTTTGCACCTCCTTGGTCAGAACAGGAATGTCTACCAGGTGTTGGCGATGATGGTGGCAATGTTCCTAGATTTGCTGAAGTAGACTGAGAAGATGCTACAGCCTGCCTCACTTGTGAAAAAAGGCCTAAAGCACTGTGTGACTCTTCATATTGTGCAAATATCCCTGTGGCATCTGTTGAATTTTCTCGATTTCTTTGTTTGGGGAAAAATGAACTTTGCATGAGCAAAGTTCCCTCTTGTGCCCTGGAAAATTTCTTGTGTTTTTGAAAAGATGACAAAGCTTCTAGAACCTCTGGAGTAGATACAAGATGTTCCTGAACACCCAGTACTGATGGTGTAGGATAAAATGTTTCTTGAGATTTCTGGCTAGGTAGGAAAGTTCGAGTGTCCCTTGGGAAACCTGGGGATCTTTGTGCAAAATGATGGGCAGTTGGAGAAAATCCTACTTCTGTCTGACAAGAAGTTGAAGGATGCAAAGTATCTTGAGCAAATGAAACACTTTGTGTATTCCCCTGTTTAAAATTGGGCTTTTAGATACCCTTGGGAAAAACAGAAATGTCCGAAAGCCTCTTGGAAAGATGAAGAACCTAGGGTTCCTTGTGAAGATAAACAAATTCCCAGAGACATCTGCTCAGATGACACAGATTCTGGTCGCACCTGAGTATTTTGGGTAGACCCCAGATGTCCTGGAGTGGGAAGCAAAGCTCCCACAGTCTCCTTTGCAGACAGGGACTTTCCTACTGTGGCTTCTGCAGATAAAAAAATCCCCTCAGTGCCCTGAGCAGATGTGGAAGACCCTAGAGTTGTTTCTTTAGATTTAGTCACTTCTAGATGGCATTCTTCAGTTGAACAAGGTCCTAGAGTTCCTTGCTCAGATCTCAAAGATGATGGTGACAACTGTAGTGATGTAGTAAGATCCAGGGGCAGTTCAGCACATCTGAAAGTGTCTGAAGTCCCTTGGGTAGATGGAGAACATTCATTTGTTTCTGAAACTGTTGGGGAAGGAGTTGAATGCAGTAGAGCCCCTTCAGCATATCCAGAATATGGGTCATTGCCTGGGCTGAGCTTGAAAGTGTCAGAGGCCCCTGGGCTGATTGCAAATGTGCTAGGGTCCCAGGACCAGATGGGAATGTTTCTGCACCTCCTTGAGTAAAAGATGAATGTGTACCAGGTTCTCAAGGTGATGGTAGCAAAGGTCCTAGAGTAGACAAAGCATATGTAGAAGATTCAGAATTCTCCCTCACTAGAGGCAAAGGGCCCGAGGTAGTCTCTGTGTGATTACATTGCCCCAAGCCCAATATTCCTGAGGAATCTGCCGAAGGTTCTAGATTCCTTCGGGTGGATGACAAAGAACTTAGCACAGGCAAAGTCCCCCCTGCAGCTGTGGAAAAGTCCTTACACTTTTGAGAGGTTAGCACATATCCTTGAGAGTCTTTACTAGATAGAGGATGCTCCTGAGAACCTAGTACAGATGATGAATGTGTTACATATGCTGGTGAATATGGAATGGATTTTTGAGATTTCTGGCTAGGTAGTAATGGCCCAAATTCCCTTGAGGAAAGTTGGGATCTTTGTCTAGAAGGTTCAGAAAGGGGAGAACATCTCATACCTTTCTGGCAATAAGTTGGATGTTGCACAGTCTTTGGAGAAAATGGCACAGTTTTTACACTCCCTTGCTTAGTTGTGGACAGTTTTAGAGACCCTTGGTCAGAAAGGGAATTTCCAGAAGCCTCTATGGAAGATGAAGAGCTTAGAGTTCCTGGTAAAGAGGAAGAAATTCCCAGAGGCTTCTGATCAGATGGAAAAGACTCTGAGACCACCCGAGTGATTTGGGTGGACCCTAAAGGTCCTGGAGTGGGAGGCAAAGTTCCCACTGTCTACCTTGCAGACATGGACTTTCCTGTTTTGGCTTGTGCCAATAAGGAATGACCCCTAGTGCCCTGAGCAGATGCATAAAACCCTACAGTTGTTTCCTTAGATTTAGTCCCTTCAGGTATGCAAGGTCCCAGAGATCCTTGCTCAGATCTCAAAGATGATGGTGACACCTGTAATAATGTAGTATGATCCAGGTGCAGTTCAGCACATCTGGAAGTGTCTGAAGTCCCTCAGGTAGAAGGAGAATATTCATTTGTTTCTGAAACTGCTGGGGAAGGAGCTGAATGCAGTAGAGCCCCTTCAGCAGATCCAGAGATATGAGTCATTGCCTGGGCTGAGATGGAATGTGTCAGAGGCCCCTGGGATGATTGCAAATGTGCTAGGTTCCCGGGACTAGATGGGAATGTTTCTGCACCTCCTTGAGTAAAAGATGAATGTGTACCAGGTTCTCGAGGTGATGGTGGCAAAGGTCCTAGGGTAGGCAAAGCATATGTAGAAGATTCAGTATTCTCCCTCACTAGAGGCAAAGGACCCGAGGTAGTCTCTGTGTGTTTACATTGTCCCATGAGCAATATCCCTGTGGAATCTACGGAAGGTTCTAGATTCCTTTGTGTGGATGACAAAGAACTTTGCACAGGCAAAATCCCCTCTGCAGCTGTGGAAAAGTCCTTACACTTTTGAGAGGATAGCACATATCCTTGAGAGTCTTTACTAGATAGAGGATGCTCCTGAGATCCTAGTACAGATGGTGAGTGATTCCCATCTGCTGGTGAATATGAAATGGATTTTTGAGATTTCTGGCTAGGTAGTAACGGCCCAATATCCCTTGAGGAAGCTGGGGATCTTTGTCCAGAAGGTTCAGAAAGCGGAGAAAACCTCATACATTTCTGGCAATAAGTTGGATGTTGCACAGTCTTTGGAGAAGACGGCACAGTTTGTACACTCCCTTGCCTAGTTGTGGACAGATTTAAAGATTCTTGGTCAGAAAGGCAATGTCCAGAAGGCTCTATGGAAGAAGAAGAGCCTAGAGTTCCTGGTGAAGAGGAAGAAATTCCCAGAGGCTTCTGATCAGATCCGAGTGATTTGGGTGGACCCTAAAGGTCCTGGAGTGGGAGGCAAAGTTCCCACAGACTGCTTTGCAGACATTGGCTTTCCTACTGTGTCTTGTGCAGATAAGGAATGCCCCCCAGTACCCTGAGCAGATGCAGAAAACCCTACAGTTGTTTCCTTAGATTTAGTTGCTTTAGATGAGAAAGGTCCCACAGTTCCTTGCTCAGATCTCAAAGATGATGGGGACACCTCTAGTGATGTAGTAAGATTCAGGTGCAGTCCAGCATATCTGGGAGTGTCTGAAGTCCCTTGGGTAGATGGAGAAAAAAATACAGCAACTCATTCATCATCTTTACTTTGTGCTTGCAGGCTGGTTGCAATTATCTTGTAAGCACTAAAAATCAGTCTAACATACTGCCTATGTTCCATAGGGTTTCATTGATGTGAGGAGACATCATGACTCAGGCAACTCTTATAAGGAAAATTTAAATGAGGTTGTCTTACAGTTTCAGAGGGTCAGTACATTATTATCTTGGTAGGAAGCATGGCAGCACCCCGGTAGAGGAGGTGCTGGGGAAGGAACTAAGTGGTCTATATCTTAGTCTGAAGGCTACCAGAAGGAAGCTTGTGGCCACAGGTAGCAAGGAAGAGGATCGATTTTTGTCTCTGAGCAGAGATTGAGCACTACACAAAAGCAAGCCTACACAATGATACACTTCCTCTAACAAGCCAACACCTTGTAATAATGCCACATACCATGGGCAAAAGATATTCTAATCAACACACTGCGTCATAGGACATAAAGAAAGATACTGCATGATTGCATTCCTCTAGTCACAGGTGCGACATACCTACAAGCTTATATGAACACACACACACACACACACACACACACACCAATCGGATATGCACGTGCATACATATATATTTGTCTATTTATTTACTTACTTACCTACTTACTTACTTACTTACTTACTTACTTACTTACTTACTTACTTACTTACTTACTTACTTTGTTTTAAATTTGTTGGGTAAGAACTTTCTACATACACATAAATGAGTTTTAGCAAATTCATCCCTATCTTCTCCTCCTTGAATTGTTACCCATTTCTCCTGTATCACTTTTATCCTTAATTACATTTTCATTTTTATATAGACGGCTGTGTAGTGCCATGCCCTGAGAAATCGCGTGCATGCCGCAAGCAATCACTGAGAATAGCCGTGTGTGCCACAAGCAATCGCCATTATAAGATGGTGATGGCCTCCCCTGTGCCTAACTAGTAAACAAGCCTTGTACGCAGGTGCAAGAGTGAACTCACTCCTAGTCACTGTCCATTCTCGGGGCATAATAGTGGGGTGATGGGCAAGCAACGAATCAGGAGCTGTCACGTCACATCAGGTGCTGAAACGTCATGCTGTTGGCTATATAAGCAGCGCCATTTTCCTGGATCATGGTCTTCCTGATAAGTAAGCAATAAATCTTTTGCCACAGAAGATTCCGGTTTGTTGCATCTTTCTTGCCGGTCGAGTGGGATGCAATAAGTGGCACCGAGGAACCCGGGAACTTTATACCATCACACCAGTGCAAGGAAGATCCCTTGTTCGCGGGGCGTTATCAGAACTGCGGGATGAAAGGCTCTGTAAGGTACATACAGTTTTGAAATTTCTCCAGAGTTAGACACCCTTTTGATTGTTTGCACAGCGATTGCACTTTTCCTTTCAGTTTCGTTTTTCTTCCACTGCTTCCACTGCTGACTGGTTCTTAGTCACGGTCAGGCCTGGATAGCGCCTGGACAGCGACCAGTTTCAGTCACGGTCAGGACTGGACAGTGCCTGGACAGCGTCCATTTTCAGTCACAGTCAGGCCTGTACAGCGGCAGTATGAGAATCTCGCATTCTATAATAGTGGCCTTACACTCGGTCCTGAAGCAGTGTGGCCTAAAATGTGCCACTAATACCTTAGAGGGATTTGTCAGGGAGATAGACCATGTGGCACCATGGTATGCTTGCTTAGGGTCATTTAGGCCTTTTCATGGGCCTTGATCCCGAGGAAAAGATATAAAAAGAAAAGAATGCCTTGGGAGAGATTAGAAAAGGGATGGAAAGGGAGAGAAGAAGGGAGATCCAGCTGGAGAGGCACATAAGGAAAGGAGCCTCTACGTGCCACTAGATGAGTTTAAGCAGCTAGCTCTTAGTAGCTCAGAATCTGATGAAGGGCTTAGCTCCTCTGAAGAAACGGACTTGGAGGAGGAAGCAGTTCATTATAAGGGAGAAAGGTACCTGCAAGATAAAATGCAAGCTACTCAGTGCAGAAAAAGTCCAACAACGACTGGTGAAAGCCACCTTGCTGCTCGGCCTCGGGATTGTTGGCTTCAGTGTCCTAGTGAACCTCTGCCTTATGTGCATAGGTAGTTGTCAATTTTTGCCTACACCTCATGTAGGGGTAAACCCTCGAGGCATCAGGCCATTACAAGTCTGGCAAATGGATGACACTCATATTTCCTCCTTTGGGAGAAATCAGTACTTACATGATTCCTTTGACACCTGCAATGGTGTAATGTTTGCCATACCTTTAACAGGGGAAAAAACCTCTCATGTTATACAGCACTGCCTAGAAGTGTGGAGTGCTGGGGCAAGGCCACAATTCTTAAAACGTATAATGGGGTAGCATATACTTCTACTAAATTTCAGCAATGTTGTCATCAAATGGATGTCACTCACTTGACTGGCCTTCCTTATAATACTCAAGGACAAGGCATTGTGGAATGTGCCCACCACACACTCAAGTCTTATCTTATAAAACAAAAAGGGGGAGTTGATGAGACTCTGCCCTCAGTGCCAAGAGTAGCAGTATCTATGTCACTCTTTACACTTAATTTTTTGAATCTTGACGAGCAGGGACGTTCTGCAGCTGAGCGACATAGCTCAGACCCTGATAGACCAAAAGAAATGGTCAAACGGAAGGATGTTTTAACTGGTCTCTGGAAAGGCCCGGATCCTATCTTAATCAGATCCCAGGGAGCTGTTTGTGTTTTTCCACAGAGTGAAGACAACCCATTTTGGCTGCCGGATTGACTCACCCGCAGGATATTCATCAAGGATGGTGCAAAAATGCTGACCTCCTGAGGACTGTTCCTGATCCTGACAATGCTGAACTTGTCTCAGGTTCCTAGTATAATGGGTGAATAGATATGTGCTATTCTCTCGACTTTCCCTAAACCAATGTCAGTTCGCCATGATACTATAGTTTTCCAAATTTTCCAAATTTCCAAAATTCTTTACTAATAATAAAACAGTGGATTTGCCATATTTACCCTATGATCCAACTCGTTATTATCATTAGGAGAAAATCACTCCTTACTAGAACAGGGTTTTTTATGTTTTCAAATTAATGGACAAGGACATTGTATCAACCTCCCAGCCTGAGCTTTAGGGAGGTTTAATGAGCACCAAGGAGGTTGGGTGAGCACAACCCAAGATAATTCTAATGTAGATATAACCTTTACAAATCGGACCTTTTGGCAGGAGGCAATTTGGGTTAATGGTACATTTGTACCACCTAACTTTTCAGACAAAGAATGTCCCCACCAACCAAAAATAGCCCCTCATTGTGTCTTGGAAGATGAAGGTCTGATCCTGCCTTGGTCTGATTGTCGATCCTCCATCACTTGTTGGGCAGATCAGAGTAAAACTTTTTCCTTTTCTTCCAACATGACAGATGACCCAAAGAATGAATTTTTTATGAAAAAGAGATTTTTCATTCAGGACTTTAGAATGCATTCCTTTCACAAGTGGGTGCTTTGGGGAGTCAATGGCAATTGTACAGATTTCAATCCTTTGATTTTTATCCAGGGAGGAGCAGTTGTAAAGGCTTCTTTTACTGGCATCTCAAGATTTGCTCAGCACTGGGGAATACATGATGCCTCCCAGGACTCTTATGGACATACTAATATCAGAGTAGAGATCACTGGGTTCAATAAAACTTTGGTAAACCAGATTATTTATACATCTCCCACAGTCTGTGTTTACCTCCCTTTCTTGTTTATATTCTTTCAAGTGATTCATTTGAAGTCTGTTCCAATGATTCTTGATGGATTTCTCAATGTTGGCATGTAACAATAAACACCCATGCCATGGTGCCACGGATCCCACTTTGGGTCCCTGTTCTGGTGGAAACACCCTCCACCTTGAAAGTAAATGGGAGAAATGCCCTAAAGATACATGAAGTACACACTAGATTAGTTGAAAAGTGGAAAATTAGCTGATAAGAGCAACTGTTGTTTGGGCAGTGGTGCTTTATGCCTTTATTCTCATCACTTGGTTGGCAGAGGCCAAGAATGTCTGAGTCTGAGACCAGCTTGGTATACAGAGTGATTTCCAAGACAGCCAGGTCTACACAGAGAAACCCTCTCTCAAAAAACAAACAAAGAAACAAACAAACAAACAAACAAACAAACAAAAAGCACCTGTTCTATGAAGAGGACCGGGCACAATGCACCCACATAGTGGCTTACAATTTATGCACAGCTACAGTTTTAGAGAATCACTGCTCTCTTTTAGCTTCTGTAGGCTATAGAGGCATAAGTGAGAGAGAGGGCATGAGCAGACTAGCACAGAAGTGAGAGAGGGCATAGCACATAGGTGAGAGAGAGTTCCTGAGCACTCTAGCACATAAGGGAGAAAAAGGGGCTGGGCATCCAAGCACATAAGTGAGGGAGAGAGGGCCTGCACATCCTAGCACACTCTTGTAATCAAGCTCAGTACTAGGAAGGTGGAGGTGGGAGTTTACCAGGGATTGTAGTGAATCTGGATGATCTCTTCTGATATATTAGGACAGCATGGACTGTTCTGTTGTGGGTATGTACATACAGAAAAAGTACACACATTTTAATTTTTATGCACATAAATAAATAACAAAAAATATTACAGTTGAAATTAGTAGTGCCATTTCCAGTACTTTCATGTTACACATTTGTTCATGTTTTTTCAAGTCTGCAAATGCTTATCAACCTAGAAACTGGAAATCATTTGTCTTAAAGATGGTAGCTCATTTCCACCTCCTGAGACCTCCCTTCTAATCAATGGTGCCTGGTACTCCATGACAGCATACACAGGGTATATTCAGCCAAAGGGTGAAATCCCTGGATGAGACCTGTTTTCTCCATCTGGCATCACAAAGGGTCCTCAGAGTACTACATGTGGGTCTCTCCTGATAACGTTTTATTTATTTGTTTGTTTGTTTGTTTGATTTTGTTTTGTTTTTTATTTTTGTTATTGTTTTTTTTTTATTTGTTTTATTTTTGTTTTTTGTTTTTTTTTGGTTTTTGTTTTTGTTTTGCTTTGTTTTTGTTTTGCTTTTTTTGTTTTTATTCTTTGTTTTGCTTTGTTTTGTTTGTTTGTTTGTTTGTTTGTTTGTTTTTCCCATTGAGCAGACAAGCAAGGAAAGGTGCGGTTGTGAAGGAGTTCACTTCTGAATGACCTGGAAGAGATAACCAGCTCTGATCAGGGTTATTGGACTGTTAAAGGATGTGTGACTGGAGAGAAATCTCAGTCCCAAGAGGCCACTATGTGAGGAAAAACCTCCCGATCTGCCTTTTCCTACGGCTTCTGAGGGTTAAATGAAGGAGGAAGATCATATTTTTTTTTCTCTTTTTTTCCTTTTTTTTTTAACTAAGTAGACATTATAGTTTTTAAGAGAAGAATGGCTCTTAAGAAAATGATGGTGATTCCAAAGGAAGATTACTTATTACTTTTGGACTTTGATGATGAAGAAGATGACATAAATATTTCGGAGGAGTCTCTTTCTGAAGGTTACTGCATATTCAGTGTTGGGTATTAATTGTGTGTTGTGCAGTTCACTAGACTTTTACCTAGTCACCTGAAACGGAAGCAGTCTTTTCTCAGAGATTTTATATAGTTCATTTGAAATTTTACCTATCTATCTATATCTATATATTCTTATACCCGAGTTTTAGCAACACATATAACTACTCTTGACATTGTAGTCACAATATGTTGATAAAAAATAACTTATTATGATTTTGCCACCGGAAAATACCTGAACATTGTTCCAATAATATGTTTGCAAAACCTGAATTTATTTCAAGAACATTACAAATAATTTATTTCATTCCTTTTTTATTATTTCTTTTCTTTTTTTTCTTTTTTTTTTACATTTCAAATGTTATTCCCTTTTCTATTTTCCCCTCCAAAAATCCCAGTCCTCTCCCCTCTATCCCTGCTTTCCAACACACCTACTCCCAATTCCTGGCCCAGGCATTCCCAAAACTTGGTCATAGGAACTTTACAAGAACAAGTGTCTCTCCTCCCATTGATGACATACTAGTCCATCCTCTGCTACATATGCAGCTGTAGGCATAAGTCACAACTTATGTTTACTTTGATTGGAGATTTAATCTCAGGGAACTCTGGGAGTACTTGTTAGTTGTTTTTCCTCATAGAATGTTCCTTGTGTACTTTCTCTAGCTCCATAATTAGGGACCCTGTGCTCAGTCCAATGGATTTCTGTGAGCATCCACTTCTGTATTTGTCAGGAAATGGCAGATCGTGTCAGGAGACAACTATATCAGTCTCCTGACCCTAAGCTCTTGTTTGGCTCTTCAACAGAATCTGGGTTTGGTGGTTGTTTATGGTATGGATCACAGAATGAAGCAGTGTCTGGATTCCTTCAGTCTTAGTTCCAAACTTTTTCTCTGTAACTCTTTCCATGGATCTTTTGTTACCAATTCTAAGAAGGAACGACATATCCACACTTTGGTCTTCCTTCTTGTTGAGTTTCATGGGTTTTGCAAATTTTACCTTGTTTTTTTCTGAGCTTCAAGGATAACATCCACTTATCAGTGAGTATATATCATGTGCTTTCTTTTGTGATTGAGTTATCTCACTTAGGAACATATCATCCAGATCCATCCATTTGTCTAAGAATTTCATGAATTCATTGATTTTAATAGTAATGTAGTATTTCATTATGTAAATGTACTATATTTTCTGTATTCATTCCTCTGAAGACGGGCATCAGGTTTATTTTCAGCTTCTTGCTATTATAAATAAGGATGCTATGAACATAGTGATGCATGTATCCTTATTACAAGTTGGAATATCTTCTGGATATATGCCAAGGAGGACTATTGCTGGATCTTCAGTAGAACTATTACCACTTTTCTGAGGAAACCCCATCTGCTTTCCAGAGTGGTAGTACCAACTTGCAATTCCACAAGCAATGGAGGAGTGTTCCTACTTCACCACATACCCACCAGCAACTATTGTCATCTGGGTTTTAGATCTTAGCCATTCTGACTCTGTGAGGTGGAATCTTAGGGTTATTTTGACTTTCTGTTCCCTGATGATTAAGGATTTTGAACATTTATGAGGTGCTTCTCAGCCATTCAGTGTTTCTTAATTTGGAATTCTTTGTTTAGAACCATCCCCATTTTTTAAAATAATGTTATCTGATTTTCTGGAATCCAGCTTCTTGAGTTCTTTGTATATATTGAATATTAGTCCCTTATCTGATTTAGCATTGATAAAGACTTTTTCCCCGTTTTGTTCTAACGATAGTGCCCCTTGCCTTACAGAAGTTTTGCAATTTTTGAGGTCCCATTTGTCTATTTTTAATCTTATAATAACAGCCATTGCTGTTTTGTTCAGGAATATTCCCCATTTAACCTTGTCTTCGAGGCTCTTCCACACTTTCTCCTCTATAAGTTTCAGTGTCTCTGGTTTTATGTGCAGTTCCTTGATCCAATTAGACTTGAGCATTGTACAATGAGATGAGAACAAATCAATTTGCTTTCTTCAATATGCTAACTGCCAGTTGAGCGAGCACCATTTTTTGAAAATGCCATTTTCTTTCCACTGGGTGGTTTTATCTCCTTTGTAAAAGATCAAGTGACCTCATGAGTTTGGGTTCATTTCTCTGTCTTCAGTTCTGTTCCATTTATCTACCTGTCTAACACTATTCCTGTACCATGAAGTTTTTATCATAATTGTTCTGTAGTACAGCTTGAGGTCAGGCATGGTGATTACAAAAGACATTCTTCTATTGTTGAGTATAGTTTTGGATATAGTAGGTTTTTTTTTTCAAGATGAATTTGCAAATTGCCCTTTCTAACTCAGTGAAGAAATGACTTGGAGTTTTGATGGTGATTGCAATGCATATCAGATTGCTTTTTGAAAGATAGCCATTTTTACTATATTAATCCTGCCAAATCATTAGCATGGGAGATTTTACCATCTTCAGAGATCTTCTTTGACTTCTTTCTTGAAGAAACTTGAAGTGTTTATCATACATATATTTCACTTTCTCAGAGTCACACCAAGGAATTTTATATTATTTGTGACTACTATGAAGCATGTTTTCCCCTAATTTCTTTCTCATACTATTTGTCTTTTCTGCAGAGAAATTCCACTGTTATGTTCAAATTAATTCTAAATTCAGCTCCTAAGCTGAAAATGTGTATCAGGATTAGCTTTTCTCTGTTGTAATTTTTGGAGTCATAGATACATGCTATCATATCTTCTGGAAATAGAGAAATTTTGACTTCTTCCTTTCCAATTTGTATTCATCTGTTTTCGGTTTTTGGTTTTTTTTTTTTTTTAATGTGTGTAATTGCTCTGGCTAGTATTTCAAGTACTCTATTGAATAGGTAGGGAGAAAGTGGGCAGCCTTGTCCAGTCCCAGATTTTAGTGGGACTCCTTCTGGTTTCTGACCATTTAGATTAAAGTTAAATCCTGGGCCTTCTTTTCTTTTCTTTTCTTTTCTTTTCTTTTCTTTTCTTTTCTTTTCTTCTCCTTCTTTTTATTTTTTTTTAGATGTATGCCTTGAATTCCTGGTCTTTCCTGGACTTATTATGAATGGCCATTGTATTTATCCAACTATTTGCTATGCATCTAATCGAATAATCATGTGGTTTTTTTAGTTGAGTTTTTTTTGTTTTTGTTTTTGTTTTCTTTTTTTTTTCTATAATGGATTTAATTGATGGTTTTCGATATTAAACTCTCCCTGAATCATAAGAAGGAGGCCAACTAGGTCATGATGGATTATCCTTTTGATGTATTCTCGGACGCGTTTTGAAAGGATTTTATTTAGTATTTTTGCATCGATATTCATAATGGAAATTGTAATAAAGTTTCCTTTCTCCATTAGGTTTTGTATAGTTGTAATCTTGCTTCATAGAACATATTAAATAGTGTTCCTTCTCTTTTAATTTTGCATAATAGTTTGAGGAGTATTGGTATTAGGTCTCCATGAATATCTGATAGAATTCTGAACTAAACCCATCAGACCCTGGGCTTATTTTTGGTTGGGAGACTATTAACGATTGCTTCTAATTCTTTAGGGGTGTTATGACCCACACTACAGTCTTGCCAGAAAGAATTCCCACAGGACACTCGGATCCTTCTGCAGTAAAGCTTTAATGCATCTCGAGAGATAGATGATCAGCTTCAGGACAGGAGACCCAGAGAGCAGAAAACCCCTCCCTTATATAGGCTGTGAAGTACAGTTAGAAGTATGGTTGGAGACGTGCACCACCGGAATTGTCTGCCCACCATCAGCCTGATGACGCCATTGGAGAGACAGGGCTCAGGTAATGGAAAGATACCCCGATGCCTGTGCACACTCACCACGAGCAATAGTGACAATGGTGTTGTGAGCACCATCTTGTAATGGTGGCCGTGAGGACGGCTCCTCACATCTCACCCTTTTCTTTTATGTTAGAAGCAACAGGCCACACAGTATGGAGAGTGGAGATAGAGGTCAAATTCCCACTGTGCAAGCATAGGGGCCTTACACAAAACCTCCTTCCAGGCTCGTCACCCAGAGGGGTCTTGGTCAGCTCCCCTGTCGTTTTTCCTGGAGAAAAGGACACTAGGACACTCAACCTTCTTGTATGATGACATATCTCCCAGAAAGAAGCTCAAATTACACCACAACGCCATTCCAGTGCAGTGCTTAGCCACAAAACTCACCTGGGTTGTTAAAGCACACCCGCTCCAACCCATGCAGCAAGACTCGCCTCAGGGTTTTGTGGAGCTGGATGTCCAGCAACCTTATTGCTTGAGCATCATCAATATTCATATATCGGGGGAAACACCCTGCTCCAAAGCAACAAGTGCCTGGGTTACTACCATCCTGTCCCTCCTTGTTTGGGATTTAAGTTTGCAGATCATCCATAGTAGGAGCAGTACTCCACTGTACACAGCCACTCCAAACAAACCACCCCCACCCATTGCTTGAAGTAGGAGAATGCTGCAGAAATTCAGGTAGAAAATCCTTCCATCAATGACAGGTCAAGACATGTCCAATCAACTTATAAGATGGTGATCCTCAGCTCCCGGAGTGTCTGTTCAAATTCTATGGTCCAATTCTGTAACAAATAACAAGACAAAGCCTTTTACAGGTTAGCTGCTCTTGTAAAATTCTGAAATTGTAGTAAGGTGATACAGACGCTAGGCAGCTTATGTTTGCAACCCAGCTGAGGCATTTGCCAAAGAATATACACCTGCTCTTGGACCAGATCGATCTGTTGGTTTACCAACATGAGGCCTCTCTGTATCTGGGAGTTGGCCATTGCCTGGCTGTTCAGGGCCAATGTCACTCTTGCCTAAAGGTCATTTTATAGTTTGCGTTGTCTGAACCGTAGCAGACAAGGCCAGGGCCGAAACAGTGACAGAGGCAGCTACTGCTGCTGTTGCTACCAAGCCAACTATAATAGCAGAGATTCCAAAATCTCTCTTTTCTCTAAATAAGCTTAAATTCTAGAGGCTTCCACAGGAACTGGAAAAAATCTAGGAACATGAGTAACCAAAGCAAAGCAATACTTAGTAGCATCCCAACACAGGGTATAGAAACTTTCATTAAGCAAGCAATCGAATTCTAATTGATTATTATTTAAACTTTTATTACTTACAACCCACAGAAAGGGGGTCAAACACAAACCGGGGTGACAGTATAATTCACCCTTTTAAATGATTTATATTTAGTATTAGAGGAGGACCAATCGAAAGACCCCAAACCAGCACTCAAAGTGCCCTACCCCTCAAAACCCATTTGGACCTTTTCACTATATCCACCTCCAATCGTTGCCATAGGTGAAAGATCGGTAAAGCTCTCATTAACCCCACAAAGTAACCATTGATCAAAAGGGTTAGCATCTGCCCGATCAGAATCCATGAAGTTAAAATCATGTCCAGCAAGGATTTCATTAATCTCTACACTTACATGTGGGGAAAAGGAAAAAAAATCCTTCAACCACCCAAAAGGTTTTTCTGGCCTGGCACCCAGTCCAAGGAAGCATGGAGTCCTCCGAGGATCTTCCTTTACAAAAGGGTGCCGTTCTGGGTTGCTGGGGCAGTGCTTTCCTGGATTTATGACTAGGCCTCCAGCCTTGAATTATCAAGGCATTGGCTATTATTTCAGAGTGGGTTCCCCAAGCAGCTGCTTTCAACCAGGCCACCGATTGATTTTATAAGGATATACACTGGCGTTGGTCTTTCAAGTCAGAGATCATTACAAAGCACAGGCTTCCTTTGAGGGAGAAGTTCTGTTTTCCATCAGAACCTGAATTTGTCCATCTAATGGTAAAAAGGCAAGTCCCAGCTCGCTATCAGTAGTAAAGAAATGTGGAAAAACTTGTGCACTGTGCATGACAGGCATGAACAGAATGTTAGACATAATACCCCAACACAATTCCCCCGATATACTAGGAACCATGATCTCCAGTAGAAGGGTCATTATCCATCGTTGTTTCCAGAATTCCCTCTTTTGTCCACATCTTCTGAAGGGGAGATCCTTCAGATGAGGCATTCTGGAACCCAAAGGGGATTGTCTTCTTCCTGTGGAAAGACACAAATAACTCCTTTGGATCTTATTAAAATAGGATGCAGGCCTCTACATTTTCCAGTTAAGACAACTTTCCATTTGATAATTTCTCTAGATGTTTGGTTCTGAACAGTGACGATCAGTTGCAGTGTGGCCTTGCTCATCAATATTCAAAAAATTAAGAGTAAAGAGTACCATGGAGATGTCCACTCTCAGTGTTAAGGGTAAGAGCCTCATCGACTCACCCTTTCTTTTTGATAAGGTAAGTTTTAACAGTGTGGTGGGCACGTTCCACAATGCCTTGTCCCTGTATGGCAAACCAGTTAAATAAGTTACATTCCTCTGTAGACAGAATTGTTGAAAATTTTGAGAGGTGTAGGCCAGTCCATTATCGGTTCTAAGAAATTTGGTTTGTCCCCAAGCTTCAAGGCAATGTTGAATTACATGTGTGGCTTTTTCTTAGTAGAGGGATCAGTTTTACTGCCCTCTTTTCTCTCTCCCCTTCCTTCTGAATCCCTGGGAGGGCCCTTTTTCTTAGACATGTCTTTCTTTTTTCAAGCTCCCATTCTCTCATTCTGTTAGGTTTCTGACATACTGTCCTGAACCTCTTCTAGTATTCCCTGTCCCTCCACATTGGCTGTTTGGCAGGTTTCATCCTCTAGACAGTTTTATATTAGCTTGCAAATGCCTTGGTGCCCAGGCGTAAGTCTCCCTCTTTATGCTTAAGGTCAAGGTCACTTCCTAGCTTACTACATAAGGCTACAGTTAGAGACCCCGAACAAGAATACCAGGGAGAAATGCGATCCACTTCCTTAACAAAGTTCTGCAGCGTACTGGAGGCAACCTGCCTGTAATGCAGTGATCACTGACTTTGAGGAGGCCATGATAGAGTGAGTCCCTGCTCTTGATCTACACCCCATTTATAGTACTCTTTAAGCAAAGCGAAAGTAAACACAGTGCTCTGCTCCCTTATCTACGGAAGGCTTAGAAGATACCTCAGTGTTGCCACTTATCTACGTCGGACTGACAACACCTCATTTTTCAGCACCAGCCTCGATGGACAGAATAAGAAACAGAATGAGGGCCAGGGCAACCAAGACTAGAGCTTCTACTGCCCCTTCCTAGGGTGCATCTAGATTAAGACCGAAATCAATAGGGATAAGAGGGTCACGATGAGACATACCTCTCCAAACTTACCTTTTCCCTGCAGTTCTGAATCCACCCCATTTTCAGGGGTTCTCCTCAATGCCAGCGATGTTGATCCTGGGTTTATGGCACCGGATGACCTGCGCTACCATCTCGCCAGCAAGAACACATGCAGGACACTCAGATCTTTCTGCAGTAAAGCTTTAATACATCTCCAGAGATAGATGAACAGCTTCAAGTCAGGAGATCCAGAGAGCAGAAAACCCCTCCCTTATATAGGTTGCAAAGTATGGTTAGAAATTCGGTTGGAGACGTGAATCACCGGAATTGTCTGCCCACCATCAGCCTGATGACGCCATTGGAGAGGCAGGGCTCAGGTAATGGAAAGATACCATGACGCCTGAGCGTACTCACCATGAGCAATGGTGACAATGGTGTTGTCAGCGCCATCTTGTATTGGTGACCATGAGGGCGGCTCCTCACAGTGGTAGAAGTAATTACAGGGTTTCTCTGATCCTGATTTGAATTTGGTACCTGATATCTGTCTAAATAAGTGTCCATTTTATCCAGATTTTCAAGTTTTGTTGAGTACAGCCTTGAATAGTAGGATCTGATGATATTTAAAATTTACTAAATTTCTGGTGTTATTTCTCCCTTTTCATTTCTGATTTTGCTAAATTGGATACTGTTCTTGTGTTCTGTATTTAGTCTGTCTAATGGTTTATCTATCTTGTTGATTTTCTCAAAGAACAAGCTCCCAGTTTGTTTGATTATTTTTGTATTGTTCCTTTGTTTCCACTTGGATGATTTTAGCACTGAGTTTGATTATTTCCTGACTTCAACTCCTTTTGGGTGAATTTGCTTCCTTTTGTTCTATAGTGTTAAGGTGGGATGTCAACCTACTCCTATATCCTCTCTCCGGTTTTTTTAGAGGCATTCAGAGAGAGCTATGAGTGTCCCTCTTAGGGCTATTTTCATTGTGTTCCATAACTTGCAGTATGTTGTAGCTACATTTTCATTAAACTCTGAAAAGTCTTTAATTTAGTTCTATATTTCTTCCTTGACTGTTTTGTCACTGACTAGATTGTTGTACACATTCCACGTGTATGTGGGTTTTCAATTATTTATATTATTGTTGAAGTTAGTCTGTGGTGATCTGATAGGAAGCAGGAAATTATTTCAATAATTTTATATCTGTTGAGGCATGTTGTGTGACTGAGTGTATGGTCAATTTTTGAGAAGGCATCTTGAAGTCCTGAGAAGAAGGGAAATTCGTTTGTTTTAGGATAAAATGTTCTATAGATATCAACTAAACGTATTTGCTTCATAAATTCTACAAGTTTCACCGTGTATCTTTTTAGTTTTAGTTTCCAGGATCTGTCCATTAATGAGGGAGGGGTGTTGAAGTCTTCCAATATTATTGTGTGTGGTACAATGTGAGTTTTGAGCTTTACTAAAGTTTCTTTTATGAATGTGGATGTCATTGCATTTGGAGTATAAATGTTTAGATTTGGGAGTCCATCTTGGTAAATATTAACTTTAATGAATATGACGTTTCCCGCCTTGCCTATTTTAATAACTTTTGGTTGAAAGTCAATTTTATTTGATATTAGAATGGCTGCTCCACCTTATTTCTTCGGATCATTTGCTTGGAAAGTTCTTTTCCAGCCTTTTAGTCTGAGGTAATGTCTGACTTTGTCCTTGGTGTTTGTTTTTGGTATGCTGAATATTGCTTACACATCCATTTTTTTATTCTATGCCTTTTTACTGGTGAACTGAGTCCACTGATATTAAGAGATACTAAGAAAAGTCCTTGTTGCTTCCTGTTATTTTTGTTATTAGAGTTGGAATTTTGTTCATGTAGCTATCTTCTTTTAGGTTTCCTTCAACTTTAATTTCTTCTTTTTTCTTGAGTGTAATTTCCCTCTTTATATTGAAATTGTCCCTTTATTATCGTTTGATGTGCTGGATGCATTGGAAGATATTGTGTAAATATTGTTTTGTCACAGAATACCTTGTTTTCCCAAGATATGTTAAAAGAGTTTTGCTTCATATAGTAGTCTTGGCTGGCATTTCTGCTCTCTCACATTCTGTATGACATCTGCCCTAGATTTTCTCCTTTCATAGTCTCAGGGGAGAAGTTATGTGTAATCCTGATAGATCTTGCTTTATATATTACTTGACCATTTCCCTTACTGCTTTTAATATTCTTTCTTTGTTTTGTGCATTTGGTGTTTTGACTATTATATGATGGCAGAAATTATTTTTTTTCCGGTCCAAATAATTTGGCGTTCTGTAGTCTCCTTGTTTATTCATGAGCATATCTTTCTTTAAGTTAGAGAATTTTTTTTTCTATAATATTGGTAAAAATATTCAATAGCCCTAATTTGGAAACCTTACTTCTCATCTATACCTATGCCGGATTTCATGTACGTAATTATGTCATTTCTAAAAGCTGTTTCAAAAATTCACCTGGGCAGTATTTCCTGAGAAATTCAAATCATTAATACTTTATCCCCTTTTACTAATATAGCATATTATGTTTCCATTTTTTTTTGTCTATATAGTACAGAGCCCATCATTTGACAAAGATGAGAATATATCACCTCAGGTAGAAACAGATGAAGATACGGTGTAATATTTTCATTTTTTCCCATTTTGATAGAGTACTTCAACAGTAGTGTTTGTGAAACCTTAACTGGAGAAGTAGATTCAGGAAAAAGAGCAATTCAGGGTCAGATGCTCTTATATGTGTAGTTCAAGACCAGATTGTGGTCCTTTAGACCTGGTGATCACAAAAATATAGCAACTAGTACAATACAACCACCTGCATGAGATGTTCCCAGATATACACACAAAGAAAAGGAGAACCATTATAAAAATAAGAGAAGGACCATTTACGAAGAAGAAGGATCTCAGCAATGGTAGTACAGTTATGAAGAAGTGCTGTGAGGTGTAAATGTATGAATTGTTTAAAGTAAATATTACAAGTTTTTTTTGGAATTCTACCATGTATTGTATATGGATATGATATTTGATTCAAACCAAATATTATATATTTATTAAAAATAATTAAAATAATTTTCTGTGTAAAGTTTTGTGTGTGGTAGAAAAAATGTCCTATGGTGAGACTCCAACTTAAAGTGTATCTCGCAGGAAGGTAAATCCCCTAGACATTCCCCAAGCTTGTTTTCCCTGATCTCTGAAAATACAGCTAGGAAGAAGCTCTTTGTTCTCTATAGCCAGCAAAAAGGCTTTTTGTTTCTATACTTTTCAACCAGAGATGCCTGCCTTCCTGTGCCAAGGACAAGGTGATAAAAATTTAGAAAGGAATCACGCCCCACTCCTGCCTTGTAAATTTCAACAAGAACACCAGGAAGAGAGGAACTCCCCTACAAACATTTCCCAACTCCTCCCAACTCTCCCCCCAACTCCTCCCAATTCCTCAGCTAGCTGTTAAAAGCCCCTTACTGTCACAGCTCGGTGTCAAACTCCCCTGCCCTGCTAGGCAGAGTGACTTTGTCCTCAGCCAGCTAATAGTAAAAACTCTTGCAGTTTGCGTCAGTTGTGGTTTTCTCTTGGGTCATTGGGGTGCTGGCCAGCTCATTCCAGGACTTGAGAGGAGGCCCAGCTTCTGAGGTCTTACATTTGGGGGCTTCTCCACCATGATTTGTGGCCTACCCCAATTCTCAGAGACCCTGCTTGGAGGTAGGATTCTATCTTTGTCTGTATCTTTGTCTCTATCTTTTTCTATAACTTTCCTCTATCTTTGTCTCTATCTTTTTGTGCCAGCTCTGTTTGAATTCACTATTCTCCATGTGCAGTTGTAAATGCTCGTGAGAGCAACGAACTCCCTTTTTCAGATGGAAAAGGGTTACTGACAGACATGTCAGGAGAAACCGGCTGCCACCCTTTGGGACATCCCAGGAGTTCTGAGGGAGTTCCAGGGATACCTGGAGATCTCCTATCAGTGTGCCAAGTGAGAGTGTGCTCACTCGGCTGTCTGTTTCTGTTACTGGGTGCCAAGTGAGTGTGTGATCTCTCGGCCATCTTATTGGGGCCTGGTCTTGGTTATTGTAATCTTTTTTGTGTATATATTTTTTTCCCTGTATGTGACTCTGATGATGGGACCGACTATTAACATGCCCCTTGGACTGACCCTTGATCACTCGACTGAAATTAAGACTAACACTCACATTCTCTCTGTGGATGTCTGAAATAGATTTTAGAGAACTTTCTGATCTACAGAATGGCCATCTTTGATGATAGTTGGCCACTAGAGGGCACTCTTTGTTTGGTTCTGTTTTCAGCTCTTAAAGTTGTTTTACAGAGGGGACCAGGGTCTCAGCCAGATTACGTGCCCTACATTCTCATCTAGAAAAATTTAGCACAGGATCCCCCCTCTCCCATCCTGTTTAAAGACTTGGGTTAAAAAGAATAATCCAGGCTCCCCAGTCCTGGCCCTCTGCCACCCAGAGGTGAAAAAAAAGTTAAAACTGGCACAGGTTGAACTGCAGCCCTCGGTTTCTCCCAAGATCTATCCAGAGTAAGAAGAACCTCAAAAATGGCATAGCACCCCACCCCCATATTCCCTACTGGTCCCCTCCAAGAACTCTCAACAGGGTGCCACTAGATATTTGGGGAGGGACCAGTTGCTAAAGCCCAAGGCCAGTGAGCTCGAAGCCCAGAGTGACCAGATTCAACCATTGCACTGCCTTTATGTACTTATGACCCTCTTCCAGCAGGCCCCAGACAACTGCTGACCCTTCAGTAATGGACCTTTTTCTCCTCTGAACTCTATAACTGGAAGGCAAATCACACCTCCCTTCTTTGAAAACCCCTCTAGCCTCCTAATCTAATGGAATCTCTCATATTCTCTCTTCAGCCTACTTGGGATGACTGTCAGCAGCTACAGATTCTTTCACCACAGAAGAGAAGGAGAGGATTCTGAGAGGAAAGAAAGAGCATGCTGGGGGCCAATTGACTACCCATAAAACTTCTAA
The DNA here is from genome assembly GCF_000001635.26 of Mus musculus. Taxonomy (NCBI): domain Eukaryota; kingdom Metazoa; phylum Chordata; class Mammalia; order Rodentia; family Muridae; genus Mus; species Mus musculus. The sequence continues at coordinate 63,356,835 of NC_000087.7, read as the reverse complement.
ATGAAATGAATGCAGCCTTCCCTCTGACATGTCCTGACAGGACTGACCATATGGAGCAATTGACAATTTTCTGCTGGGCTCTGATAATAGGACTGAAAGGAGCTGGCAGGTGCCCCACCAATTTGGCCAAGGTAAGAGAGATCCTACAAGAGAAAAAGGAGCCCCCAGCAGTGTTTTTAGAATACCTCTGAAAGGTATAGAGGTGTTACACTACCTTTGACCCTACTTCGGCGTGCCAGCAGGTGACAGGTGTCATGGCTTCCATTGGGCAGTATCCTTCTGACATTAGGAAAGGGTTACAGCGTCTAGAGAGTCCGAAAATATTATCTTTACAACATCTGTTTAAGGAGTCAGAGAAAGTGTACCATAGAGAGAGAGTGACAAGCCAGCACCAGGGTATATTGTGCTCTGAGTCTGCAGACACGCTTAACGTCCCCAAAAGACCCTCAATAGGATCATAAGACCTCTGGTGAATGGAACACAACCTCTGCTCCAATCCAATCTCACAGGATCTGAGACTGCATTAATTAGGGAAGCAGAAAAACTGGCCTGACAATGGTCACAAGTCCCTCTGGTCTGTGCCAGCACCTGGGCAACTTGTTGGACGGAGTCTGAGGACAGCCCCAAGGTCCTCACAGAAACATCCACGAGATCTTAAGACCTTTGTGAATGGAAAACCACGTCTGCTCCAATCCTATCATGCAGGACCTGAGACTGCATTCATTAGGGAAGCAGATAAACCGGCCTGACCAGGGTCACAAGTCCCTTCCAATCCATTACAGCACCGGGCACCTTGGGGGCAGAGTCTGTGGACACCCCAAAGGTCCCCACAGGACTCTCCATGGGAACTTAGTACCTCTAGTGAGTGGATTACAACATCTGCCAGGAGAAAGGTTCGAACACCAGATATCTGGGACCCTTCTCTGCAAGAGGAGATCTTGCCTGCAGAGAGTACTCTGAACACTGAAACTCTGGAGAAAACTAGTCTCCGAGGTCTGCTGATAGAGGCTAACATAATCACCTGACCATTGTTATGGCAACTATTAGAAAACAAAGCATTTAATTGGAGGCTTTGTTACATTTTCAGAAGATTGGTCAATCATCACGTGAGGTACCCCATCACTGGAGCAATAGAGAACTATTGATCCTTAGGCAAAAAGAGAGATTCCGCCATTGTATTGGCTTCTTGAAAACTCAAACTCATCCTTGTTGACACACCTATCCTCCAATGAAGCCACACCTTCTCGTATTCCTTCTAATCTTTAAACTCACTGCCACTTCCTGGTAATGAAATATTCATATATATGTGTCTATAGGGGATTTATTATTCAAACCACCACTTTTCCCATGGCTCGATCAGCTATTTTTTTTAAATATAACCTAAAGGGCTCCCATTTATTAAGGACTACTTATGAGCTTAGCCACAGTGATGGGCCCTCCCACATCAATCATTAGACTAGAAAATAACCCATAGACTTACCTAATGACTAAGTGATTGGAGACAGATGTTCAATTGTTCTCTCTTCTCAGGTAACTGTAGATTGTGAAGATTGGGAAAAAAAATAATGTTCCATCACAGTAATGTTTAACTTACTCCATAACCTACACAATCATTACTCAACACCATCTATTGCATTCTGCCCCTGCATAGACACTTTCCATGTATGGCATAAGTGAAGGGTGACTACCTCCATCAGCAAGGATACTCAATAATATGTGCCATGAACTGAGTATTTCCTATAGCCTCACAACCCCCACATTCTACTGTGTGTTACACTTATTGGGGGACTTGCTAATCTGTCCAATATCCTGCCACCAAAGCTATGACAAAAAAAAAATCCTCATCAGGAAATCCAATGAATTTTACCTGATTTCTTTCTCCTGAGGCAACTGAGAGTTATCCCTTAATGCTTATATTAGTGTCTGATTCATCTGTAATAAACCCACTACTATTAACAGCTACATCACAGGAGGTATGACAAATACCATCTCCCATGAGTTGGCCAAGCCTTTTCAGCAGCTTTTTTGAAGTATCCTTTCTATACTAAAATATCCATTGATTCCTTTATTTTTAAGTGTGTACTTTAATGATTTTAACACATTTTCACCTCCGTTCCATTTTCCCATCATTTTCTGCTACTTCATATGATATTGCAATCTATTAAAATATAGTAGTGAATACAGTGAAAGGACCAGTGTGTGAAGCAGCAAATTTCTTTATTTCTCAGACAACAGATACACTGCCAGAATCTTCCAGGTACAACTGCTTGGTAACTTTGTGTCTAATGTTAGCATGATTCTTCCAGAAAAAAGCTTAAAGAATTAAACCATGGTTACTCTGGACCAGACAAGTCAGTATCACTAGTGAAAAACATTCATGTAAATCATTTTCATTACTGTTACAATGTGCCTTAGCAGCAAGGAAAACAGGTCCATGGTCACAAGAGTATGAAAGAGGCATCAAGGAGCACAGTTGTCCTACTTATTAGCAGCCAGTAAGCATCAACACAGGAAGCGACCAAAGACAATAAATACCTTCCAAGACATGTTCCCAATGACCATGTTCCTTTACAAGTGCCTCACCCCTTCCATGCACACCCATCAATCAATTAACTCATTGATTAAAGCCCTCAGGGTCCAATCACTTTTCAGATTGTGTATATTGTTCTACCTTTGAACATTGTACTTCGGAACAAAATCTTCATCAAAGACCCACGACTGACATTGCAAACCCATTTCACCACAGAATTCTTTATGTTACAAAATGTGATGGAATGTATCTGTCTCTTTAAGGGTATCTCTGTCTAGAAGTTACAAAAGCAGAACGTCCAGGCCAACAGAATCATCAACTCCATGAGCTTTTTTTTTTTTTTTTTTTTTTAATATGAGTTCAAGAAGAAGGAAAATGCAATGCAAGTTAAGGGTCTTGATCCCCTATCCATCCAGCATAAAACCATAGGGTGGACCCAGAAGTTTAGGTCAAAAGTGTAAATTTCACCTATACTACAAACAACTGTGATGATTTCTAGCCATCTCCAGTTTCAGTGTGGTATTTAGTCCCACCATCTACATCAAGGCATATTGCCTAATGTGAAATAATGCCAGCCGTTTATTGCAAAAACCACTATGTGTTGACTTGGATGTAAAAGGAGACATCAATAATATAGACACACTTGTACACACACACATACTCACAGAAAGAGGCAAGAAGTAGAGGAGCTGAGTCTTAGGATCATGTGAATCATGAAGGATTTGTTTTACATTACCTACAAGAAGGATCCAGCTCTCTATGCTTATCAGCTCCTGGATGACTACAAGGAAGGTAACCTCCACATGATTCCAGACACTCCTCCGGCTGAGGAGAGATCAGGAGATGACAGTGATGTGTTGATAGGTAACTGGATGCAGTACACCAGAAAAGATGGTTCCAAAAAGTTTGGAAAGGTTGTTTACCAATTTCTAGCCAATCCTTCCATGTACTTTATCAAGTTTCATGGTGACATCCATATCTATGTCTATACTATGGTGCCAAAGATTCTTGAAGTTGAAAAATCATAAAGTACAGAAACGTAAACATATAGGACTGGAAGAAAAAAAAAAGTTTTTTTTTTTTACTGTGTTAGCTACATAAGGGTCTTTGACAATCCCAGTATCTTTGCCAATAAAATGTGTTTTGTTCTAAAAATGTAAATGTGTGACATGACATGCTGTAAGTGAACAATTTGCTGGAAGAGATGGCCTACAGTGGAAGGAACATCAAATGAAGATGAAAGTTTCATTTCAGGCGGTGAACAGTACATACATCTAAAATCATACATGCTAAAAGGAACAGCTTCTCTGGTCTGCATGCAGAATAAGGAATTGGAGATGGAACTTGGAGGAGCAGGGATGGCAGAAAAAGATGGATGTTTAGGAAGTAGGGGAGAAGGACAGGACATAGTTAGAACCTCTGATGTGAAGACTGAAGGAGAAACAAAAATTTGGGGAAAGTCGGAGATTTAAAAGAAATGTGGCCTTGTTGCACAAGGTGAAACCCAGAAAACTGATTGAAATAGACTCAGAAATAAGAAAATCAGGTTTTCTTTGAATAATGACACTTAAAGAAACCTGTCTCACATTTTAAGATTTATTATCTTATGTGGGTGGGGATATGGCATGTGCTTTTGAGTACAGGTGAACACAGAGACATGCGTTGTCAGGTCCTCTGGAGCTGCCATTAAAGGTGATTATTTGCCATTGGATACGAAATCAAGAAACCAAATCCATTTTTCTTGTGGTGCAAAAGTGCTTGTTACCATTGATTCATCTCTCTAATCCCACAAAGATATCTTTTTTAAGAAATCCAAAATTCACATGCATAAAACAGACCAGATTGAAGATAAGAAAGTTCTAATTGATGGTGACCATTAAAAGTAATAAGGGACACACAAGGAGTAGAGGACACTGAGAGACAAATGAATTCTAAGTTGGAGTTCTCAAAAAGTTAAGCTGGAGACACAGGAAGAAGAGAAATTTTAAGGAAATACTCAAACTTGGGCCATATCCACATTGGCTTCTTTGTTTTCTTAACAAATAGCCAGCCTGTCATTACAGATGGGTGTGTTTGTGTGTGTGTGTGTGTGTGTGGGTGTGTGTGTTTGTGAGTGTGCGTGTGTGTCCATTTTTACACAGGCAATCTAGACTAGTGAATGTTTATATTTATGAGACTCCCTAAATCATCACAGAAACCTTGATTTTGTGTAATCAGTTCCAAAAGTAAAGTAAAACAGAAAATGAATATGCTGTGAGATAATTTTGGGTTGGAATGGATCCTGAGTTCCTTCCGTGAGCACTCTTTCCCTGTGATGAATCCTGTGATCTTTTGCAGGTCTCCAATGAGATCCTCAGATAACCATAAAAAGCCCCACAGTGGCCTGTTCCACCTAGCTCTCCTCTAAACACATGACCCCCTACATACCTATGTATAACTTCAGCCTGTCTATAGCCTGGAAATTCTAGTCTTTTACTTATATGTGACCTCATTCTCAGAAAACACTGAAGGTGTAACCAATGCATATATGCTTACCTCTTTTCTACGCCAGTTGTCATGGGTTTCAAATGTTATGAGTTTGCCCACTTTGTGGGTCACTTCCTGAGGAGCCCATGTACTTCATGGATGTCTGCCTGGGTTCCATCTATACTCTGAGAGTTTTTTTTTTTTTTTCTTTTTTGAGGCAAGAATGCCATGGACTCAGTCATTACAATTTTCCTCTCTAGAATAAGTTTGTATGCTTCAACATTTGATAATAATCTCTATTGTTGATTAATTTTAATATCTGGGAGAGTTTCTGCAGTAACTGATTCTCTTAGGGATTAGTTGCTGTGAAAAGACACCATGTCAAAGGCCACTCATAAGAGACAACATTTCATTAGGGCTTTTCTACGTTTCATTACACGTTCAGAGATTTACTCCACAATCATCAAGGCAGAAAATATGGCTGTGTCTATGCAGACATGGTGGTGGAGAGGAAGTTTAGAATTATGCATCTTCATCCAAATGCTTCCAGGAAAAACTATGTATTCTGTATGCAGGGATGGTCTCTTCCACACTGGTAGAGCTTTAAAGCCCCAAAATGATATGCTTCCTCCAGCAAGGCCAGACCTATTCCTACAAGGCCACACCTCCTCATAGACATAATACATTTAGAATGCCACACTGGTTTCATAGCAATTGACAAGATCTAGCTTCTTCAAAGAGGAGGAGCCTCAGTTGAGAAGATGCCTCCACAAGATCCAGCTGTTAGGAAATTTCATAATTGGTGGGAGAGCACCCACTCCATTGTGGGTGTTGACATCCTTGTATTAGTAGTCCTGGGTTCTTTAAGAAAGCAAGCTAAGCAAGACTAGAGGAGCAAGACAATAAGCATCACCACACCATAGCCTCTGAATAAGCTCCTGGCTCCAGGATCCTTTGTTGTTTCAGTTTCTGTCCCAACTTCTTTGATAATTAACAACAATGTGGAAGTATAAGCTGAATAAAACCTTTGCTATGGAATTTGCTCTTTGGACATGGTGGATCCTTACAACAATAAACATAGTAAGACTTTCATCGGAAAAATGTCTAACAGTGCCAATGCCACTTATCTTAAAACCACAAATAATAGTGTGTAGACATTTTATTTTTATTTAAAGGTAAGATATACTCGTGTACCTACCTGAGATGTAAATGTTCTAGTTTGCTTCTTTCTCACTATGTAGAATACTACAATCAAAAATAACTTTGGAAATAGAAGGGTTATAGTCTATCACCGAGGAAGAATAAACAGGAAGTTGTATCAGTAACAGCAAAAAACTGCTTATTGGCTTGCCACTGTCTTAGTCACTCTTTTATTGATGTGAAGAGATACCATGGATAAGGCAACTATTAGAAAACAAAACATTTAACTAGAGGCTTGCTTACATATTCAGAAGTTTGGTCATTCACCAAGGGAGGGATCCCATCACTGGAGCAATAGAGAACTATTGATCCTTAAGCAAAGAGAGAGATTCTGCCATTGCTTTGGCTTCTTGAAAACTCAAACCCATCCTTGTTGACACACCCACATCCTCCAATGAAGCCCCACCTTCTCTTATTCCTTCTAATCTTTAAACTCACTGCCACTTCCCAGTGTCTAAGTATTCATATATATGTGTCTATAGAGAACTTTCTTATTCAAACTACCAATTTTCTATGGCTTGATCAGCTTTTATTATTTTAGTACAGTCTAAAAGGCTCCCAATTAAAATGACTACTGTTGAGCTTAGCCACAGTGGTGGGCCCTCCCACATCAATCATTACCCAAGAAAATATCCTATAGACTTACCTAATAACCAAGTGAATAGAGACAGATCTTCAATTGCTCTCTCTTCTCAGGTATCCGTTGATTGTCAAGATTGGGAAAAAATAAAGTCCCATTACAGGAATATTTTACTGACTCCACAACCTACCCAAACATTACTGAACAGCATTTCCTCCTCTCTGCCCCTTCATAGACCCACTTCCATGCATGGCATAAGTGAAGGATAACTTCTTTCATCAGCATGGATACTCAATAATAGGTGAAATGATGTGAATATGTCCTATAGCCACACAACCCCCCACATTCTACTGTGTGTTACACTTACTGGGGTACAACCCAATCTGTCCAATTTCCTGCCAACTCAGCTATGAGAAAAAAAAATCTCCTCATCAATAGATCCAATGAATTTTACCTGATTTCTTTCTCCTGGGGCAACTCAGTGTTATCCCTTCATGCATATATTGGTGTCTTATTCATCTGTAATAAAACCACTACTATTAATAAATACATCACAGGAGATATGACAAATACTAACTCCCATGAGCAGCTGCACAGTTGGCCAAGCCTTTTCAGTGCTTTTTTGAAGTTTCCTTTGTATACTAAAAAATCAATTGATTTCTTTAAGTGTATAATTTAATGATTCTAACACATTTTCACCTCCATTCCATTTTCCCCTCATTTTCTGCTTCTTCATATGATATTGCAATCTATTAAAATACAGTACTGAAGGCAGCGGGAGGATCAGTGTGGGAAGCTGCAAAGTTCTTTATTTCTAAAACAACAGATACACTGTCTAAATATTCCAGATACAACTTTTTGGTAACTTTGGGTCTACTCTTAGCATGAAATTTCTAGAAAAAAATAAAACTTAAAGAATTAAGCCATGGTTCCTCTGGACCAGAGAGTTCAGTATCACTAATGAGTCATATTCATGTCAATCATTTTCATCACTGTTACAAGATGCCTAGCAACAAGGAAAACAGGTCCATGGTCACAAGAGTATGAAAGGGGCATGAATGAGCACAATTGTCCAACTTATTGGCAGCCAGTAAACATCAACACAGGAAGCGACCAAATACAATAAACACCTTCCAAGACATGTTCCCAATGACCATGTTCCTTTACAAGTTTCTCACCCCTTCCATGCACACCCATCAATCAACGCATAGATTAAAGCCCTCAGTGTCCAATCACTTTTCAGATTGAGTATATTGTTCTACCTATGAACATTGTACTTCGGACCAAAACCTTCATCAAAGACCCAGGACAGACATTTCAAACCCATTTCACCACAGCATTCTTTATGCTACACAAAGTGATAGGATCTATCTGTCTCTTTAAGGGTATCTCTATCAAGCAGTTCCAAAAGGAAAATGTTCAGTTAAACAGCATCAGCACCTCCAGGAGCTTTTATAAATGTGAGTTCAAGAAGAGCGAAATTGCAATGCAATTTAAGGGTCTTTGTCCCCCATCTCTGCATCTTAAAACCATAGGGTGAACACAGAAATGTAGGTCAAAAGTGTAAATTGCACCTATACTACAACTAATTGGGATGATTTCTAGCCATCTCTAGGTTCTGTCTGTTATGGAGTCCACCAAGTCTGCCTCAAGGCATATTGCCTAGTGTGAAATAGTGCCAGCAGTTGATTGCAAACAACACTATGTGTTGACTTACATGTAAAATGAGACATGTATAATATAGACATATTTGTACATACACACATACTCACAGAAAGAGGCAAGCAATAGAGGAGCTTTGTCTTAGGAACTCTCACGGAAGAGATGGTAGAAATCTTGTAAGGCAGAGAGGTCACTGAGACACTGTATGTCTCTACTGCACAAAATCAGGCCAGTCTGCCTTGCATCCCTAAGTGGTATGGTATCACCATCCATCATCCCCATCTGAGAATATATGGACTATTGATGAAGGATAGAGAATCAGTTTTCATCAAAGGTAAGGCTTTTGTATGTGATAGGTTTGTCATGCTCTACTAGTAGCCCCATGTCCAAGAGTTTATGGGCAACACAATTGATTTGAATTGGGTTGTATCAAAGGGGAGAAAAGTAGACTTGAACTTGGGAGGAGGATTAAGGTGGGAATGGGTCTGGTTTTAGTCTGGGAGGAGTTATCAAGAGAATTGGAAAGTGAATTCCATCAAAAAATTGTATGAAGTTCTCAAGGAATTAATTAATGTAGTTCTTAATATACAATGTCTGTACTGAACATATACAGACCACTTATATTTCAATCTCCTAAATAGCAACTCATTTTGTAGCACTTACATTACATTAAGTGCAAAAGTAATCCAGAGATTATTTAAAATAAAGAAGGATCAGGGGATATGGCCCAGAGACAATGCCAGGAGTGTGTTCAAACATTCACCTACAACACCAGTGCTTAAGATTTTGGGAGGGGCAGAGACAGGAAGATGATTGTGGCTTCCTGAAAGCCAGGCTCACTACCAGCTCAGCAAGAAACCCAGTCACAAGGGGATAAGTTATGGAGGAAAAGAGTAGATCACACTATACCCTTCCCTAGCCTCTGAACTTACCTGTACAGTTCTCTATGCAGACTCACATAAATATGATTAAAATATGCAAGAGGTTATTTTGCATAGCTTATGTTCAAAAGCAGTGTTGTTTTAGACTAGAATCCTGAGGACTTTATATCATTATAGTTCCTGGAGCAAACTCCCAAGATATAGATGATGGGTATATCTTCTTACTGTGCAAAGGAAACCTCAGTTAAGTGTGTGTCAGTGACTCCAAAGAGCTTTCCTCCTCTATGTTCCTTTATATAGCATAGAATGATCTGTAAATAATGAAAATATGAAAACAAAGCTTTTTTTTGAGATTTTAGGCTTGTGTTAAAATCATATGTATAACATTGTATTAAATGGAAGTGAAATCTTCAGCTCTCAGGAACAATACAGTCAATGCTGTAGGCTTCTGTTTTGTCCCATTGTGAACAAAATTAATTGCACATCAACAGGTCCCACACTTTTAACTAAATCAGGGAGAAGGGCTATGTTTCCGTACAAATAAGTAATGTCAATGTGATTATTCAAGTAGAAATCTGGCAGGGTTAGGATGCGTTTGGCTTATGTGATAGTGATGACTGATTAGTCTCTTGTTATTCAAATAACCCTTACCTCTGAGAAAAGACAAGTAATGATATAAGATATACTACGAAGTGACATGGACACTTACTAGATTTCATTTTCCTTTACAAACTTTAGTTGTTTGAAAAATTGTGGCCCACAGAAGCTCAAATATTCAAAGGTGTTAGTTTTCCAGGTGGTGAGATGTTAAGAAAGAATTAGGATTTGTATTTTTATTAAAGGAGATTTGTCACTATTCTTTGAAATATCAAAAATCCATCAGGCTCTCTCTCTCTCATTCTTACTCTCTCCTCATTCTCTCTCTGTCTCTGTCTCTTTGTCTCTGTCTCTGTCTCTATCTCTGTCTCTCTCTCTATCTCTCTCTTTCATTCTCTGTCTTTCTCTGTCTATGTTTGTTGTCTGTAGTATTGCTTGTGAGCTCTCAGCTACTGCTCTACACATGTGTGCCTGAGTGTTGCCATGGTGTTTACCATGATGTCCTGGAGTCGCCTTCTGAAACTTTAAGACCACAATTAAATATTTCATCTTATAATTTGGTGTGGTCATGATGTCTCACATCGTTAGAACAGTAACCAAGACATCCATATTCCAGTTAATTTTTTCAATCGTTCTGTATTTATTTCATTAAAGTTACCTTTTGTCCATTGAAAAGTTTTAAGAATACTATTAAAGATACTGAACAAATAGTGCCAATAGAAGTAGCACTGTTAGGAGGTGTGGCCTTGTTGAAGTATGTGTGACCCTGTTGGAGTAGATGTGGCCTTGTTGGAGGAAATGTAATACTGTGCTTGTGGACTTTGAGGTCGGGTATGCTTAAGCTGTCCCCAGTGTGACACACAGTCTCTATCTTCTACCTGTGTATCAAGATGTAAAACTCTCAGCTCCTTCTCTAGCATTGTGTCTGTCTGAATGCTTCCATATTTCCAGTCATGATAATAATGGATTAAACCTCTGAAAACAAGTTACAAAGTGTTCAAGAGTTACTGTGATCCTGTAGACTCTTCATGGCAAAAAAACCCAAAGTAACACAAACACAAACATTCAAAAACACATTTGATATTTTGACTATTCTTGGCCTAGGGAGTGGCACTACTGGGAGCTAATAACCTTGTTGCAGTAAGTTTGGCCTTGTTGAAAGAAATTTATCTTTGTGAACATGGACTTTAATGCCCTCTGCCTAGCTGCCTGAAAGCTAATCATTTCCTAGCACCCTTCAGATGAAGATGTAGAACTGTCAGCTCCAAATGCACATGCCTGCCAGGATCCTGCCATATTCCTACCTTGATGATAATGGACTGAATTTCTGAACCTGTAAGCCAGGGTAAATTGAAAAGTGTCTCTGCTGATAGTTGGTTGCTATTCCAGAAAGACCAAAAGTTATGACGTACCATCCAGAGTCTGAGAATACATTGGTTTAGCTTCTAGCATTTGACAGAAAACAGGATTAACAAGACAATGAGAATATAAAACTTCCTATTTCATATAGACACATGGGTTATAGATCTGCGGAACTCAAGGTTTCATGGGTGGTATGGTAGGGTGATTAGTGTCTGTATATGAGTGCAGTGTCTGTTCCCAAGTCTGATGTCACACATACACATATGTTCAGTAATGAGTAGAATATCTTCAACACTTGCTCTCTTAGAGTGAAACCCTCTCACCATTTTGACTAGTTTGACTGGCCAATACACTATTGGGATATCTACCTGTCTCCACCCCACAGTGTTGCAGATATGAATAGACATGCCTGGAATTTTACAGAGGTGCTGAGAATACATGAACTCCACTGAGCCATCTTCCCAGCCCCCAGCAGGGTATTGTTTATTGAAATCAATGATCATATCAGTAGAGAAATGAAAACCAACATGACCCTGATATTTTAACTTACCTCCACCTTACACCAACTAAATGAATTTTAAATATAAATTTAATTTATGTCCAAATGAATCCAGATTACGTTCTAATGAAAGATAAATTTGGAGTGTATCCAGATGAAAGCTATGTTAGTATATTTTTGGCCTTTTATATTGAGAATAACCTATATTTTCGGTACACTAGGAGAGCAAATGCATGTAAATGAGTTCAACCAAAGAAAATCTTTGTTCCAGTGAATTTCTTTGTAAAATAAAGTTGAAAATCATGCATTTCAGTTATATATATTTAATTTTTTTGAGTATGTTATTATGGGTTCATGTGAGTTTTCTTGGATTCCGATTGCAGAATTAGAGTATAGGGGACCTGATTATGTGGCACTATTATTTTTTATTAATTAGTTCATTCATTGTCCACCTTCCTACTGTTCCACATCCCATATCTACTGCCCATCCCCTTTCTCCAAGGGAAAGTCCCCATCCTACCGGATCTCTAAACACCTTGATGTCTCTAGTTTGTTGAGAATTTGGTGCATCATTTCTGATTGAATAGAGATCAAGCAGATTTTTTTCTGTGTATGTTTTAGAGACCTTCTGATAGTTCATATATGCTGCCTGTTTGGTTGTCTAGCATTTGGGAGAATTCTAGGTCCATAGCATTTGAGACAACTGGTCCTGTCAGCCTCCTTCAGTCTTTCTCAAATTAAACCAATGGTTCTGCTGATTCTGTCCATTGGTTGTTTGCATACATCTGCATCTGACTGTTTCACCTGCTCATTATTTCTTCATAAGTACAGTCATCCTAGCATTCATATTACAAGTATCTGAATTCAGAAACATACAGAGGCTGTGTACTGCAAGCAGGTCTTCTGCAAAAGCAATATATAATATAAGTACTAAAATTGATATCAGTGCTCTACAATATTCTATTCTATGTGATGAAATCTCTCTCACTCTTTCTCTCTCTCTCTCTCTCTCAATATATATATTCCTCTAACACTTAGTATGAATAAAAATTCTCTTATATTCTCTCCTACAAAGGAGATGATATTGGCATGTCATCTGCAACATTCATTCACTTTCCTACACAGTTTGTGCTTTCTCTTAGCAATCAACTAATATCTAAATCACACATGCACTCAGATTACAAAGTAAGGTATCTGAGCTCATACAAACTGTTATTCTGAGTCAGAGTAGTTGGAGGACAATTCCAAACTGTAGTTACGTCCAAGAGCATGGACTTTAACAACTTGTGAATCAGTAGAAGAGACAATGTATAGATGCGTTTGTTTCTTTTGGTTTGGTTTGGTTTAGCTTATTGTGGTTACCCACAATCATTATAAGAAATACAGAGAAACACAAATTAATGCCTGTATCTTGAACTGAATGCAAACAGGGGCCTTAGAACCAACATTATATTTCTGTTACAATATACAATATACATTTTAGAGATTTTTTTTATTTATTAGCTATTATACCCACTGCAACAAGTTTAAGAAATATTCCTAGTGACCCAAATAGCAGCTTTATGATTCAGATGCAGATATTTTCACCCAATCAATGGATTGAAGCATCTGACCCCTGTTGTTGAATTAATGAGGTCAAAGATATTAAAGAAGAGGGCATCCCTGTGGTAGGATCCCTGTCTCAATTAAAGTGTTCCCCCAAGATGTCTGAAATTGTGGCCCAACAAAGAGACAGAATGCACCTGCTGATATGAGGCCTCCAACACATATACAGGAGAGGATTGCTGGGAGGAGAACTCTACAATTCCACTCTCCCCACTGGAGGGCATTTCATCTAATGTTTTTTTTTTGTTTTTTTTTTTTTTTAATTCCTTAGAGTCTCTCACATCCCAGGTCTCTGGTTTACTCTAGAGCGTTTTCTCATTTCCTCCTTCACAAAGTTGCCTGTTTCCATTCTTTTCGCTGGTCTTCATCAATTCAGTCCTGTTTCCCACAACCACAGTACCTGATAAAATTCCTCTATTCTCCTTCTTGTCCCATTTCCCACCCAGGTCTCTCCCTTCCCCTATCTGTATTGATTTTTTAACCTTCTTATCATTTCTAATTATGTTTATGACTAATAAAATAATTGAAGTTTATTTTTTTGATTCATTATCTTATTAGTTTCCAAAGGGATGATATACAAATACCAAAGGTACATTGGTTTAATTTTATTTCATTTCATTTGATTTTTGAGATAGGCAGTTAGTATGTTTTGTATTCTCCAGGAAGGTCTAGAGTGTTGAGGTTCAGCATTCCATGCTAGTACCATTACAGGTATGTAAAAACTTACCTGGCTTTAATTGCTTATAATAAAATAGTCCCAAAAAATCTATAAACACTATAAAATAAACACTTTCCAGTCTGAGAGATGAAAATATTTCCTGTTCATTTACAAACCTCATTGATAGAAAGTATATTTGTTTCTTGAAACAAACTAAACTGCTAACTGAGTGCCATGATTAGCCCCCTCTCTGGTTTCCAGGCTCTGCCGCTTCTTTCTGTTCCCATTATTATTGATGCTCTCGAACAGGGGAATGCCAGGCCTACGACAGGAGAGTGAGTGGGTAAGGGGAAGGGTTGGGGGAACATACAGGGGAATTTTGGGATAGCATTTGAAATCTAAATGAAGAAAACATCTAATTGAAAAAAAAAACTTAAGTGTATTCACATATGTACACAGGGACATGTGGCACATATGTACATAATTTAAAATTATCATTCCTTTTCAATACTCTGTTTTTCATTTATTTTATTATTATTAATATATATGGCAATTCTGAAACTTACTTTGTAGACTAGATTGTCCTCAAACTGAGATTTGCCTACCTCTGCCTTCCAAAAACTGAGATAAAAGGTGTGTGCCACCACCACCTGGCTTCCGAAATATTTTTTACTTAGTGGGAGATGTCCATTATTTTTTTCCTGTTAGGATATATCAAAATCATCAAGATGTCATATTTCCTTAATCAATTTATGAGATTAAATCAATCCCTGTAAAAATATGTCAGGTACTTTTGGAGACAGGTAAGTTTACAAGAAACATCATTTAAAAAATATTTTATTTCTGGAGCCAAAACCTTGAGTAGACCTTGCATGCAAACTCTGTAGCTAGCCTTATAACACCCGGAGGCAACTCCACTGCCAGGCATCTAACATTCATAGGATCCGATGATCAGACAAGAGGAAGACACAACATCTTTTCCCAACACCTTGAGTAGAGGGTAACAGAAAGACACAGGCATGCAGGAACTCCACCAGACCAGTGGTATGGATTGCATCCATTCTGTCTGGGACAGGGCCCTGAGCAGTCCTTGGATGCAAACTCAGCAGCCAGCCCCATAACACCCAGAGGAAGCTCCACTACCTGAAGATCTAACATGGCCAGGGTCAGAGGATCCCAGGAACCTAGGAGCTTAGTCACACCAGGATCTCAAGGTTCCAAGGGCAGCTTGACTCCCAGGATGTCAGACCCACCCAGCATCTCAAAATCACAGTATACCGTAATAACAGGATCACAGAGAAAGCTAGACTTTGAAGAGTTATGACACAACCAATATCACAGGAAGGACAGTCTGATGTAGCCAGGGCATGTAGCACTTGAGATATCCAGATGGTGAGAGGCAAGGATAAGTTAATAAGCAGGAGAAACCAAAGTTATTTGGAATAATCAGAACCCAACACTTGCACCATATCAAGTGGATAACCCAACACACCCTAAAAGTAAGACATGGATCTAAAGTCACTTCTCATAGTGATGATGAAGGACTTTAAGAAGGACATTAGTAACTCTCTTAACAAAATGCAGGAGAACACAGATAAACATGTAGAAGTCCTTAAAGAGGAAACACAAAAATCTGTTAAATAGATTCAGGAAAACACAATCAAACAGGTGAAGGAGCAGAACAAAACCATCCATGATCTAAAAATGGAAATAGAAACAATTGACAATTCTCACTTAGGCCATGAAGCTATGGAACATTCCCATTTACTGAGATCCAGAGGAGTAGCCATTTGGAAGATTGTGTCCCTAAATGTGAAGGTTGTGCTGAAACTCTTATGAAAATTGAGAACAATTTTAAATATGAAAGAAAAAAAACACACAGTAAAAATTCATGTAGGCAAAATTGACAGCCTTCTATGTGTCACAAAACACACAAGCAGAGATTACAATTACAATAATTATTTTTATATCAAGGGGTCAAAACTCCTGATACAATCAATGTCCAAGAAGAGATATTTAGAGCACACACTCACCGGGGACAAACTGTCATGACTGGGACAGCATGGCAGGAAACAAAATGTTGATCTGTTTCATTGAGGGCCAGCATGGGGCCTTCTTACACTTTTGTGGAATAAGCAGCCAAGAGTTAGGTCAGAAATAGCCAGCTCCCTCAATTATGCCAAAGTAACCTATTTCTGCTAGGGAACAGTCCCAAATGTTCCACAAACTTGCTAGACTGTTCCACTAGTTTGAGACACCTGAGACTGTGGGAAAATTTCACACCCAATCTTAATGAAACTGAACCAGGCATGTCTAAAATACTTTTTGAAAATAGTTTCATTTCAATTCAGGAAAAAGGACAGAGAGCCCTGCTTTGTAATGGATGGAGTTAGTCTTTAGCTTCCATTGTGCACTCTAAATGAAACATAGTGTAAAAGAAGCAGTTTTCTATGTAGCAAGTAAGGAGTGAAAACAACACACTAATGGAGATAAAATGCAAAGAACCGGGATATATAGTAACAATTCCAATTATAAGTGTGAAAAAATAAATATACATATATGTGAGTTGTGCTTGTTATTTCCCTAATGGTTTGATTGTACAGGATAAAAAACAATAGTCTGTCCCTATTGGGACAGTTTCATTCATCATTGTGTTAGTGGATCCAATCTAGGAATTAATTGTCAGGGTTTGACAGCAAAATCCATCGGCTCAATACACCAGACATTAGCTGGAAAGTGAGGTACAAGTAGGTAATGTCCTTTGGTTTCTTCTCTCTGAGTCTGTTATATGGGCGTCCTGTCATTGTTTGTTATTATTGTTGGTTGTTGTTTTAAAATTTGAAATATTGAATGCAAAAGCAAGTGGCAGGAGCCCAACAGGTCTTTGCATTCTTACTTTCTCCTTTCCATCACTCTCCAATTCTTCCAATCCCCAGCTTTCATTCAAGAAACAATCATCAGAAACAATTGAAAATAAGACTCCTTCATCATCTTTACTTTGTGCTTGCATGTTGGCTGTAATCATCTTGAAAACATTAAAAATCAGGCTAAGATTCTGCCTATGTTTGATAGGGTTTCATTGCTGTGAAGAGACACCATGACTCAGGCAACTCTTATAAAGGAAAATTTAATAGAGGTTGTCTTACAGTTTTAGAGGGTCAGGTCAGTACATTATTATCATGGTGGGAAGCATGGCAACATCCAGGTAGAAGGGGCGATGTAGAAGGAAAGAAGTTTTCTATATCTTAATCTGAAAGCAAACAGGAGGAAGCTTGTGGCCAAAGCAGCAAGGAAAAGCATCTCTCTTCATCACTGGGCAGAGTTTGAGCACTAGATAAAAGCCAGCCTACACAATGATCAAGGCCACATCTGCTAATAGTGCCACTTCCCATGGGCCAAGGATATTCTAATCATCAAACTGCTACATACCTGCAAACACTCCTGTATGCATGTATGCACACACACACAAAGACACACACACACACACACACACACACACACACACACACACACACTTTCATGCCTATTGCACGTGAGATTGCATAAAAATATATTTGTCTATTTACACATATATTTATTTTTTACTTACTTGCTTGCTTGCTTATTGCTTACTTATTTACTTATTTACTTACTTACTTAGTTTTAAATGTTTTGCTGAAGAACTTTGTACATAAACATAATGAGTTTGAGTAAATCCATCACCATCTTGTCCTCCTTGAATTGCTCTCCATTTCTCCTGTATCACTTTTAGCCTTAATTCCATGCACATTTTAATAAAGACCACTGAGTGAATTTAGTGCTGACTACATATGTGGGGTTAGGGAAACACATCCACTGGAACATGGGCAGCCTCTGAGGAGCCAAATCTATGTAGAAAACTGGCCCTCACACCTGCAGCCACTAATTGCCAATTTTTTGGGGTGAAATTTTCTCTGCTCCCCCATCTATTCTTCAAGAACTGTGAGACAGAAAATTTTAAAAAAAGGTGTTGAGATCTGCTTAGAAAGGACTTTAATCTCAGGATATGGGAATCAAAACCAGGTAGAGATGAATTCTCTGCCGATCTGCACAGGAAAGCACAGAAATCTAGGACTATACAGAAATATCCAGTTCCAGAGAAGAAAAACAAAAGAAACAGGGGAAATTGGGAAGTACAAATAAGAATTTGAATGTACAGATTGTAAATCCTGTCTCTGGGAATAATAATCAAGATACTTTGAAAGGAACAATCAAGCCATGTTTAAAAGACTGGACACACCATTTGGCATATGTTATATAAATCAGTAAAAATAATTAAAAATGTCTCATTAAAATTCACAACAGTCCCCTTAAGTTTTTTCTTCTGGTTTTCTTCTTTAAATATCTTATTGAATCTGAAGTGATGGCTCAGAATTTCTGAACACTGGCAGCTCATGCACAGCATACACTTGGACTTGCCACATTTCCATAGGCTGTTTACAACTTCTTCTATTTTAGTAACCACAGGGAATCCACACTCCCCCTTCCCATGAGACAATGTATCCATACCTATACAGAGAATTCAAAACAAACAAAATCTCTTCAATCTGTCTCACCAATCATACATTAGGTCCAATGCTTGGGTGCTTTCTGTTTCAGGCTCACAATGATCAATGGTATATACTTTCTAGGTTGTATAACTGCACTTCATTTCTCTACCAGGAACCTTTCCTCAGATTCTGTCCTCATCAAGAATCCCATCTAATACCATCAGACACTTCTATGCATCAGAGGGAACAAGGTCTAGCTGTGTGCCTTGCAGGTTGGGTAGAGCACTGTCAATATCCCTTCTCCTCCAGCAAACCCTCTCAAGGCTCACAACGGTTGTCTTCCAGGATAAAATCTGATTGCCTAAGAGAAGGAGCAAATCATCTCTGCTTGCTCTAATGTCTAAATGACATTGCAGATTAAGAAAAAACCTAGAGCTTCCCCAAGATTCTCAGTCCGGGAGCATTTGGACAATCCATTACTTTCATAGGGTCCAAAATTGTTTGAATTCTACAGACCAATGAATTGTCCCATTAGAAGCCACCTTTCCAGCAGGTAGCAGCAGCTCCAACTGCTGTCTCCAAAGGCAGTTAAACAAAAGCAACCTGAAGAGGCAGGTGAACTGCTCCTGGTCCCACCAAGGTGACTTTGGTTTCTGGTGGGAGGGGGCAATTACATGCTGTGAGAATTCTGTTCTGTTGATGTGCTCACCCACCAAAACACTCCTCTTGGAAAGACCAGGAATGAGTTCCTCTTCCAAAATCCCTCCTCTTGCATGTGGTGTTCATTCCATGGGTGTGGGGAGTAGGCTCTATTCCTTGGGTACTCTGTTTCTAAATGAGGTGACACACAGTGATCACTCTCTCCTACCTTTCACAGATGATTGAGACTCCTAATCTAGACATTATTTTTTTATTTATTTTTTCAATCTGCGAAGGCAGATATGGTTGTTTGTGAACATTACAGTTTGCATGGACACTTCTTATATGTAATACATCAGAGGACAGAAGAGGATACAGCAGCATATGCTGCTGGAATTACAGGGAGGATGAGAAAGAAAGGGGGGGCAGGGAGTGAGAGGGAAAGAGAGAAACACAGACTGAGACTGAGATACAGAGAGATAGCAATACAGAGAGTGGGGAAGTTAGAAGGAAAGAGAGAGAGGCAGAGAGACATAGAGACAGAGAGACAGAGAGACAGATAGAGAGACAGAGAAACAGTCACAATGTAATTGCTGGAAATTGAAGCCACGACCTGTGTGATAGCAGCAAGTCTGTCAACATATACATTGTCTCTTGAGATTTTGGCTCCAATTTTGAATTGGCCAAGAAAGACCTGATGCTATGTATTCTGGAGTTGACCTTGTGTATACCATCGTATTCCTGGAAACAGTTTCACATCTAGGGAACATGACCTTTAATCAGTCTTGATGCATCTCACATATCCTATGCCCAGACACCAAAGGAGACATATGGAAGGTTTCCTGTTGTGGTCTGGTAAAAGGACGCCATTCCTGACAAGAATCTCCAGAAGAATAAAGCCAATACAGTCGAAACAACCTTAGCCCTGGTCAGAGTGAGATACCTGCCTTCTTAAGGCTTCTCAGTACAGCTTTATATAGTGTATTAGCTTACTCTTGGTTAGAATTCACCACAGATCACAAACATCCTATTCAGATTTCTCTCTCTTTATCTATTTTTTTCTTGTTGTAGTGGTGGTGATTTTTTAAGAAAGACTTATAAGAATTAATTTACTCTTAGATGAATTTGGACCTTTTGAGAAAGATTGTGTTCCTACACCATTTTTCGCTCATGAGAAAATGGGGAGGTGGTACATGGCTTAGAGTATAAGATCATTGGCCCCTGTGCACAGGTTACAGGATTCAATTACCAGGGCCCATCTTGTTTGTCACAGCCACAGGTAAGTGCTGTTTCAGGGGATCTGATACTATCTAACTTCTGATCTCTACACGGTCCAGTTTAGTGCACAGGCAGCAGACACACCCCTTCAGGTAAAATATTCATAAAATAGAAATAATGAAAATTCTACAGTTTACCAATTGCCATATAAAACTTGATTTCCAAATGATCACACATACTATTAGGAGAGGACCTCAAAATGTGGATGTAGGTAAAAAATTTTGATATATTTGATACTTATTTTTTCATTCTTTTCTGTTTTACACCACCTAGGACCCCACATCCCAATGACCTGGAGGAGAGTAAGCCAGAGTTCTTCCATAGTCTTTGCTTCAGTTCCTGTCTCCACTTACCAGCTCTGATTAAGGTGTTGTCCAGACTTCTATAGATAACACAGTTTAAAACCTGAAAGTTGAAAACAGATAGAATCCATTACATCATTTGGTAGTTTTGGGTCCCAATTTTTATCTCATTGAAATCAAGACAGGACTGTATGCTTGCAATAATGTTATCTGCCTGTGCTTAAACTTCTGACTAAAAAACTCTTTGTTCAAAACAGTGGAGTGACCGATGAGCATCAGACAGTTACATAGCAATTGTTGCCCTATGAATTTGGATACATCTCTGATTATATTGAAGATTGAAAATCAATTAAATGGTTTTAGTAGTAGGTAGACAGGCACCTAGTGTTGATGTAAAACAAATTCCACAGTAGATCAGTTCTAAAACTACATTATTCTGCATGATATCTCAGCACTAATGAATAGGCAGCTGCACAAGCAAAAGAAGAGGAAAAGGAAGAAACACAGGCAGACACAGATGCAGAGGTTGAGAAACAGGCTGAGATAGAGAATGAAGAAGGAGAAAAGGAAGGACAGGCAGAGTCACAGGGACAGTCAAAGGGAGATTCAGAATCAGAGACAGAGTCAGAATGTGTGGTGTGCATGTACCTAGTGTGTGTCTTTCTAATTTTTAGACCTTTTAGGAAGTTACATTTACTCAAGTGTCCTCAGAGATGGGGTGATTGGTTGCAACAAATTTCTCAGATTACAACCAGTATACCAAGACATGGTTTCTGTCTAATTGGCCACCCAGACCCAAGGAATACTTATAATAGGAGAGATCCCAGGCTAATGGTTTTCTTTCTTATAATAAGTCTGTCTCTCCCAGTCACAGAATAAAAGGAAATTATGATTCATTGGAAAATAACACATAAATGGCTCCAGAAACTCAGCCAAGTCTATTAAGATATATAAATATATATATATAAATATATAATAATATATATTATTATATATAGATATATATTATATATATATAGATATATATATATATAATATATATATATATAAATATATATATATATATTATCACAAAGCTCTCACACAACTTTTTAAAAATCCTAATCCTGTACTGGATTCATCTTCTAAGTATACATTGTATGTTATATATAGTATATCATAAAATACTAAATAGGAATATCTAGCTATGTACACTGAATGTATACTGTGATAGCTGCCCTTTCAATCTCCATTACAAGATGGCGCTGACATCCTTTGTTCTAACTGGTAAAGAAATAGTCTGTGTATGTGCTGGGGTATTTTTCCATTCTTTGTGCCCTTCCTGTTCTGTGGCGTCATATGGGCTGATAGTGAGCAGCCCTTAGGGTGAAATATGTCTCTAACACTTCTTGTGGTCTATTTAAGGACTGAGTTTCCTGTGTTCTAAGCCTCCTCGCCCAAAAGCTAATCATCTTTCTCTTGAGATGGATTAAAGCTATGCTGCAGAAGGATCTGAGTGTGTCCTGTGTGTGTGTGTTCTCGCCGGTGAGACTCTTTATCATCACAGACACAGTATACTGCATGCACAGACCATTAGTACTGTAACTCCATGGATAAATCATGTTCATGAAGCAACACTAACAGAGATTTACACACAATATTTGCATTTCATTTGTGTTCCCGAGATGAAAATTATTTTCATCAACACACATGGCACTGCATAGAACAGGTATGACTAATATTAAAATAGTAAACAGCTGACTTCAAGAAGTATAGAAATCAGAGTTAGTAAGTCTTTGGTGGAATACTATATTTACATACTCACAACATCCATTAGTGAAGAACTCCTGCTGCATTAACTTTGCACAAGATTTATTGTCAAAACTTGTACTTTTAGTCTGGTGGTTGGTGGTTGTTTACACAAGTTGGTTGTGGTTTGTTAGTAGCCATAATTAAAGGAGAAGAACAAGGAAAGAAATTAAATTCAGAGATTTTCTAATTCCTCTCTCTAATATACCCTTATTTTTGTCCTATCTAGCGTTAGGGGTTATAAAAAGAAGATCCTAGAAAATATCAAACACCAACTATAAAAATGAACCCTTAATTACTGTCCACCAGAAACCACCAATTGTGAAGAAATACACTTTATCTTCTTTATCATAAGTTTTAAAGGACTCTCTTCAATAGCTTCCTGACTGGACTGTTCTTTTTTCTTCTGTGTTCTTTTTCCTTGTGTGTGTGTGTGTGTGTGCATGAGGGTGAGTGTGTGTGACTTCCTTTGCATAATACCTTCCTGTGTTGTTAACCATTCATATTTGCTGTGGATTTACTCACAACAAACAGATAAACTGAATTGTGAGTATCTTCTTTTTTTGGTGTCTGTTTTGTTTTTCTTTTCTGGTGGTGGGTTTAGCATGTATGCAAATCAAACACTACCATCGAGTCACATCTCTAGCTTAGACAGGGATTTGAATTCTTTAACACTAGTTATTTCTCTCCATATTACTGTAACATTATAATGTTTTTATTGTACTCCTGATCTGTTACTGAAATTTTATTTCCATTTATTCCAAATTTATGTAGGTGCTAAGCAACGTCAACCCATTGCTGATATTTTTTGTTAATAAGGCAACTTGATCAATAAATGACTTCTTTTTCTGACTAGTGCCATATTGGGTTTTCTTGAAGACTTGTATCTTAAGCCGGAGCAGAAACTTGTAATGTACACTTGAGGAGGGTTTTTTTTTGGGATTTGGTGGTTATTTCAATGTATTAAATGAATGTCAGGTGCCTGATGTTCTATCAGAGTAATGGTGCTCCTTAAGCTACATGTTCATCTTTATGTTCTCATACACTTTTCAGAACAATATTTTTAAGTACCACAGAGCAAATGTTACAGGTTCTTAGCTTTTAAACTCTCAGTAAACACCAAAGTCTCAATTTTGGACTTCAGTGCAGCCTCTTCTCTAAAAGCTAGTCAGAGGATGCTTAGTCCTGTGAGCCCAATCCTTTCTTTTTATTCCAAGCATGGAGGGAAAATGGCATGCCCTGTAAGGGTTTTGCAATTAGAGATTCTGAAGTCAGCAGATCATACTTGTCACCCTATTGAGTTTGCTCATCTGTAATAGCAAGTGAAAGAGTGGTAATCAGTACCATGATGGCTCAAAAGAAGTCTAGAAAAACCACTGCATTCTGCCCCCTTGTGGGTGCCATCCCTGTCACAATTTGAAGAGAAACAGTGCTCCTTCCAGGAAGCTGCAGGGAATTGAACTGCACTCCTCTGCATGCTGTCAGACCCAGCCTCTAGGTCTGGACTGACTCTCCTTAAGGATAGTCACTTACCCTCCGGCCCCAGTCCCTAATTCTCTCTCAGTTCTCCACAAAACAGGAGACTCTCTTTATTTTTTGTGCCAAATGATGTCAGCTTCATTTCAAATATCCTGATAAACTAAACTGGTTGGGTCTTAAAATAATTTCTTTCTCTCAACCACCTATTTACCAGGAAAACTGTCGGTGAGAATGGCTGAGACATCTAGTCTGGGCGAGTTTCCCATGATTAAGGGCAGGGAATATGAAGATAAGGCCAACTTATTAATATACTTCCAAAGTCTAGTTTTAATTGGCATCTCTAATGCTGTGCAGAAGAAATGTGAGATTGTGAGGTGACTTCACAGATTAATATAAGAGGTGAGTCTAGAAAATCAGGAGCTGTCTATTGAGAACAGCACTGGACCATGGCCCTCCTTTGAGGATTTACACTTTAAAGCTGAGATAAACTGTAAAAAAATTATGTCTTTCTGAAGTTTATGCCATGGAACGTCCACATAATATCTTAGTTCATTGGTGTGATGTTTTTATACATGGCTGTAAATGCTTTTATGTTAACCTGTGTGTGCTAGTAAGTGTTTGCCTTCTTGACATGAAGCTAAAGTCACCTGGGAAGAGGGAACCTCAAATTGGATCTGTCTACATTAGATGAGGCTATAGCCATGTTTATTTGTTTTCTTAGAAAATTTTCTTTAAATTTTCCATCTTATGTGACCTGAAAGTATCCATCTCCCTGTTTATCCTCCTACCATCGAACTCAGAGACACAGTGAAACTAACAGAAGTTATGGGCCGAATGAATTTAACAGATACTTATAGAACATCACCCAAAAACAAGAACACACATAATATGCACTCATTCTTAAGTGTATATTAGGCAAAAAAAAACATGGAATACCCATGATACAATTCATTGATACTATCCATTATCTCTACCTCTGGTCAGGATTATTTTTCTGACTTTTCTTTGCATAGATTCCTGATTCTTGAAGGAGAGAGCTCGATAAAGGCATCCTCTTTAATCTTTAATTCTCTGAGTCTCTCACTCTCTGTGCATTGTCCAGTTGTGTCTTTCTGTGATTATTACCAGTTTTGTAGGAAACTCACCTCTGATGAAGGCTGAGGCATATATACTAACATATGGGTGGAGCCATTAGGATTCATGAGAAGTCATTTTACTGCTGTGGTTATTTAACAAAATTTATGATGGCAGATTTTCACTTAGTGTTTTATGACCTTTCTAGTCTCAGATGCTTGGCCTGATATTTCCCTCCACATTTAACCCTCCTATTTTAGTGTCTTCTTCATTCCTTTATACCACTATATTCTACTTCCCCTTCCTTGGAAGAACTCCTCCTTCTTTATGGTTCCTTACTAGATAGCTCATCTCTGTTACCCTAAATGAAAAACAAACATATATAAACCTTACAAGCTAACTCCATACATAGGTGAAAACATGCAATTTGTGTCGTTCTGGGTCTGATTTGACTGTTGGATATTTCCCCCCCCCCTTTTTTTTTAGATACTTCAGTCCTTCTTTTTTAAAAAATATTTTTATTACGTGTTTTCCTCAATTACATTTCCAATGCTACACCAAAGGTTCCCCATACCCTCCTCCCCACTTCCCTACCCACCAATTCCCATTTATTTTTTGGCTCTAGCATTGCCCTGTACTGGGGCATATAAAGTTTGGTTGTCCAATGGGCCTCTCTTTCCAGTGATGGCTGACTAGGTCATCTTTTGATACAAATGTAGCTAGAGTCCAGAGCTCCGGGGTACTGATAAGTTAATAATGTGGTTCCATCTGTAGGGTTGCAGATTCCTTTAGCTTCTTGTGTACTTTCTCTATCTCCTCCATTGGGAACCCTGTGATCCATATAATAGCTGACTGTGAGTATCCACGTCTGTGTTTGCTAGGCCCTGGCATAGTCTCACATGAGACAGCTGATTAACAGTTGATGGGAGAGGATCCATTACTCAGTGAGTGGTGCTATCTCTGCAAAGATGGTGATAAAATATATAAGAAAGCAACCTGAGGGTAGTGTTTGAAAAATGAGTCAGTGTTTAAGAGAACTGGCTGCTCTCTTAGAAGGTTAGGATTCGAATCACAGAACTCAGGTGGCAGCTCACAGCCTCATGAAGCTCCAATATCAAGGGACCAAGCTCCCTCTTATGGACTCTGTGAACCCTGGACAAAAAAGGCCCACAGACATTCACGCAAACAAAACATTTTTATATATACATATATGTTATTAAAATAAAAGTTAAAAGGCATTTTTAAATTTTGTAAGTAGAAAAGCTGAGAAAACTGTGTTGAGAAACAAGCCAATAAGCAGCCTTGCTCCATGTACCCTGCCTATAATCCTACATGGGTTCCTGCCCTGATTTCACTCAGTGATGGAGTGTGATGTGGAAGAATAACACAAACTAATCTTTTTCAAAAGAGAAGGGAGGAGAGGGGGATTGGAATGGGGATTTGTTGATGGGAAACTGTGAAGGAAGTTATCATTTAAATTGTAAATAGATAACTAAATTAATGATGAAAAAAATAAGTCCTGTCAAGAAGTCCAATGTGACAGTGTGAAACTGCTAATCTACAACCTGCTAAACTCACATGTGCGGGGTGTGGGCATGCAAGTGTTCTGTCTGAGCCTGCAGGCCACTTAAATCCTCAAAAACCCTGTGGAGTTCAACCCTGACTTCCTGGCACAGATGATCCCCAAAGTGTATTGGGAAGTGCTTGTGCAGGTAGCAGACACCTCAATCTTGGCCCAGGTACACAAAATAGCCAACTAGCTGCTATGAACAGGACAAGATACTTTTGAGGAAGATGTACCCACGTGTGGCTTGAGATTGATGTACTGGATGGTACTCTGCAATGGTCAGAATCCAGTGTTCTTTTCCCCATCATCCACAGGATCACCAATATGCTGTAGAATGATGAGGAGACAGAGAGGTAACCTTGCTAGCCACCACAATGCGATGTGGGAATGGGTATCCAGATGGAGGAAGACCCTCATTAAAGCAGTGGGGAGGGGATGGGATAGAGGGTTTCTGGAAGGGTGGGAAACTGAAAACGGACATCATTTGAAATGTATATAAAGAAAATATACAATTAAAAAAAGACCAACCAAAGAGCACATAGGGCGGGGCCCATGGCTGCAGCTTCATATGTAGCAGAGAATGGCCTATTTGGACACCAGTGAGAGGTGAAGCTCCTGTTCAGGAGAAGGCTCTATACCCCAGTGTAAGGGAATGTCAGGACTAGGAAGTAGGAGTGGGTATTTTGTTGATTACTGAGAGGAGGGATGGCATAGTGGGTTTTCAGAGGGGAAACCAGGGAAGGGGATAACATTTGAAATGAAAATAAAGAAAATGCCTCATAAAATAAAATAAAATAAAACAAAATAGATTGAAAACAACCACCTAGACACAATAAGTTAATAGCAGAATGATAAATAAAAGAAGACAGTGTAGTGGTGCATACCTTTTATCCCTGCTCTTGGTAGGCAGAGGCAGGGGCAGGCAAATTTATGAGTTCAAGGCCAGCCTGAACTCCAGATTGAATTCCATGACAACCAGGGCTAAACAGAGAATCCCTGCCTCGAAAAAAACAAAAAACAATAAACAAATAAAGAGAAAATGAATGACACACAGGCATACAGAAGAGGACTGGTCCCAAAGACAGCTCTGTCCTAAATATACTAGAGCACATTGCTTCACAAAATGAATTCTGAACATGCTCTCACATAGGGCATTTGAATATACTTTCTAGGTTAACCCCATATGATCACAAGAAACAAAAGGTAACAAGAAGATCAGAGTCAGAAGTATATCTCAGACTCATGTCAAAGACAGTCTGGGAGGCACACCATGCTTCAGTTTTCAAAGTTCCAGAGAGTGGTTCTCCACCTTTTTAATACTGCGGTTCCTTCATATATATACTTCCTTATGCTGTGTGGTGCCCCAACCGTAAAAATATTTTTTGCTGCTTCATAACTGAAATGTCCTACTGATATGAATTATAACATACATTTCTGACATACAGATAGTCTAGGACAACTCCTGTGAAATTTGTCACAAGGACTAGCAACCTACAGGTTGCCAACCACAGTGCCAGCAAATAGGAAAACTAGCCAGCCCCTTGATTTTTACAATGTTGCCTTCTGTAACTGTGGTAGAATAGATGTGCTCTATTTTAGTGGTCTAAGCATGTGAGGATCTGTAACACTACCTGGAAACACACATACCAAATTGGATGAGGGAGTCTATTTTTTCTGTCCTGGACCTTGCAGGTTTGAGTCAGCTCTAACCAAATAGAAGAGAAAGGATACTGGATGAATTCCTACTCAAAGTCTTTGGAGACAACAGGGATTTTATTGGGTTCTCATGGAGAATGGGAGAGTGTTTGTGCTCCATTAAAAAGGTACTCACATTCACTATTTTGATGCCTTTCTTTCTATTTGAGTGTGCTTTGTACTTTTGTCTGCTATGTGTTGTGTTCTGTGTTCTTTGTTACTAACTCTAGGGTTCATACCATACTTGGAAAATGAAAGTCAGTTTGAAAACCTTTCATATTTGTTCTCTGTATAGAAACTCTCTCTCTCTCTCTCTCTCTCTCTCTCTCTCTCCTCTCTCTCTCTCTCTCTCTCTCTCTCTCTCTCTCTCTCTCTCTTTGAGTTTTCAAGACAGTGTTTCTCTGTGTAGCCATGGTTGTTCTGGAAATCTCCCTGTAGACCAGGTTGGCCTCGAACTTAGAAATTCACCTGTCTCTGCTTTTCGAGTGCTGGGATTAAAGGTGTTTGCCACCACCACTTGGAAATATGATTCTTTTAAAAAATTAGATTATGAGTCCTTTGTACCAAAAATAAGATCAAAATTTCAAGGAAGGTACTTTTAATTTAAAATGCATCTTTCTGATAAAAAAAAAATGGGGTATTCCATGGAGATACAGAAGTTTGAAAATGACCCAAAAGGTATTGTTCTTCAACTAATTCCTTATCAGCTTGTATTTTCTGAGGATATTGGCCACTGAGGCTTGAAGTATCAAAAACCCATCAGGCTATCTCTCTCTCATTCTTTCTCTCTCTTTCTCATTCTTTCATCTCATTTTCCTCTCTCCTCATTCTCTCTCTTTCTCTCTCTCTCTTTCTCTCTTTCTCTCTCTATCACCCTCTCTCTCTCTCTCACTCTCTCTCTCTCTCACCCTCTCTCTCTCCTGTCTCGCTCTCGTTTTAAGCCATTCATCCAGTGGTTGACATCTAATGTTAATCCATTTCTTGTCTATTTCACACAGTGAGGCAATCAATATTGATGATATGAGTGTGAAATGGTCCTTCTTACTTTTTTTTCTTTTTCTTTTTTGAGAGAGTCATGCCATAGACTCATTCATAACAGTTTTTCTCTCTAGAATAAGTTTGCATGCTTTAGCACTTGATAATAATCTCGATTGTTGATTTATTTTAATATCTGTGAGTTTCTGCAGTAACTGATTCTATTAGTTAGAGATTAGTTGCTGTGAAAAGACATCATGACCAAGGCCACTCATAAGAGACTCATTTCATTAGGGCTTTTCTACATTTCATTACACGTTCAGAGGTTCACTCCATGATCATCAAGGCAGAAAATATGGCACTGTCTAGGCAGACATGGTGGTGGAGAGGAAGTTTAGAATTATGCACCTTCATCCAAATGCTTCGAGGAAAAACTATGTATTTTGCATACAGGTAGGGTCTCTTCCACACTGGTAGAGCTTTAAAGCCCCAGAGTGATATGCTTCCTCCAGCAAGGCCAGACCTATTCCTACAAGGACATACCTCCTCATAGGCCAACTATATTTAGAATGCCACACTGGTTTCATAGCAACTTGACAAGATCTAGAGTCTTCAAAGAGAAGGAGCCTCAGTTGAGAAGATGCCTCCATAAGATCCAGCTGTTAGGAATTTTCTTAATTGATGGGAGAGCACCCACTCCATTGTGGGTGTTGACATCCTTGTGGTGGTAGTCCTGGGTTCTTTAAGAAAGCAAGCTAACCAAGATTAGAGGAGCAAGACAATAAGCATCACCACTCCATAGCCTATGAATGAGCCTCTGATTCCAGGATCCTGTGTTGTTTCAGTTTCTGTCCCAACTTCTTTGGTGATAAACAGCAATGTGGAAGTATAAGCTGAATAAAACCTTTGCTATGGAATTTGCTCTTTGACATGGTGAATCCTTACAACAATAAAAAACAGTAAGGTATTCTTAGGGAAAAAATGTCTAACAGTGCCAATGTCAATGTGTAGACATTTTATTTTTACTTAGAGATAAGCTATACTCATGTACGTACCTGAGATGTAATTGTTCTAGTTTTCTTCTTTCTCACCATGTAGAATACTACAATAAAAAATAACTTGGAAATAAAAAGAATACAGATTGTCACTGAGGAAGACAAAACAGAAAGTTGAGTCAGTAACAGCAAACACTGCTTATTGGCTTGCCACTGTCTTAGCCACTGTTCTATTGCTATGAAGAGACACATATGGTGACGGCAACTATTAGAAAACAAGGCATTCTTTGTGTAGAAAAAGGCCATTGACTTGTTTGAGTTAATTTTATATCCAGCTACTTCACCAAAGCTGTTTATCAGGTTTTGGTGTTCTCTGGAGGAATTTTTAGGGTAACTTATATATACTATCATATCATCTGCAAAAAGTGATATTTTTACTTCCTCTTTTCCAATTTATATCCACTTGATCTCCTTTTGTTGTCGAATTGCTCTGGCTCATTCTTCAAGTACTATGTAATAAACAGGATGAGAAAGAAATTAGGGAAACAACACCCTTCTCAATAGTCACAAATATTAATAAATATCTCGGCGTGACTCTAACTAAAGAAGTGAAAGATCTGTGCGATAAAAACTTCAAGTCTCCGTAGAAAGAAATTAAAGAAGATCTCAGAAGATGGAAAGATCTGCCATGCTCATGGATTGGCATGATCAACATTGTAAAAATGGCTATCTTGCCAAAATCAATCTACAGATTCAATGCAATCCCCATCAAAATTCCAACTCAATTCTTCAACGAATTAGAAGGAGCAATTTGGAAATTCATCTGGAATAACAAAAAACCTAGGATAACAAAAACTCTTCTCAAGGATAAAAGAACCTCTGGTGGAATCACCATGCCTGATCTAAAGCTACAGAGCATTTGTGATAAAAACTGCATGATACTGGTATAGAGACAGACAAGTAGACCAATGGAACAGAATTGAAGACCCAGAAATGAACCCACACACCTATGGTCACTTGATCTTCGACAAGAGAGCTAAAACCATCCAGTGGAAGAAAGACAGCATTTTCAACAATTGGTGCTGGCACAACTGGTTGTTATCATGTAGAAGAATGTGAATCGATCCATACATATCTCCTTGTAGTAAGGTCAAATCTAAGTGGATCAAGGAACTTCACATAAAACCAGAGACACTGAAACTTATAGAGGAGAAAGTGGGGAAAAGCCTTGAAGATATGGGCACAGGGGATAAATTCCTGAACGGAACAGCAATGGCTTGTGCTGTAAGATCGAAAATTGACAAACGGGACCTAGTGAAACTCCAAAGTTTCTGCAAGGCAAAAGGCACCGTCAATAAGACAAAAAGACCACCAACAGATTGGGAAAGGATCTTTACCTATCCTAAATCAGATAGGGGACTAATATCCTACATATATAAAGAACTCAAGAAGGTGGACTTCAGAAAATCAAATAACCCCATTAAAAAATGGGGCTCAGAACTGAACAAAGAATTCTCACCTGAGGAATACCGAATGGCAGAGAAGCACCTGAAAAAATGTTCAACATCCTTAATCATCAGGGAAATGCAAATCAAAACAACCCTGAGATTCCACCTCACACCAGTCAGAATGGCTAAGATCAAAAATTCAGGTGACAGCAGATGCTGGCATGGATGTGGAGAAAGAGGAACACTCCTCCATTGTTGGTGGGATTGCAGGCTTGTACAACCACTCTGGAAATCAGTCTGGCGGTTCCTCAGAAAATTGGTCATAGTACTACCGGAGGATCCAGCAATACCTCTCCTGGGCATATATCCAGAAGATGTCCCAACTGCTAAGAAGGACTCATGCTCCACTATGTTCATCGCCGCCTTATTTATAATAGTCAGAAGCTGGAAAGAATTCAGATACCCCTCAACAGAGGAATGGATACAGAAAATGTGGTACATCTACACAATGGAGTATTACTCAGCTATTAAAAAGAACGAATTTATGAAATTCCTAGCCAAATGGATGGACCTAGAGGGCATCATCCTGAGTGAGGTAACACATTCACAAAGGAACTCACACAATATGTACTCACTGATAAGTGGATATTAGCCCAAAACCTAGGATACCCAAGATATAAGATACAATTTCCTAAACACATGAAACTCAAGAAAAATGAAGACTGAAGTGTGGACACTATGCCTCTCCTTAGAAGTGGGAACAAAACACCCATGGAAGGAGTTGCAGAGACAAAGTTTGGAGCTGAGATGAAAGGATGGACCATGTAGAGACTGCCATATTCAGGGATCTACCCCATAATCAGCATCCAAAAGCCGACACCATTGCATACACTAGCAAGATTTTATCGAAAGGACCCAGATGTAGCTGTCTCTTGTGAGACTATGTGGAGCCTAGCAAACACAGAAGTGGATGCTCACAGTCAGCTAATGGATGGATCACAGTGCTCCCAATGGAGGAGCTAGATAAAGTACCCAGGGAGCTAAAGGGATCTGAAACCCTATAGGTGAAACAACATTATGAACTAACCAGTACACCAGAGCTCTTGATTCTAGCTGCATATGTATCAAAAGATGGCCTAGTCGGCCATCACTGGAAAGAGAGGCCCATTGGACAAGCAAACTTTATATGCCCCAGTACAGGGGAATGCCAGGGCCAAAAAGGGGGAGTGGGCGGGTAGGGGAGTGGGGGTGGGTGGGTATGGGAGACTTTTGGTATAGCATTGGAAATGTAAATGAGCTAAATACCTAATAAAAAATGGGAAAAAAAAGAAAAAGAAGAAAACAGGGCATTTAACTGGAGGCTTGCTTACATTTTCAGATGATTGGACAATCATCACGAGAGGGACCCCATCACTGGAGCAATAGAGAACTATTGATCCTTAGGCAAAGAGATAGATTCTGCCATTGCATTGGCTTCTTGAAAACTCATACCCATCCTTGTTGATACGCCCACTTTCTCCAATGAAGCCACACCTTCTCTTATTCCTTCTAAATTTAAACTCACTGCCACTTTCTGGTGACTAAATATTCATATATATGTGTCTATAGGTGACTTTATTATTCAAACCACCACTTTTCCCATGGCTCGTTCAGCTATTTTTTTAAAATACAGCCTAAAAGGCTCCCATTTATTAAGGACTACTGATGAGCTTAGCCACAGTGATGGGCCTTCCCACATCAATCATTACCCAAGAGAATATCCCATAGACTTACCTAATGAACAAGTAAGTGAATAGAGACTGATCTTCAATTGTTCTCTCTTCTCAGGTAACTGTGGATTGTCAAAATTGAAAAAAAAATAATATCCCATCACAGTAATGTTTAACTTACACCATAACCTACAAAAACTTTACTCAACACCATCTATTGCATTCTGCCCCTGCATAGACACACTTTCATGTATGGCATAAGTGAAGGGTGACTACCTCCATCAGCAAGGATACTCAATAATAGGTGACATGAGCTGAATATTTCCTATAGCCTCACAACCCCGAAATTCTACTGTGTGTTACACTTACTGGGAGACTTGCCAATCTGTCCAATTTTATGCCACCAAAGCTATGACAAAAAAACTCCTCATAAAGAAATCTAATGAATTTTACTTGATTTCTTTCTCCTGAGGCAACTGAGTATTATCCCTTCATGCTTATATTGGTGTCTGATTCATCTGTAATAAACCCACTACTATTTACAGCTACATCACAGGAGGTATGACAAATACCATCTCCCATGAGTTGGTCAAACCTTTTCAGCAGCTTTTTTTGTAGTATCCTTTCTATAATAAAAAATACATTGATTTCTTTATTTTTAAGTGTGTAATTTAATGATTCTAACACATTTTTATCTCCCTTCCATTTTCCCCTCATTTTCTGCTACTTCATATGATATTGCAATCTATTAAAATACAGTAGTGAATACAGCGGAAAAAACAGTGTGGGAAGAATCAAAGTTCTTTATTACTAAGACAACAGATACACTGGCAGAATCTTCCAGGTACAACTACTTAGTAACTTTCGGTGTAATGTTAGCATGATTCTTCTAGAAAAAAAGCTTAAAGAATTAAGGCATGGTTACAATGGACCAGAAAAGTCAGTATCACTAGTGAGACACATTCATGTAAATAAGTTTCATCACTGTTCCGATATGCCTAGCAACAAGGAAAACAGGTCCATAGTCACAAGAGTATGAAAGGGGCATGAAGGAGAACAGTTGTCCAACTTATTATTACCCAGTAAGCATCAACACAGGAAGCGACCAAAGACAATAAATAACTTCCAAGACATGTCCCAAATGACCAAGTTCCTTTACAAGTTTCTCACCCCTTCAATGCACACCCATCAATCAATTAACTCATTGATTAAACCCCTCAGGGTCCAATCACTTTTCAGATTGTGTATAGTGTTCTATCTTTGAACATTGTACTTGGGGCCAAAACCTTCATCAAAACCCACGACTGACATTGCAAACCCATTTCACCACACAATTCTTTATGTTACAAAAAGTGATAGGATCTATCTGTCTCTTTAAGGATATCTCTGTATAGCAGTTACAAAAGCAAAACGTCCAGGCCAACAGAATCATCACCTCCATGAGGTATTTTAAAATATGAGTTCAAGAAGAAGGAAAATGCAATGCAAGTTAATGTTCTTGATCCCACATCCCTCCATCTTAAAGCCATAGGGTGGACCCAGAAGTTTAGGTCAAAAGTGTAAATTTCACCTATACTACAACCAACTGTGATGATTTCTAGCCATCTCCAGTTTCAGTGTGGTATTTAGTCCCACCATCTGCATCACAGCATATTGCCTAGTGTGAAATAGTGCCAGCAGTTGATTGCAAACCCCACTATGCGTTGACTTGGATGTAAAATGAGACATCTATAATATAGACACACTTGTACACACACACATACTCACAGAACGAGGCAAGAAGTAGAGGAGCTGAGTCTTAGGATCCCTCAATGAAGAGATAGTGGAAATCTTGTAAGGCAGAGAGGTCATTGAGAAACTGTATGTCTCTATCTGCACAAAATCAGGCCAGTCTGCCTTCCATCAATGAGTGGTAGGTTCTCACTATCCATCATCCCCATCTGAGAAGGTATGGACAGTTAATGAAAGATGGAGAGTCAGTTTACATCAAAGGTATGCCCTTTGAAGGTTATAGGTTGGCCAGGCACTACTGGTAGCTCCATGTCCAAGAGTTTATGGGCAACACAATTGATTTGAATGGGTTGTATCAAAGGGGAGAAAAGGAGACATGAAGTTGGGAGGAGGATTAAGGTGGGAATGGATCTGGTTTTGGTCCGGGAGTAGTTATTAAGAGAACTGAAAAATAAATTCCATCAAAATACATTGTATGAATTTCTCAAGTTATTAATGAATGTAGTTCTTAATATATAATGTCTGTACTGAACATATACAGACGACTTATATTTCCATTTCCTAAATAACAAACCCTTGTGTAGCAGTTTCATTACATTAAGGGCAAAAGTAATCCAGAGATTATTTAAAATAAAGAATGATCAGAGGTGATGGCAAAGGGGCAAATTCATGCCTGTGTTTATTTACTTACAACACCAGTGCTTAGGATTTTGGGAGGGGAAGAGACAGGAAGATGACTGTGGCTTCCTGAAAGCCAGCCTCAATATTAGCTCAGCAAGAAACCCTGTAGAAAGGGGATAAATTAGGGAGTGAAGGAGCAAATCACACTATACCCTTCGCTACCTTTGAACTTACCTGTACAGATCTGTGTGCAGACACACATGAATATAAATAAAATATACAAGAGCTTATCTTGCATAGCTTATAAGCAGTGTTCTGTTATCTTAGCCTAGAGTCCTGAGGACTTTATATCATTAGAGTTCCTGAAGCAAACTCCCCAGATATAGCGGATGGGTATATCTTGTTACTATGCAAAGAGACCTCAGTTAAGTGTGTGTGTCAGTGATTCCAAAACAGCTTTCCTTCTCTACCTTCCTTTATATGGCAGAGAACGACTTGTAAATAATTAAAATATGAAAAAAAAGCTTTTTCACGAATTTAGGCTTGTGTTAAAATAATATTTATAACATTTTACTAAATGGAAGGGAAATCTTCAGCTCCCAGGAACAATCCTGTAGGCTTCTGTTTTGTCCCATTATGAACAAAATTAATTGCACATCAACAGTTCCCACGCTTTTAACTAAATCAGGATGAAGGGATATGTTTCCATACAAATAATTAATGCCAATGTGATTAATCAAGTAGAAATGTGGCAGGGTTAGGATGCCTTTGGCTGATGTGACAATGATGACTGATTAGTCTCTTGTTATGCAAATAACCCTAACCTCTAAGAAAAGAAAAGTAATGATATAAAATATTCCAAGAAGTGGCATGGACAATTATTACTTGATTTCAATTTCTTTTACATACTTTATTAGTTTGAATAATTGTGGCTCACAGAAGATCAAATATTCAAAGGAGTTATTTTTCCAGGTGGTGGGATGTTTAGAAAGAATTAGGATTTGTGTTTTCATTAAAAGTGATTTGGCACTGGGCTTGAAATATCAAACACCCTATGACATATCAAAAACTCTCTCTCATTCTTTCTTTCTTTCTTTCTTTCTTTCTTTCTTTCTTTCTTTCTTTCTTTCTTTCTTTCTTTCTTTCTTTCTCTCTCTCTCTCTCTTTCTCTCTCTCTCTCTCTCTCTCCTCTTTCTCTCTCTCTGTCACTCTCTCTCTCTCTCTCTCATGTTTTAAGACATCCATCCAGTGGTTGACATCTAGTATTAATCTATCGCATGTTTATTGCACACAGTAAGGCAATCAACGTTTATGATATGGATGTGAAATGGTCCTTCTTGCATTTTTTTTTTTTTTTAGTTAACTCAACCTGGGAATATAGAACCGCAGATAAAGAACTGCCTCCATCACATTGGTCAGTTGCCACACCAGTAAGGAATGTTCTTTTTTGGATGGCTGATGTTGAAGGGTCTAGCCCACTATGGGTAGTGTCAACATCTATGAAAAAAATATACAAAGTGTGATGGTTACCGTGTAAGGGCCTGAAATTAATTTTTCTGGAAGAACTTACGATCTATATGGCATGAAAAATTAAAGTGCCTGATAATTTGTAAGTAAATTCCATACTTACCAGCATTCAATATTTTGTTTACCCATATTTCAAAAGTAAAATTATCAAATCTATTTCACCCTGTTTTACTGCATTTAATCTACTAAATTACTTGTAACCAGAAATACTAATAAATTTTAAAGGCCTTTAAAACATGACTGGTTGATATTGGGTTTAACTTCATCACAACTTTGTAAGCAGGAACAAGAGCTAGATTGCCTTCTCATTTTGCAAAGAATCAATGATTCACGGTTGCAAATAACTTCAATACAAGGTACTTAACCCTGTAAAATTCCTGCTTTGTTTGAATAAAATATTTATTGCTCTAACTTTGGGTTTTCATAAACAGAATTTTGATGTGCTATCCAATGTGCTGCCCCAAAGAGTCTGGCACAATTTCTGACACTAAGAACAGTTTAAAGATAACCAGGGAAAGGTTGGAACAGGGAAAATAACCACCAAGGATGTTGGTGAGTCAGAAACTGAAGGCTTTCACAGGAGGAAAATAAAAACAAAAACAAAACAAACAATCAACAAATGAATAAACAGAAACCCAACCACCAAAATGATAAAAACAATACAGGTGTGAATTACTTGGGCAGAATGTGACTCAAGTCATCAGGACATTTCAGTAGGGATTATATTTTGTATTTCGAGAATGCCATATGAAAACGTAAAGCCTAGATGGTTAATGTCTCTGGTGTAATTAGGGAAGGAACCAGCATGAGTGGGGTTCTATGATGCAAGCTGAACTAGGTGATGTCACAGAGCACTGGCCATAGATTGCACATCTATTCCACTTGGAGGCACTAGAATCCCTAGAAGGTGTGTCCACTATTTTCCCAGTGGTGTATGAAAGGCAGGCCAGCTCCTGAAGCCCAACGTTGTTCCTCAAGTTTTTTTTTGCCTGGTCTGTATCAAAAGACAGAATCTTGATGAATAAGACATTTTCTTTGGGTAAGTACATTTATGAAGTGAATGGGACCCTCATAGCTATAGAAAGCTGAAAGTTTTCCCTCCCACACTGAGTAACTGTACATTCTAAATTCTCCCATGTTTGGGGCCAGGGGCATGGTTGATACAGTTTAGTTGATCTCCTGAATTTATTATCCTTGCTAACAATATCTCCTTCACAATTCCATTAAAATGTCAAAGCACTTCTTTGTCCGTATGTATTTTAGAAAATGTTAGTTCTAAATGGCTGATATTGCCTGGATTTGTTGAGGCCAGAGTTGCAGTGGCAAATAATCACCAAGTAATCCTGAGGCTGGGTCAGGTGACATATTACAGAAGGCCAGTGGTGTGCTGTGTCCCTGGGATATTTGTGAATATTGCCACCTAATTCAGAGCTTGCAGGTACAAGAGAGGGTAGGTAACAACTCTGGCTCATTTTCTTTATTCTGTTCTCTCCTTGATCATTTGGGTAAAAGGCATACCAACTTCCACATTGACATAGACATGCAAGGAGATGTTCCTCAGAAGAGGAAAATTAGCTCAGGGCTGAAGACATATTCATCTGAGTATGTTATTCTGAGCTGTGGAGAATTACATGTTAATTTCCCTTCGATAATTTCCTTGTTTCCCTTATTTATTTGTTTTGTTGTTGTTGTTGTTGTTGTTTTGTTTGTTCGTTTTTTCTTTGGATGGGTGTTTAATTTTACTTTGAGTGTGTTTGTGTGTAGCGTTGGCTGTTATGAGAATCACTCTGTAGAATAGACTAGCCTTTATCTCACTAAGGTTTGCCTCCCTCTGCCTCTTGAGTACTAGGATTTAAGACTTGGGTCACTAACACCTCCTATTAACTTCTGATTTGATTGTTTGTTTTGTTTTTTGTTTGTTTTTCATTTTTGTTTTTTTGTTTTGTTTGTTTGTTTGTTTTGTTTTGTTTTTGTTGTTTTTTTTTGTTTTAGTTGTTAATATTGTTGCTGATTTGGAGACATGGTTCCTTTGTCTACCACTGGCTGCCCTGGAACTCACTTTGTAGACCAGGCTGGTCTCTAAGTCAGAAATCTGCCTTATCCTGCCTTCTGAATGCTGAGTTTAAATGCTTGCGCCACCATAGCTGGATTATGAACTTCTTATTTTGATCAAATTAAGTTTAGAAGCCCAAACATGTTTAGCATAGCCTTCTTGACCTACTCAAAAATTCCATTAGAGAAGAGCATTTCTCCAGCATTCTGTCCCATCCTACACTCATTGCCTTTCAGTAACTCATATATATGACAGTAGCAACAGCATTGTGTCTGGTGTAAACAGGCAATATCTTCAATCCAAGGCAATGGGCAAGTATGATATTTGAACACAGAATGTTACCCACAAGACATCTGCCCAGGGTTGGTGTGGTCTACCACACCAGGGCTACAGCCATGTAGAAGACAATACCTCTGAAGAGTCTTAGCATGACATCCCTCATGAAGAAGAGGAGGAGGATGTCTTCTTCCAACGTCTTGAGGAATATTGTTGGCTGCAGAATTTCTCAAGGTTGGAAGGAAGGTAATGAGCCTGTCACTCAATGGAAGACCATAGTGCTAGGTCAACTCCCAACAAACCCTTCTCTTTATTTGGTGAAGTATGATGGAAATGACAGCGTCTATGGACAGGAGCTCTACAATAATGACAGGATTTTAAACCTTAAGTTTTTGCCTCCCAAAGTAAGATTTCCTCAGCTAAGGGATTCCCACCTCACCAGAGACCTGGTTGGCAGAGCAGTACAACACAAATTTAAGGGTAAAGATGGCTCTGAGGACAACTGAAGGGGGGTTGTGCTAGCCCAGGTTCCAATCATGAAGGATTTGTTTTACATTACCTACAAGAAGGATCCAGCTCTCTACTTCTATCAGCTCCTGGATGACTACAAGAAAGGGAACCTCCACATCATTCCAGACACTCCTCTGGCTGAGGAGAGATCAGGAGATGACAGTGATGTGTTGATAGGTAACTGGGTGCAGTACACCAAAAAAGGTGGTTCCAAATAGTTCAGAAAGGTTGTTTACCAAATTCTAGCCAATCCTTCTGTGTACTTTATCAAGTTTCATGGTGACATCCATATCTATGTCTATACTCTGGTGCCAAAGATTCTTGAAGTTGTAAAATCATAAAGTACAGAAACGTAAATGTATAGGACTGGAAGAAAAAACAGTTTTTTGTTTTTTTTTCCTGTGTTGGCTACATAAGGGTCTTTGACAATCCCAGTATCTTTGCCAATAAAATGTGTT
The DNA here is from genome assembly GCF_000001635.26 of Mus musculus. Lineage (NCBI taxonomy): Eukaryota > Metazoa > Chordata > Mammalia > Rodentia > Muridae > Mus > Mus musculus. The sequence goes on along the minus strand of NC_000087.7, from coordinate 63,316,162 downwards.
TTGCTCTAAAAATTTAAAAGTGTGACATGATATTCTGTGAGTTAACAATTTGCTGGAAGAGATGGCCTACAGTGGAAGGAATATCAAATGAAGATGAAAGTTTCATTTCAGGTGGTGAACACTACGTACACCTAAAATCATACATGCTAAAAGGAACAGCTTCTCTGGTCTGCATGTAGAATAAGGAATTGGAGATGGAACTTGGAGGAGCAGAGATAGCAGCAAAAGATGGATGTTTAGGAAGTAGGGGAGAAGGACAGAGCATAGGTAGAAACTCTGATGTGAACACTGAAGGAGAAACAAAAAGTTGGGGAAAGAGGGACATTTAAAAGAAATGTGGCCTTGTTACACAAGGTGAAACGCAGAAAACTGATTGAAATAGACTCAGAAATCAGAGAAAATCAGGTTTCATTTGAATAATGAAACTTAGTGAAATCTGTCTCACATTTTAAGATTTATTATCTTTACTTATGTGGGTGGGGATATGGCATGTCCTTTTGAGTACAGGTGAGCACAGAGACATGAGTTGTCAGGTCCTCTGGAGCTGCCATTAAAGGTGATTACTGGCCAGTGGATATGAAATCAAGAAACCAGATCTATTCTTGTGGTGCAAAAGTGCTTGTTACCATTGATTCATCTCTCTAATCCCATAAAGATATCTTTTTAAAGAAATCCAAAATTCACATGCAGAAAACAGACCAGGATGAAGATAAGAAAGTTCTAATTGATGGTGACCATTAAAAGCAATAAGGAACACAAAGAGTAGAGTGCACTGAGAGACAAATGAATTCTAAGTTGGAGTTCTCGAAAAGTTAGGCAGGAGTCACAGGAAGAAGAGAAAGTTTCTGGGAATATTCAAACTTGGGCCCTATCCACATTGGCCTCTTTGTTTTCTTAACAAATATCCAGTCAATCATTACAGATTCGTGTGTTTGTGTTTGTCTCTCTCTCTCTGTGTGTGTGTGTGTGTGTGTGTGTGTGTGTGTGTGTTTGTATGTGTGTGTGTGGTACTTAGAGTCCATTTTTATCCAGACAATCCAGAAGTGAATGTTTAAATATATGAGACTCCCTAAATCATCACAGAAATCTTGATTTTGTGTAATCAGTTTCAAAAGTAAAGTAAAAGACAAAATGAATATGCTGTGAGATAATGTCGGGTTGGAATGGATCCTGAGTTCCTTCTGTGAGCACTCTTTGCTTCTGATGAATCCTGCGATCTTTTGGAGGTCTCTAATGAGAGGCCCAGATGACCATAAAAAGCTCCCACACTGGCCTGTTCCACCTAACTCTCCTCTAAACATATGACTCCCTACATACCTTCAGCCTGTCTATAGCCTGGATATTCTAATCTTTTCCTTATATGTGACCTCATTCTTAGAAAACACTGAAGGTGTAACCAATGCATATATGCTGACCTTTTTTCTATGCCAGTTGTCATGGGTTTCAAATGTTATGAGGTTGCCCACAGTGTTGGTCACTTCCTGAGGAGCCCGTGTACTTCATGGAGGTCTGCCTGGGTTCCATCTATATGCAGAGACTTTTTTTTTTTGAGGCTGAAATGCCATGGATTCATTCATTACAATTTTTCTCTCTAGAATAAGTTTGTATGCTGCAGCACTTGAAAATACTTTCTATTGTTGATTAATTTTAATATCTGGGAGAGTTTCTGCAGTAACTGATTCTCTTAGTTAGGGATTTGTTTCTGTGAAAAGACACCATGACCAAGGCCACTCATAAGAGACAACATTTCATTAGGGCTTTTCTACATTTAATTACACGTTCAGAGGTTCACTTCACGATCATCAAGGCAGAAAATATGGCAGAGTCTAGGCAGACATAATGGTGGAGAGGAAGTTTAGAATTATGCAACTCCATCCAAATGCTTCCAAGAAAAAATATGTATTTTGCATGCAGGTATGGTCTGATTCACACTGGGCAGAGCTTTAAAGACCCAGAATGATATGTTTCCTCCAGCAAGGCCAGACCTATTCCTACAAGGCCACACCTCCTCATAGGCCAACTATATTTAGAATGCCACACTGGTTTAATAGCAACTCAACAAGATCTAGAGTCTTCAAAGAGGAGGAGCTTCAGTTGAGAAGATGCCTCCATAAGATCCAGCTGTTCAGAATTTTTTTAATTGGTGAGAGAGCACCAACTCCATTGTGGGTGTTGAAATTCTTGTGGTGGTACTCCTGGGTTTTTTTAGAATACAAGCTAAGCAAGACTAGAGGAGCAAGACAATAAGCATCACTACAACATAGCCTATGAATGAGCCTCTAATTCCAAGATCCTGTGTTGTTTCAGTTTCTGTCCCAACTTTTTTGATGATTAACAACAATGTGGAAGTATAAGCTGAAAAAAACCTTTGCTATGGAATTTGCTCTTTGGACATGGTGGAACCTTTCAACAATAAAAATAGTAAGACATTCTTAAGGAAAAATGTCTAATAATGCCAATGTCACTTATCTTAAAACCACAAATAATAATGTGCAGACATTTTATTTTTATTTAAACATAAGATATACTCATGTACCTACCTGAGATGTAATTTTTCTAGTTTGCTTCTTTCTCACAATGTAGAATATTACAATCAAAAATAACTTGGAAATAGAAGGGTTACAGACTATCACCAAGGAAGACAAAACAGGAAGTTGAATCAGTAACAGCAAACACTGCTTATTGGCTTGCCACTGACTTAGTCACTGTTCTATTGCTGTGAAGAGACACCATGGTTAAGGCTACTATTAGAAAACAAAGCATTTAACTGGAGGCTTGCTTACATTTTTAGAAGTTTGGACAATCATCAAGTGAGGGACCCCATCATTGGAGCAATAGAGAACTATTGATCCTTAGGCAAAGAGAGAGATTCTGCCATTGCAATGCCTTCTTTAAAACTCAAACCCATCCTTTTTGACACACCCACTTCCTCCAATGAAGCCACACCTTATCTTATTCCATCTAATCTTTAAACTCACTGTCACTTCCCAGTGACTAAATATTCATATATATGAGTCAATAGAGAACGTTCTTATTCTACCACCAATTTTCTATGGCTTGATCAGCCATTTTTTTAAATACAATCTAGAATGCTCCCATCTATAAATGACTATTGATGAGCTTAGCCACAGGGATGGGCCCTCCCACATCACTAATTAGCCAAGAAAATATACTATAGATTTACCAAATAACCAAGTGAATAGAGACAGATCTTCAATTGTTCTCTCTTCTTAGGTAACTGTAGATTGTCAAGATTGAGAAAAAATAAAGTCCCATCACAGGAATGTTTCACAGACTCAACAACCTACCCAAACATTACTCAACAGCATTTCCTCCCCTTTGCCCCTGCATAGACCCAATTCCATGCATTGCATAAGTGAAGGATAACTATGTTTATCAGCAATGATACTCAATAAGAGGTGACATGAACAAATATTTCCTATAGCCACACAACCCCCACATTCTAATATGTGTTACACTTACTGTCAGACTTGCCAATCTGTCCAATTTCCTGCCAACTCATTTAGACAAAAAAAAAGAAAAAAAAATTCCTCATAACGGAATCCAATGAATTTTACCTGATTTGTTTCTCCTGAGGCAACTCGGTGTTATCTCTTCATGCTCATATTCGTGTCTGATTCATCTGTAATAAACCCACTACTATTATCAGCTACATCACATGAGGTATGATGAATACCAACTCCCATGAACAGCATCACAGTAGGCTAAGCCTTTTCTGCAATTTTGAAGTTTCCTTTGTATACAAAAAATCAATTGATTTCATTAAGTGTGTAATTTAATGATTCTAACACATTTTCACCTCCCTTCCATTTTTCCCTCATTTTCTGATACTTCATATGATATTGCAATCTATTAAAATACAGTAGTGAATGCAGAGGAAGGACCAGTGTGGGAAGCAGCAAAGTTCTTTATTTCTAAGACAACGGATACACTGCCAGAATCTTCCAGGTACAACTGCTTGGTAACTTTGGGTTTAATGTTAGCATGAAATTTCTAGAAAAACGCTTAAAGAATTAAACCATGGTTAACCTGGACCAGACAAGTCAGTATCTCTAGTGAGAAACATTCATGTAAATCATTTTCATCACTGTTACAAGATGCCTAGCAACAAGGAAAACAGGTCCATGGTCACAAGAATATGAAAGGGGCATGAAGGAACACAGTTGTCCAACTTATTAGCAGCCAGTAAGCATCAACACAGGAAGAGACCAAAGATAATAAATAACTTCCAAGACATGTCCCAAATGACCAAGTTCCTTTACAAGTTTCTCACCCCTTCCATGCACACCCATCAATCAATTAACTCATAGATTAAAGCCCTCAGGGTCCAATCACATTTCAGATTGTGTATATTGTTCTACCTTTGAGCATTGTACTTCAGACCAAAACCTTCATCAAAGTCCCAGGACAGACATTTCAAACCCATTTCACCACAGCATTCTTTGTGTTACACAAAGTGATAGGAACTATCTGTCTCTTTAATGGTATCTCTGTCTAGCAGTTCCAAAAGGAAAATGTCCAGGTTAACAGCATCAGCACTTCCAGGAGCTTTTATAAATGTGAGTTCAAGAAGAAGGAAATTGCAATGCAAGTTAAGGGTCTTGATCCCCCATCCCTGCATCTTAAAACCATAGGGTGGACCCAGAAATGTAGGTCAAAAGTGTAAATTTCACCTATACTACAACCAAATGTGATGATTTCTAGCTATCCCCAGTTTCTGTCTGTTACGTAGTCCCAACAAGTCTGCATCAAGGAATATTGCCTAGTGTGAAATAGTGCCAGCAGTTGATTGCAAACCCCACTATGTGTTGACTTGGATGTAAAATGAAACATCTATAATATAGACACACTTGTACATATACGCATACTAACAGAAAGAGGCAAGCAGTAGAGGTGCTTTGTCTTAGGAACCCTCAAGGAAGAGAAAGTGGAAATCTCATAAGGCAGAGAGGTCATTGAGACACTGTATGTCTCTACTGCATAAAATCAGACCAGTCTGCCTTCCATCCCTGAGTGGTACGGTATCACTATCCATCATCCCCATCTAAAAATGTATGGACTGTTGATGAAGGATGGAGAGACAGTATTCATCAAAGGTAAGGCCTTTGAAGGTGATATAGGCTTGCCATGCTCTACTGGTAGCCCCATGTCCAAGAGTTTATGGGCAACACAATTGATTTGAATGGGTTGTATCAAAGGGGAGAAGAGGAGACTTGAACTTGGGAGGAGGATTAAGGTGGGAATGGGTCTGGTTTTGGTCTGGAGGTATCAAGAGAATTAGAAAGTGAATTCCATCAAAATATATTGCATGAAGTTCTCAAGGAATTAATTAATGTAGTTCTTAATACTGTACTGAACATATACAGACCACTTATATTTCAATTTCCTAAATAACATCTCCTTTTATAGCACTTACATTACATTAAGGGCAAAAGTAATCCAGAGATTATTTAAAATAAAGAAGGATCAGGGGATATGGCCCAGAGGCAATGCCATGTGTGTTTTCAAACATTCACCTACAACACCAGTGCTTAGGATTTTGGGAGGGGCAGAGACAGGAAGATGACTGTGGCTTCCTGAAAGCCAGCCTCACTACCAGCTCAGCAACAAACCCTGTCACAAGGGGATAAATTAGGGAGTAAAGTAGCAGAACACACTACACCCTTCCCTAGCCTCTGAACTTACCTGTACAGTTCTCTATGCAGACACACATAAATATGATTAGAATATACAAGAGGTTACTTTGAATAGCTTATATGCAAATGCAATGTTGTTTTAGACTTGAAACCTGAGACTTTATATCATTAGGGTTCCAGAAGCAAACACCCCAAATATAGAAAATAGATAAATCTTCTTACTCTGCAAAGGAGACCTCAGTTAAGTGTGTGTGTCAGTGACACCAAAAGGTTTCCTCCTCTATGTTCATTTACATAGCATAGAATGATCTGTAAATAATGAAAATATGAAAACAAAGCTTTTTCACAATTTTAGGCTTGTGTTAAAATCATATTTATAACATTTTATTAAATGGAAGTGAAATCTTCAGCTCTCAGGAACAGTACAGTCAATCCTCCAGGCTTCTGTTTTGTCCCATTATCAACAAAATTAATTGCACATCAACTGGTCCCACACTTTTAACTAAGTCAGGGAGAAGGGCTATGTTTCAGTACAAATAAATAATGCCAATGTGATTATTCATGCAGAAATCTGGCAGGGTTAGGATGCCTTTGGGTTATGTGATAGTGATGACTGATTAGTCTCTTTTTGTGCAAATAACCCTAACCTCTGAGAAAAGAAAAGTAATGATATAAAATATACTACGAAGTGACATGGACACTTATTACTAGATTTCATTTTCTTTTACATGCTTTCGTTCTTTGAAAAATTGTGGCCCACTGAAGCTCAAACATTCAAAGTTGTTAGTTTTCCAGGTGGTGAGATGTTAAGAAAGATTTAGGATTTGTATTTTTATTAAAGGATATTTGTCACTATTTTTTGAACTATCAAAAAAAAAAAACAAAAAAAAAACAAAAAACAAACAAACAAAAAAAAAACAACAGGCTCTCTCTCTCTCAATCTTTCACTCTCCTCATTCTCTCTCTCTCTCTGTCTCTGCCTCTGTCTGTCTCTGTCACTCTGTCTCTTTCTCTGTCTCTGTCTCTGTCTCTCTCTCTCTCTCTCTCTCATTCTCTGTCTCTCTCTCTATTTGTGTTTGTTGTCTGGAGTATTGTTTGTGAGCTCTCAGCTACTGCTCTATACATGTGTGCATGCCTGTCGCCATGGTGTTTACCATGATGTCCTGGAGTCGCCATCTGAAACTGTAAGACCACAATTAAATATTTCATCTTATAATTTGGTGTGGTCATGATGTCTCACATCAATAGAAGAGTAATCAAGACATCCATATTCCAGTTTATTTTTTCAATCGTTCTGTACTTATTTCATTAAAATTACCTTTTGTCCATTGAACAGTTTTAAGAATACTTTTAAAGGTCCTGAACAAATAGTGCCAGTAGGAGTGGCACTGTTAGGAGGTGTGGCCTTGTTGAAGTATGTGTGACCCTGTTGGAGTAGATGTGGCCTTGTTGGAGGAAATGTAATACTGTGCTTGTGGACTTTGAGATCGGCTATGCTTAAGCTGTCCCCAGTGTGACACACAGTCTCCATCATCTACCTGTGTATCAAGATGTAAAACTCTCAGCTCCTTCTCTAGCATTGTGTCTGTCTGAATGCTTCCATATTTCCAGTCATGATAATAATGGATTAAACCTCTGAAAATAAGTTACAAAGTGTTCAAGAGTTACTGTGATCCTGGAGACTCTTCACTCTGTCTCTGTCTCTGTCTCTGTCTCTGTCTCTGTCTCTGTCTCTGTCTCTGTCTCTGTCTCTGTCTCTGTCTCTGTCTCTGTCTCTGTCTCTGTCTCAGTCTCTGTTTCTGTCTCTGTCACTGTCTCTGTCTCTGTCTCTGTTTATGTCTCTGTCTCTGTATCTCTCTCTCTCACTTATTCTCTGTCTCTCTTTGTTTGTGTTTGTTGTCTGGTGTGGTCATGATGGCAATAAAACCCAAAGTAACACAAACACAAACATTCAAAAACACATTTGATATTTTGACTATTCTTGGCCCAGGGAGTGGCACTACTTGGAGCTAATAACCTTGTTGCAGTAAGTTTGGCCTTGTTGAAAGAAATTTATCATTGTGAACATGGACTTTAATGCCCTCTGCCCAGCTGCCTGAAAGCTACACATTTCCTAGCACCCTTCAGATGAAGATGTAGAACTCTCAGCTGCAAATGCACATGCCTACCAGGATCCTGCCATATTCCCACCTTGATGAAAATGGACTGAATTTCTGAACCTGTACGCCAGGGTAAATTGAAAAGTGTCTCTGCTGATAGTTGGTTGCTATTCCAGAAAGTCCAAAAGTTATGACGTATCATCCTGAGTCTGAGAATACACTGGTTTAGCTTCTAGCATTTGACAGAAAACAGGATTATCAAGACAATGAGAGTATAAATCTTCCTATTTCATAGAGACACATAGGTTATAGATCTGTGGAACTCAAGGTTTCATGGGTGGTATGGTAGGGTGATTAGTGTCTGTATATGAGTGCAGTTTCTGTTCCCAAGTCTGATGTCACACATACACATATGTTAAGTAATGTGTAGAATGTCTTCAACACTTGCTCTCTTAGAGTGAAACCCTCTCACCATTTTGACTAGTTTGACTGGCCAATACACTATTGGGATATCTACCTGTCTCCACCCCACAATGTTGCAGATATGAATAGACATGCCTGGAATTTTACGGAGTTGCCGAGAATACATGAACTCCACTGAGCCATCTTTCTAGCCCCCAGCAGGGTATTGTTTATTGAAATCAATGATCATATCAGTAGAGAAATGAAAACCAACATGACCCTGATATTCTACCTTACCTCCACCTAACACCAATAAGTGAATGTTAAATATAAATTTAATTCGTGTCCAAATAAATCCAGATTACAATCTAATGAATGATAAAATTGGAGTGGATCCAGATGAAAGCTACGTTAGTAGATTTTTGGCCTTTTATATGAAGAATAACCAATATTTTGGGTACACTAGGAGAGCAAATGTGTGTAAATGATTCGAATGAAAGAAAATCTGTGTTCCAGTGAATTTTATTTTAAAATAAATTTCAAAATCATGAAATTTCAAATATATATATATATATATATATATATATATATATATATATATATATATATATATATATTTGTGTATGTTATTATGGGTTCATGTGAGTTTTCTTGGATTCCGATTGCAGAATTAGAGTATAGGGGACCTGGTTACGTGGCACTATTATTTTTTATTAATTAATTCATTCATTGTCCACCTTCCTACTGTTCCACATCCCATATCTACTGCCCATTCCCTGTCTCCAAGGGCAAGTCTCCACCCTACCGGATCTCTAAACACCTTGGTGTCTCTAGTTTGTTGAGAATTTGGTGCATCATTTCTGATTGAATAGAGATCAAGCAGATTTTTTTCTGTGTATGTTTTAGAGACCTTCTGATAGTTCGCATATGCTGCCTGTTTGGTTGTCTAGCATTTGGGAGAACTCTGGGTCCATAGTAGTTGAGACAGCTGGTCCTCCTCAGCCTCCTTCAGTCTTTCTCAAATTAAACCAATGGTTCAGCAGATTCTGTCCATTTTTTGTTTCCATACATTTGCATCTGATTGTTTCACCTGCTCATTATTTCTTCATAAGTACAGTCATCCTAGCATTCATACTACAAGTATCTGAATTCAGAAACCTACAGAGGCTATTTATTGCATGCAGGTCTTCTGCAAAAGCAATATACAATATAAGTATTAAAATTTCTATCAGTGCTCAACAATATTCTATTCTTTGTGATGAAATCCCTCTCTCTCTCTCTCTCAATATACATATACTTCTCTAACACTTAGTATGAATAAAGATTCTCTTAAATTCTCTCCTACAAAGGGGATGATATTGGAATGTCATCTGCAACATTCATTCACTTTCCTACACAGTTTGTGATTTTTCTTAGCAATCAACTAATATCTAAATCACACATGCACTCAGATTACAAAATAAGGTATCTGAGCTAATGCAATCTGTTATTCTGAGTCAGAGTAGGGGCAGGACAATTCCAAACTGTAGTTACATCCAAGAGCATGGACTTTAACAACTTGTGAATCAGTAGAAGACAAGACAATGTATAGACGCGGTTGTTTCTTTTGGTTTGGTTTGGTTTAGCTTTGCTTATTTCAGTTACCCACAATCATTATAAGAAACACAGAGAAACACTGATTAATGCCTGTATCTTGAACTGAATGCAAATCGGGGCCCTAGAACCAACATTATATTTCTGTTACAATATACAGTATATATTTTTTAGAGATTTTCTTTTCATTAGCTATCATACACACACACATACAACAAGTTTAAGAAATGTTCCTAAATAAATGACCCAAATAGCAGCTTAATGATTCAGATGCAGATATTTTCACCCAATCAATAGACTGAAGCATCTGACCCCTGTTGTTGAATTAATGAGGTTGAAAGATATTAAAGAAAAAGGCATTCCTGTAGTAGGATCCCTGTCTCAATTAAACTGTTCCCCCAAGATGTCTGAAACTCTGGCCCAACAAAGAGACAGAATGCACCTGCTGATATGAGGCCTCCAACACACATACCCATCCTTATAAAAGGTGAAAAGCTTGAATCTTTCTTATTTAGAGATTATACATTTGATATACTTCAAAGTCATAAGAGAATGCTTGAGGATTCAACAGAGCATATCTAATTTCACTTTTAGTATAAAGAAAATTGTCACCTTCCTTTGGTCAAATACAGTAGTTAATGTTCTCCCTTGTAGATATCACCAAGATCTAAGGCCATATTTGGGGAAAGGAAAAGACTGAAGCTCACTGAGCCTCACACAGGATAATTTTCTTGGCCACTTCAAAAAGCAAGGAGTGCGAGAGGCATCTTGGGAATAGAAGACTTCTGAGAACCTCTTCTCAGAATGAGACATTCTAAGACCACAGTCAACAGAGGGGAAATCGTGAAAATCTTGGATCCTAAAGTAGAGGTCCCAAGTCTTATTTTCCAGGTTAGAAATGTCCAGTTCAGCTATGGTCATCATGGGAATTTCCTAGGCTCCACTGAGAACTGTAAGACGATTCAGACTCTTCCTCACTAGCTTCCAAGAATTTTCCCCATATACATACCCTGTGTAACAACTTTGAGTGTCCAGGCAATGGTCACAACAATCTCCCAACATGATAAATAGTTATGCATGAATTGATGTTTCCGCAAGGCTGTTTTCAGCTGCACACATCTGTGAATAAAAGATACGAATGGGGCATTTTGATGACCAATTTTGAGGCACAGGATATGGGAGACAATTTCAGTTTTCTATTTTCTGCCCTATCATCTAAAAGGGGAGAAATGTGAGGTGACATTGTTCACATATGTGTTGTGTGGATATCTTGGACAAATGGGATATGTTTAAAGAAAACTTAGTTGATCGGGGTATTTGTGAGGCAAATGCAGTAGAGAATCTATGCTGGTTCTTTAATTGCAGAGGTGGATCTGAAGTGTCCTAGTACAGAGGGTGGAGGTCTGAAACTCCCCTTCTACACAGAAGCTACTTCTGAGAGTCCTTTCAATAGATTTTGATTTCCAAAGGCCCCTTTTGCTGAAACTGAATGTTTAAAATCCACTTGGTAAATGGAAGTAGACAATAGACCCATACTCCTACTGGGAAGACAGGGATTGTTAGATGCCCTTTTATGTAGAATAAGTGGTATAAGTCTCCCATGGTCTAAAAGCCTTTTAAGGAAATAAAGGCTCAAAACTACATGGTTGGAATAGGAATATTCAATGTGAGGTATAATAATACATGTTTTGGGCCACACTTTGCTAATAGGTTCTAGGGCCTTGTTAGTCCTAGGAGAGTTGTGACATTATATTCAGTTTAGTGAGAAAAAGTAAGTTAACATTGGAAAATATGAGCCCCATGTAGGAAAGGAAATCTCTGAATCCCTACTGCAAGAGGAGGACAGAAACTTCTTGGGGCAGACTGTGAAGTTGCCATATAAACTTCTGTCCAAGGTAAAGGTCTCTGGTACCTTATACAGTGGAGTATGTTTCCAGCAATGATTATCAATTTTCAATTCTTATTCAGAGTTTTTTTATTTTTTTTTTATTTTCATAGTTTGTGTTCATTGAGGAGATACACGGAAGCAACATATTCCTTCTTCCAAAGGCTTTTGAGGACTGTTGCTGGCTAGGATACTTCTTTGACTTTATTCATTATCCAGGTCTAAGCAGAATTAATGAAGTTATTTCATTTCTATTGACTTGTGTGGAAACAGATGGCACAGGTACTTTGATCCAGTTTGAAATATCACTATGGGACTTCACACCAGAGTGAACTAGGGTACCTGTTTACAGAAGGAGTCACTTTTGGAAATTTTCCTGATAAGTTAGGGATAAAACTACTTTGACCATATATAGGAATATCATTTTTGAGAAAGAGAATATGTTGGGAGGATAAATAAGATAAGAAAGATCACAGAATCCCTCAGGCAAATGTTTATCTTTGGAATTTGAAGAAGATGTCGAAAACAGCTTATCAAGTGCAAATGAACTCACAATTCAGAATACACATGTGTTCTGAGAAATTAAGGTGTGTTTGCCAACAATCAGAGCATTTTTCTTACGAATTGTTTGGTAACCTCTTGCTCTATGTTCTCTGTAAAGCAGCATGCCAGGCATAGCCAACAAAGAGGGCACTGCTCTATTTCAAGTGACAGGCTTAAAAATAGAAGTTAGGTTAGGGCTTATATATTTACTGTCATGTCTCAGGACATCATTTCAGAGTTGCTTGACATCCCTTCTTTATTTGAGCATGCCTGGCCACCCAGGAAACATTGGAAATTTTAGGAACTCCTAGACTAATAGTCCTGAGGATTCTATTAAGACAAGTAAATTTTCTGAGATATGCATGGTCAAGAGATGTTGATTTAAATTTTCCACAAGCGAAAATAAACATCAACTTTAGTTTTCATGTTAGTGGCTTTTCAGTAGGCTCCCTAAGCAACAAAATTTGTATTAAGACCTTTTCAAACTGAAGGGTGTGTCTATATTTCCCCAATTCAAAGATAAAATGTAAATTTGTTCCTTGTCAGAGTATTTACGTCAAAGATTCTTCATTGAAAAGTTTTTGAACCTAGAGTTTACCTTGAACTGAAGGGAAAATCTGGGAAACATTAGTATATATATTTAAGGTTCAGTTCATAATATCAGTAAGTTGTGTGGGATTCCTCGACCTAAAAGTATGTCCAAAACTCCTTTGGACAAACTGGTATAATCAGAGACTCGCTTTGCTTCAGGGTAAGATCTGATGACTCCTTAATCTAAGACAGATGGAGTAAGTATTACTTGGGGAGAAAGGAGGTGGTGTTGTCCTTGTAACAAGAGAGATGATCAGAGTATGAAAATCTCCATAATAGTTTGTACAAAAAATTGCTTACCTTAACTCATAAGGTCCTCCTTTGCCACACCTAATGGTTCTTCACATTCTGGAGTATCCATATCTTTAGCAGAATTAGCAAGACACCAAATATTGATACCATGATTCATGAAAAGCTTGAGCTACTGTCTTCAGCATGATTGCCTCCTAAGAATTATGTTCAACCACCAGAACTGTGTTAGAATGATGATTTCACACCATGTCATGTGACTGAAGTCAAGGAAGTGGCATAAGGTCCCAGGATTGGCCTCCTCGACTTGATTTATCTGAAATGTGACCAGAGGGAGAAAAATGCTCCTTGTCAGAGGTAAAATAACCCATGGGTTCCCGAACAGAAATTATTTTTTATGAGAGCCCATTGACTCAAAGGGGTGATTTTTAAGACCTCAATCATCACAGGAAGGGAAACACCATAACTGTGGAATCAAGTAAGCCCCTTGATCCTGTTGGACAGTAGGGGAGTATAACTGTTTACCTTCTGTAGAGGAGGTTGGACCAGGCACTCCTTAAATCCACATTTTCAGAGAACTCTAGAAAATTCTTATCCCTGAGGACTCTACTGCACAGTTGACAGCACTCTGAGGTTTGTTCTGACAAGACTGCTCAAAGTTCCTGGATCTGTTCCCTATTTATACTTACAATAGGCCACAGAAGTATGGGTGTTGACGACAATTACCTTTATGATGAGCAACTTAAAGAGAGATGACCTTGGATCTAGGCTGAAGTTTTTATTCATTGGCCATGGGACTTGAAACCAGACTTCTCTGAGTTTATTGGTATTGAAAGGTGTATCCCCTAAACAATAATTTCTGAGAGAGAATCTCTGGTCTATATTAGTTGAATGGTAGACCTGAGTAAGCCATGAACAAAGAGTGAAACTCCTGTGAATTCTTGGTACCAACGGTTTAGTTTTAAGCACACCAGATCTGTACTTGAATGTATGAGACACACTCCTTACTCTCAAATGTCAGTTCTATACTTTCTTCATCAGAGGGACATGCCTCAGACCCCTCCAGCGCAGACAGAGAAAGAACAAAGTGTTTTTATTCAAGGTCAGCAGACCCCTTTGTCATATCCTTAATGTCAGGGACTACTATGTTTAGAGGAAGTAAGGCTAAGGCCTTCTTCAAAAGATAATCCAACTGGGGGTCAGCCCCCTTGAAATCATGGGATACTTTACTTCTAAGGTTGTGTGACTTGACGGAGTTGCTATTTATGCTTGAAATATAAATTATCCCGGTTCTGGTGGGGTACATCTGAAGCCCCATTGTGAATTCATCAATGCTATTGCATGGTGATATTAAAGAGCCATATTTGTGGCCAAATTAAGATGTTGTTGAAGTCTGAAGTCTTGCTTCTCATGTCATATGTCTCCGGATATCTTCATTCATTGAGGACCTATATGACACCTTTGTTCTGAAGTGATAATTCTGAGGGCAATTAAAGAATGTCTGAAAATTTTGGTTCTCATGAGTCAATGCAGCCTTCAACACTGGTGAGTTTCTAACATATTTAATGTAGAATGGGTATGTCTGAACCACTGTTAGGTTATTGAAGGAAGTTGTGAGGCACATATATTCAATTTCATGTATATGTTTGTACTGTCACTGCCTTCAAACACACCATAAGGTGGCATCAGGTCCCATTTTAGATTGTTGTGAGCCACCATGTGTTTTCTGGGTTTTCAACTCAGGACCTATGGAAAAGCATTCTGTGCTCTTAACTGCTGAGCCATTTTTGCAGCTCCAGCACATTGGTTCTAGACAGCTTAGTTTAAGGTCACTTAGGGAATTGGGTAAAATCTGAGAATACCTATTTCAGCATGGGCAGATCAGAAGACCCTTTGGTATACAGTATTTTGGATGATCTGTGGTTCTTAAGCTGTAAGTCTAAAAATTAATAGAGAAAAATATCTGTATTTGGATTACTGGTTTAGAGCAATTGCACCTCACATATCCTTGAGTCATGGAGAGTGCATTACACCCCACTTCAAGCATAGGGGAATACATCTTAGGGTTCTCTCAAAGAAACACAATTTGGAGGACCCTTTGAAAGGAGGAAAATGTTGATTTATCCACAAATAACCTATTAAAAATAGCATCCATTAGAGGTAGAAAGTCTCATACCACATTTGGGAAAGCAGAAGTATCAAACACTCTTGTATCATTTCAAGATAAAAGGTCAATTTTGGGAGGAATATTTGGAATATTTCATTATCGAGGCTTCCTGGGAACCCAGAATATGAATATCATGCAGGCCATGCAACAGCATAATCAATCGTCAGTATGCTAGGAGGAACTTCCCAGCTATTTCTCCTGGTAAATCAGCTGCCTACTTCTGAACATGGCAAGGCTTACTTGTTTCTACTGGACAACATATAAGTATATGTCCTGGGTTTATGAAATTGCTGGCTACTCTTAGACTCCAGCCATTGAAGCAAATGGGTCCAGATCCTTGGACTGAGGTAATGAGGTCAGAGGATCAGAAAAAGGAGCACTCAATGCACCGTATATCAAGGAAATCGATTTGTCATGGATTACATCAGATCTAGTTAGTCTAGGTCCTCAATGATCAGAAGAAGCACATACTATTCTACATACTATTCTACATTAGCTGGAAATTATATAGCTTATGGCTACAAATTGTTAGATACTCTTAATCAGAAGGGAGGTTTGTTTGTACTTTTAGTCCAAGGGACATATGTGATGTTTCAATGTGCATCTGAAGAAGCTAGGAGTAGAAATTGTAAGATGTAGAGATGGTTGATGAGAAGTAAAAGTTCTAAACTCATGTTGCTCATAAGGGGCAAAGAAAGGGAAAAACAGGGCACCCTGTGGGTCAAAAAAAGAACTGAAAATGCCAGGGTAAAAGAGAGAAGGGCACTGGCCACCCTCTTGAGAAGGACTGCCTTACAGGATCCATTTGGCAAGCTGTAAAGTTCTGGTGTGTCCTTGGGTCAAAGGAGTAATTCGGGAGTGAGGATTAAGTCATAAGCTTCCTAGAGCATTTATGATATCTCTTTTTTCATAGAAAGCATCTGTGAAGCACATTTTTTTTTAGATTGGGCATTTGAGAGCCTGCCTCTTTCAGGCTAAAGCATTCTGAGCCTTACTGAAAGAGGACACATAGCCAATGTCCCTTTGGTGAGAACTGAAAAGTCTGAGTTCACAATGCTCAGACTGATATGGTCTGACTTTCCCTTTTAGGGGAGAAGAAAGAACTACAGCTCCCCTTTTGCTCCGTGATCCTTTTGAAATTGATTTTGATATGATGTATATATTTGTGGCCTCCTAGGACAGAAGGGTCACAAAGGGACACCCAAATTCACATTGTAATGATTGTTTTCTCCCTGGGCAAGAGAGAGCAAGTATCATGTCCTGTGTTTGAGATGTTACGTGTAATTACTTTGCATAACAGGGAATGAAGTGGCACCTCCATTTGGAATTCATGGATGTATGAATCCCACTAGGAAAATAGCCAATGCTGTGGGCTCCCATTTTTGTATTAATGGAAGTTATGTGTTTCTCTCTCTTTGGCAGTAGAAACATGTTTTGAGCACTACTTAGTAAAAACAGGGTGGTTGATATCCTCTTGGGGTGATGACAAGAATTTGACACCTCTATGGGGACTTTCTCCATCTGGAGATAACTCAATGCCTTCTTGTTCTGCAGGAGAAGTTTACAGGGCTATTTGGGTATTAGAGGCACTACTCTCTCTCCTCCTATTAAAAGTAGCATTTCAGAGAATCTCATGAGGAGACATGAAATGTCTGAGGCTCTCTTCATGAGGAATAGAGTGGTTTATGTGCACTTTTCTCTAGGCATGGATCATGGTTTGCCACTCTCATGTTCTGAATGGGAAGCTTGACTGTCCCATTGTTCAGAACGGTCCTTTTCTGGTAAGATAAAATAGATTTGGATGGTCTGTATTCACCTTGGTATGGTGGAGGACTTCTGAGGCCCTCCTCATGAGATGGTGACCATCCAAAGGCTCCTTTAGCAGTATCAGAAGTAGTGAGGGTTATGGTAGTCACAGTTTTAAGATTTGCAACTTTTTTTCTTAGAAGTGCAAGATCTTACCAGCATTTTGGAATAGTGGCAGTGTTTCCACCTAGCATCTTTTTAGAGGACAGGTTTCAGGCCTGCTTGATCTACAGAGGAAAACATTAGTCTTATTTTTTGCAGTATAGGATTTTTGGGACAACCCCTTGGATGAGGAGAATAACTAAGATCTTTCTTATAAGGAATGCTAGATGTGAAACTCAATTGTGAAGATTAAAAGGGGGAGATGCTTCTTGGAGGAGTAGAGGTAGGACTGGATTCCTTTCAGCATACTTGGAAGATGTGAGGCTACCTTTGGCAGAAGAGATGCATTTTAAAACATCAAGTTCTGAGAGGCAGTATCTGATATCTCCTTCTGAAAATGAGACATGTTTCAATGTCCTTTGGTTAGAATTGGAAGTACTCGGGCTCTTCCTCTGATAAGAGTAACTATCTGGCCATCTTCATGAGAAGGGGTTGGAATTAAGTCCCTGTCTGTACAAAGTGACAGTCTGGGAAATTCTGTTGAAAAAGAAAGAACCCACAGTGTCTTTTCTAGATGGCATAGGTTCTAGAATCCCCTTAGCTAGTTGAGAAAGTTCTAGATATTCCTGGGCTAATGTTGGTGTTCCAAGGATCCCTTGATCAGATACTAAAGGGCTCAGCCCATCTACATTGTGTTTCATAAGACACAGAGACCCTGGAACAGATAGCAAAGATTCTAGAGACCCTGCCACAGATTCTGAACTCTTAGAAACAGATTGGTTACATGGCAGAGATTCTTCCAACTCTGGACTAAGTGTTGAAGAAACTGGTAATCTGGGAGAATTTTATGTGGCTGACAAAGATTCTATGATCTCTTGGGTGACAGATGGTATTTCCTCACGGTTTTGCATACTTGGCATTGTTTCTAGTTTTTCCTTCGCAGAATTAGAAAGTCCAAGATCTTAGGATCAGATGGTGAATATCCTAAAGCCGCATTTTTCTAACAAGGTCCTGGAGACTCTTGGGATAACAAGGAAGTTTCTGAAGGCCGTTGGGCAGATGTTGATGTTCCTACTACACCATGACAAGACAGGGAAGGTCTCTGACTCAATACGACAGGTTGTGACACTCTCAAATATAATTGGACAGATAAAGGTGATCCTAGATCCACTATGGTAGATGCTGAAAATTCCAAAGCTCCTGGTGTAATATTTGCTATTCCTGGCTTGTGTTTTGTACAGGTGCAACCTTTCATATTCTCCTCTAAAGGACAGGCAAGGGCCTCCAGCTTTTTGAACAGATAACAAAGGTCCTGGATTCACGTGAACAGATAGGGACATTGTCAAAAGCTCTAGGGTAGATGATAGAGATCCTAGGGTTCCCTGTCCAGATAAAGAAATTGCCATGGATCCTTTGGAAGAACCTGACATATCTGAAGCAGTTGGATCTGTTTTTTGTACCCTTTGTGGAGTATTCAAATACTCATTTGGTCCCTGGTATGAAGTCAAAGGCCCCTCTGTAGGTTTAGAGAGATCTAAAGGTTCTTCTGTGTAAGGAAAGGAATCAAAAGGATTAGGGAAGAAAGTAATGAAATAAGTTGGGCAAAAATTGCAAGTGCCAGAAGTGAGTCATTGTATATCACATATCCTGAGATAGCTGTTGAATTATTTTTGTGCACCTGATGCAAATGAGGAATATTCTAGAGTCCCCTAGGAAGATGGCAAAGGTTCTACAGAGCCTTGTGCAGTTGCCAAAATACTCAGAGATTCTTGGTCAGATCTCAAAATCCTTGCAATATTTTGAGTAGGGTGGGTATATCACTGACACACTGAGGAATAGGGTGAGTCTGCTACTGTGTAGTGTGTAGATGTGGACTGAGTTCCTATACATTGTTTATGTAAAGAAGGATTTGAGAGCTTTTGGGAAGTTGTAGATTGTTGTATATACCTTTGTGGACATGTGGACAGATATAAGGTCCTCTTTGCAGAGAGAAAGGGACTCAAACTTTCATGAGAATAATCAGAAGATGCTGGAGTCACTTGTTAAGTGGAAAAAAGACCCAGAGGATTATGAGAACATTCAGAATATTGTGATGTATTCATCATTGCCTATGCTGAGATAGAAAGTTTCAGAGGTCCCTGGGCAGATTACAAAGGTACTGGATTCCCTTGGCCAAATGGGAAGGTCTCTGCATCTCCTTGGTACAATGTTATTGTCTATTAAGTTTTGGAGGTCATGGTGGCAAAGTTCCTAGAGCTGATGAAGTAGTCTGAGAAGATGTTACATCTTCTCTCACTCTTTGAAAATGTCCTAAAATACTCTGTGATTCTTTATATTGTGACAATATCCCTGTGAAACCTGTTGAATTTTCTAGATTTCTTTGGTTGAAGAAAAAATAACTTTATATGCATAAAGTTCCCTCTTTTGCCCTGGAAATTTTTGGGGGCTTTTGAAAAGATGGAAAAGCTTCTAGAACCACTGTAGGAGGTACAAGATGCTCCTGAGAACCCAGTAGAGGTGGGCAATGTCCTACATCTGATGGTTAAGGACAAAAGTATTCTTGAGATTTCTGGAAAGGTAGGAAATGTCCAGTTTCCCTTGGGAAAGCTGGGGATTTTTGTGCAAAATTTTGGACAGTTGGCGAAAATTCATAACTGTCTGCAAAGAAGTTGGAGCATTCAAACTATCTTGAGCTTATGAAACATTTTGTGCAGTCCACTGTTTAGATGTGGGCAGTTTAGGAGACCCTTAGGCAGAACAGAAATGTCCAAAAAACTCTTGGGAAGATGAAGAACCTACAGTTCCTTGTGAAGATGAAGAAATTTCCAGAGGCCTTTGATCAATTGACATAGATTCTGGTAGCACTTGAGTATTTTGCATATACCCCAATCATCTTGGGGTGGGAGGTAAAGTTCCCACAGTCTGCTTTACAGATATGTACTTTCCTACTGTGGCTTGTGCAGATAAACAATGCCCCCTCAGTGCCCTGAGAATACAAGGAAGACCCTAGAATCATGTCTTTAGTTTTAGTCACTTTCAGACTTCTTTCTTGCGATAGACAAGAATCCCACAGTTCCTTGCTCAGATCTCAAAGATGATGGTGGCACATGTAGTGATATAGTAAGATTCAGATGCAGTCCAGCACATCTGGAGCTGTCTGAAGTCCCTCAGAAAGATGAAAAATATTCATTTGCTTCTGATTCTGCTGGAGAAAAAGCTGATTGCATTAGAGCCCCTTCAGCAGGTCCTGAGTGATGTGTCATTGCCTGGGCTAAGATGGAATGTGTCAGGCCCCCTGGATTGATTGCGAATATACTTGATTCCCTGGAACAGATGGGAATATTTCTACACCTCCTTGAGTAAAAAAATGAATGTATGCCAGGGTCTTGAGGTGATGATGGCAAACTTCCTAGAGTAAGCAAAACAGATTTAGAAGATCTGACATCCTCTTTCACTCTAGGCAAAGGGCCCATGGTAGTCTCTTTGTGTTTACATTGTCCCAATCCCAATATACCTGTTGAATCAGTCGAAGGTTCTGGATACCTTTGGATGGATGACACAGAACTTTGCACATGCAAATTTCCAATTGCAACTGTGCAATTTTTCTTTTACCCTTAAGAAGTTAGCAAATGTTCTACATTTACAGTGATAGATAGTGAATATCCCTGACCACCTGGTGCAGATAGGTAGTGTTCTGGATAACTTGGGAAATACAAAAAACTTCTCCTGATTTTCCTGGCTAGAGAGAACATATTCATTAGTCTGTGGCTAACATGATGAGCATTGTAAGTTGAGCAGATGGAGAAAATGTGAGAGCCCTCTAGTAATTAGATGGATGTTTGAACGAATTTGGTAGAGAAGACAGAGTACCTAAAGGTTCTTGTTTGGGTGTGTACAGAGACCCTTAGGCAGATAGAGAAGTTCCCAGAACCCTTTGTGCAGATGAAAAAGATCCTAACCTTCCTTCTGCAGGTCAAAAATTCCCAGAAGTACTTGAACAGACTGGAAATGTCCTTGTTCCTGCTTATCACTTTCTTTGTAACCTAGAGTCTCCGGGCTACATGGGAAAATTTCTTCAACTCCCTGGGCAGCTATGGGATGTCCCTACATGGATTCTGAATTCAGGTAAGATTGTCCAGACACCTGAGTAGATGATGAGTGTAATGAAGAAATTTGTGCAGATACATTCAGCTCAAGAGTTGCTTATGGATATAGGGAAGTTGTGACAAGTGTCCGCAAAGATATGGAGGGGCTCGACTAGCTTCTGTTGGTGAGAAATGGCCATGGGGCTTTGGGACATGTTGCAATGTTTCTGTTGCCCTTAGCATACATGAAGACATTCCCCAAGAACCTGAGAATGAAGACAAATGTTTATGAGTACACTGGGCAGAATCTGATATTCCCAGAATCTCTTGGGACGATGATGACTGATCAAAAGACTGTTGAGTATATGGTGAAAGGCCTATAGAAGCCTCAACATATATGCTAAGTTTGGTAGATAGCAAATGTGCTAGATCCTTGGGACTACAAAATAAGACTCCTGAGATCATTGGTCATATTGTGAATGTCCTATATGACTTGAAGGATGTGGCAAAAGGCCTGTAGTCCCTTGAACAGATGGTGAGTTTTCCTGAGATTCTACCATGTGTGTTGAGTTCCCTAGCTTCTTTTGGAAAGATGCCGAATGTTCTAAAAAACCCTGGGAAAGATGGCAAAGCACCCATAGTTTCTTGGACAGGTATCAAGTGTTCTAGAGTTGTTTTCTTACATCTCACAGTTATTGAATTGCCTGATATAGTTTGCTAGTTTGTGGAAGTTTCTGAGAACATCATAGAGAAGTTGAGGATTTCACTTTCACTTGGGAATATGACAATGTTGTTGAGATTTTTTGGTTTTTGGGGTTTGTGTGTGTGTGTGTGTGTGTGTGTGTGTGTGTGTGTGTGTGTGTGTGTGTGTGTGTGTGTGTGTGTGTGTGTGTGTGTGTGTGTGTGTGTGTGTGTGTGTGTGTGTGTGTGTGTGTGTGTGTGTGTGTGTGTGTGTTTGTTTGTTTGTTTTTATGTCCTGGTGGATGAAGAAGATCTTTTTTCAGATGGAAATTTTTCTGACTTCCTATTTTCAAATTTGGGAGTTAGCATAACCCCTGTAGGAGGCAAAGGATCTGTAGTTCCTTGGAAACATGGCAAGGTATACAGATATTCTACTATGTATGATGAGTGCCCTAGCTTCTTCTGGAAAGATGCTGAACGCTCTAATTTCCCTGTGGTATAACTAAAAAACCCTAAGTCCCCTGGACAGTACAGATTGTTCTAGAGGTCTTTGTTTACAACTGACAATTGTTAGATTTCCTGTTGTAGTGTGAGGAGATGATGGTGGTGCAGATGATGAAGGTTTCACATTCCCTTTGGAAGATAACAATGTTTCCTTAGTTCCCTGGGTAGAGGGAGAAGATATCATAGCCTCTGTTTCAGATGGTGGATGTCATCGGGTATCTTGCATAGATAGAGAAAATGTATAAGGCTTCTGAAAAGAACTGAAATTTTTCACAGGTCCTGGTTCAGATGGTGAAATTTTAGAGTCCTAGTTTCAGATTAGGGTAGTCCCATAGTCCTTCTAAGAGATAAAGAATGTTTCTCAGCCCCTTTATTAGATGGAAATATTTGAGCCATCCTATGAGCACCTTGAGTAGATCCTAAAGGCCCTGTTTTACGTCTTGATGGTTCTACAGTCCCCGGTGGTATATAGACTGTCTCAGAATGTCTTTTTCTTATTTGTATTTTGTCCCTTCCTTTTGGGATGATATAAAAGACTCTAGGGTCCCTTGTGCCAGTGATGACATTTGAAGAGTTCTTTGCAAATGGAAATACCTAGTGTAGATGGTGAAGAATGCAGAGTCTGTTTAGAAGGTGTGTAAGTGGGCAGTGGTCCTTGGATATTTACCAAAGTTTCTAAGGCCTGGGAAGAAAATGAGTAAATTTTCTGAGCATTTGGTGCAGTAAGTGAGTCTTTTCCACCATCCTAGGTAGATAGCAAAAAACCTTGATGCCCTTGGCATGATGATGATGATGATGATGATGATGATGATGATGATGATGATGATACCAAAGCCTCAGTAGCAATAGCAGGTAAGGAAATTGCTACAGGATCCTAGCCAGAGAGCATGTTTTTTGGAAAAACAGAGACATTTTTCAAATGTCCTGGAGATTTCTGAGGATATAAATATGTCCACATATCCACATCCACAGATGGCAAATGTCCTTTATAAACCTTAGAAGATGAGGAAGTTGCCATATCACCTGGTCAAGAAAGAAAATGAGAGTTCCCTGTTTAGATGTGGTGAGTTCTGGAGTCTGTTGTGCAGTTAAGGATATTCCCACACTCCCTTGAACAGAAGACAAAAGTGCTACACTTCATTCTGAGGATGAGGGTGTTCCCTGTTGCCATTGGGTGAGTGACATTACATTTAGGGGAGAATCTGAGTCATACTGAGATAAATCTAGAACTCCATGAATGTGGGGAAAATTTGATGGCATATCATGATATAATGGTTAAAGGCTCACAGGCTCTGAAGCCACCTGTTTGGGTCCAGGAGCTACAATGGCTGAAGGGGAAATTGGCAGGGATCCTGGTCTAAGTGGCAAAGTTCTTACCATCTCTTGGGCAGGTTGGCAGGTTTTGAGTTTACTTTGGAGAGATAACAATGGTAATAAATTCTCTTGAGTACTTGGTGAAGTAGCAGCTGTACTCTGGGTAGTTGTGGAACAATCCACAGGCCTTTGCAAGGACATCAAAATTCCTGAAAACTCATGAGTTGAGATTCCATGTCCTGAAACTCATTGTGCTGATGAGGAAAGATCCAGATCTCCTGGAAGGTGGAGTGAATGTCTTGAATAACTTTTTGAAGATGGAATATTTTTCTAAACACCTTGGCCAGATGACAAAGTTCTGTAGTTCCATGGGCACCCAGATATACTGGGAAAAATCCTGAAAAACCAAAACACCTTTGCATAGGTGACAAAGTTTCTAGATGCCCATGGTTAAATAATGATGGTCTCACATATCCTAGAGCAGATGGTAAATATCCTACAACAATAATGTTTTAGTCAGAAGCGTTTTTAGATACTTTAGACGATATGAAAATTTTCTGGTGTGTTTGGGCTAAAGACAAGTTCTAGATGATTTTTTTAGATGTGGACTTTCCCTCAGGCCCTTGATTTCACAAAGGAGATTGTGTAGTCCTGAAGTCTGATTTGCAAAAGGACAAATTACCTTAAGCATGGTCAAAATGTTCTGCATCATTTGAGAAAGATGAAGAAATTTCCTGGGCCAGATAGTAAACACATAAGAGCCTTTTGGTTAGATAATCTTGAGCCTTTTTGGGGAAATATGGATTGTCCAACATGCCCTTTGGTAGACTGAAGATGTGAGACTCACCTGAGGAGAAATTGTAGCTTTTGATGTTTCTTTGGCATCAGGAGATTTTTCAAGTCTCCCCCCCCCCTTTTTTTTTTTTTAGAAAATGTTCTGTAGTCTCCTTTGTTAGAAAGATCAAATCTTAACCTGTTTTTTTTTCTTCTTCTATAAACTGGATGACTGTATTATTTTGGTAGAGGGAAAATGTCTACTACTTCCTACCAGAGAAGGCATGGAAAAGAAACACTCTTGGGTAGATGGAGATAATTGTAAAGCACCTTGTTCAAATATCACAAATCCTATGACCTTCTGCACAGATGGGGAAGGTCTTAATATGTCTTTTGTAAGTGTGCAAGTCTTAACCTTGGCTTTAAAATGAGGGGAAGGCCCTAGAGATACCTGTGTAGATATGGTTTCTTCTAGAGCATCATGGACAAGTGTAAAAGATCTAAGAGCCTCATAGGCAGGTAGTGAAATTTCACTACCTCCCTGTCTACTAATGAAAGTGGCATCTCCTTAGAGCATCATGGATAGGTGTATAAGGTATAAAATCCCCATGGGTAGGTAGTCGAATTTCTTGACCTCCTTGTGTACTAGTGGAAGTTCCAAGAAACTTTTCTTCAGATGGAAAAGTGGATAACAACTTCTGTATAGAATTTTCAGGTGTCATAGACAGCTTGATGGGCAAAACAGCTTCCATGGGGCCTTTTGAATATGAATTAGAACCCAGAGGATTTTTGGCATTTGAAAATTTCTAGAGACTTATGCTGGCATGAAGAAGGACCAACAGGCTTTTGTGTAGGGGGGTAAGAATCTATAGTATCTTGTTTAGTTGGGGAAGAAGGCTGATCCTCCTGAGGTGATAGGGAAGATCTAATAGTCTCCTATAAAGTTTGGGGCAGCTCAAATTTTCTGAATTTGGAGGGATGCTGAGGACCCTCTTCTTTAGAGTTCAGAGTGTTAACTGGTATGGTGTCCACTCTAAGTCGCCCTTTGAAAGATTGAGAAGGTCTCAGACTGCCTGTGGAAGATGCTGATGGTTCTAGTTCACTTCCTGTATGTGCAGAAGCAAAAGGCCTTTTGGAAGACTCAGGAATTTCTACCACGTCTTATGTATGTATGGAACTCACAAGATCCTATTCTTGGAATGGCAAATATCCTTGAGCTCCTGGTGTAGGTGTGGACATTTTTCTCTTTCCTTGAGCATTTATTAGAGGTGTGAGGCTCACTTGGGACATTGTGATTGCATGTATTTCCCTTTGGACTGAAATAGATGATGTGAGCACATTTCTTATTGGTAGAGGACTTTGAAAGGCCTCTTGGTTTCATGGAGAATGACTGAAATTCCCTTGGTCAGGAGGGTCATGTCTCAAAATAACTCTAGTAGGAACAGATTGCATAGGACACTTTGGGGGGAAAGAGAAACATCTTTGGATGTCTTTCAGAGAAGACTTTGCTCTCTGCCCTGTTTTGGCAGCTGGCAAACATTTTCAACTCTGCTAGGGAAAGGATGTGGGACATGATACTTTTGGGACAAATCACTGACATTACCCTTGGGGGAAAAGGTTTAGAGCCCCCTTTATGTGACTTACACTCCTGTTGTAGGTCCTCTTGACCAGAGGGTTCTTCTCCAAAATGCTTTGGAAGAAAATTGGAAAGAAGAGAGTCATGTAGTGTAATGGATAACCTTTAGGAAAGCCTTCTGGAAGAGCAGGCATTATGATTTTACTGTCAGCACAAGTGAGTAGTCTTTGAGATGCCTGTGCAGATGTTCAATGTCCCATAGAGTATTGGAAAAATTTGGATAGTTCCATTACCTCTTGGCTGGATAAGGAAAGACCCTGAGCATTTTGAAGAGAATTAGGAGATCCCAGATATCCTTGGCTAGATCGGGAAATGTGTAAGGAACCTTGAATGTTTGGAGAAATTTCCTGTCCATGTTGGCCAGCAGAAGAGTAGGCAGAAGATGCCCCAGGCACTGTGTGATCTTCTTTGAACTTTTTAATGGCATCTCCAGTACCGTGTTTGGAAGATATTACAGGCATTCAGGCATCCAACTGGTGAAAATCCATAGGTTCTTCACCCAGTGGACATAGGCTGGCTTCTTTTCACCTGTCTATGCATGGGCACAGCAGATGAGGCCACTCATTTTCTAGTGGACGGCTGTAAAACAGATTGACTGGTATCCCTGGTTAGAGGATTACTCGTGAACTCAGGAAACCTCAGAGGAAGTGTAACTGTCCATTTTATGTTCTCTTTTAGATCCTTCAGAGGGTCCAGGGTCCTGTTATTGGATGAATGCTTTATAAGAGCTTTGGGTTTCTGTAACTTTTCTGTAACATGAGATCAGGTTTTTTTTTTTTTTTTTTTTTTTTTTTTTTTTTTTTTTGAATCTCTCGTCTTCATAGGGTTTTGGGCACCTGAACTTGTGCCGATTCTGTATATGGAGCCCTGGAGTCACAAAATCCCTCGAGTCTCTGCTGGCCAACTGCTTCCCCTGTTAGTTTAAGGTGTAAAATCCAGTTGGGGGACAGTGAAGGGAGTCCAAGGCTATGGAGGCTGTGAAATCAGTTGCGGTAGGGTATCACTATTCTTTGGACTACACTTAAGGGTGTTCCAGGCACTGGAGGATGTGAAACCTGTGGTATGTGGTCATAGTGTCAAGTCTGGGCTGAGGCTCACTGCTATTTCTCCACATGTCTTGCTATTTGATCATTAAGGAAATTGTTCAAGAAACATTAAATAGATGACTGCCCCTTAAAGGGACAGTGAATGTACTTGGCAAAAGTGACTTGTAACAAGAAACGCTTATGCAGCATCCCTCCTGAGAATTGTGGACATATAAGAAGGCACATCACAAAGAATATAAGTTACAGTGGCCTCAGAAATCAAGTAAAGTTTGAGAAAGGCTGTCCTCAAGCCTTCTCAGGCCATTCCCGAGCCTAGATGATTGCTGTTCTCTTGCCTGCACAGGCCAATCTGGAGCGTGCAGTTTGGCTGTCCTCCTGTTTGCACTGGCCAGTCCTGAGCTACCTCATATTAGCAGGGCAATCATCCAAAATTTCTGAATAAGGAGGGACCCAGAGGACCCTCATCTTTAGGGTTCAGAGTGCTACCTGGTTTGGTGCCCACTCTAAGGGTTCATGACAAGGAATTGTTGAAGGCAAAGCATGGTTGGAAATTAAGGACATGGTGTTCTTAGGAGACTATGCTCTGAAGTCCATCTTAATCCAGGATAGATCCCTCTAACCTAAGGTCATCAGTGAGTGTTGCAGTGATGTTTGTTTCTGTCTCATAACTGAATGGGAAATGCTTATCCATACCCTTGTTCCTCACAGGCTATGGGGCTAAACAAACACTGGCATATTTGCTAGGGAAAGAACAGGTGTTAATATTTGAATAGAACATAGAATGCATGGAATAGATATCACAGATATTATTTCGAATTTTAAATCTACCTCTCCTAGATAAATCTGTGATAACTGGATGCTGAAAGACATCTCTAAATTACTAAATAATACTTACTGCAATATCATTATTGTGCAATTAATATGCTATTGTTCAGAGAATAAGGGCAGAACTTTAGTAATCTCTTTATAGTACAAATGAAAGTTTTATTTCAAATACTTATATCTGTGTTTGACTAGATTCAGAACACAGACAAAGATGGAATCCTGAAAATAGCACTTGTGGCCTTAAACAATTGTTTTGTCTGTCACAGTTAGTGAGTTAGGTTCCTATTACTTTTTCATATTTGGATTGCTTGTTGAAGGTCATATAATTCTCCTGAAGGACAACAGGCAAATGGCTCACATCAGTGGCAACACATGGACCATTCAGTTTGAGTCCAATGATGCAGCCGGTATATAGTTGCACAGAATGATTTATTAAACCCTTAGTTAAACTGATTCTTTGAGAGGTCATGTTTTATAGAAATTGATACACTAAAAAAGTGTAAAATTGAGGCTATAAGTGAAGATCCTTCTTTACTGACACAGAAACTTTGTTTGCCTGTTGCATACCTTGCCAGTTTTCTAAGAGCAGTTTTTGATCTTGCTGGATGAAAGGTGTTTATTTGGCTCCTCTCTTTGATTTTTCTGAAGGATTTCGGTTTCCCTTTGGCTACACAGCAATAAAGTCTTGCATCATTCAGAAACACAGGGGCACTTTCTAATATCTAATTATTTCCTTGTGTCATTGCCTCAATGCTATGCCATAAGTTCTTTCTTCTTGGAATTCCTGAATGCTTTAGCACCCCTTTTCTTTGTTTAACTCTAATTTATCTCAGTAGTTTATATTTAAAAGCCATTTACTGTCAGAATATCCACTCATTTCCTACAATAGGGGGTAACTTGTATTCTGGATAATTCTGTATTCACTGTGCTTTTCTGAATTTCCAGTTGGTCTTTTTACATCTTTGAAAACATTAAATTTAAGTACCAGAATAATCCTGCTAGGCATGAAGAACTTGCTGCATGGTAAAATGGGTAGGAAATTATAAGTATCAATTCAGATAATATATACCTTTTGAGAATTAGCTTCACATTTCTAATGTCCGAACAAAATAGCTTTCTTAATTTAAGTTACAGTTGCTATGTTTCACTCAGATAATCGATAAAGGCAAAATGAGTAGTGGTTTATAAATGAAGAAATGTCTGCATTAAGCATGATAATATTGAAAAGAAATTACAATTTTTCACTTTGAAATTAAATCTCTGAAGATGATAACTTAACTTGTGTTTGGAAAAGATTTCTGTGAATTTTTAAAAATATCATTATTAATATCAGCAGTATAAAGTTGTTCAAACAAAATGACTTTTATTCATTGTAAATTTAATAACGAAAATAACTGAATAGTAGGTTTGTAGCATTTGACACAGTAATTAATATTCTTTAATAAAGCTTTTAAATTCTGTTCATTTTCTTTGTCAGAGTACAAAGCAATAAGATTCCTTAGAGCATTTTCACAAATATGCTTTTATTGGTTTAACTTATTGCAATGTGTAATAGAAAAATCCACTGTTGTCTTGGTGATTTCCAAATTTATTCTGTCTGTCTCTGTCTCCATCTCTGTCCAAGTCTCCATGTCTCTCTCTCTCTCTCTCTCTCTCTCTCTCTCTCTCTCTCTCTCTCTCTCTCTCTCCCTCTGTGTGTGTATGTGTGTGTGTGAGTGTTTGTGTGTGTGTAGAATGGCTGAAACAGAATGGGGGTGGATCTCAATGGCATGTATGTATAATGTTTTTTCATGTATGAAGCTGTACATATATATCATATGTACACACACACAAACACACACACATATATATATGTGTATATGTATGTGTGTATATGTGTATAATGTATATATATGTATATGTATTGATGTATATGTGTATGTATATACATATACACAAACACATACACATACACATACACATAAACACACACACACACACACACACACACACACAAAAACACACACACACACACACACACACATATATATATATATATATATATATATATATATATATATATATATATATATATATATATGATGTAATTTTAGTAAAAGGAAAAGTAGCTTGCCACAGACAAACCTCACTTAGGTCCTCGATCCATTGGCATAACTTGGGTTCTGGGTACCAGTAGGCAAGAATTAGCCAAGAAGAGGGGCTGAGAAACTGACACGACCAAACAGAGTGTTGATCTGAATGTAATTTGTCTCAAAGCGAGCACTAGTCTTATAAGTGACTTTTACACAAAATAGAGGAATGCCTACAAAGGACTGGGAGGGACCAATTGGGATAGAATTCAATGTTAACAACTGTGATTACAAGCAGCCCCCCTCCAAGGTTTGCTTAATCTTAGAAGCAATAGGCAAGAGTCTCATGCCCTTACAATGGTTCCTCTTCTAGTCTATCATATAGTACCCCTCCACCCTAGGCCATTGTAAATTCCTGTGCATGGTTGAAACTCAACTATCTATAGTTCTAAGTATCTATTCTGCTTGATCCTTATAACATAACATTCCTTATTTCGAGATAATGGTAAATTCTTGCATATGGTAGTTTGTCCTGAGATTTCTAACTCTATGTAGCAGTTAGTAATGCCTGATTTCTTTCACTGTCTGTCTTACAATACTAGAGGTTAATCTGAATGTACCCAAATAGGCAGCATCCTTACTGAATTCAAAGACCATGGTTTGCTCAAGGACTGCCTAGGAGAGGAATTTATATGTGTGGAATCTAACTTAGCAATATGTCAAAACCAATCCTTAGAGGCACTTACAATAAATCAATATTAAGAGAAAGCACACAGATCCATTTACCGACTAAAGCAAGGGCACTGGAGCATTCATTATACATGTTGCCATGAATACAGGAGACTAAATTTCCATGAATTTTTCGCCTCAGGACCATGTCTAGGCTTTTTGGCCTGTCAGGTGGGTCACTACTCGTGTGTTTGTAGCAGTTGCTGAAATCAAGGCATGGAGGAAAATGGATTGAAGGAGAGTGTTTTGTTAGGTGAGTTAACATAGATTTGGAATGAGGGTATTAACATAGGTTTGCTCTCATACGGGTTTGAGATCATTTTTATATATTTTCATGCATGTGTGTGGTTGAGTGATATTAGTATCTAGGAGAAAGATAGAAAACAAAGTAGAATACATATCATAAAAAATATAAAATGGTGTATAGCAATTGCTGTATTATTGCCGTGATAAACCATTATTACCAAGACAACTAGTAGAAGGAAAGCTTTTTTTGTCTTATCATTCCAGAGAGATAAGATTTCGTCATGATGCCACAACTCAGCCCTGAGGCAGAGCTGGGGCTCCAGAACTCCTCCCACATACAAAGATACCTTGACTACCAGATCTGTCATAGCCAAGCTCACAGATGAGATACCCCTTGCAGCAATACCTGGACTACCTGGGACCTCCAGGGTCCCTGTGCAGGCAAAACCTATTTGTCTTGCCCTGCTACAGACACATCTTCTTTTTGGCCCACTTCTTGGCCTGTGCCAGAGCCACTTTTCAAGATCCCATTCCACAACCCTAGACAGCCTGATTCCTGGTAGCTGAATCCCAACCAGTACACAAGCTCATACAAGGAACAGGATCCAGTCAGAAACAATAAGCCAAGTTAAAATCTGAGATAAACAGATATCAAGAGGCAAGTGAAAAATTGGAAAAGACCCAAAAAAACACTGAAAGCTTTAAAAAATCAACAAAACCCTAAAAAAGAAAACTATATACATTTAAATTCTAAAACTAAGAACATAAAACACTAACAAAATATCCCAAAATTAAAAAAAAAAAGACAAACACATTTCTAGAACTCTAAAAAGAGCCCCCCCCAAAAAAACTAAAACCTTTAACAAACCCATAAGCCAAAAAGAAACAAACAACAGCAACAAAACAAAACAGATAGAAGGTTTAAAAAAAATCCTAAAATTCTTTAAAAGCCCTAAAAAATCCTAATAACCCAAAATACCTTAAAATCCATATGAATTCAAGAAACATCCAACCCCCCAAAAAATAAACCCCAAAAAACCCTAAAACCCCCCAAAATCCAAAATTATTTTAAAAATCATAAAAAACTAAAACCCTACATAAAGTCCCTAAGTCATTCAATCCCCCCTAAAATTGTAAAAACTCTAAAATACTTATAACACCATAAAGATACCTAAAACCTTAAAAATAGGAAACCCTCAAAAACCTTAGCATCTTTAAACAAACCCTAAAAAAGCCCTAAAAAGCTTTCTAAAATAACCTAAAGTGCTTTATATTTAGTATATTTTATCTATCTACCTATCTACCTCTCTACCTCTCAGCCTATCTTATCTATCTCATCTATCTCTTCTATCTCATCTATCTATCCATCTATCTATCTATCTATCTATCTATCTATCTATCTATCTATCTATCTATCTATCTATCTATCTATCATCTATCCATCCATCCATCCATCCATCCACCCATCCATCCATCTATCCATCCATCCATCCATCCATCCATCCACCCATCTATCTGAGAGTATCTTGCATGGATGACAAAGATGCTATGATCTCTTTGGTGACAGGTGTTATATCTGAATGGTTTTGCATACATGGCCATGTTTATAATTTGTTCTCGGCAAAAAGTCCAAGATCTTTAGGATCAGATGGTGAATAACCTAAAGCCTCTTTTTCCAAACAGGGTTTTTGGGTCTCTTGTGATAAAAAGGAAGTGTCTGAAGGTCATTGTGCAGGTGTTGATAGTTCTACTATACCATGGGCATACAGAGAAAGTCTCTGAGGAAAAAAATCCAGGTTGTATCACTCAAATCCAATTGGACAGATAAAGGAAACCCTAGACTCACTATGGTAGATAGTGAAATTTCCAAAGCTCCTGGAGAAACATTCGCTATTCCTGGCTTGCTTTTTGTACATGACAAGCTTCCAGATTTTCCTGTAGAAGACAGGCATGGGCCTACAACTTCTAGAATAGATAAAGAAGGTTCTGATTCACTTGAGCAGATGAGGGCATTGTCAAAGATTCTAGGGCAGATGATACAGGTCATAGTGTTCCCTGTCCAGATAAAGAAATTACCATGACTCCTTTGGAAAAATGAGTAGATCCTGAAGCATCTGAAGCATATGGATCTGTTTGTTGGACCATTTGTGGAGTAATCAAATAATAATTTGGTCTGTAGCATGAAGTTTAAGACCCCTCTGTAGGTTTAGAGTGATTATGTGTAAATGAATGGATTCAAAATGCTTAAGGAAAAAAGTGAGGAACTAAGATGGACAGAAATTGCAAGTTACACTGGTGAGTCACTGCATATCACATGTCCTGGGGTAGCTGTTGAAAAAGATTGTCCACCTGATGCAAATGATGAATATCCTAGAGTCCCCTGGGGAGATGGCAAAGGTTCTATAGAGCCTTATGCAGTTCCTGAAATACTCAGAGGTCCTTGGATAGATCTAAAAGTCCTTGCTTTATTTGGAGCAGGGTCAGTATATCCCTGACACAGCTGGGAAGTTGGTGAGTCTTCTACTGTATAGTATGTAGATGTGGACTGAGTTCCTATACCTTGTTTATGTAAAGAAGGATTTAAAAGCCTTTGGAACATGTAGAATCTTGGGTAGACCTTTGTGGACATGTGGAAAGACATAAGGTCTCCTGTGCAGAGAGGCAGGGACTCACACCTCCAAGAGGAGAATCTGAAGATGCTGGAGTCCCTTGTTCTGAGGAGGAAAGACCTAGAGAATTAGAAGAACATTCATATCATTGGTATGTATTCATCACTGCCTATGATGAGATAGAAAGTTTCAGAGGCCCCTGGGTAAATTTCAGAGGTGCTAGATACCCTTAGCCAAATGGGAAAGTCTCTGCACATCCTTGGGTAGAATATGAATGTCTAAAAGTTTTGGAGGTGATGGTGGCAAAGTTCATAGAGTCACTGAAGTTGAATGAGAAGGTTCTATATCCTCTATCACTCCAGGCAAATGCCCTAAACTACTCTGTGAGTCTTTTTTTTTTTGTGTGTGTGTGTGTGTGTCAATATCCATGTGAAACCTGTTGAATTTTCCAGATTTATATGGTTGAAGAAAAAATAACTTTGTATGTGCAAAGTTCCCTCTTCTGTCCTGAAAATTTTCTTGGGCTTTTGAAAAGATGGAAAAGCTTCTAAAACCACATAGGTACAATATGCTCCTGAACACCTAGTAGAGGTGTGAAATGTCCTCCATATTATGGTGAAGGACAAATGGATACTTGACATTTCTGACTAGGTGGGGAAATTCCAGTGTTTTTTGGGAAAGCTGGGAATCTTTATGCAAAATGTTAGTAAGTTGGAAAAAATCCCATATCTGTTTGCAAAGAAGTTGGAGCATTCAAACTATTTTGAGCAGATAAAACATTTTGTGCAGTCCCTTGTTTAGATGTGGACAGTTTTAGAGACATTTGGGTAGAACAGAAATTTCCAAAGGCCTCTTGGGAAGATGAAGAACTTAGAGTTCCCTGTGAAGCTAAAGAAACTCACAGAGGCCTCTGATCAGATGACACAGATCCTGGTAGCACCTGAGTATATTTGGTAGACCCCAAAGGTCCTGGAGTGGGAGGCAAAGTTCTCACAGTCTGCACAGTGTGCCCAGACAAAGAACTTTGCACAGGCAAATTTCCAATTGCAACTGTTCAGATATGTACTTCCCTACTATGGCTTGTGCAGATAAAGAATGCCCCTCTGTGGCCTGAGCAGATGTGGAATACCCTATAGTACTTTCTTTAGATTTAGTCACTTTCAGACACCTTTCTTCTGATAGACAAGAATCCCACAGTTCCTTACTCAGATCTCAAAGATGATGGTGTCATCTGTAGCTATGTAGTAAGATTCAGATGCAGTCCAGCACATCTGTAAGTGTCTGAAGTCTCTCGGAAAGATGGAGCATATTCATTTGTTTCTGATATAGCTGGGCAAGGAGCTGAATGCAGTAGAACCCTGTCAGTAGGCCTTGAGTGATGTGTCATTGCCTGGGCTGAGATGGAAAGTGCCAGAGGCCCCAGGGCTGATTGCAAATGTCCTAGAATTTCTGGACCAGATGGAAATATTTCTGCACCACCTTTAGGAAAAGATGAATGTCTACCAGGTTCTTGAGGTGATGGTGGCAAAGTTCATAGAATTGGCAAAGCAGATGGAGAAGTTTCTATATCCTTCATTACTTGAGGCAATGGGCCCACAGTAGTCTCTGTGTCTTTACATTGTCCCATTCCCAATATCCTTGTGGATTCTGCCAAAGGTTCTACATACCTTTGGATGGATGACAAAGAAATTTGCATAGTCAAAGTTCTCTTTGCAGCTGTGGGACATTCCTTAGACTTTAGAGAGGTCAGAAAATATCCTTGAAACTCTGGACTAGAAAGAGGGTGATCCTGAGTACCTAGTACAGATGATGAGTATGTTACATCTCGTGATGAATGATGAAATGGATTTTTGAGATTTCTGGCGAGGTAGGAACAGACCAATGAACCTTGAAAAAGCTGGGGATTTTTGTCCAAAATGTTAGAAAGAGGAGAAAATCTCATAGCTTCCTGGCAATATGTTGGATGATGCACAGTCTTTGGAGAAGATGTCACAGTTTCTACAGACCCTAATTTTGATGTGGACTGTTTTAGAGACCCTTGCTCAGAAAGGGATATTCCAAAAGCCTCTATGGAAGACGAAGAGCCTAGAGTTCCCGTTGAAGTTAAATAAATTCCCAGAGGCCTCTGATCAGATGACAATGACTCTGAGACTACAAGAGTCACTTGTGTAGACCCCAAAGGTCCTGTAGTGGTAGCCAAAGTTTCCAAGTCTGCTTTGCAGACATGGACTTTCATACTGTGGCTTGTGCAGATAAAGAATGCCCCATAGTATCCTGAGCATAAGCATACAACCCTATAGATGTTTCTTTAAATTTAGTCCCTTGTTCAGATAAGCAAGTTTCCACAATTCCTTGTTCAAATCTTGAAGATGATTGTGTTACCAGTAGTGATGTAGTAAGATCCAGATGCAATCCAGATCTTTTGGAACTTTCTGAAGTCCCTTGGGTAAATGGAGAATATTCATTTCTTTCTGAAACTGCTGGGGAAGAAGCTGAATGCAGTACAACCCCATTGGCAGATCCTGAGTTATGTGTCATTGTCTGGGCTGAGATATAAAGTGTCAAAGGCCCCTGGATTGATTGCAAAGGTAATAGATTCCCTAGACCAGTTGAGAGCATTTCTATACCTCCTTTAGGAAAAGATGAATGTCTCACAGGTTCTCGAGGTGATGGTGACTAATTTCCTACAGTAGGGAAAGCAGATTTAGAAGATCTGGCATCCTTCTTCACTTGAGGCAAAGGGTCCAAAAAAGTCTCTGTGTGTTTACATTGTCTTAATTCCAATATACCTATGGAATCTGACAAAGGTAATGGATTCCTTTGAATGGATGACAAAGAACTTTGAAAATGCAAAGTTTCCATTGCAATTGTTAAGTTTTTCTTGTGCCCTTGAGAAGTAAGCAAAAGTATTACAGCTACTCGAGTAGGTATTATATGCCCCTGACCATCTGGTGCAGATAGGTAGTGTTCTGGATAACCTGGCAAATATAAAAATTTCTTCTGATTTTTCTGGCTAGAAAGGAGAGGTTCATTAGTGTGGGGAACATGATGAACATTGTATGTTGAGCACATGGAAAAAATTTGAGAGCCCTCTAGTGTGTAGATTGATATTTGAAAGACTTTGTTAGAGATGCAGAGTACCTACAGGTTCTTGTTTGGGTGTGAACAGAGACTCTTGGACAGATAGGGAAGTTCCCAGAACCCTTTGTACAGATGGTCATGATCCTACCATTCCCTCTGCAGGTAAGGAAATTCCCAGAAGTACTTGGTAAGATGGAAAAAATCCTATTTCCTGCTTGTCACTTTCTTTATAACCTGGGCTGGACAACAAAAGTTGTTGAACTCCCTGGGCAGCTATGGGCTGTCCCAAAGTAGATTCTTGATTGAGGTAAGCTTGTCCATTCACCTGAGTAGATGGTGAGAACAATGGAGAGATTTATGCTACAAGAGTTGCTTGTGAATACAAGTTGTCACAGTTTCTTTTCATAGATGGTGGAGGGGATTGACATGCTTGTATTGGTGAGGAATGTCCAATAGGCTTTGGGACTTGTAGCAATGTTCCTGTCATCCATAGGACACATGAATACATTCCCAAAGAACCTGAGACGAAAGAAAAATGTTAATGAATACACTTGGCACACTCTGAGGTTCCCAGAATCTTTTGGGAAGATGATGACTGCTGGATAGACTGTTGAGCATATAGTGAAAGGCCTAGACATGCCTCAACAGATATGAAAATTTGGTAGACTTCAAAGGTGCTAGATCCCTTGGGACTTCTAAAGAATTCTCCTGAGATCATTGGTCAGGTTGTGAATATCCTGTATGACTTGAGGGATGTGGCAAAGGGACTGTAGTACTTTGGAATATTGGTGAGGTATCCTGAGATTCTACCATGTTGACTAGTTCCCTCGCTTCTGTTGGAAAGATGCTGAATGTTCTAGAAACCTCGGGAATCGTCAGCAAAAAATCCAAAGTTTCCTGGAAAGGTATAGAATATTCTGGAACTGCTTGTTTACATCTCACAGTTGTTGGAGTACCTGATGTAATTTGTGGAAATTTCTGAGCACATGGTACAGAAGACAAAGGTTTCACTGTCACTTGGGAAGATAACAATGTTTTTTTTGTTGTTGTTTGTTTGTTTTGTTTTGTTTTTGTTTTTTGTTTGTTTGTTTTTCTTTCTTTTTTTTTTTTTTTTTTTTTTAGTTTTCCTGGTGGATGAAGAATTTTTTTCAGATGGAGATGTTTCTGACTTCCTAGGTTCAGATTTGGGAGGTCACATAACCTCTGTAGAAGGCAGAGGATTTGTAGTCCCATGGAAAGATGGCAAGGTATCTAGAGATTCTACCATGTGTGACAAGTACCATAGCTTCTTTTGGAAAGGTGCTGAATGCTCTTAGAATTCCTGAGATAGAAGTAAAAATCCCTCCTTCACCTGGACAGGAACAGAATCTTCTAGAGGCCCTTGGTTACATCTGACATTTGTTAAAGTTCCCGTCATTGTGCATGGAGGTTTCTGAGCATGTGTTGCAGTTGATGAAGGTTTCACATTCCCTTTGGAAGATAACAATGTTTTCTTAGTCCCCTGGTTAGATGGAGAAGATGTAAGAACCTCTGTATCAAATGGTAGATGTCACAGGGTATCTTACAAAAATAGAGAACGTGTAGAAGACTTCCCAAAAAAAAAAAAAAAAAAAAAAAAAACTGAAAATTTTCTCAGGTCCTGGTTCAGATGGTGAATTTTTTAGGGCCTAGTTTCAGATTTGGGTAGTCCCATAGCCCCTCTAAGAGACAAAGAATGTTTCTCAGTTCCTTGAGTAGATGGAAATATTTGAGCCTTCCCATGAGCATGTTGAGTAGATCCTAAAGCCCTTGTATTACTTTGTGATGGTTCTACAGTCCCCCGTGGTGATATAGACTGTCACAGAATGTCTTATTCTGATTTGTATTTTGTACCTTTCCTTGTGGGATGATATAAAGACTCTAGTGTTCCTTGTGCCAGTGATGACATTTCAACATTTCTTTGCAAATGGAAATACCCTAGTGTAGATATTGAAGAATGCAGAGTCTGTTTATAAGGTATGTAAGTGGGCAACATGCTCTTGGGTAGACAAGAAAGTTTCCACAGTCCCTTGGTCATTTGTTGAACATTTCAAGGTATTTTGGATAGAGATGTTGTGGGACTCACCTGAGGAATAGTTGTAGCTTTTGATGTTTTTTTTTTTTTTGTTTGTTTTTTCTTCAGCAGGACATGATGCAAGTATTACCTTTTAACAGAATTTCTGAAGTGTCCTATTTCAGAAGGATCAACAATTAACCTGGTTTTTTTGTTTGATTGTTTGTTTTTTTTTTTGTTTTTTGTTTTTTTTTTTTTTAATTCCTAGAAACTGGATGCCTGTGGATCACTTTGGTAGAGGGCAAATGTCTACTGCTTTCAACCAGACAAGACAAGGAAAATAAACACTCTAGGGTAGATGGAAATAATTGTAAAGCACCCTGTTCAGATATGATAGACATATGACCTTTTGCACAGATGGTGAAGGTCTAAATTTCCTTGTGTATATGTACAAGTCTTGACAATAGCTTCAGAATTAGGAGAAGGCCCTAGAGATACCTGCGTAGATGTGGCCTCTCTTAGAGCTTCATGGACATGTGTAAAAGGTCTAAGAGCCTCATGGGCATTTAGTGAAATTTTTAGACCTCCTTGTGTAACAGTGGAAGTTCCAAGAAAATTTTCTTCAGCTAGAGAATTGGATAACAACTTCTGTGTAGATATTTCAGGTGTCATAGACTACTTGATGGGCAAACAGGTTCCAAGGGCCCTTTGGAAGATGAAGTAAAATCCAGAGCTTTTTCAGGCATTTGGAATATATTATGGAGACTTATGCAGGCATGGAGAAGGACCAACAGCCCTTGTGCAGGTGGATAAGAATGTGTATTTGGAGAAGAGGGCTGATCCTCTTGAGAGATAGAGAAGTTCTCATAGTCTCCTGTGAAGTTTGGGGAGATCATATGAATTCTTGTGCACAGGTAGAATACATGGAATTCCCTTCTTTGGGCTGTACAGGATGCTACAGACTCCTGTGCGTGCAAATCACATCCGATAGCACCATGTTCACATAGGATTGGATCCAGACCCTTCTTTACAGATGGGATCTGTCCTAGAACATCTTTTGAAGATGTATCATATCCATGAGCCATTTCTAAAGATGGGACTGTGGCTAGAACTCTCTTCTGTAGATTTATCCTGTCCTACAGTCCCTTTATGTGATAGAGTAGTATGCAGAGAGTCCTGTACAGGTTTTGGAAATCCTAGAAACTTGGACATATATGGGGAATTCTTCACAGCCTCTAGTGTGCCTAGTGGCAGCTGAGAGGGTGATATCCTCTTAGTTGTGTATTCTACGACAAATATTGAAATTGTTTAGCTCACTGGAAGTGTTTTGGAATAATCTCTCAGGTGTTTGGGGCCTGCTGACAAATCAAGAGGGCTCTTTTGGCTGATAAGAGATATCTGAATAATTCTTGATCAGATCAGGACTTTCTGAAGACCCATTGTTTGGACAGAGCATCTTTCAGTCTTCTACTAGAATGACAATGTTTGTGTCACATTTCATAGCAGGAGAATGATATAATCTTCCTTTCTGTGGTAGAGAAAACTTAAGAACTGTCTTTGAATCTGTTCCATAGAGGGGGATAATCTTCTTGGCCCCCTGACAGAATGAGAATTTATCATAACCCCTGGGGAAGTTGCCTATGGTTCTAGTTCACTTTGTGCAGAAGTAAAGTAGAGTCCCTTTGGAGGACTTAAGTGATTCTACCACATCTTGAGTATGTGTGGAACACTCAAGTGCAATTCCATGAATGGCAAAGTACTTGAGCTCCTTGTGGAATTTTTTTCTCTCTGCTTGGGCAGGTATGAGCTGTGTGAGGCTCACTTAGGAAGTTGTGCATTTAATTCCCTTTTACTGTAAGAGATGACATGAGCCCATTTTATAATGATAAATGACTTTGAAATCCCTCTTGGTTTAATGGGGAAGTTTTGAAACCCCCTTGTTCAGCAGGGTCCGCTCTCAAACTCATTTTACTAAAAGCAGATTGCATATGGCACTTTGGGGGAGAAAGGGAACATCTTTGGCTGTCATTTTGAGAGGACTTAGCTCTCTGCCCCGCCTTGGCATCTGTCAAACATGTTGAATTCTCCTGGGAAGAGGAGGTGGGACTTGATGCATTAGGGACTAATAAGACATCACTGACATTACCGTTAGGCGAAGAAGGTTTGGAGCCCTCTTTGTCTGATGGGGCCTGTTGCTTGACAAGAGAGTTCTTCTCCAAAATGCTTTGGAGGAGAATTGGAAAGAATACAGTTATGTAGGGTAGGGAACAAACTTTTGAACTCCTTCTGGAAGAGGAGGCATTTATGAATTTCTTTTAAGCACACGTGGGAAGTCTATGGGATGCCTGGGCAGATGTGCAATGTCCCATAGAGTCTTGGAAACTTTGCGTTAGTTCTCAAAACTTTTTGGTGCATAAGGACCTGCCCTGAGAATTTGAAGATCCCAGATCTCCTTGGTTAGATTGGGAAGGGTGTAGGGAACCTTGAATGTGTGGGGAAATTACCTGTCCATGTTGTCCAGCAGACGATGGCCCAGGCACTGTGTTATCTTCTTTGAATTTGTGACTGGTATCTCCAGCCCTGTGTTTGGAAGATGCTGCAGGCACTCTGGCACCCGACTGGTCAAAATCCCTAGGTTCTTCAAACCCAGTGGACATAGGCTGGCTTCTTTTCACCTATCTATGCATGGACACAGCAGATGAGGCCACTCATTTTCTGGTGGAAGGTGGTAAAACAGATTGTCTGGTACCCTGCTCAGTGGGTTACTCATGAACTCAGGAAACATCAGAGAAAGTGTAACTGATCATTTTTTTTGTTCTCTTTTAGCTCCTTCAGAGGGCCCAGGGTCGTGTAAATGGCTAAACGCTTTATAAGAGCTTTGGGTTTCTGTAGCTCGTCTGCAACATGAGCATCAGATTTTTTTGAATGTGTGGTCTTCATAGGGCTTTAGGCACCTGAACTTGTGCCGTTTCTGTATAAGGAGCCCTGGAGGCACAAAGTCCTTCGGGTCTCTGCTGGTCAAATGCTTCCCCTGTTGGCTTAAGGTGTTAAATACAGCTGGGGGTCAGTGAAGTGGGCCCCAGGCTATTCCCCGATTGGGGTAGGGTATCACCTTTCTTTGGGCGACACTGAAGGCAGTACCAGGCTCTAGAAGCAGGGAAACCTGTGGTCTGTGGTCATAGGGTCAAGTCTGTGCTGAGGCTCGCTGCCATCTCTCCACATGTCTTGCCATTTAATCATTAAGAAAATTGTTCAAGAAACATGAAATGGGCGACTGACCCTTAAAGGGGCAAGGAATGGACTTGCCAATGGTGACTTGCAGAAAGAAACAATGAAGCAGCATCCTTTAAGAGTGATGCTCTCTCCTGAAAATTTTGGACATATCGTAAGGCAAATCGCACAGAATATAAGTAACAGTGGCCTCAGGAATCAAGCAAATTTTGAGAACGGCTGTCCTCATGCCTTCTCGGGCCTGTCCCGAGCCTAGATAATGGCTACCCTCTTGCCTGCACAGGCCAATCTGGAACCTGTAGATTGGTTGTCCTTGTTCTTGCACTGGCCAATCCTAGGCTGCCTCACTTTGCAGTTCTGCTTCAGGTAGCACGGCAATCGTCCAAAGTTTCTGAATGAGGAAGGACCCCGAGGACTCTCTTCTTTAGGGTTCAGAGTGCTACCTGGTCTGGTGCCCACTCTAAGGGGTCATGACAAGGAATTGTTGAAGTCAGAGCATGATATGAAATAATGGACATGTTCTTAGGAGGCTGTGATCTCAAGTCCATTTTACACCAGGATAGATCCCTATAACCTGTGGTAGTCAGTGAGATTTTCAGTGACGTCAGTTTCCATCTCATAAATGAATGGGTAAGTTTTATCCATACAATTCCTCCTCAGAGGCTATGGGGATAGACAAACACTGGCATACTTGCTAGGGAAAGAACTGGTGATAGTATTTGAATAGAGCAAAGAATGCATGGAATTGATATCACAGATATTATTCTGTATTTTAAAAACGAACTCTCCTAGATAAATTTGTGACAACTGTGAGTCTAACTGGATGCTGAAAGACATCTCTGAATGACTAATACTTACTGAAATATTACTGTGCAATTAACATGTTATTGTTCAGAGAATAAGGGCAAAACAGTAATCTATTTATAGTGCAGATGCAAGTTTTATTTCCAATATTTTAACTGTTTTTGACTAGATTCAGAACACAGACAAAGTTGGACTCCTGAATGTAGCACTAGTGGCCTTAAAGAATTGTTTTGTCTGTCACAGTTAGCAAGTTGGGTTCTTATTCATTTTCATATTTGGATTGCTTGTTGAAGGTCATATAAATCTCCTGAAGCACAACAGGATAATGGCTCACATCAGTGGCAACACATGGAAAATTCAGTTTATGTCCAATGATGCAGCTGGAATATAGTTGCACAGGATTGTTTATTAAACACTTAGTCAAGCTGATTCTTTGAAAGGTCATGTTTTATAGAAATTGGTACACTGAGAAAGTGTAAAATTGAGGCTATAAGTGAAGATCCTACTTTACTGACACAGAAACTTTTTTTGCCTGTTTTGTACACTTTGCCAGTTTTCTAAGAGCAATTTTTGATCTTGCTGGATGAAAGGTGTTTATTGGCTCCTCTCTTTGATTTTTGTGAAGGATTTCTGTTTCCCTTTGGCTATGCAGCAATAAAGGCTTGCATCATTCAGAAACTCAGGGACACTTTCTATCAACCAGTTATTTCCTTGTGCCATTGCCTCAGTGCTATGCCATAAGTTCTTTCTTCTTGGAATTCTTGAATGCTTTACCACCCCCTCTCTTTTTTTTTTTTAACTCCAACTTATCTCAGGAGTTTATATTTAAAAGCTATTTGCTGTCAGAATATCCACTCTTCTCCTACAATCTGGGGTAACTTGTATTCCTGGCTAATTCTGTATTAACTATTCTTATCTGAATTTCTAGTTGGTCTTTTGCTATCTCTGAAAACATTGAATTTAAGTAACAGAACAATCCTGCTAGGCATGAAGAACTTGCTGCATGGTAAAATGGGTAGGAAATTATATGTATCGATTCAGATAATATACACATTTTGAGAATTAGCTGTGCAATCTTAATGTCAGAACAAAATAGCTTTCTGGATTTAAGTTACTGTTACTATGTTTCTTTCAGATAATCTATAAAGGCAAAATGAGTAGTGGTTTATAAATGGAGAAATGCTTGATTTAAGCATGGTGATATTGAAAAGAAAGTTCAATTTTTCACTTTGAAATTAAATCTATGAAGGTGATTACTTGACTTATGTTTTGAAAAGTTTTCTGTGAATTTTTCTAAATATTGGATATGTTTTTAAACATATCATTATTAATAACAGCATTATAATGTTCAAATAAAATGACTTTTATTCATTGTAAATGTAATAATGAAAATAACTGAATAGGTTTGTAGCATTTAACACAGTAATTAATATTCTTTAATAAAGCTTTTAAAATCTATTCCTTTTCTTAAGTTTATTCTCTTACATGAACAAACAACTGAATGACCAGGAAAGACATAAGACCAAGTCTTTTTGTAAACTAAATTAATATCTTTTGACATTTGGCATGTTAAAAGCTTGACACTGGAAGTCAGTCAAACAAAATGTTGGTTT
This sequence comes from Mus musculus, assembly GCF_000001635.26. Classification (NCBI taxonomy): domain Eukaryota; kingdom Metazoa; phylum Chordata; class Mammalia; order Rodentia; family Muridae; genus Mus; species Mus musculus. The sequence goes on along the minus strand of NC_000087.7, from coordinate 63,271,789 downwards.
GGATATTTAATAGGGCCTTGGTGTACTTTCTTTTTCATGACTGGAGCTGTATTGATGACACCATTGTGCTTTTATGCTATTTCTTCTAGCAGAGTTTTGTGGAAAAGTAAGACACTCTTGTTTGTCCTGTCTTAATGTTTTCTTACAATTTATATTCTTATGACTCCTCCTCATCCCTTCTCTCTTTCTCTCAGTCTCTGTCTTTCTGTTTTTCTGTGTCTCTGTCTATCTTTCTCTGTCTCTCTGTCTCTGTCTCTGTCTCTCTGTCTCTCTCTTTCTCTCTCTCTCTCTCTCTCTCTGTGTGTGTGTGTGTGTGTGTGTGTGAGTGTTTGTGTGTGTGTAAAGTGGATGAGGGAGAATTGAGGTGGATCTTAATGGCATGTATATATAATGTTTTTTCATGTATGAAGCTGTACATATATGTAAGTGTATATGTTCATGTGTGTGCATGTGCATGTACAGACCACATGTTAAAGCTGTGTAATTTGATGACTTTCACTCTGTTTACTGAGCAGGGTTTGGGTTGTCTAGCAAGGCAGCTTGACCCAGGATTTCCAGTCTTCCTCTGCTCAGAGTATAGGTGAGCAGACACACTCACTCACCACTGGGTACTGGGTTATCTGAACTCTTTTCCTCACATTTGTGTGGCAAGCACAATATCCCCTTAACTATTTCCCAGCTCCTATTATTTTTAAAAAAATGTTATTAGGAATTGGCTTTTACTTCCTTTATTTCTTTCTCAGCAAGTTCATTGATGGCATATATAAATATGTTGATTTTTTAATGTGACTTTGTATCACTCCAATTTGCTGAAACTGTTTGTATATAAGTTTTCTGTTGAAACTATTAAGGACAGGATTGCATTTTCTACAAATGGGGATCAATTGACTACTTCCTCTCCCATATGTATCCATGGTGGTATGTAAACATGGGCAGCACTGTGTAAATTAGTACACTGGTTTTCAAAACTAGACTTATGAGATAGTCTAGCTGTCACACACCAAGACAAATACTTAAAGATCCCACGTCCTACATCTGATATATGTTCAATGCATGTTTATTGCAATATTCACAATAGCTAGGAAATGGAACCGTTTCTTTTCCATTATGAACTTAATAGATGAAATGTGGTATATAGGGCCGGTGAGATGGCTCAGTGGTTGAGCGCTCTGACTGCTTTTCTGAAGGTCCAGATTTCAAATCCCAGTAACTACTAGGTGGCTCACAACCATCCATAATGAGATCTAATGCCTTCTCCTGCGGTACCTGAATAGAGCTGGAGTGTATATATATATATATATATGATATAATTTTAGTCAACTGAAAGGTAGCTTGCCACAGACAAACCTCACTTGGGTCCTTGCTCCATGGGCATATCTTGGATTCTGAGTAAAGGTGGGCAAGGATTTAACAAGAAGAGAGGCTGAGAAACAGACAAGACACAAAGGAGTGTGGATCTGAATGTAATTTGTCTCAAAGGGAGCAATAGTCTTATAAGTGACTTTTACACAAAATAGAGGAATGCCTACAAAGGACTGGCAGGGACCAATTGGGATAAAATTCAATGTTAAAAACTGGGATCAAAAGTAGCCTTCCCTAAGGTTTGCTTAATCTTAGAAGTCATAGGCAATGGTTTTGTGCCCTTGCAATAGTTCCTCTTCTAGTCTATCATATAATACCTCGGGCCCCTAGGTCATTGCAAATTCCTGTGTATGTTTGAAGCTCAAATATCTATAGTTCTAATTATCTATTCTGGTTTCTTCTTATAACACAACCTTTCTTATTCCTAGATAATAGTAAATTCTTGCATATGGTAGTAGTTTGCCCTGAGAATTCTAACTCTGTGGAACAGATAGTAATGCCTGATTTCTTTCATTATCTCTCTTACAGTACTAGAGGTAAATCTGAATGTCACTGAATAGGCAGCATCCTTGGTGAATTCAAAGACCATAGTTTGCTCAAGGAATGCCTAGGACAGGAATTCCTAGGTGAGGTATCTAACTTAGCAATATGTCAAAATCAATCCTTAGAGGCACTTACAAAAAAGCAATATTAAGGGAAAGCACACAGATCCATTTACCGACTAAAGCAAGGACATTGGAACATTCATTATACAGGTTACCATGAATACAGGAGATTAAGTTTCCGTGAAGTTTTCGCCTCGGGACCATGTCTAGGCTTTTCGGCCTGTCAGGTGGGTCACTACTGGTGTGTTTGTAGCAGTAGCTGAAATCAAGGCATTTGGAGGAAAATGGATGGAAGGAGAGTGTTTTGTTAGGTGAGTTAACACAGATTTGGAATAAGGTAATTAACATAGTTTTGCTCTCATACGGGTTTGAGGCCATTTTTATATAATTTCGTGCATGTGTAAGGTTGAGTGATAGTATTCTCTTGCAGAAAGATAGAAAACCTAATATATTACTTATCATAATGAACATAAAGGGGAGTTAGCAATTGCTGTATTATTGCTGTGATCAACCACTATTACCAAGGCAACTAGTAGAAGGAAAGCTTTTTTTGTCTTATCATTCCAGAGGGATAAGACTTTATCATGATGCCACAACTCTTCCCTGCAGCAGAGCTGGTGCTCCAGAACTCCTCCCACATACAGAGATATCTTGACTACTAGGAGGTCTGTCATAGCCAAGCTCACAGATGAGATACCACTTGCCACAATACTGTGCCTACCTGGGACCACAAGGGGCCCAGTGAAAGCAAACCATATCTGTCTTGCCCTGGTAGAGATACATTTTCCTTCTGGCCGAAAACTCGGCCTGGGCCAGAGCCACTGCTCCAGATCCAGTCCCACAACCATCGACAACTTTGATTCCCGGAAGCTCCACCACAACCAGTTCATAATCAGCTCGTTGGAGGAACAGGATCCAGTCAGAAACAATAAGGCCAGTAAAAATCTGAGATAAACAAATGGTGAGAGGCAAATATAAAAATTGCAAAAGACCCAAAAAACACTGAAAGTTTAAAAAAATCAAGAAAACCAAAAAAGAAAATAAATATATATATATATATATATATATATATATATATATATATATATGTGTATGTGTATGTATATGTATATGTATATGTATATGTATATGTATATGTATATGTATATGTATATGTATATGTATATGTATATGTATATGTATATGTATATGTATATGTATATGTATATGTATATGTATATGTATATGTATATGTATATGTATATGTATATGTATATGTATATGTATATGTATATGTATATGTATATGTATATGTATATGTATATGTATATGTATATGTATATGTATATGTATATGTATATGTATATGTATATGTATATGTATATGTATATGTATATGTATATGTATATGTATATGTATATGTATATGTATATGTATATATATATATATATATGACCCTAAAGCCCTAACAAAATATACCAAATTTCTAAAAAATAAAATAAAATAAACAATGACAAACAAACAAAACAAAAGCCTTAAAAAAATAGAAATTAAAAAAAAAATCCTAAAATCCTTTAAAAGCCCTAAAAGACCCTAATACCCTAAAATACTTTAAAATTCAAAGGAAATCAAGAAACATCCATCCCTCTCCAAATATAGACCTCAAGAAAACCCTAAAATCCCAAAAAATCCAGAAATATTTTTAAATCATAAAAAACTAAAACCCTACATAAAATCCCTGTCATTCAAGCCCCCATCCTAAAAACTCTAAAATACTTAAAACTCCCTAAAAGACTCCTAAAATCTTAAAAAAGAAAACCCTAAAACACTTTAGAATCTTTAACCAAACACTAAAAGAGACCTAAAAAGCTTTTAAAATAACCTAAAATACTTTATATTTATCTATCTACCTATCTACCTTTCTACCTATCATCTACCTACCTACCTACCTAACTACCTACCTACCTACCTATCTTATCTATGTATCTTATCTTATCTATCTATATCTATCTATCTATCTGTCTATCTATCTATCTATCTATCTATCTATCTATCTATCTATCTATCTATCTATCTATCTACCTACCTACCTACCTACCTACCTATCTATCTATCTATATACTTTTTATGGTTTTTCAAGACAGTGTTTCTCTGTGTAATTCTGCCTGTCCTGGAAATCACTTTTTAGACAAGGCTGGCCTTGAAATCAGAAATCTGCCTGCCTCTGCCTGCCATATGCTGGGATTAAAGCCATTGGACATCACAGAAAGGAGACCCGAAAATACTTAAACAAACAAACAAAACAAAAAAAAAACAAAAATACAAAACAAAACAAAACAAAACAAACAAACAAACAAAAAAACAGGAACTCTAAAAAGACCATTAAAAATTCTAAAAACACTTTAAAAATGCCCTAAAATTCCCCAAAATCTCAAGAACCCTAAAAAGACCTTAAAAATTGTAAAAGCAAAACAAAAAACAAAAAAAAAAAACCAACAACAAAAACATGTCTTTAAAAAGTTGCCTGAAACACTGAGGAAACCCTAAAATTATTTTTTATATGAAAGAACCTTAAAAAAAAATCCTAAAAGACATAATTAAAACTTTACAAACCCTAAAGAAAAATCTAAAATTCTAAAGAGAACTCAAGAAGTCTTACTAAAAAAACAAATGAAACAAAGAAACAAAATATAAAACAAACTAATGAAAAAAAAAAACCTAAAACTCTAAAATAACCTTAAAAAAATAGAACCCCAAAAAAGACACTAAAAACCGCAATGCCCAAAAACCCTGTGTACTGTGGCATGGGAATAGGCACACACGAATATATTAAATGAACAAATGAATTTGAATAAATAAATACAAATATTTTGACTTTAGGCCATGTTTCTGCTATAAGCATTAAAGTTGGCAAAATCAGAGCTGGCAAGAAGGCTCAGCAAGTCAAATTTCTTTTTTTGCTCCCTGGCATCTGGATTTCAAGGACTGAATCCATATGGGAGAAAGGTAGAATTTCACTGAGTTATTCTTATACACAATAAACAAGCAAAAATAATCAATCTGTAATAATTAAGGCCAAATGTTGGCTATTGCATTAACTGTGGTGGAATTAGAACTGGTTATGCTATAAATGTTGCTGAATTCCAAATTGGTTGATGAATGAGTTTTACTGGGATTCCTTACAGGAATAAGTGTGAGGGGTTACTTACAGGAGCAGAAATGACTCAGGGACAGCTGCACCACCAAACCCACCCCACTATGGTCCACAAAAACGGGAACCTGGAGAATAGAGCAGACAGCTCAACAGGTTGGAGAGAATCCTTTCAATGTAGCTCAGTGGATCTAAACCTCTTCCAGGCAAGGTAGCTCCAGCTCCCTCTTGTTTCTGCTTCTTTCAGACAACTAGTCTCAACTTCACCAAGACTCTGTAAGACCCCCAAAGCTGGGCCTCCACTCAAGTCCCAGGATGAGCTGCCCAGCACCCCAAAGACTCAAGAGAAAACCACACCTAATGCAAACTGCAAGAGGTTTTATTATCAGGTAGCTGAGGAGGAACTCCTTCTGCCATGCAGGGCAGGGGAGTTTGACCCTGAGCAGTAACATTACAGGACTTTAACAGCTAGCTGAGGAATTGGAAGAAGTTGGAAGGAGAGTTGGCTATAGGTGGGGGTATAGTGGGGGAGTAGTCTGCACCTCCTCTCTATATCCATATCTTTGTAGGTCTTCCTACAATTATCGCATCTCTGGCTGTAAGGCACAGAAACAAAAAGCCTTTTGCTGGCAATAGAATACAAAGAGCTTCTTTCTGATGTTTATTTAGAGATCAAGGGAAAAAAAAAGGTTGGGAAATGTCCAGGGGCTCTTCCTTCCAGGGATAAATGCTATAAGACAGGGTCTCACATACCCTACTCCTTCTAGTAAATAGTTCTAATATTAGAACTAGGAAAATTAAACCTCTGGCCCAGCTGTCAAATAAAGCCAACATGAGGTCACATCTTCAGAATTTGTTACATTGAGAGCCCCAGAAGCGCTTTAATGAGACTAAAGAGTTTCTCACCAGAGGTGGGATGGAGGGAGGAGGTTCAGTTCCTGAGCCAAGGCCAGTTAGTGCAAGCAGGGCTGGGTCAGTGGGCCTCGGTGGGGCCAATAGGAGGAGCCAGACACAGGCTGGAGGAGCAGCAGCAGAGCTTGTCACAAGCACCAGTTAGGGTCCTTTTCGTCTGGGTTTATGGTTGTTAGAAAGGTGGTGTCAGGCCAGGATAGGATGCTCTATTTGAAATTGATGTGGTCCCATTGTGGTTCCTGGTACCTATGTATTGTTTGTTTGTTTGTTTGTGTGTGTGTGTCTGTGTGTGTGTCTGTGTGTCTGTGTGTCTTTGTTTGATTTTTTTTCAGCAATTCCCAGGAATCATTTTTGATCAGTTATAGGGCCTTCAAGTGAGCTGGCAGGGGTTGGGAAAAAGGAACACCAGGTCAAACATTCTCCCTGCTTCATTAGGTCTCCCATGGAGGAGTTCAAAGGGTGTAAGTATAAATTTCCCTGGGAACAAGGCGAAGGTTAGGAGTGTTGTCCAATCTTTTCTGCTGGTCTCTAAAGCCAATCTAGTTAAGGTTTACTTTAATGTTCTCTTTATCTGCTCTACCTGTCCTGAAATCTGGGGTCTATAAGCAATTGTCTTATCTGAGCAACGAAGGAGGGGATGTTGTCTGATGAAATTACCTTAGGGATGTCAAATATTGGGAAAATTTCCTCTAATATCTTCTTTACCATGACATTGGTGGTCTCCTTCTTAGTGTGGAAGGCTTCCATTCACCCTGAAAAAGGTTCTAAAAAAACTAATAAATATTTATTACTGTACTTGGCTGGATTAACGTCAGTAAAATTTATTGCCCAGTATGCCCCTAGCGGGTCACCTCTTAGCTGCTTTCCCGGGGCGAAGCCTGAATTTTAACTGTTAGCAACAGAGTATTCCCGGAAGACTGACAAGGGAATAAAACACCCAGTTCTAAGAGCCTTTTGAGGTGAGGTCTGATGCCCTTGAAGGCCTCTTTGTTCATGGGGTATTATCATACCCCAATAGGAGTCGCACCAGCTTTGAGCATCACAACGATGGGGGCACCCTTTTTGTCATTTTTATACCTGCAGTCTCTGGCCAGGCTTGAGGATATCTCTCTAACCAGTTCCCTTCTAGAACTTTTCTCTAACAGGTTTGAGGCTCACTTTATCTATATTAGTTTTCTGATTTTCAAGCTAAAATTATAGAGATGGTGGAATCCAAGAGACTGAAGTTCCTTCTGAAAAGAAACTTATGTGGGCTTTTATTTTGATAGTAAGTCTCTCCCCAACAATGGGGTGGAGCATTCAGGAATGATGAGAAAGTAATGAGTTACTTGGCTTCTTCTTAAATCAACTTTATTATCAGTGGTCCAAGAGTATGGATTCTGACAAGTAGCCACTATTACTACAGTTTTCTTGTTCTTCAATTTCCCCAGTGGCTCTTTCAGGACTAAAAATTCTGCTCTGGTATCAACAAGGAAATATGTTGTGGTCGCCTCCACAGTTAGGATTACCCTAGGCTCGGGGAGGGGGGCCTGAGGCCCATCTGCCCTAGGCATTGTCATCTGGGTTAAGGACCTTGGGAGGACTTATATCTATTTTTTTTGGGGGGGGCAGTCTTTTGCCCAGTGTCCATTTTTTTTTATTGGTCCTTATCTAGAGGTGGTTGCGAAGGTCCTCTGGAGTTTTGACATCTTCTTGGTGCTGTGTTACCCAGGTACACTGTATGCCTACATCCTCCTCCCTTTCTATAATATTCCTTATCACCTGGAATTATGTCTAAACCCTAGTTAAATTTCTTACAGCCTTCTATCTCGTATAATTTATCTTTTTTCAGACTCTCTCTTTACTCTTTCTCTTTTTTCTTCTCCAGTCTCTCTCTTATAGTACACTTTCTCTGTCTCCTTAACCAGATCTTTCAAAGATAATATTTGCAGACTCTATAGACACTGTAACCTTTTAATGTCAGAAGCAGACTGGCCAATGAAAGCCATGGCCATCGCTGCCTGCTGGCCCTCTGATGTAGGGTCAAAGTGAGTGTAAGGCCTGTATGGTTCTAAGAGGTGCTCAAAAAAACACTGCTGGGTGCTACTTTTCCTCTTGTAGGATCCCTCTTACCTTGGCCAAATTAGTGGGGCACCTGCCAGCTCCTTTCAGCCCTGTTACTAGAGCCCAGAGGAAAACTGTCAACTGCCCCCTACTGTGAGGACTTTCAGGGTCCCAGTCAGGACTTGTCAGAGGCAAGCCTGCATCTATTTCATTCAGAAGATGTGACAGCCATTCATTGACCCCTAGCATGTTCTTTCTTGCCTCCAGCAGTATCTTTTTTTTCTCCTCTGTGGTGAAAAGAATGCTCAAATTCTGTTGACAGTTATCCCTAGTGGGCTGATGAGAGAACATGAGAGATTACATTAGATGAGTATGGCTAGAGGGATTTCCAGAAAAGGGGGCATGATATGCCTTCAAATTATAGGATCAGTAGAGGAAAATGGCCAGTACTAAAGGGACTGCAGTTGTCTGGGTTCTGATGGAGGAGGGCCGTAAGTATATAAAGGCAGCACTGTGCAGTCTGTTTCCTCTAGGTTCCGAGCTCAACAGCCTCAGGTTCCAGCTGCTGGTCCCACCCCCACATCTCCAGCGGCACCTCAGACATGTTGAGAGGTCTGGGAGGGGACGAGTTGGGGATATGGTGGTAGGGTGTTATGCCATTGTGGAGGTTCTTCTAACTCTGGATATATCTTTGTGGGAGCCAGGGTTGCAGTTCAGACTCCACTATTTTTATCTCAGTTTTTTTTTTCTCTGAGTGGCAGAGAGTTAGGTCTCAGGAGTCTGGCTTTTTCCACTGAACTCAAGGTTTCAACAAGGATGGGGGGGATCTTTGGCTAAATTTTTTTAGATGAGATTCTATGGCACTTGATTTGGTTGAGACCCTGGTCCCCTCTGCCTAAACAACATTTTTAAGGGCAGAAATCACAATCAAATCAAGAGTGTCCTCTGGTGTTAAACCAACACCAAAAGCGTGCCATTCCCTATAGCAGAAAGTTCTTCAAAATCTCTTTCTGACATCTACAGACGGGTTGTGAATCCTAGTCTTAATTTCAGTCCAAATCACAAGACTCATACGAGGGGAGTGCTAAGAGTCTGTCTCATTGTCAGAGTCACATTCAGGGAGACAAACAAGATATACACACAATAAATTACGATAACTGCAACCAGTACCCAATCAGACAGCCGAGTAAGCACACTCTTAACTTTGCACCCAGTAACAGAAACAGATGACTGAGTGAGCACACTCTCACTTGGCACCCAGTAACAGAAATGGATTGCTGAGTGAGCACCTTTCAATTGGCACACAGTAACAGAAACAGATGGTTGAGTGAGCACCCCTCAATTAGCACCTAGTAACAGAAACAGACGGGTGAGTGAGCACAGTCTCAATTGGCTCCCCGATGGGAAATACCCAGGCATCCCTGGAGCTCCCTCAGACCTTCTGGGATGTCTCCCAGGTTGGCAGGCAGTTACTCCTGACACATCTGTCAGTAACCCTCCCCTCCATCCCAGACAGGGAATTTGTTGCTCTCATGTGCACAGGCTACTGTAAACTAAGAATACAAAATTCAAAAAAAGCCTGCAGACAAAGACATAGACAAAGACATAGACAAAGGCAGAATCTTACCTCTCAGCGGGGATTTCTGAGAACTGGGGTAGGCCACAAATCTCAGCAAATGAACACCCACATGTAAGACCACCAAAAGCTGGGCCTCCACTCAAGTCCTAGGATGAGCTGGCCAGCACCCCAAAGACTCAAGAGAAAACCCCCCCTGATGCCAAATTCAAGAGTTTTTACTAAATCTAGCTGAGGACTGTCAGGATACTCTGGTGGAGTCAGCTTGTGAGGCAGAAATGCCAAAAAGCTCCTCATGAGAAATGAATTTCTAGGACTCTCCTCCTGGATATTCTGGCGAAAGCCAACTCTCCAGTTTGGATCGGTTTGTCAGGCAAAAAGCCTGGAAGCTGTTTCACGAGGATAAGAGTCCAGGGAAATTTTCCTCCCAGAGTTATGGCATCTCTTTCCCTAACCCATTATATTCAAATTTCCACCACATTAATCTAGTGTATAGATTCACGTGCACTCTATTAAGCATCACCTTATAGTAAATGCCTTTTAAGATTGTATTCTAACATAGCTAAAGCCTTTTCCCAGTGTTCTTAGATTCCAGATAGCAGCAAGGAACTTAACCCATTCAGTAAACAATTAAGCACTTGCCATTTTACTCAGCTGTTTACAGATAGAGACTAAAAGTCTCACTGAGATAGAAATCTTTTACTACAGGCTTCATTCCATGTCAAGTATAAGTTGATATACTACCCTGATAAGGAGAAACTCTCCAGACAAGATAAATTTTATTAGACCTAAGAATTTAGAGCTCTGTGATAGCACATTACTCTTAAGGCCTGTCAAGAGTTAACAACCCCCTGATGCTTTTAACCTTAAAGTGTGAAATTCTTGCCTGACATTAGGCTGATCCTAGACAGGGCTTGTTATCCCTAATATAAACATTTAATTAGTCCCTGTAAATTCCTTTCTGCTGTAACTGGTGAATTTCAGTGTATCTTGTATTTTTGTGATTTGTATCCTCTGATAATTCGTTGTTATATAAGTCTAAAGCTCAACCAGTACAATACATTCAGATCCAACACCATTCTCCGTGTTCGACTGTCTGTCACTACATCTTATCTCTGCCCATCTACTCTAGAGACCCTTTCTTACGCAGGCACAAGAGACCAGAGGGCCTGTGGCAGAGGACAAACTCCTTCTGCCTTGCAGGGCAGGGGAGTTTGACCCTGAGCAGTAAGAACAGGGGGTTTTAACAGCTAGATGAAGAATTGGGAGGAGTTGGGAGGAGAGTTCGGAGGAGATGGGGAGAGTTGGGAGGAGTTGGGAGTAAACTTGGCTATGGGTGGGGAGTAGTCTGCATATCCTCTCTATCTCCATATCCCTATAGGTCTTCCTACAATTATCACATCTCAGGCTGTAAGGCACAGAAACAAAAAGGCTTTTTGCTGGCTATAGAGAACAAAGAGCTTCTTTCTGAATGTATTTTAGAGATTTGGGAAAACAAGGTTGGGGATTGTCCAGGGTTTTACCTTCCAGGGAGAAATGCTCTAAGCCTTGGCCTCATATTTCTCTTTTGTACCTCATCTTTCTGCATATGAGAGGGACTCTCAGCTTTTATTCCTTTCTCTGGCAGGGAGAAGCCTACTGACTTTTGTCAGTTTGAGGGACTCCTTGAAGCTCTTTGAAGGTGTTTGCCTTCCTGCTTAAAGAGCTTCCTGGATTTCTTTTGAGTTGTTTATCTCTCTGCTTAAGGAGCTTCCTGTAGGGTGGAAGGTTTCAATCCTCTGAGGATACTATTATACAAATGTATATTAAGGGCTTTTGGAGTTATAGTAGTAATAAATTCAATGTTTCTTGTATTGTACAGTTAATAATTTTATGTCACAAAATAATATTATACTAATAATTATTTAAACTGTGTCTTATACTGCTAATATGGTTTCACATATACATGGGAGTTTGGTAGCCTCAGGACTCTGTCCAGGTAGCTGGATCATGTTAATGAATTTTACACTCAGATTGCCATTCATTTTATTTTTAGTTGCCAATTTCAAGGGCACACCATTTACTTTGCGACTACCAGTACTTTAGATTTTTTTTTTATTTTCATGACAGGGTTTCTGTGTATACCCCCAGCTGTCCTGAAACACACTTTGAACAGCAGCCTGGCCTCGAACTCAAAAATCTGCCTGCCTCTGCCTCCAAAGTGCTGGGATTAAAGTCGAGTGCCACCACCACCTGGCTAGTACTTTAGATTTCTAAATGGTCCCCTCTGGTAAGTTGGAACAGGAAGAAAATTGTACAGCTAGTCCCCAAAACACACAATCCTGATTAGGTGAGAAAAAGTATAATCGAGGCTGTGTACCCAACATATCCAGTATAGCCCACAAAGGGCATGGTACCTGATACCTGCATTGACATTTTTTTTCGGTCCTGTCAGAGATTAGAGAAACTAGACAAGGAATAGATGTTTTGTTCAAAGTGGTTTGGGAATCCACACCATTGAATTTCCTAAGTGACTGCTAAAGAATGTTTGGCCCAGGCATGTGGGGCTTCCAGCTGAAGTTTAAATCACCCTTCCATTAGGTAAGTCAGTTTTCCCCAACAACTTAAGTATTAGTTCAATTTTGGTTTTGGTTTTGTCCAGGATCTCATTATGTAGGTCAGAGTAATCTGGAACACACTGTGTAAACCAGGCTAGCCTCAAAATCACAGAGGATTCTGACTCTGGAGTGCTTAGGTTTAAACACATGTGCTATTACCACTCCTAGTCCCAATAATTGAAGTTTTAGTGAGTCAAGATTTGTAGCAGGACCGGGGAACCTTGTCTCATACAAAGGATTACAGGAATCCAGTTCTTTTTTTTTTTTTTTATCTATCCAGGCCATAGTTCTTCCATGTTAGTTTTTTCACATGCATGGCCAAAATACACCCTTAGCTACTGGACTCTAGTGTCTACCAGGATGCCGCACATGCACACTGTAGTGAAGTCTGCTTGGCAGTCCAAGAGCCCTGGAAGCACTCATGAGTCAAAGAGTTTCAAAATGAACTCAACTCCTGGAGCTTTGGCATTCTCATAACCCACATATTCATACCCTATCCCCTTGTTAGTCTGGTGTACAGATCCATGTGCTCTCTTTTAGTAATATCTTATTATAAGTGCCTTTTAAGATTGATTTCTGACATAGCTAAGCCTTTGCCAGTGTTCCAATGTCCTAGAAAGTCCTTGAGCTGACCATGGGTTTGGAATTCAATGTTGCCTATTCAGTGACATTCAGAATTGCCTTTGGTATTAAACTATCACTTAGAATAAAAGCCAAATCACTCCCACATACAGGAATTTACAATGGTTTAGGCAGTAGATCTGGCTGTGGTTTTAGGGTAATGAGATGGTTAGCTAGAGCCAAACTCCCTAATTAGAAATAAGACTTGGGTGTGAAAGCCATTGCCCTAGGAGTGTAAGACCTCACACCTGGCTTCTAAGACTTTAGGTGACCTTAGATAGGGCTGACTTTGTCTCAGTTGTTTTATTGACCAGTTCCTGCCTGTCTTTGTGTTTATATTCCTCTGTTTTGTGTAAGAGCCATTAAGCACCCAGTAACCTCATTTGTACTTTGCCAATGTGTCACCTAACTTCCCTATTTTCTTGTGTATAAAAAGTTTGATGCTCAATTTGACAAATGACATTCAGATAGTACACAATCTCACGTGTTCATCTTTCTGTCATTCGCAGACTCTTTGCCCATCTCGGACTAGTGACTCTTTCCATGCAGAAAGAGGGACCCAGAGGGTCTGTGACAACAGGACCAAAAACAGATTTCTTGCTATGGGAGCAATGAGAAATGGGCTAATTTTTATTTCCTCATGAAAAGAATGGAAGATCTGGATGTCACTTAATGCATGATAGAAACTCTCTTGACATTTAACACAGACCCTGTGATCGTGCCCTTTCCAATCTGCCAGCCAGTATTCTGTCAGGGGTTTCTTAAGTTAGTGATATTGAAATTAGAATGTTTCCAGGTCCCTAGTTGACAGTCTGATGCAGAAGGCTCCTTTTGAAGGAGCACCATTTTTGCACTTGTAGTGCCAGGTTGTTCATAAGATGTGCTTCCAGTAGGAAATGTAAAAATGGGCTTTAGTGGTACATCTGGCCAGAGTTGAAGGATGTTCACATATATAGTTATCATTTAGCCTGTATGCCCACTCTGAGTGCTACCACTGACTCAATGAAGTTGATCAGCCATAATCTAGGTTTGCAGAGACATATAAAATTATTGACACTGGTTGTCCTAGGTTAGAGAATAGTAACTTTTGGATCATTTGTCCCTGTCCTAAGGGATGGCTCTGGTCGTCTTGTCATTCCACTGTTGGGGAAAACTGCATATCAAAAAATAATGTCTCCCATGTTGGTAGATGGAGTATGTGATTTTTTTTATACTTGAAAAGTGGATGTGACAAATGAAGCTGGGTCCAAGTAAATCCTTATCCCAAATGAGTCAGACAAATACAGTAGATAACAGAATTAGCAGGCTGGGCCCACAAAGCAGGGGAAGATCAGTCCAAGCAAGTAGTTAAAAAAAAAAATCTGTTCATGCTGTAGGCAGCCAGCACCTAAAAGATGGTGCTGGTCTCCGGTACACCATCGCAGTAAACAACACCACTGAGCAGGTGCTAGACCAAATCTGGCACCAACCCCTCCTGAGTGGGTGCATGCAAATTAACATGTCTGCAGACTGACCAACCCTAGCAGGACGCATAGCCCTCCCCAGTGCTGGGGTGTATTTAAGCAGTCCTCCCTGGGTTCCTGGGGTTCCTGTAGCATTGAGGCATTCCTGCTCTTAAGCTGTTGAAAAGAATTCAACTGTGTTGAATTCTCTTTACCAGGAAGAGGTAGGTGAAACATCACCCCAGCAATTGTGTTCCTCTTTTCTTGCCTTTGGGAGGGCCTCAGCAAACCTAGCCCTTTCTGAGCTTCCTAAAACTTGGAAGTTTTATTTGCTTCTGAGTTGTAGGATCCTCCATCCTCCTTATAGGAAAAAATGTATGAGAATTTTGCTTCCTATAAAAACCCAGCAATGTTATATGTGTAGTTTTTTTTTTTTATTTTGTTTTGTTTTAATCTCATGTCTGCTCCAGCTGCAGATAGTTTTTGTTTGAAATTCTAGTGATTCATGAGAGAGAATAAAAGAAAGAGCTCCTGAGAGGACCTAGGGCAGATGCTGCTCCTGCTGCACCTGCTTTTGTTATCACAGGATTAAATAAGCAATGCTCTTGTCAATGGAGCAAGTTTGTGGATTTATTTGTGTCAAAGGGCACTGATGGACATACATTGTTTCAAGGAGAAAAACAAGTGCATAATTTAGCATTCTTAGTGATTAGGTAAGGTTAGGTTATCTGAATTTATCTGAAGGCCAAGCCAAATGAAATGTTGTTTTGATTCCTTTTTGGGAATACAAAAATCCATGTCTCAAACTAATATTTATAGATTTTGTCAGTTGCTTTTAATGTGTTAGTGTTATGAAATATTACATAGCAAGGGAATACATTTGCTGGACCCATGCATGTTGTGACCTTCAGAAATTACACCACGGAACAGACCTGGTATAAAGGGAATGATTGGGAGAGGGTAGAGGAGTGAGGAAATGGGGGAGGTATAGAGGCATAGAGGCAGAAACAAAACCATTAGGTCAGAAAAATGTGGGGCAAAGAACAGATAGAGGGCTAGCTGAAAACAAAGAGAGAGACAGAGCTATAGAAACAAGAACAATGGGAACAGAGAGGTTGGGCCTAGAATAGAGAGAGGGGGCTAATCAGTCCTTTTATCCTGCCTTGAAGTTAGCAGTTTAGTTTCTTTCAAGAAAGAAATATACTTTCTATGAATTTTGTAAGTTAACAGGAAATATTTTCATCTCTGAGAGCAATGTTAATTTTAAAGTGTTTATAGGAAATTTTTGTGGGACTACTTTCTTAAGAACAATATAAGCCAGGTATGTTGTCACATACCTGTAATAATACCTACATGGAATGCTGAGATCACCTGGAACCTAAACATTCTAGAACTTCTTGGACAATACACAACATACTATGTGCCTATTTCAAAAATGAAATGAAGTGAAATAAAATCAACCCAATGTACCTTCTTTATTTGTATCTCTTACCTTTGGAAACTAATAAGATAATGAATCAAAAAATAAATAAATTTCAATTATCTGTATGAATGAAAACAATTTTAAATGTTAAGAAGGTTAAAAAAATCACTACAGTGATGGGGAGGAAAGAGCCTGGGTGGGAAATGGGACAAGAAGGTGAACATGATCAGGTATTATGTGTGTGGGGAACATAACTGAAGTGCTGAGGAAAAGCAAAAAGAATGGAAACAGGCAACTTTTTGAGGTAGGAGGTGAGAAAACCCTCGGTTATATCAGAGACCTGGGAGGTGAGAGACCCTAAGGACTCAAAGGGAGGGACCTTAGAAGAAATGCCCTACAGTGGGGAGAGGGAACTTGTAGAGTCCTCCTCCAGTGGAGGGACAGGACATCAAGTGGAAAGATTGAGTTACCATCCCACAGTAAAAAGCTCT
Organism: Mus musculus; assembly: GCF_000001635.26. Lineage (NCBI taxonomy): Eukaryota > Metazoa > Chordata > Mammalia > Rodentia > Muridae > Mus > Mus musculus. The sequence goes on along the minus strand of NC_000087.7, from coordinate 63,255,587 downwards.
AACCCAGAATTGTTCCTGTCTGAAAGAACTGCAAGGAAAAAACATGGAGAAAAGCCTAAAGAAAAGGAGATCCAGTGACAAGACCAAATTGTGATAAAGCTCAAGGAGAGGCATCAAGGCCTGACACTATTACTGATGCTATTCTGTGCTCACAAAAAATGGGCTTATCATGACTGCTCTCTGAAAGACCAAACCAGCAGGTGAAAGAGTCAGATGCTCAAATTTATATGCAACAAATAGACAGAAGCTGGGAACCCCTGTGGATGAATTGGGGAAAAGCTGGAAGAAGCTGAGGAAGAGGTCTACCCGGTAGGAGGACCAACAATCTCAAATAACCTGGACCTCCCAGGATGTCTCAGACACTGAGCCAGCAACCAGGCTTCATACACCAGATGATATAAAGCCACCAACACATATACAGAAAAGGACTGCCAGGTCTGGACTCAGTCAGATGAGGTCCATCTAATCCTCAAGGGACTTCAGGCCCCAGGGAGCAGGGAGGTCTGGTGGAGAGGGGACAGGATGGTGGGGACATACTCTTGGAGATGGGGATTGTGGGCTTGGGGCCCTGGGAGCATGGGGGCATATAGGCAGGAGATATGGGGTGTGGAACAGTAAGAGGGGGAACTAGGAGAAGAATAAAATCTCGACTTTAAAAAAAGTATAAGAATAAATTTTAAATAATTCAACTATATTAGTGTGTGGAATTTCAGTCCACGGGACTATATACCATTCACATATTCATTTAGATTTCCTTTGGAAGTTAATATAAAGATGCACTTACACTTAAACAAGAAAATGATTAAAGATATTTAAAAATAAAGAAGTTCTATTTTAACTCTAAAGGTATAACTGCTAGTTAACTTTGTAATCACATCACTGGGATTAACTTCCTTCTCAGAATCATCAGAATAACAAGGATTAAAGAAACTTTAAAACTCTGTTTCATAGGAAACAAAAAAGTTAGAGATTTTTTTATTTGTTTTATATATATACCAGCAAGTGAAAATTTTTCATGCTTCATTTTTCTGAAGATGGGAAAGTAGAAGAGTACTTCAGATTATTCTCCATGATGGCTCTTTCAAACATAGACATTTTTTTTCTCAGTTCACCATCTACACCAAAAAGCATATCTTAGTTCTTGGTCCCCAAGTTCATCAAAACCTAAAACAGAAAAGTACCTCTTATTAAATAAATTACCCATGATACAAATATGAAAGATTCTGTGCAGATGATGTATAGGGTAAAGGTTAAGGTCAGGATTAGGATTAGGGTTAGTGTTAGGGTTATGTTTAATAAAGCAGGATAATTATAGTGTTATTAAAGTATGAGGTACATCTGAGGTCAAATTCCCATTTTATCATTTTATATCTTTAATAATTCATACAAAGCCATTAGGATTTTATGGATAATAGCAGTCATTTCAGTAAGAAATAATTCAAAATAATAAGTAGTTAAAACTTTGTGATTATTAAAACATATTTAGATTCCTAAGGTCATTTTATGGACCATGTGCAACATACCTCCATGGACTTCTCATGCATTTCTTTAACTGCTTCCAGGGTCTGGTTCTGACTACATTTGGACAGTTTCAATGCTTGTTGTTCTTTTTGACAACTATTCTACAAATGTAAAAGGAAAACATTAGTATAACAATTCTGTTTATTTTTGTTGTTACTGCCATGCAACATGCATGGCAGTCTAACAATAAAACACTAAATGTATATCTAATACTAAAACATTTATGTGAGCAAAAATAATTCTATATGAAAGTTAAAAGGAATAGTTTTCCAACTGATTTAAAATTTTAACAACTATTTTGACTAAATATATATATATATTTACAATAATATGAAATAACATTATGCTACCAATTGTGGGGTAGGAATTTTTTTTAATGTGAAAGAGTTTTTCATAATGCACAGACTGGCCTTAGCCTCCCAAGTTCTTATGTTTATAGGCATGCACCATGTATACATGAACTCGGTAAAATCCTAGTCTTGGAAGCTTAGATTGGTTTTCTCTAGATTCCAATCTCAAGCAACATATAGAAGTAGTAACATAAAGTTCTCATTGTATTCTTTAGGGTTGCGCACAACCATGATAATTTGCATTAAAAAAAAATTAAGACAAGCCCTTTACACCTTTTCACCTTGGGCTACTACAATCCTGTTTTGCCCTTTATTCACTGTGATCAATTTTTTACCTCACATTTGCACTCAAATCATCATAATTAAGTAAAATTACCTCTAATTTGCAATGCTTATCTTTAAAAAAAGTGCACCTGCATACATTTGGAGACAAAGGGTTAATATTGGGTGTCATCTTTGATTTCACAGTACTGTTTCAGAGACAGAATCTCACTAAACCTAGAGCTCATCATTTATGCTACACCTGCTGGCTACAAAGATCTGGAGATCTTCTTTTCTCTGAACTAAATCTGAGATTGGTTGTTTTAAAATGCTCACAACCACACCAACTTTTTTTTGTTGTTGTGGTGGTGGTTTGTTTTTAGTGTTGCTAGTTTGTTGTTGTTTATTTTGTTGTTGTTGGTGGTGGTGTGGGCATTCATCCCAATGCAGGGAATATAAGCTGGGGTCTCCATGCCTACACGGGAGAAAGATTACCAATTAAACCATCTTCCAGCCCTGTAAATCAATCTTATTGGGCCCACATGCAGCATATGACACATTTAGGGATCTTTTCTTCTTTAAAACTTTCCTTCACTCATGGTAGTTTTCTTTCTACCAGTGGTTCTCTTCCTTTACTGGCTCCCTCTCACCAGCTGCCATATGCAGAATTACAAATTTTGAAGTACCCTGCTGTTCTGTCTTTAGACTCCTTATTTACAGGGATGATCACTTTCCCTTGAAATGTCATCCAGAGTCCAATGTTTAAAAACTGTCTTCAATTGGAGTATTTATTACTTATCTTTAGTTCCTATCTCTTTCCAGAACTGACTCATAATGGCAGGTTCCTCAATGCCTTCTGAGGCAAGAATGAATTTGCTGTTCCTTTCAAATTGAATACTTTCCAAACTATTAACCAGTAAATAAAATAAAATAGTTAATATGATTATCGTTGTCTCAGATCTTACTTGGAAACCAGGTGATGACTCTACAGGTAGAGTAATGGAGACGTGATCTAAAATTGTTTGCTGATATTCTTCCACAGGAAAATTCTTCCAGGGCTGTTGAGATTGTTTGTTTCCATCCTCTGTTGTTACTAAATCTTTACTAAATTTAGGACTGTAAGAACTGATTTACCAAATTGAGTTGGTTTTTTAATATAAACAACAGAGTCCAGGTGAAACCAATAAATAAGCTTTCTCTCTTCTTTGAACTCTGATATATTGTGGTTTTTTTGTTTTTTTTTTTTGTTTTTTTTTTTGTAGTCACTGGTAATCATCTCTTGATCTTTCTGCAAATGTCTGCCTCTTGAAAATTTATGATCTGGTATACCATAAAATGCCTAGTCGTTTTCATTGATATAGTATGCAATCAATAGTTTATATCTCAGTAAGACTAGAACAGAAGCAAGGATAGATAGATAATGGAACTTAATTTAGTTTCATATGCTCAACTCAAGGCTAGTTGTTCCATTCCTACTTAGTAATACTAGGTTAAATATTAAGTTTTTTTATGGTACCAACCACTGATTTTTCTTTTTCTTCATTGAATTTCTGTACATCCATATCAGACTTCTGAAATGTAGTTATATACTGCTCACAAAATTTGTTGTTGATGTTCTTCCTGTAAAGCACAGTAACAAAAGCAGGCACATTTCATACCAATATGAAAATGAACACTCAGAACAAATTCAATTGAACATTTCATACTATAAAAAGAAAAATAGCAGTATAAAATATCTAATGGGAAATCATTATAGATTTTTCCGCTAACATATTATCAGAGAGGTTTTCATTTACGTTTTAGCTTTTCAAAATTAAAGAAATATAAACACACACAACACACACGTAACACACACACACACACACACACACACACACATATATATATATATATATATATATATATATATATATATACATGTACAAAATTTAATTATATTTCAATGTGGTTTTTTTTTCATTATTTTCTACCAAATATAAGTTCTAATTTATTTTTCATACATTGCCTTAGTAAAGACAGTGCAAAACATGTCAACTAAAATATACAAATTGTCTGCATATGTAATTGTAGTTGTTCCTTTTGAATATTGTTAAACATAATAATCCATAAATTACATTCCTAAGACTATGTGCAAGACTTCTGTATTTCCACAATGAATGTAAATTAAAATTTAAATCTCATTAACATTGACTTAAAGCAGAAAATAAAATTTTCATAGATTTCTATGAATTAGATTTAGTTTGCTTGAAGGCATGATGTTATAGGGTTAACTGTTTAGACAAAATCAAAGCCACACATTTTTACTAAAGAATCAGACATGATATAATTTTTTTAAACTGCAGCCACATATAATTTTTAAAATGATACACATTTGACCCTACAAATATAACAACTCTACCTCTCTCGTTCGTTCGTTTTGCAAAATCTTTCTAATTTCTGGTTGCTGCCTTTGAAAGATTCTTTGACATAAGTTTCCATCCATTTTCTCTTTATGTGAAGCGTCTTATAAATGTCATCTATATTAAAAATAAAGAGTCATTTTGAAGAAAAATTAGATGATTCCATGTATTCAAGTAAAAATAGATATAGATAAATTTCATTCAATAATGCTATGGAAACTTAAAATTAAATGATAGATATCACAAACATGCTTCATACTTTAGAATACTTAGGGTTTGGTATGTTCAGATGAAGGATGTTCAACCTGTAAAGTCTACAGAAATGTTCCACAACATAGAAAAAAACAGTCCATGTATTTTGGATAAGAAATATCTAATCTTATCTGAATTTTAATTTCTGTAAGGAAAATAATTTTGAGCTTCAAGAACAGTTTTCAAAAGAACAAATGCACAAAACAAAGGATCAAAAGTATACTTAATTCTTCATAAGGAAACACTTTTAATAAAGGCTAATTCTTTTCCAAATCTAAAAAAGATGATGCAACTGAAAGAACAAACTTGACTGTGGAACTGTTAGAACCATTGTTTAAAATATTCAATTAAAATAAGAGGGCAACCGGTCATATTGGTTCCCATGTTAATCCTAGTATTCTGGAGGAAAAGGCAGAGAGATATTTGTGTATTCCAGGTTAAGCTGGTCAATATACTGAGTTCCAGGACAGACAGAGCTACAAATGAGACCCTGTCAGAATCAAACCTGCGTTTGATTCCTAGCACCTACATAATGTGCACAAATACCTCCAACTCCAGTTCCAGGGGATGTGATGCCCTGTTCTAAATTCTGCATGCACCAGGTACATATGTATATGACTCACAGACATACTTATAGGCAAAATACCTATATAAATAAAAATAGATAAAAATGTTAAAATCTATGTTTAAAACAATGATCTCCAAGTTTTTTTTTAATCAAAATAAAATTATTTCTAAAGTGAATTGGTAATTATATTTCAGAACATATCCTTTAAAAAAAACACTTGAAGAAAATTATGGTAGGAACTTTTGATCAGTAACTGCTGCAGTTCATGAAAATTGTAATGCTTCAGAAAATGTTTAGTACCTTTCTAGCATGCACAGTTAGCTTTCAGTAACTAGGATGAAGCTATATTTCGGTGTACATGTTTAATATTCTCACCATCCATAGTACTAGACAAAATCAGATTATTAAATGATTATTCTGCCTCCTCTAAATAGAGCAAATCCTTCAGTTGAAAAAAAATAATTTGGTAAAATGGGTAACTTGAAAGAAGCAAAATATTATTTTTTAAAAATATAATATTGTTTCATGGGGGTAGAGATATGGCTCAGCAGTTAAGAGTACTTCCTGTTCTTTGCAAAGGACATAGGTTTGGTGTCTAGCACTCATATGGTGGCTCACAACTATCTGACTCCAGTTCCAGGTATCTGAAATAATCAACTGATATCTGAAAAACAGGTACACATGTGGTGCACATATATAACTGTAAGCAAAACACTAATACACATAAATAAGTCCAAAAATAGGTATTAGGAGCATTGTTTAGTAAGCCATGTAAAGATGTTTTTTTGTGTGTGTATGATCCTAGTATTGGAAGCTTAAGCAGGAGATTTCCAGTGTAAAGACTGCATAGGTTAAATAGGAAAATGCAGGCCAGCCTGAACTACATAATGACACCATATCTCAAAGACAAGTTACTGTCTTCTGAGAAAGCTCACTTAGCATTCAGTTACATATAATTTAAAACAGATACTTTAGAATCTGAGTATCATTCTCTCATTGTTTAGTAAGTTGTCTTCCACTTACAGTTACATAATTCATTTCATAAAAAAAAAAAAAAAAACAATGAAGGGATTGGAGAGATGATTCAGCAGTTAAGAGCACTGGTTCCCTTCCAGCTTTCTGAGATTGGAGTACCAAAACACACAAGGTGGCTCACTACCTATAACTTCAGTTTCAGGGGATTCAAGGCCTTCATCTGGCTTCCTCAGGTACAAGACACACTAGTTGTGCACATACACACGTGAAAGAAAAAAAAAATAACCATAACATAAAATTTAAAAATAAGTTATAAGGGTTACATTAAAGAATTCAGTTTTGCACTGTGCCATATAAAGAAGGAAGCACAGAAGACTCCTAGAAAAGAAACTGACTTAATATAAAATTAGCACTGGATCAATGAAAATATGTTTCATGTACAGAATTTTGTATACATATCACTTAGCTATGAGTACATGGAACTGTGAAAATGTTTACATCTATTTTTTTTCCTTTTAAAATTCCTTCAAAGCTGTTACAAAAAAGGCTCAGTAGTCAAGAGGGCCTACTGTGAAAAGAGGAGGTTCACAAAGTACTTTTTTTTTTAAGGTAAGTAATGTTACTTCATGCTTATCAAAGGATAATTCATCAAAGATGAACTCACAATTCTGAATATCTATGCTCCAAATACAAGGGCAACCAAATTCATAAAGAAATTTTACTAGAACTCAAAGTACATATTGTACCCCATATAATAATAGTGAGAAACTTCAACACCCCACTCTGAGCAACGCAGAGGTCCTGGAAAAAAAGAAATGAAAAAGAGACACTGTGAAACTAATGAGAAGTTATGAAACAATCGGATTCATCAGATACATATATATGTATCTGTCACACACACACAGACACACACATCCAAACATGCACACATATATTGAAGCAAATTCACACACAGTTCTCACTAGATGAAGAGAAATTATTTGAAAAAAAATCAACAAACCTTCATGATAATAGTCTTGGATAGATTAAGAATTTTAAGCACATACCTAAATATAGAAGCAAACCAGAAGCCAACATCAAATTAAATGGAAAGAAACTTGATGCAATCCCACTAAAATAAGACAAGACAGGACTAGACAAGGCTTCTTACTCTTTCCCTACCAATTCACTATAGTACTACAAGTTCTAGACAGAGCAACTAGAAAACAAAAATTGGTCAAAGGAATAAAAATTGGAAAGGAATAAATCAAAATATCACTATTAGCAGATAATAAAATAGTATACTTAAGTGACCACAAAAATTCCATCAGAGAACCCATAAACCTGAAAAACAACTTCAGCAAAGTGGCTAGATATACAATTAACTCAAACAAAACAGTACCTTTCTTCTACTCAAAAGATAAACAGGATGAAAGGCAATTATGGAAACAACACCTTTCAAAAGTCACAAATTATAGTTCCTTGATGTGACTCAAACCAAGCAGGTGAAAGATTTCTATGACAAGAACTTCAAGTCTCTGAAGAAAGAAACTGAAAAATCTCAGAAGATGGAAAGGTCTCCCATGGTCATAGATTAAGTTAGTAAAAATGGCTGTCTTCCCAAAAGCAATCTGCAGATTCCATGCACTCTCCATCAAAATTTAAACTCAATTCTTCGTAGAGACAGAAAGAGCAATATGCAAAACCATTCGGAATATCAAAACTCCAGAATATCCCAAAACTATTCTCAACAATAAAAGAACTTCAGGGGGAATCATCCCTGACCTTAAGCTGTATTATGCAGAAATAGTGATTAAAAAAATGTATGGTAATGGTACAGAGACAATGCCTTCATGAAATGGAGAGATCTAAAATATATCATCCTGTGTGATCTCAAAGGAAAAAAAAACATGGTATGCACTCACTGATAAGTGGATATTATCCTAAAAGCTCAGAATACCCAAAATGTAATTCACAGACCACATGAAGCTGAAGAAGAAGGAAGACAAAAGTGTAGGTGTTTCAGTCCTTCTTAGAATGGGGAACATAATATTCCTGATAGGAAATGTGGAGATCAGGGCAGAGACTTAAGGAATGACCATCCAGATTCTGTCCAACCTTTGGATCCATCCCATATACAGAAACCAGGCACAGTCACTATTGTGGATACCAACAAGTGCTTGCTGATAGGAGCATAATATGACTGTCTCCTGAGAGGCTCTGCCAGGGCTTGGCAAGAACAGAGGCTGATGCTCACAGCCAACAATCAGACTGATCATGGGGTCCCCAGGGGAGCAGTTAGAGGAAGAACTGAAGGAGCTAAAGGGGTTTGCAACCTTACAGGAAGAACAACAATATGAACCGAGCAGACAGACCAGAGCACTCAGGGACTAAGCCACCAAACAAAGAGGGGCACCCATGACTCTAGCGGCATATAGAGCAGAGGATGGTATTGTCAGACATCAGTGGGAGGAGAGGTCCTTGGTCCTGTGAAAGCTCCATGCCCCAGTGTAGGCAAATGCCAGGGTAGGGAGGTGGAGTATGTGGGTGAGTGAACAGGCTCATAGAAACAAAGCAAGTGTCAAATGGAATAGGGATTTCCTGGGATTAAACCAGGAAATGGCTGATATTTGAAATGTAAATAAATACACACACACACACACACACACACACACACACACACACACACACACACACACACAGATGGCTTTAACTGTGTCTTCAGGTGGGTTTACATCTAATCACAGGATGATCTAAATTTTTCCCATTCCTGCTAGTTTTTTGATAAATTAGAGTAAATGTGTCTGCATCTCAATCTCCAAATAAAATCATAGTTGCTCTTATCACAACCAAGCTCCTCAACCTTTTTCATCACAATACAAATCTAAGACAAATCTTAAATATAAAATTCTTCCTGGCTGGACAAATATTTTACTGCTACAGCAAGAAGCTCTGGTTTCAATCTTCAGGAATGAAAAATAAAAACCCCCAAAATTTAGATATAAAAAATAAAGAAGGCATGATTCCTCGGGCCCCATTACATTTCTGAGGCTGAGGACTTCAGGTACAAGGCCAGTCCAGGCTGCAATTGAGGTTTCAGACAATCCTGAGATATAGAGCTAGAGGTTACTTTCCTAAACCAAAACAACAAATAAATAAAGACAGCCTGGTCTGAATTATGTCTGAATTCCCAGCACTTCTGAGGCTGAGAGAAGCCTCTAGTATTTGAGGCAGTTTGGAACCTATATATAGAAATTTCGGCAATGTGGCATTTTCACAACACGTTAAAATGTAGACTGGTCTTCAGTTTCTTTTTAATAAATTCCTGGTGGGAAGCAGTTGCACAGAAGAGGGTTTTGTCTGTTTCATACACTAAGTGAAGTCCAGTTTACTCACACCTCACATCCCCTGTCCCCAAGAATACTTTCAGGGTCTCCATTTCCTTGGCCTTCCTGATTTCTGCTAGGAGCTAGTCTGTTCAAACTCTTGCACTTACAGTGAAGTTCTCAGTTTTTCTCAGCAGAGGCCTAAGTGGGAAAGGTCGATTGTGAACCTGGAAGTAGCAACTTCCTGAGTCCAGTGAGGGTCACCTAATCTCATTACTCCTGAAGAAACACCTCCAAAACTCCACCTTCATCCCCACCCAGACCCCTAGCTGAACCAGGATTAACCAACAGACAATTGACTACCTCCACTGAGACTTCATCCTACCATGATTCCTCAAGAATTTTGCTTCCTCAAGAACTCTTTGTAGCCACCATACTGGGTAACAGGGTTTGAACAGCAGGAAAATAATCTCAGCCAAGCCCATTGCTGATTGGCTGTGTTTGCACATGAGTACTAAGGGTAAGAGAGGCTCTTTCAGTCATCTGTGATTAAAGCTTCAAAAAGCGGGTAGTATTTTAACTTCCACTACTACCCAGAGGCTTTCCATTTTCTAAGTTTGCAATACTAACTTGAAAGTTAAAATAAAATGAACTCCAAAGACGACTCTCCTACTTTGTTTCAGATGAAGGGACTGTTCTGTGTAACTCTAAATTGTTTTTTTTTTGTTTGTTTGTTTGTTTTGTTTTTTTGTTTCTTTTTTTTTGGTTTTTTTTTTAAACTAAAGTGTTTTTGCATGTTTGTATTTATATAACATGTATGACTAGTTCCCCTAGAAACTAGAATAGGATGCCAAAATCCCTGGATCTAGAATTAAAAATGATTTTGAGAATTATGTGGGTTCCAGGAACTAAACCTTGGTTCTGTACAAAAGCAACAAGTGTTCTTAATTTCTAAGCCATCTTTCCATTCCTATCCTGTGTGTGTTTTAAGGTGTGCTGGACCATTTCTCACGATAGATGTTTAATTTTACTATATAATGGAGAGTATAAAAAATGACTTTGTTAATGTTGTCTATTTCCAGAAACAGAAAAACAAACAAACAAACAAACAAAACAGCAACAAAAAAAACATAATTTTAATGGATTGTGTAAATCATAAATAGTTTCAGGATAAAAATGGAGTGTATACATTTCAGTATATGGGTGCATAAGGAGGCCAGATATAGACATCTGTTTTATTCTCAATTATATTCCAAATTTCTTTTTCATTTTCAGTTTTTTTTTTTTTTCAAGTCAGGGTTTATCTGTATAGCTCTGGTTAACCAGGAACTCACCCTGTATACCAGGGTGGCATCAAAATCAAAAATCTCCCTGCCTCTGCCTCCCAACGTCTGGGATTAAGGCATGTGCCACCACTGACTGACCCAACTTAAAACTTGAGATAGGTTCTCTCTGAATATGCAGCTAACCAATGCCACTACCTCGGCTAGCTAGCAAGCTGTCTCCACCTACTCAGCACTGGTTGGCAGCCTGCATTTTAGAAGTGGATTCTAGGCCCCCACTTTTATTTTCAAGAAAAACATTTTACTAAAACAGCCATCTCTCTAGCCACTCTTCAAGGTTTGTTCTGTTGCTATAGACACTGCAATTTTTTGTTTGTTTGTTTTTTGTTTGTTTGGTTTCTTTTTCTATTTCTCTAATCATGGCTAAGTTTAGGCTCCTAAAATGCTTAGTGGTGGTTTTGCTTGTTTCCTTACAACAGCAAATTGGTTTTCTTGCTCACTTTACAATTTGCAGCTAATTTGGCACACTGGACGAACTGACATTTCATTTACTAGTCTTATTGCTGTGTTTTGTTTCTTTGGTGCTTTTTTTTTTTTTTTTTTTTTTTTTTTAATTTGCTGGGTTTGTTTTTTTTTTGCTGGTTTTCTGTTTTTGTTTTTGTTTTCACCACTGAAGATGAAATTTATAACTTTTAATGGTGCTTTACCACTGAGCTACATCTTTAGTTAATCTTTAGTTTTGAATGTTGGATGAGAAGTTATCTGTGTGTATTTTTTAACGAAAACTATAATTTCTGTGAAGCCTACAATTATCCCCCTATGCTATAGGTTCTATAGAGATCTGTTTCCCTCGTTTGGCCTCTTCAAGAAACAGGGAAATATTTCTAAAACACATACCTCCAGATTTATCCAACATACTGCCTACTTCATGTCTGTGAAGACAGAACAATAAAAAATTAAAGCAAGAAATATAGTAGACTGGTAGGCCATTTTTTTTTACCACACACAAAACTTTACACAGAACCTTCTTTAATTTTTTATAATAAATATATAATGTTTGGTTTGGAACAAATGTCATATGCATATAAAATATATGGTGGACTACCAACTTGAACTTGAATTATTTACTTTTAACAATTCATACGTTTACACCCCACAAGGAGTTTATTCATAACTCTCCCACAATTGCCAAGACCCTTTTTTCCCCCAGATAGTCCCCTACTTATTTTTATGATGTTTCTCCTTTTCTTTGAGTGTGTCAAAGATCACATGCAGGTGGTCCTATTGTATGAGTTCCTATGTGTTTGTGATCACAAAGTCTAAAGGATCCCAAGCTGGGCTTGAACTTAACATATATCAGCATCTGACATTGAAATGCTGATCTTCCTGAATCTAGTTTTCCAGTGAAGGTAACACAAACACTACTTTTGAAGTACTCTATTGAACTGGCAAAAAAAAAAAAGAAAGAAAAAAAAAGAGAAAAAAAGAAAAAGAATTGAAAATATTACCCCATGTCTTCATCTCCTTTTACTTGAGGCGATATATTTTCATCTTTACCAATTGCTGGGTTATTTACTGTATTGACAATAGAAAATGTAAACATTTGAAAGTATGCAATATTAGTAATAGTTAATAAAGTACTATCAATTTGAATTTCTTTGGAAAAACTGCCCATTTTGAGTTTTTGAAACAGATTTTAAAAATTAATTAAAATTAAGTACATCCAGGAAATCTAGGACACAAGGAGAAGAAAAAACATAAGGATAACAGGTATAGATGAGAAGTAAGATTTCCAAATTATAGGGCCAGTGAATATCTTCAACAAAACTATAAAAGAAACCTTTCCTAACCTAATGAAAGAGATGTCCATGAACATACAAGAAGCATGCAGAACTCCAAATAGTTTGGACCAGAAAAACAACAACAAAAACAAAAATCCCTGCCATCATATATTAATCAAAGCACCAAATGAACAAAACAAAGAAAGAATATTACAAGCAGTAAGGTAAAATGGTCAAGTAACATATACAGGAATTCCTATCAGAATTACACCTAACTTCTCCCCAGAGACTATGAAAGCCATAAGATCCACGGTAGATATCATACAGACACTAAGAGAGCAGAAATAAGAGCCAAAGCTATAATATGCAGTAAAACTATTTTACCATAGATTGAGAAAACAAGGTATTCCGTGAAAAAACAATATTTACACAATATCTTTGAACAAACCAAACCCTTCAAGGGATAATAAAGGGAAAACTCCAATATAAGGAGGGAAATCACATGCTAGCAAAAGCAAGATATTAATCTTGAAGTAAACCTAAAAGAAGATAGCTACATGAACAAAATTCCAACAAAAATAACAGGAAGAAACAAAGACTTTGTCTTAGTATCTCTTAATATCACCATATTCTATTCACCAATTAGAAAGAAATAGACAAACAGACTGGATGTGTAAGCAAGACCCAGCATACCAGAAACAAACCTCAGGGACAAAGACAGATATTTCCTCACAGTAAAAGGCTGGAAAACAATTTTCTAAGCAAATGTTCCAAAGAAACAAATTTGGAGTAGCCATTCTAATATCAAATAAATTTGACTTTCAACCCAATGTTATCAAAAAAGACAAGGAGTGGCACTTCATATTCATCAAAGTTAAAATTTACCAAGATGAATTTTCAATTCTAAACATTTATAGTCCAAATGCAATGGCATCCATATTCATATAAGAAACTTTAGTACAGCTCAAAATGCACATTGCACCACACACAATAATAGCAGAAGACTTCAACAACCCTCCTCATCAATGGAAAGATCCTGGAAAGAAAAATTAAAAAAAGACACAGTTAAACTAACAGAAGTTATGAAACAAATACATTAGTTGATATCTATAGAACATTTTATTTTAGAACAAAAATTGTCCATTCTGCTCAGCACCTCATGACGCCTTCTCCAAAATTAACAATATAATCAGTCACAAAACATGCCTCAACAGATATAAAAATATCCAAATAATCTCATACATCCTATCTAATCACCAAGGACTAAGGCTGATCTGAAATAATAATATAAATAATTGAAAACCCATGTACACGTAGAAGGTGAACAAAAATCCAGTCAGTGATAAATCAGGTAGGGAAGAAATAAAAAAAAAAATAAATAAATGTAAGACTTTTTAGAGTTTAAAAAAAAATGAAGTTACTACATACCGAAAGTTGTGGAACACAACTAAAGCAGTGTTAAAGGGAATCTCATAGCTCTGAATGCCTCTAAATAGAAACTGGAGAGAAGATACAGTAGTAGGTTGACAGCACACCTAAAACCCCTTGAATAACAGGAAGGAAATTCACCCAAGAGGAGTTGAAGGCAGGAACTAATCACACTCAGGGCTGAAATCAAACAAGTGGAAACAAAGGAACTATAACATAAAATCAAACAAACTAGGAGCTGGACCTTTGAGAAAGTCAACAAGATAGATAAAACATAAGCCAGACTAATTACAGGGCACAGGGAAAATATCAACATTAACAAAACCAGTAATGAAAAGGGAGACATAACAACAGATACTTAGTAAATCCAAAAAAATCATCAGATCCTACTATATAAGCCTGTAACTTAGAAAAGTGGAAAATCTGGATGAATTGGACAATTATCTAGACAGATGTCAGGTACTAAATTTCAATCAGGTTGAGATAAACCCTGTAAACTCTCCCATAATCCCCAAAGAAATAGAAGCAGTCATTAAGAGCTCCCCCCTCAAAAAAAAAAAAAAAAGCCCCGTATCTGATGGGTTTAGTACAGATTTCTATCAGGCTTTCAATGAAACACCAATACCAACAATCTTCAATCTATTATGCAAAAACAAAAGAAAATGAACACTACTTAATTTGTTCTATGAAGCCACATTTACTCTTATACCCAAACCATACAAAAACCCAATGAAGACAGGATACTTCAGACCAATTTAACTTATAAATATTGATGCAAAAATACTCAATAACATCCTGTTAAACACAATCCAAGAACACATCAAAATGATCATTCTTCATGATCAAGCGGCTTCATCCCAGGGATACAGGAATGGTTCAATATATGGGAATCCATCAATGTAATCCAATATGTAAAGAATCTCAAGGAAAAAAACACAGTATTATCTCATTAGACGCTGAGGAATCATTTAAAAAAAATCAACACACCTTCATGATGAAGTCTTGGATAGATTCAGAAAGCAAGGCCCATAACTAAACATAGTAGCAAACCAGGATCCAACATCAAAATAAATGGAGAGAAACTCGATGCAATCCCACTAATATATGACAAGGCTTCCCACTCTCTCCCTACCTATTCACTATAGTACTAGAAGTTCTAGCCAGATTAAATAGACAACAAAAAGAGGTCAAAAAGTTAAAAATTGGAAAAGAACAAATGAAAATATCACTATTAATAGGTAATAAGATAGTATATTTAGTGACCCCAAAAAATCCTCTAAAGAACCCTTAAGCCTGAGAAACAACTTTAGCAAAGTGATTGGATATACAATTAACTCATATAGATCAGTAGCCTTCCTCTACTCAAAGGATAAACAGGCTGAAAAGGAAGTTATGGAAGCAACACTCTTCACAATAGTCTCATATTTTAATAACTTGGTGTGACACGAAAAAAGCAAGTCAAAGTTCTGTAGGACAAGAACTTCATGTCTCTGAAGATAGAATTGAAATTCTCAGAAGATGGAAAGATCTCCCATGGCCATAGATTGGTGTCCCAAATAATTTAGTAAAAATGTCTATCTTGCCATAAGTAAGCTCTGATTCCATGCCCTCTCCATCAATATTCAAACTTAATTCTTTATAAAGATAGAAAGAGCAATATGCAAAATCATTTAGAATAACGAAAATCCAGGATATTGTAAAACTATTCACAACAATAAAAGAACTTCAGGGGGAATCATCCCTGACCTCAAGCTGTATTATAGAGAAATAGTGATAAAAATGTATAGTGACCATAAAGAAAAAATGACTTCAGGAAGTTCACACGCAAACGGATAGGTCTAAAGTATATCATCCTGTATGAGGTAACACAATCCCAAAGGAAAAAATATGGTATGCACTCACTGATAAGTGGATATTATCCTAAAAGTTCAGAATACCCAAAATGTAATTCACAGACCACATAAACCTTAAGAAGGAACAAAAAAGTGTGCATGTTTCCGTCCTTCTCAGAATGGGGAACAAAATACTACTGGGAGGAAATATGGAGACAAAGTGCAGGCCAGAGACTGAAGGAATGACCATTCAGAATCTGCCCCACCTGTGGATCCATCCCGTATATAAACACCAGACCCTGTCACTATTGTGGATACCAACAAATGATTGCTGAAAGGAGCCTAATAAGGCTGTGCCCTTAGGGGCTCTGCCAGAGGTTGGCAAAAACAGAGGCTCATGCTCACAGCCAACAATCAGACTGATTATGGGGTCCACAGTGGAGGAGTTAGAGGAAGGACTGAAGGAGCTGAAGGGGTTTGTAATCTTACAGGAAGAACAATAATATGAACCAAGCAGACCGCCCCCCTCCCCCCAGAGCACTCAGGGACGAAGCCAGCAAACAAAGAGGGGGACCATGGCTCCAGCTAAATACATAGCAGAGGATGTCCTTGTCAAACATCAGTGAGAGGAGAGGTCCTTGGTCATGTGAAGTTTGGTGTCCCAGTGTAGGCAAATATCAGAGCAGGGACATGGGTGTTGGTGGGTGGGGGAACATGCTCATAGAAGCAGAGGGAGGGTGGAATGGTAAAGGGAATTTCTGGGGTGAAACCAGGAAATGACTAATATTTGAAATGTAAATAAACACACACACACACACACACACACACACACACACACACACACACACACACACACCTAATATGATGGCTTTAACTGTGACTTCAAGTGGGTTTATATGCAATCACAGGATGATCTAAATTTTGGTCCCATTGTTGCTAGGGTTTTGATAAATTAGAGTAAATGTGTTTGCATCTCAATCTCCAAATGAAATCATGGTTGCTTTTATCATAACCAAGCTCCTCAATTTTTTTCATCATAATACAAATCTAAAGCAGATCTAAAATATAAAGTTTTTCTGGCTGGACAAATATTTTACTGCTACAGCAAGAAGCTCTGGTTTCAATCTTCAACAAGGAAAAAAGGAATAAAAAACAAACAAACAAACAAACAAACAAACAAAAATTTAAATATAAAAAATAAAGAACACATATTTCCTCAGGCCCAGGTACATTTGTAAGGCTGGGGACTTCAGTTTCAAGGCCAGTCAAAGCTGCAGGTGAGGTTTCAGACAATCCTGAGATATAGAGTTAGAGCTTACTGTCCTAAACCAAAACAACAAATAAATAACAACAACCTGGCCTGAATTATGTCTGAAGTCCCAGCACTTCTGAGGCTGAGAGGAGCCTCTGTATTTTGAGGCAATTGGAGCCTATACATAGAAATTTCGGGAATCTGCCATTTTAACAACAGGTAGAGGTAAATGAAGACTGGTTTTCAGTTCGTTTTTAATGAATTCCTGGCAGGCAGCAGCAGCTAAAAGAAGGTTTTAGTCTGTTGGCTCCACTAACTGACTTCCAATTTACTCACTCCTCACCTCCCCAAGCCCCAAGAAGACTTCCAGGGTCTCCAATTCCCTGGCCTTCCTGCTTTCTGTTAGAAGATAATTCTGTTCAAACCCCTGCCCTTAGCGAAGTTCTCTGTTTTTCTCAGCAGAGAACTAAGTGGGAAAAGTTGATTGTGAGCCTGGAAGCAGTACCTTCCTGAGTCCAGTGAGGGTCACCTCCTCTCCTTACTCCTAAAGTAACACCTCCACCCCTCCACCTTCTTCCCCACACAGGCCCCCAGCTCAAACAGTATTAATCATCTTTCAACAGACAATTGACTACCTCTACTGAGACTTCTCCCTACCATGCTTCCACAAGAACTCGGCTTGATGACTACCACAAAGCATACTGGGTAACAGGGTTTGGATAGCGGGAAAACAATCTCAGCCAAGGCACTTGCTGATTGGCAGTGTTTGCACATGTGTACTAAGGGTGAGAAAGGCTCAATCAGTCGTCTGTCATTGAAGAGCAAAAAGGAGGTAGTATTTTAGCTGCCACTACTACCCAGAGGCTTTCCATTTTCCAAGTTTACAATACTAACTTGAAAGCTAAAATAAAACGGACCCCAAACAAGACTCTCCTACTTTGTTTCAGATGAAGGTGCTGTTGTTTGTAATTTTCAATTGTTTTATTTATTTAAGTAATTTGTTTTTGCATGTTTGTGTTTATAAACATGCATGTGTGGTGCACATAGAAACTAGAAGAGAATTCCAAAACCCATGGATATAGAATTAAAAATGGTTTTGAGCCATTGTGTGGGTCCTAGGAACTAAAACTTGGTTCTGTCCAAGAACAACAAGTGCTCTTAATTTCTAAGCCATCTTTCCATCCCTGTCCTTTGTGTCTTTTAAGGTGTGCTGATCATTTTTCTTGAAAGATGTTTCTTTGTACTATACAGTGGAGATTACAAAATTATAACACTTTCTTAATATTGACAATTTGCTCATAGAGAAAAAACAAAAAGACAAAAACCATCATTTTAATGGATTGTGTAAATCAGATAAAGAGTATTGTAAAAAACTGATGTATATACATTCCAGTATAAGTATGCATAAGAGGGCGACAAATAGACATTTGCTGCATTCTCAATCACATTCCAACTTCCTTTTTTTTTTTTTCAAGGCAGGGTTGTAGTCCTGGACCTCACCCTGGTTACCAACTGCTGGGATTATGGCATGAACCACCTCTGACTGCCCAAATTTAAAACATGAGACAGGTTCTCTCTGAATCTGCAGCTCACCAATGCCACTAGCCTGGCTAGCCAGCAAGCTGTCTCCAACTACTTTTCACTGGGTTGCAGCCTGCATTTTTAAAGCCGATTTAAGACCCCCTCCTTAATTTATATACTTTCAAGTAAAGCACATTACCAAAACAGCCATCTCTCTAGCCCCTCTGAGAGGTTTGTTCTCTTGTGGTAGCCACTGTATATTTTTTTTTATTCTCTAATCATGCCTAAGTTTAGGCTCCTAAAATGCTTATTGCTGGTTTTGCTTGTTTCCTTACAAGAGCAAACTGGGTTTCTTGCTCATTTTACAATTTGCAGTTAATTTGGCAAACTGGACAACCTAACATTTCATTTGCAAGACTTATAACTGTGTTTTGCTTGTTTGGTAGGATTTTTGTTAATTTGGTGCATTTGTTGGTTTCTTTGGGGTTTTTATTGTTATTGTTTTGTTTTGTTTCTTTGTTTGTTTTTGTTTGTTTATTTTTGCCACTGAAGATGAAACTCATCACTTTTAAATGGTGATTTACCACTGAGCTACATCTTCAGCTAATCTTGCATTCTGAATGTTTGCTGAGAAGTTATCTCATATGTGTTTTAAAGGAAACTACAATTACTGTGAACCCAAAATTATCCCCTTTTGCTATACAGTCTAGAAATCTGATGCCCTCTTCTGACCTCTTTAAAAAACAGGCAAATACCTCCAAAAACACATACCTTCAGATTTATCCAACATACTGTCTACTTCATCTCTGTGAAGAAAGGAAAATAAAAAAATTAATGCAAGAAATATAGTGGACTGGTAGGCATTTTTCTTACCCACACAAAACTTTAAAAAGAACTTTCTTTTAATTATTTATAATAAATATATAATGTTTGGTTAAGAACAAATGTCATATATATATATACATATATATACATATGTATATGTATGTGTAGATATATATATTATATTTGTATGTATGTATGTATATATATATATATATATATATATATATATATATATATATATATATATATATATATATATATATATATATATATATGTATATATTACATGGTGGAGTATCAAAGTGATCTTGTATCCTTTACTTTTACCAATTCATACATTTACACCCACAGTAGTTTATTCATTACTCTCCCACTCTTGCTGAGACCCTTGTTCTTGCCAGATGGTCCCCCTCTTATTTTCATGATTTTTCTCCTTTTCTTTGTGTGTATATCTTGGAAGATCTCAGGCAGGTGGTCATATTATACTAGTTGCTATGTGTTTGTTATCACAAGGTCTGAAGGACCTCAAGCTGGGCTTGAACTCAACATATAGCAGTGTCTGATTTGTATTGCTATCTTCCTGAATCTACTTCTCCAGTGAAGGTAATACAAACACTACTTATGAAGTAATCTATTGAGCTGGCAAAAAATATTGAAAATGTTACCCCATATCTTCATCTGCTTCTGCTTGAGGCGATATATTCTCATTTTTATCAAATGCTGGGCTCTTTACTGTATTAACAATAGAAAACAGAAACATTTGAAAGGATTCTATATAAGTAATAGTTAATAAAGTACTATCGATTTGAATTTATCTGGAAAAACTCTCCATGTAAATTTTTGGAAGAGATTTTAGAAAGGAAATATTTACACCGAGAAAATCCAGGACACAAGGAGATGACAAAACTTAAGGATAATAGGTATCAATGACAAGTAAGTTTTTCAAATTTAGGGACAGTGAATATATTCAACAAAATTATAGAAGAAAACTTCCCTAACCTAAAGAAAGAGTTGCCTATGAATATACAAGTAGCCAACAAAACTCCAAATAGTTTGGACCACAAGAGAAATTTCTTCCATCATATAGAAATCAAAACTCCAAATGCATAATAAAAAAAAAAGAAAAGAAAAAGAAGAATATTAAAAGCACTAAGGGAAAATGGTCAAGTGACTTATAAAGGAAATCCTATCAAAACTATACCTAACTTATCCCCAGAGATTATGAAAGCCATAATATCCAGGGCAGATGTCATACAGACCCTAAGGGAAAAGAAATGCCAGACAAGGCTACTAGATGCATCAAAAAATTTTACAATAGATTGAGAAAACAAGGTATTCTGTGAAAAAAAAAACGATATCTACACAATATGCTCGAACAAATCCAGCCCATCAAGTGGGTAATAATGGGAAAACTCCAATATAAGGAGGGAAATTACACTCTAGAAAAACCAAGAAATTGATCTTGAAGCAAACCTAAAAGAAGAAAGCTACATGAATCACATTCCAACTCTAACAACAAAAATAACAGGAAGCAACAACTACTTTTCCTTAATATCTCATAATATCAGCGGACACAATTCACCAATAAAAAAAACATAGAATAACAGACAGGATGTTTAAGCAAGACCAAGCATACTAGAAACAAATCTCAGGGACAAATACAGATATTACCTTAGAGTAAAAGGCAGGAAAACAATTATCCAAGGAAATGTTACAAAGAAACAAGTTGGAGTAGCCATTCTAATATCAAATAAATTCGACTTTCAACCCAAAGTTATCAAAAAAAAAAAGAGGAGGGACACTTCATATTCATCAATGTTAAAATTTGCCAAAATGAATTCCCAATTCTGAACATTTATACGCCAAATGCAATGTCATCCACACTCATAAAAGAAACTTTAGTAAAGCTCAAAAACACACATGAATAGAGCATTAAAAGAAACCTTGACTAAATTGGTTTTAGAGACCTGCAGAAAAGATTATGCAGCTCTTTTTCCCTTCACCTTGTTCTGAGTATGGAACACCACAGGGAAATTTAAACTTACACCATTCGAACTCCTCAACTGGGGACCCCCCCCCCTTTAACAGAAGCAGGTGGAATGTTTGACCCTCATGTTTCTTTTTCAGAACTCCCACTAGCTCACTTGAAGGACCTACAACTGGTCAGAAAAGATGCCTTGGAAATGTTGAAACACAATAAAAAACTTAAACAAAAACAAAAAAACAAAAAACATACGAACCAGAAACCATCTTGGTGCCACATAAATTTCAAACAGGAGTACCTGTCCTGGTCTGGTGCCACCATTCTGGCAAACTTGAACTCAGATCAAAAGGACTTTCCCTGATGATTCTCACAAGCCCTGCTGCCACACCTCCAGTATGTGCCCAGTTCTGGCATCCAGCCTGCCATGGCCCACTGGCCTGGCACTGCTCACACACAGTGGGCACTGCACAGGAACCTCCCTCCCTCCCTCCTCCCAATGGCAAGAGGCTCTTTTGTCTCATTCAATGGGCTTCTGAGGTTCTCAATCTTACATATCCTAAAGCTGTGACCTCATGTTGGCTTTGTTTGGCAGCTGGGTCAGAGGTTTAATTTTCTAACTTATAAGATCAGAACTATGTACTAGAAGGAGTGGGAAATGTGAGACCACAACATAGAGCGTTTCTCCCTGGAAGGTAAAGCACCTGGACATTCTCCAAGATTGTTTTCCCTGATTTATAAAAATACAGCCAGAAAGAGACTCTATGTTCTCTACAGCCACCAAAAATCCTTTTGGTTTCTGAGCCTTACAGCTAGAGATTCAAAATTGGAGTTTTGACAAGGACATCTGGGCAGAGAAGAACACTCCTCCCATCTCTTCCCAACTCCTCCAAACTCTCCTCCCAACTCATCCCAATTCCTCAGCTAGCTATTAAAAACCTTCTTCTGTCACATCTCAGAGTCATACGCCCCTGCCCTGCACAGTGGAAGGAGTTTGTCCTTAGCTAGCTGATAATAAAAACTCTTGCAGTTTGCATCAGGTATCGATTTCTCTCAAGTCATTGGGGTGCTGGCCAGCTCATCCCGGGACTTTACTGGACTTGAGAGGAGGTCCATCTTCGGGGTCTTACACATGGAGACCTAAGACCAAAATTCTTCAAACTAATATGCAAAATCAAAAGAGAAGGAACACTATTGAATTTGTTCTATGAAGCCAGATTACAATTATATTCAAACCATACAAAAACACAATGAAGAAAGGAAACTTCAGACCATTTTCCCTTATGAATTTCGAAGCAAAAATACTCAATAAAATCACTGCAAACCAAATAAAAGAATACATCAAAACGATCATCCATCATGGTCAAGTAGACTTCATCCCTGTAATGCAGGGATGGTTTAATATATGGAAATTTGTCAACTTAATCCACTATAGAAACAAACTCAAAGACGAAAACAACATGATCACCTCATTAGATGCTGAGAAAGCATTTGACAAAACACAACACCCATTCATAATAAAAGTCCAGGAAAGGTCAGGAATTCAAGGCCCATATCTAAACATAAAAAAAAAAAATACAATAGACAGCAAACGAGTAGGAAACATTAAACTAAATGAAACAATCTCATTAAAATCAGGGACTAGACAAGGCTGCCCACTTTCTTCATACCTATTGAATATAGTAGTTGAAGTCCTAACCAGAGCAATTAGACAACAAAAGGAAAACAAATGAATACAAATTGGAAAGGAAGAAGTCAAAATATCACTATTTCCAGAATATATGATAGCATGTATCAGTGACCCAAAAATGCACCAGAGAAATCGTAACCATATATATGACTTCAGTGCAGTAGGTGAATATAAAATTAACTCAAACATATCAGTGGCCTTTCTCTACTCAAAGGAAAAAGAGGATGAGAAAGAAATTTGGGAAAACTCACCCTTCACAATACTCACAAATAATATAAAATAGCTTGGTGTGACTCTAAATTAGAAAGTGAAAGATATATATGATAAAAACTTCATGTCTCTGAAGAAAGAAATGAAACAAGATCTCAGAACATGGAAAGAACTCCCATGCTCATGGATTGGAAGGATTAATATAGTAAAAATGGCTGTTCTGCCAAAAGTAGTTTATAGATTCAATATAATCCCCATCAAAATTCCAACTCAATTCTTTACTGAGTTAGAAAGGGCAATTTACAAATTCTCCTGGAATTTGAAAAAAACAAACAAGCAACAACAACAACAACAACAAAAAACCAACAACAACAACAACAACAAAAAACAAAAACCTGGTATAGGAAAAACTATTCCCAACAATAAAAGAACCTCTTGTGGAATCACCATGCCTGACCTCAAAGTGCACTACAAAGCAATTGTGATAAACACTACATGGTACAGGTATAGTGGTAGACAGGTAGATAAATGAAATAGAACTGAAGTCAGAGAAATAAACCTTTAGTCACTTGATCTTTGACAAAGGAGCTAAAACCATCTAGTGGAAAGGAGACAGCATTTTCAACAAATGGTGTTGGTTCAATTGGCAGTTCGCATGTAGGAGAATGTAAATTGATCTATTCTCATCCCCTGTGCAATGCTCAAGTCTAAGTCGATCAAGGGACTGCACATAAAACCAGAGACACTGAAACTTATAGAGGAGAAAGTGGGGAATAGCCTGGAATACATGGGCAAAGGGGGGATATTCTTGAAAAAAAATACTACCAATGTCTTGTGCTATAAGATTAAAAATGGACAAATGGGACCTCATAAAACTGATAAGGTTATACCCAGAAGTTCAAACTTGTAATAAGGAAACATGCTTCACTTTGTCCATAGCAGCCTTTTGTATAATAACAAGAAGCTGAAATGAACCCAGATGACTCTCTTTAGAGGAATGTATATAGAAAATATGGCACATTTACTTAATGAATTACTACACAGCTATTAAAAACAATGAATTCATGAAATTTTTATACAAATGGATGGATCTGGATGATATCTTCCTAAGAGAGTTAACCCAATCACAAAAAACACACATGATATTCACACATTGATGAGTGGATATTATCCCTGAAGCTCAGAATAACCAAGGTAAAATGTGCAAAACCCATGAAACTGAAGAAGGAAGACCAAAGTGTGGATATGCCGTTCCTTCTTAGAATGGGGAACCAAATAATCATGGAGGGAGTTACAGAGACAAAGATTGGAGCTGAGAATAAAAGAATACAGAGACTGCCTCACTTGGGGATCCATCCCATATACAACCACCAAATCTACTGAAGATGCCAACAAGGGATTGGGTGCAGGAGAATGATATAGTTGTCTCCTGAGAGGATCTGCTAATGCCTGACAAATAAAAAAGTGGATGTTCACAGACATCCTTTGGACTTAGCACAGGGTCCCCAATTATGGAGCTGGAGAAAATACCTAAGGAGCTTAAGGAGTTTGCAGGCCCCTAGAAGAAAAAACAACATGAACTAACAAGTACCCCACAATTCCATGGGATTAAACCACCAATCAATGAAAACAAATAATGGGATATATGATTCCAGCTTCTTATGTAGCAGAGGATGGACTAGTCAGGCATCAATGGGAGGAGAGACACTTGTTCTTGTAAAGATCCTATGCCCCAGTATGGGGGAATACCTGGGTTAGGAATTGGTAGATGATGTGTTGGGGAGATGGGGGAGAGGGGAGAGGACAGGAGATTTTTTGGAGTGGAAACTAGAAACGGGGATAATATTTGAAATGTAAATAAGGAAAAGTTATAATAGAAAAAGAAAGGAAATAATTTATTTGCAAGTTTTATGAAATAAATTCATGTTTGGCAAACATATTATACGAACAATGTTCATGTCTTTTCTTGAGGTGAAATCAAGAAAGTTCTTCTCTCTCAACATATGCTGATATAGTTCCAAGAGTAGGTTTATGTGCTGCAAAACCTTGTATATAGGAATAGAGAGATATAGGTAAAATTAGAAATGAAGTATATGTAAACTCTTAACAAAGACTTCTTCCATTTCAGGTGACTAGGTAAAGTCTAATGAACTGCAGGACACAATTAATACTGGAAATGCGATACCTTCCGAAAGAGCCTCCTCTGAAACTTTTATGTCATCGTCCTCATCATCAAAGTCCAAAAGTAATAAGTAACCTTCCTTTGGTATCACCTTCAATTTCTTAAGAGCCATTCTTCTCATAAGAACTCAGTAGTCTTCTTAGTTTAAAAAAAAAAAACAATAAAAATAAAAAGGAAAAAAAAAGAACTTAGTTACCTGATTAAAAATTATCATTTAAATAATTAAAAATAACAAAAAATCAAATAATTATTTTAGCTCAATGAAAGATCATTTCTTTTTTTACTTAACATGTATATTTTTAATCAATTGCCTTTATCAGAGAGTTCTGTGTACATATTCAATATGGTGATGCATATATATATACACTTACCCGTACCATTTCCTCCGTGTATCCCATTTATCATGTCCCTCTCCCTCACAACTTGTTTTAAAAACTTCTTTAACTCACTTCTTTAAAAACCTCCTTTAGAACCTAAATTATTAGTCTGCCATTTCTCAGTTTAAAAAGAGACAAAAACTGGCCAACCTTCAACATATGAGTCCTCCCCTCCTCCCAAAAAACGATGAGCAACATCCTTTAACCTTTGAGGTATCTGAATTTTGGTCCTATCTCCCACAGAATATTTTTAAACAAAACATCAGCAATTCTGTTTACCAGTTTATCTCAGTCTAACGTAAACTCACAGTTCTATCCAGAAAGATAAAGAACATGGTAACTGTATATTCATATCAAAAAGATCCACCACTAAGTCTACAAAAAAACATGAACTACCACCACCACCCACACAGAAAGACCTTATATTGGAGAAATTAGGGATTTGGGGAAGCCGAGGATTTCAAACATCTGAAGATTGTAAGTTCAAGGCCAGGCCAAGCCGGGCCAGCTGAAACTACAAAGATAGATCCCATCCTACAGAAACTAAACTGAGAGAAAAAGCTGAACTTGGTGGTGCAAGTCTTTAATCCCAATACATGGGAGACTGAGACAGAAAGATCTGTGGTCAGAATCCATCCCCAATGACTTATGAATCTCTTACAATTATCTCCTCTTCTTCTTTTCATTCATCTTCCTATGCCATTCTACTGTCTGCAATGTTCATACAGTCTATACTAAAGGAACACACCATAGAGAAGACAATGAGGAGGGAGGAATCCTCAGTGTGTTTCTAAGGGATCCTGAATATCACACAGGACAATCGCCAAGGCATCTCACCAATGGCTCCCTGTTCCCTGACCCACAGTCCTGCAGCTGGTTCTCTGATCCTATCCCCAGGCCCCAAGCTTTTCTCTTCCAAGGGTTCCCAATTCTCTATGGCCCTGACCTGTTCGATCCTCTTCCATGAATATGGTCCTCCACCTTCCATTCACCCTCAGATTCCACAGAAAATGGCGATCAGGAGGCTTTTCCTCACATAGTGGGCTCCTGGGCCTGAGATTCCCCACCCTGTCACACCTCGATTAACTGTCCAACAACCCTGATCAGGGCAGACTATCACTTACAGCTCATCTAAGAGGAGAACACCTTCCAAACCGCACCCTTCTGTGCTTAGCTCCTCAATGGCAAAAAAAAAAAAAAAAAAAAAAAAAAAAACCGTTGTCAGGGGCCACACCCAGACAGAAGACTCAGAGGATCCTTTGTGATGCCAGCTTGAGCAAATAGGTCTCACCAAAGGACTGTGCTGATTGGCTGAATACACCCTGCGCATGCGTTCACGGAATACCAAGTACTTTGAAGGGAGATTTTAGAAGGTGGGAGTAATCTACTGGCTTTAAGACAAATGATTTCCAGTTTGTTGGTTGACAAGTGCTTACAAACTTGAAAATCCAGAACAAATATGTAACATATGAAATACAGCAAATGGCTCTACTTAATTTCAGCTGTAGAGGCTCTTGTAAGCATTTTTGGTTTTTTATTTATTTATGTGCATAAACATTTAATAATGTGGACTTCTGCATGTACACACGCACACCAGAAGAGTCTATGCTGCCCTAAGAGTTCAGAAGGGAACATGCAGATTTCCTACAACCCCTGGTACTCTCCTTTCTCTACTTTCCTAGTCCTCAGCTTGATAGAAGAGTGTGCTAGGCAGTGCAGGCCCTCTCTCTCTCACTTATGTGCTTGGCCACTCAGGCCCACTCTCTCACTTAGGAGTTAGGCTGGGCAGGTCCTCTCTCTCTCTCTCTCTCTCTCTCTCTCTCTCTCTCTCTCTCTCTCTCTCTCTCTTAGGTGCTAGGCTTCACATGTCCTCTCTCTCTCTTATGTGCTAGACTGCCCAGGGCCCTTCTCTCTCTTATGTGCTAGGCTTCCCAGGACCTCCCTCTCACTTAGATGTTAGTCCTTGCAGGCCCTCTTTTTCACTTATGTGCTAGGCTGGGCAGGGCCTCTCTCTCACTTATATGCTGGGCTGCCCAGGTCCCCTCTCTCACTTATGTGCTAGGCTGAGCAGCCCCTCTCTCTCACTTATGCCTCTGTTGCCTACAGACGCTGCAAGAGAGCACTGTTTCTCTGAAACTGTGATTGTGCATATGTTATGAGCCACAATGTGGGTGCTTTGTGCCTGGTCCTCTGCATAGAATAGGTGCTTTTATTATTATTATTATTATTATTATTATTATTATTATTATTATTATTATTATTATTATTATTATTAAATTTCAAGACAGGGTTTTTCAGTGTAGCACTGTCTGTCCTGGAACTTACACCAGGCTGATTTTGAACTCAAAAATCCTTGTCCTCTGCCTCACAAGTGCTGTGATTGAAGGCATGAACCAACACTGCCTAACCAAAAGTTGCCCTTAACAGCTAGTTTTTCCATTTTTTCAACTAGTCTAGTGTGTATTTCATGTACCCAAGAGCATTCCGCCCATTAACTTGCAGTGTTTTCCTACTTGTGCATTAGATTTCCAAGGCTGGTTTGGTGGAAAGAAATGAAAGGAAGTAGTTAGACACTTTAATAATAATAATAATAATAATAATAATAATAATAATAATAATAATAATAATAGAAACATTTTAATGTGTTTAAGTCTATCATTTTTAAAATGTATGAGTCCTCTTTTTATGGGTTCACCTTCATGAAAGAAGGGGTCATCAGATCACTTTGTATATGGTAGTAAGCCACCATGTTGTTGCTGGGAATTGAACTCAGGAACTGTAAAATAATAGCCGGTTCTCATAACTGCTGAGCAATCCCACCAGTTCTAGAAATATATTTTGATTTAATTTTTATTGCATTATGATAAGAAAATATACATAATTTCAATTTATCTGAATTTGTTAACATCTAAAAACATATTTTGAGTAAACAGACTTACATCACATTCTTCTTTTTATTTTGTACCCCAACTCTTCCAGCTGATGCCCACTCAAAACCTATCAACCTTCCATTTTTTATCATGTTCCTTAATATTTATAAAATATTGTAACAATAAAAATGAATATTAAAAATGTTGTTTGATAGAAACAACAATCAATTTATATATTTGTCTGCAGCAATACTGAAAATTCTTTTTTCTCATAAATTTTAAATAACTGCAAATATATTAACTGTATGATATATTAAAATAATATATCACTATTAGTTTTTTTGGTGAACATAAATAGTCTTTTGGTTTGTTTGTTGTTTGTTTGTTTGTTTGTTTGTTGTGTTTTTAGGAGATCTTAAAATTCTTGACTTACAGATTATGCTAACAGGACCCTGAAGTTGTCTTGTGTGAGGATAGTCCAGTGACTGGCAAATACAGAAGTGGATGCTCACAATCATCTATTGGATGGAACACAGGACTCCCAATGGAGGAGCTAGAGAAAGTACCCAAGGAACTGAGATGGTTTGAAACCCTAAATAAGAACAACAATATTAACTAACCAGTACCTCCAGAGCTCATGTCTCTAGTTGAATGTGTAGCAGGAGATGGCCTGGTAGGCCATCTGTGGGGAGAGAGGCCTATGGTTTTGTGAAGGTTATATGCCTCAGCTCAGGGTACTGCTAGGGAATGTAGGTGGGAGTAGGTATGTTGGGGATCAAGGAGAGGTAAGGGGGGAGGCGGGAGGGGACTTTTGGAATGTAAACGAAGAAAGTATATAATAATTGTAAAATTTAAAAAAAAAATCTTGGCTTACTGTGATACAAAAAAAAAAGAAAAGAAAAAAAGAAGAACAATTTATGGACACTGGATTTCATTGTAATAAGGCTGTACTTGAATGTCCCTCACATCACCAAAGTATTTTACCTCCATAGTACTAAGGGTAGAGTTGATATATCTGCTGTGGCAAGGAATGAACTGTAGGCATGATTTTTGGATACTAATTTCCTGCTATGTTCAAAGCTATTTGATTTGAGTGATTGTTGTCATTCTCAGGCCACATGTAACAGGGTACATTCACTTATGGAATGGGTGTTTATTAAGATGGTCTATCCATGAAGTCATTGATCAACTGTTTCAATGAAGAATTGTTCTGCTTGGAGAGTGTCACAGAAGTTAGTTGATGATAGAATTCAGTTTTATTGGATGTGATGTTTTTTCAAAAGCATTCACCTTAGAATAATAGTAACTTATAAAGTCCTCTTCAGAATTTATACAATAATAATAAATATCAAGCAAAGCCTTTAGTCTCACTCTTTGCTGTTCTCTTATAAGCCACCTCCCAAATTAATTGTCTACATTTATTTTGGTTTATAAAGAGTTTTGAAAAATTTAAGCTGTTCTGAAAACCATAGTATAGTGTAAAAATATCAAATAAACAATCCTACTAATACAGAGGCTGAGATAGGGGAACCATGTTTTCAAGACCATTATGTGGCACACAGCAATACAGTGTTATGTATAAACAAGAAGAAAGAATATATGGATTATACAATATTGGACTTATTAATCCTATTTACGAAATTAGGAACAACATAATGAAAAACGGACAATTTCTAATTCCTCATATTTTTGAATTTCATTCAATTAGGTTATGATGGTAATATTAATTTTCATATTAATAGATATTAAGGTAAAGTGATTGTTACTTTCTATTAGTTTTATTCTTAGAGGTGGAAGCATGTTTTTGTGGATTTGTTGTAAGATTACTTTCTTGTTTCTTCTATGGTGTAGTTTCACTCCTTGTGTTGTTGTATTCCACCTATTATTCTTTGTAGGGCTGGATTTAAGGAAAGATTATGTGTAAAATTGGCTTTGTCGTTGTATATATTGTTTTCTCCGTCTATGGTGATTGAGAGTTTTGTTAGGTATAGGAGCCTAGGCTAGCATTCATGTTCTCTAGAGGTGGAATAGATGCTGGGATTAATATCTTTTTTATGAAAATACATCCATGAGTTGAGAGAGGAGGACTTCCACTGGCCTTTGTACCCTAGTGCCATGTTCTAGGTGCTGCTAGTGAATGGGGAAATAAGTGACACCCCAGTGACAACAGAAACCACCTCTTTCAGAATCCAACCTAAGAATGTCAGGCAGAGTTTATTTTGGCTGACTCATGGTAAACAGATCTTATATAGAGAGGGTGGGACTCATGTATCGCTTCAGAAAATGCTTTTAAGTTTAGTCTTATATATTTTACAGAGAAGGAAAAGAGAGAAATAACTTCATGAAGGATAACACCCAAGAAAGCAAATGATCAAGGCAGCTTTATAGCAACACACAAATCTGCCCAACAGTAGTGTTTACTAGTGGTTTGTTGGTGTTAAAAAGCCATGGAGGCTACTGGACCATAGAGGGGCTGGAGAAAGTCAGATTGCTTTTTGTTATTGTTTTATTTTATTTTAACATTTCCCTTTTGAATTCAGGCAGTCTCATTTTAGATTTTTCCTGCTGCTAAGACCACTAGTGTTCTCTGGTACATTCAACCTTACTGATCTCCAGGCGACTAGACTTGTCAGGATCAGAGTGGAAACTGGATATTTTACAACCAATTATCTGGTCCACTTGCCTACCTCTGGTTATCCCAGTTTCTCCACCTAAATTCGTTACTGATAATTTCCTCAGTATGCAGCCTGCCATGATTCACAGACAGGTACAACAACTGCTTCTGACTCAGTATTAAATTCAAGTCCTTTCTCTTCTTCAGGAATGTTAATATTTGACGATATACAAATTTATTTATCTGAGGTAGAATGGGCTATGCTAACCCATGGAAGAAGACACTCTACAGTGTTGTAATGCTGGCCATCTACAAGCTAACCACCTGACTAGTTTAACTGGTTAACTATAACTCCTTTCCTTTGTGTATACATTGTGTAACCTGGACTGTAACAGTGAAAAATATACTCTGGGCGATATTGCCTTTTGGATTATAATTGATTTAGATTGCTTCTTCACTGTTGAATCAGGAACTGCTACAGAAAAATAAAATATTTTCTATGTTATTTTTTGTTTTGGGGTTGTTTGTTTTCTTTGTTTTTTTAACATACAATTTCTCTGCATAACCCTGGCTGTCCTCAAGATCAATCTGTACAGCAGGTTTACCACAAACTCACCTGCCTTTGTGTCCCAAGTTGTGGGTTTAAAACACACACCACCACCATCCAGCTCAGCGTGAAAGTTCTTAATTTTAGTGAGGATCAATTATTTCTCTTAGAATGAATATTTCTTCCATGAAATCTAGCACTCTTAACTCTCTTAATCATACATATACTCCAATTTTCCTAAATTTTTTTTGTTCTTACCTGCCCTTGTGAATTATTTTACATACAGTATGAAGTTGAGATTGAGTGTGAGGCTGACTCTTTTACCTATTATGTGTCACTGCTCTCGGGTGAAACAAAACATACAGCACAAATTATATATATGCATAATTTTATAAAACTATGGTGTATATATTATATATAATTTATTTTATATGTAATATATTTTATCATTTATAATATTTTGTTATATAATATACTGTAAATGTAGTTTAAATATACTTTAAAGTGAATTACAGGGTGTGATCCAACAATAGCTGTCTACCAACTGATATTCTAAGAACCTCATAGTTATTCAGTCAATGAGGTGGATTGTCTCAGGTAGTCTCCAGTGTATTATGGAATACTGAAAATGGCCTGTATTGACAGTGAAGAAAATGGATCTTGCCATCTCAAATTACTAAGAAAAAAATCCATTAATGTCTTGCCCAGTCATTTGGATTTTAGTTAATTTTTGATGCAGTAAAGTTCAAACCCAAGAACACTCATCACATTGTCCAATTTGCTCCCCATCATTTATTGACATTTATAGCCTTCCTTCATTGAATTGCTTGTGTGTTTTGTTAAAAGTTACTTGGCAATTTGTATACATATGTCCAGACTGAGCTGATTGACTTTTTGTTGTTATTATTTAACTCTTAAACAATTATAGATAAGCCCTCATATCTATTATACAATATTTTTCTATTTTATTCATTCTTGTTATTCTTTGCATTGTGAAGAAAGAGATGGCTCAATTCTTAAACAGTACATGTTAAACTTCCCGTTCTGTTTATAGCGCCAAATATAGTTTAACAAAAAAACTGTCTAATGTCAGGCAGTGTGGGAACAGGTCTTCAATCCCAGCATTTGGGGGGTGGGGGCATAGGCAGGCGAATTTCTGAGTTTGAGGCCACCTTGGTCTACAGAGTGAGTTTTTGGAAAGCCAGGGGTAAACAAACAAACTTTGTCTAGAAAACAAAACAAAACAAAACAAAACAAAAGAACAAAAAAAAAACAAGAATAAAAACCTACTTGTGTCTCTAAGTCTTCTGGTCTCTTTGGATTCTGAATACATATCACACACACACACACACACACACATGCACCCTCACACACAGAAAAACACCGTTCAGATTTTAAAATACATTATCTGACTCACTAAGAAATAAAACTACATCTGTGTTCCTGTTGCCAGAAAACCTTTAATCATAATACAAATTTAGTTGAACATGAATGATTTTATACAGGAGAGAATCCTGTTTAACTGTATTGAATGTGGGAGACCATTCCTTCAAAAATGTCACCTCATTAAGCACCAGCTGACCCACATTGCTGACCATCCCTATACATGTAACCTGTGTGAGAAAATGTTTAACAGATGATCAAGGCTTCTCAGACACCAGAATGTACTTAGTCAGAAAACTCAGACAGAATGGCCAAGCTAAGGAAAATTAGCATATTGCAGGGACAGAATGTAAAGAAGGTTTAAAATCTAGAAAATTTGGGAGAGTTATGTTTCATATCATAAAAAAAGATACAATAGAATTCTACATTGTTTCCCACTGTCTTTCATTATCTGTGTTATCCACACATTTTTTTGTATTAGTAATAAAAGAAATGAGTATTTGTTTGACATTTGTATCCATACCTATGTTTTTGTTAGACATCTGTGTCCATAGCAATGTTTTCTTAGACACTATCCTCTGGTTTCAGGTACCATGGACTATGATTTAATTCTTCACTTTTCTCAGAAGAGATGTAAAATGCTATTATGGCCCTTGAAGTCAGAAAGAATTAATATTCATGGCATAGTTTCAGTGGCTATAATGTTGACCGTCATAGAATACCAAAACAAAGATTCAGGTAAATTTATGAACAAGATGATAAGACTGTGTCTTCCTTCAGTGTAAGCATGGTAGTTGTCACCTCAGTTTCTCCCTTGACATTGTCTATTTTCAAGGAAGCTTGGGGAACACAAGAAGACCTGAAAGCCAGCACAAACCTAAGAAAGTTGTAAGCATTTGAAGTCCACTTACAGATCTCACTGTCCATACTAGTTATCCATCTCTGTGGAAGTAAAAGAGAGCAGTAAAGTGACTTTGATTATTTTGGCTTTTATTACACAAATTGGAATTTTTAAATGATTGCATACCACTCCTGTGCCTAAAGGGATGTACAATTTGTGATTTCTTAATTTTAAATGAGTATAGCAGTTTTCTCTATAGAAAAGTTTGAGCATTAATTTATTGATAAGGTCAGTGCATGGGAGCTTCTGTACCCTCTCCAACATGGTATGCATCTGATACTCGAGGGTCTCATCCACTAGTAGTCTGGCAGAGAAACACATGTGGCTTATACATTTGGTCCCAATTAGAAGCAGGGTAGATTGAATCCCAGGTTTATGTTGAAATAACAACTGCTTGGTCAGGAGGATACTTCTTAAGATGGTCGTGTAGTCAGAGAAGTGAATCCTGGCTTGTGAGTTCATGAAAGACAAATTATATTTTGCTAGCTACTTTAAGCAACATAGTAGGTTCACACACCAAGACACACAGACACAGACACAAACACCAATACGAATTCACTGTAGGATCTCAGATAATAAAATTCTCCTTAATAATAATTGTTGAGATGAGTTTTCTCTAACACCAGAAAATAATCTGTCCTGGAGCTGATTTTTTAAATTAGTTAATCAATCAACATCCCAAACCTAGTATTCCTTCTCTTCTCTGCTCCCTGACTTCTCCTCCACTCCTGCTACCCCAATCCACTCTTCCTCAATTTTTCTTCAGAAAAGAGATCTTCCATGATAACTTCTAGTTTTGGCTATTGTAGTTGCACATCCACTCATATTGATGATAGACAAGGCCTGGCAGAATTTCATTCCATTGGCTATGGAAATAGAGCTAAGTGGAAGACAGGCTATGTGAACAAATCTTAACAAAAATTTACTCTCATTAACCATAAAGTCTTTTTTATTTCTCTTTTTATTAATTAGGTATTTTCCTCGTTTACATTTCCAATGCTATCCCAAAATTTGCCCATACCATCCCCCCACTCCCCTACCCACCCACTCCCCCTTTTTGGCCCTGGCGTCCCCCTGTACTGGAGCATATAAAGTTTGCAAGTCCAAAGGGCCTCTCTTTCCTGTGATGGCTCACTAGGCCATCTTTTGATACATATGCAGCTAGAGACAAGAGCTCTGGGGTACTGATTAGTTCATATTGTTGTTCCACCTATAGGGTTGCAGTTCCCTTTAGCACCTTGGGTACTTTCTCTAGCTCCTGCATTGGGGGCCGTTTGACCCATTCCAATAGGTAACTGTGAGCATCCACTTCTGTGTTTGCTAGGCCTCGGCATAGTCTCACAAGAGACAGCTATATCTGGATCCTTTCAGCAAAATCTTGCTAGTGTATGCAATGGTGTCAGCGTTTGGAAGCTAATTATGGGATGTATCCCTGGATATGGCAATCACTAGATGCTCCATCTTTTCGTCACAGCTCCAAATTTTGTCTCTGTAACTCCTTCCATGGGTGTTTTGTTAACTATATTACAAGTACATCTTTACATTTTTCTCTTTAATATTTTTACATTTTCTACATCTTCCAAGCCTGGTGGACAAAGTGCTCTTTTAGTCAAATTGTATTAATTCATACCAATATTGTCCAGGGAAGTTTCTTGGTAAGCCCTTTAGAGCATCAGTTTCTTGCTTTCAGCTGTTCCTTCATCATGAGGAATAAAGTATAAACACAGTACATAGCCACAGTTTCTGTCATCGATGAGGACTTGGTCTGTGAAAGATACTATGCAGATTCTTAGCCTCTGAACTTGGCAATGGTTTACAGATGCTGATGTGAGCAAAATGAGGAACTAAAGGACAACTTTGTTAGGTCTCAGGTCTTCTTGTGCACACTGTTAACAGATAATAATATGGGGAATGAGATCTAGTTTTTTAGTGCAGAGTCATTTGACCCTGGTCAATATTAAAAGTTTTAAACATTTCTTGAATATCATTTACTGAAATTGAATAAATTTTAAATTTAAATTATGTAATTATAACAAAAAGAAAAACAACAGCAATTAATAATAATAATAATAATAATAATAATAATAATAATAATAAACAATAATACAGTGAGACTGATGAGCCTTCAGTGACAGGACTTGAGTGTCTATGATAGAATTTGAGTCAGGCATTGTGTACTCACACATTAATTATGAGGATCTTGCTTAATTTTGTGTACATAGAACTGGATTATCACATGGATATTTTCCCCCTCTTATATTCTGAGCATGTGAAGAAAAGTGATGTTTCTCTTTCTTATACAATTAAACAGATTCCATAAAAGCTTATCTTCTCCCACTTCTAAATAAGCATTTTCGTTTAATTTATTGCCATGTTGTATGCTTTAACTGTTTGGTAGTTGTCTGTTAATTTTTGGTTTATCTTACATATAAAGCAAGTTTGATAAAAATTTGGTACGGAATTTTATGCATTTTATAATTGTAAAAATATTATTTTCACTCAACTCAAAGTGCTCTGTGGTTATAAATTGGCCTCTCAGTTAGTAATACACAACACAAATTCAATTCCACTTAACCCTTCTGAAAATGAACTTGCATGGTATTGTCTGATTTGAAGCTAATAAATCTATTTAACTAAACCAGAGACATTTGTGTTAGGAAGGAAACTACTACTGTCTGTTGTTTAGAAAATGGAAAAGTTACTTCTACAGTAAAAGAAAGAAAGGAGGGCCTGCCTTCAGCAATTGTGGGAAGTCTGTGTTGCATGTGCATTTTTCAGTTCAGCAGCATCTAGGGCACTCAGAATACACAGAGATTTCTTCATATGTGGCGAGAAAAACCAAATCTACAGGAATCCCAGGCAAGTGCTTCAAGCGAAGTCTTAGTCGTGCGAAAGTAGATGTAAAACCTCCCTTCTGCATGGGAGGTTTGTAGGAAACAAACAAGCTCCAAATCCTATAAATGTAGTCTCTCTGAAACTTCCAGTAGGAGGTCTGCTTGTTTTTATATGATTTTATACATTTTAATGTACTTACATTATGGGTACATGTGTTTGATTAAGTACATATGTGTGTAACTGTGCACAAACCACTGCACATGTGTAGAGATTGCAGGACAGTGTGGAAGAGACAATCCTCTTCTTCTACCATGTATATTATTTCAGAGATGAAGTTCAGGTACGCGGTCTTGAGTGGCTAGTAAACTTACTTGAGTGGCTAGTGGGCCACCTCATACATTCCTTCAGCTTTAATTCTTTACATCCTCTGAAGATTGCCTGTTCATTCATCATGTCAAAACCCACAGAGACTATGAAGGTGGTCATGCTGCAAACCAGCATGAGTATAGAAAATGAAGCAACCAAAGTTTAAATGAGCCATTGATATTTCTTATCATTCTATCACTCCCATAGGTCGAAGTGGTTAAAACTCTCACCCAAGGCCTTCTAATATCAGTTGCATTGAACTAAAAGTGTCTGTAGCAGTATCTGTATGCACAGCGCCTGCAAGGTCTGAGATAGAAAGAGCCCAAGCAATGAGAGGGAAGGGCGTGCATGCCACTATCTTTATCTCAGAAGTTATTTCTAGTTTGTAGCTTGGAAAGGAAAACATTCAAATTTCCACTAGGGTATCACTGGGTATGCAAACCATGCTTAAATCTAAGTCTCTAGTTCAGCATTGCCTGGCAAATGAAAATCAAACTGGATAATAATCTTGGAGGTCCTTTATATAATAAGGTATTGGCAGGGTTCTTTAAAGAATACCTTAAGGGTCCTTTGTTTATATATTATGGTTTGCAGTTTTTTTTGTTTTTATGGGATTTCTGAGTGTTTGTGAACATATATGTCTCTGTGTCTACATGTATATTTCTTGTGCTTTTTCTTTGCCTCTTTTTCATTATGTTTGCTTTGTTCTGTTCTGGTTCATTTGTTTATTTTGTATCTTAATCTTCATTATTATTGTCATTAGTATCATTAATAGTATCATTATTATTTAGATGCCTGTTTGTATTTTAATAAAGGGAGAAAGAAAAAGTGTGAATTTGGGTGGGTCGAGAAGTGGAGAGGTTGTAGAAGGATTTGGGGGGACAGTAATCTGAATCTATTGAATGAAAAACTGTATTTTCAATGAAAAGTGTCTTCCCAGAAATTTTGATCTTACTATTAGTACAAAGGAATCAAAAACTTATTTTTTAAAGAATCATATTGTATACAGAGGAAAAAAATGAGAGCTTTTCCAACTGAGAAATGTTTCATTTTGCAAGTATGGTAAGGACCCTAGAGGTAATAATCAAGAACACAGAGCACAACACAAAGCAGAAAAAAGTACAAAGCACACACAAATATACAGGCAGGAATCAAATTAGTCAATTTATTGACCTTTTTAATGGAGCACAAATCCTCATCCATTCTCCATTCGGACAAAACAGATTTGCTGTTGTCTCCAATGACTTTGAGTAGGAATTCATCCAGTAACCTTTCTCATCTATTTCATTAGAGCTGACTCATCCCTGCCAAGATTCCAGGACAGGAAAAATAGACTCCATCATCCACTTGGGTATGTGTGTTTCCAAGTTCCTTCATATATATTCTTCCTTATGCTTGGTGAACCCCTACATTAAATTATTTTTTCCTACCTCATAACTATAATTTCCTACTGTTATAAATCCTAACATACATACCTGACATAAAGATAGTCTTAGACAACTCCAGATGATCACATGATTAAACAACTAAAATAGATCACATCTATCCTAGTACAGTTCTGGAAGGCAGAAAGTGTAAAAATCAAGGAGCTGGCTAGTCTTACTAGTATTTCCTGGCACTGTGAATGGCAACCTATAAGTTCTAAGTCCTTGTGACACTTTCATGGGAGTTGTCTAGGACTATCTTTATGTCAGGTATTTATGTTAGGATTTATAACAGTAGGAAATTACAGTTATGAAGTAGGAAAAAAATAATTCTATGTAAGGGCTCACCAAGCATGAGGAAGAATATATATGAAGGAACTGTAGCATTAGAAAGGTTGAGAACCACTCTCTGGATGCTTGAAAACAGAAAGCATAATGGAGTCATAGGCTGGTCTTGGCATCAGTCTGATATCTGCTTCAGACTAATATCTTGCTTCCTTTTGTTTCTTGTGACCATGAGGGGAATAACCTAGATAGTATAGTCAAAGGACCAATCTGAGGACATGTTCAGAATCCATTTTGTGAAAACATGTGCTGTTGTATCATTTGGACAGGGCTGTCTTTGGAACCAGTGCATGCACATGAGTGCTTTGGTGCTTTGCTCTTTCTTTCTTTCTTTCTTTCTTTCTTTCTTTCTTTCTTTCTTTCTTTCTTTCTTTCTTTCTTTCTTTCTTACTATCTTTCTTTCTTTCTTATTTTTTTTGAGGCAGGTTTTCTCTGTGTAGGCTTGGCTGTTGTAGAACTCATTCTGAAAACCTGGTTGGCCTTGAACTCATAAATTTGCCTGCCTCTGCCTACCAAGTCCAGGGAATAAAGGCTTGCAACACCACACCCAGCTTCTTTGATTTTTTTTTTATTCTGCTATTAACTTATTGTTCCCAAGGTTTTTTATTTTATTATTTTATTTTATTAGATATTTTCTATATTTACATTTTAAATGTTATCCCATTTCAAGTTTTCCCCTCTAAAAACCCAATAACATGTCCCTCCTCCCCCTACTGACCAACCTAAGCACTCCTGCTTCCCTGTCATGCCATTCCCTTACACTGAGGTATAGAGTCTCTCAGGACCAGGATCCCCTCCTCTCACTGTGTCCAACTAGGCCATCATTTGCTACATATTCGGTGGCAGCGATGGGCCCCTCACTTTGCATTATTTGGTTGGTCTTTTTTTTTTAATTACATATATTTTAACTTACATTTCAAATGTTGTATTCTTTCCCAGTTTCCCACTCCTCCAGAAACCCCCTATCACATCCCCTGTCCCCCTGCTTCAATGAGGGTGTTCCTTCACCTGTGCACCCTCTCCCACCTCACAGTGTGGTGGCTAACAAGTTTATATCTCTGTATCCTTATCATTCAACACCATATTGGAGATCCTGCAGCTTATAGGGAAAAGATGTCCAGATTCTGAGAACTGCAGGGTACCATCCAATACATCAATCTCAAGCCACATGTGGGTACATCTTCCTAAAAAACGTGTCGTCCTGTTAATAGCTTTCAGTTGGATCTTTAAGTACCTCAGCAAAGATTGAGGTGACTGCTCCCTGCATAATCACTGCCCACTTCATTTTGGGGAGCATCTGTGCCAGGAAGTCAGGGTAGATATCCACATAGTTGATGCGGATTTCAGTGGCCTGCAGGCACAGATGGAAGTCATGCATGTCCAAGCCTTACACATTTGAGCTTAGGAGATAGTATGTGAGCAGTTTCATGTTGTCATTTTTGATTTCTGCATAGGACATATTGTCTTTCATTAATTTTGGGATTTATTTACATTTTAAATGATAGCTCCTTTCCCATTTTCCATTCAACAAATCCCCAACCCATCCACCATCTCCTCCCTTCCCTTTGAAAAAAGGCTTAGTTTGTATTATATTTCTATATTGCACTCCATCACTGAGTGAAATCAAGACAGGACACATGTAGGAGTATAGGCAGGGTACATGGAGAAAGGCTGCTTATTGGATTGCTTTCTCAGCACAGTTTTCTCAGCTTTTTTTCTTACAAAATTTAAAAGCTTTTTTTTAACTTTTATTTTAATAACATACCCACAAACACACACACGCACACACACCCACACACACACACACACACACACACACAAGACATAAGATCACTAAAGAACAAGCGAAATGATTGTAAAGCAATGTCCTAAATGTATTTCATTATCTCCAGTGCCACATTTATAAGTCAATTCTAGAGGCCTTATGTCTAATCATATTTGGCAAATGGATATAACCCATTATGCAGAATTTGGAAAACTAAAATATGAACATGTTTGTATCGATATTTGTTCAGGATTTCTTTTTGCTTTTTTCTGCTTCTCTGCATAAAGGAAAGGTTTCTAAAAACGTAATTGATCATTGCCCACAAGCATTTAATGCAATAGGATTGCCTAAACATATCAAAACAGATAATGGGCCATCCTATTCTAGTAAAAATTTTATTTCATTCTTTAAGGAATTTGGAATCAAACATAAAACTTGAATTCCTTATAAGCCCATGGCAAACGGAATAGTTCAATGTGCTCATCAGACCTTAAAAAATTGGCCTTTTATGACAAAACAGTGGCAGTTATATCCCCCAAGGTCACCAAAGGCGCATCTTGCCTTTACTTTATTTGATCTAAATTTTTTGCAAACTGATATTAAAGGTCAGTCTGCAGCAGATCACCACTGGCATCCAGTTACTTCTAATTCTTATGCATTGATAAAATGAAAGGACACACTAACTAAGGAATGTAAGGGTCCAGATCCGATTCGAATCTGGGGAAGGGCTCGGTTTGCATTTTTTCATAAGAACATGGAGCACAGAGGCTGCCCAAGAGATTAATTTGTTAGCTGAACACAGATCCTGAATCTTCTTATAATTATCACTCTGAGAACTAAAATTCCTCTTTTGCATAGAATTTAGTTGGGGACTCATCCTCCCAGAAAAGCTGTTTTCTTGCTACTCTCAGAGCTTTGCAATTTGCAACTGAATAAAGTATCTGGACTTCCCCAAAAGAAGCTTTGCATTGCTACTTTCTCATTGTCTGGGTCTCTTTTTCTTAAGCAGGTCAATCAACATCCTCCAATCAGACTGCAGGGGGAGTGCATCCCTGCAAACAAAGGCTTAAGGTGGCAACTGCTATTTTCATTCTAAAGACATTCTACCATGCATTTTGGCTTTAGGTCTGATTTGAAAAATAGGTTTATTAGAAGGGCTAGGAAGGCAGATATTTCAAATATTAGAAGAGATTGGTTTTTATTCTGATAGATGGTCTTAGTCCCTTTGCTGGTCTCTGGTTCTCCATCCTTGCTGTTATTGCAAGCTCCCCTAATTTCCTCAGGCTGTGGGAATAACAGAGATGAGGAGGATGACCTCCAGCTCCTAATATAGCCTAAAAGCCACAAATTGTGATGTTACCAGTGGTATAATTCTTGTTGAGGCCTTGCTAAATCTGCTGTTGGCAATACTCCTTTAGGAGATGCACAGTACTGAGAACTGTGCATACTGATTCCTGATGATATGAATACAGTATGGGTACAGCTTCGGTGCAGATATTTACTGTATAATATCATGGGTATTCAGTGTTCTTTGTCTAATATCCACGTAGCAGTGAGTGCATACCATGTGTGTTCTTGTCTTAGGGAGAGATGTTCCACATGTATCTGTTAAATCCATTTGGTCCATGACTTCTATAAGTTTCACAGTGTCTCTGAGTTGAATGGTAGGGATATAAAGTAGGGAAAGAATTTGTTCAACCCATATTACATGAAAAAAATTAAATTAATATATACTTTTTTTAATCCAAAAAGCATGCCTATAGACCCATCTAATGTAGGGAGATCCTATTTGATGTTTCCTCTTCGTAGGTGACTCTAGATTTTCACAAGTTGGCATAAGATTACTAGCACACTCAGATTAACATAAACACATTTTCAGTCATGTCTAAAACCATCACACCAATCAACCGAGATATTCTCTGTACATTCCATGGGCTAAATGTCAGAAACATGTGTGTTTTACAGTGTGTCTCAGCTTTAAAGTGTAAATCCTGAAAGGAGGGCCATGGTCAACCTTCCTACTTCCTGCTTCTAGGCCACTATTTGCTGCCCTGTGGCACTACAAAGGCTTCTTTGTTAATCAGGTACCACTGTGCCATAGATATC
Source organism: Mus musculus (assembly GCF_000001635.26). NCBI lineage: Eukaryota > Metazoa > Chordata > Mammalia > Rodentia > Muridae > Mus > Mus musculus. The sequence goes on along the minus strand of NC_000087.7, from coordinate 63,212,438 downwards.
TTGAAGTGACAGAGTGTACAAGCATCCATGGGACCTAGATGCTGATGAGAACACTCTTACACCATCTCCTGCCTTCACAACATACTTATTAAGATGGTGAAATATTGGGAAAGTCATGGTAGAACAAATTCTTTAAAGCCCAGGGCTGTTCTCAACAGTCATCTCCTGATTTTCTATATGGACCTCATATGTTACACTTTGAAGTCAACCCACAATCTCATGTTTCTTGTGCAAGTCATTAGAGTGTCAATTAAATCTAGACTTTGGGAATATATCAATAAGTCTGCATTTTCTTCATATTCCCTGCCCTTAATTATGGTAACCTTGCCAAGAATAGATGTCTCACCATTCTCACTGACAGTTTACCTGGTAAATAGATAGTTGAGAAAAAGACATTCTTCTAAGGCCCAAATAGCCTAGTTAATCAGTATATGAGAAGCAGGGCTGACATCACTCAGCACAAAAGCTAAAGAGAGTCTCTTGTTTTGTGGAGAACTGAGAGAACAGCAGGGACAGGGGCCTTAATGATAGTCAGTCCAGACCTGGAGGCTGGGTCTAACAGCATCCAAAGGAATACAGGCCAATTTCCTCCAGCTTCCTGGAGGAGCACTGTTTCTCTTCAAAATGTGACAGGGATGGCACCCACAAGGGGGAAGAATGCAGTGTGTTCTAGACTTATTTTGAGCCATCAGGGGAATGATCCTCCCACATTTCCCTTGCTATTACAAATGATCAACCTCAATAGGGGTCATGTAAGCTCTGCTGACACCAGAATCTCTAATTGCAAAACCCTTACAGGAAAGACCAGTTTTCCTCCACTCTAAGGATAAAAAGCAAGGATTGGGCTCATATGGCTAAGCATTTTCTGACTAGCTTTGAGAGAACAGCGTGGTCCAAGGCCCAGATTTCAGATTTGGTGATTACTGACAGTTTAAAAATAAGTACCTGTAACGTTTGCTCTGTGGTACTGAAAAATATTGTCCCCAAATGTATGAACACAAAACGGTGAGCATGTAGCCTAAGGAGCAACATTTCCCTGATTTAACACCAGGCACTTGGCATTAATTCTATACACAGAAATACCCCCCGAGTCTCCAGACCACCCTCCTCAACTGTACATTACAAGCATTACAAGTTTTTGTTATAGCCCATAAGATACAAGTCTTCAAGAAAACACAATCAGACACAAGGCAGAAACAAGAACTCATGTATTGATCAAATTGCATTATCAATAAAAAAATGTCAGCAATGGGTTGACATTGCTTAGTGTCTGCATAAAATTGGTATAAATGGACCTAAAAGTTCTGTAACAGTTCAGGAGTACAAGAAAAACAAGATTATAATTTCTTAGTAATAAAGAGAGAAACACTTTCTGTTAAAGTATTCAAAACCCTGTCTAAGGTAGATTTGTCACTCAATGGTAGTATTTGATTTGTAACTTCAAAAGCTGACCCGTCCAGCAGGTCCAGTTATTCGAGGGTCTCGAGAGGACTTTCTCCTAAGAAATAAATGGGGTGTAGAGAGAGATGAGGATATTGTGCGAACAAAGATATGGAAATGTTCTGAATTACATCAGGACCCCAATGTATTAGCCATGACCAAGGTTTAAATGCACAAGCAAAAGGGGAAGTGCCTTTCAGCAGGAGAAATGGGGCAGAAGCAATGCACCTCAGCAGGAGGGATGGGGCAGCAGGGTGGGGGGGAGAGGAAGTACTTCTCAGCAGAAAGGAAGGGGCAGCGGAAATTTTTCTTTTGGCGACTATTGGTGGAAGCAGGAACTTGGTGTTATCAGGGTACATCTTTAGGTCAGGACATCCAGCACTGACTTAGGGTTGGAACAATCTGTAGTTGTTCTCGGAGCAGTGAGTCTGTGGCCTGCTTTTAACCCTCTTTTCTTATCGGGGGGGGGGGGAGAGACCCAATTCAGAGATCAGGACAATAGCGTTGCAGTAATAGCTCCCAACAAAAAGCATAGATGCACTCCCCACCACCAGAAAATTAAAAAAACAAAACAATACAAAACAAAACAAAAACAAACAAACAAACAAACAAACAAGCAAAAAAAGCAAAAGATACTCCAATGCACTGTATCTGCTTTGTTGTGAGTAAATCCACAAACTTGAATGGATAGCAACACAGGAAGGAATTATGCACAGCAAGGCACACACACACACACACACACACACACACACACACACACACACACACACAAAAGTAAAAAGAAACAGTCCAGTCAAGAAGCTATTGAAGAGAGTCCTTTAAAATTTATGATAAAGAAGATGAAGTGTATTTCTTCACAATTGATGATTTCTGGTGGAGGGCAAGGAAGATTCATTTTTATAGCTTGTGTTTGATATTTTCTAGGTTCTTCTTTTTATACTCCAAAACACTAGATAGGACAGAAATAAAGGTAGAGAGAGGAATTAGAAAATCTCTGAATCTAATTTTTTTCGTAGTGCTTCTTCTTTAACTATGGATATGAAAAAACCACAACCAACTTGCGTAACCAACCACCAAACACCAGACAAAATGTATTAGCTTTGACACTCAATCTTGTGCAAAGTTAATGCAGCAGGAGTTTTTCACTAATGTATGTTGTATGTAAATATAGTATTCCACCAAACTTAGTAACTCTGTATTCCATACTTCCTGCATTCAGCTGTTCACTATTTTAATATTAGTCATACCTATTCCATGCTGTGCCATGTGTTTTGATGCAATTAAGTTTCATCTGGGGACCTCATATGAAATGCAAATATTGTGTGTAAATCTCCCTTAGTGTTACTTCATAAACATGTTTCATCTATGGAGTAACAGTATTAATGCTTTCTGTTTGAAGTACACTTTCAGTGTGCATAAGTAGATACTCCTCTTTAGTATTTTATGATACACTAAATATAACATATAGTGTATACTTAGAAGATGAATCCAGTAAAGGATTTTTAAAATGTTGTGTGAGGGCTTTGTGATTTAAAAAAAAAAAGTGTTCTCAATAGTATTGGCTGAGATTCTGCAGTCTTGTGTGTGCTCTTTTCTAATGAATCATAATTAACGTTTATGCTGAGACTCGGGGAGGCAAGCTTATCAGTAGAAAGAAAGCCATTATCTTGGAATCTCTCCTTTTATAAGTACTCCTATAAGTATATAAATGTCTGGGTGGCCAATTAGACAGAATGATGTTACCCAGAGAGATGTAACCCAAATTCATAGGGCAACAATGTCTAGGTAACTGTCTGGCATTGAACAGTCACTCCACTGTTCTGAACAAACTGATTGTAACAAGTAGTTTAAGCACAGGCAGATAGCATAAGTGTAAGTATGCAAGCCTGTCTTGATTTCAATGTGATAAAGATCGGGGCCCAAAACTACAAAAGGAGGTAATGGGTTCTTTCTGTTTACAAGTCTCAGCTTGTAAATTGCATGATCTAGGAAAGTCAGGACAGAACTTGATTCAGAGCTGGTAAGTAGAGGCAGAAACTGAAGCAGAGATTATGGAAGAACTCTGGATTACTTTCCTCCAAGTCATAGGTATGCGAGGTCCTAGGGGATGCAAAACAGAAAAGAAAGAAAAAATAAGTACCAAACATATCACAATGGTTGACCTACATGCATACTTTAAAGTCTGCTCTTGATAATATTTGTATTCATTTGGAAATCAAGTTCTACATGGCAATTGGTAAACAGCATACTTTTCATTATTTCTATTGGATGGACATTTTTACCTGAAGGAGTGTATTTGTTGGATGTGAACATTCCTGGACTACATGGAGGTCCTAAGTTAGCTTGTATCAGATCCCCTAAAACAGGACTTACATGTGGCTGTGACACACAGGATGATCACTGGGAATTGAATCCCAGACCCTCTGCAAGAGCAGCCAATGATCTTATACTCTGAGTCATGTAAAGATCTCCACATTTCTGGAGAGAGAAGGAAGGTGTAGGAAGAGAACATTACTCAAAATGTCCAAATTCATCTAAGAATAAATTAATGCTTGCAAGGGTCTGTCAAGATACACAACAAAAACAAGAAAAAATTAGAAGGTTGTCAGAGACCATTCCGTGAGAAAGTGAGCCCTTCACAATCTCCTTAACAAATCAAAGGGCCTTGTACTAAGAGCTGGTTATCACCCCCCTTCCTCCCTATTCCTTTCCTGGCACCTGAGGCTGTAAAAGCTGAATTATAGTCCCCTCTCCCCTATCTCTTCCTGAGTTCCCATGCCATCCAAGGACATGAGTTACGCCTGAGCCTAGCCTGACCCCCAAGGCTGTCAAGGAGGATCGATGTTCCAGAGATAAGATCCAGAGTGCCCGCTGCCTGGCGCCTGACCGGCCCCCATGTCAGCAGATGCCCACTTCTTTGTTCTTTGTATAATTCTCCCTCGACCCCTCCCATATTCCCCGCGATGTATGCTTTAAAAAGAAGGCACCTCAGCGTAATAAACGAGACCTTGATAGGTTCAATCTACTTGGTCCTCCGACTCTTCTTTCTTTTACTCCCATTTCCTTCCAGGTTTGCGGTCCCCCTCGCACCCACGAATAACTGAGTCCCGCGGGACGGGATAAGTGGCGCCCAACGTGAGGGCGAGGTCCGGATCGTAATTCCTAATCAGTGGAGGTTCCAGAGAAGTTCGTCGCGACCCCAAGAATTTAAAAGTAGTGAAGGACACCTTCCGCTGCTCACGGAAGAGCGAGAAGTCCTTGGTGAGTTGAGTCATCTCCACTTCAGGTTATGGGACATAAGCTATCGAAAGAGGCAGCCTTCATCAAAGGTTTAAAGATAGCTCTCAGAGAAAGAAGAGTACGAGTTAAAAAACAAGATTAGATAGACTTTTTTTTTCATAGACCAGGTATGTCCATGGTTTATTATAGATGAAGCAGAGATACGTTGTAAAAAATGGTGAAAGGTAGGTAGAGATTTAAATGATAAACTAGCTAATGAGGGTCCCGATGTGGTCCCTGCAACTGTCTTTTCTGTCCCGATGCAGTCCCTACAACTGTTTTTTCTTATTGAAAAGTAACTATCAAAAGCAGCCATTGTACCTCCTCTCCCTTCTCTGGAAATATTCCCAGAAGAAGGAGATAAGGAAGTAGACTCTGAACATGAGAGAAAGAAAATAAGTTTTAGAAAAGCAGTTATCCCCTGTTTGAGATCTTTTAGCAAAAAAGAGAAAAAATGAAAATAAGCTATTTCAGAGCTCTCCTGGAGACAGAGGGAAAGCAGGAGACGTCCCGTTTTCTCTCTGCCTCCTATAGAGATATTCTTAGCTCTGGTTAAAATATCTGTGTCCCTTTGAGACACCAAGTTCTATTCCCTGTCTGTCTATTGTCTGTTTTTGATGCATCAAAACAAATTGTCCATATGTCTGTCATGTTTGTTTTTGTTATGTTGTTTAAATGATTATTGTTCTGTGTTTCATGTTGAAAAAGATTATTTGATCACCTCAGTTAAGTGTGGCCTTATTTAATTTAATTCAGAAGGGGGAGATGTCAGAGACCATTCCGTGAGAAAGTGAGCCCTTCACAATCTCCTTAACAAATCAAAGGGCCTTGTACTAAGAGCTGGTTATCACCCCCCTTCCTCCCTATTCCTTTCCTGGCACCTGAGGCTGTAAAAGCTGAATTATAGTCCCCTCTCCCCTATCTCTTCCTGAGTTCCCATGCCATCCAAGGACATGAGTTACGCCTGAGCCTAGCCTGACCCCCAAGGCTGTCAAGGAGGATCGATGTTCCAGAGATAAGATCCAGAGTGCCCGCTGCCTGGCGCCTGACCGGCCCCCATGTCAGCAGATGCCCACTTCTTTGTTCTTTGTATAATTCTCCCTCGACCCCTCCCATATTCCCCGCGATGTATGCTTTAAAAAGAAGGCACCTCAGCGTAATAAACGAGACCTTGATAGGTTCAATCTACTTGGTCCTCCGACTCTTCTTTCTTTTACTCCCATTTCCTTCCAGGTTTGCGGTCCCCCTCGCACCCACGAATAACTGAGTCCCGCGGGACGGGATAGAAGGTGTGTAAAAATTTAAAAGAATGTTTGTTTCTGCTCTGTTGTGTGTTCTGACCAGGACTAAATGAACACACTAAATGAAGCTGCACTGAGAAGCATAAAGAAGGGAGGTACCACACTCTGACAAGTGCTAAGGTTGTTTCAACTGTATTTGTGTAATCCTTCAGGGGCTTCTTGTCAAATATAAACCCCCTTTATCAAATCCCCAACAGTAAATTCTGTGTGTCTCATTTGGAGACTGGGCAGAAGATATGTGAGATGCACCAGGAATGATTAAACTTTATGTTCTCTTGCTCAGAAACCATTTTCAGGGATCCTATGAAATCCAAATGTCAGCTCCAGACTGCATAGTATCAGGTTTTTCTTGGCCAATTCAAAATTAGAGCCAATATCTAAAAAGATGACTTATCTGTTACACAAAGTTGCTGCTACCAAATAGGAGGTGGCTATGATTCCCAACACCAACACTGTGGATCGATCTCTCTCTCTCTCTCTCTCTCTCTCTCTCTCTCTCTCTCTCTCTCTCTCTCTCTCTCTCTCTCTCTCTCTCTCTCTCTCTCTGTCTCACTCTCTGTTTCTGTCTGATTGTGTCTGTGTGTGTTTCTGTGTGTGTCTGTCTGTTTCTGTGAGTCTGAATGTGATTGAGTGTGTGTGTTATTATAATGTAGCCCATTCTTAAAATAAGAAAGGCACTTTCACTTTGTGTTTTTTTTTCCTTTCCATTTTGGCCAAATTGTATTGATTAGCACTGGCTGGCCTCAAATTGGCTATGTATGTATGGCTTTCTTAGAAGTCAAAAGAGATATGATATAAGACCCATAGTCATCTGGTTAAAAGCAGGAATCACTGTGATACGCTTCCATTTGTAATATTGTAATATGAAGGTATGTAAGTAGTCTTCAAAATTAATTCCTAGGTGCCAGGGAATGGGGGCAAACACACATTTAATCCCAGGACTTATTATGCTGAGGCAGGAAAATCTCTAAATTCCTTGTCAGTCTCGTCTATAGAGCAAATTCCAGTTCAGCCAAAGATATTCCATGGAATGCAGCCTGGAAAAAAAAAACTTGAAATGAATAAACTTCATAGTTAAGTAATGAATAATTAAAAAAAAAACGCTGCGAAAGATGAGTGAAATATGCAATTATCTAGACATATACCAAATCCATAAGATAAACCATCTAAACAGCACCTTAACACCTTAAGAAATAGAACCAATCATGATAATCTCCCACCAAAACAACCCTGGGACTAGATGGCTGTAGTGCAGAATTCTATCAGACCATCAAAGAAGAACTAATACCAATTCTCATGAAAGTGTTCCACAAATTAGAAACAGAAGGAACAATACCGAATTCATTCTATGAAGCCACAGTTACACTGCATATTCTCCTGTGGAGATGGAATGGTCACTGCCTAATGAGGAACTGGTCACTTCTTCCTTTCATACAGGACTTTGTTTGAGATTATTTTTTGCTTCTACCATGGTTAATATTACAAATAGATTTTAAATACAGTTTTAACATATATGAATTTTTGCTTTAGAAAATATCATGTATATTTAACAGGCTTTTAACAATCATAACTTATATTCACAACATAAAAGCAAAAGAAGTTACAACCTATTTAATCAATGAGAGAAAATTAGAGACTATTCTAACCAAATTGAACCAGGAGGAAAATAAGAACTGTACTGAAAAACTGATTTTTAGTAATAAAAATAACAAAAATAATGATAATAATAATAATAATAATATTAATATTAATAATAATGAAATACATTAGAAATTAAAAAAATGATTACATATATTTTGCTAGTTTAAGTAAAAAATACTAATGAATAATAAGAAATATGTTCACCTGATTTCGAAATCCCAATCCTCTCATTCTATGAAAATTTTGGTTGGAATTTGAAAGATTAGCTTTGTGAATAGTTGTCCAGGAAATTGACAGATGCCCTTAGGTTATGTTGCTTTCAGTTGTTATGGAGACAATGCCTCAATTACACTCCTTTCTGTGGCTTGTAATTCTAGGTCCTCAGTCTGCCACTGCCTCCACCTCCACCTCCATTTCCGCCTCTGCTCTACCTCTGCCTCCTCCTTCTTCCCTCTTTCCTTGTCCATGTCCCTGTCCCTGTCCCAGTCCCTCTCCATGTCCCTGTCTCTCTCCCTGTCCCTGTCCCTGTCCCTGTCCCTGTCCCTGTCCCTGTCCCTGTCCCTGTCCCTGTCCCTGTCCCTCTCCCTCTCCCTGTCCCTGTCCCTCTCCCTCTCCAGCTCCCTCTCCCTCTAGCCTCCCCACTAGCACACAGATAACCCTCAGATTAGTTCAGTTTTAGTACTGATCTACTCTAGAATTTTTTTTTCCTTCATGTCTACTTCCTTCCTAGCTTGTTGTAAAGCTATTTAATTCAATTTGAATCTTCCACATAATAAGAAATTTATTCAAAATTCATAGGCCAACTATTGCTAAGTAAGTGTCTGGTGTTCATCAACCACTCCACTCTTCTAAAGGAAGTGTTTTGTAATCAGAATTTTAAGCACAGGCAGATATCTTTAGTGTTAGTGTAAAATTCTGTCTTGTGTTCAATGTGATAAAGATCAGGACCAAAACTGTTAGAAACCAGGCCTTACCTAACTTGAACTGTGTTTCACCTGGGAGGCAAACAGAGGCTGAAAAGAGAGGGGAACTATATAGGTGAGAGAAAAATGGAGCCAAGACAATTTTCTGATCTAGGCTCAAATATTTAATAAAAGTTTTCACTTATAAAGGGGGAAACCCATTCTCTGCCATGCCAAGTTTCTTGCTTTCCTGATACCAAGTTGTCAGCACAGCCTTTTAGCACTAAGTCACCAAATTCACAGATTGCAGTTAACTACAGAAAATCTTGGAGAACCAATTTGGCCTCATGGCAGATGGCAGGTAGTTTCACATCAAAGGAAACTAGCTGAGGAGCTGCACTGCAGGTGGCCCTGCCTCAATGGCATAAGGTCTGAACCTGCATAGGTTGGAGGAGGTTATACTCCCCCCCGTTAATAATATTTTAAAAAGTGCTAAACTGAGGCATAAAATGTATTTATGCTCTATAGTCTTGCCTGGGAGTTATGGTGACTGCAGGCCACACCTCCCTTAGGAAATCTTAGATCTTCCTGAAGCATCAAATTCCATTATGGATGCTACGTGCAACTAGTTTGTGTTATATATCACACAAAACATGGCTCTGTGTTGTGTTATCAACAGTCATGGATTTTGGCATGTACCTCTGTCTTAGATTGGTATGGTTCTGAGATCTGGATGTCTGTCATTGAATGTCCAGTCCTCATTATCACACCTTATTCCCAATTCAGACCAAAGTCATAATATGTACTAGAATGAAGATCAATAACTGCCACCTTCACTGTTGGAGGCAAGGCTGTACATCTGCTACAGTCAGGCTGAAGGACTTGGATGACCTGCTTGAGAAACAAAGTTGGGACAGTGATAAGCAAGAGTATGAAAGTTTCTTTGGAGAAGTCCAGGTACCCCATTCAGTTGCAAATTAGCAATGATCAAGCTTAGTCTTAGAGATTCTGGTGTGGGGAGGTAGCTTTGAGAATTGCAGAAAGGCTGCAGCCTCTCTGGGAGTGGAGGCTGTGCTCCAAATTAAATTTGCTAGCTAATTAAGATTTTAGCTATCTTCCCTAATTCTTCTAATACTGGAATTATTAATAGACCAGTCCAATATTGAATTAGGATACCTGGTCACAGTGAAGTTAGAAGATGAATCACTATAACTCTATCTTGAGACTAATCTTTCTAAATCAGATTACACAGTCTCTACTGTTCTATATCCCATAATTCTTAAAAACCTTGAAGTAAAGCATCTTAGCTTGTCCAAACTGGGAAAATGATAAACAAAGGTAGGTCAAAAACATATACCCAATTCAGCTTTCTTGTCACTACAGTCAGGGCACTAAGCAAACACACCTGTTAGTGTGTCACAAAAATTAGCCTTCATATATCTGCAGCATTCTGTGAAGAGAACCTATTCTTGTCCCTTTCCCAATAAAGTAGCTACTTAGGATCAAGCCATATACCAATAAGTAGATTTTTTTCATTTGACCTAGACATGATTATGTCTCCTATTTAAGATATTATCAGGCATTTTTAAGTTCTTTGACATCCAAATTTCAAAGTTCTTAAAGTGTGATTTAAATAATGTGCATGGGGATATAATTTATCTTGTCCTTTGTTTTTTTAAAAAGAAGAGTTTTTTAAAGTTCCACATTACCCTGTATTAGATAAATTAATAAATTGTTTACAAAACATTTCAAATGCTTTACTGTTATAGTCAGTATTAATATAACAAGGCCAGCGACTAATTACACTTTCAATTGTTTATCTTGAAGAGCGGATTTAACTAGAAAGCTTTAAAATGTATTAATAGTCCCCCTCTTCCTTTCTCTTTCTCACTTCCTCCATTTCCAGCAGCAGTCTTCTTGCCTCTGCAGGTATTTTACACATGAAGTGTCCAAGCAAAATGGCATGTACACAAACAACCATACCCAGCATCAAAGTTTATAAAATAAAAGAAATGATGTGTAGACTATGATAATAATTTTTCTGGGAAAGGTAGTATAGGAGAGAGGAATCACTGTGTGTGGACTCACAAAGACACAAAGAACCCCCCAAATAGATCCAATTTACCACTCCTTAGAAACACAAACACCACAGGCAGGAGGAGGGATTTTGAATGAGGAACTCTTTCCTTGTCTTTCCAAGTGCTTTGGTGGATGAGCACAACTACAGGAAAAGGGTCTCACAGCAGGTAAACTCCCACCACCACCCCACACAAAGGCAAAGTCACCTTGGTCGAACCAGGAGCAGATCACCTGCCTCTGCAGGTTGTTTCTGTTTAGCTGCATTTGGAGAAAGCAGTTGGAGCAGTTGCTGCCTGCTCTTGAGAAGGGCTCTAAGGGTACAATGTATAGGTCTGTAGAATTGCAACAAGTTTGGACCCTAGAAAAGTAATGGGTTGCTGAAATGGTCCTGGACTGTGAATCTTAGGGTCTTGCTAGGGAATTTCTTAATCTACAGTGACATTTAGACATTGGAGCAAGCAGAGTTGCTTTGATCCTTATCTTAGGCACTCAAAGTTGTCCTGGAAGACAATCGTTGTGACTGTTTGTGAGGCTTTGCTGGAGGAGAGGGGATATTGACAGCCCTCTACACGATCTGCATGGCACACAACTAGAGCTTTCTTTCTTATGAAGCATAGAAGTGACTGAGGGCAAAACACCACAGGAGACAACTATATCAGCGTCCCTTAAGTAAAATCTTGCTGGTGTATGAAATAGTGTGCCTTGCAAATACTGAAGTGAGTGCTCACAGTCATCGATAGGATGGAATACAGGGCCCCCAATATAGGAGCTAAAGAAAGTACCCAAAAACTGAAGGGGTCTGCAACCCTATAGGCTGAACAACAATATGAACTAACCAGTACCCACAGAACTTGTTCCTCTAGCTGCATATGTAGCAGAAGATTGCCTAGTCGGCTATCATTGGGAAGAGAGGCCCTTGGTCTAGCAAAATTTATATTCCACAGTTCAGGGGAATGCCAAGGCCAAGAAGTGGGAGTGAGTGGGTAGGTGAGCAGGGGGCAGGAGGTATAGGGGACTTTTGGGATAGCATTTGAAAGGTAAAAGAAGAACATATGTAATAAAAAATGTGTGGGAAAATAAAGAGACGAGGTCGTTTCTACAATTAGGAAAAGTCTCATTACTTTATCCCATTAAATGTGCACATTAAAAAAAAAGTGGCTAATGGCTTTGAACAGGATCCTTGCTGAGGACAGGATCTTATAAAGGGTTCCAGATAGACAACTCATTTACAGTTTTACAAGCTAGTACTTATAAACAATTGATCATTGGGAGCCTCAAGCTGAGACACCCGATCACTGGGCATAAGTGTTGAGATAATTTGAAGATATTTCCATTGTTTTGAATAATCTGTATGATATTGGATACATTTACTCTATGGAAGGAGTATGTGTGTGGAGTCCCTTGTGTCACTGAAGTAGGAGTTGTAAAACACCTGTGGCGATGATGCAAGTTCATATCTATGATGTGTTTGTGATGTCAGTATTTATAAAGGAGGAGGCATCTCTGAGATGCAATAACACATTTAAAAAAGAAAACCACAAGACAAAACGGAAAGGGAATATTGCCTTATGTTGTTGTATTTCTGTTTTGTGTGTGTTGTGTGTGTGTTTTGTTTTTTGTTTTTGTTTGTTTGTTTGTTTGTTTTCTTATTTGTGTGTATGGTCTGATTTTTGGATTTTTTCGAGACAGGAATTCTCTATATGCCCCTGGCTGTCCTGGAACTCACTCTGTAGACCATGCTGGCCTTGTACTCAGAAATCTGCCTACGTCTGCCTCCCAAGTGCTGGGATTAAAGCTGTGCACCACCAACACCCTGCAAATATTGCCATTTTTAGTGAGATATTTTTAATGTTTTTTTTACTGATTTATGTAAGATATTTCAAATGGTGTGTCCATTTTTTTTCACGTTGTTGCATTATTCCTTTCAAAGTTTGTTGATTATTGCTAACGAATACAGGATTTAACATCAGGACACTGACATTCTTCTTTTTCATTTCATTCCTCTCCTTTTTTTCTGTTTAACTTATCTGGAAATGGATTTTTCTGTATAGTCCTAGCAATTCTGGGCCTTCTTGTGCAGTTCAGTCCTGAATTCAAATCTACTGGATTTTATCACCAAATCCTGAGATTAAGCCCCTTTCTAAGCAGACATCAACATTTTTTTAAATTTTCTGTCTCACAATACTTCTTTAGAAGATGTCCTCATCACAGTTCCCAAGTAATGCCTTCAGACACTTCTAACTTTCTGTAGCAACCTTACCATATAGAGCCTATGTAAGGCATCCTGTTGGGTAGCATTCTGCCTTAAGCTGTCCACATCCAAAGTGTTTGTATTCTTCACAGTGGCCTGTGAGGTTAGTGTGATAAATCTGGGATGAGCTGTCAGGTGAGGAATTATTCACCACTGCAGCCACAAAGCTTGCAGTTTCCACTGCTCCTGATCATGATGCTGCAGAAGGTTTCTTTGATTATCATAGACACTGGCTTCTTATTCCCAAATCTTGGTAGTGGTACTGTATTCTGCCTGTCTGTGTAAACAATTAGACATGAACCATGTCTTAGTATACTGGTTGAATCTTGAGAAGTTTGTTGTTCTTTTCTGCTGGATAGCCTGATACTGGGGAAATCAGGCCATCAAGATTATTCTTAGCCTGGAAGGTACAGAGTCAGGGTCAGAGGAAGTGTGAAGTCTGGGTAAGGACTAGTTCTTAATCCAGATATTCCCTATGTATAAGAACCGTAATTGTCAACATTTCTCATTAAAAAAAAAAACACTTGAGGTTTATATGTGTTATTCTCAAATGACAGCTGTAAGTTTTTTCCACTTAAACACACCCCTCAATATACAATAACAGATATCTACAGGGCCCTTTATAAACTATTCAGAGTTGTGCATCCCCATGGTCTCTGGTCTGTTTCCATTGTGAAAGGACATATGTTGAGAGAGATTTGTTTACCTTTGTTCTAATGATGTCCCTGGTCTTAATGTCTCAGTATTCATCCTGGTGTGAATACTGTGGAAATCGAAAATGTTAAAGGAACCGTGAAGAAAAATGTTAATTGGTGTGAAAGAGTTAATGGGAACAGCCGTTAGTTTCCACTGACTGAAACTAAAATATTCATTACCTGTTATATTTCACAAAAACATAATTATTGCTCATTTGTTCAAAGTGGACAGCCAGGTACAAATGAAATGATTTTATCCACTGGGCTTTTTTTTTTTTTCAAAGCCTGGGCATGCTTCAACAAAGGAGTGCCTGAGAGCACCTGAATGTTCAGATAAAGTTTACTGAGGTCTCCTTGGCCTGAGAGTGCCTGTCCAGCCGCACTTTTGAACAAGAGGAATGGGTGGGACATACTTTGATAGAAACAGCAGGAGCTTGGTTGCCAGTCAGAAAATTGTTGAAGAACAGCAGCAGGCTGTAGTGTTTGACATTGTCAGACACCCTGTGAAAATTGCAAAACCCAAAGTAACTTGGAGCTAAAAAGTTAGAGATCTGATTAAGAGGTAAGATCTTGGATGTTGTAGTGAAGAGCAAAAACTTATAATTTTGCGCCTCATAGCATTGTGGTATGTAAGTTCAAGAAATTCAGGGCTGAAGAATAGACCAAGGCGGGTCCAGGCACAGCCAAACCCACCCTGTAGCTAAGAATGTCCAGCCATAAAAGATAAAAAAGAGAATGCAGGAACTAGCCACTGCTATCAGGGCGGACCAAATGGCCATCTGGCAGGATGGCACCTCCCTATAGATCCCCATAAATCATACATTGACCAGGTGTCCTGCTGACCTCGAGAAGTCCCAAGCCCTTGTGCCTCCCTACACCTTAGCATGCACATATTACCCTGTTAATTTGTAATCATCCCGCCAACATTTAAATAAGCCTATCATGTGTAATGGCCCAAATTCTTTTGGCTCCCCTGTTTTTGGTTTGTGGTTTTTGCCTTTATATGCCTGTAAAAAGTTTGGGCCGGGGTTGAACTTCCCTGCCCCCTGCGCAGTGCATGAGATTCGACCCCAGCATGCTGGCTTGGGCGCTCCTTTTTTGTTTGTGTGTTTGTGTGAGATTAAAGCTTGTATAGTTACAGCGAGTTCCGCCTCAGTGTCCTACTGGGTGCGCACCTCCCTGAAGAGGGACTCACTGAAGGGTTCTTTCATGTGGTGGGTCGGCTGGGAGATGTGTGACCACCCAGGGGTCCTAGACCCACTTGGACGTAAGGCCCTCTATCTTGTCTTGGTTTTGTCTCTATATTCTGTCTGAAATCTTGTGAGATCACAGTTTCAGTTTTGCAAACTCTCTTATGAGACAGTGCTTCGAAGGGAGAGCAAAGTGGATAAGGACAGATGTGTCTAGGTGTCCACCATTTGTTTGCCCTGGGAGACTTTCAGGGAAGTCAGGGGGAGGGCCAGGGATGCCTAGTGAACCTCCTCGGGAAAAGTCAGGGATAAATTTTCTCCTTGACGATCTGTTTCTGAGACCTGTTCCTAGGCCGTCTGATTCTTTTCAGGAACTCTGGTTGACACAGAGTAGGCGACTGGTTTTGCTTTTGAGTCTTGTAGCCTTTGTAATCGTTTTTAACATGTGTGTGACAGAGCTTAACATGGGAAAGACTGTGACGACCCCACTAACACTTACTCAGAACCATTGAACAGACGTTATGACTAGGGCCAACAATCTTTTCTTTGATGTCAAGAAGGGACCTTGGCAAACTTTTTGCTCCTCTAAATGGCCAGCTTTTGGTGTGGGCTGGCCTTCGCAGGGAAATTTTAGCCTGCCTGTTATTCTAGGTGTCAAGTTATTTTTCAGACTGCAGGAGGGCATCCTGATCCGGTACCTTATATAATTGTGTGGCAGGATCTGGTACAAAATCTGCCACCCTGACTGGGTTCCTGGACTTCCGGAGCTGAGGCAGCGATGGTGGCAGTAGCCATGAAACCGAAAATGATGCATGCGGGTCTGCCAGAGCACGTTCCATCGGCCCCCCTGAGGATCTATCCTGAAATTGATGATGCCTTTTTCATTGACTCCTTCCCACCCCCTTACCCCCAAAGAACTTCTAATCCTGATCCCTCACAGCTGCCCACCCCAGCAGACCCCAGGGTGGCCTCTGTGACAGGACCGTTGGGAGGGACTCCTAGCTGCGAAGTCCATAGTTCAGAGGGAAGTGAATCTAAACCAGATTCCACTGTTGCTTTGCCTTTAAGAGCTTATGTAGGAGGACCTGCCCCTGCCCCGGGCAGTTAGTCCCATTGCAGTACTGGCCATTTTCATTGGTAGATATGTTGGCAGATATGTATAACAGATATGTATAACTAATCACTCCTCTTTCTCATAGAATCCCTCAGGCTTAAAAGGACTCCTTGAGTTCTTAATGTTCTCCTACCAGCCCACTTGGGATGACTGCCAGCAACTTTTTCAGGTCTCCTTTACAACTGAAGAGAGAGAGAGGATCCTGCTAGAAGCCAGAAAAAAAACGTCCCAGGACCAGATGGGACCCCCACTAATCTCCCCAACCTTATAAATGCAGCTTTCCCCTTGGCCCGTTCTGCCTTAGAGTTCAATACTGTGAAAGATAGGGAGCGTCTCACAGTCTACTGATGGACTCTAGTGGCAGGGATAGAGCGGGCTGCATGGTGACCCACCAATTTGGCCAAGGTAAGAGAAGTCCTTCAGGGTTCAATGGAGCTGCCCTCCGTTTTCTTAGCACGACTAATGGAGTCTTATAGGAGATAGCCCCATTTGATCCCTCTTAGGAGGGACAGCATGCAGCTGTAGCCATAGATTTCATTGGTCAGTCTGACTCTGATATTATGAGAAAGTTACAGAGGTTAGAGGGTCTCCAAGATTATACTCTGCAAGATTTAGTCAAAGAAGCTGAGAAAGTGTACCACAAGAGAGAGACTGAGGAAGAAAAGCAAGAGAGAGAAGAGAAAGAGGTAGAGGAAAGAGAAAACCGGCATGAACGCCAGGAGGATAGGAACTTGACTAAGATTTTGGCCGCAGTGGTAGGTGGAGAAAGTTCAGAGAAGGGTCAGTCAGGGTACCTGCGCAACAGGGCAAGAAGACCCCCAGGAGAACAGAGACCTCCACTTGAGAAAGACCACTGCACATACTGCAAGAAAAAAGAATATTGGGCCAGAGACTGCCCAAAAAAGAAGCAGAGGGGCCCCAAAGTATCTGCCCTTGAAGAAGACAAGGGAAGTCGGGGCTCGGTCCCCCTCCCCAAGCCTAGGGTAACTCACTCTGTGGAGGGGACCCCCGTTAATTTTCTAATAGACACAGGAGCTGAATATTCAGTCTTGACTGAACCTTTAGGACAATTAGGATCAAAGAAGATTTTAGTTATGGGAGCCACTGGTAGCAAGCTTTATCCCTGGACAACCAAAAGGATTTTAGACATAGGAAAAAATAAAGTGACGCATTCTTTTCTTGTGATACCTGAGTGCCCAGCACCCCTGCTAGGCTGGGACCTTTGTAAAAAATTGAAAGCACAAGTCCAGTTTACTTCTGATGGACCTGGGGTATCATGGAAGAAGAATCCAGTGGCATGCTTAGTTTTAAATTTAGAAGAAGAATATCACCTCCACGAACAGAAGTCTGAGACTTTACCCTTTAAAGAACGATTGACAGGTTTTCCAGAGGTTTGGGCAGAGCAGGCTGGGATGGAATTAGCTAGGCAAGTGCCACCCAACATAGTCGAGCTAAAAATGGCTGCCAAACCCATTTCAGTCAGGCAATACCCCATGAGTCAAGGGGCTAAAAACAGCATTCGAC
This sequence comes from Mus musculus, assembly GCF_000001635.26. NCBI lineage: Eukaryota > Metazoa > Chordata > Mammalia > Rodentia > Muridae > Mus > Mus musculus. The sequence goes on along the minus strand of NC_000087.7, from coordinate 63,195,022 downwards.
CACATATCCAGAGACTGCTATAACAGGGTATATTGGTCCCGTGACAGTCCCATTGGAATACCCCCTTCCTGCCAGTGTGTAAACCTGGGACAAATGACTATGTGCCTGTCCAGGACTTAAGAAAAGTCAATAAGCGGGTACAGGACATTCACTCAACTGTGCCCAACCCTCACAACTTGCTGAGTTCCTTACCACCTGAACGGTCCTGGTACACTGTCCTGGATTTGAAAGATGCCTTTTTCTGTCTCAGATTACACCTGAACAGTCAACTTCTGTGTGCTTTTGAGTGGCGAGTCCCTGAAGGAGGATATACGGGTCAGCTAATTTTGACTAGGCTGCGACAGAGGTTCAAAAATTCACCCACTTTTTTTGATGAAGTGGTCCACCACAACCTTATGCCCTTTAGGGAACAGAACCTCCAAATTTCTCTCCTGGAGTATGGAGATGATTTAATCCTTGCAGCTTCAACCCAGGAACTGTGCCTTGACAGGATCAAGAAGCTTCTAAATGAAAAAAGTGAATTGGTGTACTCCTAAGAAAGCTCAGCTATGCCATATGGACTTGACCTACCTAGGATACTCCCTCCGAGAAGGAAAGCAGTGGTTCTCCGAAGCTGGAAAGAAGACTGTGATGCAGATCCCAACCCCCAGCACTCTGTGACAAGTACGTGAGTTTCTGGGAACGGCAGGCTTTTGTAGACTCTGAATACCAGAGTCCACAATGTTGGCGGCACCTCTGTACCCACTCACTAAAGAAAAAGTCCCGTTCACCTGGACAGAGGAACACCAAAAAGCCTTTAACAGCACAAAGGCTGCTCTGCTTGCAGCCCAGGCTTTGGCCCTGCCAGATTTGACTAAGCCTTTCACCATATACGTTGATGAGCCAGCTGGAGTAGCCCGCAGAGTCCTGACTCAGACTCTGGGGCCGTGGAAGAGGCCAGTGGCCTACCTGTCTAAAAAATTGGACCCAGTTGCCAGTGAATGGCCCTCCTGCCTAAAAGCCATCACTGCAGTAGCCCTACTTGTTAAAGATACTGGCAAGCTTACTCTAGGTCAGCATGTGAGTTTAATCACTCCCCATGCATTAAAGAGTATTGTATGACAGCCCCCTGACCATTGGATGACAAATGCCCGGATGACCCACTACCAGAGCCTGTTGCTAAATGACCGAGTGACTTTTGCCCTACCTGCCATCCACAATCCTACCACCCTCCTCCCCAAGACGGATGCCTCTACCTGGGTACACCAATGTGCTGATATCCTGGCTGAAGAAACTGGATCGAGAAAGGATCTGACTGACCGAACTTGGCCAGGTGTGCCTGACTGGTACACAGATGGTAGAAGCTTTGTGGTGGAGGGAAAATAAAGAGCAGGAGAGGCAGTGGTTGACAGAAAACATGTAATTTGGGCAAGTTAACTTCCAGAAGGAACTTCGGCTCAGAAGGCTGAGCTCCTGACGCTAACTAAAGCTCTGCAGCTGGCAGAAGGTAAGGCAATCAATATTTACACTGACAGCCACTATGCTTTTGCCACAGCCCACATTCATGGGGCCATCTATAGACAAAGGGGGCTACTTACTTCGGCAGGCAAGGAAATTAAAAATAAAGAAGAAATCTTGGCCCTCCTAGAGGCTATACACATGCCCAAGAAAGTGGCCATCATCCTCTGCCTTGGCCATCAAAAGGGGCAAGGTGCTGTAGCCCAGGGAAATCAGATGGCAGGTTGGGTGGCCAAACAGGTGGTACAAGGCATCCCTGCGCTGCCTGTAGAGAGTATAGAAGAACCAAAAGGGACCCCAGAGATCAGTTTTGAATACACCTCCAAAGATTATGAGATGAATGAAGATCTTGAAGAACAAGGGAAGTCCAAAGGATTTAGCTACCATGGGATAGCAAGAACAAAAGAAGGAAAAATTATTTTGCCCTATAGAGAAGGAAAGGCATATGTAAAACACATCCATCCCCTGACACATCTGGGAACAAAGAAATTGTGTGATTAAATCCAGTCCTCAAACTATTATGTGCTCAGGCTACTAGACGAACAAGTAACTAAATCCTGCAAGTGTGTTCCCTAATTAATGCTGCACGCCCCTTTAATGAACAAGGAAAACGACAACTGGGGGATAGACCTGGAGTTTACTGGGAAGTAGACTTCACTGAGATCAAACCAGGAAAATATGGTAATAAATAGTTACTAGTTTTCATAGACACTTTCTCAGGATGGGTAGAAGCCTTCCCCACCAAGTCTGAAACTGCTCAGGTGGTGACCAAGAAGATCGTTGAAGAGATCCTACCCCAGTTTGGGATCCCCAGGGTAATATGCTTGGATAATGGGCCTGCATTTGTTGCCCAGGTAAGTCAGGAATTAGCCACACATTTGGGGAACAATTGGAAGTTATATTGTGCTTATAAACCCCAGAGATCAGTATAGGTAGAAGGAATGAACAGGACTCTAAAAGAAACCCTAACTAAATTAGCTTTTGAGACCAGTGGTAAAGACTGGGTGACCCTCCTTCCCTTTGTGCTCCTTAGGGCCCGAAACACACCTGGGTGTTTCGGCATTACTCCTTATGAAATTCTACATGGGGGACCACCCCCCTTGACCGAGTCTGATGGGATATTGAATTCCAGTGCTGACTCTTCCTCACCCTCTTCTCTGTTTACCCATTTAAAGGCCGTAGAAGTTGTCAGAACACAGATCTGGGACCAGATTAAAGAAGCCTACACACCAGGGAGCAGTGCAGTGCCCCACAGGTTCCAGGTCGGGGACTCAGTTCTGGTCTGACAACATCGAGCTGGCATGCTTGAGCCACGGTGGAAGGGACCTTATCTAGTGCTGCTGACCAGCGCCAAGGTAGCAAAGGTAGACAGGATCACTGCCTGGATCCACGCATCCCACATAAAAAAAAGGCACCCAACCAGGATGAAGACGACCTCAGAGAAAATTGGACAGTGGCTGCTACTGATAATTCTCTTAAACTGTGCCTTCGCTGTACACCAACCTTGGGTAATAATCCTCACACTCTTATGACCCTGACATGGGAGGCCATCTCTCAAGCTGGAGATACTGTATGGAGTACTTCAAAGCCCCCCCCCCCTTATACATGGTGTCCCCCTCTGTTTCCTGAAATCTGTGCCCTGATAGATGGATTAGATGCCTGGGATATCCCTGAAGAGTCACATGAAACGGTGCCCCAAGATGAGGTAATCTATCACAAGCAGCCATATCACCAGGGGTTAAGTTCCCAAGGAAAGTACATTGCAGATATACCAGGCTGTAGTAGCAGGTCTCAACAGAGGAGACTTTGTCAGGAGCCCTTTTATGTCTGTCCCAGGGATAGGGCAAATAAAAAAGAGGCTCGCTGGTGTGGGGGAATAGAGGGCAACTTCTGTAGTCAGTGGAGATGTGAAACCACTGGTACCACTCATTGGGACCCTTCCTCTAGCTTGATATTATTATAGTATCCAGATGAAATAAGGGCCATGATTCCTTAAACATCACTTTTACTCAAAAAGCAAAAGAGACAAAAAAGATTGGATAAAGGGAAGACTGTGGGGCCTAACATTTTATGTGACAGGGACGGGCCCTGGATTCACATTTAAGATACGGCTAAAGATGAAGTGTCCCCCAACCCAGGCAGTAGGACCTACCCCCGTTCTTGTTAAAAAACCTCCAATGCCCCTTCCCAGACCTACTTTTCCCGGACATACCCTAGTTGGTCCAGCTATTCCAACAGAAGTCTATACCCCTTCCTCAGACCTGAAACTTACATTGCCCCTACTCCCCCAGATACTGAAAACCGTCTGTTTAGTATGGTACAGGGGGCTTTTTGGTACGCAATTGTACCAATCCCAACATCACTAAGTCTTGTTGGCTGTGTTATGCCTCCAATCCCCCATATTATGAGGGAGTTGCTCAAGTTAAGACATACAATAAGGCTGAGGACAATTCTCAGTGTCCTTGGGGAGAAAACAGAAAACTAACATTAGCAGCTGTCTCGGGAAATGGACTTTGCCTGGAACAAGTCCCACATGACAAACGGTAACTCTGTAATCAGACTCATCATCTCCAGTCTTCCAGTAATAGAGGTCAGTACTTAGTCCCTCCCTTAGTCACAGTATGGGCTTGCAACACTGGACTCACTCCCTGTGTATTTACTTCTGTTTTTAATACTTCTAAAGATTATTGTCGTTTAGTTCAGAGGGTTCCTAGGCTTCTGTATCATGATGACAGTTTTTTGTCAATGGATTCAACCACTGGACCCGGTATAAAAGGGAACCCATTACCATGACCTTAGCAGTGCTTTTGGGTCTAGGAACAGCAGCTGGGGTCGGCACAGCCACAACTGCCTTGATACAGACCCCCCACTATTTTCATGAATTGCACAACCGCTATGGATGCAGACCTAGGAGCACTAGAGCAGTCCATCACCAAACTTGAAGAATCATTGACCTCGCTACAGAACAGGAGGGGGCTAGATCTACTTTTTCTCAAAGAAGGTGGACTTTGTGCCCCACTAAAAGAAGAGTGTTGTTTTTATGTAGACCATTCTGGTCTTATCAGGGACTCCATGGCTAAGCTCAGAGAAAGGTTAGAAAAATGAAGCAAAGAAAGAGAAGCGTATTAAGGATGGTATGAAAATTGGTTTAACAGGTCTCCCTGTTTTACGACACTGATTCCACCCTGGCAGGCCCTCTGATTATTTTTTTCCTCCTTCTTTCTTTTGGGCCATGTATTTTAAATAAGCTGGTTGCTTTTGTTAAAGATAAAATAAACACCATACAAGTCATGGTCCTCAGACAGCAATATCAACAAGAAGAAAGGTCGTTCTAAGATTAGAGCTATCCACTAAAAGAAGTGGGTAATGAACAGCAAAAACTTATAATTTTGGGTCTTATAGCATTGTGGTATGTAAGTTCAAGAAATTCAGGGCTGAAGAATAGACCCAGGCGGGTCCAGGCACAGCCATACTCACCCTGTAGCTAAGAATTTCCGGCCATAAAAGATTAAAAAGAGAATGCAGGAACTAGCCACTGCTATCAGGGCGGACCAAATGGCCATCTGGCAGGATGGCACCTCCCTATAGACCCCATAAATCATACATTGACCAGGTGTCCTGCTGACCTCGAGAAGTCCCAAGCCCTTGTGTCTTTCTCCATTTTAGCAGGTACATATTACCCTGCTAATTTGTAATAATCCTGCCGCCATTTAAATAAGCCAATTATGTGTAATGGCGCAAATTCTTTTGGCTCCCCTGTTTTTGGTTTGTGGTTTTTGCCCTTATAAGCCTGTAAAAAGTTTGGGCTGGGGTTGAACTCCCCTGCCCCCTGCGCGGTGCATGAGTTTCGTCCTCAGCATTCTGGCTTGAGCGAACCTTTGTTGTTTGTGTGTTTTTACGCCATTAAAGCCTTGTATAATTACAGTGAGTTCGGTCTCAGTGTCCTACTGGGTGCGTGCTTGCCCGAGAAGGGACTCCCCATGGGGGTCTTTCAGTAGGTTTTCTGAATAAGTTTGTATTACATGGCAAAAAAAAAAAAGATTTATTATATTCATTTCCTTCCTTCTCATGGTGTTTAAGGCATATATAATGCAATTGAATACTGCACATTCTGATTATTAACAGTTTTATACCAAGTTCCAAATTTAACATACCACGAAATGAGAAAGCGTACAATATATATTCCAATCATGAATAAGCAAATGAATGTAGGGAAATAGTTTTCAGGTACTAAGATACATAGCTATTAAGACATGATCAGAACAATTTAGATCAGAGGATATTAGCCTAAGCCCTATGACTTAAATTTCCCCTTGGCTGTATACTCAGAGCTCTGTGTCCTGTCTGTTGCTGATTGGAACAATGCTTTGTTTTTCAGTAGCTTCCTGCATGAATTTAACATGGTCATACACTATAGACCGTCTTAGCAGGAATCAACTTAATGTGGATCTAGGAATCTGTTACCTGTAGAGAAGGGCCTCTCTGTTAAGAATGATCAGTGACCATTGTACCTCATTGTTTCTACAGAGGATCCTAAAGGGTGCATAACCTGCTGTGAAAAAGATCTAGGCCCTCTAATCCATGACACAAGCCTAGTTTCCATTTGTTCAGTTATGTCAGATTTTGTACTAATATATTCAGGCAAAGTAATTACTGTTATATATCTGTTCTATCCAAGATTTTAATACTATTGGTTGCTATTTTGCATTGAATCCTAGAGCTGATGAACCAAGTAAAGAACACTGGGAAATCACCTAGATAAAAGAGATAAAGTGTGTGATGGTTACACCTTGTAATGGCAATGACTCTTTGAATTAAGAGGCCTTAAAAAGAAATGAAATAGAAACTTGAGTTTCTCAGTAATGTGAGTCACTCTGGTATCATGTCTCTTTAGCCTGAGGATACAAGAGAAGACTCTAACCAACATCATTGACAGTCTTGGTCTTAGGTCATCATGATATCCCTTTCTATGATCCCAAGTGTATTACAATATAATAAGTAGACCCACCAAAGGCAATAAAGTAAAGACAGCACTAATCACTGAGTCCTAGGCATGCTAAATGCTAGGCAGTCACTCTGTCAACTGAGCTATGTACAGACTCTGTTCCCAATATTCACAGATTTAAGTTTTTTCCAATGAAGCCTAGAAGCTGCTTTCGAAGGAAGATGTGTTCTATGACTATGTCCTAGCACAGTCTGCTGGAAATGGCACCTCAGTTTCTGGTCAGTACTAGGAGAGCAACAGCAGGGAGGTAAAAGCTATTCACTATTGCGTCCCGCTCGACCAGCAAGAAAGATTCAACAAACTAGAATCTTCCACAGCAAGAGCTTTATTGCTTGCTTATCAGGAAGATCCCGAACCGGGAAAATGGCGCTGCTTTTATAACCTGCAGCGTGACATTTCAGCACCTGATATGGCATGACAGCTCCTGATTCATTGCTTGCCCATCACCTGAATATTTCACCCCGAGAATGGGAGTGACTAGGAGTGAATTCACTCTCGCACCTTCGTACAAGGCTTCTTTACTAGTTAGCCACAGCGGAGGCCCGCGCCATCTTATATGCTCGCGGCACACACAGCTCTCCTCAGAGATTACTGGTGGCATGCACGAGATTGCTTGCAGTACGTACCTGCTCTCCACATCTTCCCCTTTTTATTTTATTAAAATTTGAGGCTGGTCTAGGCCTGTGTAACTTTGCCCATCCACTGTGGCTCCTATCTTAGGTCATTCCTCCAATGTCACAGCCTTTCCTGTCATAGGGTAACCCTATCGCCACCGGGCCCCGTGTCTTAGGTTGATCTGTGCATGAGGAAAGTTGCCCGTCCCTGGATACCACAGTGCTATGTGACATTAACTACTAAATAAACTAGGGCGAACTCTATAAAAGAGGACAGCCACCAATGTCAATTAATTTTTGAGCATAGATAGCCAGATTTCAGGGAAGGCCCCTTGCTTGATGGCAGCAAGTGCTTGGGTTATCAAAACCTTGTCACGTGTTTGTTGGGTTCTGAGCTTGCAAACCAACCAGAGCATGACCACAAGTCCACAGCAGGTGGCAACGCCAAATAAACCTACCCCCAACCATTCCTTAAAATAAGGAAAGGCAGATGAAATCCAGGAGGAGAGGACCTCTGTCAATGACAGGTCCACTCGTGTTGAGTTGATCTTTAGAACGGCTGCTCTAAGGACCTCAAGGGTCTCATCGAATCTTTCAGACCAGTTTCCTGCAAGATATAAAGAAACCTGTCTAGACAAATTAGCTGCATAAGTAAAATTTCATATTGGACACTGGTAATGCACAGAGCTTCCAGTTTTCTTTCACAACCCAATTGGGCCATCTGGTATAGAACACCTATCTGTTCTTCCGCCAGGTCAAGGCACTGATTCAAAGTCATCAGCCCTCCCTTTAACTTGGTACTAGCAGAAGTTTGGACAGTGATGGCATCAGCCAGATCTGCTGAAAGCTGATTTAATTTTGTGCCTGATTGAACCGCACTAAACATAGCATACCCTGCAGCTGTAGCAGCAGCTGCACTGGCTGAAATTGCTATGATCACGGCAGCAGTAATGCCAAAATCTCTCTTTTTTCAAAACATAGATAAGATGGAGGGTGTATCCACCAGAACAGGGATCCAACGTGGGATCCGTGCCACCATGGCACGGGTGTTCTTTGTTACATCCCAACATTGAGAAATCCAACAATTATCATTGGAACAGATTTCAAATGAATCATTTGAAAGAATAAACAAGAAAGCGGGGTAAACACAGACTGTGGTAGATGGATAATTAATCTGGTTTACCAAAGTTTTATTAAACCCAGTGATCTCTGCACTGGTATTACTATATCCATAAGAGTCCAGGGAGGCATCATGTATTCCCCAATACTGAGCAAATCTTGAGATGCCAGTAAAAGAAGCCTTTCCAACTTCTCCTCCCTGGATAAAGATCAAAGGATTGAGTTCTGTACAACTGCCATTGACTCCACAAAGCACCCACTTGTGAAAGGGATGCATTCTAATATCCTGTATGAAAAGTCCCTTTTTCATAAAAAATTCCTTCTCTGGGTTATCTATCATGTTGGGAGAAAAGAAAAAGGTTTTACTCTGATCTGCCCAATGAGTGATGGAGGATTGACAATCAGACCAAGGCAGGATCAGCCCTTCATCTTCCAAACTACAATGAGGGGCTATTTTTGGTTGGTGTGGACGTTTTTTGTCTGAAAAGTTAGGTGGTAGAAATGTACCATTAACCCAATTTACCTCGTGCCAAAAGGTCCGATTTGTAAAGGTTATCTCTACATTGGAAGTATCTTGGGTTGTGCTCACGCAACCTCCTCTATGCTCATTAAACTTCCCCAAAGCTTGGGCTGTGAGGTTGATACAATTTCCTGGTCCATTAATTCGAAAACATAAAGAACCCTGTTCTAGTAAAGTGCGATTTTCTCCTAATGGTGCTCGGGTTGGGATCATAGGGTAAATATGGCAAATCCACTGTTTTATCAGTAGTAAAGAATTTTGGAAAAACTATAGCATCATAGCGAACTGGCATTGGTTTAGGGAAAGTTGAGAGAATAGCCCATCTCTGCTGGCCCATTATACTAGGAACCTGAGACAAGTTCAGCATTGTCAGGATCAGGAACAGTCCTCGGGAGGTCAGCATCTTCTGCACCATCCTTGATGAATATCCTGGGGATGAGTCATTCCGGTAGCCAAAATGGGTTGTCTTCACTCTGTGAAAAAACACAAACAGCTCCCCAGGATCTGATTAAGATAGGATCCGGGCCTTTCCACTGACCAGTTAAAACATCCTTCCCTTTGACCATTTCTTTTGGTCTATCAGGGTCTGAGCTATGTCGCTCAGCTGCAGAGTGTCCCTGCTCGTCGAGATTCAAAAAATTAAGTGTAAAGAGTGCCATAGATACTGCTACTCTTGGCACTGAGGTCAGAGTCTCATCAACTCCCCCTTTCTGTTTTATAAGATTTGAGTTTGGGGTGGGCACGTTCCACAATGCCTTGTCCTTGAGTATTATAAGGAAGGCCAGTCAAATGAGTGACATCCATTTGATGACAAAATTGTTGAAATTAAGTAGATTTATATGCTGGCCCATTATCCGTTTTTAGAATTGTGGGCTTGCCCCACACACTCCACGCTTCTAGGCAGTGCTGTATAACATGAGAGGCTTTTTCACCTGTTAAAGGTGTGGCAAATATTACACCAGAGCAGGTGTCAATAGAAACATGTAAATATTGATTTCTCCCAAAGGAGGAAATATGACTGACATCCATTTGCCAGACCTGTAATGTCCTGACGCCACGAGGATTTACCCCTACATGAGGAGTAGGTAAAAATTGACAACAGTTTTGACATTGGGTGACAATGTCACGAGATTCTTTCCTGGTTAAAGTAAAACGGTGGTGTAATGTCTCAGGTGTCACATGAAAGCATTCATGAAATTCTCTTGCAGCCTCTGCCTGTGAGGACAAAGCAGCAGCCACGATTCTAGTGGCTTTGTCTGCTAAGTCATTTCCATGAGACATGAGGCCAGGAAGGCCAGAATGAGCTCAAACATGAGTAATATAGACAAGATGTCTTCTGTATAACAAGGCTGACTGAATCTTTTGAAAAATGTGAGCAAGCTTACTAGTTGGTTTAATTAAGCCTGCAACTTCAAGCATATTAACTGCATTGAACACATATAAGGAATCAGATACAATATTGAGCGGTCCCAGGAAAGTTTCAAGGACTTCTAGAACTACCAAACACTCTACAACATGGGGTGATGAATCATTATATTGTTTAGATGTTACTTGGCCATTTACTACATATGCACCTATACCAGATTTGGATCCATCTGTATACACTACTACCCCATCCGGAAGTGGGTGTTTGACTGTTATTATTGGAAACACTATAGCTTGGCTTAAGGCAAATTGTAAAATTGTATGTTTTGGATAATGGTTATCAATTTGTCCTGAATAGGAGGCAACCAAGACTGCCCAATCGTTGGTTGTTGCTGCCAGGGTTTGAACTTGAGCAGAAGTATAAGGTACACTTACTATATAAGGTTCTTACCCGAAATAAGTAATGGCTGCTTTTATCCCCCTAAGTGCAAGTTGAGCAACTGCATTAGGATACCACTCAATGATTTTTGCAGGGGAAGCATTAGGATGGACCCACAACAAGGGCCCATTTTGCCATAAGACCACTGTTGGTAACTGTGCAGTTTTTAATATGTACAATTCAAATGACTTTGACTCGTCAATTCGTTGTAATTGAGCATCTTGTAGGGCCTTTTCTACAATTTGTAAAGCTTGACATGCAGCTGGGGTAAGTGCTCTGTGGGAGGAGATATGGGTATCTCCCTCTAATGTGTCAAATAAGGGCTTTAATTCTGCTGATGGAATTTTCAAAAAGGGTCTCAGCCAATTAATATCTCATAACAATTTTTGAAAATCATTCAAGGTATGTAGTTGATCTTTGCGAATCTCTAATTTTTGAGGAACAATTTTGTCAGGATAAATAAGTGACCCTAGGAAGGCTCCCATTCGAGCAACTTGCACCTTTTCGGTGGCCACCTGCAATCCCCATTGCCCTAACGTTTTTATTAATATAAGGTATGCATCTTGCAATAACTCTGAATTTTTATGGCAAATCAAAATGTCATCCATATAAATTATCACCTGTAATGATGGAAAATGTTCTCTAACTGACTTAAGTGCCAATTGTACATACAGTTGACACATGGTGGGGCTATTCGCCATCCCCTGAGGTAGGACCTTCCATTGGTATCTTTGATCTGGCTCTAAGTAATTAATGGCTGGGATCGTAAATGCAAATCTTTACTTATCTTGAGGGCATAAAGTTATAGAGAAAAAGCAATTTTTAATGTCTAGGATTATAATTTCCCAATTTTTGGGTAAGGCAGAAAGTAATGGTAGCCCTTGCTGAACTGGTCCAAACAGATGCATTTGCGCATTAATTGCTCTAAGATCATGTAATAAGCGCCATTTGCCAGATTTTTTTCTTAATTACGAAAATAGGTGTATTCCAGGGTGAGGTAGAAGGCTCTAAATGACCCAAGTGTAGCTGTTCAGAAATTAGTTTTGTGGCTGCTTCTAATTTTTCAGAGGAGAGAGGCCATTGGGGAACCCATACAACTTCCTCTGTAAGCCATGGTATGGGCATGGAACCCTCAACAGCTGTCTCTAGAAAAAAATCCAAACCTTGTCTCCCATTATTACCTTTTTGAGGGATAGGTTCAAGTTTACCCTGCTCTCCTTTTCCTAATCCCCTTCCTTCTTTATAGCATATTTTCTTAATCATTCGAACAGCTTGTGGCGAGCATGCATTAGTTAAGGTCAGTCCTAGTGCCTGTAAGATGTCTTTCCCCCAGAGATTTACTGGGAGTGGTAAGACATAAGGAGTGAATCGTCCCATTTGACCTTCAGGCGCTGTCCAGCTCAAAGAACGGGAACTAATAGTGGGACAGGACTGATAACCGAAACCTTGCAAAGAATGTGATGACTGAATAACTGGCCAAGTTTTCGGCCACCAGTGAGAAGAAATAATACTTTTGTCTGCTGCTGTGTCTAAAATCCCCTTAAATTGTTTCCCTTCTATAACTAACTCTAAAGAAGGCCTGGAATCTAAAGGCATTATTAAATAAGCCGAATCATTTCCAATAGAACCAATCCCTCTGGTAGCTTGAGGGACACCAGAAGAGGGAAAACAGCCATGTAGGCTTGGCTGAATTACTAACTGAGCTATTCTATCTCCTTGTGAAATAGAAACGACACCCTGAGGACAGGAACAGAGAACTTGAAGTCCCCCTTCATAATCTTGATCTACATCTCCAGGGTGAACAATAAGACCTTGTAGTGTAAGGGAAGCCCTGCCCAATATTAGGCCGACACTCCCAGATGGCAGAGGTCCTTTATAGTTAGTAGGTATAGGCTGCACTCCCATTTGAGGGATCAGCATGAATTGGGTGTTGCCCTGCGGACTGTGGGGTCCACCTTTCGCCTGTCGAGGTCCCATATGTTTTCGGGCCCTGAGACCTGAGGGCCCTGTACTGGTTTTTTGAAATGGTGTCATTATCTACTGCTTGAGGGAATCCTGGCTGCAGGAGCCTGCCTCGAATGTCCCTGATTGAACGACAAGCGCTAGTCCAATGATATCATTTTCCACACTTAGTGCACAATCCTGGTGCTCTCCTTTTAACAAGGGCTCTACAGTCCTTTTTTAAGTGTCCCGGTTTGCCACGATTATAGCAGAGTTTGAGCTCAGCCATGTCAGTGCATTTTTGCACTTGTAGAATGGCAGCTGCTAAACCTGCATTAGTGAGTGGCCCACCAAGTTCACGGCAAACCTTCGACCAGTCCTGCAGTCCCTTGCTTTTTCCAGGTGTAATAGCCGCCCTGCATTCCTGGGTAGCCTGTTCATATATCAACTGTCCAATTAAAGGCATAGCTGCTTTTGTATCTCAAAATATTCTCGTGCTGCCTCTGTCATTCTAGCCACAAAATCTGAGTACGACTCCTGGGAGCCCTGAGTGATCTTGGTCAAATGCCCACTTGCCTCTCCCTTCTTAGAGAGTGCCTTCCATGCCTTAACAGTGGCAGCTGAGATCTGGGCGTATGCTCCCCAATGATAATCTGTTTGGTTAGCAGCATGCTGTCCCTGACCTGTAAGCAATTCAAATGTCCATGTCCTTTGGTTTCCTTCCATGGTGGCATTGGCCCTTGCCTGCGTCTGACAGGAGTCCTGCCACAAAGCGTTCCATTCAAGATACATCCCCATACTGGGGGCTGCAGCTTTTACTACAGTCTGGCAATCACCAGGAGTCATAGTGTGAGTTGCAAGCCTTTCAACTTGTACTACAGTGAAATTAGCTCTGACTCCATAACACGGACTGTTTCTGCAAGCTCCTTAATCTGTATATATTCTACTGGAGCGTGAACACGCCCTCCCTCAGCTCTTTCAAAAACTGGAAATGCCTGTTGTATCTTCCTCTGTTCCTCTTTTGGTATAAATGAGTCTGAATGATACCTCTGCACATAAGGCTCAGAATGGTGCCTCTGCACATAAGGCGGAGGTGCACTAGAACCCTGAAGTTGCATATCCGAAGACCGCGCAATGATTTGACATTTGTCTCTAGCTGCTTTCATGTTATTCTGTAACTGATTAACTTGTCTTTCATCTGACTGGTATCTTTCTCCCTCACAACCTGTCGCTTTCTTCTCTAAGTCTGTTTCCTCATAGGAATAAGTTCCTTATCTGATTCTGAGCTACTGACAGCTAGCTGCTTAAACTCATCTAGTGGTGGGTAGAGGCTTCTTTCCTTATGTGCCTCTCCAGCTCGATCTCCCTTCTTCTCTCCCTTTCCATCCTTTTTTCTAATCTCTCCCCAGGTATTTTCCCTGACATTCTCTTTTCCTCGGTCTCAAGGCTCATGGAAAGGCCTAAATTCTTCAGTGCACTTTGTTTCCTCTCTATTTTTCCTCTCTCTCCCCGCTCTACCTCTGATAGACTTTCTTGAATTTCGTCCAGAACTTTCTGCCCCGCTTCTACCATTTGCTGACAATCCTCATCTCTTAAACACGATTTCACCAATTTCATAGCGGCATAATCCCTCCTTTAAGTTTGCCTTTCTGTTGTTCCCTAACTAGATCTCCTTTCAGTTTGTCCCAAGAGGCGACAGTTAATGATAATGAGCAAGCATACCATGGTGCAACACGGTCTATCTCTCTGACAAATCCCTCTTAGGTCTTAGTGGCGATTTTTAGGCCACACTGCTTCAGGACTGAGCGTAGGCCCACTACTATAGAATGGGAGATTCCCATACTGCCGCTGTCCAGGCCTGACCAGGCCTAAAATTGGTTGCTGTCCAGGTGCTGTCCAGGCCTGACTGCGACTAAGAACCAGTCAACAGTTCCAGTGGTGGAAACAAAACGAAACGAAAAGGAAAAGTGTAATCGCCATCAAACAATCAAAAGGGCTTCTAACTCTGGAGAAACTTCAAGATTGTACGTACCTTGTAGAGACTTTTGTCCCACAGTTCTGATTCTGCCCCGTGAATGAAGGATCTTCCTTGCGCTGGTGTGATGACAGTTCCCGGGTTTTGGCACCACTTATTGCGTCCAGCTCGACCAGCAAGAAAGATGCAACAAACCAGAATCTTCCTCAGCAAGAGCTTTATTGCTTGCTTCTCAGGAAGATCCCGATCCGGGAAAATGGCACTGCTTTTATAACCAGCAGCGAGACGTTTCAGCACCTGATATGGCATGACAGCTCCTGATTCATTGCTTGCCCATCACCCCACTATTACACCCCGAGAATGGGAGTGACTAGGAGTAAATTCACTCTCGCACCTGCGTACAAGGCTTGTTTACTAGTTAGGCACAGTGGAGGCCCGCACCATCTTATAATGGTGATTGCTCACGGCACACATGGCTCTTCTCAGAGATTACTGGCGGCACGCACGTAATTGCTCGCAGCACGTACCGGCTCTCCACAATTCACCACGATATCTGCAGTCCCTTCTATGAATAGTCTGTTGTAACCTGGAGAGTTCTGGTCATCCACTCTGATACCACTACTGTTGTAGCAACTTGAACTTCTCTTAAACCAGTCAGTCCCTTTCTATAGAGATGATTCATCCCTGAAGCATCTACATGGGAGAGAGAATGGGGAGCATAGAAATCAGAGAGAGGCAGAAGTAATCTAGACTTCAAGCTGAGAAAAGAAAAAGTGGTCCTGGGGAAAATACAGTGATTTCTGGGTAGAGAATATGGAGCATCCCAGTAAAGGTAGTTCTGAACTGGCTTGTTTATCTTGAAGGCAGACTTGGGCATTGTATAAAGCTCTCTTGTAAGATCTCATACACAAAATTTTGCTCAATGTCTGACTCAGAAGTAATATTTCAGCAGTATCTAGAATTCATGCTGGAAAAAACTGGAGAAAAGAAATCAGGATTTTTGTGGGCCAAGGTCCATGACATAAGGCTTCAGATATCTAAATTGGCAAAGCTCATGCAGCCAAGAGAAACCTTTACACAGACACCTAGAGTCTTGTGGCAATGAGCCAGGATCAAATTCACCATAACTATCCATATTTTAGCATTCCTTGTGCTATGATAATAAAGGACACAGCCTGAGTTCATATAAATCATTAGGTCTGCTTTTATTGGGTTCTAACTTCCTGGGGCGGGGCTCTAAAGCAGGACAAATCTTTCCTCTGATCAGCAGAAGACATAACATGACCTAGTCATGTCGGGCACGCATGCAGAGCTTAGAGAATGAGAACCCTGAAGGGGCATAGAACCTCAAGAGATTAAGAAAGAAATTGACTTCTGTTTGGTATTTGCCTGTCAGAGAGAGAAGCACTTAAGGCAGGGTCATCTCTGCCTTTCATTGTTTCAGGACTCAACACTCTGCAACTTTGTTTCAATACCTTCTTTCTGTTAGCCATTAGCTTGCCTTTAGCCTCCTAGACTCAGTGTTGCTGAGTGTGAAACAGATTATACTCCTGACAGCCTCAGGAGCATGTAGATGTGTAATTCACACACAAGTACCAATTCAAATGTGTTGTGTCTGGCCAGCGGCTCACATGTCTGGGTTCTAATCTGGAAAGGAATCTTGGAAACCTGGAAGAGAACAGGGAGCTAGGCAGAGAAGAGAAAGATGTAGCTAAGGCAAAATTCTGAACAAAGCTCAATTTTACTATTTCTGAAACTCATTTATGAAGCAGGGGTAGGGACCTGATTCCCGCCAAATCATCTTGGAGTAAAGTTGCAGGTGAACACGTGATGGGTCCAGAAATGCTAGTTGGAAAGCAGCAGCAGTGGGAGTGGCAGGGTTATAGAGCTGCAAGCTCTGCTGAGATGCTCTCTAATACTGAAACCTGAGCAGATCAGCTGAAAATGAAAGGAAGCTTGTTCAGGTATAAGACTAAAAATAAGGGTTCTGGGCATGGAGGAACGACACTTGGGAAATATCAATCTGATATATAAGGACAAACAGAAATAGACTAGCAACAACCAGTCCCAGAGAATAGAGGGAGATAGCTTACGAGGTTAGTCAAGCACCATTTAATCTTTGGAATGCCTAACTGCTCATCCATCCAATTTTGCTTTTAACCATCTCCTTTCTAATCTACCAGCCAGATAATATGCAAAGCCTGAGGCACCTTCTAACATTCAGTCCTACAAGGGAGGTCACCATCAAATCTCCACCTCAGTGTTCAGGAAACACTGTAATAAAAGACAGAAACAGTGTAGGATCATAAAAACTATCTTGATTGTAACTACTAGAATTTAGTCCTAGCTACACACTTTTATTAAAAAACTGACATCAATGAAATTTATATTTTAGAGTTGTTTCTACAACAGAACAAACGATCTACATTTGGGGTTTGTCTTCCTATTTCACATAATCAAATCAGGAAAAAAAAATTCCTCACAGGTGCTCCAAATTCCCAGAGTTTTAGTGAATTCCTAATATTATCAGGGTTACAACCAAGACTAGCCATCATAAGTATACCTCTTGTCAATAAGACATACAATCATATCTCCTTATATTATATTAATTTCCAAAGGAAAGCAATAGTTATGCCTAGCATAGTATCCTATATCCAATATACAACTGCAAATAAAGTATATGAATTTTCAGGGCAGAATCATGCTTAACATGAGATAAAATTCCATATACAACTACAATCATATTTTATCTTTTAGAATAGATTACAATTTCTTAATTGTAACACAATATAAAATCAAATTCAAAGCATTGTTTACTTTCAAAGTACACTGACATGATTATACATTCTCATTCAAAATAAAGGAAAAGAAACATAAACAGGAAATATTGGGAAAATCAAGATCAAATCTAGCTAGACAAACCCCAAATCCTAAATTTATGTACATTGTGGCTTAAAAAGCTCTTCCTATCTAGTTTCATGACTACAATATATTTCTCTGTCTTGGAATGGTTCCATTCTTTGTGTGTAGCTTTCTTTGAGAGATATCGCACAGCTGTGGACCTTCTTACATCCTGATTGCTATATCACAATATAGGCTTCCCTTTCATACCTTCACTAAAAGCCTTTCTAGGCATCTATGCAGGGACTTCGCTGCAACCTGGATGCCCTCAGTGGCTTTCCATAACCACGTAGGAAGACTCCATGGCTCTTTTCCTTCTGTATCCTTCATTAATCTGATGAAAGAACTACATGGTGGATGTTGCCAAGTTCTTTTGCCTGCTTTAGATAGAACCTGCCTGCTTCCTTGAATATTTTTTCATAAATTTGATATGTTGTTTTTCTGCTATAAACAGATCAATCCTTGGGACATTTCTTTGCACAAGTTGCAGGATTAGCTTGGTGGATACTCACCTCGAGGAAACAATTCCCTTTATTACATTACTCCTTATATCTTTCAACACTAGCTATGGCTCCCACAAAAAAATTTCTGGTGCTCTTTTTTTCTCCAAACTTAAATTCTAGCTCATCCCTTAAAGAATGAGTACAATCAGGAAAACAAAAGTCAAGAAGCATTAGCGATGTGGGAATAAAGTACAGCTGTACTGCTGGTGGGTGCTTAAGTTGGTACATCCAGGATAAAATCAGTGTGGAATTTGCTAAAAATATCTAAAAATAGAACTAACTGGTGACTCACCTATATCACACTTGAGTGTAGAAAAGATAGCATGGTTATCTATTGATACTTGCTCAGTCATTTTTGTTGATTTTGTTTTCAAAAAAGGAGATGCAATCAGCTGTAACTAAATTTGCTAGAGAGTATATGGAATTTGAAAATACTATATAATAAATGCGTTAAGTCAGGCCTATAAAGAGAAATGCTACGTGTCTGTAATCACATTTGGTCTAGCTTCAACTATTAGATTTTTTGTTTAACTTGGAGTATCTGTGGAGATAAGGAACCCCAAAGTGGCACATGGCATGGAAGAAAGGATGAAGCCTTTAGGGAAGGAGGGAATGACAGAACACATGCAACATAGTAGGAGGAGGAAACATTAGAGATTACAAGTTTAGGTAAGCATGAGTATAGGATTATGTCTGTTATTCCATACGGAATGTCACATTTTAGGAAGTTTATTTAAAATATTACATTTAAGTGGAATTACTCTTGGTTACAGTCCAAAACTTGATACTACAACACTTTCTGAAGAAACCACATACTCGATTAATAGAACATGAATAAATAAAGTTATAAACAATCTTTAAATTTAATTCTTAGGGCTTGCAGTTATATAGTGGCAGAATGTTCTGTTTATGCTACTAGCAGAGAAAGTAATCAAGCATATTACACATCTGTGATCCCTGACAACAAGATTAGTGACTCATTTGAAATATACTGTGTACATATATATCATCTAGGTTAAAAGTAATATAGTCCTGTTATCTATTTTTATGTGTTTACTTCTAGATCATAGGAACTATTTTACTGTTACCTAGAACTGATTTTAGAACGAGGACAGAATACTTTGTCTTAATAATTTCATGCCTACCTAAACATAAATACACAATATTGTTTAAAAATAATAATTATGAATATTTTCTACCTGCATTGGGTAGTGCCATAATAAGTTCGTATTTCAAACTACTGATTAATAATATGAAACAAAAAAATGTTAAATTTTAGGATAGATAGTTATAATACTTCAGAAAGTTGTCAACAAATTACACAGGGAAGGAGAAATAGAATACATCGTTTTCTCCACCTATGGTTATTGAGATTTTGGCCAGGTATAGTAGCCTGGGTTGGCATTTGAGTTCTCTTAGTGTCTGTATAACATCTGTTCAGGCTCTTCTGGCTTTCCTAGTCTCTGGTGAAAAGTCTGGTGTAATTCTGATAGGCCTGCCGTTATATGTTACTTGACCATTCTCCCTTACTGCTTATAATGTTCTATCTTTTTTTAGTGAATGTGTTTTTCTGATTATTATGTGTTGAGAGGAATTTCTTTTCTGGTCAAGTCTATTTGGAGTTCTGTAGGCTTTTTTTATGTTCATGGACATCTCTTTCTTTAGGTTTGAAAAGTTTTCTTCTATAATTATTTTGAAGATATTTGCTGCCCCTTTAAGTTGAAAATCTTCATTCTCATCAACTCCTATTATCTGTAGGTTTGGTCTTCTCATTGTGTCCTGTATTTCCTGGATGTTTTGAGTTAGGATCCTTTTGCATTTTGCATTTTCTTTGATTGTTGTGCTGATGTTCTCTATGGAATCTTCTACACCTGACATTCTCTCTTCCATCACTTGTATTCTGTTGCTGATGCTTGCATCTATGGTTCCAGATATCTTTCCTAGGGTTTCTATCTCCAGCGTTGCCTCACTTTGGGTTTTCTTTATTGTGTCTACTTCCATTTTTAGGTCTAGTATGGTTTTGTTCATTTCCATCACCTGTTCGGATGTGTTTTCCTGTTTTTCTTTAAGGAATTCTACCTGTTTGGTTGTGTTTTCCTGTTTTTCTTTAAGGACTTGTAACACTTTAGCAGTGTTCTCCTGTATTTCTTTAAGTGAATTATTAAAGTCCTTCTTGATGTCTTCTACCATCTTCATGAGATATGCTTTTAAATCCGGGTCTAGCTTTTCGGTTTTGTTGGGGTGCACATGACTAGGTGGAGTGGGAGTGCTGTGTTCTAGATTTCTGTAAGTACAATTCTTACATTTGCCTTTGGCCATCTGGTAATCTCTGGAGCTAGTTGTTATAGTTTTCTCTGGTTAGAGCTTGTTCCTCAGGTGATTGTGTTAGCCTCTATCAGCAGACCTGGTAGACTACATCTCTCCTCTGAGTTTCAGTTGTCAGAGCACTCTCTGCAGGCAAGCTCTCCTCTCACGGGAAAGGTGCACAGATATATGGCCTTAAGACCTCCCTCCTGGCCGAAGAAGAAGGCCCAAAACAGGACCTGTCCTGAAGCTGAGTTGCTTTGGCCTGTCCCAGAAGGTGTTAGCTTCTGTATTCTACACTCTCACACGTCCAGAATACACTCTGTGGAGTCCTGGAACCAAGATGTCTGCAGCTGATGCTCAGGCAAAGCACTCCTGCACTGGGCAGACCCCTTTCCTCTGGCTGGGAAAGTGGCCAGATGTCTGAAGCCTGTGCAGAATACTCTCGGCTGGGTCCAGGAACCAAGATATCTGCTGCCGCCGATGCTCCGTCAAAGCACTCCCGCACTGGTCACACCCCTTTCCTCTGGCCTGGACATTTGCCAGTTGTCTGGGGCCCGAAAAGTGGGCTGCCTTAGAAGCTCTGTGGCTCCCACCTCTCCCAGAAGCTTTTGGCTTCTGTATTCCGTACTCTCACCTGTGCAGAATACACCCGGTGGGGTCCTAGAACCAAGATGTCTGTTGCCAATGCTCAGGCAAAGCACTTCTGCACCCGGCGGACCCCCTTTACTCTGGTTCGGAAAGTGGCCGGATGTTTGGGGCCTTTGCAGAATACACTTGGCAGGGACCTGGACCAGTCTTGTGCTTCTTCAGAAAATTGACATAGTACTACCAGAAGAAGCAGCAACACTTCTCCTGGAAAAATACTCAGAAGATGTTCCGATGTGTAATAAGGATTCATTCTCTATGATGTTCATACCAGCCTTATTTATTTATTTTGTTAATATTTTTTATTATTACGTATTTTCCTCAATTACATTTAGAATGTACATTTAGAAAGTCCCCCATACCGTACCCCCCACTTCCCTAACCACGCATTTCCATTTTTTGTCTCTGGCATTCCCCTGTACTGTGGCATATAAAGTTTGCATGTCCAACGGGCCTCTCTTTCCAGTGATGGCCTACTAGGCCATCTTTTGATACATATGCAGTCAAGAGCTCCGGGGTACTGGTTAGTTCATAATGTTATTGGACCTACAGCATTGCAGATCTCTTTAGCTCCTTGGATACTTTCTCAAGCTCTTCCATTGAGAATCCTGTGCTCCATCCAATAGCTGACTTTGAGCATCTACTTAAGTATTTGCTATGCCCCAGCCTTGTCTCATAAGAGACAGCTATATCCGGGTCTTTTCAGCAAAATCTTGCTAGTTTATGCAACGGTTTCATCGTTTGGAGGCTAATTATGGGATGGATCTCTGGACATGTCAGTCTCTAGATGGTCCATCCTTTTGTCTCAGCTCCAAACTTTGTCTCTGTAACAGTCTGGCGGTTCCTCAGAAAATTGGACATGGTACTACTAGAGGATCCCACAATACCTCTCCTGGGCATATATCCAGAAGATGTCCCAACCAGCAAGAAGGAATCCTGCTCCACTATGTTCATAACAGCCTTATTTATAATAGCCAGAGGCTGGAAATAACTCAGATGCCCCTCAACATTGGAATGGATACAAAAAATGTGGTACATTTACACAGTGGAGTACTACTCAGCTATTAAAAAATGAATTTATGAAATTCCTAGGCAAGTGGATGGATGTGGAGGGCATCATCCTGAGTGAGGTAACACAATCACAAAAGAACTCAAATGATATTTACACACTGATAAGTGGATATTAGCCCGGAAACTTAGCATACCCGAGATATAAGATACAATTTGCAAAACACATGAAACTAAAGAATGAAGACCAAATTGTGGACACTTTGCCCCTTCTTAGAATTGGAAGCAGTCACCAGCATTATTTATAATAGCCATTTGCTCGAAAGAACTCAGATGTTGCTCAACAGAAGAATATATGATACAGAATGGATACAGAAATTCTAGTACATTTAAACAATGGAGTACTATTCAGCAGTTAAAAACAATGAACTTATGAATTTCTTAGGCAAAAGCATGTATCTGGAGGATATCATCCTGAGTATGGTAATCCAATCACAAAAGAACACATATGATATGTACTAACTTATAAGCCGATATTAGCCCCCAAACAGACTACTCAAGATACAATTTGCAAAACGCATGAAACTCGAGATGAAGGAAGACCAAAGTGTGGATACTTCATTGGTTCTTATAATGGGGAACAAAATACCCATGGAAGGAGTTACAGAGACATTTTGGAGGTGAGAAAAAAGAAAGGACCATCCAGAGACTGCTCCACCTGGTGATGCATCCCATAGACAACCACCAAACCCAGACAATATTGCATATGCCAGCAAAATTTTTTGACAGGACACTGGAATAGCTATCTCTTGTGAGGCTATGCCAGTTCCTGGCAAATACAGAATTGGATACTCACAGTCATCTATTGGATGGTACACAAGGCCCTTAATGTGGAATCTAGAGAAAGTACCCAAGGAGCTAAAGGGTCTGCAACTTAAAGGAGGATCAACATTATGAACTAACCAGTAACCCCCTGAACTATGTATCTAGTTGCATATGTGGCAGAGGATGGCCTAGTCAGCCATCAAAGAGAGGAGAGTCACTTGGTCTTGTGAAGATAATATACCCAAGTACAGGGGAATGCCAGGGCCAGGAAGCAGGAGTGGGTGAGTTGGCAAGCAGGGTAGGGGAAGGTATAGGAAACTTTCAGGATAGCATTTGAAATGTAAATGAAGAAAAATATCTAATGAAAATGAGTTAAAAAATATTAGCAAAACCTTATATTAGCACGTTAACAGCACATCCTAAAGATCTCAAACACAAAGAAGAAATGACACCCAAAAGATGTGGTGGCAGGAAATAGTAAAACTCAGGGTGGAAAAAAAAATAAAATAGAAAGAAAAATACAAATAATTTTTGGAACAAATATTGGTTCTTTGACAAGATCACTAAATCAACAAACTATTATTCAAGTTAACTAAAATAAAAAAGATAATATCCAAATTAGCAAAATCAGATATTAAATGGGGGGACATAACAACAGACACCTGATAGGTCAGAAAGTTTCGCAAAGTGCTTCTTCCTCCTAGAAGCACACTTGCTCAACCATATTAATTGCTGCTGTATTCATAATTATCTGCAACTGGAAACAACCTACATGTCCATAAACTGAAGAATGTATAACATATATGTTATATTTATACAATGGAACATTACTCAGCTGTTATGAAATGGATGGAAACAGAAAAAAAAAACAAAACTAAAAACAAAAACATAACCTGAATAACGTATCCCAGTCCCAGGAAGATAAATATGCTATGTGTTGATTTATATGTTGATATTGACTGGGCTGGATAGTTTTTTGTCAACTTGTCACAAAGTAAAGTCCCCTGAGAGTAGGGAATCTCAATTGAGAAAATGTCTCCATAAGATTGGTCTGTGCAGGCAGGACTGCAGGGCAGTTTCTTAATTAATGATTGATGGGTAGGATTTCTGCCAATTGTTGATACTGCCATCCATGTGCTTGTGGTTCTGAGTTCTCTATGAGAAAGCATGAAACCATGGGGAACTAACCACTAAGCAGAATGCTGCAGACACTCTGGGCCCCTTTGTCTGCGTGGAACGGATTTCTAGTCACAGGTGGGCAAAGCGTTGGATGAAATGATAGACAGATACACAGAGGAGAGGTTGTGTAGAATCTGAATGTAATGTGTCAAATTGAGCATCAAACTTTTTATACAGAAGAGAATAGGAAAGTTGGGTGACACACAAGCAAGGTACAAAGAGGTTACTGGATTCTTACAGAAAACGGAGGAATACAAACTCAGAAGTTCTCACAGGAAACACCTGGGATAAAATTCACTGTGAACAACTGGGATCAAAAAGAGCTCCACCAAATATCCACATAATCTTAGAAGTCAGGGTCAAGGGCTTCGTGCCCTTGCTATAGTTCTTATTTTAGTCTATTGTATAGACCACCTTCCCCCTAGGCAATTGTAAATACGTGTATATGGGTGGAACTC
The DNA here is from genome assembly GCF_000001635.26 of Mus musculus. NCBI lineage: Eukaryota > Metazoa > Chordata > Mammalia > Rodentia > Muridae > Mus > Mus musculus. The sequence continues at coordinate 63,170,721 of NC_000087.7, read as the reverse complement.
AGCTATCTATAGTTCTAAGTATGTACTCTGCTTCCTCCTTAGGTCTCAAACTTCCTTCTTCCTAGATGATGATAAATTCTTGTGTAGGGCAGTGACTTAGCTTTTATTCAAAGTGGTAGTATAATACCAGAGGCAATTCTGAATGCCACTGAATAGACAACATTCTTACTGAATTCCAAGCCCATGGTCAGCTCAAGGACTTTCTAGGATATTGGAACACTGGCAAAAGCTTAGCTATATCAGAATTCAATCTTAAAAAGAACTTATAATAAGATAACACTAAAAGAGAGCATGTGGATCCATACACCAGACTAACGCGGGAATAGGGGATGAGTATATGGGTTAATGAGAAGGCCAAAACTCCAGAAGGTGAGCTTCCGTGAAACTCTTTGCCTCATGAGTGCTTCCAGGCCTCTCGGCCTGTCAAGCTGACTCGACTGGTGTGCGTGGCAGCAGTACCCATCCATGGTCTCTGTATTAGCTCCTGCCTCTAGGTACCTGGCCCATTTCAGTTCCTGTTCTGTCTGTCTTCAGATGATGAATAGCAATGAAGAAGTGTAAACCAAATAAGTCCTACCCTCCCCAACTTGTGCTTGGGTTATAGTTTTTGGTGACAGCAATACAAAGATTAACACATTCTACATTACATATGTGATGGCCTGTCTACAATCTGTAGATCCAGTGAAGTTAGGTATAGAGGAAGGACTTGGGTGCATACATTGATGCCCATGGTATGGGGATATAGAATGGATTTTATTAGTGGACAAAGATGGACAAGAAAGAGAAGATCAGGTGGCATAGTGGAGGGAGATGGGGTTGAATAAGGAAATGCAGGAAGAGATATTTGAAAGAGAAGTATTTGATGAATGATGACCGAAAGGTGGAGGAACTGGAGATGATGGGAGGTAGTGAAAGAACCGTGGGGAGTAAAATTTGGGGGGACTGTAAGCAGGGTATATTAAATGAGAAATTAATATTATTTTTAATTTTATTAGAATATTAAGCATGGCAGAGGGTCTCCCAGGAATGTACATTTTACCTCCAAAATACTGAGCTTTGATGGATTCTTGGTGAGGTGAACCACTTAAAAGCTCTTACCACTCTTAAACACTTAAAAGCTGGTACCACTCTGTTACCACTCATGCTGTTGTAGAGTTTCTCTCTACTTGCTGCCCTCACATCACATCCCTCATAATCTATGGATTGTATGAAAATTTAAGGGGGGTTCCAGCCCCTCACTGGGCAATATCATTGCCACCAACAGTGTTAGTTAGATCTAACTTTCTCAAGGATTGCAGCTGATGCAGATTAATACTTCAACCACGATCTTGGAAAGAATTACTACGAAAAGCATGCCTTTTTTTTTTTTCAAAATTCAGGCTGGTGTTCAGATGATTATTATTTCTTTGTACCTATTTCCTCCCTCTAATTCCTGATATGATTTAAGAAAAACATGGTTAATGAACAAATGTGCACCCTGAGGATTCAAAGTAGAAAGGGATGATAGGTTTTTACATAAAAGTTTAGTTTTGTGATTCTTTTAAGATTTTTGAAGGATTAATTTTTGAGATAGATAAAAACTAATCCTTTATGTATAACAGCAAATTTCAGTCTACCAGTAAGAGAAACTGTCTGAAAAAAATACCTTACTTGCTTACAACTTGTTAATCTATAACAAGTTTTTTAGTTAGAAATGTGTGTTGGTTCTTGGGGATAATATTGGATATTTATAAACATAATTTATAAATAGCTCATCATAAAAGTATAGTGAGAAGATCTTTTCCTTATATATTCTCATAATTATTCACTAGAAGAAAATAGAAAGTAACCAGTATAAATTTTATACTAATTGAAAGATTGTGCAGAGATATATAAGCAGTGTGAGAAAAATAAAGTTGGTGCTTTGTTCCATCCACCAAATGTGAGTATATATGGAAAGTGGTTGAAGCTTTGCACTGTCCAACAAATGTGTGTGTGTGTGTGTGTGTGATTGTTTGTGCTTCTTAAAGCTTGCTTCTTCTACCATGTATGTAAATGTGTCTTGCCTGCTTTATATGCCATCTAACCAACATCCCCTCCTTGAATCATTGAACACTCTATCACAGCTACTCTTGGAAAGGCAAACAGACAGCAAACACACAGAACCCTACTGGGCATAACTTGAACATGTATGAGACCACCCACCTCTTCCAGTGACACCCTTCCTCCAACAAGGAAACACCTAGTCCAACAAGGTTACTCATCCGAATACAGCCTATGGGCCGATGGGAACCAATTACATTAAAACTACCACACCTACCTAGCTAAATGCATACATATATTCATGCATAAGAGATAAACAGAGAAAGAGGGTGAGAGAAATAGAAAGAGAAAGAGTGATTGGTAGATGATAGAGAAATAGTTGCATACATATCTATATAAATACATTCAATCATTACTTCATACATACATACATACATACATACATATATAGATGATGGATAGACAGATAATGATATGTGTTATTAATCTAAACACTAAAGACATGGTGCCCTTTAACTCACACACACACACCCTGAGCATTGTTTACAATCCTCAATTAAGACATAAAGTTTGGACATTCGAACTACAAAGACATATAAAAACAAATCCACAAAACTCACAATGTTCATTTGGTGTGCATAGATTTGATTAATATCTAGGATTTTCTTTTTTGTGTATATTATGAGAGATTACACCCTAAAATCTTTCCCAAACTTGTCCATTATTTTAGTTACTACCATGTACAACCTGATACTTATAATCCACTAGATAGTAACGTTACAGAAGGTATTTATTGTGCTGAAGATATTCAGTCATACCCCTCAGCTCCAAAATATATCTTTTAAAGACACATAGTAAGGAACGATCTTCCAAATGACCTGAAATGAAACTGTCACCTGGTGGAAAATAACACAGCACAGGAAGAAATTTACACATAAAATTTATATTCATGTGAATATTGGTCAAAATGATTACAATTGTAAAGTTGAATTACATAGTGGTATGTCTTTGAAACAATAGGAAAAAATGATGTGCATACATTGTGCTTTCCAAAAAGAGTAGGAAATGTAAAACATTTAAGCAGTGGCATGTTGGTTTCTAATGCCAGGAGATGACTAACATAGCAACAGACTAATAATGTATCATCTTCAAAAGTTAAAAGAAAACAGCAACAACAAGAAGAGAACAACAATCACAAGGAACCATGTCATCCGTGGCATCTTCAGGAGGATGTGCAGCACTCTGAACATGGTTCCAAGGACTTTAGTAGATGTCTATTGCATTGTCAGCCTGACAAGATTGTGTTCAACCATCCATGTCTGTATACTAAGGTTGGGAACAATCCATCGGGGATGAGTGACCTAAAGATGATGAGTTCTACTCCCCACTCTCCTTGCTGCTCTGGAGACTTCAAACCTGAGGGGAGGAATGTTATATTGATGAGTATGAGAATGCTCAAATCCTTTTTGTCTACATTGTGTAAATGTGGCATCTCTTTAAGTGAAATGTAAGAACTGCTTGGCCAGAAGGTACAACCAGAGGCCTGTTGAATAAAGATGCTACTATAGAGACCCCATGTAATGAGAAAGGTCTTTCTGAAGTACCCTTGGATAGAGGTGGAATTTAAGATCCAATTATTCAAAAATGGCATGTAGGCACTACTGTTGGCCTTATTGTCATACCGAGAACATCCCCAACACTAATCAGAGATGTATGGCTAGTGGTCAGAGGTGATTGGGTAATGGACATTGGGAAGAAGTGAGACCCTATGAGCCATGAAAAATAGATAGGACCCAAATGGTCAGAGGGGAAATACACGAGGGCATCTTTGTGAGAATTTGGAAATCTAAAACCCCTTTGTACAGGTAAACTAGTATGTTTGGTTGGGTAGAGTTTAAATTTGCATGTTCTTTCCTTGACGTGAGCTCAAAGACTCAGCCTACCTCATGCAGTGGAGCCCATTCCAGGTACTTCCTTACAGCTAGCAACTCCTCATCAGAGAATAGAGCATCTGTCCACTGTAGTAAATGTGGTGCCGGATCAGGAAGCAGTCTGAGCACTCACCAAAAACCTGGCTGACAGTTCCACACTAGTTCTTCTTCTCAGGCATATGTTCTTCTCCTGGGTCTAGGTATGAATCGTGAGGAGTACATCATTTTAGTTTCTGCATTGAGGAAATGAGCTTTTGTTCTGGGCTGTACTTCTTAATGTTCGGCTCAGGTAATTTAAGCTTGGGTGGTCTGGAGGTCCATTTGGGAGTTAAAATTAGAGGAGGGGGTGACTAAGTGTCTCCATCAGAGGAGAACATTGCAAGGTCATTTTTAGTCAGAAAAGCATATTTGATGACCACTTGGGGAAAATGAGATCTGAGGCCCCTGGTAACTCAGAGTCAGTAGATTGAAAACTTTTTGGTCAAAGCAGAAGGATCTGAGGCCCAATTAAATAGACTTAGTAAGTTTACTCCCACAGGGGCATATTTAGAATGTCTGAGAACCCTTTGGATATTGGTGGACGGTAGCTCTCTATTAGAACAGGGAGGGCTGGTAGATCTTTTGGTGAAAAGTGGAATATTTCAGGTATAGTCTAAAAGCAAATTCAGTAAAAAGACAGTAATTGGAATACTTTGGGCAAGGAGAGACATATGCAGTATCCCTATGTGCAGGAGAAGAATTGTTTCTTCCCGTCTCAGGATTGGTGATAGATCTAAGATTCTCTAAAATAGGAGGATGGTTATAGGAGCTTCATAGGATTGTATAGAATAGTTTTATCCTGTTATTCCTATGTCTGCAGCACTATTGATCAGAAATTGAACACTGATTGATACCTTGAGAATTCTAGGACATTCCAGGTACTTACTCCTTCATCAGCTCCAAACATGAAATCACAATCAAGAATACACATCATCTGAATGTCAGTGGTAGGCATGACAACAATCTTAGAAGTCTTTTAAGAGGGTGTAATGTAGTATTTTCTGGTTTAGTGTCTTCCTTAAATATATGTCTATCCACACATTCCTCTGCATGGAGGCCAGGATGTCTCTCTCTAAAGTAACAAAACAAAGATAGTAAACTGATTTACCCTTACCTTGATACTCTTCTGTTTGGGATTTCAGTCCAGAGTGTTCAGAAATCTCTTAGGTCAGAACAGTGCTTCCCACACCACGGAAATTAGAAGTTATAGGTAGGACATACACTGGGAAGATGGAGAATCTGGGGGATTTCCTCAAACACACTGTGCTCCACACAGGTTGGAGCACTCTCTGTTGTGAATGTCTAAATCTTCCTAAAGGAAGATAGGGGAGGAGCTTGGGCAGTTTTGCACAGAAGTAGAATGGTTGTGCCCTTCATCAAAGAGGTAATGTGGCAAACTTCATGAGAATAAGGAAGTTGAAGCATTCTGGTCATAAGCAGCATTTCTGTGACACTTTGCAAGTGTGAAATTCTAAACCTACTTGTAAGAAGGGTAAAATCTCTGGCTATTTTCAATAAATAAGAAATACCATTTCACATTGGTGAAAATGCAAATACCTTCTGGAGAAGAGGGAGTCCCAGTATTACTTGATTTGCTTACAAATCTTTTTTTGTAGAATTTAGGATATCCACATATTTTATGTAGTGTGTGGAAAGCAGGCAGCAATTGTTTCAGTATTCCAACAGGTTGGATGGTTATCTTTGGTCTATGAAACCTTTAGTCAGATGACATAAGAGCAAGGCCACTTTTCTTGAATGGAGGAATGTCTCCGAATATTTGTAACAGGAAGAAGTTTGGAAGTAATCTTAGACAGTTGTAATATAGCAGGCACACATAGTCAATAAGACAAGATCTATTTACACTTTACAAGAGAGTGTAGGTATGTGTCCACCACTGAAAAAAAAGGAAATATTTCAGTCAAATATGGGCATTTGAGAAGGCTTTGTTGCCCAATAGACACAGGGAGAAGAGGAAATATTTATGACTAGATGTGGTGTGTCTGAGGCTTCCATAGGGAGAGGGAGAGGCACTGAAGCCCTGGTATGACTGGATGACATTTATAGACCTCTTCGACAGAGGATGTGAATTTGAGAACCACTGGAACAAAAAGAGTCATTCTTGTGCCCCTTTCAAATGAGGAGTTCGATGTGAGACACAGTTAAATGGAAATTTTTGCCCTCCATCAGATAGAGAATAGTTTGGAATTCTTTCTGATCAGAGAGGGTAATTATTGAAGACCTTTTGGATTGGAAGTGAAGTTTGGGGCCTGGGGCAGGTAGAGATGATCTCAGGCCTGTCAGGCTTACAAGACAAATATTGGACCCTCATGTATACAGAGGGTGCATTTGATATATAATGGACACAAATTAGTGGTCTAAGTATTGATGTTTAGGAGTAGAAGATTAAAGCAGAATTAGAGTCTGCTTAATGTCCCCAACCTCTTTAGGGTTAAGGAAGTGGCCTAGCCTACCTTAAGCAGGAGAGGTAGGACTGCTTCACAACTTTGAAGATTCCCATCTTCACATACACCTTGGTAAGCCTGGCAGCAATACAAGTATTATGCACCAGGCATGACTGTAAGTCTCTAAGCACTCTTGAAGCTTATCATCAGTTATATGGGTGTTTTCATGAAGGATGGTACGAAGGATAGATGACCTAAGTTTCAGGCTCTGTTAATGCAGGGCAGAATTAAGTGAAGTATAATTTCCTAGAGACCATCGTTGGAGGGAAATGATCTAAAGCTCATGATTGGAGTGTTATATTTGAGGCTCATATGTATGTAAGGATGCTCTTAGGATACCTGAATTTTGGTACCCTTGGGAAAAATGAAAATTCTGAGATTCCAATAGTAAACTACAGTCATAATTATGACTGACCTTGGGCAGAAATGGAAGGTTTTGGGTATTGTTGGTAACAGCAGTAGGTCATGAAGACCACCTATCCCAAGTGAAATTCTGATGACCCTTCATCCAAAGGTGATGGTATGAGATACCTTGAAAACAGGTTGAGTAGCATTTGTTCATACCTACAACTTCTATGACCTTCCGGACCCATTTTCTTAAAAAGAAAGAACCTGGGGCTGGAGAGATGATTCAGTGGTTAAGAACACTGACGGCTCTCCCAGGGCTCCTGAGTTCACAAACATCTGTAATGGTATCCAGTGCCATCTTCTAATGTGCAGGCACACATGCATAGAGAACACTGTATATATAATAAATAAATAAATACTTAAAAAAGAAAGGAACAAAGGAATGAAGGAAGGAAGGAAGGAAGGAAGGAAGGAAGGAAGGAAGGAAGGAAGAAGGAAAGAAGAGAAATAAATTTAGGAGGGAAGAAAGGAAGGAAGGAAGAAAGAAAGAATGAAAGAAAGAAAGAGAGAAAGAAAGAAAGAGAAAGAAAGAAGGAGAGAAAGAGAATGAAGGAGTTAGAGAGAGAGAGATAGAAAGAAAGAGACAGAAAGCAAGAGAGAGAAAAAAAAGAAAGAAAGAAAGAAAGAAAGAAAGAAAGAAAGAAAGAAAGAACGAAAGAAAGAAAGAAAGAGAGAAAGAAAGAAAGAAAGAAAGATAGAAAGAAAGAAAGAAAGAAAGAAAGAAAGAAAGAAAGAAAGAAAGAAAGAAAGAAAGAAAGAAAGAAAGAAAGAAAGAAAGAAAGAAAGAAAGGAAGAAAGAAAGAAAGAAAGGAAGGAAGGAAGGAAGGAGGGAGGGAAGAAAGAAAGAAAGAAAGAAAGAAAGAGAGAGAGAGAGAACGAAAGAAAAAGAAAGAAAGGAAGGAAGGAAGGAAGGGAGAGAGAGAGAGAGAGAGAGAGAGAGAGAGAGAGAGAGAGAGAGAGAGAGAGTAAGTTAGTTAGTTTTAGGCCATGATTAACAAAGTAGCAGGATCAAGTAACCACATTGTGCAAAAGGGAAAAATCTAGTTTATCTTGGGTAGAGGGAGAACAGAATGGTAGTGCATAGTTTGCTTCCATCTAGTCTCCCCACCTTCCATTATCCATATATTGTATATACTGTTGGGAAGAATACAAGGAACAATCAGCACACTCTTCCAACAGGGAGAGTGGTTGTCTGACCTGAGGTTGTATTTGTCTGTACCTATCTATAACTGAGAGACAGGAACACACCATTTCTGACACCTAACTCTAGGAAGATCACATGCATATTATTTTTCTTTCTATGTTCTGCCCTCTGCCCTACACTCAGAAACATGTGAGAGCCCACTGAGAAGTTGCAATTGTGTTTGCCTTGCAATCTTTCTAATAGAGAGTGGCACTGAGGTAGTATGAGTTTAAGTCAAGTTTAAGGTGCCCTTGAAAAGAATACTCTTGGGCATCCCAAGAGGCTATATCTGAAACTCCTATGACTACAGGTATAATAAATGAGACCCTCTTGGCCATAGGATCCAAACCTAAGATCTCTGTCATCATTGCTCCATGACACATACACCCTTGGCAAGCAATTAGATGTCTATGTTCCTTGAGGTTGAAGGAGGTAATTATAGCCCCCTTTTGTACTACAATGAACTGCATGTGAGTGGACATCATTCTACTTTTTTTGTGGGAATGGCATAAAGCTTACTTAGTCTGGGGTATCTTTTTTTTTTATTAGATATTTTCTTTAATTACATTTCAAATATTATCTACCTTCCTAGATTGCCTTCTGAAAATTTCCTATGCCTTCTCCCTCACCCCGCTCCCCAACCTACCTACTCCTGCTTCCTGGTCCTGGCATTTGCCTATAATGGGGAATAGAGCCTTCACAGGACCAAGGTCCTCTCTTCCCATTGATGAACTCCTAGGCCATCCTATGCTACACTTTTGGTTAGAGCCACAAGTTCCACCATGTGTTTTCTTTGATTGGTGGCATAGTTCCAAGGAGCTCTGGGGGAGGGGTACTAGTTAGTTCATATTGATGTTCCTTCTATGGGGCTTCAGTCCCCTTCATGTCCCTGGGTATTTCTCTGGCTCCTTCATTGAGGACCTTATGCTCTGTCCAATGGATGACTGTGGCATCCACTTTTGTATTTGGCAGGCAGTGGTTTGGGACATCTTTTGTCACAAGAGAAATGACTGAGTCCCACATTCAACGAAACTGAAAGTTTGAGGGTATTTCTACTAAATGAGTACTTTAGACAATCTTGGGCAAATAGAGAAGGTCTGCAGGAGGCTTAGTCATAGGAGGAATGTCTGACATTCTCTTCAGTGAAAAACAAAACAAAACAAAGAACTGAGGTAACTTGGGAAGAGAGGAAGTACTGGGCACTTAGGAGTAAGAGAAAATAATGAGACCTGGTTGGTACAATGGCATGCATTAGGAAAACCTTGGAGAGGGGGTAAGTGCCATGCAACATCCTGTTATGTATGAATGTCCCTTTTACCTTGATCAGTAAAGGAAGTCCCTCCACTGCTCTTCAGCTTCCAAATCTTCCTTAGTTGGTAAAAGTTCCACATCCTGTGTTTAGTCTGGGGGAGTTCAGATAACATTCCAAGCCTTTTCAAACAGCCTGGATGTCTGTCCCTGGCTAGGTTGCCACCTTCAGTTTGTCTTAATATGTACATATATAGGCAACAACAATTCAATTGTATTGCAAAGCATAACATAGGATCCAGTCAATACTTATATATATATATATGACCTGGAACCACAAACCAGAGAAAAACAATATATTTCCCCTGTCATCCTTATAAAAGGGAAAGGCTTGAATCTTACTTAATTAGAGAATATACATTTGATATATTTCAAAGTCATAAGTGAATGCTTGAGGATACAAGGCACCATGCATTATTATTCAAAAGAGCATATCTAATGGCATTTTATGAATAAAGAATAGTGTGACCTTCCTTTGGTCAAACACAGTGGTTAATGCCCCCCTCCCTTGCAGAAATGGACAAGATCCAAGGCCATATTTTGAGGGAAGGAAAAGACTGAACCTCACTCAGCCTCACCCAGGTTAGTTCTCTTGGCTACTTCAAAAAACAAGGAGTGTGAGAGGAATCCTGGGAACATAGGAGTTATGAGAACCTCTTCTCAGAATGGTAAGTTCCAAGACCACCTTCAACAGAGAAAAAATCGTGAATGTCTTAGTTCCTAAAGTAGAGGTCCCCAGTCATATTTTGCAGGTCAGAAATATCCAGTTCACCCATGGTCAACAGGGTAAGTTTCTAGGCTTCACTGGGTACTGGAGGAATGTTCAGACTCTGCCTCACTAGCTTCCAAGTATTTCCCCCATATGCATACCCTGTGTAACATCTTTGAGAGTCCAGTCAGTGGTCACAACAATCTCCCAGCATAAGTAGTTATGCAAGCATTGATGTTTCCTCGAGGCTGTGTTCAGCTGCACACATCTGTGAATAAGAGATAGGAATGGTGCATTTTGATGACCATTTTTGAAGCACAGGATACGAGAGCCAATTTCAGATTTCTATTTTCTGTCCTATGATCTAAAAGGATAGAAAATGTGAGGTGTCATTGGTCGTGTATGTATTGTATGGATATGTTTAAAGCAAACTTAGTTAATAGGGGTATTTGCGAGGCACAGCCAGAAGAGAATCTCTGGTGGTTCAATAATTGCACAGATGGACCTGAAGTGTCCTAGTACAGAGAGTAGATGTATGAAACGCCCCTTTGACACAGGAGCTAGTTCTGAGAGCCCTTTCAATAGTCTTTGATTTCCCAGGACCCCCTTTGTAGAAACTGAAGTTCTAAAATCCACTTGGTGAATTGAAGTAGACAATAGGCCCAGATTCCTACTGGGAAAACAGGGAATGTTAGATTCTCTTTTATGTAGAATGAGTGGTATAAGTCTCTTATGGTCTGACATCCCTTTAAGGAAAAATGATTCAAAGCTACTTGGTAGGATTAGGAATATTCCTTATAAGGCATAATACATGTTTTAGGCGACATTTGCCCAATAGGGTCTAAGGCAATGTTAGCCCTAGGAGAGTTCTGACATTCTATTCAGTGTAGTGAGAAAAAATGAGTTACCATGGGGAAATGTGGGCCCCATGTAAAAAAGGAAATCTCAAAGGCCCTCCTGAAAGAGGAGGGCAGCCTCCTCTTGAGGCAGAATGTGAAATTGCCATATACACCTCTGTCAAAGGTAAAGGTCCCTGGTACCTTATAGAGTGGAGAATGTTTCCAGGCATGATCATAAGTTTCCAATTCTTATTCAGAGTTTTTATTTTCATAGTTTGTGTTCATTCATGAGAGACATGGCAGCAATATATATTTTTTTTTCTTCCAAAGGCTTTCAATGACTGTTGCTGGCTAGTATACTTCTTTGACTTTATTCATCTATCCAGGTCTAGGCAGAATTAATGAAGTTATTACATTTCTATTGACTTGCCTAAAGGCAGATGGCACAGGTACTTTGCTCTGATTTGTAACTTGGACTATGGGACCTCAAACCAGAATGGTCTAGGGTACATTGTTTACAGAAGGAGTCACTTTTAGAAATATGGCTGACCAGCTAGGTATAAAACTACTTTGAAGTATACATTCACATATATACTTCATATATTTGAATGACATTTTTGAGAAAGAGAACATGTTGGGTGGATAAGGAAGAGAAGGAAGGTCACAGAATCCCTCAGACAAAAGTTTACCTTGGGAATTGGAAGATGTCAAAAATAACTTATCAAGTGCAAATGTCCTCATAGTCCAGAATACCCATGTGTTCTGAGACTTTGAGTTTTGCTTGCCAACAATCAGAGCAGTTTTATTTCAAATTGTTTGGTAAACTCTAGCTCTATGTTCTCCATAAGCTGTACAGCAGCATCCCAGGCATAGGCACCAAAATGGAATTGATCCATTTCAAGTGACAGGCTTAAAATTAAAAATTAGATTAGAGTTCATATAATTACTGTCATGTCCCAGGACATCATTTCAGAGTGTTTGGCATCCCTTCTTTTATTTGAGCATGCCTGGCCATCCAGGTCTGAAGGGAATCTTTAGGACCTCCTAGAGGAATAGACCTCATGGTTCTATGGATAAAAGTGGATTTTCTGAGGTAAGCATAGTCAAGAGAAGTTGATTTAAAGTTTCCTTGAGGAAAAAAAAAAAAGAAAAAAAAAGAACATTGGCTTGAGTTTTTCATGTCAGTGGCTTTTCTGTAGGCTCCATAAGCAGCAGAATTTGTATTAATCCCCGGTCAAATATAAGGGTGATTCTATTTTTCCCTAATTCAAAGATAAAATGAAAGATTCTTCCTTGACAGAGTATCTATGTCAAAGATTCTTCATTGAAACCTTTTTGAACCTAGAGTTTACCTTGAACTGAAGGAAAAGTCTCAGAAACATTAGGAAAAACATCTAAGGTTCAGTCCATAATATCAGCAAGCTCTGTGGGATTCCTCGACCTAAATGAATGTCCAAGCCTGCTTTGGACAAACTGGTATGATCTGAGGCTCCCTTTGCTTCAGTAGGAATATGTGATGCCTCCTTAATTAAAGGTAGAAGGAATGAGTAGCCCTGGGGAGAAAGGAGTTGCTGATATCCTTGTAACAGGAGAGATGATCGGAGTATAAAATTCCCCATAATATTTTGAGCAAAAATTAAATTGTTTACCTTAGCTCATGAGGTCCTAGCATGGCCACAACTTCTGACAGTTCTTCACAGCCTGGGGTATCCATATCCTTAGCTGAATTAGCAAGGCATGAAATATAGATACCATGATTCATGAAAAGCTTCGGATTGTATCCTCAGCATGATTGCCTCCTAAGAATTATGTTCAACCAACCAGAACTGAGTTATAATGATGATTTCACACAATGTCATGTGACTATACTCAAGGAAGTGGCATAAGGTTCCAGGATTGGCCTCCTCCTCTTGATTTCTGTGAACTTTGAGCAGAGGGAGCAATTCTCCTTGGTCAGAGGTAAAATATCCCATGGGTTCCTGAACGGAAGGGATTTTTATGATTGCCCATTGCATCAAAGGTGTACATTTTATGACCTTGATCACCACAGGAAGGAAAATAATATAGGTTTGGAAAGTAGAAAGTCCCTCAACCCTGTTGGACAGTAGGGGAGTTGCCCTGTTCACCTTCTGTAGAGGAGTTTGTTCCAGGCACTCCAGGCCTCCACATCTTCAGAGAACTCTAAAAAATCTCTTAGGACTCCATGAAGATTTGACAGCAATCTGAGGTTTCTTCTGACAAGTTGGCTCAAAGTCCCTGGATTTGTTGCCTATTAAACTTACAACAAAGCACACAGGTGTGGGTGTAGTGTACAGTTACCTTTCTGATGACCAGCTTAAAGAGAGCCTTGGATCCAGGCTGAGGTTTTTATACATTGGCCATGGGACTTGACTCTGGAGTTCTGTGAGGTTTGTTTTGTTTGTTTGTTTGTTTTTGGTGGTCAAAAGCGTATTCCCTAACCAATAAGGTCTGAGGGAGAAGCTCTTAGTTGAGTGGTAGACCTGATTCCACCATGAACAAAGACTGAAGCTCTTGTGTATTCTTGGTACCAAGGATTCAGCCTGAAGCACACTAGAGCTGAGCCTGAATATTTGAGATAAACTTCTCACTCACAAGGTCAGTTCTATACCTTGCTTCATCAGAGAGGCATGTCTCAGACCCTTCCAGTGCAGAAGGAGGAAGAATAAAGCGTTTTACTCAAGGTCAGCTGACCCCTTTGGCATACACATAATGTCAGGGGATACTATGGTTAGAGGAAGCAAGGTTTAGGTGCTCTTCAAAAGATAAACCAACTGGGTGTCAGCCCCCTTGAAGTTATGGGATACTTTACATCGAGGGGGCCTGACGTGATGGAGTTGATATTTATGCTGGAGGTATAAATTATCCTGGGTCTAGAAGGGTACATCTGAGTCCCCATTGTAACTTCATCAATGCTATTGCATGCTGATAGTAAAAGAGCCAACTTTGTGGCTTTCTTAAAATGTTGTTGGGGTCTGTTGATAAGTCCTTTGCTTATCATGTCATATGTATCAGGGCATCTTCAGTTATTGAGGACCTATGTGACACCTTTGTTCTGAAGTGGTAATTCTGAGGGAAATTAACGAAATTCTGAGGTTTCTGGTTCTCATATGATAATGCTGCCTTCAATACTCGGGAGTTTCTAACATATTTGATTTCGGGGTTACATCTGAATCCCCCTTGAGTTATTGGTGTAAGTTGTGAGTCACATAGGTTCTATTTCATGTATGTGGGTATACTGTCATTGTCTTCAGACACACCATAAGGTGGCATCAGGTCCCATGACAGATGGTTGTGGTACAACAAGTGATTGCTGAGAATTGAACTCAGGACCTGTGGAAGAGAAGTCAGTGCTTTTACCTGCTGAGCCATCTCTCCAGCCCCAGCACATTGGTTCTAGACAGGTAAGATGAAGGTCACTTAGGCTATTGGGGATGATCTGAGGATCCCTGGTTCAGAATGGGCATATCAGAAGTTCCCTTGGTCCATACAGTAGTTTAGAAGATCTGTGGTTCTTAATCTGTAGGTCTGAACCTTACCAGAGAAGAATGCCTGGAGTGTTTTTGAATTCCTAATTTAGACAAAGTGTACCTGATGACTCCTTGAGCCACTGAGAGTGATTTAAGCTCCACTTCAAGAATGGGGGGACAGTGTGAGTCTTTTTGGTGCTGAAGGGATAATTCTGAGGTTTGTGTGTCAGAAACAGGACTTGGAGGACCCAGTGACAGAGTGATAATGTTGATGTATCCACAAACAATCTATAAAGGATGCCATCCTTTAGAGGCAGAAAGGTTCACACCATGTTGGGGAAAGTAGAAATGCCAAAGACTATTGTATCTGTACAAGATCAAGGGTCGATATGGAGAGGAGAGAAGGCCTGAATATTTCATGATTGAGACGTCCTGGGAACCTAGAACACGCAAATCATGCAGGCCATGCAACAGCTTAATCAATCTCCAGTGTGCTAGGAGACATTTCCCAGCTAGTTCTCCTGATAAATCTGCTGCCTACTTCTAAAAATGGCAAGGCTTTCTCATTTTTGCTGGTCAGCTTAATGTCTATGTCTTGGGTTCATTAACGTGCTGGCTACTCTTAAGCTCTGAGACTTCAGGAACCCGGGTCCTGATTCTTGGACAGGGGTAATTAGGTCAGAGGATCAGAATAAGAAGCACTTGGTGCACCTTAGATCAAGGGAGTGGAATTTTCATGGACTAGATCAGATCTAGTAGGTAGGTCTAGGTCCTCAATGTTCAGAAGAATCACATAATACTCTCCATGAGGTGAAAATTATATAGCACATTCTTCTGGATACAATTGTGATCTAATCTTAATCAGAAAGAGGATTCTTGTCCTGCTTTTAGTCACAGGGGCATAGATGAGGCTTCAATGTGCATCTGAGGCAGCTAGGAGTGGAAATTGTAAGTTTGATAGACAGTTGATGAAAAGAAAAAGTTCTAAATTCATGTTGTTCATAAGGGGCATAGAAAGGGAAAATATGAGGGCAGCTTCTGTATCAAAAAAGAACTGAAAATGCCAGAGTAAGAGAGAGTAGGGCCCAGGCCACCCTCTTGAGATGGACTGCCTTACAGGTTCCGTTTGGCAGGCTGGGAAGCTCTGGTGTGTCCCTGGGCAGAAGGAGGAAGTCAGAAGCAAGGAGTAAGTCGTAAGCCTCCTAGAGCATTTTCAATATCTCTTTTGTCATAAAAAGCACTGGTGAGGCCCAGTTTCTTAGATGGAGCATTTGAGGGGCCACCTATTTCAGCCTGAAGCATTCTGAGCCTTTCTGAAACAGGGATCACAAAGCCAGTGTCCCTTTGGTGAGAACTGGAAAGTCTGAGTCCACATTGGTCTGATTGAGAAGGTCCGACACCTCCTTTAGGGAAGAGGAAAGAACTACAACTCCCCTTTTGCAGTGCGATCCTGTTGAGATTGATTTTCAAATGATGTGTATATTTGTGGCCTCCTAGGACAGAATGGTCACAAAGGGGGAACCCAAATTTATATTGTAATGATGGGTCTCTCCGAGGACAGGAGAGAGCAGGTACCACATCCTCTGCTTGAGATATTGTATGTTTGTCATATCTTCGCATAACAGGGAATGTTCCAAAAGGGAATGTGGTACTCCCTTTTGGAGGTATGAATGCCCATAGGATAGGCACAAAAGCTATGGGCTCCCGTTTGGCACTTCTGGAAGTTTTCTCTCCCTCTTGGACACTAGGAATATGTTTTGAGTCTTCCTTAGTAGAAAAAGAATGGCTGATATCCTCTTGGGGTGATGATGAGTGTTGCACACCTCTATGGGGACTGTCTCCATCTGGAGATGACTCAATGCATTCTTGATCTGTAGGGGAAGCTTGCAGGGCTCCTTGGGTAACAGAGGCTTTCCTCTGTTTTCTCTTGGTAGAAGTAGCGTGTCTGGGAATCTCATGAGGAAGGTGGGATGCCTGAGGCTGTCTTCATGAGAAAGAGTGGTTCGCATGCACTCTTCTGTAAGGATGGAGGATGGCTTGTCAACCTTATGCTCTGAATTGGAAGCTTTGGTGTCCCATTGGTCTGAAGGGGCTTTTTCTGATGGGGTTTCAGTAGACTTAGATGGTCTGCGAATGCCTTGGCTTGGTAGGGGACTTCTGAGGCCCACCTCATGAGATGGTGAGCATCTGCAGGCTCCTTTAGCAGAATCAGATGTGGCGAAGTTTATGTTAGTCATAGTTTTAAGCTTTACAACTCTTTCTTAAATTTGCAAACTCTTACCCAAATTTTGGAAGAATGGCAGTGTTTCCAACCCGCATGTTTTGAGCGCACATATTTCAGGCCCTCTTGATCTACAGAGGAAGGGCTTGGTCTTGTTTTCCTCAATTTAGAAGGTGTGGGGCAATTTCCTGGAGGAGGAGAATGACTGAGACCTTTTTTACAAAGAATACTAGATCTGAAACTCAATTGAGATGATTTTAAGGGGGAGATGCTCCTTTGAGGAGTAGAGGTAGGACTGGATTCCTTTTCTGCATACTTGGAAGATGTGAGGCTACTTACGGCAGAAGAGATACATTTTAAGGCATCAAGTTCTGAAAGGCAGTATCTGATATCCCTTTCAGGAATTGGGACATGTTTCAATATCCTTTGGTTAGATTTCAAACGTCTAGGGTTCTTTTTGAGATAAGAGAAATTTCTCCATCCATCTTCACGAGGAGGGGTAGGCATAATGTCCCCTTCTGCACAAAGGGACAATCCCTGAAACTCTGTTGAAAAGGAAGTATCCACGGTTTCTTGGTGAGATGTCACAGGTTTTAGAGGCCCCTGGGCAGGTTGAGAAAGTTCTAGACTTTCCTGGGGAAATGCTGGTGTTCTCAGGATCCCTTGTTCAGATACTAAAGGGCCCAGAGCACCTTCATTGGGTTTCAAAAAACACAGAGACCCTAACACAGATGCCAAAGCTTCTGGAGTCCCTGGCACAGATTTTGAACTCTTAGAAATGGATTGTGTATATGTCAGAGGTTCTTCTGTCTCTGGACTAAGTGGTGAAGGAACTGGTAATTTGGGAGAATCTTGTGTGGCTGACAAAGATTCTATGACCTCTTGGGTGACAGATGGTATTTCTGTACTATTTTGCATACATGCCCATATTTCTAGTGTGTCCTGGGAAGAATCAGAAAGTCCAAGATCTTCAGGATTGGATGGTAAATATCCTAAAGCCTCCTTTTCCAACCAGTGTCCTGGAGGCTCTTGAGGTAACAAGGAAGTTTCTGTAAGCCCTTGGGAAGATATTGATGTTTCTAGTACACCTTGGGCAGACATGGAAGGTCTCCAAGACATTAAGACAGAATGTTACTCTTTCAAATCCAATTGGACAGATGGAGAAGGTCCTAGACTCACTATGGTAGATGCTGAAATTTCCAAAGCTCGTGATGAAGCATTGGATATTCCTGGATTGCCATGTGTACAGGTACAAACTTCCAGGTTCCCCTATAAAGACAGCCAAGGGCCTCCAGCTTCTTGAACAGATAACAAATGTCCTGGATTCCCTTGAGCAGATAGGGACAATGTCAAAGGCTCTAGGGCAGATGATATAGATCCTAGTGTTCCTCGATCAGATAAAGAAATTACCATGGGTCCTTTGGAAGAATGCATAGATCCTGAAGGATCTGAAGTAGATGGATCTGTTTGTTGAACCCCTTGTAGAGAATTCAAAGACTCATTTGGTCCCTGGAATGAAGTTAAAGGTCCCTCTGTAGGTTTAGAGAGGTCTAAAGGCTCTTCTGTGGAAAGGGAAGATCCAAAAGGCTTAGGGAAGAAAGTGAGGAACTAAGTTGGGCAGAAATTGCAAGTTCCAGAGGTGAGTCATTGGATATCATATGTCCTGGGGTAGCTGTTGAAAATTTTTGTGCTCCTCATGCAAATGATGAATATCCTAGAGCCCCCTGGGGAGGCAGCAATGTTTCTACAGAGCCTGTGTATTTGCTGAAATCCTCAGAGATCCCTGGTCAGATCTCAAAATCCTTGCTGTATTTTGAGCAGGGTGGTTATATCCCTGACACACTGGTAAAGATGGTGAGTCTGCTACTGTGTAGTGTGTAGATGTGGAGTGAGTTCCTATACCTTGTGTATGTAAAGAAGGACTTGAAAACCTTTTGGAAGATGTAGAATGTTGGGTAGACCTTTGTGGACATGTGGACAGATGTATGGTCCCCTTGTGCAGAGACTGGGACTCACACCTCCTTGAGCAGAATCAGAAGATCCTGGAGTCCTTTGTTCTGAGGATGAAAGACCCAGAGGATTATGAGAACATTCATAGCATTGTGATGTATTCATCATTGCCTGGGCTGAGATAGAATGTTTCAGAGGCCCCTGGGCAGATTGCAAAAGTGCTAGATACCCTTGACCAAATGGGAAAGTCTTTGCACCTCCTTGGTCAGAACAGGAATGTCTACCAGGTGTTGGCGATGATGGTGGCAATGTTCCTAGATTTGCTGAAGTAGACTGAGAAGATGCTACAGCCTGCCTCACTTGTGGAAAAAGGCCTATAGCACTGTGTGACTCTTCATATTGTGCAAATATCCCTGTGGCATCTGTTGAATTTTCTCGATTTCTTTGTTTGGGGAAAAAAGAACTTTGCATGAGCAAAGTTCCCTCTTGTGCCCTGGAAAATTTCTTGTGCTTTTGAAAAGATGACAAAGCTTCTAGAACCTCTGGAGTAGATACAAGATGCTCCTGAACACCCGGTACTGATGGTGTAGGATAAAAGGTTTCTTGAGATTTCTGGCTAAGTAGGAAAGTTCGAGTGTCCCTTGGGAAACCTGGGGATCTTTGTGCAAAATGATGGGCAGTTGGAGAAAATCCTATTTCTGTCTGACAAGAAGTTGGAGGATGCAAAGTATCTTGAGCAAATGAAACACTTTGTGTATTCCCCTGTTTAAAATTGGGCTTTTAGATACCCTTGGGAAAAACAGAAATGTCCGAAAGCCTCTTGGAAAGATGAAGAACCTAGGGTTCCTTGTGAAGATAAACAAATTCCCAGAGACATCTGCTCAGATGACACAGATTCTGGTCGCACCTGAGTATTTTGGGTAGACCCCAGATGTCCTGGAGTGGGAAGCAAAGCTCCCACAGTCTCCTTTGCAGACAGGGACTTTCCTACTGTGGCTTCTGCAGATAAAAAAATCCCCTCAGTGCCCTGAGCAGATGTGGAAGACCCTAGAGTTGTTTCTTTAGATTTAGTCACTTCTAGATGGCATTATTCAGTTG
Organism: Mus musculus; assembly: GCF_000001635.26. Lineage (NCBI taxonomy): Eukaryota > Metazoa > Chordata > Mammalia > Rodentia > Muridae > Mus > Mus musculus. The sequence continues at coordinate 63,151,063 of NC_000087.7, read as the reverse complement.
AACAAAGTCCTAGAGTTCCTTGCTCAGATCTCAATAATGATGGTGACAACTGTAGTGATGTAGTAAGATCCAGGAGCAGTCCAGCACATCTGAAAGTGTCTGAAGTCCCTTGGGTAGATGGAGAACATTCATTTGTTTCTGAAACTGTTGGGGAAGGAGTTGAATGCAGTAGAGCCCCTTCAGCATATCCAGAATATGGGTCATTGCCTGGGCTGAGCTTGAAAGTGTCAGAGGCCCCTGGGCTGACTGCAAATGTGCTAGGGTCCCAGGACCAGATGGGAATGTTTCTGCACCTCCTTGAGTAAAAGATGAATGTGTACCAGGTTCTCGAGGTGATGGTGGCAAAGGTCCTAGAGTAGACAAAGCAGATGTAGAAGATTCTGTATTCTCCCTCACTAGAGGCAAAGGGCCTGAGGTAGTCTGTGTGTGATTACATTGCCCCAAGCCCAATATCCCTGAGGAATCTGCCGAAGGTTCTATTTTCCTTCGGGTGGATGACAAAGAACTTAGCACAGGCAAAGTCCCCTCTGCAGCTGTGGAAAAGTCCTTACACTTTTGAGAGGTTAGCACATATCCTTGAGAGTCTTTACTACATAGAGGATGCTCCTGAGAACCTAGTACAGATGGTGAATGTGTTACATATGCTTGTGAATATGGAATGGATTTTTGAGATTTCTGGCTAGGTAGTAATGTCCCAAAGTCCCTTGAGGAAATTTGGGATCTTTGTCTAGAATGTTCAGAAGGGGGAGAAAATCTCATACCTTTCTGGCAATAAGTTGGATGTTGCACAGTCTTTGGAGAAAATGGCACAGTTTTTACACTCCCTTGCTTAGTTGTGGGCAGTTTTAGAGACCCTTGGTCAGAAAGGGAATTTCCAGAAGCCTCTATGGAAGATGAAGAGCTTAGAGTTCCTGGTAAAGAGGAAGAAATTCCCAGAGGCTTCTGATCAGATGGAAAAGACTCTGAGACCACCCGAGTGATTTGGGTGGACCCTAAAGGTCCTGGAGTGGGAGGCAAAGTTCCCAATGTCTACCTTGCAGACATGGACTTTCCTGCTTTGGCTTGTGCCAATAAGGAATGACCCCTAGTGCCCTGAGCAGATGCATAAAACCCTACAGTTGTTTCCTTAGATTTAGTCCCTTCAGGTATGCAAGGTCCCAGAGATCCTTGCTCAGATCTCAAAGATGATGGTGACACCTGTAATAATGTAGTATGATCCAGGTGCAGTTCAGCACATCTGGAAGTGTCTGAAGTCCCTCAGGTATAAGGAGAATATTCATTTGTTTCTGAAACTGCTGGGGAAGGAACTGAATGCAGTAGAGCCCCTTCAGCAGATACAGAGATATGAGTCATTGCCTGGGCTGAGATGGAATGTGTCAGAGGCCCCTGGGATGATTGCAAATGTGCTAGGTTCCCAGGACTAGATGGGAATGTTTCTGCACCTCCTTGAGTAAAAGATGAATGTGTACCAGGTTCTCGAGGTGATGGTGGCAAAGGTCCTAGAGTAGACAAAGCAGATGTAGAAGATTCTGTATTCTCCCTCACTAGAGGCAAAGGGCCCGAGGTAGTCTCTGTGTGATTACATTGTCCCAAGCCCAATATCCCTGAGGAATCTGCCGAAGGTTCTATTTTCCTTCGGGTGGATGACAAAGAACTTAGCACAGACAAAGTCCCCTCTGCAGCTGTGGAAAAGTCCTTACACTTTTGAGAGGTTAGCACATATCCTTGAGAGTCTTTACTACATAGAGGATACTCCTGAGAACCTAGTACAGATGGTGAATGTGTTACATATGCTGGTGAATATGGAATGGATTTTTGAGATTTCTGGCTAGGTAGTAATGTCCCAAAGTCCCTTGAGGAAATTTGGGATCTTTGTCTAGAATGTTCAGAAGGGGGAGAAAATCTCATACCTTTCTGGCAATAAGTTGGATGTTGCACAGTCTTTGGAGAAAATGGCACAGTTTTTACACTCCCTTGCTTAGTTGTGGACAGTTTTAGAGACCTTGGTCAGAAAGGGAATTTCCAGAAGCCTCTATGGAAGATGAAGAGCTTAGAGTTCCTGGTAAAGAGGAAGAAATTCCCAGAGGCTTCTGATCAGATGGAAAAGACTCTGAGACCACCCGAGTGATTTGGGTGGACCCTAAAGGTCCTGGAGTGGGAGGCAAAGTTCCCACTGTCTACCTTGCAGACATGGACTTTCCTGCTTTGGCTTGTGCCAATAAGGAATGACCCCTAGTGCCCTGAGCAGATGCATAAAACCCTACAGTTGTTTCCTTAGATTTAGTCCCTTCAGGTATGCAAGGTCCCAGAGATCCTTGCTCAGATCTCAAAGATGATGGTGAAACCTGTAATAATGTAGTATGATCCAGGTGCAGTTCAGCACATCTGGAAGTGTCTGAAGTCCCTCAGGTAGAAGGAGAATATTCATTTGTTTCTGAAACTGCTGGGGAAGGAGCTGAATGCAGTAGAGCCCCTTCAGCAGATACAGAGATATGAGTCATTGCCTGGGCTGAGATGGAATGTGTCAGAGGCCCCTGGGATGATTCCAAATGTGCTAGGTTCCCGGGACTAGATGGGAATGTTTCTGCACCTCCTTGAGTAAAAGATGAATGTGTACCAGGTTCTCGAGGTGATGGTGGCAAAGGTCCAAGAGTAGGAAAAGAATATGTAGAAGATTCAGTATTCTCCCTCACTAGAGGCAAAGGGCCCGAGGTAGTCTCTGTGTGTTTACATTGTCCCATGACCAATATCCCTGTGGAATCTACGGAAGGTTCTAGATTCATTCGTGTGGATGACAAAGAACTTTGCACAGGCAAAATCCCCTCTGCAGCTGTGGAAAAGTCCTTACACTTTTGAGAGGATAGCACATATCCTTGAGAGTTTTTACTAGATAGAGAATGCTCCTGAGATCCTAGTACAGATGGTGAGTGTTTCCCATCTGCTGGTGAATATGAAAAGGATTTTTGAGATTTCTGGCTAGGTAGTAACGGCCCAATATCCCTTGAGGAAGCTGGGGATCTTTGTCCAGAAGGTTCAGAAAGGGGAGAAAATCTCATACATTTCTGGCAATAAGTTGGATGTTGCACAGTCTTTGGAGAAGACGGCACAGTTTGTACACTCCCTTGCCTAGTTGTGGACAGATTTAAAGACGCTTGGTCAGAAAGGCAATGTCCAGAAGGCTCTATGGAAGAAGAAGAGCCTAGAGTTCCTGGTGAAGAGGAAGAAATTCCCAGAGGCTTCTGATCAGATCCGAGTGATTTGGGTAGACCCTAAAGGTCCTGGAGTGGGAGGCAAAGTTCCCACAGACTGCTTTGCAGACATTGGCTTTTCTACTGTGTCTTGTGCAGATAAGGAATGCCCCCTAGTACCCTGAGCAGATGCAGAAAACCCTACAGTTGTTTCCTTAGATTTAGTTGCTTTAGATGAGAAAGGTCCCACAGTTCCTTGCTCAGATCTCAAAGATGATGGGGACACCTCTAGTGATGTAGTAAGATTCAGGTGCAATCCAGCATATCTGGGAGTGTCTGAAGTCCCTTGGGTAGATGGAGCAAAAAATACAGCAACTCATTCATCATCTTTACTTTGTGCTTGCAGGCTGGTTGCAATTATCTTGTAAGCATTAAAAATCAGTCTAACATACTGCCTATGTTCCATAGGGTTTCATTGATGTGAGGAGACATCATGACTCAGGCAACTCTTATAAGGAAAATTTAAATGATGTTGTCTTACAGTTTCAGAGGGTCAGTACATTATTATCTTTGTAGGAAGCATGGCAGCACCCCGGTAGAAGAGGTCCTGGAGAAGGAACTAAGTGGTCTATATCTTAGTCTGAAGGCTACCAGAAGTAAGCTTGTGGCCACAGGTAGCAAGGAAGAGGATTGATTTTTGTCTCTGAGCAGAGATTGAGCACTACACAAAAGCAAGCCTACACAATGATACACTTCCTCTAACAAGCCAACACCTTGTAATAATGCCACATACTATGGGCAAAAGATATTCTAATCAACACATTGCGTCATAGGACATAAAGAAAGATACTGCATGATTGCATTCCTCTAGTCACAGGTGCGACATACCTACAAGCTTATATGAACACACACACACACACACACACACACACACACACACACCAATCAGATATGCACGTGCATACATATATATTTGTCTATTTATTTACTTACTTACTTACTTACTTACTTACTTACTTACTTTGTTTTAAATTTGTTGGGTAAGAACTTTCTACATACACATAAATGAGTTTTAGCAAATTCATCCCTATCTTCTCCTCCTTGAATTGTTACCCATTTCTCCTGTATCACTTTTATCCTTAATTACATTTTCATTTTTATTTAGACGGCTGTGTAGTGCCATGCCCTGAGCAATCGCGTGCATGCCGCAAGCAATCACTGAGAAGAGCAGTGCATGCCATGAGCAATCGCCATTATAAGATGGTGCTGGCCTCCCCTGTGCCTAACTAGTAAACAAGCCTTGTACGCAGGTGCAAGAGTGAACTCACTCCTAGTCACTGCCCATTCTCGGGGCATAATAGTGGGGTGATGGGCAAGCAACGAATCAGGAGCTGTCACGTCACATCAGGTGCTGAAACGTCATGCTGTTGGCGCCATTTTCCCGGATCATGGTCTTCCTGATAAGTAAGCAATAAATCTTTTGCCACAGAAGATTCCGGTTTGTTACTTCTTTCTTGCCGGCCGAGTGGGATGCAATAAGTGGCACCGAGGAACCCGGGAACTTTATAACATCACACCAGTGCAAGGAAGATCCCTTGTTCGCGGGGCGTTATCAGAACTGCGGGATGAAAGGCTCTGTAAGGTACATACAGTTTTGAAATTTCTCCAGAGTTAGACACCCTTTTGATTGTTTGCACAGCGATTGCACTTTTCCTTTCAGTTTCGTTTTTCTTCCACTGCTTCCACTGCTGACTGGTTCTTAGTCACGGTCAGGCCTGGATAGCGCCTGGACAGCGACCAGTTTCAGTCACGGTCAGGACTGGACAGTGCCTGGACAGCGTCCATTTTCAGTCACAGTCAGGCCTGTACAGCGGCAGTATGAGAATCTCGCATTCTATAATAGTGGCCTTACACTCGGTCCTGAAGCAGTGTGGCCTAAAATGTGCCACTAATACCTTAGAGGGATTTGTCAGGGAGATAGACCATGTGGCACCATGGTATGCTTGCTTAGGGTCATTTAGGACTTTTCATGGGCCTTGATCCCGAGGAAAAGATATAAAAAGAAAAGAATGCCTTGGGAGAGATTAGAAAAGGGATGGAAAGGGAGAGAAGAAGGGAGATCCAGCTGGAGAGGCACATAAGGAAAGGAGCCTCTACGTGCCACTAGATGAGTTTAAGCAGCTAGCTCTTAGTAGCTCAGAATCTGATGAAGGGCTTAGCTCCTCTGAAGAAACGGACTTGGAGGAGGAAGCAGTTCATTATAAGGGAGAAAGGTACCTGCAAGATAAAATGCAAGCTACTCAGTGCAGAAAAAGTCCAACAACGACTGGTGAAAGCCAGCTTGCTGCTCGGCCTCGGAATTGTTGGCTTCAGTGTCCTAGTGAACCTCTGCCTTATGTGCATAGGTAGTTGTCAATTTTTGCCTACACCTCATGTAGGGGTAAACCCTCGAGGCATCAGGCCATTACAAGTCTGGCAAATGGATGACACTCATATTTCCTCCTTTGGGAGAAATCAGTACTTACATATTTCCTTTGACACCTGCAATGCTGTAATGTTTGCCACACCTTTAACAGGGGAAAAAGCCTCTCATGTTATACAGCACTGCCTACAAGTGTGGAGTGCTGGGGCAAGGCCACAATTCTTAAAACGGTTAATGGAGTAGCATATACTTCTACTAAATTTCAACAATTTTGTCATTAAATGGATGTCACTCACTTGACTGGCCTTCCTTATAATCCTCAAGGACAAGGCATTGTGGAATGTGCCCACCACACACTCAAGTCTTATCTTATAAAACAAAAAGGGGGAGTTGATGAGACTCTGCCCTCAGTGCCAAGAATAGCAGTATCTATGTCACTCTTTACACTTAATTTTTTGAATCTTGACGAGCAGGGACGTTCTGCAGCTGAGCGACATAGCTCAGACCCTGATAGACCAAAAGATATGGTCAAACGGAAGGATGTTTTAACTAGTCTCTGGAAAGGCCCGGATCCTATCTTAATCAGATCCCGGGGGGCTGTTTGTGTTTTTCCACAGAGTGAAGACAACCCATTTTTGCTACCGGATTGACTCACCCGCAGGATATTCATCAACGATGGTGCAAAAATGCTGACCTCCTTAGGACTGTTCCTGATCCTGACAATGCTGAACTTGTCTCAGGTTCCTAGTATAATGGGTGAACAGATATGTGCTATTCTCTCGACTTTCCCTAAACCAATGTCAGTTCGCCATGATACTATAGTTTTTCCAAAATTCTTTACTACTAATAAAACAGTAGATTTGCCATATTTACCCTATGATCCAACTCGTTATTATCATTAGGAGAAAATCACTCCTTACTAGAACAGGGTTTTTTATGTTTTCAAATTAATGGACAAGGACATTGTATCAACCTCCCAGCCTGAGCTTTAGGGAGGTTTAATGAGCACCGAGGAGGTTGGGTGAGCACAACCCAAGATACTTCTAATGTAGATATAACCTTTACAAATCGGACCTTTTGGCAGGATGCAATTTGGGTTAATGGTACATTTGTACCACCTAACTTTTCAGACAAAGAACGTCCCCACCAACCAAAAATAGCCCCTCATTGTGTCTTGGAAGATGAAGGTCTGATCCTGCCTTGGTCTGATTGTCAATCCTCCATCACTTGTTGGGCAGATCAGAGTAAAACTTTTTCCTTTTCTTCCAACATGACAGATGACCCAAAGAATGAATTTTTTATGAAAAAGAGATTTTTCATTCAGGACTTTAGAATGCATTCCTTTCACAAGTGTGTGCTTTGAGGAGTCAATGGCAATTGTACAGATTTCAATCCTTTGATTTTTATCCAGGGAGGAGCAGTTGTAAAGGCTTCTTTTACTGGCATCTCAAGATTTGCTCAGCACTGGGGAATACATGATGCCTCCCAGGACTCTTATGGACATACTAATATCAGAGTAGAGATCACTGGGTTCAATAAAACTTTGGTAAACCAGATTAATTATACATCTCCCCCAGTCTGTGTTTACCCCCCTTTCTTGTTTATATTCTTTCACGTGATTCATTTGAAGTCTGTTCCAATGATTCTTGATGGATTTCTCAATGTTGGCATGTAACAATAAACACCCATGCCATGGTGCCACGGATCCCACTTTGGGTCCCTGTTCTGGTGGAAACACCCTCCACCTTGAAAGTAAATGGGAGAAATGCCCTAAAGATACATGAAGTACACACTAGATTAGTTGAAAAGTGGAAAATTAGCTGATAAGAGCAACTGTTGTTTGGGCAGTGGTGCTTTATGTCTTTAATCCTATCACTTGGTTGGCAGAGGCCAAGAATGTCTGAGTCTGAGACCAGCTTGGTATACAGAGTGTGTTCCAAGACAGCCAGGTCTACACAGAGAAACCCTCTCTCAAAAAATAAACAAACAAACAAACAAACAACAAGCACCTGTTCTATGAAGAGGACCTGGCACAATGCACCCACATAGTGGCTTACAATTTATGCACAGCTACAGTTTTAGAGAATCACTGCTCTCTTTTAGCCTCTGTAGGCTATAGAGGCATAAGTGAGAGAGAGGGCATGAGCAGACTAGCACAGAAGTGAGAGAGGGCATAGCACATAGGTGAGAGAGAGTTCCTGAGCACTCTAGCACATAAGGGAGAAAAAGGGGCTGGGCATCCAAGCACATAAGTGAGGGAGAGAGGGCCTGCACATCCTAGCACACTCTTGTAATCAAGCTCAGTACTAGGAAGGTTGAGGTGGGAGTTTACCAGGGATTGTAGGGAATCTGGATGTTCTCTTCTGATCTATTAGGACAGCATGGACTGTTCTGTTGTGGGTATGTACATACAGAAAAAGTACACACATTTTAATTTTTATGCACATAAATAAATAACAAAAATTATTACAGTTGAAATTAGCAGTGCCATTTCCAGTACTTTCATGTTACACATTTGTTCATGTTTTTTCAATTCTGCAAATGCTTATCAACCTAGAAACTGGAAATCATTTGTCTTAAAGATGGTAGCTCATTTCCACCTCCTGAGACCTCCCTTCTAATCAATGGTGCCTGGTACTCCATGACAGCATACACAGGGTATATTCAGCCAAAGGGTGAAATCCCTGGATGAGACCTGTTTTCTATATCTGGCATCACAAAGGGTCCTCAGAGACATGTGGGTCTCTCCTGATAACGTTTTATTTATTTGTTTGTTTGTTTGTTTGATTTTGTTTTGTTTTTTATTTTTGTTATTGTTTTGTTTTTTATTTGTTTTATTTTTGTTTTGTTTTTTGTTTTTGTTTTTGTTTTTGTTTGTTTGTTTGTTTGTTTGTTTTTCCCATTGAGCAGACAAGCAAGGAAAGGTGCGGTTGTGAAGGAGTTCACTTCTGAATGACCTGGAAGAGATAACCAGCTCTGATCAGGGTTATTGGACTGTTAAAGGATGTGTGACTGGAGGGAAATCTCAGTCGCAAGAGGCCACTATGTGAGGAAAAACCTCCCGATCTGCATTTCCAAGGCTTCTGAGGGTTAAATGAAGGAGGAAGATCATATTTATTTATTTTTCCTTTTTTTTTAACTAAGAAGACATTATAGTTTTTAAGAGAAGAATGGCTCTTAAGAAAATAATGGTGATTCCAAAGAAAGATTACTTATTACTTTTGGACTTTGATGATGAAGAAGATGACATAAATATTTCGGAGGAGTCTCTTTCTGAAGGTTACTGCATATTCAGTGTTGGGTATTAATTGTGTGTTGTGCAGTTCACTAGACTTTTACCTAGTCACCTGAAATGGAAGAAGTCTTTTCTCAGAGATTTTATATAGTTCATTTGAAATTTTACCTATCTATCTATATCTATATATTCCTATACCCGAGTTTTAGCAACACATATAACTACTCTTGACATTGTAGTCAGAATATGTTGATAAAAAATAACTTGTTATGATTTTGCCACCGGAAAATACCTGAACATTGTTCCAATAATATGTTTGCAAAACTTGAATTTATTTCAAGAACATTACAAATAATTTATTTCATTCTTTTTTTTTATTATTTATTTTCTTTTTTTCTTTTTTTTACATTTCAAATGTTATTCCCTTTTCTGTTTTCCCCTCAAAAAATCCCAGTCCTCTCCCCTCTATCCCTGCTTTCCAACACACCTACTCCCAATTCCTGGCCCAGGCATTCCCAAAACTTGGTCATAGGAACTTTACAAGAACAAGTGTCTCTCCTCCCATTGATGACATACTAGTCCATCCTCTGCTACATATGCAGCTGTAGGCATAAGTCACAACTTATGTTTACTTTGATTGGAGATTTAATCTCAGGGAACTCTGGGAGTACTTGTTAGTTGTTTTTCCTCATAGAATGTTCCTTGTGTACTTTCTCTAGCTCCATAATTAGGGACCCCGTGCTCAGTCCAATGGATTTCTTTGAGCATCCACTTCTGTATTTGTCAGGAAATGGCAGATCGTCTCAGGAGACAACTATATCAGTCTCCTGTCCCTAAGCTCTTGTTTGGCTTTTCAACAGTATCTGGGTTTGGTGGTTGTTTATGGTATGGATCACAGAATGAAGCAGTGTCTGGATTCCTTCAGTCTTATTTCCAAACTTTTTCTCTGTAACTCTTTCCATGGATCTTTTGTTCCCAATTCTAAGAAGGAACGACATATCCACACTTTGGTCTTCCTTCTTGTTGAGTTTCATGGGTTTTGCAAATTTTACCTTGTTTTTTTCTGAGCTTCAAGGATAACATCCACTTATCAGTGAGTATATATCATGTGCTTTCTTTTGTGATTGAGTTATCTCACTTAGGAACATATCATCCAGATCCATCCATTTGTCTAAGAATTTCATGAATTCATTGATTTTAATAGTGATGTAGTATTTCATTATGTAAATGTACTATATTTTCTGTATTCATTCCTCTGAAGACAGGCATCAGGTTTATTTTCAGCTTCTTGCTATTATAAATAAGTTTGCTATGAACATAGTGATGCATGTATCCTTATTACAAGTTGGAATATCTTCTGGATATATGCCAAGGAGGACTATTGCTGGATCTTCAGTAGAACTATTACCACTTTTCCGAGGAAACCCCATCTGCTTTCCAGAGTGGTAGTACCAACTTGCAATTCCACAAGCAATGGAGGAGTGTTCCTACTTCATCACATACCCACCAGCAACTATTGTCATCTGAGTTTTAGATCTTAGCCATTCTGACTCTGTGAGGTGGAATCTTAGGGTTATTTTGACTTTCTGTTCCCTGATGATTAAGGATTTTGAACATTTATGAGGTGATTCTCAGCCATTCAGTGTTTCTTAATTTAGAATTCTTTGTTTAGAACCGTCCCCATTTTTTAAAATAGTGTTATCTGATTTTCTGGAATCCAGCTTCTTGAGTTCTTTGTATATATTGAATATTAGTCCCTTATCTGATTTAGCATTGATAAAGACTTTTTCCCCGATTTGTTCTAATGATAGTGCCCCTTGCCTTACAGAAGTTTTGCAATTTTTGAGGTCCCATTTGTCTATTTTTAATCTTATAATAACAGCCATTGCTGTTTTGTTCAGGAATATTCCCCATTTAACCTTGTCTTCGAGGCTCTTCCACACTTTCTCCTCTATAAGTTTCAGTGTCTCTGGTTTTATGTGCAGTTCCTTGATCCAATTAGACTTGAGCATTGTACAAGGAGATGAGAACAGATCAATTTGCTTTCCTCAATATGCTAACTGCCAGTTGAGCCAGCACCATTTTTTGAAAATGCCATTTTCTTTCCACTGGGTGGTTTTATCTCCTTTGTAAAAGATCAAGTGACCACATGAGTTTGGGTTCATTTCTCTGTCTTCAGTTCTGTTCCATTTATCTACCTGTCTAACACTATTCCTGTACCATGAAGTTTTTATCATAATTGCTCTGTAGTACAGCTTGAGGTCAGGCATGGTGATTACAAAAGACATTCTTCTATTGTTGAGTATAGTTTTGGATATAGTAGGTTTTTTTTTTTCAAGATGAATTTGCAAATTGCCCTTTCTAACTCAGTGAAGAAATGAGTTGGAGTTTTGATGGTGATTGCAATGCATATCAGATTGCTTTTTGAAAGATAGCCATTTTTACTATATTAATCCTGCCAAATCATTAGCATGGGAGATTTTACCATCTTCAGAGATCTTCTTTGATTTCTTTCTTGAAGAATCTTGAAGTGTTTATCATACATATATTTCACTTTCTCAGAGTCACACCAAGGAATTTTATATTATTTGTGACTACTATGAAGCACGTTTTTTCCTAATTTCTTTCTCATACTATGTGTCTTTTCTGCAGAGAAATTCCACTGTTATGTTTAAATTTATTCTAAATTCAGCTCCTAAGCTGAAAATGTGTATCAGGATTAGGTTTTCTCTGTTGTAATTTTTGGGGTCATATATACATGCTATCATATCTTCTGGAAATAGAGAAATTTTGACTTCTTCCTTTCCAATTTGTATTCATCTGTTTTCGTTTTGTTTTGTTTTGTTTTGTTTTGTTTTTGTTGTTGTTGTTTTGTTTTGTTTTATTTTGTTTTGTTTTGTTTTGTTTTTTTGTGTAATTGCTCTGGCTAGTATTTCAAGTATTCTATTAAATAGGTAGGGAGAAAGTGGGCAGCCTTGTCCAGTCCCAGATTTTAGTTGGATTCCTTCTGGTTTCTGACCATTTAGATTAAAGTTAAATCCTGGGCCTTCTTTTCTTTTCTTTTTTTTTCTTTTCTTTTCTTCTCCTTCTTTTTATTTTTTTTTAGGTGTATGCCTTGAATTCCTGGTCTTTCCTGGACTTATTATGAATGGCCATTGTATTTATCCAACTATTTGCTCAGCATCTAATCGAATAATCATGGGGTTTTTGTACTTGAGTTTTTTTGTTTTGTTTTTGTTTTTGTTTTTGTTTTTTCTATAATGGATTTAATTGATGGATTTTCGATATTAAACTCTCCCTGAATCATAAGAAGGAGGCCAACTAGGTCATGATGGTTTATCCTTTTGATGTATTCTCGGACGCGTTTTGAAAGGATTTTATTTAGTATTTTTGCATCGATATTCATAATGGAAATTGGAATAAAGTTTCCTTTCTCCATTAGGTTTTGTATAGTTGTAATCTTGCTTCATAGAACATATTAAATAGTGTTCCTTCTCTTTTAATTTTGCATAATAGTTTGAGGAGTATTGGTATTAGGTCTCCATGAATATCTGATAGAATTCTGAACTAAACCCATCAGACCCTGGGCTTATTTTTGGTTGGGAGACTATTAACGATTGCTTCTAATTATTTAGGGGTGTTATGACCCACACTACAGTCTTGCCAGAAAGAATGCCCACAGGACACTCGGATCCTTCTGCAGTAAAGCTTTAAGGCATCTCGAGAGATAGATGATCAGCTTCAGGACAAGAGACCCAGAGAGCAGAAAACCCCTCCCTTATATAGGCTGTGAAGACAGTTAGAAGTATGGTTGGAGACGTGCACCACCGGAATTGTCTGCCCACCATCAGCCTGATGATGCCATTGGAGAGACAGGGCTCAGGTAATGGAAAGATACCCCGATGCCTGTGCACACTCACCAAGAGCAATAGGGACAATGGTGTTGTGAGCACCATCTTGTAATGGTGGCCGTGAGGACGGCTCCTCACATCTCACCCTTTTTTTTATGTTAGAAGCAACAGGCCACACAGTATGGAGAGTGGAGATAGAGGTCAAATTCCGAGTGTGCAAGCATAGGGGCCTTACACAAAACCTCCTCCCAGGCTCGTCACCCAGAGGGGTCTTGGTCAGCTCCCCTGTCGTTTTTCCTGGGGGAAGGACACTAGGACACTCAACCTTCTTGAAAGATGACATATCTCCCAGAAAGAAGCTCAAATTACACCACAACGCCATTCCAGTGCAGTGCTTAGCTCCAAAACTCTCCTGGGCTGTTAAAGCACACCCGCTCCAACCCATGCAGCAAGACTCGCCTCAGGGTTTTGTGGAGCTGGATGTCCAGCAACCTTATTGCTTGAGCATCATCGATATTCATATATTGGGGGAAACACCCTGCTCCAAAGCAACAAGTGCCTGGGTTACTACCATCCTGTCCCTCCTTGTTTGGGATTTAAGTTTGCAGATCATCCATAGTAGGAGCAGTACTCCACTGTACACAGCCACGCCAAACAAACCACCCCCACCCATTGCTTGAAGTAGGAGAATGCTGCAGAAATCCAGGTAGAAAATCCTTCCATCAATGACAGGTCAAGACATGTCGAATCGACTTATAAGATGGTGATCCTCAGCTCCCGGAGTGTCTGTTCAAATTCTATGGTCCAATTCTGTAACAAATAACAAGACAAAGCCTTTTACAGGTTAGCTGCTCTTGTAAAATTCTGAAATTGTAGTAAGGTGATACAGACCCTAGGCAGCTTATGTTTGCAACCCAGCTGAGGCATTTGCCAAAGAATATACACCTGCTCTTGGACCAGATCGATCCGTTGGTTTACCAACATGAGGCCTCTCTGTATCTGGGAGTTGGCCATGGTCTGGCTGTTCAGGGCCAATGTCACTCTTGCCGAAAGGTCATTTTATAGTTTGTGTTGTCTGAACCGTAGCAGACAAGGCAAGGGCCGAAACAGTGACAGAGGCAGCTATTGCTGCTATTGCTACCAAGCCAACTATAATAGCAGAGATTCCAAAATCTCTCTTTTCTCTAAAAAAGCTTAAATTCTAGAGGCTTCCACAGGAACTGGAACAAATCTAGGCACATGAGTAACCAAAGCAAAGGGATACTTAGTAGCATCCCAACACAGGGTATAGAAACTTTAATTAAGCAAACAATCTAACTCTAATTGATTATTATTTAAACTTTTATTACTTACCACCCACAGAAAGGGGGCCAAACACAAACCGGGGTGACAGTATAATTCACCCTTTTAAATGCTTTATATTTAGTATTAGAGGAGGAGTGATCGAATGACCCCAAACCAGCACTCAAAGTGCCCTACCACTCAAAACCCATTTGGCCTTTTTCACTATATCCACCTTCAATCATGGCCATAGGTGAAAGATCGGTACAGCTCTCATTAACCCCACTAAGTAACCATTGATCAAAAGGGTTAGCATCTGCCCGATCAGAATCCATGAAGTTAAAATCATGTCCAGCAAGGATTTCATTAATCTCTACACTTACATGTGGGGAAAAGGAAAAAAAAAATCCTTCAACCACCCAAAAAGTTTTTCTGGCCTGGCACCCAGTCCAAGGAAGCATGGAGTCCTCCGAGGATCTTCCTTTACAAAAGGGTGCCATTCTGGGTTGCTGGGGCAGTGCTTTCCTGGATTTATGACTAGGCCTCCAGCCTTGGATTATCAAGGCATTGGCTATTATTTCAGAGTGGGTTCCCCAAGCAGCTGCTTTCAACCAGGCCACTGATTGATTTTATAAGGATATACACTGGCGTTGGTCTTTCAATTCAGAGATCATTACAAAGCACAGGCTTCCTTTGAGGGAGAAGTTCTGTTTTCCATCAGAACCTGAATTTGTCCATCTAATGGTAAAAAGGCAAGTCCCAGCTCCCTATCAGTAGTAAAGAAATGTGGAAAAACTTGTGCACTGTGCATGACAGGCATGAACAGAATGCTAGACATAATACCCCAACACAATTCCCCCGATATACTAGGAACCATGATCTCCAGTAGAAGGGTCATTATCCATCGTTGTTTCCAGAATTCCCTCTTTTGTCCACATCTTCTGAAGGGGAGATCCTTCAGATGAGGCATTCTGGAACCCAAAGGGGATTGTCTTCTTCCTGTGGAAAGACACAAATAACTCCTTTGGATCTTATTAAAATAGGATGCAGGCCTCTACATTTTCCAGTTAAGACAACTTTCCATTTGATCATTTCTCTAGATCTGTTTGGTTCTGAACAGTGATGATCAGCTGCAGTGTGGCCTTGCTCATCAATATTCAAAAAATTAAGAGTAAAGAGTACCATGGAGATGTCCACTCTCAGTGTTAAGGGTAAGAGCCTCATCAACTCACCCTTTCTTTTTGATAAGGTAAGTTTTAACAGTGTGGTGGGAACGTTCCACAATGTCTTGTCCCTGTATGGCAAACCAGTTAAATAAGTTACATTCCTCTGTAGACAGAATTGTTGAAAATTTTGAGATGTGTAGTCCAGTCCATTATCTGTTCTAAGAAATTTGGTTTGTCCCCAAGCACTCCAAGCTTCAAGGCAAAGTTGAATGACATGTGTGGCTTTTTCTTAGTAGAGGATCAGTTTTACTGCCCTCTTTTCTCTCTCCCCTTCCTTCTGAATCCCTGGGAGGGCCCTTTTTCTTTGACATGTCTTTCTTTTTTCGAGCTCCCATTCTCTCATTCTGTTAGGTTTCTGACATACTGTCCTGAACCTTTTCTAGTATTCCCTGTCCCTCCACATTGGCTGTTTGGCAGGTTTCATCCTCTAGACAGTTTTATATCAGCTTGCAAATGCCTTGGTGCCCAGGCGTAAGTCTCCCTCTTCATGCTTAAGGTCAAGGTCACTTCCTAGCTTACTACATAAGGCTACAGTTAGAGACCCCGAACAAGAATACCAGGGAGAAATGCGATCCACTTCCTTAACAAAGTTCTGCAGTGTACTGGAGGCAACCTGCCTGTAATGCAGTGATCACTGACTGTGAGGAGGCCATGATAGAGTGAGTCCCTGCTACGATCTACACCCCATTTATAGTACTCCTTAAGCAAAGCGAAAGTAAACACAGTGCTCTGTTCCCTTGTCTACGGAAGGCTTAGAAGATACCTCAGTGCTGCCACTTATCTACGTCGGACTGACAACACCTCATTTTTCAGCACCAGCCTCGATGGACCTCAAATTTCAGCACCAGCCTCAATGGACAGAATAAGAAACAGAATGAGGGCCAGGGCAACCAAGAATAGAGCTTCTACTGCCCCTTCCTAGGGTGCATCTAGATTAAGACCGAAATCAATAGGGATAAGAGGGTCACGATGAGACATACCTCTCCAAACTTACCTTTTCCCTGAAGTTCTGAATCCACCCCATTTCCAGGGGTTTTCCTCAATGCCAGCGATGTTGATCCTGGCTTTATGGCACCGGATGACCTGCGCTACCATCTCGCCAGCAAGAACACATGCAGGACACTCAGATCTTTCTGCAGTAAAGCTTTAATACATCTCCAGAGATAGATGAACAGCTTCAAGACAGGAGACCCAGAGAGCAGAAAACCCCTCCCTTATATAGGTTGCAAAGTATGGTTAGAAATACGGTTGGAGACGTGAATCACCGGAATTGTCTGCCCACCATCAGCCTGATGACGCCATTGGAGTGGCAGGGCTCAGGTAATGGAACGATACCCTGACGCATGAGCGTACTCACCATGAGCAATGTTGACAATGGTGTTGTCAGCACCATCTTGTATTGGTGACCGTGAGGGCGGCTCCTCACAGTGGTAGAAGTAATTGCAGGGTTTCTCTGATCCTGATTTAAATTTGGTACCTGATATCTGTCTAGATAAGTGTCCATTTTATCCAGACTTTCAAGTTTTGTTGAGTACAGCCTTGAATAGTAGGATCTGATGATATTTAAAATTTACTAAATTTCTGGTGTTATTTCTCACTTTTCATTTCTGATTTTGCTAAATTGGATGCTGTCCTTGTGTTCTTTATTTAGTCTGTCTAATGGTTTATCTATCTTGTTGATTTTCTCAAAGAAAAAGCTCCCAGTTTGTTTGATTATTTTTGTATTGTTCCTTTGTTTCCACTTGGTTGATTTTAGCACTGAGTTTGATTATTTCCTGACTTCAACTCCTTTTGGGTGAATTTGCTTCCTTTTGTTCTATAGTGTTAAGGTGTGATGTCAACCTACTCCTATATCCTCTCTCCGGTTTTTTTTAGAGGCATTCAGAGAGAGCTATGAGTGTTCCTCTTAGGGCTATTTTCATTGTGTTCCATTACTTGCAGTATGTTGTAGCTACATTTTCATTAAACTCTGAAAAGTCTTTAATTTAGTTCTATATTTCTTCCTTGACTGTTTTGTCACTGACTAGATTGTTGTACACATTCCACGTGTATGTGCGTTTTCAATTATTTATATTATTGTTGAAGTTAGTCTGTGGTGATCTGATAGGAAGCAGAAAATTATTTCAATAATTTTATATCTGTTGAGGCATGTTATGTGACTGAGTGTATGGTCAATTTTGGAGAAGGCATCGTGAAGTCCTGAGAAGAAGGGACATTCGTTTGTTTTAGGATAAAATGTTCTATAGATATCACCTAAACGTATTTGCTTCATAAATTCTGCAAGTTTCACCATGTATCTTTTTAGTTTTAGTTTCCAGGATCTGTCCATTAATGAGGGAGGGGTGTTGAAGTCTTCCAATATTATTGTGTGTGGTACAATGTGAGTTTTGAGCTTTACTAAAGTTTCTTTTATGAATGTGGATGTCATTGCATTTGGAGTATATATGTTTAGATTTGGGAGTCCATCTTGGTAAATATTAACTTTAATGAATATGACATTTCCCGCCTTGCCTATTTTAATAACTTTTGGTTGAAAGTCAATTTTATTTGATATTAGAATGGCTGCTCCACCTTATTTCTTCGGATCATTTGCTTGGAAAGTTCTTTTCCAGCCTTTTAGTCTGAGGTAATTTCTGACTTTGTCCTTGGTGTTTGTTTTTGGTATGCTGAATATTGCTTACACATCCATTTTTTTATTCTATGCCTTTTTACTGGTGAACTGAGTCCACTGATATTAAGAGATCCTAAGAAAAGTCCTTGTTGCTTTTTGTTATTTTTGTTATTAGAGTTGGAATTTTGTTCATGTAGCTATCTTCTTTTAGGTTTCCTTCACCTTTAATTTCTTCTTTTTTCTCGAGTGTAATTTCCCTCTTTATATTGAAATTGTCCCTTTATTATCGTTTGATGTGCTGGATGCATTGGAAGATATTGTGTAAATATTGTTTTGTCACAGAATACCTTGTTTTCCCAAGCTATGTTAAAAGAGTTTTGCTTCATGTCTTGGCTGGCATTTCTGCTCTCTTACATTCTGTATGACTTCAGCCCTAGATTTTCTCCTTTCATAGTCTCAGGGGAGAAGTTATGTGTAATCCTGATAGATCTTGCTTTATATATTACTTGACCATTTTCCCTTACTGCTTTTAATATTCTTTCTTTGTTTTGTGCATTTGGTGTTTTGACTATTATATGATGGCAGAAATTATTTTTTTTCCGGTCCAAATAATTTGGCGTTCTGTAGTCTCCTTGTTTATTCATGAGCATATCTTTCTTTAAGTTAGGGATTTTTTTTCCATAATATTGGTAAAAATATTCACTAGCCCTATAATTTGGAAACCTTACTTCTTATCTATGCCTATACTGGATTTCATGTACGTAATTATGTCATTTCTAAAAGCTGTTTCAAAAATTCACCTGGGCAGTATTTCCTGAGAAATTCAAATCATTAATACTTTATTCCCTTTTACTAATATAGCATATTATGTTTCCATTTTCTGTTGTCCATATAGTACAGAGCCCAGCATTTGACAAAGATGAGAATATATCACCTCAGGTAGAAACAGATGAAGATACGGTGTAATATTTTCAATTTTTTCCCATTTCAATAGAGTACTTCAAAAGTGGTGTTTGTGATCCCTTGACTGGAGAAGTAGATTCAGGAAAAAGAGTAATTCAGGGTCAGATGCTCTTATATGTGTAGTTCAAGACCAGATTGTGGTCCTTTAGACCTTGTGATCACAAAAACATAGCAACTAGTACAATACAACCACCTGCATGAGATGTTCCCAGATATACACACAAAGAAAAGGAGAACCATTATAAAAATAATAGAAGAACCATTTGGGAAGAAGAAGGATCTCAGCAATGGTAGTACAGTTATGAAGAAGTGCTGTGAGGTGTAAATGTATGAATTGTTTAAAGTAAATATTACAAGTTTTTTTTTGGAATTCTACCATGTATTTTATATGGATATGACATATGGTTCAAATCAAATATTATATATTCATTAAAAATAATTAAAATAATTTTCTGTGTAAAGTTTTGTGTGTGGTAGAAAAAATGTCCTATGGTGAGACTCCAACTTAAAGTGTATCTCGCAAGAAGGTAAATCCCCTAGACGTTTTCCAAGCTTGTTTTCCCTGATCTCTGAAAATACAGCTAGGAAGAAGCTCTTTGTTCTCTATAGCCAGCAAAAAGGCTTTTTGTTTCTATACTTTTCAACCAGAGATGCCTGCCTTCCTGTGCCAAGGACAA
The DNA here is from genome assembly GCF_000001635.26 of Mus musculus. Classification (NCBI taxonomy): domain Eukaryota; kingdom Metazoa; phylum Chordata; class Mammalia; order Rodentia; family Muridae; genus Mus; species Mus musculus. Next base: position 63,131,609 of record NC_000087.7, on the reverse strand, counting down.
GGAGATAAAAATTTAGAAAGGACTCATGCCCCACTCCTGCCTTGTAAATTTCACCAAGAACATCAGGAAGAGAAGAACTCCCTTGCCCACATTTCCCAACTCCTCCCAACTCTCCTCCCAACTCCTCCCAATTCCCCAGCTAGCTGCTAAAAGCCCCTTACTGTCACAGCTCGGTGTCAAACTCCCCTGCCCTGCTAGGCAGAGTGACTTTGTCCTCAGCCAGCTAATAGTAAAACCTCTTGCAGTTTGCTTCAGTTGTGGTTTTCTCTTGGGTCATTTGGGTGCTGGCCAGCTCATCCCGGGACTTGAGAGGAGGCCCAGCTTCTGAGGTCTTACATTTGGGGGCTTCTCCACCATGATTTGTGGCCTACCCCAATTCTCAGAGACCCTGCTTGGAGGTAGGATTCTATCTTTGTCTGTATCTTTGTCTCTATCTATTTCTATAACTTTCCTCTATCTTTGTCTCTATTTTTTTGTGCCAGCTCTGTTTGAATTCACTATTCTCCGTTTGCAGTTGTAAATGCTCGTGAGAGCAACGAACTCCCTTTTTCAGATGGAAAAGGGTTACTGACAGACATGTCAGGAGAAACCGGCTGCCACCCTTTGGGACATCCCAGGAGTTCTGAGGGAGTTCTAGGGATACCTGGAGATCTCCTATCAGTGTGCCAAGTGAGAGTGTGCTCACTCGGCTGTCTGTTTCTGTTACTGGGTGCCAAGTGAGTGTGTGCTTTCTTGGCCATCTTATTGGGGCCTGGTCTTGGTTATTGTAATCTTTTTTGTGTATATGTTTTTTTTTTCCCTGTATGTGACTCTGATGATGGGACCGACTATTATCATGCCCCTTGGACTGACCCTTGATCACTCGACTGAAATTAAGACTAACACTCACATTCTCTCTGTGTATGTCTGAAATCGATTTTAGAGAACTTTCTGATCTACAGAATGGCCAGCTTTGATGATAGTTGGCCACTAGAGGGCACTCTTTGTTTGGTTCTGTTTTCAGCTCTTAAAGTTGTTTTACAGAGGGGACCAGGTTCTCAGCCAGATTACGTGCCCTACATTCTCATCTAGAAAAATTTAGCACAGGATCCCCCCTCTCCCATCCTGTTTAAAGCCTTGGGTTAAAAAGAATAATCCAGGCTCCCCAGTCCTGTCCCTCTGCCACCCAGAGGTGAAAAAAAAAAGTTAAAACTGGCACAGGTTGAACTGCAGCCCTCGGTTTCTCCCAAGATCTATCCAGAGTTAGAAGAACCTCCAAAATGGCATAGCACCCCACCCCCATATTCCCAACTGGTCCCCTCCAAGAACTCTCAACAGGGTGCCACTAGATATTTGGGGAGGGACCAGTTGCTAAAGCCCAAGGCCAGCGAGCTCGAAGCCCAGAGTGACCAGATTCAACCATTGCACTGCCTTTATGTACTTATGACCCTCCTCCAGCAGGCCCCAGACAACTGCTGACCCTTCAGTAATGGCCCTTTTCCTCCTCTGAACTCTATAACTGGAAGGCTAATCACACCTCCCTTCTTTGAAAACCCCTCTAGCCTGCTAATCTAATGGAATCTCTCATATTCTCTCTTCAGCCTACTTGGGATGACTGTCAGCAGCTACTGATTCTTTCACCACAGAGGAGAAGGAGAGGATTCTGAGAGGAAAGAAAGAGCATGCTGGGGGCCAATTGACTACCAATAAAACTTCTGAATGAAATGGATGCAGCCTTCCCTCTGACATGTCCTGACAGGACTGACCATATGGAGCAATTGACAATTTTCTGCTGGGCTCTGATAATAGGACTGAAAGGAGCTGGCAGTTGCCCCACCAATTTGGCCAAGGTAAGAGAGATCCTACAAGAGAAAAAGGAGCCCCCAGCAGTGTTTTTAGAATACCTCTGAAAGGTATAGAGGTGTTACACTACCTTTGACCCTACTTCGGCGTGCCAGCAGGTGACAGGTGTCATGGCTTCCATTGGGCAGTATTCTTCTGACATTAGGAAAAGGTTACAGCGTCTAGAGAGTCCGAAAACATTATCTTTACAACATCTGTTTAAGGAGTCAGAGAAATTGTACCATAAGAGAGAGAGTGACAGGTCAGCACCAGGGTATATTGTGCTCTGAGTCTGCAGACACGCTTAAGGTCCCCAAAAGACCCTAAATGGGATCATAAGACCTCTGGTGAACGGAACACAACCTCTGCTCCAATCCAATCTCACAGGTTCTGAGACTGCATTAATTAGGGAAGCAGAAAAACTGGCCTGACAATGGTCACAAGTCCCTCTGGTCTGTGCCAGCACCTGGCCAACTTGTTGGACAGAGTCTGAGGACAGCCCCAAGGTCCTCACAGAAACATCCACGAGATCTTAAGACCTTTGTGAATGGAAAACCACTTCTGCTCCAATCCTATCATGCAGGACCTGAGACTGCATTCATTAGGGAAGCAGATAAACCGGCCTGACCAGGGTCACAAGTCCCTTCCAATCCATTACAGCACCGGGCACCTTGGGGACAGAGTCTGTGGACAACCCAAAGGTCCCCACAGGACTCTCCATGGGATCTTAGTACCTCTAGTGAGTGGATTACAACATCTGCCAGGAGGAAGGTTCGAACACCAGATATCTGGGACCCTTCTCTGCAAGAGGAGATCTTGCCTGCAGAGAGTACTCTGAACACTCAAACTCAGGAGAAAACTAGTCTCCGAAGTCTGCTGATAGAGGCTAACATAATCACCTGACCATCGTTATGGCAACTATTAGAAAACAAAGCATTTAATTGGAGGCTTTGTTACATTTTCAGAAGATTGGTCAATCATCATGGGAGGTACCCCATCACTGGAGCAATAGAGAACTATTGATCCTTAGGCAAAGAGAGAGATTCCGCCATTGTATTGGCTTCTTGAAAACTCAAACTCATCCTTGTTGATACACCTATCCTCCAATGAAGCCACACCTTCTCGTATTCCTTCTAATCTTTAAACTCACTGCCACTTCCTGGTAATGAAATATTCATATAAATGTGTCTATAGGGTATTTATTATTCAAACCACCAATTTTCCCATGGCTCGATCAGCTATTTTTTTTAAATATAACCTAAAGGGCTCCCATTTATTAAGGACTACTTATGAGCTTAGCCACAGTGATGGGCCCTCCCACATCAATCATTAGACTAGAAAATAACCCATAGACTTACCTAATGACTAAGTGATTGGAGACAGATGTTCAATTGTTCTCTCTTCTCAGGTAACTGTAGATTGTCAAGATGGGAAAAAAATAATGTTCCATCACAGTAATGTTTAACTTACTCCATAACCTACACAAACATTACTCAACATCATCTATTGCATTCTGCCCCTGCATAGACACACTTCCATGTATGGCATAAGTGAAGGGTGACTACCTCCATCAGCAAGGATACTCAATAATATGTGACATGAACTGAATATTTCCTATAGCCTCACAACCCCCACATTCTACTGTGTGTTACACTTATTGGGGGACTTGCTAATCTGTCCAATATCCTGCCACCAAAGCTATGACAAAAAAAAATCCTCATCATAAAATCATTTAATGATTTTAACACATTTTCACCTCCGTTCCATTTTCCCATCATTTTCTGCTACTTCATATGATATTGCAATCTATTAAAATATAGTAGTGAATACAGCGAAAGGACCAGTGTGTGAAGCAGCAAATTTCTTTATTTCTCAGACAACAGATACAGTGCCAGAATCTTCCAGGTACAACTGCTTGGTAACTTTGTGTCTAATGTTAGCATGATTCTTCCAGAAAAAAGCTTAAAGAATTAAACCATGGTTACTCTGGACCAGACAAGTCAGTATCACTAGTGAAAAACATTCATGTAAATCATTTTCATCACTGTTACAATGTGCCTTAGCAGCAAGGAAAACAGGTCCATGGTCACAAGAGTATGAAAGAGGCATCAAGGAGCACAGTTGTCCAACTTATTAGCAGCCAGTAAGCATCAACACAGGAAGCGACCAAAGACAATAAATACCTTCCAAGACATGTTCCCAATGACCATGTTCCTTTACAAGTGTCTCACCCCTTCAATGCACACCCATCAATCAATTAACTCATTGATTAAAGCCCTCAGGGTCCAATCACTTTTCAGATTGTATATATTGTTCTACCTTTGAACATTGTACTTCGGAACAAAATCTTCATCAAAGACCCACGACTGACATTGCAAACCCATTTCACCACCGAATTCTTTATGTTACAAAATGTGATAGGATCTATCTGTCTCTTTAAGGGTATCTCTGTCTAGCAGTTACAAATCAGAACGTCCAGGCCAACAGAATCATCACCACCATGAGCTTTTTTTTTTTTTTTTTTTTTTTAATATGAGTTCAAGAAGAAGGAAAATGCAATGCAAGTTAAGGGTCTTGATCCCTTATCCATCCATCTTAAAGCCATAGGGTGGACCCAGAAGTTTAGGTCAAAATTGTAAATTTCACCTATACTACAAACAACTGTGATGATTTCTAGCCATCTCCAGTTTCAGTGTGGTATTTAGTCCCACCATCTACATCAAGGCATATTGCCTAATGTGAAATAATGCCAGCTGTTTATTGCAAAAACCACTATGTGTTGACTTGGATGTAAAATGAGACATCTATAATATAGATACACTTGTACACGTACACATACTCACAGAAAGAGGCAAGAAGTAGAGGAGCTGAATCTTAGGATCCCTCAATGAAGAGATAGTGGAAATCTTGTAAGGCAGAGAGGTCATTGAGACACTGTATGTCTCTATCTGCACAAAATCAGGCCAGTCTGCCTTCCATCAATGAGTTGTAGGTTCTCACTATCCATCATCCCCATTTGAGAAGGTATGGACAGTTAATGAAAGATGGAGAGTCAGTTTTCATCAAAGGTATGCCCTTTGAAGGTTATAGGTTGGCCAGGCACTACTGGTAGCCCCATATCCAAGATTTTATGGGCAACACAATTGATTTGAATGGGTTTTATCAAAAGGGAGAAAAGGAGACATGAATTTGGAAGGAGGATTTAGGTGGAAATGGATCTGGTTTTGGTTCGGGAGGAGTTATTAAGAGAACTGGAAAGTAAATTCCATCAAAATATATTGTATGAATTTCTCAAGTTATTAATGAATGTAGTTCTTAATATACAATATCTGTACTGAACCTATACAGACGACTTATATTTCCATCTCCTAAATAACAAACCCTTGTATAGCAGTTTCATTACATTAAGGGCAAAAGTAATCCAGAGATTATTTAAAATAAAGAAGGATCAGAGGTGATGGCCCAGGGGTAAATTCATGTGTGTGTTCATTTACTTACAACACCAGTGCTTAGGATTTTTAGAGGGGCAGAGACAGGAAGATGAATATGACTTCCCGAAAGCCAGTCTCAATATTAGCTCAGCAGGAAACCCTATCAAAAGCAGATAAATTAGGGAGTGAAGGAGCAAATCATACTATGCCCTTCCCTAGCCTCTGAACTTACCTGTACAGATCTGTGTGCAGAAACACATGAATATAATTAAAATATACAAGAGCTTATCTTGCATAGCTTATATGCAGTGTTTTGTTATCTTAGCCTAGAGTCCTGAGGACTTTATATCATTACAGTTCCTGAAGCAAACTCCCCAGATATAGTGGATGGGTATATCTTGTTACTATGCAAAGAGACCTCAGTTAAATGTGTGTGTCAGTGACTCCAAAACACCTTTCCTTCTCTACCTTCCTTTATATGGCACAGAACGACCTGTAAATTATTAAAATATGAAAACAAAGCTTTTTCACGAATTTAGGCTTGTGTTAAAATAATATTTATAACATTTTATTGAATGGAACAGAAATCTTCAGCTCCCAGAAGAAATACAGTGAATCCTGTAGGCTTCTGTTTTGTCCCATTATGAAAAAAATTAATTGCAAATCGACAGTTCCCACACTTTTAAGTAAATCAGGATGAAGGGATATGTTTCCATACAAGTAAGTAATGCCAAAGTGATTAATCAAGTAGAAATGTGGCAGGGTTAGGATGCCTTTGGCTGATGTGACAATGATGACTGATTAGTCTCTTGTTATGCAAATAACCCTAACCTCTAAGAAAAGAAAAGTAATGATATAAAATATTCCAAGAAGTGGTATGGAAAATTATTACTTGATTACAATTTCTTTTACATACTTTATTAGTTTGAATAATTGTGGCTCACAGAAGATCAAATATTCAAAGGAGTTATTTTTCCAGGTGGTGGGACGTTTAGAAAGAATTAGGATTTGTGTTTTCATTAAAAGTGATTTGGCACTGGGCTTGAAATATCAAACAACCATTGAAATATCAAAAACTCTCTCTCATTCTCTCTCTCTCTCTCTCTCTTTCTCTCTCTATTTCTCTCTCTCTTTCTCTCTCTCTCTCTGTCACTCTCTCTCATTCTCTCTCATGTTTTAAGCCATTCATCAAGTGGTTGACATCTAGTATTAATCCATTGCGTGTTAATTATACACAGTAAGGCAATCAACATTTATGATATGGATGTGAAATGGTCCTTCTTGCTTTTTTTTTTTTTTTTTAGTTAACTCAACCTGGGAATATAGAACCTCAGATAAAGAACTGCCTCCATCACATTGGCCAGTTGCCACACCTTTAAGGAAGGATCTTTCTTGGATGGCTGTTGTTGAAGGGTCTAGCCCACTATGGGTAGTGTCATCATCTATGAAAAGGATATACAAAGTGTGGTGGTGACCGTGGAAGGGCCAGAAATTGATGTTTCTGGAAGAACTGAAGATCTATATGGCATGAAAAATTAAAGTGCCCGCTAATTTGTAAGTAAATTCCATACTTACCAGCGTACAATATTTTGTCTACCCATAATTCAAAAGTAAAATTATCGAATATATTTCACCCTGTTTTACTGCATTTAATCTATGAAATTACTTGTAACCAGAAATACTGAAAAAATTTAAAGGCCTTTAAAACATGACTGGTTGATATTGGGTTTGTTTAACTTTATCACAACTTTGAAGGCAGGACCAAGAGCTAGATTGTCTTCTCATTTACAAAGAATCCATGATTCAAGGTTGCAACTGGCTTCAATACAAGGTACTTAACACTGTAAAATTTCTGCTTTGTTTGAATAAAATAGTAATTGCTCTAACTTTGGGTTTTCATAAACAGAATTTTGATGTGCTATCCAGTGTGCTGCCTTAAAGAGTCTGGCACCATTTCTGACACTAAGAACAGTTGAAAGATAACCAGGGAAAGTTTGGAACAGGGAAAATAACCACCAAGGATGTTGGTGAATCAGAAACTGAAGGCTTTCACAGGAGGAAAATAATAACAAAAGCAAAACAAAGCAATCAACAAACAAATAAACAGAAACCCAACCACCAAAAAAATAAAAACAATACAAGAGTGATTTACTTGGGCAGAATGTGACTCAGGTCATCAGGACATTTCTGCAGGGATTTCATTTTGGATTTCAAAGAGGCCATATGAAAAGGTAAAGCCTAGATGGTTAATGTTTCTGAGTGTAATTAGGGAAGGAACCAGCATGACTGGGGTTCTATGATACGAGCTGAACTAGGTGATGTCACAGAGCACTGGTCATAGATTGCACATCTATTCCACTTAGAGACACTAGTATCCCTAGACGGTGTGTCCACTATTTTCCCAGTGGTGTGTGAAAGGCAGGCCAGCTCCTGAACCCCAACTTGTTCCTCAAGCTTTTGTGCCCTGGTCTGTATCAAAAGACAGAATCTTGACGACTAAGACATTTTCTTTGGGTAAAAACATTTATGAAGTAACTGGGACCATCATAGCTATAGAAAGCTGAAAGTTTTCCCTCCCACACTGAGTAACTGTACATTCTAAATTCTCCCATGTTTGGGGCCAGGGGCATGGCTGATCCAGTTTAGTTGATCTCCTGAATTTATTATCCTTGCTAACAATATCTCCTTCAAAATTCCATCAAAATGCCAAAGCTCTTCTTTGTCCGTATGTATTTTAGAAAATGTTACTTCTAAATGGCTGATATTGGGCCTGGAGCGATGGCTCAGCAGTTAGGAGCACTGACTGCTCTTCCAGAGGTCATGAGTTCAAATCCCAGCAACCACATGGTGGCTCACAACCATACTAATGAGATCTGACACCCTCTTCTGGAATGTCTGAGGACAGCTACAGTGTATTTAGATACAATAATAAAAGAAATCTTAAAAAAAAATGGCTGATATTGCCTGGACTTGTTGAGGCCGGAGTTGCAGTGGCATATAATCACCAAATAATCCTGAGTCTGGGTCAGGTAACACAATACAGAAGGCCAGTGTTGTGCTGTGTCCCTGGGATATTTGTGAATATTGCCACCTATTTGACATCTTGCAGGTACAAGAGAGGGTAGGTAACAACTCTGGCTCATTTTCTTTATTCTGTTCTCTCCTTGATCATTTTGGGTAAAAGGCATACCAACTTCCACATTGACATAGACATGCAAGGAGATGTTCCTCAGAAGAGGCAAATTAGCTCAGGGCTGAAGACATATTCATCTGAGTATGTTATTCTGAGCTGTGGAGAATTACTTGTTATTTTCCCTTTGATAATTTCCTTGTTTCCCTTATTTATTTGTTTGTTGTTGTTGTTGTTGTTGTTGTTTTGTTTGTTTGTTTTTTCTTTGGATGGGTGTTTAATTTTACTTTGAGTGTGTTTGTGTGTAGCTTTGACTGTTAGGAAAATCACTTTGTAGAATAGACTAGCCTTTATCTCACTAAGTTTTGCCTCCCTCTGCCTCTTGAGTACTAGGATTAAAGACTTGGGTTACTACCATCTCCTATTAACTTCAGATTTGATTTTTTGTTTTGTTTTGTTTTGTTTGTTTTTCTTTTTTGTTTTTTGTTTGTTTTGTTTTGTTTTTGTTGGTTTTTTGTTTTAGTTGTTAATGTTGTAGCTGATTTGCAGACATTTTTCCTTTGTCTACCACTGGCTGCCCTGGAACTCACTTTGTAGACCAGGCTGGTCTCTAAGTCAGAAATCTGCCTGACCCTGCCTTCTAAAAGCTGGGATTAAATGAGTGTGCCACCATAGCTAGATTATGATCTACTTATTTTGATCAAATTAAGTTTAGAAGCCCAAACATGTTTATCATAGCCTTCTTGACCTGCTCAAAATTTCCATTAGAGAAGAGCCTTGGTCCAGCATTCTCTCCAACCCTACACCCATTGCCTTTTAGTAACTCATATATATGACAGTAGCAACAGCATTGTGTCTGGTTTAAACAGGCAATATCTTCAATCCAAGGCAATGGGCAAGTATATTTGAACACAGAATGATAGCCACAAGACATCTGCCTGGGTTTGGTATGGTATACCACAGCAAGGCTACAGCCATGTAGAAGAAAATACCTTTGAAGAGGCTTAGCATGTCCTCCCTCATGAAGAAGAGGAGGAGGAAGTCTTCTTCCAACACCCTGAGGAATATTGTCGGCTGCAGAATTTCTCATTGTTGGAAGGAAGGTAATGAGCCTGTCACCCAATGGAAGGCCATAGTTCTAGGTCAACTGCCAACAAACCCTTCTCTTTACTTGGTGAAGTATGATGGAATTGACGGCATCTATGGACAGGAGCTCTACAGTGATGACAGGATTTTAAACCTTAAGGTTTTGCCTCCCATAGTAGTATTTCCTCAGGTGAGGGATGCCCACCTTGCCAGAGCCCTGGTTGGCAGAGCGGTACAACAAAAATTTGAGGGGAAAGATGGCTCTGAGGTCAACTGGAGGGGGGTGGTGCTAGCCCAGGTGCCAACCATGAAGGATTTGTTTTACATTACCTACAAGAAGGATCCAGCTCTCTATGCTTATCAGCTCCTGGATGACTACAAGGAAGGTAACCTCCACATGATTCCAGACACTCCTCCGGCTGAGGAGAGATCAGGAGGTGACAGTGATGTGTTGATAGGTAACTGGATGCAGTACACCAGAAAAGATGGTTCTAAAAAGTTCGGAAAGGTTGTTTACCAAGTTCTAGACAATCCTTCCGTGTACTTTATCAAGTTTCATGGTGACATCCATATCTATGTCTATACTATGGTGCCAAAGATTCTTGAAGTTGAAAAATCATAAAGTACAGAAATGTAAACATATAGGACTGGAAGAAAAAAAAAGTTTTTTTTTCCTGTGTTAGCTATATAAGGGTCTTTGACAATCCCAGTATCTTTGCCAATAAAATGTATTTTGTTCTAAAAATGTAAATGTGTGACATGACATGCTGTGAGTGAACAATTTGCTGGAAGAGATGGCCTACAGTGGAAGGAACGTCAAATGAAGATGAAAGTTTCATTTCAGGCGGTGAACAGTACATAAACCTAAAATCATACATGCTAAAATGAACAGCTTCTCTGGTCTGCATGAAGAATAAGGAAATGGAGATGGAACTTGGAGGAGCAGGGATGGCAGAAAAAGATGGATGTTTAGGAAGTAGGGGAGAAGGACAGGACATAGGTAGAACCTCTGATGTGAAGACTGAAGGAGAAACAAAATTTTTGGGAAAGTGGGACATTTAAAAGAAATGTGGCCTTGTTGCACAAGGTGAAACCCAGAAAACTGATTGAAATAGACTCAGAAAGCAGAGAAAATCAGGTTTTCTTTGAATAATGACACTTAAAGAAACCTGTCTCACATTTTAAGATTTATTATCTTTACTTATGTGGGTGGGGATATGGCATGTGCTTTTGAGTACAGGTGAACATAGAGACATGCGTTGTCAGGTACTCTGGAGCTGCCATTAAAGGTGATTATTTGCCATTGGATATGAAATCAAGAAACCAAATCCATTTTTCTTGTGGTGCAAAAGTGCTTGCTACCATTGATTCATCTCTCTAATCCCACAAAGATATCTTTTTTAAGAAATCCAAAATTCACATTCATAAAACAGACCAGATTGAAGATAAGAAAGTTCTAATTGATGGTGACCATTAAAAGTAATAAGGGACACACAAAGAGTAGAGGACACTGAGAGACAAATGAATTCTAAGTTGGAGTTCTCAAAAAGTTAAGCTGGAGACACAGAAAGAAGAGAAATTTTAAGGAAATAGTCAAACTTGGGCCATATCCACATTGGCTTCTTTGTTTTCTTAACAAATAGCCAGCCTGTCATTACAGATGGGTGTGTTTGTGTGTGTGTGTGTGTGTGTGTGTGTGTGTGTGTGTGTTTGTGAGTGTGTGTGTCCATTTTTACACAGGCAATCTAGACTAGTGAATGTTTATATTTATGAGACTCCCTAAATCATCACAGAAACCTTGATTTTGTGTAATCAGTTCCAAAAGTAAAGTAAAACAGAAAATGAATATGCTGTGAGATAATTTTGGGTTGGAATGGATCCTGAGTTCCTTCCGTGAGCACTCTTTCCCTGTGATGAATCCTGTGATCTTTTGCAGGTCTCCAATGAGATCCCCAGATAACCATAAAAAGCCCCACAGTGGCCTGTTCCACCTAGCTCTCCTCTAAACACATGACCCCCTACATACCTATGTATAACTTCAGCCTGTCTATAGCCTGGAAATTCTAGTCTTTTACTTATATGTGACCTCATTCTCAGAAAACACTGAAGGTGTAACCAATGCATATATGCTTACCTCTTTTATACGCCAGTTGACATGGGTTTCAAATGTTATGAGTTTGCCCACTTTGTGGGTCACTTCCTGAGGAGCCCGTGTACTTCATGGAGGTCTGCCTGGGTTCCATCTATACTCTGAGAGGTTTTTTTTTTTTTTTTTTTTTCTTTTTTGAGTCAAGAATGCCATGGACTCAGTCATTACAATTTTCCTCTCTAGAATAAGTTTGTATGCTTCAGCATTTGATAATAATCTCTATTGTTGATTAATTTTAATATCTGGGATAGTTTCTGCAGTAACTGATTCTCTTAGGGATTAGTTGCTGTGAAAAGACACCATGTCAAAGGCCACTCATAAGAGACAACATTTCATTAGGGCTTTTCTACATTTCATTACACGTTCAGAGATTTACTCCACGATCATCAAGGCAGAAAATATGGCACTGTCTAGGCAGACATGGTGGTGGAGAGGAAGTTTAGAATTATGCATCTTCATCCAAATGCTTCCAGGAAAAACTATGTATTCTGTATGCAGGGAGGGTCTCTTCCACACTGGTAGAGCTTTAAAGCCCCAAAATGATATGCTTCCTCCAGCAAGGCCCGACCTATTCCTACAAGGCCACACCTCCTCATAGACATAATACATTTAGAATGCCACACTGGTTTCATAACAATTGACCAGATCTAGGTTCATCAAAGAGGAGGAGCCTCAGTTGAGAAGATGCCTCCACAAGATCCAGCTGTTAGGAAATTTCATAATTGGTGGGAGAGCACCCACTCCATTGTGGGTGTTGACATCCTTGTATTAGTAGTCCTGGGTTCTTTAAGAAAGCAAGCTAAGCAAGACTAGAGGAGCAAGACAATAAGCATCACCACACCATAGCCTCTGAATAAGCTCCTGGCTCCAGGATCCTTTGTTGTTTCAGTTTCTGTCCCAACTTCTTTGATAATTAACAACAATGTGGAAGTATAAGCTGAATAAAACCTTTGCTATGGAATTTGCTCTTTGGACATGGTGGATCCTTACAACAATAAACATAGTAAGACATTCATCAGAAAAATGTCTAACAGTGCCAATGCCACTTATCTTAAAACCACAAATAATAATGTGTAGACATTTTATTTTATTTAAAGGTAAGATATACTCGTGTACCTACCTGAGATGTAAATGTTCTAGTTTGCTTCTTTCTCACTATGTAGAATACTACAATCAAAAATTACTTGGAAATAGAAGGGTTATAGTCTATCACCGAGGAAGACAAAACAGGAAGTTGTATCAGTAACAGCAAAAAACTGCTTATTGGCTTGCCACTGTCTTAGTCACTCTTTTAATGATGTGAAGAGATACCATGGATAAGGCAACTATTAGAAAACAAAACATTTAACTAGAGGCTTGCTTACATATTCAGAAGTTTGGTCATTCACCAAGGGAGGGATCCCAACACTTGAGCAATAGAGAACTATTGATCCTTAAGCAAAGAGAGAGATTCTGCCATTGCTTTGGCTTCTTGAAAACTCAAACCCATCCTTGTTGACACACCCACTTCCTCCAATAAAGCCACACCTTCTCTTATTCCTTCTAATCTTTAAACTCACTGCCACTTCCCAGTGACTAAGTATTCATATATATGTGTCTATAGAGAACTTTCTTATTCAAACTACCAATTTTCTATGGCTTGATCAGCTTTTATTATTTTAGTACAGTCTAAAAGGCTCCCAATTAAAATGACTACTGTTGAGCTTAGCCACAGTGGTGGGCCCTCCCACATCAATCATTACCCAAGAAAATATCCTATAGACTTACCTAATAACCAAGTGAATAGAGACAGATCTTCAATTGCTCTCTCTGATAAGGTATCCGTTGATTGTCAAGATTGGGAAAAAATAAAGTCCCATCACAGGAATATTTTATTGACTCCACAACCTACCCAAACATTACTGAACAGCATTTCGTCCTCTCTGCCCCTTCATAGACCCACTTCCATGCATGGCATAAGTGAAGGATAACTTCTTTCATCAGCATTGATACTCAATAATAGGTGAAATGATGTGAATATGTCCTATAGCCACACAACCCCCCACATTCTACTGTGTGTTACACTTACTGGGGTACAACCCAATCTGTCCAATTTTCTGCCAACTCAGCTATGAGAAAAAAAAATCTCCTCATCAATAGATCCAATGAATTTTACCTGATTTCTTTCTCCTGGGGCAACTCAGTGTTATCCCTTCATGCATATATTGGTGTCTTATTCATCTGTACTAAAACCACTACTATTAATAGATACATCACAGGAGATATGACAAATACCAACTCCCATGAGCAGCTGCACAGTTGGCCAAGCCTTTTCAGTGCTTTTTTAAAGTTTCCTTTGTATACTAAAAAATCAATTGATTTCTTTAAGTGTATAATTTAATGATTCTAACACATTTTCATTTCCATTCCATTTCCCCTCATTTTCTGCTTCTTCATATGATATTGCAATCTATTAAAATACAGTACTGAAGGCAGAGGGAGGATCAGTGTGGGAAGCTGCAAAGTTCTTTAATTCTAAAACAACAGATACACTGTCTGAATATTCCAGATACAACTTTTTGGTAACTTTGGGTCTACTGTTAGCATGAAATTTCTAGAAAAAAAAACTTAAAGAATTAAGCCATGGTTCCTCTGGACCAGAGAGTTTAGTATCACTAATGAGTCATATTCATGTCAATCATTTTCATCACTGTTACAAGATGACTAGCAACAAGGAAAACAGGTCCATGGTCACAAGAGTATGAAAGGGGCATGAATGAGCACAATTGTCCAAATTATTGGCAGACAGTAAACATCAACACAGGAAGCAACCAAATACAATAAACACCTTCCAAGACATGTTCCCAATGACCAAGTTCCTTTACAAGTTTCTCACCCCTTCCATTCACACCCATTAATCAACGCATAGATTAAAGGCCTCAGGGTCCAATCACTTTTCAGATTGTATATATTGTTCTACCTTTGAACATTGTACTTCGGAACAAAACCTTCATCAAAGACCCAGGACAGACATTTCAAACCCATTTCACCACAGCATTCTTTATGCTACACAAAGTGATAGGATCTATCTGTCTCTTTAAGGGTATCTCTATCAAGCAGTTCCAAAAGGAAAATGTCCAGGTAAACAGCATCAGCACCTCCAGGAGCTTTTATAAATGTGAGTTCAAGAAGAGCGAAATTGCAATGCAATTTAAGGGTCTTTGTCCCCCATCTCTGCATCTTAAAACCATAGGGTGAACACAGAAATGTAGGTCAAAAGTGTAAATTGCACCTATACTACAACTAATTTGGATGATTTCTAGCCATCTCTACGTTCTGTCTGTTACGGAGTCCACCATGTCTGCCTCAAGGCATATTGCCTAGTGTTAAATAGTGCCAGCAGTTGATTGCAAACAACACTATGTGTTGACTTGCATGTAAAATGAGACATGTATAATATAAACATATTTGTACATACACACATACTCACAGAAAGAGGCAAGCAGTAGAGGAGCTTTGTCTTAGGAACTCTCACGGAAGAGATGGTAGAAATCTTGTAAGGCAGAGAGGTCACTGAGACACTGTATGTCTCTATCTGCACAAAATCAGGCCAGTCTGCCTTGCATCCCTAAGTGGTATGGTATCACTATCCATCATCCCCATCTGCGAATATATGGACTATTGATGAAGGATGGAGAATCAGTTTTCATCAAAGGTAAGGCTTTTGTATGTGATAGGTTTGCCATGCTCTACTGGTTTCCGCATGTCCAAGAGTTTAGGGGCAACACAATTGATTTGAATTGGGTTGTATCAAAGGGGAGAAAAGTAGACTTGAACTTGGGAGGAGGATTAAGGTGGGAATGGGTCTGGTTTTAGTCTGGGAGGAGTTATCAAGAGAATTGGAAAGTGAATTCCATCAAAAAAATTGTATGAAGTTCTCAAGGAATTAATTAATGTAGTTCTTAATATACAATGTCTTTACTGAACATATACAGACCACTTATATTTCAATCTCCTAAATAGCAACTCATTTTGTAGCACTTACATTACATTAAGTGCAAAAGTAATCCAGAGATTATTTAAAATAAAGAAGGATCAGGGGATATGGCCCAGAGACAATGCCATGTGTGTGTTCAAACATTCACCTACAACACCAGTGCTTATGATTTTGGGAGGGGCAGAGATAGGAAGATGACTGTGGCTTCCTGAAAGCCAGCTCAGCAAGAAACCCAGTCACAAGGGGATAAGTTATGTAGGAAAAGAGTAGATCACACTATACCCTTCCCTAGCCTCTGAACTTACCTGTACAGTTCTCTATGCAGACTCACATAAATATGATTAAAATATGCAAGAGGTTATTTTGCATAGCTTATATTCAAAAGCAATGTTGTTTTAGACTAGAAACCTGAGGACTTTATATCATTATAGTTCCTGGAGCAAACTCCCAAGATATAGATGATGGGTATATCTTCTTACTGTGCAAAGGAAACCTCAGTTAAGTGTGTGTGTCAGTGACTCCAAACAGCTTTCCTCCTCTATGTTACTTTATATAGCATAGAATGATCTGTAAATAATGAAAATATGAAAACAAAGCTTTTTTGAGATTTTAGGCTTGTGTTAAAATCATATTTATAACATTGTATTAAATGGAAGTGAATTCTTCAGCTCTCAGGAACAATACAGTCAATGCTGTAGGCTTCTGTTTTGTCCCATTGTGAACAAAATTAATTGCACATCAACAGGTCCCACACTTTTAACTAAATCAGGGAGAAGGGCTATGTTTCCGTACAAATAAGTAATGTCAATGTGATTATTCAAGTAGAAATCTGGCAGGGTTAGGATGCGTTTGGCTTATGTGATAGTGATGACTGATTAGTCTCTTGTTATTCAAATAACCCTTACCTCTGAGAAAAGACAAGTAATGATATAAGATATACTACAATGTGACATGGACACTTATTACTAGATTTCATTTTCCTTTACATACTTTAGTTGTTTGAAAAATTGTGGCCCACAGAAGCTCAAATATTCAAAGGTGTTAGTTTTCCAGGTGGTGAGATGTTAAGAAAGAATTAGGATTTGTATTTTTATTAAAGGAGATTTGTCACTATTCTTTGAAATATCAAAAATCCATCAGGCTCTCTCTCTCTCATTCTTACTCTCTCCTCATTCTCTCTGTCTCTGTCTCTTTGTCTCTGTCTCTGTCTCTATCTCTGTCGCTCTCTCTCTCTTTCATTCTCTGTCTTTCTCTGTCTCTGTTTGTTGTCTGTAGTATTGCTTGTGAGCTCTCAGCTACTGCTCTACACATGTGTGCCTGCGTGTTGCCATGGTGTTTACCATGATGTCCTGGAGTCGCCTTCTGAAACTGTAAGACCACAATTAAATATTTCATCTTATAATTTGGTGTGGTCATGATGTCTCACATCATTAGAACAGTAACCAAGCCATCCATATTCCAGTTAATTTTTTCAATCGTTCTGTATTTATTTCATTAAAGTTACCTTTTGTCCATTGAAAAGTTTTAAGAATACTTTTAAAGATCCTGAACAAATAGTGCCAGTAGGAGTGGCACTGTTAGGAGGTGTGGCCTTGTTGAAGTATGTGTGACCCTGTTGGAGTAGATGTGGCCTTGTTGGAGGAAATGTAATACTGTGCTTGTGGACTTTGAGGTCCGTTATGCTTAAGCTGTCCCCAGTGTGACACACAGTCTCCATCTTCTACCTGTGTATCAAGATGTAAAACTCTCAGCTCCTTCTCTAGCATTGTGTCTGTCAGAATGCTTCCATATTTCCAGTCATGATAATAATGGAGTAAACCTCTGAAAACAAGTTACAAAGTGTTCAAGAGTTACTGTGATCCTGGAGACTCTTCATGGCAATAAAACCCAAACTAACACAAACACAAACATTCAAAAACACATTTGATATTTTGACTATTCTTGGCCTAGGGAGTGGCACTACTGGGAGCTAATAACCTTGTTGAAGTAAGTTTGGCCTTGTTGAAAGAAATTTATCTTTGTGAACATGGACTTTAATGCCCTCTGCCTAGCTGCCTGAAAGCTAATCATTTCCTAGCACCCTTCAGATGAAGATGTAGAACTCTCAGCTCCAAATGCACGTGCCTGCCAGGATCCTGCCATATTCCTACCTTGATGATAATGGACTGAATTTCTGAACCTGTAAGCCAGGGTAAATTGAAAAGTGTCTCTGCTGATAGTTGGTTGCTATTCCAGAAAGACCAAAAGTTATGACGTACCATCCAGAGTCTGAGAATACATTGGTTTAGCTTCAAGCATTTGACAGAAAACAGAATTAACAAGACAATGAGAATATAAAACTTCGTATTTCATACTTAGAGACACATGGGTTATAGATCTGCGGAACTCAAGGTTTTATGGGTGGTATGGTAGAGTGATTAGTGTCTGTATATGAGTGCAGTGTCTGTTCCCAAGTCTGATGTCACACATACACATATGTTCAGTAATGAGTAGAATATCTTCAACACTTGCTCTCTTAGAGTGAAACCCTCTCACCATTTTGACTAGTTTGACTGTCCAATACACTATTGGGATATCTACCTGTCTCCACCCCACAGTGTTGCAGATATGAATAGACATGCCTGGAATTTTACAGAGGTGCTGAGAATACATGAACTCCACTGAGCCATCTTCTCAGCCCCCAGCAGGGTATTGTTTATTGAAATCAATGATCATATCAGTAGAGAAATGAAAACCAACATGACCCTGATATTTTAACTTACCTCCACCTTACACCAACTAAATGAATTTTAAATATAAATTTAATTTATGTCCAAATGAATCAGATTACATTCTAATGAAAGATAAAATTGGAGTGTATCCAGATGAAAGCTATGTTAGTATATTTTTGGCCATTTATATGGAGAATAACCTATATTTTCAGTACACTAGGAGAGCAAATGCATGTAAATGAGTTCAACCAAAGAAAATCTTTGTTCCAGTGAATTTCTTTGTAAAATAACGTTGAAAATCATGCCATTTCAGTTATATATATTTAATTATTTTGAGTATGTTATTATGGGAACATGTGAGTTTTCTTGGATTCCGATTGCAGAATTAGAGTATAGGGGACCTGATTATGTGGCACTATTATTTTTTATTAATTAGTTCATTCATTGTCCACCTTCCTACTGTTCCACATCCCATATCTACTGCCCATCCCCTGTCTCCAAGGGCAAGTCCCCATCCTACCGGATCTCTAAACACCTTGATGTCTCTAGTTTGTTGAGAATTTGGTACATCATTTCTGATTGAATAGAGATCAAGCAGATTTTTTTCTGTGTATGTTTTAGAGACCTTCTGATAGTTCATATATGCTGCCTGTTTGGTTGTCTAGCATTTGGGAGAATTCTAGGTCCATAGTATTTGAGACAACTGGTCCTGTCAGCCTCCTTCAGTCTTTCTCAAATTAAACCAATGGTTCTGCAGATTCTGTCCATTGGTTGTTTGCATACATCTGCATCTCACTGTTTCACCTGCTCATTATTTCTTCATAAGTACAGTCATCCTAGCATTAATATTACAAGTATCTGAATTCAGAAACATACAGAGGCTGTGTACTGCAAGCAGGTCTTCTGCAAAAGCAATATATAATATAAGTACTAAAATTGATATCAGTGCTCTACAATATTCTATTCTATGTGATGAAATATCTCTCTCTCTCTTTCTCTCTCTCTCTCAATATATATATTCCTCTAACACTTAGTATGAATAAAGATTCTCTTATATTCTCTCCTACAAAGGGGATGATATTGGCATGTCATCTGCAACATTCATTCACTTTCCTACACAGTTTGTGCTTTCTCTTAGCAATCAACTAATATCTAAATCACACATGCACTCAGATTACAAAGTAAGGTATCTGAGCTCATGCAAACTGTTATTCTGAGTCAGAGTAGGGGGAGGACAATTCCAAACTGTAGTTACATCCAAGAGCATGGACTTTAACAACTTGTGAATCAGTAGAAGAAAAGACAATGTATAGACACGGTTGTTTCTTTTGGTTTGGTTTGGTTTAGCTTTGCTTATTTCAGTTACCCACAATCATTATAAGAAACACAGAGAAACACAGATTAATGCCTGTATCTTGAACTGAATGCAAACAGGGGCCTTAGAACCAACATTTTATTTCTGTTACAATATACAATATATATTTTTAGAGATTTTTTTTATTTATTAGCTATTATACCCACTGCAACAAGTTTAAGAAATATTCCTAGTGACCCAAATAGCAGCTTTATGATTCAGATGCAGATATTTTCACCCAATCAATGGATTGAAGCATCTGACCCCTGTTGTTGAATTAATGAGGTCAAAGATATTAAAGAAGAGGGCATCCCTGTGGTAGGATACCTGTCTCAATTGAAGTGTTCCCCCAAGATGTCTGAAATTGTGGCCCAACAAAGAGACAGAATGCACCTGCTGATATGAGGCCTCCAACACACATACAGGAGAGGATTGCTGGGAGGAGAACTCTACAATTCCACTCTCCCCACTGGAGGGCATTTCATCTAATGTTTTTTTTTTTTTTTTTTTTTTTTTTTTTTTTAATTCCTGAAAGTCTCTCACATCCCAGGTCTCTGGTATACTCTAGAGCGTTTTCTCATTTCCTCCTTCACAAAGTTGCCTGTTTCCATTCTTTTCGCTGGTCTTCATCAATTCAGTCCTGTTTCCCACAACCACAGTACCTGATAAAATTCCTCTATTCTCCTTCTTGTCCCATTTCCCACCCAGGTCTCTCCCTTCCCCTATCTGTATTGATTTTTTAACCTTCTTATCATTTCTAATTATGTTTATGACTAATAAAATAATTGAAGTTTATTTTTTTGATTCATTATCTTATTAGTTTCCAAAGGGATGATATACAAATACCAAAGGTACATTGGTTTAATTTTATTTCATTTCATTTGATTTTTGAGATAGGCAGTTAGTATGTTTTGTATTCTCCAGGAAGGTCTAGAGTGTTGAGGTTCAGCATTCCATGCTAGTACCATTACAGGTATGTAAAAACTTACCTGGCTTTAATTGCTTATAATAAAATAGTCCCAAAATATCTATAAACACTATAAAATAAACACCTTCCAGTCTGAGAGATGAAAATATTTCCTCTTCATTTACAAACCTCATTGATAGAAAGTATATTTGTTTCTTGAAACAAACTAAACTGCAAACTGAGTGCCATGATTAGCCCCCTCTCTGGTTTCCAGGCTCAGCCGCTTCTCTCTGTTCCCATTATTATTGATGCTCTCAAACAGGGGAATGCCAGGCCTACGACATGAGAGTGAGTGGGTAAGGGGAAGGGTTGGGGGAACATACAGGGGAATTTTGGGATAGCATTTGAAATCTAAATGAAGGAAACATCTAATTGAAAAAACAAACTTAAGTGTATTCACATATGTACACAGGGACATGTGGCACATATGTACATAATTTAAAATCATCATTCCTTTTCAATACTCTGTTTTTCATTTATTTTATTATTATTATTAATATATATGGCAATTCTGAAACTTACTTTGTAGACTAGAATGTCCTCAAACTGAGATTTGCCTACCTCTACCTTCCAAAAACTGAGATAAAAGGTGTGTGCCACCACCACCTGGCTTCCGAAATATTTTTTACTTAGTGGGAGATGTCCATTATTTTTTTCCTGTTCGGATATATCAAAATCATCAAGATGTCATTTTTCCTTTATCAATTTATGAGATTAAATCAATCCTGTAAAAATATTTCAGGTACTTTTGGAGACAGGTAAGTTTACAAGAAACATCATTTAAAAAATATTTTATTTCTGGAGCCAAAACCTTGAGTAGACCTTGCATGCAAACTCTGTAGCTAGCCTTATAACACCCGGAGGCAACTCCACTGCCAATCATCTAACATTCATAGGATCCGATGATCAGACAAGAGGAAGACACAACATCATTCCCCAACACCTGGAGTAGAGGGTACCAGAAAGACACAGGCATGCAGGAACTCCACCAGACCAGTGGTATGGATTGCATCCATTCTGTCTGGGACAGCGCCCTGAGCAGTCCTTGGATGCAAACTCAGCAGCCAGCCCCATAACACCCAGAGGAAGCTCCACTACCTGAAGATCTAATATGGCCAGGGTCAGAGGATCCCAGGATCCTAGGAGCTTAGTCACACCAGGATCTCAAGGTTCCAAGGGCAGCTTGACTCCCAGGATGTCAGACCCACCCAGCATCTCATAATCACAGTATACCGTAATAACAGGATCACAGAGACAGCTAGACTTTGAAGAGTTATGACACAACCAATATCACAGGAAGGACAGTCTGATGTAGCCAGGGCATGTAGCACTTGAGATATCCAGATGGTGAGAGGCAAGGATAAGTTAATAAGCAAGAGAAACCAAAGTTATTTGGAATAATCAGCACCCAACACTTGCACCATATCAAGTGGATACCCCAACACACCCTAAAAGTAAGACATGGATCTAAAGTCACTTCTCATAGTGATGATGAAGGACTTTAAGAAGGACATTAGTAACTCTCTTAACGAAATGCAGGAGAACACAGATAAACATGTAGAAGTCCTTAAAGAGGATACACAAAAATCTGTTAAATAGATTCAGGAAAACACAATCAAACAGGTGAAGGAGCAGAACAAAACCATCCATAATCTAAAAATGGAAATAGAAACAATTGACAATTCTCACTCAGGCCATGAAGCTATGGAATATTCCCATTTACTGAGATCCAGAGGAGTAGCCATTTGGAAGATTGTGTCCCTAAATGTGAAGGTTGTGCTGAAACTCTTATGAAAATTGAGAACAATTTTAAATATGAAAGAAAAAACACACATTAAAAATTCATGTAGGCAAAATTGACAGCCTTCTATATGTCACAAAACACACAAGCAGAGATTACAATTACAATAATTATTTTTATATCAAGGGGTCAAAACTCCTGATACAATCAATGTCCAAGAAGAGATATTTAGAGCACACACTCACCGGGGACAAACTGTCATGACTGGGACAGCATGGCAGGAAACAAAATGTTGATCTGTTTCATTGAGGGCCAGCATGGGGCCTTCTTACACTTTTGTGGAATAAGCAGCCAAGAGTTAGGTCAGAAATAGCCAGCGCCCTCAATTATGCCAAAGTAACCTATTTCTGCTAGGGAACAGTCCCAAATGTTCCACAAACTTGCTAGACTGTTCCACTAGTTTGAGACACCTGAGACTGTGGGAAAATTTCACACCCAATCTTAATGAAACTGAACCAGGCATGTGTAAAATACTTTTTGAAAATAGTTTCATTTCAATTCAGGAAAAAGGACAGAGAGCCCTGCTTTGTAATGGATGGAGTTAGTCTTTAGCTTCCATTGTGCACCCTAAATGAAACATAGTGTAAACGAAGCAGTTTTCTATGCAGCAAGTAAAGAGTGAAAACAACACACTAATGGAGATAAAATGCAAAGAACCGGGATATATAGTAACAATTCCAATTGTAAGTGTGAAAAAACAAATATACATATATGTGAGTTGTGCTTGTTATTTTCCTACTGGTTTGATTGTACAGGATAAAAAAAACAATAGTCTGTCCGTATTGGCCACAGTTTCATTCATCATTGTGTTAGTGGACCCAATCTAGGAATTAATCATCAGGGTTTGACAGCAAAATCCATCGGCTCAATACACCAGACATTAGCTGGAAAGTGAGGTACAAGTAGGTCATGTCCTTTGGTTTCTTCTCTCTGAGTCTGTTATATGGGCGTCCTGTCATTGTTTGTTATTGTTGTTGGTTGTTGTTTTAAAATTTGAAATATTGAATGCAAAAGCAAGTGGCAGGAGCCCAACAGGTCTTTGCATTCTTACTTTCTCCTTTCCATCACTCTCCAATTCTTCCAATCCCCAGCTTTCATTCAAACATAAAGAAACAATGTGAAAATAAGACTCCTTCATCATCTTTACTTTGTGCTTGCATGTTGGCTGTAATCATCTTGAAAACATTAAAAATCAGGCTAAGATTCTGCCTATGTTTGATAGGGTTTCATTGCTGTGAAGAGACACCATGACTCAGGCAACTCTTATAAAGGAAAATTTAATAGAGGTTGTCTTACAGTTTTAGAGGGTCAGGTCAGTACATTATTATCATGGTGGGAAGCATGGCAACATCCAGGTAGAAGGGGTGATGTAGAAGGAAAGAAGTTTTCTATATCTTAATCTGAAAGCATACAGGAGGAAGCTTGTGGCCAAAGCAGCAAGGAAAAGAATCTCTCTTCATCACTGGGCAGAGTTTGAGCACTAGATAAAAGCCAGCCTACACAATGATCAAGGCCACATCTGCTAATAGTGCCACTTCCCATGGGCCAAGGATATTCTAATCATCAAACTGCTACATACCTGCAAACACTCCTGTATGCATGTATGCACACACACACAAAGACACACACACACAAACACACACACACACTTTCATGCCTATTGCACGTGATATTGCATAAAAATATATTTGTTTATTTACTCATATATTTATTTTTTACTTACTTGCTTGCTTGCTTATTACTTACTTATTTACTTATTTACTTACTTACTTAGTTTTAAATGTTTTGCTGAAGAACTTTGTACATAAACATAATGAGTTTGAGTAAATCCATCCCCATCTTCTCCTCCTTGAATTGCTCTCCATTTCTCCTGTATCACTTTTAGCTTTAATTCCATGCACATTTTAATAAAGACCACTGAGTGAATTTAGTGCTGACTACATATGTGGGGTTAGGGAAACACATCCACTGGAACATGGGCAGCCTCTGAGGAGCCAAATCTATGAAGAAAACTGGCCCTCACACCTGCAGCCACTAATTGCCAATTTTTTGGGGTGAAATTTTCTCTGCTCCCCCATCTATTCTTCAAGAACTGTGAGACAGAAAATTTTAAAAAAAGGTGTTGAGATCTGCTTAGAAAGGACTTTAATCTCAGGATATGGGAATCAAAACCAGGTAGAGATGAATTCAGGGAAGAAACAGGGAGGAATTGGAAAGTACAAATAAGAATTTGAATGTACAGATTGTAAATCCTGTCTCTGGGAGTAATAATCAAGATACTTTGAAAGGAACAATCAAGCCATGTTTAAAAGACTGGACACACCATTTGGCATATGTTATATAAATCAGTAAAAATAATTAAAAATGTCTCATTAAAATTCACAACAGTCCCCTTAAGTTTTTTCTTCTGGTTTTCTTCTTCAAATATCTTATTGAATCTGAAGTGATGGCTCAGCATTTCTGAACACTGGCAGCTCATGCACAGCATACACTTGGACTTGCCACATTTCCATTGGCTGTTTACAACTTCTTCTATTTTAGTAACCACAGGGAATCCACACTCCCCCTTCCCATGAGACAATGTATCCATACCTATACAGAGAATTCAAAATAAACAAAATCTCTTCAATCTGTCTCACCAATCATACATTAGGTCCAATGCTTGGGTGCTTTCTGTTTCAGGCTCACAATGATCAATGGTATATACTTTCTAGGTTGTATAACTGCACTTCATTTCTCTACAGGAACCTTTCCTCAGATTCTGTCCTCATCAAGAATCCCATCTAATACCATCAGATACTTCTATGCATCAGAGGGAACAAGGTCTAGCTGTGTGCCTTGCAGGTTGGGTAGAGCACTGTCAATATCCCTTCTCCTCCAGCAAACCCTCTCAAGGCTCACAACGGTTGTCTTCCAGAATAAAATCTGATTGCCTAAGAGAAGGAGCAAATCATCTCTGCTTGCTCTAATGTCTAAATGACATTGCAGATTAAGAAAAAACATGGAGCTTCCCTAAGATTCTCAGTCCGGAAGCATTTGGACAATCCATTACTTTCATAGGGTCCAAAATTGTTTGAATTCTACAGACCAATGAATTGTCCCATTAGAAGCCAACTTTCCAGCAGGTAGCAGCAGCTCCAACTGTTGTCTCCAAAGGCAGTTAAACAAAAGCAACCTGAAGAGGCAGGTGAACTGCTCCTGGTCCCACCAAGGTGACTTTGGTTTCTGGTGGGAGGGGGCAATTACATGCTGTGAGAACTCTGTTCTGTTGATGTGCTCACCCACCAAAACACTCCTCTTGGAAAGACCAGGAATGAGTTCCTCTTCCAAAATCCCTCCTCTTGCATGTGGTGTTCATTCCATGGGTGTGGGGAGTAGGCTCTATTCCTTGGGTACTCTGTTTCTAAATGAGGTGACACACAGTGATCACTCTCTCCTATCTTTCACAGATGATTGAGACTCCTAATCTAGACATTATTTATTTATTTATTTTTTCAATCTGCGAAGGCAGATATGGTTGTTTGCTAACATTACAGTTTGCATGGACACTTCATATATGTAATACATCAGAGGACAGAAGAGGATACAGCAGCATATGCTGCTGGAATTACAGGGAGGATGAGAAAGAAAGGGGGGGCAGGGAGTGAGAGGGAAAGAGAGAAACACAGACTGAGACTGAGATACATGGAGATAGCAATACAGAGAGTGGGAAAGTTAGAAGGAAAGAGAGAGAGGCAGAGAGACAGAGAGACAGAGAGACAGATAGAGAGACAGAGAAACAGTCACAATGTAATTGCTGGAAATTGAAGCCACGACCTGTGTGATAGCAGCAAGTCTGTCCAATACATACATTGTCTCTTGAGATTTTGGCTCCAATTTTAATTGGCCAAGAAAGACCTGATGCTATGTATTCTGGAGCTGACCTTTTGTATATCATCGTATTCCTGGAAACAGTTTCACATCTAGGGAACATGACCTTTAATCAGTCTTGATGCATCTCACATATCCTATGCCCAGACACCAAAGGAGACATATGGAAGGTTTCCTGTTGTGGTCTGGTAAATGCTCGCAATTCCTGACAAGAATCTCCAGAAGAATAAAGCCAATACAGTCGAAACAACCTTAGCCCTGGTCAGAGTGAGATACCTGCCTTCTTAATGCTTCTCAGTACAGCTTTATATAGTGTATTAGCTTACTCTTGGTCAGAATTCACCATAGATCACAAACATCCTATTCAGATTTCTCTCTCTTTATCAATTTTTTCTTGCTGTAGTGGTGGTGATTTTTTAAGAGAGCCTTATAAGAATTAATTTACTCTTAGATGAATTTGGACCTTTTGAGAAAGATTGTATTCCTACACCATTTTTCGCTCATGAGAAAATGGGGAGGTGGTACATGGCTTAGAGTATAAGATCATTGGCCCCTGTGCACAGGTTACAGGATTCAATTACCAGGGCCCATCTTGTTTGTCACAGCCACAGGTAAGTGCTGTTTCAGGGGATCTAATACTATCTAACTTCTGATCTCTACACGGTCCAGTTTAGTGCACAGGCAGCAGACACACCCCTTCAGGTAAAACATTCATAAAATAGAAATAATGAAAATTCTACAGTTTACCAATTGCCATATAAAACTTGATTTCCAAATGATCACACATACTATTAGGAGAGGACCTCAAAATGTGGATGTAGGTCAAAAATTTTGATATATTTGATACTTATTTTTTCTTTCTTTTCTGTTTTACACCACCTAGGACCCCACATCCCAATGACCTGGAGGAGAGTAAGCCAGAGTTCTTCCATAGTCTTTGCTTCAGTTCCTGTCTCCACTTACCAGCTCTGATTAAGGTGTTGTCCAGACTTCCCTAGATAACACAGTTTAAAACCTGAAAGTTGAAAACAGAAAGAATCCATTACATCATTTGGTAGATTTGGGTCCCAATTTTTACCTCATTGAAATCAAGACAGGACTGTATGCTTGCAATAATGTTATCTGCCTGTGCTTAAACTTCTGACTAAAAAACTCTTTGTTCAAAACAGTGCAGTGACTGATGAGCATCAGACAGTTACATAGCAATTGTTGCCCTATGAATTTGGATACATCTCTGATTATATTGAAGTTCAAATTCAATTAAATGGTTTTAGTAGTAGGTAGACAGGCACCTAGTGTTGAGGTAAAACAAATTCCACAGTAGATCAGTTCTAAAACTACATTATTCTGCATGATATCTCAGCACTAATGAATAGGCAGCTGCACAAGCAAAAGAAGAGGAAAAGGAAGAAACACAGGCAGACACAGATGCAGAGGTTGAGAAACAGGCTGAGATAGAGAATGAAGAAGGAGAAAAGGAAGGGCAGGCAGAGTCACAGGGACAGTCAAAGGGAGATTCAGAATCAGAGACAGAGTCAGAATGTGTGGTGTGCATGTACCTAGTGTGTGTCTTTCTAATTTTTAGACCTTTTAGGAAGTTACATTAACTCAAGTGTCCTGAGAGATGGAGTGATTGGTTGCAACAAATTTCTCAGATTACAACCAGTATACCAAGACATGGTTTCTGTCTAATTGGCCACCCAGACCCAAGGAATACTTATAATAGGAGAGATCCCAGGCTAATGGTTTTCTTTCTTATAATAAGTCTGCTTCTCCCAGTCACAGAATAAAAGGAAATTATGATTCATTGGAAAAGAACACATAAGTGGCTCCAGAAACTCAGCCAAGTCTATTAAGATATATATATTATCACAAAGCTCTCACACAACTTTTTAAAAATCCTCTACTGGATTCATCTTCTAAGTATACACTGTATGTTATGTATAGTATATCATAAAATACTAAATAGGAATATCTAGCTATGTACACTGAATGTATACTGTGAGGAGCTGCCCTTTCAATCTCCATTACAAGATGGCGCTGACATCCGTTGTTCTAACTGGTAAAGAAATAGTCTGTGTATGTGCTGGGGTATTTTTCCATTCTTTGTGCCCTTCCTGTTCTGTGGCGTCATATGGGCTGATAGTGAGCAGCCCTTAGGGTGAAATATGTCTCTAACACTTCTTGTGGTCTATTTAAGGACCGAGTTTCCTGTGTTCTAAGCCTCCTCGCCCAAAAGCTAATCGTCTTTCTCTTGAGATGGATTAAAGCTATGCTGCAGAAAGATCTGAGTGTGTCCTGTGTGTGTGTGTTATCGACGGTGAGACTCTTTATCATCACAAACACAGTATACTGAATGCACAAAGCATTAGTACTGTAACTCCATGGATAAATCATGTTCATGAAGTAACACTAACAGAGATTTACACACAATATTTGCATTTCATTTGTGTTCCCGAGATGAAAATTATTTTCATCAACACACATGGCACTGCATAGAACAGGTATGACTAATATTAAAATAGTAAACAGCTGACTGCAAGAAGTATAGAAATCAGAGTTAGTAAGACTTTGGTGGAATACTATATTTACATACTCACAACATCCATTAGTGAAGAACTCCTGCTGCATTAACTTTGCACAAGATTTATTTTCAAAACTTGTACTTTTAGTCTGGTGGTTGGTGGTTGGTTACACAAGTTGGTTGTGGTTTGTTAGTAGCCATAATTAAAGGAGAAGAACAAGGAAAAAAATTAAATTCAGAGATTTTCTAATTCCTCTCTCTAATATACCCTTATTTCTGTTCTATCTAGCTTTAGGGGTTATAAAAAGAAGATCCTAGAAAATATCAAACACCAACTATAAAAATGAATCCTTAATTACTGTCCACCAGAAACCACCAATTGTGAAGAAATACACTTTATCTTCTTTATCATAAGTTTTAAAGGACTCTCTTCAATAGCTTCCTGACTGGACTGTTCTTTTTTCTTCTGTGTTCTTTTTCCTTGTGTGTGTGTGTGTGTGTGTGTGTGTGTGTGTGTGTGTGCATGAGGGTGAGTGTGTGTGACTTCCTTTGCATAATACCTTCCTGTGTTGTTAACCATTCATATTTGCTGTGGATTTACTCACAACAAACAGATAAAGTGAATTGTGAGTATCTTTTTTTTTGGTGTCTGTTTTGTTTTTCTTTTCTGGTGGTGGGTTTAGCATGTATGTAAATCAAACACTACCATCGAGTCACATCTCTAGCTTAGACAGGGTTTTGAATTCTTTAACACTAGTTATTTCTCTCCATATTACTGTAACATTATAATGTTTTTATTGTACTCCTGATCTGTTACTGAAATTTTATTTCTATTTACTCCAAATTTATGTAGGTGCTAAGCAACGTCAACCCATTGCTGATATTTTTTGTCAATAAGGCAAGTTGATCAATAAATGACTTTTTTTTTCTGACTAGTGCCATATTGTGTTTTCTTGAAGACTTGTATCTTATGAGCCGGAGCAGAAACTTGTAATGTACACTTGAGGAGGGTTTTTTTGGGATTTGGAGGGTACTTCAGTGTATTAAATGAATGTCAGGTGCCTGATGTTCTATCAGGGTAATGGTGCTCCTTAAGCTACATGTTCATCTTTATTTTCTCCTACACTTTTCATAACAATATTTTTCAGTACCACAGAGCAAATGTTACAGGTTCTTAGCTTTTAAACTCTCAGTAAACACCAAAGTCTCAATTTTGGACTTCAGTGCAGCCTCTTCTCTAAAAGCTAGTCAGAGGATGCTTAGTCCTGTGAGCCCAATCCTGTCTTTTTATTCCAAGCATGGAGGGAAGCTGGCATTCCCTGTAAGGGTTTTGCAATTAGAGATTCTGGTGTCAGCAGATCTTACTTGTCACCCTATTGAGTTTGCTCATCTGTAATAGCAAGTGAAAGAGTGGTAATCAGTACCATGATGGCTCAAAAGAAGTCTAGAACACCACTGCATTCTGCCCCCTTGTGGGTGCCATCCCTGTCACATTTTGAAGAGAAACAGTGCTCCTTCCAGGAAGCTGCTGGGAATTGAACTGCACTCCTCTGCATGCTGTCAGAACCAGCCTCCAGGTCTGGACTGACTCTCCTTAAGGATAGTCACTTACCCTCCTGGCCCCAGTCCCTAATTCTCTCTCAGTTCTCCACAAAACAGGAGACTCTCTTTATTTTTTGTGCCAAATGATGCCAGCTTCATTTCAAATATCCTGATAAACTAAACTGGTTGGGTCTTAAAATAATTTCTTTCTCTCAAACACCTATTTATCAGGAAAACTGTCAGTGAGAATGGCTGAGACATCTAGTCTGGGCGAGTTTCCCATGATTAAGGGCAGGGAATATGAAGATAAGGCCAACTTATTAATATACTTCCAAAGTCTAGTTTTAATTGGCATCTCTAATGCTGTGCAGAAGAAATGTGAGATTGTGAGGTGACTTCACAGATTAATATAAGAGGTGAGTCTAGAAAATCAGGAGCTGTCTATTGAGAACAGCACTGGACCATGGCCCTCCTTTGAGGATTTACACTTTAAAGCTGAGATAAACTGTAAAAAAATTATGTCTTTCTGAAATTTATGCCATGGAACGTCCACATAATATCTTAGTTCATTTGTGTGATGTTTTTATACATGGCTGTAAATGCTTTTATGTGTGCTAGTAAGTGTTTGCCTTCTTAACATGAAGCTAAAGTCACCTGGGAAGAGGGAACCTCAAATTGGATCTGTCTACATTAGATGAGGCTATAGCCATGTTTATTTGTTTTCTTAGAAATTTTTCTTTAAATTTTCCATCTTATGTGACCTGAAAGTATCCATCTCCCTGTTTATCCTCCTACCATCGAACTCAGAGACACAGTGAAACTAACAGAAGTTATGGGCCAAATGAATTTAACAGATACCTATAGAACATCACCCAAAAACAAGAACACACATAATATGCACTCATTCTTAAATGTATATTAGGCAAAAAAAAAACATGGAATACCCATGATACAATTCATTGATACTATCCATTATCTCTACCTATGGTCAGGATTATTTTTCTGATTTTTCTTTGTATAGATTCCTGATTCTTGAAGGAGAGAGCTCGATAAAGGCATCCTCTTTAATCTTTAATTCTCTGAGTCTCTCACTCTCTGTGCATTGTCCAGTTGTGTCTTTCTGTGATTATTACCAGTTTTGTAGGAAACTCACCTCTGATGAAGGCTGAGGCATATATACTAACATATGGGTGGAGCCATTAGGATTCATGAGAAGTCATTTTACTGCTGTGGTTATTTAACAAAATTTATGATGGCAGATTTTCACTTAGTGTTTTATGACCTTTCTAGTCTCAGATCTTGGCCTGATATTTCCCTCCACATTTAACCCTCCTATTTTAGTGTCTTCTTCATTCCTTTATACCACTATATTCTACTTCCCCTTCCTTGGAAGAGCTCCTCCTTCTTTATGGTTCCTTACTAGATAGCTCATCTCTGTTACCCTAAATGAAAAACAAACATATATAAACCTTACAAGCTAACTCCATACATAGGTGAAAACATTCCATTTGTGTCGTTCTGGGTCTGATTTGACTGTTGGATATTTTCCCTTTTTTTGTTTTTTTGGTTTTTTTTTGTTTTTGTTTTTGTTTTTTTTTTTGATACTTCAATCCTTCTTTTTTAAAAAAAATATTTTTATTACGTATTTTCCTCAATTACATTTCCAATGCTACACCAAAAGTTCCCCATACCCTCCTCCCCAGTTCCCTACCCACCAATTCCCATTTATTTTTTGGCTCTGGCGTTGCCCTGTACTGGGGCATATAAAGTTTGGTTGTCCAATGGGCCTCTCTTTCAGTGATGGCTGACTAGGTCACCTTTTGATACAAATGTAGCTAGAGTCCAGAGCTCCGTGGTACTGATAAGTTAATAATGTGGTTCCATCTGTAGGGTTGCAGATTCCTTTAGCTTCTTGTGTACTTTCTCTAGTCCTCCATTGGGAGCCCTGTGATCCATATAATAGCTGACTGTGAGTATCCACGTCTGTGTTTGCTAGGCCCTGGCATAGTCTCACATGAGACAGCTGATTAACAGTTGATGGGAGAGGATCCAGTACTCAGTGAGTGGTGCTATCTCTGCAAAGATGGTGATAAAATATATAAGAAAGCAACCTGAGGGTAGTGTTTGCAAAATGAGTCAGTGTTTAAGAGAACTGGCTGCTCTCTTAGAAGGACAGGATTAGAATCACAGAACTCAGGTGGCAGCTCACAGCCTCATGAAGCTCCAATATCAAGGGACCAAGCTCCCTCTTATGGACTCTGTGAACCCTGGACAAAAAAGGCCCACAGACATTCACGCAAACAAAACATTTTTATATATACATATATGATATTAAAATAAAAGTTAAAAGGCATTTTTAAATTTTGTAAGTAGAAAAGCTGAGAAAACTGTGTTGAGAAACAAGCCAATAAGCAGCCTTGCTCCATGTACCCTGCCTATAATCCTACATGGGTTCCTGCCCTGATTTCACTCAGTGATGGAGTGTGATGTGGAAGAATAACACAAACTAATCTTGTTCAAAAGAGAAGGGAGGAGAGGGGGATTGGAATGGGGATTTGTTGATGGGAAACTGTGAAGGAAGTTATCATTTAAATTGTAAATAGATAACTAAATTAATGATGAAAAAAATAAGTCCTGTCAAGAACTCCAATGTGACAGTGTGAAACTGCTTATCTACAACCTGCTAAACTCACATGTGCGGGGTGTGGGCATGCAAGTGTTCTGTCTGAGCCTGCAGGCCACTTAAATCCTCAAAAACCCTGTGGAGTTCAACCCTGACTTCCTGGCACAGATGATCCCCAAAGTGTATTGGGAAGTGCTTGTGCAGGTAGCAGACACCTCAATCTTGGCCCAGGTACACAAATAGCCAACTAGCTGCTATGAACAGGACAAGATACTTTTGAGGAAGATGTACCCACGTGTGGCTTGAGATTGATGTACTGGATGGTACTCTGCAATGGTCAGAATCCAGTGTTCTTTTCCCCATCATCCACAGGATCACCAATATGCTGTAGAATGATGAGGAGACAGAGAGGTAACCTTGCTAGCCACCACAATGCGATGTGGGAATGGGTATCCAGATGGAGGAAGACCCTCATGAAACAGTGGGGAGGGGATGGGATAGAGGGTTTCTGGAAGGGTGGGAAACTGAAAACGGACATCATTTGAAATGTATATAAAGAAAATATACAATTAAAAAAAGACCAACCAAAGAGTACATAGGGCGGGGCCCATGGCTGCAGCTTCATATGTAGCAGAGAATGGCCTATTTGGACACCAGTGAGAGGTGAAGCTCCTGTTCAAGAGAAGGCTCTATACCCCAGTGTAAGGGAATATCAGGACTAGGAAGTAGGAGTGGGTATTTTGTTGATTACTGAGAGGAGGGATGGCATAGTGGGTTTTCAGAGGGGAAACCAGGGAAGGGGATAACATTTGAAATGAAAATAAAGAAAATGCCTCATAAAATA
The DNA here is from genome assembly GCF_000001635.26 of Mus musculus. Taxonomy (NCBI): domain Eukaryota; kingdom Metazoa; phylum Chordata; class Mammalia; order Rodentia; family Muridae; genus Mus; species Mus musculus. The sequence goes on along the minus strand of NC_000087.7, from coordinate 63,097,780 downwards.
AAATAAAATAAAACAAAATAGATTGAAAACAACCACCTAGACACAATAAGTTAATAGCAGAATAATAAATAAGACAGTGTAGTGGTGCATACCTTTTATCCCTGCTCTTGGTAGGCAGAGGCAGGGGCAGGCAAATTTATGAGTTCAAGGCCAGCCTGAACTCCAGATTGAATTCCATGACAACCAGGGCTAAACAGAGAATCCCTGCCTCGAAAAAACAAAAAACAATAAACAAATAAAGAGAAAATGAATGACACACAGGCATACAGAAGAGGACTGGTCCCAAAGACAGCTCTGTCCTAAATATACTAGAGCACATTGCTTCACAAAATGAATTCTGAACATGCTCTCACATAGTGCATTTGAATATACTTTCTAGGTTAACCCCATATGATCACAAGAAACAAAAGGTAACAAGAAGATCAGAGTCAGAAGTATATCTCAGACTCATGTCAAAGACAGTCTGGGAGGCACACCATGCTTCGGTTTTCAAAGTTCAATAGAGTGGTTCTCCACCTTTTTAATACTGCGGTTCCTTCATATATATACTTCCTTATGCTGTGTGGTGCCCCAACCGTAAAAATATTTTTTGCTGCTTCATAACTGAAATGTCTTACTGATATGAATTGTAACATACATTTCTGACATACAGATAGTCTTAGACAACTCCTGTGAAATTTGTCACAAGGACTAGCAACCTACAGGTTGCCAACCACAGTGCCAGCAACTAGGAAAACTAGCCAGCCCCTTGATTTTTACAATGTTGCCTTCCGTAACTGTGGTAGAATAGATGTGCTCTATTTTAGTGGTCTAAGCATGTTAGGATCTGTAACACTACCTGGAAACACACATACCAAATTGGATGAGGGAGTCTATTTTTTCTGTCCTGGACCTTGCAGGTTTGAGTCAGTTCTAACGAAATAGAAGAGAAAGGATACTGGATGAATTCCTACTCAAAGTCTTTGGAGACAACAGGGATTTTATTGGGTTCTCATGGAGAATGGGAGAGTGTTTGTGCTCCATTAAAAAGGTACTCACATTCACTATTTTGATGCCTTTCTTTCTATTTGAGTGTGCTTTGTACTTTTGTCTGCTATGTGTTGTGTTCTGTGTTCTTTGTTACTAACTCTAGGGTTCTTCCCATACTTGGAAAATGAAAGTCAGTTTGAAAACCTTTCATATTTGTTCTCTGTATAGAAACTCTCTCTCTCTCTCTCTCTCTCTCTCTCTCTCTCTCTCTCTCTCTCTCTCTCTCTCTCTCTCTCTCTCTCTCTTTGAGTTTTCAAGACAGTGTTTCTCTGTGTAGCCATGTTGTTCTGGAAATCACCCTGTAGACCAGGTTGGCCTCGAACTTAGAAATTCACCTGTCTCTGCTTTTCGAGTGCTGGGGTTAAAGTTGTTTGCCACCACCACTTGGAAATATGATTCTTTTAAAAAATTAGATTATGAGTCCTTTGTACCAAAAATGAGATCAAAATTTCAAGGAAGGTACTTTTAATTGAAAATGCATCTTTCTGATAAAAAAAATGGGGTATTCCATGGAGATACAGAAGGTTGAAAATGACCCAAAAGGTATTGTTCTTCAACTAATTCCTTATCAGCTTGTAATTTTCTGAGGATATTGGCCACTGAGGCTTGAAGTATCAAAAACCCATCAGGCTATCTCTCTCTCATTCTTTCTCTCTCTTTCTCATTCTTTCACTCTCTCTCATTTTTTCTCTCTCCTCATTCTCTCTCTCTTTCTCTCTCTCTTTCTCTCTCTTTCTCTCTCTTTCTCTCTCTTTCTCTCTCTTTCTCTCTCTCTCTCTCTCTCTCTCTCTCTCTCTCTCTCTCTCTCTCTCTCTCTCTCTCTCTCTCTCTCGTTTTAAGCCATTCATCCAGTGGTTGGCATCTAATGTTAATCCATTTCTTGTCTATTTCACACAGTGAGGCAATCAATATTGATGATATGACTGTGAAATGGTCCTTCTTACTTTTTTTTTCTTTTGCTTTTTTGAGACAGGCATGCCATGGACTCATTCATAACAGTTTTTCTCTCTAGAATAAGTTTGCATGCTTTAGCACTTGATAATAATCTCGATTGTTGATTTATTTTAATATCTGTGAGTTTCTGCAGTAACTGATTCTATTAGTTAGTGATTAGTTGCTGTGAAAACACACCATGACCAAGGCCACTCATAAGAGACTCATTTCATTAGGGCTTTTCTACATTTCATTACACGTTCAGAGGTTCACTCCATGATCATCAAGGCAAAAAATATGGCACTGTCTAGGCAGACATGGTGGTGGAGAGGAAGTTTCGATTATGCACCTTCATCCAAATGCTTCGAGGAAAAACTATGTATTTTGCAAACAGGGAGGGTCTCTTCCACACTGGTAGAGCTTTAAAGCCCCAGAGTGATATGCTTCCTCCAGCAAGGCCAGACCTACTCCTACAAAGCCACACATCCTCATAGGCCAACTATATTTAGAATGCCACACTGGTTTCATAGCAACTTGACAAGATCTAGAGTCTTCAAAGAGAAGGAGACTCAGTTGAGAAGATGCCTCCATAAGATCCAGCTGTTAGGAATTTTCTTAATTGATGGGAGAGCACCCACTCCATTGTGGGTGTTGACATCCTTGTGGTGGTAGTCCTGGGTTCTTTAAGAAAGCAAGCTAAGCAAGATTAGAGGAGCAAGACAATAAGCATCACCACTCCATAGCCTATGAATGAGCCTCTGATTCCAGGATCCTGTGTTGTTTCAGTTTCTGTCCCAACTTATTTGGTGATAAACAGCAATGTGGAAGTATAAGCTGAATAAAACCTTTGCTATGGAATTTGCTCTTTGGACATGGTGAATCCTTACAACAATAAAAAACAGTAAGGTATTCTTAGGGAAAAAATGTCTAACAGTGCCAATGTCACTTGTCTTATAACCACAAATAATAATGTGTAGACATTTTATTTTTACTTAGAGATAAGCTATACTCATGTACCTACCTGAGATGTAATTGTTCTAGTTTTCTTCTTTCTCACCATGTAGAATACTACAATAAAAAATAACTTGGAAATAAAAATGATACAGATTGTCACTGAGGAAGACAAAACAGAAAGTTGAGTCAGTAACAGCAAACACTGCTTATTGGCTTGCCACTGTCTTAGCCACTGTTCTATTGCTATGAAGAGACACATTTGGTGACGGCAACTATTAGAAAACAAGGCATTCTTTGTGTAGAGAAAGGCCATTGACTTGTTTGAGTTAATTTTATATCCAGCTACTTCACCGAAACTGTTTATCAGGTTTTGGTGTTCTCTGGTGGAATTTTTAGGGTCACTTATATATACTATCATATCATCTGCAAAAAGTGATATTTTTACTTCCTCTTTTCCAATTTATATCCACTTGATCTCCTTTTGTTGTCAAATTGCTCTGGCTCATTCTTCAAGTACTATATAATAAACAGGATGAGAAAGAAATTAGGGAAACAACACCCTTCTCAATACTCACAAATAATAAAAAATATCTCGGCGTGACTCTAACTAAAGAAGTGAAAGATCTGTGTGATAAAATCTTCAAGTCTCTGTAGAAAGAAATTAAAGAAGATCTCAGAAGATGGAAAGATCTCCCATGCTCATGGATTGGCAGGATCAACATTGTAAAAATGGCTATCATGCCAAAAGCAATCTACAGTTTCAATGCAATCCCCATCAAAATTCCAACTCAATTCTTCAACGAATTAGAAGGAGCAATTTGCAAATTCATCTGGAATAACAAAAAACCTAGGATAGCAAAAACTCATCTCAAGGATAAAAGAACCTCTGGTGGAATCACCATGCCTGATCTAAAGCTTTACTACAGAGCAATTGTGATAAAAACTGCATGATACTGGTATAGAGACAGACAAGTACACCAATGGAACAGAATTGAAGATCCAGAAATGAACCCACACACCTATGGTCACTTGATCTTCGACAAGAGAGCTAAAACCATCCAGTGGAAGAAAGACAGCATTTTCAACAATTGGTGCTGGCACAACTGGTTGTTATCATGTAGAAGAATGCGAATCGATCCATACATATCTCCTTGTAGTAAGGTCAAATCTAAGTGGATCAAGGAACTTCACATAAAACCAGAGACACTGAAACTTATAGAGGAGAAAGTGGGGAAAAGCCTTGAAGATATGGGCACAGGGGAAAAATTCCTGAACGGAACAGCAATGGCTTGTGCTGTAAGATCGAAAATTGACAAACGGGACCTAATGAAACTCTAAATTTTCTGCAAGGCAAAAGGCACCGTCAATAAGACAAAAAGACCACCAACAGATTGGGAAAGGATCTTTACCTATCCTAAATCAGATAGGGGACTAATATCCAACATATATAAAGAACTCAAGAAGGTGGACTTCAGAAAATCAAATAACCCCATTAAAAAATGGGGCTCAGAACTGAACAAAGATTTCTCACCTGAGGAATACCGAATGGCAGAGAAGCACCTGAAAAAATGTTCAACATCCTTAATCATCAGGGAAATGCAAATCAAAACAACCCTGAGATTCCAATTTACACCAGTCAGAATGGCTAAGATCAAAAATTCAGGTGACAGCAGATGCTGGCGTGGATGTGGAGAAAGAGGAACACTCCTCCATTGTTGGTGGGATTGCAGGCTTGTACAACCACTCTGGAAATCAGTCTGGCGGTTCCTCAGAAAATTGGTCATAGTACTACCAGAGGATCCAGCAATACCTCTCCAGGGCATATATCCAGAAGATGCCCCAACTGGTAAGAAGGACACATGCTCCACTATGTTCATCGCCACCTTATTTATAATAGTCAGAAGCTGGAAAGAACTCAGATACCCCTCAACAGAGGAATGGATACAGAAAATGTGGTACATCTACACAATGGAGTACTACTCAGCTATTAAAAAGAATGAATTTATGAAATTCCTAGCCAAATGGATGGACCTGGAGGGCATCATCCTGAGTGAGGTAACACATTCACAAAGGAACTCACACAATATGTACTCACTGATAAGTGGATATTAGCCCAAAACCTAGGATACCCAAGATATAAGATACAATTTCCTAAACACATGAAACTCAAGAAAAATGAAGACTGAAGTGTGGACACTATTCTTCTCCTTAGAAGTGGGAACAAAACTCCCATGGAAGGAGTTACAAAGTTTGGAGCTGAGATGAAAGGATGGACCATGTAGAGACTGCCATATCCAGGGATTCACCCCATAATCAGCATCCAAAAGCTGACACCATTGCATACACTAGCAAGATTTTATCGAAAGGACCCAGATGTAGCTGTCTCTTGTGAGACTATGCGGGGCCTAGCAAACACAGATGTGGATGCTCACAGTCAGCTAATGGATGGATCACAGAGCTCCCAATGGAGGAGTTAGATAAAGTACCCAGGGAGCTAAAGGGATCTGCAACCCTATAGGTGGAACAACATTATGAACTAACCAGTACCCCGGAGCTCTTGACTCTAGCTGCATATGTATCAAAAGATGGCCTAGTCAGCCATCACTGGAAAGAGAGGCCCATTGGACAAGCAAACTTTATATGCCCCAGTACAGAGGAATGCCAGAGCCAAAAAGGGGGAGTGGGTGGTTAGGGGAGTAGGGGTGGGTGGGTATGGGGGACTTTTGGTATAGCATTTGAAATGTAAATGAGCTAAATACCTAATAAAAAAATGGGAAAAAAAAGAAAAAGAAGAAAACACGGCATTTAACTGGAGGCTTGCTTACATTTTCAGAAGATTGTACAATCATCACGAGAGGGACCCCATCACTGGAGCAATAGAGAACTATTGATCCTTAGGCAAAGAGATAGATTCTGCCATTGCATTGGCTTCTTGAAAACTCAAACCCATCCTTGTTGATACGCCCACTTTCTCCAATGAAGCCACACCTTCTCTTATTCCTTCTAAATTTAAACTCACTGCCACTTCCTGGTGACTAAATATTCATATATATGTGTCTATAGGTGACTTTATTATTCAAACCACCACTTTTCCCATGGCTCGTTCAGCTATTTTTTTTTAAATACAGCCTAAAAGGCTCCCATTTACTAAGGACTACTGATGAGCTTAGCCACAGTGATGGGCCCTCCCACATCAATCATTAGCGAATAGAATATCCCATAGACTTACCTAATGAACAAGTAAGTGAATAGAGACTGATCTTCAATTGTTCTCTCTTCTTAGGTAACTGTGGATTGTCAAAATTGGAAAAAAAAATAATATCCCATCACAGTAATGTTTAACTTACACCATAACCTACAAAAACATTACTCAACACCATCTATTGCATTCTGCCCCTGCATAGACACACTTTCATGTATGGCATAAGTGAAGGGTGACTACCTCCATCAGCAAGGATACTCAATAATAGGTGACATGAGCTGAATATTTCCTATAGCCTCACAACCCCGAAATTCTACTGTGTATTACACTTACTGGGGGACTTGCCAATCTGTCCAATTTTATGCCACCAAAGCTATGACAAAAAGACTCCTCATCAAGAAATCTAATGAATTTTACCTGATTTCTTTCTCCTGAGGCAACTGAGTATTATCCCTTCATGCTTATATTGGTGTCTGATTCATCTGTAATAAACCCACTACTATTTACAGCTACATCACAGGAGGTATGACAAATACCATCTCCCATGAGTTGGCCAAACCTTTTCAGCAGCTTTTTTTGTAGTATCCTTTCTATAATAAAAAATACATTGATTTCTTTATTTTTAAGTGTGTAATTTAATGATTCTAACACATTTTCATCTCCTTCCATTTCCCCTCATTTTCTGCTACTTCATATGATATTGCAATCTATTAAAATACAGTAATGAATACAGTGGAAAAAACAGTGTGGGAAGAATCAAAGTTCTTTATTACAAAGACAACAGATACACTGGCAGAATCTTCCAGGTACAACTATTTGGTAACTTTCGGTCTAATGTTAGCATGATTCTTCTAGAAAAAAGCTTAAAGAATTAAGGCATGGTTACAATGGACCAGAAAAGTCAGTATCACTAGTGAGACACACTCATGTAAATAATTTTCATCACTGTTCCGATATGCCTAGCAACAAGGAAAACAGGTCCATAGTCACAAGAGTATGAAAGGGGCATGAAGCAGAACAGTTGTCCAACTTATTATTACCCAGTAAGCATCAACACAGGAAGTGACCAAAGACAATAAATAACTTCCAAGACATGTTCCCAATATCCAAGTTCCTTTACAAGTGTCTCACCCCTTCAATGCACACCCATCAATCAATTAACTCATTGATTAAAGCCCTCAGGGTCCAATCACTTTTCAGATTGTGTATAGTGTTCTATCTTTGAACATTGTACTTGGGGCCAAAACCTTCATCAAAAAACCACGACTGACATTGCAAACCCATTTCACCACACAATTCTTTATGTTACAAAAAGTGATAGGATCTATCTGTCTCTTTGAGGATATCTCTGTATAGCAGTTACAAAAGCAAAACGTCCAGGCCAACAGAATCATCACCTCCATGAGGTATTTTAAAATATGAGTTCAAGAAGAAGGAAAGTGCAATGAAAGTTAAGGTTCTTGATCCCACATCCCTCTATTTTAAAGCCATAGGGTGGACCCAGAAGTTTAGGTCAAAAGTGTAAATTTCACCTATACTACAACCAACTGTGATGATTTCTAGCCATCTCCAGTTTCAGTGTGGTATTTAGTCCCACCATCTGCATCACAGCATATTGCCTAGTGTGAAATAGTGCCAGCAGTTGATTGCAAACCCCACTATGCGTTGACTTGGATGTAAAATGAGACATCTATAATATAGACACACTTGTACACACACACATACTCACAGAAAGAGGCAAGAAGTAGAGGAGCTGAGTCTTAGGATCCCTCAATGAAGAGATAGTGGAAATCTTGTAAGGTAGAGAGGTCATTGAGAAACTGTATGTCTCTATCTGCACAAAATCAGGCCAGTCTGCCTTCCATCAATAAGTGGTAGGTTCTCACTATCAATCATCCCCATCTGAGAATGTATGGACAGTTAATGAAAGATGGAGAGTCAGTTTTCATCAAAGGTATGCCCTTTGAAGGTTATAGGTTGGCCAGGCACTACTGGTAGCTCCATGTCCAAGAGTTTATGGGCAACACAATTGATTTGAATGGGTTTTATCAAAAGGGAGAAAAGGAGACATGAAGTTGGAAGGAGGATTAAGGTGGGAATGGATCTGGTTTTGGTCCGGGAGGAGTTATTAAGAGAACTGGAAAATAAATTCCATCAAAATACATTGTATGAATTTCTCAAGGAATTAATGAATGTAGTTCTTAATATATAATGTCTGTACTGAACATATACAGACGACTTATATTTCCATTTCCTAAATAACAAACCCTTGTATAGCAGTTTCATTACATTAAGGGCAAAAGTAATCCAGAGATTATTTAAAATAAAGAAGGATCAGAGGTGATGGCCCAGGGGCAAATTCATGCCTGTGTTTATTTACTTACAACACCAGTGCTTAGGATTTTGGGAGCGGCAGAGACAGGAAGATGACTGTAGCTTCCTGAAAGCCAGCCTCAATATTAGCTCAGCAAGAAACCCTGTAGAAAGGGGATAAATTAGGGAGTGAAGGAGCAAATCACACTATACCCTTCGCTACCTTTGAACTTACCTGTACAGATCTGTGTGCAGACACACATGAATATAAATAAAATATACAAGAGTTTATCTTTCATAGCTTATAAGCAGTGTTCTGTTATCTTAGCCTAGAATCCTGAGGACTTTATATCATTAGAGTTCCTGAAGCAAACTCCCCAGATATAGCGATGGGTATATCTTGTACTATGCAAAGAGACCTCAGTTAAATGTATGTCAGTGACTCCAAAACAGCTTTTCTTCTCTACCTTTCTTTATATGGCACAGAACGACCTGTAAATTATTAAAATATGAAAACAAAGCTTTTTCACGAATTTAGGCTTGTGTTAAAATAATATTTATAACATTTTACTAAATGGAAGGGAAATCTTCAGCTCCCAGGAACAATCCTGTAGGCTTCTGTTTTGTCCCATTATGAACAAAATTAATTGCACATTGACAATTCCCACGGTTTTAACTAAATCAGGATGAAGGGATATGTTTCCATACAAATAAGTAATGCCAATGTGATTAATCAAGTAGAAATGTGGCAGGGTTAGGATGCCTTTGGCTGATGTGACAATGATGACTGATTAGTCTCTTGTTATGCAAATAACCCTAACCTCTAAGAAAAGAAAAGTAATGATATAGAATATTCCAAGAAGTGGCATGGACAATTATTACTTGATTTCAATTTCTTTTACATACTTTATTAGTTTGAATAATTGTGGCTCACAGAAGATCAAATATTCAAAGGAGTTAGTTTTCTAGGTGGTGGGATGTTTAGAAAGAATTAGGATTTGTGTTTTCATTAAAAGTGATTTGGCACTGGGCTTGAAATATCAAACACCCTTTGGCATATCAAAAACTCTCTCTCATTCTTTCTTTCTCTCTCTCTCTCTCTCTGTCACTCTCTCTCTCTCTCTCATGTTTTAAGCCATCCATCCAGTGGTTGACATCTAGTACTAATCCATCGCATGTTTATTGCACACAGTAAGGCAATCAACATTTATGATATGGATGTGAAATGGTCCTTCTTGCATTTTTTTTTTTTTTTAGTTAACTCAACCTGGGAATATAGAACCGCAGATAAAGAACTGCCTCCATCACATTGGTCAGTTGCCACACCTGTAAGGAATGATCTTTTTTGGATGGCTGATGTTGAAGGGTCTAGCCCACTATGGGTAGTGTCAACATCTATGAAAAAAATATACAAGGTGTGGTGGTTATCGTGTAAGGGCCTGAAATTAATTTTTCTGGAAGAACTAAAGATCTATATGGCATGAAAAATTAAAGTGCCTGATAATTTGTAAGTAAATTCCATACTTACCAGCATTCAATATTTTGTCTACCCATATTTCAAAAGTAAAATTATCAAATCTATTTCACCCTGTTTTACTGCATTTAATCTATTAAATTACTTGTAACCAGAAATACTAATAATTTTTAAAGGCCTTTAAAACATGACTGGTTGATATTGTGTTTAACTTCATCACAACTTTGTAAGCAGGAACAAGAGCTAGATTGCCTTCTCATTTTCCAAAGAATCCATGATTCACGGTTGCAAATAGCTTCAATACAAGGTACTTAACCCTGTAAAATTCCTGCTTTGTTTGAATAAAATATTTATTGCTCTAACTTTGGGTTTTCATAAACAGAATTTTGATGTGCTATCCAATGTGCTGCCTCAAAGAGTCTGGCACAATTTCTGACACTAAGAACAGTTTAAAGATAACCAGGGAAAGGTTGGAACAGGGAAAATAACCACCAAGGATGTTGGTGAGTCAGAAACTGAAGGCTTTCACAGGAGGAAAATAAAAACAAAAACAAAACAAACAATCAACAAATGAATAAACAGAAACCCAACCACCAAAATGATAAAAACAATACAGGAGTGAATTACTTGGGCAGAATGTGACTCAAGTCATCAGGACATTTCAGTAGGGATTATATTTTGTATTTGAGAAGGCCATATGAAAAGGTAAAGCCTAGATGGTTAATGTCTCTGTTGTAATTAGGGAAGGAACCAGCATGAGTGGTGTTCTATCATGCAAGCTGAACTAGGTGATGTCACAGAGCACTGGCCATAGATTGCACATCTATTCCACTTGGAGGCACTAGAATCCCTAGAAGGTGTGTCCACTATTTTCCCAGTGGTGTATGAAAGGCAGGCCAGCTCCTGAACCCCAACGTTGTTCCTCAAGTTTTTTTTGCCTGGTCTGTATCAAAAGACAGAATCTTGATGACTAAGACATTTTCTTTGGGTAAGTACATTTATGAAGTGAATGGGACCCTCATAGCTATAGAAAGCTGAAAGTTTTCCCTCCCACACTGAGTAACTGTACATTCTAAATTCTCCCATGTTTGGGGCCAGGGGCATGGTTGATACAGTTTAGTTGATCTCCTGAATTTATTATCCTTGCTAACAATATCTCCTTCACAATTCCATTAAAATGTCAAAGCTCTTCTTTGTCCGTATGTATTTTAGAAAATGTTAGTTCTAAATGGCTGATATTGCCTGGACTTGTTTAGGCCAGAGTTGCAGTGGCAAATAATCACCAAATAATCCTGAGGCTGGGTCAGGTGACATAATACAGAAGGCCAGTGGTGTGCTGTGTCCCTGGGATATTTGTGAATATTGCCACCTAATTCAGAGCTTGCAGGTACAAGAGAGGGTAGGTGACAACTCTGACTCATTTTCTTTATTCTTTAATCCTTGATCATTTTGTAAAAGGCATACCAACTTCCACATTGACATAGACATGCAAGGAGATGTTCCTCAGCAGAGGCAAATTAGCTCAGGGCTGAAGACATATTCATCTGAGTATGTTATTCTGAGCTCTCGAGAATTACTTGTTAATTTCCCTTCGATAATTTCCTTGTTTCCCTTATTTATTTATTTATTTATTTATTTATTTATTTATTTATTTATTTATTTATTTTTTGTTTTGTTTGTTCATTTTTTCTTTGGATGGGTGATTAATTTTAATTTGAGTGTGTTTTTGTGTAGCTTTGGCTGTTAGGAAAATCACTCTGTAGAATAGACTAGCCTTTATCTCACTAAGGTTTGCCTCCCTCTGCCTCTTGAGTACTAGGATTTAAGACTTGGGTCACTAACACCTCCTATTAACTTCTGATTTGATTGTTTGTTTTGTTTTTTGTTTGTTTTTCATTTTTTTTTGTTTTGTTTGTTTGTTTGTTTGTTGTTGTTGTTGTTGTTTTGTTTAAGTTGTTAATGTTGTTGCTGATTTGGAGACATGGTTCCTTTGTCTACCACTGGCTGCCCTGGAACTCACTTTGTAGACCAGGCTGGTCTCTAAGTCAGAAATCTGCAATATCCTGCCTTCTGAATGCTGAGTTTAAATGCTTGTGCCACCATAGCTGGATTATGAACTTCTTATTTGGATCAAATTAAGTTTAGAAGCCCAAACATGTTTAGCATAGCCTTCTTGACCTACTCAAAAATTCCATTAGAGAAGAGCATTTCTCCAGCATTCTCTCCCATCCTACACTCATTGCCTTTCAGTAACTCATATATATGACAGTAGCAACAGCATTGTGTCTGGTGTAAACAGGCAATACCTTCAATCCAAGGCAATGGGCAAGTATGATATTTGAACACAGAATGATAACCACAAGACATCTGCCCAGGGTTGGTGTGGTCTACCACACCAGGGCTACAGCCATGTAGAAGACAATACCTCTGAAGAGTCTTAGCATGACATCCCTCATGAAGAAAAAGAGGAGGATGTCTTCTTCCAACGTCTTGAGGAATATTGTTGGCTGCAGAATTTCTCAAGGTTGGAAGGAAGGTAATGAGCCTGTCACTCAATGGAAGACCATAGTTCTAGGTCAACTGCCAACAAACCCTTCTCTTTATTTGGTGAAGTATGATGGAAATGACAGCGTCTATGGACAGGAGCTCTACAATGATGACAGGATTTTAAACCTTAAGGTTTTGCCTCCCAAAGTAAGATTTCCTCAGGTAAGGGATGCCCACCTCGCCAGAGCCCTGGTTGGCAGAGCGGTAAAACACAAATTTAAGGGTGAAGTTGGCTCTGAGGACAACTGGAGGAAGGTTGTGCTAGCCCAGGTGCCAATCATGAAGGATTTGTTTTACAGTACCTACAAGAAGGATCCAGCTCTCTACTTCTATCAGCTCCTGGATGACTACAAGAAAGGGAACCTCCACATCATTCCAGACACTCCTCTGGCTGAGGAGAGATCAGGAGATGACAGTGATGTGTTGATAGGTAACTGGGTGCAGTACACCAGAAAAGGTGGTTCCAAATAGTTCAGAAAGGTTGTTTACCAAATTCTAGCCAATCCTTCACATTCAATTTCACATTTGCAAAGTGTCACAGAAATGCTGCTTATGACCAGAGTGCTTAAACTTCCTTATTCTCATGAAGTTTGTCACATTACCTCCTTGATGAAGGGCACAACCATCCTACTTCTGTGCAAAATTGCCCAAGCTCCTCCCCTATCTTACTTTAGGAAGATTTAGACATTCACAACAGAGAGTACTCCAACCTGTGTTGAGCACAGTGTGTTTGAGGAAATCCCCCAGATTCACCATCTTCCCAGTGTATGTCCTACCTATAACTTCTAATTTCCGTGGTCTGGGAAGCACTGTTCTGACCTAAGATATTTCTGAACACTCTGGACTGAAATCCCAAACAGAAGAGTATCAAGGTAAGGGTAAATCAGATTACTATCTTTGTTTTGTTACCTTAGACAGAGACATCATGGCCTCCATGCAGAGGAATGTGTGGATGGACATATATTTAAGGAAGACACTAAACCAGAAAATACCACATTACACCCTCTTAAAAGACTTCTAAGATTGTTGTCATGCCTACCACAGACATTCAGATGATGTGTATTCTTGATTGTGATTTCATTTTTCTAGCTGATGAAGGAGAAAGTACCTGGAATGTCCTAGAATTCTCAAGGTATCAATCAGTGTTCAATTTCTGCTCAATAGTGCTGCAGACATAGGAATAACAGGATAAAACTATTCTATACAATCCTATGAAGCTCCTATCACCATCCTCCTATTTTAGAGAATCTTAGATCTATCACTAATCCTGAGACAGGCAGAAACAATTCTTCTCCTGCACATAGGGGTACTGCATATGTCTCCCCTTACCCAAAGTATTCAACTTACTGTCTTTTACTGAATTGGCTTTTAGACTATACCTGAAATATTCCACTTTTCACCAAAGGATCTACCAGCCCTCCCTGTTCTAATAGAGAGCTACAGTCCACCAATATCCAAAGGGTTCTCAGACATTCTAAATATGCCCCTGTGGGAGTAAACTTACTAAGTCTATTTAATTGGGCCTCAGATCCTTCTGCTTTGACCAAAAGGATTTCAATCTACTGACTCTGAGTTACCAGGGGCCTCAGATCTCATTTTCCCCAAGTGGTCATCAGATGTCCCTTTCTGACCAATAATGACCTTGCAATGTTCTCCTCTGATGCAGACACTTAGACACCCCCCCTCCAATTTTAACTCCCAAATGGACCTCCAGACCACCCAAGCTTAAAGTACCTGAGCCGAACATTAAGAAGTACAGCCCAGAACAAAAGCTCATTTCCTCAAGGCAGAAACTAAAATGATGTTCTCCTCACCATTCATACCTAGACCCAGGAGATGAACATATGCCTGAGAAGAAGAACTAGTGTGGAACTGTCAGCCAGGTTTTTGATGAGTGCTCAGACTGCTTCCTGATCCGGCACCACATTTACTATAGTGGACAGATGCTCTAGTCTCTGATGAGGAGTTGCTAGCTGTTAGGAAAAACCTGGAATGGGCTCCACTGCATGAGGTAAGCTGTGTCTTTGATCTCACGTCAAGGAAAGAACATGCAAATTTGAACTCTACCCAACCAAACATACTAGTTTACCTGTACAAAGGGGATTTAGATTTCCAATTTCTCACAAAGATACCCCTCTTACCATTGAGTTCCTATCTATTTTTCATGGCTCATAGGGTCTCATTTCTTCCCAATGTCCATTACTGGCTCACTTCTGACCACTAGCCATACATCTCTGATTAGTGTTGGGGGTGTTCTCGGTATGACACTAAGGCCAACAATAGTGCCTACATGCCATTTCTGAATAATTGGATCTTAAATTCCACCATTGTCCAAGTGTACTTCTGAAAGACTTTTCTCATTACATGGGGTCTCTACAGTAGCATCTTTGTTCATCAGGCCTCTAGTTGTACCTTCTGGCCTAAGCAGGTCTTATACTTCACTTAAAGAGATGCCAAATTTACACAATGTAGACAAAGATGCATTGAGCATTCTCATACTCATTAATATAACATTCCTCCCCTCAGGTTTGAAGTCTCCAGAGCAGCAAAGAGAGTGGGGAGTAGAACTCATCATCTTTAGGTCACTCAGCATCGATGGGTTGTTTGCAACCTTAGTATACAGACATGGATGGTTGAACACAAACCTGTCAGGCTGATAAAGAACTAGACATCTACTAAAGTCCTTGGAACCATTTTCAGATTGCTGCACATCCTCCTGAAGATGCCACAGATGACATGGTTCCTTGTGATTGTTGTTCTCTTCTTGTTGTTGTTGTTTTCTTTTAACTTTTGAAGAGGATACTTTATTAGTCTGTTGCTATGTTAGTCATCTCCTGGCATTAGAAACCAACATCCCACTGTTTAAATGTTTTACATTTCCTACTCTTTTTGGAAAACACAACGTATGCACATCATTTTTCCTATTGTTTCAAAGACATACCACTATGTAATTCAACTTTACAATTGTAAACATTTGACCAATATTCACATGAATATAAATTTTATGTGTAAACTTCTTCCTGTGCTGTGTTATTTTTCACCAGATGACAGTTTCATTTGAGGTCATTTGAAAGATCGTTCCTTACTATGTGTCTTTAAAAGATATATTTTGGAGCTGAGGGGTATGGCTGAATACCTTCAGCACAATAAACACCTTCTATAACATTACTATCTAGTGGATTATAAGTATCAGGTTGTACACAGTAGTAACTAAAATAATGGACAATTTGAGAAAGATTTTAGGGTGAAATCTCTCATAATATACAGAAAAAAAGGAAATCCTAGATATTAATCAAATCTATGCACACCAAATGAACATTGTGGGTTTTGTGGGTTTGTTTGTATATGTCTTTGTAGTTCGAATGTCCAACCTTTATGTCTTAATTGATGATTGTAAACAGTGCTCAGAGTGTGTGCATGTGAATTAAAGGGCACCATGTCTTTAGTGTTTAGATTAATTTCACATATAATTATCTGTCTATCTGTCATCTATGTATGTATGTATGTATGTATGTATGTATGAAGTAATGATTGAATGTATTTATATAGATATGTATGCAACTATTTCTCTATCATCTACCTATCTCTCTCTCTTTCTATTTCTCTCACCCTCTTTCTCTGTTTATCTCTTATGCATGAATATATGCATGCATGTAGCTAGGTAGGTGTGGTATTTTTAATGTAATTGGTTCCCATCGGCCCATAGGCTGTATTAGGATGATTAACCTTGTTGGACTAGGTGTTTCCTTGTTGGAGGAAGGGTGTCACTGGAGGAGGTGGGTGGTCTCACACATGTTCAAGTTAGTTATGCCCAGTAGGGCTCTGTGTGTTTGCTGTCTCTCTGTCTTTCCAAGAGTAGCTGTGATAGAGTGTTCAGTGATTCAAGGAGGGGATGTTGGTTAGATGGCATATAAAGCAGGCAAGACACATTTACATACATGTTAGAAGAAGCAAGCTTTAAGAAGCACAAACAATCACACACACACACACACACACACACATTTGTTGGACAGTGCAAAGCTTCAACCACTTTAAATATATACTCACATTTGGTGGATGGAACAAAGCACTAACTTTATTTTTCTCACACTGCTTATATATCTCTGCACAATCTTTCAATTAGTATAAAATTTATACTGGTTACTTTCTATTTTCTTCTAGTGAATAATTATGAGTATGTATAAGGAGAAGCATCTTCTCACTATACTTTTATGATGAGCTATTTATAAATTATGTTTATAAATATCCAATATTATTCCCAAGAACCAACACGCATTTCTAACTAAAAAACTTGTTATAGATTAACAAGTTGTAAGCAAGTAGGGTAATTTTTATTTCAGCCAGTTTCTCTTACTGGTAGACTGAAATTTGCCGTTATACAGAAAGGATTAGTTTTTATCTATCTCAAAAATTAATCCTTCAAAAATCTTAAAAGAATCACAAAACTAAACTTATATATAAAAACCTATCATCCCTTTCTACTTTGAATCCTCAGGGTGCACATCTGTTCATTAACCATGTTTTTCTTAAATCATATCAGGAATCAGAATGAGGAAATAGGTACAAGGAAATAATAATCATCTGAACACCAGCCTGACTTTGAAAAAAAAAAAGGCATGATTTTGTAGTAATTCTTTCCAAGATTGTGGTTGAAGTATTAATCGCATCAGCTGCAATCCTTGAGAAAGTTCGATCTAAATAACACTGTGTGTGGCAATGATATTGCCCAGTGAGGGGCTGGAACCCCCCTTAAATTTTCATACAATCCATAGATTATGAGGAATGTGATGTGAGGGCAGCAAGTAGGGAGAAACTCTACAACAGCATGAGTGGTAACAGAGTGGTACCAGCTTTTAAGTGTTTAAGAGTGGTAAGAGTTTTAAGTGGTTCACCTCACCAAGAATCCATCAAAGCCCTGTATTTTGGAGGTAAAATGTACATTCTGGGGAGCCCCTCTGCCATGCTTAATATTCTAATAAAATTAAAAATAATATTAATTTCTCATTTAATAGACCCTGCTTACAGTCCCCCCAAATTTTACTCCCCACGGTTCTTTTACTACCTCCCATCCTCTCCAGTTCCTCCCCCTTTCGGTCATCATTCATCAAATACTTCTCTTTCAAATATCTCTTCCTGCATTTCCTTATTCAACCCCATCTCCCTCCACCATGCCACCTGATCTTCTCCTTCTTGTCCACCTTTGTACACTAATAAATCCATTCTATTTCTCCATACCATGGGCATCCATGTATGCACCCAAGTCCTTCCTCTATACCTAACTTCACTGGATCTACAGATTGTAGACAGGCCATCACATATGTAATGTTGAATGTCTTAATGTTTCTATTGCTGTCACCAAAAACTATAACCCAAGCACAAGTTGGGGAGGGTAGGACTTATTTGCAATGTGGGTACTGTAAAGAAAAGAGACACTGAGCAAGAGACTGCCCCAAGAAAGAGACAGATACCAGACCACCTAAGTCCTTTTCTCAGAGGATGATGACTACATGATATGGGGAACAGACACCCTACGTGACACTAGGGTAACCCCAGCTGTGGAAGAGACCCTTATGGCTTCCCTTCATGATATCAGAGCAGAGTTTTTAGTCCTGACAGAGCCACTGGAGAAATTGAGGACCCAGAAATCCTTAGTATTCGGGGCTACTGGTCAGAAACCATACTCTTAGACCACTGATAAGAAAGTTAATCTATGAATAAGCCAAGTAACTCATTCCTCCCTCATCATTCCTCAAGCCCCACCACATTGTTGTGGAGAGACATACTAGCATATTTAAAATCCCAAATAAGCTGCTCTTTGGAAGGAACTTCAATCCCTTGGCAAGCCTGTCCCTATAAATTTAACTTTAAAATTAGAAGAAGAATATAGATTACATGAGTCTCAAGCCCCGTCAAGAAAAGTACTAGAATGGACCTATTTAGAGAGATATCCAACAGCCTGGGCAGAGACTGGTGGTATAATTGAGACAAAAATGGTGTCCCCCCCATCATTGTGACATTGAAATCTGGTGAGATTCCTTTCGGGGTACAACAATACACCATGAGCAAAGAGGCCAGTGAGGGCATCAGACCTCACCTTCAAGGGCTCTTAGAACTAGGCGTGATTGGTCCTTTGTCAGTCTTCCTGGAATACTCTGTTGCTACCAGTTAAAAAGCAAGGCTTTGCCACCTGGCACTCCCTAATAATCCCCCCTTACTAAAGAGAATGGGACTTTCTCATGGACCCAATATATGGGGAGGCCTTTAAAAAGATTAAAAAATCGTGCTTAGTGCCTCAGCCCTAGTCCTGACAGATGTGACCGAGCCATTCACTCTCTATTTAGATAAAAGAGCAGAAATAGTGAGATAGGTCCTGAACTAAGCTCTGGGGACATAGAAAAGACTTGTGGCCTACTTGTAAAAAAAAAAATAGACCCAATGCCCAGTGGATGGCCGTCTTTCTTAAAAGATATCAATACTTCTCAAAGATGCTGACAAACTGACTCTAGGTCAAGGAACTATAGTAGTAGCCCCCCTCTGCCCCCATGCCTTAGAAAGCATTGTTAGGCAGCTGCCAGATTGCTGGATGACTAATGCTCACAGGACCCATTATCAGAGCCTCTTTCTGACTGAGAGAGTGTAGAGAGAGTGTAATTTGCACCCCTGCTATCCTGAATCCTTCCACCTTGCTGCCTGAAGCTGACAACTCCCTACCAGTGAAGGTGTATAGACATCCTGGCAGAAGAAACCAAAACTAAGAAAGAAGTCATTGACCAGCCATGGTCAGGTTGCCCCAATTGGTACACAGATGGTATCAGCTTTTTGATTGAAGGTAAAAGAAAAGTGGTGCCAGCAGTGGTCAACGGAAAAGAAACCATCCGTGTAAGCAGCTTTACTGAAGAAATGACAGTCCAGGGAGAAGAGCTAATCACACATACCCAAGCCTTGCAGCTGGCCATAGAAAAGAACATCAATATCTAAACAGACAGCATGTATGCCTTTGCCACACGCATGGTAGTATCTGTAGAAAAAGGATGCTACTCACTTCTACTGGGGAAGATATTAAAAATAAAAAGGAAACCTTGAGACTATTAGAAGCCATACACTTTGCAAAAAACTGGACATCATACATTGCCATTGTCACCACAAAGTCCATGAGGCCATAGTGAAGGGAAATCTGATGCCTGAACTGACTGGCCTAAAAAAAATAAATGAATAAAATAAAGAACGTGAAGACCATTATAAACTCAAAGATGCAGGCTTTGACTATACTCCAGAAGATCAGAAATTAACAGGCAAAATACCTGATATATGTGGGTGTACTACCCAGGGAGTCTCTAGGACCAAGATGGTTGCTCTGTCCTGCCCACAATAGAAAGGTAACAATATGTCTCCAATCTAAACCACCTCATGCACTTGGAAATTGAGAAGGTCAAAGAAAATGTTGAGAGCTAAAACTGCAATGTTATAAGATTGCCAGATGTTGCCCAGGGGATTGTTAATGAATGCCAAGCATGTGCCCTCACCATTGCTGGGCACCACAAGAACACCCCCCCCCCAGAAGGTGGATAAGAGTTGACTGGCTATGAGCATACTGAAAAGTAGACTTTACTGAAGTTAAACCAGCCAAGTACAGTAATAAATATCTATTTGTTTTTTTGTAAACACCTTTTCAGGCTTGGTCGAAGCCTTCCCCACTAATAACAAGAACACCCATGCCATGGGAAAGAAGATATTAGAGGAAAATTTCCCAAGATTTGGCATCTCTAAGGTACTTTCATCAGACAATGGCCCCTCCTTCATTGTCCAGGTAAGCCAAGGGTTAGCCAGACAATGGGGGATTCATTGGAAGATACATTGTTCTTACAGATTCCAGACTTCAGGACAGGTAGAGTGGATGAATAGAGCATTAAAAGAAACCTTGACTAAATTGGTTTTAGAGACCTACAGAAAAGATTATGCAGCTCTTTTTCCCTTTGCCTTGTTCTGAGTATGGAACACCACAGGGAAATTTAAACTTACACCATTCAAACTCCTCAACTTGGGACGCCCCTCCCTTTAACAGAAGCAGGTGCAATGTTTGAACTTGATATTTCTTTTTCAGAACCCCCTCTAGCTCACTTGAAGGCCCTACAATTGGTCAGAAAAGATGCCTTGGAAATGCTGAAACACAATAAAAAACAAAAACAAAAACAAAAAAACAAAAAAACATACTAACCAGGAACCATCTTCGTGCCACATAAATTTCAAACAGAAGATCCTGTCCGGGTCCGGTGCCACCATTCTGGGAAACTTGAACTCAGATCAAAAGGATGCTCCCTGGTGCTTCTGACAAGCCCTGCTGCCGCACCTCCAGCATGTAACCGCTTCTGGCCTGCCATGGCCCACTGGCCTGGCACTGCACAGGATCCCCCCTTCTTCCCTCCTCCCACTGGCAAGAGTTTCTTTCGTCTCATTCAAGGGGCTTCTGAGGTTCTCAATCTTACAAATCCTAAAGCTGTGACCTCAGGTTGGCTTTATTTGGCAGCTGGGCCAGAGGTTTAATTTTCTAACTTATAAAATTAGAACTATGTACTAGAAGGAGTGGGAAATGTGAGAACCCAACTTAGAGCATTTCTCCCTGGAAGGTGAAGCCCCTGGACATTCTCCAAGCTTTTATTCCCTGAGCTCTAAAAATACAGCCAGAAAGAAGCTCTATGTTCTCTACAGCCACCAAAAAGCATTTTGGTTTCTGAGCCTTACAGCTAGAGATTCGAAAATTGGAGTTTTGCCAAGGACATCTGGGCAGAGAAGAACACTCCTCCCGACTCTTCCCAACTCTCCAAACTCTCCTCCCAACTCATCTCAATTCCTCAGGTAGCTAATAAAAACCCTCTTCTGTCACATCTCAGAGTCATACGCCCCTGCCCTGCACAGTGGAAGGAGTTTGTCCTTAGCTAGCTGATAATAAAACCTCTTACAGTTTGCATCAGGTGTGGATTTCTCTCAAGTCATTGGGGTGCTGGCCATCTCATCTGAGGACTTTAATGGACTTGAGAGGAGGTCCATCTTCAGGGTCTTACACATGGAGACCTAAGACCAAAATTCTTCAAACTATTATGCAAAATCAAAAGAGAAGGAACACTATTGAATTTGTTCTATGAAGCCAGATTACAATTATATTCAAACCATACAAAAACTCAATGAAGAAAGGAAACTTCAGATCATTTTCCCTTATGAATATCGAAGCAATAATACTCAATAAAATCACTGCAAACCAAATAAAAGAATACATCAAAACGATCATCCATCATGGTCAAGTAGGCTTCATCCCTGTGATGCAGGGATGGTTTAATATATGGAAATTTGTCAACTTAATCCACTATAGAAACAAACTCAAAGACGAAAACAACATGATCACCTCATTAGATGCTGAGAAAGTATTTGACAAAATACAACACCCATTCATAATAAAAGTCCAGGAAAGGTCAGGAATTCAAGGCCCATACCTAATATATAAAAAAAAAAGTCAGCAAACCAGTAGGAAACATTAAACTAAAAGAAACAATCGCATTAAAATCAGGGACGAGACAAGACTGCCCACTTTCTTCATACCTATTGAATATAGTAGTTGAAGTCCTAACCAGAGCAATTAGACAACAAAAGGAAAACAAATGAATACAAATTGGAAAGGAAGAAGTCAAAATATCACTATTTCCAGAATATATGATAGTATGTATCAGTGACCCAAAAATGCAAAAAAGAGAAATCATAAACCTTATATACGACTTCAGTGCAGTAGGTGAATATAAAATTAACTCAAACATATCAGTGGGCTTTCCCTACACAAAGGAAAAGGAGGATGAGAAAGAAATTAGGGAAAAAACACCCTTCACAATACTCACAAATAATATAAAAAAGCTTTGTGTGATTCTAACTTAGAAAGTGAAAGATACATATGATAAAAACTTCAAGTCTCTGAAGAAAGAAATGAAACAAGATCTCAGAACATGGAAAGATCTCCCATGCTCATGGATTGGAAGGATTAATATAGTAAAAATGTGTGTTCTGCCAAAAGTAGTTTAAAGATTCAATGCAATCCCCATCAAAATTCCAACTCAATTCTTTACTGAGTTAGAAAAGGCAATTTACAAATTCACCTGGAATTTAAAAAAAAACCCAACAACAACAACAACAAAAAAAAACCTAGTATAAGAAAACTATTCCCAACAATAAAAGAACCTCTTGTGGAATCACCATGCCTGAACTCAAGCTGCACTACAAAGCAATTGTGATAAAAACTACATGGTACAGGTTTAGTGGTAGGCAGGTATATAAATGAAATAGAACTGAAGTCAGAAAAATAAACCCACACACCTATAGTCACTTGATCTTTGACAAAGGAGCTAAAACCATCTAGTGGAAAGAAGACAGCATTTTCAACAAATGGTGCTGGCTTAATTGGCAGTTAGCATGTAGTAGAATGTAAATTGATCTATTCTCATCCCCTGTACAATGCTCAAGTCTAAGTCGATCAAGGAACTGCACATAAAACCAGAGACACTGAAACTTATAGAAGAGAAAGTGGGGAATAGCCTGGAATACATGGGCAAAGGGGGAATATTCTTGAAAAAAAAATACCAGCAATATCTTGTGCTATAAGATTAAAAATGGACAAATGGGACCTCATAAAATTGATAAGATTATACCCAGAAGTTCAAACTTGTAATAAGGATACATGCTTCACTATGTCCTTATGTATAATAACAAGAAGCTGAAATGAACCCTGATGACTCTCTTTAGAGGAATGTATATAGAAAATATGGTACATTTATTTAATGAATTACTACACAGCTATTAAAAACAATGAATTCATGAAATTTTTATACAAATGGATGGATCTGTATGATATCTTTCTAAGTGAGATAACCCAATCACAAAAATCACACATGATATTCACTCATTGGTGAGTGGATATTATCCCTGAAGCTCAGAATAACCAAGGTAAAATATGCAAAACCCATGAAACTGAAGAAGATAGACCAAAGTGTGTATAAGTACCCCACAATTCCCTGGGACTAAACCACCAATCAATGAAAACAAACAATGGGACATATGATTCCAGCTTTCTATGTAGCAGAGGATGGACTAGTCAGGCATCAATGAGAGGAGAGACACTTTTTCCTGTAAAGATCCTATGCCCCAGTATGGGGGAATACCTGGGCTTGAATTGTTAGATGGTGTGTTGGGGAGATGGGGGAGAAGGGAGAGGACAGGAGATTTTTGGAGTGTAAACTAGAAACGGGGATAATATTTGAAATGTAAATAAGGAAAATATACAATAGAAAAAGAAAGGAAATAATTTATTTGAAGGTTTTATGAGATAAATTCATGTTTGGCAAACATATTATACGAACAATGTTCAGGTCTTTTGTTGAGGCAAAATCAAAAAAGTTCTTCTTTCTCAAAATATGGTGATATAGTTCCAAGAGTAGGTATATGTGCTGCTAAACCTTGTATATAAGAATAGATAAATATAGGTAAAATTAGAAATGAAGTATATGTAAACTTAACAAGACTTCCTCCATTTCAGGTGACTAGGTAAAATCTAATGAACTGCAGGACACAATTAATACCTGACACTGGAAATGCTATACCTTCCAAAAGAGCCTCCTCTGAAACTTTTATGTCATCGTGCTCATCATCAAAGTCCAAGTGTAATAAGTAACCTTCCTTTGGTATCACCATCAATTTCTTAAGTGCCATTCTTCTCTTAAGAACTCAGTAGTCTTAGTTAAAAAACAAACAATTAAAATAAAAAGGAAAAAAAAGAACTTAGTTACCTGACTAAAAATTATCATTTAAATAATTAAAAATAACAAAACATCAAATAATTATTTTAGCTCAATGAAAGATAATTTCTTTTGTTACTTAACATGTATATTTTTAATCAATTGCCTTTATCAGAGAGTTCTGTATACATATTCAATATGGTGATGCATATATATATACTTACCCGTACCATTTTCTCCATGTATCCCATTTATCATGTCCCTCTCCCTCACAACTTGTTTTAAAAACTTCTTTAACTCACTTCTTTAAAAACCTCCTTTAGAACCAAAGTTATCAATCTGCCATTTCTCAGTTTAAAAAAAAAAAACAAAACAAAAACTGGCCAACCTTCAACATGTGAGTCCTCCCCTCCTCCCAATAAACAATGAGCAACATCCTTTAACCTTTGAGGCATCTGAATTTTGGTCCTATCTCCCACAGATTCTTTTTAAACAAAACATCAGCAATTCTGTTTAACAGTTTATCTCAGTCTAAGGTATACTCACAGTTCTATCCAGAAAGATAAAGAACATGGTAACTATATATTCATATCAAAAAGATCCACCACTAAGTCTACAAAAAAACATGAACTACCACCACCACCCACACAGAAAGACCTTATATTGGAGAAATTAGGGATTTGGGGAAGCCGAGGATTTCAAACATCTGAAGATTGTAAGTTAAAGGCCAGACCAAGCTGGGCCAGCTGAAACTACAAAGATAGATCCCATCCTACAGAACCTAAACTGAGAGAAAAAGCTGAACTTGGTGGTGCAAGTCTTTAATCCCAATACATGGGAGATTGGGACAGAAGGATCTGTGGTCAGAATCCATCCCCAATGACTTATGAATCTCTTACAATATCTCCTCTTCTTCTTTTCATTCATCTTCCTATGCCATTCTACTCTCTGCAATGTTCATACAGTCTATACCAAAGGAACACACCATAGAGAAGACAATGAGGAGGGACGAATCCTCAGTGTGTTTCTAAGGGATCCTGTACAGCACACAGGACAAGCGCCAAGGCATCTCATCCATGGCTCCCTGTTCCCTGACCCACAGTCCTGCAGCTGGTTCTCTGATCCTATCTCCAGGCCCAAAGCTTTTCTCTTCCAAGGGTTCCGAATTCTCTATGGCCCTGACCTGTTCAATCCTCTTCCATGAATACGGTCCTCCACCTTCCATTCACCCTCAGATTCCACAGGAAATGGCGATCAGGAGGCTTTTCCTCACTTAGTGGCCTCCTGGGCCTGAGATTCCCCACCCTGTCACACCTCGATTAACTGTACAACAACCCTGATCAGGGCAGATTATCACTTACAGGTCATGTATGAGGAGAACACCTTCACAACTGCACCCTTCTGTGCTTAGCTCCTCAATGGCAAAAAAAAAAAAAAAAAAAAAAAAAAAAAAAAAAAAAAAAAAAAAAAAAAAAAAAAAAAAAAGTTGTCAGGAGCCAGACCCGGACAGAAGCCTAAGAGGATCCTTTGTGATGCCAGCTGGAGCAAACAGGTCTCACCAAAGGACTGTGCTGATTGGCTAAATACCCCCTGCACATGCGTTCATGGAATACCAAGTACCAACACTTTGAAGGGAGATTTTAGAAGGTGGGAATAAGCCACTGGCTTTAAGGCAAATGATTTCCAGTTTGTTGGTTGATAATTGCTTACAAACTTGAAAATCCAGAACAAATATGAAACATATGAAATACAGCAAATGGCTCTACTTAATTTCAGCTGTAGAGGCTCTTGTACGCATTTTTGGTTTTTTATTTATTTATGTGCATAAACATTTAATAATGTGGACTTCTGCATGTACACACGCACACCAGAAGAGTCTATGCTGCCCTAAGAGTTCAGAAGGGAGCATACACATTTCCTTCAACCCCTGGTACTCTCCTGTCTCTACTTTCCTAGTCCTCAGCTTGATTAGAAGAGTGTGCTATGCAGTGCAGGCCCTCTCTCTCTCACTTATGTGCTTGGCCACTCAGGCCCACTCTCTCACTTAGGCATTAGGCTGGGCAGGCACTCTCTGTCTCTCTCTTTCTCTCTCTGTCTCTCTCTGTCTCTCTCTCTGTCTCTCTCTTTGTCTCTTTGTCTCTTTGTCTCTCTGTCTCTGTCTCTGTCTCTGTCTCTGTCTCTGTCTCTGTCTCTGTCTCTGTCTCTCTCTCTCTCTCTCTCTCTCTCTCTCTCTCTCTCTCTCTCTCACTCTCTCTCACTTAAGTGCTAGGCTGCACATGTCCTCTCTCTCTCTCTTATGTGCTAGACTGCCCAGGGCCCCTCTCTCTCTTATATGCTAGGCTTCCCAGGACCTCTCTCTCACTTAGATGTTAGTCCTTGCAGGCCCTCTTTCTCACTTATGTGCTAGGCTGGGCAGGGCCTCTCTCTCACTTATGTGCTAGCTGCCCATGTCACCTCTCTCACTTATGTGCTAGGCTGAGAAGCCCCTCTCTCTCACTTATGCCGCAAGAGAGCACTGATTCTCTGAAACTGTGATTGTGCATATGTTATGAGCCACAATGTGGGTGCTTTGTGCCTGGTCCTCTACATAGAACAGGTGCTTTTCTTTTTTTTTTGTTTTTATTATTATTATTATTATTATTATTATTATTATTATTATTATTATTATTATTATTATTATTGTTGTTGTTATTATTATTATTAAATTTCAAGACAGGGATTCTCAGTGTAGCACTGTCTTTCCTGGAACTTACACCAGGCTGGCTTTGAACTCAAAAATCCTTGTCCTCTGCTTCCCAAGTGCTGTGATTGAAGGCATGAACCACCACTGCCCAACCAACAGTTGCTCTTAACAGCTAGTTTTTCCATTTTTTCAACTAGTCTAGTGTGTATTTCATGTATCCTAGAGCATTCCGCCCATTTACTTGCAGTGTTTTCCTACTTGTGCATTAGATTTTCAAGGCTGGTTTGGTGAAAAGAAATGAAAGGAAGTAGTTAGGCACTTTAATAATAATAATAATAATAATAATAATAATAATAATAATAATAGAAACATTTTAATGTGTTTAAGTCTATCATTTTTAAAATGTATGAGTGCTCTGTTTATGGGTTCACCTTCATGAAAGAAGGGGACATCAGATCACTTTATATATGGTAGTAAGCCACCATGTTATTGCTGGGAATTGAAATCAGCAACTGTAAAATAACAGCCCCTTCTCATAACTGCTAAGCAATCCCACCAGTTCTAGAAATATGTTTTGATTTAATTTTTATTGCATTATGATAAGAAAATATACATAATTTCAATTTATCTGAATTTGTTAACAACTAAAAACATATTTTGAGTAAACAGACTTACATCACATTCTTCTTTTTATTTTGTACCCCAACTCCTCCAGCTGATGCCCACTCAAAACCTATCAAACCTTTCATTTTTATCATGTTCCTTAATATTTATAAAATATTTAACAATAAAAATGAATATTAAAAAAGTTGTTTGATATAAAACAACAATCAATTGAATAGTCTTATTGATATGTTTGTCTGCAGCAATACTGAAAATACATTTCTCTCATAAATTTTAAATAACTCCAAATATATTAACTGTATGATATATTAAAATAATATATCACTATTAGTTTTTTTGGTGAACATAAATAGTCTTTTGGTTTGTTTGTTGTTTGTTTGTTTTGTTTTTAGGAGATCTTAAAATTCTTGACTTACAGATTATGCTAACAGGACCCTGAAGTTGTCTTGTGTGAGGATAGTCCAGTGACTGGCAAATACAGAAGTGGATGCTCACAATCATCTATTGGATGGAACACAGGACCCCCAATGGAGGAGCTAGAGAAAGTACCCTAGGAACTGAGGTTGTTTGAAACCCTAAATAAGAACAACAATATTAACTAACCAGTACCTCCAGAGCTCATGTCTCTAGTTGAATGTGTAGCAGGGGATGGCCTGGTAGGCCATGTGTGGGGGGAGAGGCCTATGGTTTTGTGAAGGTTATATGCCTCAGCTCAAGGTACTACTAGGGCCTGGAGGTGGGAATAGGTATTTTGGGGATCAAGGAGGGGGGAGAGGGGAGGCGGGATGGGACTTTTGGAATGTAAATGAAGAAAGTATCTAATAAATATAAAATTAATATAAAATCTTGGCTTACTGTGATACAAAAAAAAAAAAGAAAAAAAGAAGAACAGTTTATGGACACTGGATTTCATTGTAATAAGGCTGTACTTGAATGTCCCTCACATCACCAAAGTATTTTACCTCCATAGTAGCTAAGGGAAGAGTTGACATATCTGCTGCAGCAAGGAATGAACTGTAGGCATTATTTTTGGATACTAATTTCCTGCTATGTACAAAGCTATTTGATTTGAGTGATTGTTGTCATTCTCAGGCCACAGGTAACAGGGTACATTCACTTAAGGAATGGGTGTTTATTAAGATGGTCTATCCATGATGTCATTGATCAACAGTTTCAATGAAGAATTGTTCTGCTTCGAGAGAGTCACAGACGTTAGTTGATGATAGAATTCAGTTTCATTGGATGTGATGTTTTTTGCAAAAGCATTCATCTCAGAATAATAGTAACTTTATTGCAAACTTGAAAAATGGAAAAACTCAGAGTAGAAGTGGAAGCTAAAATACAACCACCTTTTTGCTACTGTGATGACAGATGACTGATAAATCCTCTCTCACTCTTTGTAGGAATGTGTAAAAAGGAACAATCAGCAATGGGTTTGGCTAAGATTGTTTTCCTGCTGTCCAAACCCTGTTACTCAGTATGCTTTGTGGTGGCCAGGAAGCTGAGTTCCTGAGGAAGTAAAGTTCTGGAGGAAGCATGGTAGGCAGAAGTCTCTGTGGAGGGAGTCAGTGAACTGTTGAAAGATGGTTAATCCTGGTTCAGCTGGGGGTACCAGTGGGATGATGGTGGAGGGATGGAGGTGTTACTAAAGGAGAAAGGAGAGCAGGTGACCCTCATTGGACTCCTGTGGTTAATGCTTCTGGGTTCACAATCCACTTTACCCAAGAAAAACAGAGAACTTTTTCGCTATGGGCAGGAGATTGAACAAATTATCACCTAGCTGAAACCAGGAAGGCTAGGGAATTGGAGACCCTAAAAGTATTCTTGGGGCCTGGGGATGTGAGTTGTGAGTAAACTGGCGGTCAGTTACTGGTGGAAACAGACTAGATCCTTTTCTGTACTGCTGCTGCCCACCAGGAATTCAAAAAACAAACTGAAGACCAGTCTTCATTTTCCTTTACCTGGTTTTGAAAGGCCAGATTTCCAAAATTTGCGTATATAGGCGCCAAAGTGCTTCCAAATCCAGAGGCTCCTCTCAACCTCAGAAGAGCTGGTACTTCAGACATGATTCAGGGAAGGCTGTGTTTATGTATGTGTTGTTTTGGTATAGGAAGGTAAGCTCTAACTCTGTATCTCAGTATTATCTTAGCACATGTGCAGTTTGGACTGGCCTTGAAAATGAAGTACTCAGCCTTACAAATTTACTGGGGCCTAAGGAAACATGTCTTCTATATTTTTTATACTTAAATTTTATTTTTTATTTATTTATTTTTTCATTGTTGAAGATTGAATCCAGAGCTTCTTTGTGTAGCATTAAAATATAAGTCCAGTCAGGCGAAAAGTATTTCATTAATATTTGCAAAAATAATAATAATAATAATAATTGTTTATATATCTTTTTGTATTACCAAACAAGAACAGAATCTTCAGTAACTAATGATAATTAAAATGCAAATTCTGAAGAAGTAATTGGAGATACAGTGTATTATGTTCAAACTTATTATTTCCTTCTTAGTGTAAGTATTTCAATGAAAGTATAATTGATTGTATAGCAAGTAATCTATGTTAACATTTTGTATATGATGTATATTCCAAACAATAATTCTGTATGATTAATCTTTAATTTTAATGGTTTTCTTGGAGGGTATAGTGTTGTGGGTCAAACTCTCATTGTCATGCCTGTATGTCAAAAGCTGAGCCATCAAACTCTAAGATCTGCATCTGTACTTTTTAAAACATTAATTTCTTTATAGATTTCCAGTACAAAATCTTCAGGGAAAATTTGAAGGTACATTTTTGGATATATAATTTTTTAAACTATATAGTATTAGCATAATTTCTATATTAGGAAATATTAGTTAATATACTGTATGACATCATAGTGAATTATTCTTTTTATATGTAGTATTTTGTAACTATTTTTATTTTTATTTATTTATCTATCTATCTATTTATTTATTTATTTTTACTAGATATTATGTTTCTTTACATTTCAAATATTAGTCATTTCTTTGTTTCACCCCAGATAATCCCTATTCCATTTACCCTCTCTGTGTTTTTATGAGGGTCTCCTCCATCTTTCAATTTTACCCTCCCCACCCTGGTACATGCCTACACTGGGGAATCAAGCCTTCACAGGACCAAGAACCTCTCCTCCCACAGAT
The DNA here is from genome assembly GCF_000001635.26 of Mus musculus. Classification (NCBI taxonomy): domain Eukaryota; kingdom Metazoa; phylum Chordata; class Mammalia; order Rodentia; family Muridae; genus Mus; species Mus musculus. Next base: position 63,067,089 of record NC_000087.7, on the reverse strand, counting down.
GTCTGACAAGGTCATACTCTGCTATATATGCAGCTGGAACCATGGGTTGGTGCTTAGTCCCTGGGTGCTCTGGACAGTCTGGTTGGTTCATATTGTTGTTATTCCTATAAGGTTGCAAACCCATTCAGCTCCTTCAGTTCTTCCTGTATCTTGTCTACTGGGAACCCCATGATCAGTCTGATATTTGTCTGTGAGCATCAGCCTCTTTTCTTGCCAAGAAATGGCTGAGCTTCTCAGGAGATAGCCATATTTGGCTCCTGTCAGCAAGCAAGTGTTGGTATCCACAATAGTGACTGGGTTTGGTGTCTGTATATGGGATGGATCCACAGGTTGGGCAAACAATGGATAGTTATTCCTTCAGTCTCTGCTCTTCACTTTGTCTCCATATTATTTTCCAAGGAGTATTTTGTTCCCCATTCTAAGAGGGATTGAAACACCCACACTCTCATCTTCCTTCTGCTTGAGCTTCATGTGGTCTGTGAATTACATTTTGGATATTCTGAATTTTTAGAATAGTATCCCTTTATCAATGAGTGTGTACCATGTTTGTAATTTTGGGATTGGGTTACCTCACACAGGATGATATATTTTATATCCTTCCATTTGCCTGTGTATTTAATAAAGTCATTGTCTTTGTATCATTTGCATATATTTTTATCTCTATTGCTCTATTCTACAGCTTGAGGTCGAGGATGTTTCCCCCTGTACTTCTTTTATTGTTGAGAATAGTTTTTCAATATCCTGGATTTTTTTTTTATTTCAGATGATTTTGTAAATTGTTCTTTCTATCTTTATGAATAATTGAGCTTGAATTTTGATTGTGATTTCACTGAATTTATAGATTGCTTTTGGTAAGATCACCATTTTTACTGAATTAATCATGCCAATCTATGAGCATGGTAGGTCTTTCCATTTTCTGAGATTTTCAATTTCTTTCTTCAGAGACTTGAAGTTCTTGTCACACAGATCTTTCACTTGCTTGGTGCGAGTAACAGAAAAGTATTTTCTACTTTAAGTAAATGTTAATGAGACTTTAAATTTTGATTTACATTTGTTGTGGAAATACGGAAGTATTGCACAAAGTTTTAGAAATGTACTTTATGGTTTATTATGTTTAACAGTATAGAAAAAATCAGTTACATAATCAGGCAATTTGTATATTTTAATTGAATTATGTTTTACACTAAGTCTTAACTGAGTCAATATAGGAAAAAATAAATTAGACTTTCTATTTGGTAGAACAGAATAAAACCCTACTTTGAAATACAATTAATTTACTAAAAAAGATTACCTATCTATCTATCTATCTATCTATCTATCTATCTATCTATCTATCTATCTATCTATCTATCTATCTATCTATCTATCATCTATCTACCTCTCTATTTTCTATCTATCTATCATCTATCTATCTATCTATCTGTCTGTCTGTAAACTTTAATTTTGAAAATCTAAAACATAAAATAAAACTTCTCTGATAATCTCTTAGAAAAAAAATCTGCAATTACTTCCCATTAGATGATTTTTTACTGCTATTTTTCTTTTTATAGTATGAAAAGAACAATTTAATTTTTTTGAGCGTTCTTTTCCTATTTGTATAAATTTGACTGCTTTCATTACTTTGCTTTACAGGGTCATGATCAACAACAAATTATATGAGCAGTATAAAAATATGTTTCAGAAGTTGTATGTGGGTGTAGAGAAATTCGATAAAGAACAAGAAAAACAAGTGGTTGGTATAGTAAGTAACTTTATAATTAACCTCGTATACCTATGTATCAATTAGGAATGGAGAAACTAACCTTGTGTTCGACACTTGAAACTAAATTAAGTCTCATTATCTAACTATCCTTGGTTCTGTTCAAGTCCTACTGAATTGTAAATCAGAGAGGTATGGTCACATACTATACCAATGAAAACCACTAAGAATTTTAATGGAGACGAGATCATAAATTTCCAAGAGACAGACATTTGCTGAGAGATGAAGAGAGGATTACCAGTTTTTACAATATGTCAGCCTCAGGTATAGTTGAAAGATAGAGAAAGATTACTTACTGTTGTCATCTGGACTCTGTCGTTAATTTTAGAAAACCAAATCAAACTAGCAAAGTAGTTTTAAAATCCTAAACTTAGTCCCTATTTAGTAAAAAAAAAAAAAAAAAAAAAAAAAAAAAAAAAAGTGTATGGAAACAACTTTCCTAACAACCATGGCAAAATAATCCTGTGTAATAATATCACCAAACTATTTTAGATCGTCTCCCCGTTAATGTAACAATCATTGTAGTCATCAAATGGTTTCCAAGTAAGATCTGAGGCAATTACCATATTAACCATTTTTTTTTGGTTGGTTAATTGTTTGGGGGGTATTCAATTTGAAATAAACAGGAGATCATTTCCTGCATGAGAACAACGTGGAGGGAGCTGCCATTTTGAGTCAGTTCAGGAAACAGATAGGGACTAAAGATAAAAAATAAATAAATACTCCAAATGAAGGCAATTTTTAAACCTTTCATAGCATGGCAAAAAACACTGTAGTCATTTACATACCAAAAGCTAGAACCTCTTTGTAGTGTTGGCATTGGGCTTACCATCCTAGTCTCAGTATACTAACTTACTTGAAAATTATCATAAAAACATACACTGAATATTTTGTCTTTAGATCTCTAAAAACCTCAGAAAAACTTATCAAAATAACAGACTACAATAAATTCAAGAGAATCAGTTTCATTTTATTTCAAAAAAATTTAGGCTTTTTATAATATTAAATATTTGTTATGAGTAATTCTAGCTCATTTGGTCATAAATATATATGTTTTTAGGAAAATAATTCTAAAAACTTAAAATGCATGTTTTGTATTATTATGTATAACATTGGCAAATTAGATAAGACATGCTCATTCATGTTAAACTCATAAATCTACTCCTATTTTCTGAATCTCTTAAAATCAGAAACCTCGCTAGGCAAGATCTTAAACTACTGTTCTCCTGTAGGCCATGACATTTTTAGCAGATATTTAAATGTATTAACTGATCTACTAATGAGTAGAAATCTGAAAGACCAGAATCTCTGTTGCCTTTCACATAATGACTCTATTCAATGTAAACTATGACTACAATTAGAAAAATACTGAAATCCTAAAGTCAAATCCTCACCTCTTTTATCAGTCATAGAAAATCTTTTAATAGCTATGATACTGTAATCTGTAATCCCAGCACTTGGCAGTTGAATGCAAGAGGATCAAGGCCTTTGACTGTCCATAGCTATATAGCAAGTTTGAGGTCAGCATGAGTAATGTAGGACTGTCTCAAATAAACCTGTCCCCTACAAATCAAACAGAAATATAATGTTAGTATAAAGATATAAAAATAGTAAATATTGCTGTCACTTCAGTAGGAAATTGTTGACCAGAAATACTAAAATAAATGTACAATTGGAATTTTTTTACTATAATTTTGAAGGGAAAACTATTGAAATCTGGATATCCATAGAGTTCCCTGTTTAGAACATTATCCTGACAGCATATAGCCCAGAACTGGTAAGAAGCAAGGCTTGGAGAATCACAGGAGTTGCCTTGCCCAGACTTTAGAGATGGCAGCAAATAACTATAAGTATCACCTGTTATTTTAGACTGAGGAAGTGCAATTGATGATGACATGTTCCAATATAATAATAGAAAAACATACAAACAAACAAAAAACTAGTATTTCTGCTTTAGATCTTGGCAGGGCCATTCTAGCCCCATCGTTTGACAAAAGCACAGCACACCTCAGAAAATTGTTTTGATGACATCAACAATTGTCAGACTTAAAATCTATTGATGTGCTTCAAACATCTCTCATCTTCCGGGGTTATACATGGTGGTATTTATGAGACCTCTAAATGATCCCTAGGAATAGGAGCATAGTGTGTAGAGTTGGGAGAGGATATATAGACTGGAGAGATAAAATGGGAAGCATGGTGATCCTTGGATTGCCTGTGCCACATACCTTTGCAGTTGTGGTAATAGATTCAGTGCAGATTGACACTATGAACACTACCCTAGCACACAGTACAGTGCTTTCTTTTCTTTTTCCGGGCTTTTGCCTGTGACAGGGAATGTAGCTTGGATACTACTGGGTATTGTGTGGAAGATAACAATCATTGGATCAGTTAAAAGCTTTGGGAGCTGCCAGTTAATAGGCTAAGCTTCAGACTACATCCTACCAATGGATAAATAGGGTCCAGTCTAGATGAATTTCTGGATCCCCAGGATACATGAATAGCATGCAGTATTCTAGAGTAGTATCCAGCTTAATGATACTTCTGTTGCTCTTGTGTCTTTCCCTCTTCTGTATCCCCCAAGTTCATTCCGCTTTCTTGGCATGACTCACAAATGAGCCTTTGTGTATTATCCTGTGGTATATGAGAGGAGTTGTCTGAAGAGAGATGAAATATTGAGTCATGGCAAACACAACTGTGGAAATGGAAACCATCCAGGGGCAAATGTTGTAAAATTAACATAGTCTGTGAAAGAAAAATGCTTTTGCTTTCAGAAGGAGAGTGAATGGAGTTTTTCACTAAGCTGGAAGGGGGCTAATAAAGACCCTTTTTAACTGGAGAATTTAATAAGAATTAACCAAAACCCAGGTGCAATTATTCTTACAGGAGTGAACTGGATAGATGGGTAGAGTTTGGCTAGTATAAGATACTTGATTTAATGACTTTTGAGGTCCTTTTTCGAAATCATGATCAATAAATTCTGCTCTCTGTGACATATCTACTATATTTGTTTGAAAGATGAATAAACTAGGATACATAGATATAGCTTTATAGTATAGTTCTTGAACTTTCATGATGTGACAATTAAATCTGTATGATCAGGACATATTTAGAGCTCTGTATTAGGCACACATAATCTATAGCTCCTGGGGACATACACGCAAATGAACAAACATGACTTTATAGTGTTTCTTGTTTTCAGAATGGAATACATTTTATAAATAATCTAAAAGCAATAGGTTCAGTTTCTATGTTCTTAGAGACAGAACCTTAAAGACCCTAAAAACTCTAAAAAAGAAAAAAGAAAAAAGAAGAGAAAAGAAAATAAACTTGAAGCTTTAAATAAACAATAAAAACCCTAAAACAAACAAACAAACAAACAAACAAAAACATAAAATTTTTGAAAAAATAAAACTAAAAGAACCTAAAACCCTAAAGAAAAAAAAACAAACAAAAAAAATCAACAAAAAAATTCTAGATCTCTACAAAGACCCAAAAAACCATAAAATAATTACCACAAACAAACAAACAAGGAAAGAACAATAGCCACACTAAGCCTTAAAAAAAAATCTTGCCAAATACACTGAGAACAACCCTAAAATCATTTAAAAACCGTAAAAAAAACCCTAAAACAATAAAGCAAAACCTAAAACCCTAAAAAACCCTAAAATTATTAAACAAACACTAAATGACCCAAAAAAGCTATTTTTTAAATTCTTAATTAACATTTTTAAAACCCTAAAATTCTATAAATAAGAAAACACAAGAACTCTAAAAAGACCCTAAAAAATTATAAAACCCTAAAAAAAAAAATCCAAAAACTCTACAAGTCTAGATCCCTAATGAGACAATAAAAAAACAATTAAAAAAAAAAAAGAAAATGAAAAGATACAAAACCACCACCCCAACAACTACAAATTCTTCTGCCTTAAAAAATCGCCAAAAACACTGGAAAAGAAAATCATTTTCCAAACCTTATTAAAAAAAATGCTTAAAACAATTTTTAAAAATTCCTTAATTAAATTAAAAAACAAAACAAAACTAAAAAATAAAGAAATACCCTAAAATTCTTTTTTTTTTATAAAAGAAAACATTTATTTGGGGGCTTGCTCACAGTTTGAAAGGGTTAGTCCATTATCATCATGGTGGGAAGCAGACAGGCATGGTGGAGGAGAGGTAGCTGAGAGCTTCGAATCCTGATCTGAAAGCAGCCAGGAGAGAGAGTGAGGGGGAGAGACAGAGAGAGACAGAGAGAGAGAGAGACAGACAGAGAGAGAGAGAGAGACAGAGAGAGAGAGAGACAGAGAGAAACAGAGACAGAGACAGAGACATAGTTTCAAAGTCCTGGTATGGACTTTGAAACCTTAAAGATCACTCCTTACTAGGAGTGATCACACCTGTTCCAACAAGGCCACACCTCCTAATCCTTCCCAAACACTTCCATTAACCAGGGAATCAAGCAGTCAAGCATATAAGCCTACGTGAGGTTGTCTTATTCAGACCAAGACACTCATTAAACCTTGTAACAAAGCCAAGTTGAAAAGCAGTACTGTACAAGTGTTATGAGAAAAGTTGCTGGGACCAGGCTTACATTGCAATGCAGTGACCTGGCAACTCACTCAACAACAGTAAAAAGACCCACAAGAACTGTAAAACCCTAAAAAAAAGTTCCTTTAAAAAGTTCTAAAAACACATCAAAACTCTGAAACTCAAAATAAAATCCTTGAAAACCCGCTTTAAAAAGCAAAACAAAAAAACAAACATACAAACAAACAAACAACAACAACAAAAAACCTACAATACCCTGAAACCCTAAGTAAAATCCTGAGACTATAAAATCAATCCTACCCTCCCCCAAAATACCTACAAAACCCTGAAACATTAACTAAAATCCTAAGATAAAAAAATAATCCTAAGCCTATAAAAAAAAGCAAACACACACACAAGAAAACAAAAAACCCTTACAAAATCCTAAAACCCTATAAAACACTAAAAGTATAAAAAGAAACAAAAACAAAACAAAACACAACAACAAGAAGAACAAAATCACACAAAAATTACAATTCTCCTAAAATTATTTATAAACACTAAAAAGCCCTAAAACCCTGAAATACCTTAAATAAATAAATAAATAAATGAATAAATAAATAAATAAATAAAATAAAAATAAACCTCAACCCTACCCAAAACAAACAAACAAACAAGCAAACAAAAAACTTATAAGGACAAAAAACCTACCAAATTTAAAACCATTAAAACCCTAAAACTCTAAATAACACAAAGGGCTTTACCCTCCCACACACCCCCCCCTCTAAAAAAAAAAAAACCTGAAAACTGTAAAATACTAAAAAGCCCGAAAAAAGCCTAAAACATTAGAAAAAGTAAATCAAAAGAAAAAAAAATCTAGAATCTTTAAACAAATACTGAAATAGTCCTAAAATACAAAAAAAAAAAAAAAAGAAAAAGAAAAAAAAGAAAAAGAAGAGAAAAATAAAATTCTGAAAACACACCTATTAGCTAGGCAGTCATTCAACTTACAGAGTTTAGCCTGATTCTGAGTGCTGGTATTAAAGGGGAATAAAACTATACTTGACTCCTTTTTGTTTGTATAATTGTTTTCTAAAATATTTTTTTTCTCTGTGGGTGAGTATATGTGTGTGTGCGTGTGTGTGTGTTGTCCAAAGAGGTCATCAGATCGTCTAGAACTAGAATTGCAGGTGGTTGTGAACAACCATGTGGGTGTTAGAAATTGAACCCTGGTCCTGTGCAAAAGCAATCAGTGGGCCTAAGCAGTGAGCTATCTCCTCAGTCCTTTCTGCTTGCTCTAATCTCTACTTCACTATTCATCTTGCCTAAATATGTCTTTATTCCTACTTCTTCTGTCTGTTTTTATGTGATGAATTCTTGTTTGCTTTTCTCTTGTTTCTCCAATTACAGCACCAAGATTCTTCATTTCCTTTTGTTTTGGAAGATTCTCAAGGAATCTTAAATCCAGACTTTAGGGCAGTTATTTAAAATTCACACCTGGGGATTAATCTTCAGAAAATTATTTTTGGGAAAAACATGTGATTATTTCAACATCTATAGTAGTGTGGGGGCATTATTCTCCCTACGTCATGTACACTTAAGATCTTTAGATACCTCCTTCCCTGTGATAGCCTTGCAGCTCACTGAGTGACATGTGCATTTGATGATAAATGATACACAAACTTTGAAGCACCTTACCATATCCTGTCACCCATATCATGTTCAACATAGCAAGAACCACAAGTGAGTTGAAAAATACAAATATATTTTTTAGTGTCTTGAAGCTATAATCCCCAAATTAATCAAAATATTATTTGGACTCTGTTACTTTATACCAGTGTTTTTTTTTTAAGTGTACAAGTCGCAGGCCTTTTCTGTGACCCTTTGCACAGGTTTACAGTGTCCTTTTACCATCTTCATCCTCCCCACTATCCTCCATTGCTATCAGATCTCCCCCCTCCTGCTGCGCTTACTCTTCCAAAATACCTCCTATTTTTTAATGTCCCTTATTAAATTTATATTTTTACAATAGTCATTTTGAGTTTTACTTGTCTAACCTAATATATAGTATTTAACCATTCCATCCATTTTTTGAAAACAAAGCGCTGCACTAATACACATAGATGAGAAATATATTTCTCTCTCTCTCTCTCTCTCTCTCTCTCTCTCTCTCTCTCTCTCTCTCTCTCTCTCTCCTTCTGTCTCTCATTTTTAAGGCATTCATCCAGTAGTTGACATTTTAAATCACTCCATAGCATGTATGTTTCATACAGTGAGGCAATCAATATTGATGATATGGATATGTAGTGGTCCTTCTTAGATTTTTTTTTTTTTTGTGAACTTAAATCAACCTGGGAAGATAGAATCTCAGATAAAGATCCTCCATCACATTGGCCTGTGGCCACACCTTAAGGAATGATTTTTTTTATGACTGTTGTTGAAGGATCTAGCTCTCTATGGATAGTGTCATATTCTATGAAGATGATGTACAGGGTGTGGTGGGGACCGTGGAATGTACTGAAAACGATTTTTTTTGAAGAACTGAAGATCTATGTGCCATGAACAATTAAAGTGTCCTCTAATTTGTAAGTAAATTTTATACATACCTGTGTCCAGTATTCTGTCTACACATATTTCAAAAGTAAAATTACCTCATCTATTTCATCCTGTTTTACTGCATTTAATCTATGAAATTACTTATAATCAGAAGTGCTGGTAAATTTTAAAAACCTTTAAAATATGACTGGGAGATATCAGGTTTTTTTTTTAATTTTATCACAACTTTGTAAGCATGCCCAAGATCTATGTTGTCCTCTTACTTTCCAAAGAATCCATAATTCATGATTGCCATTGGTTTCAATACATGTCATTTATCCCTGTCAAATTCCAGGTTTGTTTGCATAAAAATAGTCCTCCTCTAACTGTGGGTTTTCATAAAGTGAAAATTGGTGTGCTATCCAGTGTGCTGCCTCAAAGAATCTGGCAATATTTATGATAAGAAGCACAGCTTAAAGATAACCAAGGGAAAGGTTGGAACATGAAAAATAACCACCATGGATGTTGTCAAGGCAGAAACCGAAGACTTTCTCAGAACGAAAATAAAAACAAAAATGAAACAAAACAAAACACAAACCAAACAAATAAATAAAAATTCAACAACCAAACAATAAAAACCATGCAAGGGTGTAAATCTTTGGCAGAATATTACTCAGATCATCAGGCCTTTCAGTTGGGATTTCATTTATTATTTCTAGGAGGCCATATGAAAAGGTAAATTCGAGATGCTGAATGTTTCTGAGTGTAACTAGGGAAGGAACCAGCCTGAGAGGGGTTCTGTGATGTAAGCTGAACTAGGGTGATGTCACAGAGCACTGGCTGGAGGTTGCGCATCTATTCCACTTGGAGGCGCTAGAATCCATTCAAGGTGAGTTCACTATCTTCACAGTGGTGTGTCAAAGCCAGGTCATTTTTTCCCACAGGCTTTTGGTGCCTGGTCTCTATCAGGAGATCTTGACGACTAGGATATTTTTCTATGGGTAAGTACATTTATGAAATAATTGGGACCCTCATAGCTACAGAAAGCTAAAAATTTTCTCTCCTACAGTGAGTTACTGTACATTTTACTTTCCCCATGTTTATTAGCAAGGGAGATGAATGGTCTAGGTTAGTTTATCTCCTGAATTTATTATCCTTGCTAACCATATCTAGATCACAATTCCACTAAAATACCAAAGCTCCTGTTTGTCCATGTGCATGTTAGAAGTTATTAGTTCTAAAAGGCTGATATTGCCTCGACTTTTTGAGTTGTTCTTGAGTTCAGTGATGCAATGGCTTCATCGAATAATTCTGAAGCTGGGTCAGGAGAAACAATAAAGAAGGACAGTGGTGTGCTGTGTCCCTGGGAAGATATTTGTGAATGCAAGAACTTAGCTCAGAGCTTACGCTTACAAGAGAATCATGGTGACCCCTCTGGCCTTTTTTTTTTTTTCTCTTCTTCTTGATCATTGGGGGTAATTGTCATAGCACCACCTAAATTGACATAGAAATTCAAGGAGAGGATCCTCATCAGAGACAAATTTACTCAGGTCTGAAGAAATAAATGTTGATCTGAGTATGTTATTCTGAGCTCTAGAGAATTACTTGTTAATTACACTATTTTTATTTCCTTGTTTCCCTTGTTTCTTTGTTTCTTTGTTTGTTTGTTTGCTTGCTTGGTTAATTTTATTTGAGTTTCTGTATGTTTAGATTTGGCTGTCAGGAAAATCACTGTGTAGACCAGACTTGTCTTTCTCTCACTAAGGTCTGCCTCACTCTGCCTCTTGAGTACTATGATTAAAGTTATGGGTCACTACCACTTCCTATTAACTTCTCCATTTGATTGTTTGTTTTGTTATTTTTTGTTTGTATTTCTGTTTTGTTTGTTTTTCGTTTGATTTTCGTTTGTTTTCTTTTACTTGATGTTGTTGTTGTTGTTTGTTGTTGAGACAGGGTTCCTCTCTATAGCACTGACTGCCCTGGAACTCACTTTGTAGACCAGGCTGGTCTCTAATTTAGAAATCTGCCTGTCCTTGCCTTCTGAGTTCTGGGATTAAATGCATGTACCACCATGGCTGACTTATTAACTTCTTATTTTTATAAAATTAATTTTAGGAGCTCAAATCTGTTTAGCATAGTCTTCTTCACCTGCTCAGAAGTTCTCGTAGAGAAGAGTCTTGGTCCAGCATTCACTCCCAACCCATAACCATTGCCCATCAGGAATTCATATATATGACAGAGGCAACAGCATTGTGTCTGGCGTAAACGGGCAAGATCTTCAGTCCCAGGCAATGAGCAAGTATGATATTTGAAGGGAATGGAAGCCACAAGACAGTGTGATCTACCACAACAGGTCTACAGCCAGGTAGAAGACAATACATCTGAAGAGTCTGAGCATGACATCACTCAAGAAGAAGAGTAGGAGGAAGCCTTCTTCCCAGGCCCTGGGGAATATTGTTGGCTGCAGAATTTCTCACGGGTGGAAGGAAGGTAATGAGCCTGTCACCCATTGGAAGGCCATCATTCTAGGTCAACTGCCAACAAACCCTTCTCTTTATTTGGTGAAGTATGACGGAATTGACAGTGTCTACGGACAGGAGCTCCACAGCGATGAGAGGATTTTAAATCTTAAGGTCTTGCCTCACAAAGTAGTTTTTCCTCAGGTGAGGGATGTCCACCTCGCAGGCGCACTGGTTGGCAGAGAGGTACAACACAAATTTGAGGGGAAAGATGGCTCTGAGGACAACTGGAGTGGGATGGTGCTAGCCCAGGTGCCATTCTTACAGGACTATTTTTACATTTCCTACAAGAAGGATCCGGTCCTCTACGTCTATCAGCTCCTGGATGACTACAAGGAAGGTAACCTCCACATCATTCCAGAGACCCCTCTGGCTGAGGCGAGATCAGGTGATGACAATGACTTCTTAATAGGTTCCTGGGTGCAGTACACCAGAGATGATGGATCCAAAAAGTTCGGAAAGGTTGTTTACAAAGTTCTAGCCAATCCTACTGTGTACTTTATCAAATTTCTCGGTGACCTCCATATCTATGTCTATACTCTGGTGTCAAATATCACTTAAATTGAAAAAAAATCACAAAGTACAGAAATGTAAACTTATAGGATTGAAAAAAAATGTTTGTTTTCCTGTGTTGGGTACCTATGGGTCTTTGACAACCTCAGTATCTTTGTCAATAAAATTTGTTTTGTTCTAAAAATTAATACGTGTGACATGACATGCTTTTAGTGAACACTTTTTTGGAAGAGATGGACTATGGTAGAAAGAACATCAAAGGAAGATGAAAGTTGCAACGCAGGCTGTGAACAGTGCATACATCTAATATCACACAGGCTAAAATGGACAGGACTTAGATTCTGTGGTCTGCATAGTGAGCAAGGAATTGGAGATATGACTTAGAGGAGCAGGGATGGCAGCAAAAAATGGATTTTTAGGAAGAAGCAGAGAAAGACAGGACATAGATAGAATCTCTGGTATGAAGTCTGAGGGAGAAACAACAAGTTGGGGAAAGAGTGATAGATAAAAGGAATGTGGCCTTGTTACACAAAGTGCAACCCAGAAAACTGATCCAAAGAGATTCAGAAATCAGACAAAATAAGGTTTCATTTGAATAATGAAACCAAATGAAACTTGTCTCTCATTTTAAGATTTATTATCTTTATTTATATGGGTGGGAGTAGGGCATGAGCTTGAGAGTATAGGTGACCACAGAGACATGAGTTGTCAGATCCCATGGAGCTGGCATTAAAGCTGATTGTTAACCATTGGATATGAATTCAAGAAAACAAATCCAGTTTTTTTGCGGTACAGTAGTGCTCTTGACAACATGGTCATCTATTCCCATTGAGATATCTTTTTAAGAAATCCAATATTAACATGCAGAAAAGAGACCAGGTAGAAGTTAAGAAAGATTAAATTGATGGTGACCTTTAAAAACAATAAAGGACACACAAAGGACTAGAGGACACTGAGGGACAAATGAATTCTAAGATGAAGTTCTCAAAATGTGAAGCAGGAGACCCAGGAAGAATAGAAATTTTGTGCAAATAGTTAAAATTGGGCATATCCACATTAGGTTCTTTGGTTTCTTAACAAATAGCCAGCTGATCAGATCAAAGAGTAATTTAAAAGAGAAAATGAATAAACTGTGAGATAATATATGGTAGGGCGTGGATCCTGAGTTCTTTCCCTGTGCAATCTTTGCCTGGGATGAATCCTGTGATCTTTTGGAGGTCTCTGTTGAGTGCCCCAGATGACCATCAAAAAGCTCACCACTGGCCTGTTCCCCTGGCTCTCCTCCAAACATCTGACTCCCAACATACCTATGTACCTTTTCAGCCTGTCTATTCCCTGGAAATTCCTGTCTCAAATTTATGTGTGACCTCTTTCTCATAAAACAGTGAAGGTGTACTCAATGCATATGTGCTGATCTCTTTTCTATGCCAGTTCTCATGGGTTTCAAACTCTATGAGGTTGCCCAATATGTTGGTCACTACTCCTGAGTAGCCCCTGTGCTTCATGGGGGTCTTAATGGGTCCCATATGCACTCTGAGTGTTTCTTTTGTTTGTTTGTTTGGTTGGTTTTATTGTTGTTGTAGGTTTTTTGGTTTGTTTTTGTTTTGTTTGTTTGTTTGTTTTTTGTTTGTTTGTTTTTGTATTGTTTTTTGTTTTTGTTTTTAGTCAGGCTTGTCATGGACTCAATCATTTGTGTTTTTTCTCTAGAATAAGTTTGAATGCCAAATGACTTGAAAATACTCTTTATTGTTGATTAATTTTGATATCTGGGAGAGTTTCTATGCTAGCTGGATGTCTTAATTAGGGTTTCAATGCTGTGAAAAATCACTATGACTAAGACAACTCATTAGAAACATTTCATTAGGGCTTTTCAACATTTCATTGCAGTTTCAGAGGTTCAGTCCACTATCATCAAGGAAGTGAACATGCAAGTGTCTGGGCATATGTAGTGGTGGAGAGGAAGCTTAGAGTCTTCTGCATGCAGGGATGTTGTCTTCCACACTGAGCAGAGCTTTAAAGCCTCACAGTGATATGCTTCCTCCAAAAAGGCCACACCCACTCCTACAAGGCCACACCTCCTTATAGGCCAACTACATTCAGAGTGCCATACTGGTTTCATAGCAACTTGAAAAGATCTAGAGTCTTGCAAGAGGAGGAGCCTCAGTTGAGAAAATGCCTCATTAAGATCAAGCTTTTAGGAATTTTCTTAATTGGTGGGAGAGGACCCAGTTCATTGTGGGTGGGGACACCCTTGTGGTGGTAGTCTTGTGCTCCTTATGGAAGCAAGACTTAAGGAGCATGTCAATAAGCATCACCACTCCATGGCCTATGCATGAGCTTCTGGCTCCAGGAACCTGTGTTGTTTCAGTTTCTTTCCAAACTACTTTGATGATGAACAGCAATGTGGAATATAAGCTGAATAAAACTTTTGCTATGGAATTAGCGCTTTGGACATGGTATGTTCTTACAACAATAGAAACCTTAAGTAAGACAATTTCTTAGAGGAACAAAATATCTAATACTACCACTGTCACTTATCCTATAAGGACAAATAATGTGTAGATATTTTATTTTAATTTAAAGGTAAGATATTCTCATGTATATAATGACATGCAATTGTTCTAGTTTGCTTCTTTCTCACACTGAAGAATACTAACATCAAACATAACTTGGGAATATAAGGGTTATTAGCTTACATGTTACAGACTATTACCAAGGAAGGCAAAACAGGAACTTGAAGCATTACCAGGAAAGAGTGCTTATTGCTTGACCCTATCTTAGTCATTGTTCTATTGCTGTGAAGAGACATCATGGATAAAACAACTATTATGAAACAAAGCATTAACTGGGGGCTTGATTACACTTACAGAAGTTTAGTCAAACATCAAGTCAGTGACCGCAGCACTGTAGCAATAGAGAACTATTGATCCTTAGACAGAAAAAGATATTCTGCCATTACATTGGTTTCTTGAAACCTCAAAGACCACCCTTATTGACACAACCACTTCCTCCAATGAAGCCACATCTTCTCTCATTCCTTCTAATCCTTAAACACACTGCCAATCCCTGGTGACTAAATATCCATATATATGAATCTATAGGGTATATTCTTATTCAAACCACCAAAAATCATGTGGCTTGATCGAATATTTTATTTTAAATACAGAGTAAAAGCTTTCCTTTTATAAATGACTACTGATGAGCTTACCCACAGTTGCCTACCCTCACACATCGACCATCAATGAAGAAAATGTCCCATAGACTTACCCAAAAACCAAGTGAATAGAGACAATTCTTCAATTGTTCTCTCTCCTAAGGTGACGCTAGATTGTCAAGTTGGAGATAAATAAAATCCCAGCACATTAAGGTTTATCCTGCTCCATAACCCACACAAACATTACTCATCACAATCTCCTCATTCTGCCTAGGTGTAGACCCACTTCCCTCCATGGCAGAAGTGAAGGGTAAGTACCTCCAACAGCAAGAATACTCAATAATAGGTGACAAGTAGTGAATATGCCTTATAGCCTCACAACACCTACATTCTAATTTGTGTTACACTTTCTGGGAGACACCCCAGTCTGTCCAACTTCCTGCCAACTCAGCTTTGACCAGAAAAATTCTCATCAATTAATCCAATGACTTTTAATTGATTTCTTTCTCCTGAGGGAATGGAGTGTAACCCCTTCATGGATGTATTGGTGTCTGATTCATAAGTAATAAAACCCAGTACTATTAACAGCTAAATCACAGGTGCTATGACAAATAACAACTCACATGAGAAGCATCACATTTGGTTAAGCCTTTTCAGAAGTTTTATTGGAGTTTGATTTATATACTAAATAAATCCATTGATTTATTTATTTTTAAGTGTGTAATTTAATGATTCTAAACATATTTCACCACTGTCATTTTTCACTCATTTTCTGGTTCTTCATATGATATTGAAATCTACTAAAATACAATAGTGAATTCAGAAGAAAGACCAGTGGTGTGGGTAGCAGCAAAGTTCTTGAGTCTCAAAGACAACAGATACCATGGCTGAATATTCCAACTACAACAACTAGGTAACATTGGTTCTACACTTAGCATGCCGTTTCTAGAAAAAAAAATTAAAGAATTAAGCAATGTTTCCTCTGAACCTGACATGTGACTATCACAAATGAAAGAAGGATCCATGATCACATGAATATGAAAGGGGCATGAAGCAGCACAATTGTTCAAATTATTGGCAGCTAGTCAGCATTAACACAAGAAGGGACCAAAGACAATAAACAGCTTTGAAGACATGTCCAAATGACCGCGTTCATTTACAAGTTTCTTACCCATTCCTTGTATATCCATTGGTTGATTAACTCATTGATTAAAGCCCTCAGGTTCCAATCACTTTTCAGAGTGCATATTGTACTACCTATGAACATTGTACTGTGGACCAAAGCCTTCATCTAAGACCCATGACTGACATTTCAAAACAATTTAACCACAGAATTCTTTATTTGAAACAAAGTGATAAGATCCATCTATCTCTTCAAGTATATCTCTGTTTTGTTCAAAAAGGAGAAAAATGCAATCCAAGTTCAGGATCTTGATCCCTTATCCATGCATCTTAAACCCATAGGGGCTAGCCAGAATGTAAGGTCAGAAGTCTAAACATCACCTATACTACAACTAACTCTGAAGATATCTAGCAATCTCCAGTTCCTTTCTGGTACTTACCCACACCAAGTCTGCATTAAGGAATATGGTCTAGTGTGAGATAGTGCCAGCAGTTAATTGCAAAATCCCACTATGAGTTGAGTTGTATATATACTGAGACATCTGTAATATAGACACACATGCATATTCACAAATACTCACAGAAAGAGGCAAGAAGTAGAGGAGCTGAAACTTAGAAATCCTCAAGGAAGAGAATGAAAATCTTGTAAGGCACAGAGGTAAGAGAAAAACTGTGTCTTTCTGCACAAAATCAGGACATTCTGTCTTCCATCACTGAATGGGAAGGCTCACTATCCCTTATCGCTATCTGATAAGGTATAGACAGTTGATGAAGGATGAATAGTAAGTTTTCATCAAAGGCATTGACTTTGAAGGTTATAGATTGTTCATGCTCTACTGGTAGCCAGATGTCTAAGAGTTTATGGGAAACACAAATGATTTGAATGGGTTGTAACAAAGGGGAGAAGACGAGATATGAAGTTGGCAGGAGGAGTTAGGTGGGAGTGGGCCAGGTTTTGTTCTGGGAGGAGTTACTAAAATAATTGGAAATTAAATTCCATCAAAATATTTGTATGCAATTCTCAAGGTATTAAGGAAAGTAGTTCTTAATATACCATGTACTGAACACACACAGACCACTTATATTGCCATCTTCTAAATAACAAATTCTTATAGAGCAGTTTCATTACATTGAGGGCAAAAGTCATCCAGAGGTTATTTAAAATAAAGAAGAATCTAGGGAGATGGCCCAGTGGTAAAGCCAAGTGTTTGGTCAAACATTCACCTAAACACCAGTGCTTAGGAATTGGAGTGGCAGAGACAGAAGAATGACTGTGGCTTCCTGAATGTCAGCCTCACTCCTAGCTCAGCAAGAAACCCTGTCACAAGGGGAAAATTAGGGAGTGAAGTAGCAAAAAACAGTATACCCTTCCCTATCCTCTGGACTTACCTGTATAATTCTGTATGCATACACACATCAATATGATAACTGTATAAAAGAGGTTACTTTGCATAAATTATAGGCAAAAGCAATGTTGTTTTAACCTAGAGACCTGAAGACTTTTATATATTAATGGTCCTGGAGAAACTCTCCATATATAGAGGATTGATATATCTTCTTCCTGTGCAAAGGAAACCTAAGTTAAGTGTGTGTGTCAGTGACTTTAAACACCTTTCTTCCTCTAGATTCCTATTTATACCACAGAATGGTCTGTAAATAATGAAAAGATGAAAATAAGACTTTTTCAGGGTGTTGCCTTCTTTTAAAATCATATTTATATTTTACTAAATCGATGGAAAATCTTCAGCTCCAAGGAACAATGGATTCAATATTGTTGACTTCTGTATTATCCCATTATGAATAGGAATTAATTATACATCAACATTTCCCACGATTTGAACTAAATCAGGAATAAGGGATATGTTTCCATAAAAATAAGTAATGCCAATATCGTTAATCAAGTAGAAATGTGTGTGTGTGTGTGTGTGTGTGGTGGGGTTAGGATGCCTTTGTATTATTTGAGAATGATTGCTGATCAGAAATATGTTATGCAAATAACCCTAACCTGAGAGAAATGAAAAGTAATGATATAAACTATACTACCAAGTGTCATGGCCACTTATTAGTTGATATCATTTTCTTTTTCATTCCTTTATTCGTTTGAATAATTGTGTGCCACAGATGATCACACGTTCAAATGTGTTAGTTTTCCGGGTGATGGGCTGTTTAGAATGAATTAGGAGTTGTTTTATTATTAAAGGAGATTTGTCACAGAGCCTTGAAATATCAAAAACCCATCAGACTCTCTCTATCTCTCTCTCTTTCTCTCTTTCTCTCTCTCTCTCTCTCTCTCTCTCTCTCTCTCTCTCTCTCTCTCTCTCTCTCTCTCTCTCTCTCTCCCTCTTTCATTACTCTCTGCCATCTCCATCATAAGTTGTTCGCTCTCAACTACTGCTCTACATGTTTTGCCTCTGTGTTGCCATGGTGTCTACCATGATATCCTGGACTTGCCCTCTGGAACTTTAAGACCACAATTAAATGTTTCCTCTTATAAGTTTGTTTGGTCATGATGTCTCTCACAGCATAGAACAGTAACCAAGACATACATACTCCTGTTTATTTTTTGAAACATTCTTTATTTCTTTCATTAAAGTTACCTTTTGTCCATTGAACAGTTTTAAGAATAATGTTAATGGGCCCAAATAAATAGTGCCAATAGGTGTGGCACTCTCAGGAAGTGTGAAATAGTTTCATGAGGTGTGACATTGGTGGAGTAGTTGGGACACTGATGGAGATGTGTCTTTGTTGAGTTGGTGTGATCTTGTTGGAAGAAATGTAACAATGTGGTGGTAGGCTTGGAGGTCTGCTGTCCTTAAGCAATCCCCAGTTTGACACAGTCTCCATATGCTTCCTGTATATCAAGACCTAAAACTCATCTCCTTCTCCAGCACTTTGTCTGTCTGAAGGCTACCATGTTTCCAGCCATGACAATAATGGAGTAAACCTCTGAAAAGAAGTTACAAAGTGTTCAAGATTTACTATGATCCTGGTGACACTTCATGGCAATAAAACCCATACTAATACTCACATAAACACTCAAAAACACATTTGGTGTTTTGTGGGAACAGACTTTTCAGGCCCTCTGCCTACTGCCTGGAAGCTATTCATTTCCAAGCAGCTATCAGATGAAGTTATAGAACTCTCAGCTCCAAATGAACCATGCCTGCCTGGATCCTGACATATTCTTACCTTGATGATAATGGACTGAACTTCTGAACCTGTAAGCCAGCCCCAATTAAATGGTTTTCTAATAAAACATGCATTGATAAGTGTGTCTGTTTACAGCAATATAATCCTAACACACACATGTACATATACACCTAGATATACTGAGTCACAGACACACACACACATGGAAACATTCACACACACACACACACACACACACACACACACACACACAGACACACACACACATTCATTTACAGGGACTTTAGATTCAGCCAGTACCCATGCAATTTAATTGGGGTGTTGAATACATGTGTTTGTGGAACATGACTATTGCTCTTTCTTTTAGGAGTTATGTGGACAAAATCTGCACACTCACTTCATTCCTCTTCAACATCAGAAATCTCAATTTAAAGAAAGTGAGATAATGAGAAGTAGTTTTAGATACCTCTCTTTTTTTTTCCTGTGAGTAGCTTCCACTTCAAATCACCAAAGAAAAATAAACATAACAGGAAAGAAATTCATATTCAAATGCTCTTGACAAGCTCATAATACATTCTCCATAATGAATATAAACTTTTATTTAGAATTCCCAAGGAAATGAGACTTTTGAAAAATCCTTACTTTCAGATAGGCTTTGGTATTTCATTTCCCTGCAAAAGAACACCAATGTAAAAAGACAAAATGTAGATTGCTTTGTGCACAAGTTGAATCAGAAACATTTGATAATGTGCATACAGGGACTCACCACATTTTTACAAACATATATAAATATATATATATATATATATATATATATATATATATATATATATATATATATATATATAATATATATTGGGAGGGTGAAAGGAGACATCTGGAGAACAATAAGACCCTCATTAGCATTAAACATTCCTGAAGTCAAGTAATAACATCTAACAACATCAATAACAACAACAACAAAAACAACAACAAGAATAGATGTTCATTAGGAAGAATTTTTTAAAATAACCTTCCATTAGCCACATAAAGAGGGGGCATGATCCATCTGCAACACTTTATAGATACTTATTACAATTACCACTAAAATTTTTAAAATAATACGGATTTTTAAAAATGAAATTGAAGTAAAATAGATATTTCAGCTGTTAAAAGGGGGAAAATGTTTTCTAGAACGAAATAAAGAGTGTAAGATTTTTTAATAAAGAACATCCTTATAACTCATGTGTCAGTAAGTATCAGGATTATAATGCAGTTGATTTTCTCATTGTAGAATAATTTTAATGTGTTTGAATATTTCCAGTTGTAAGAATGGATCTCAGAATTTTCACAGGACAAGAAGAAGACACCAAGTAGTTCCTCACTTTTGTTTCAAAATTCTTAATTCCTTTTTTGCAGAGTCCCAGACATTCCAGGGAAGGGTTTGAAACATCCAACAACTTCTGAGACCATAACCTCAGAGAGAAGCTACCTTTCTCAGTAAATGGAACTAGGAAAGCTGAAAAGATCCATCAAATTGCTTTAGAACAAAAATGGCAGCTGGTTCACAGAACAAGGTATCATTTAGCAACTCAGCCAAGAAATAAGAGGATTTGAAATGATAATAACACAGAGTAATAAAAACCACTATGCAGTTGTAATTTAATCGTATATATATACTTTGGACAGAGAAAGCAATCAAATCTTGAGATCTCTCTGCTCAGCCCAATGAAACTCTGGGTCATGCTGCAGATGTCCCAAGTTCATGGCTCATCACAGATACTGGAAGTCTCTGGGAAACTAGAACTACATCACGTAAGTGCTGTGAGTCCAAAGACATGATTTCAGAAATTGTTCAAGTCCTCATCTTGCTTGAAAAAAAAAATCACATAGCACCAGAAGTAATAAGAAGTTCATGGTATCAATGTCAACAGGTAAGCACTACTAACAAATATCTGTTAAGCATTGATTGTTACCAACTCAAATGAGGAGATGATTTTTAAATTTAAATGCAGTTACATTTTAATAATTTGTAGTAATGTTAAGTGTCCAGTGTGAAACTGTGGGTGTAGGGCAAGTTGGTGAAGTGAGAGAGAACATGGACGGCAGAAGGTTCTGTGCTCTGTGAAGGCTGACATGGGAGGAGTGAAGGATAATTACCATGCATACCTGATTGTGCATCTGGCTGTGTAAATCCACTGAAACTACACGGATGGGGGTGAACTAGGGGAAGACAATGGTACCAGATTCTTTGTCTCTGGCATCCCATATTGGGCCTAAAAAACATAGACAGTCTAATGTTTTAGAGCTTTATTTTAGACAGCAAGGAGAAAAAAAAAAGAGTAAAAAGATTGTTAGACTTGCTATGGCCAAAAGGAGAGATGGGGAAAGACATAGAAGGAAAGACAGAAAGCAAGTTAGAGAGTAAGAAAGTTGAACGCTTAGAGAAAGAGGTAAACGTTTACAGAGAGTAAGGATTGTAAAAGTTAGAGAGAGAGAGAGAGAGAGAGAGAGAGAGAGAGAGAGAGAGAGAGAGAGAGAGAGAGAGAGAGAGAGAGAGAGAGAAAGAATGAGAGACTGATGTAGGGCCAAGTAGCCTCTCATATATTGGGCTTGTTATCTTGCTGTTGCTAGGTAACTAGAAGTTATCTAACCTGAAATCAGAACCTTTGGTCATTTTGTATGTGACTGCTAGCCATTAGCCACTGCAGGGCGGGAGTGCTTGTGGGTATGGTAAATTCACCAGGAGCCAGGGTTCCAGAAATACGGAGGAAATGCCTTCCTTCCCATGTAGGTGAAAATTACGACCCATTAGGTTTCATCAGGTTTAAGGACTTCAGCATGACTGGAGACCAGGCACTTGGTACATAGCACAATGCCCCAAGCTCAATGATCAAATTTAACTCTAGCCTCCAGATTTTGTGGTTTCTCAGGCAGAACACCATCAGAGAGGATGTGAGTTTGAAACTCTGGAGACTCCCACCAGAAGAAATCAAGGCATGGAGGTGGGGTGGGGTAAAATGATCTTAGAAGAAATCTGTAAAACAGTGAAAGGACAATTGAAAAGACATATGGAAAAGACCAGTAACAGGGGATGCCTCAGGAGACCATCCTTGTTTTCATAGCTTGGCAAGACAAAATTCAAATGACCAGTAGTACTGGAGGAGAGTCTGTGAATGCATCAGGGAGGGTAGGGTAAGGGTAGGAGGGAGTGAGGGAGGGTGAGATAGAGAAAAAAGTAGAAGGAGAAAAAGAAAGAGAAGAATATGGAGAGGAAGAGGAGAAGAAGGAAGGGAAGAGGAATAGGTGGAGCAGAACGACAAGGAGAAGGAGAAGGAAGAAGAACAAGAGAAGAGGAAGAGGAAGAGCAAAAGGAAGGAGGAGGACTTGGAGAAGTAGAAAAGGAGAAGGTTAAATAAGGAGGAGAGAAGGAGAGAAGAAGAATGAGAGAAGAAAAAGTCAAAGGCATAGAAGAAGAAGAAGAAGAAGAAGAAGAAGAAGAAGAAGAAGAAGAAGAAGAAGAAGAAGAAGAAGAAGAAGAAGAAGAAAGAAAGAAAGAAAGAAAGAAACAGGAGTAGGAGGAGAAGGCGAAGGAGAAAAGAATAAGGAGGAGAAGGATAAGGCAAAGAAGGAAAAACAATAGAAGAAGAAGGTAAGCAAAGAGAAGAAATGAGTTTAGATGTGAGGCATAGATAGACAGACAGAGACAGAAAGACAGAGAACCTTAGACATACAGAGTGAGACATGCACATAAACATTCACACAGAGACACACAAGTAGGCACAGAGACAGAGAAAAATATACATAGAAAGAGAGATATGCACAGAGACATTCACAGAGTTACACACATTCACACAACTTAATTAAGAAGTATTTAGAAAACTATATCTATGAAATCATGAGGATATTAAGTACTAAATTATGTGAGCAATGAGGAGGAATGAAATCCAAACAAATTTTGCAAGTCCTCCAACATTCTCCATGCTTCCACACAGCTTTAGCTGTGGGAGTATCAGTTATAGGGCTGTAACTTTTGTTTTCTTCGTTTATAATTTACTGTGAATCTCCTTTCTCCACCATTCAATATGGTCAGTAGTTTCCATGTGGAAGGACTTTCCAATGCATGGCATCTAGTGAGAAAGAGAAAACAATTTTAAAGAAGAGTCTCTATGCTAGAGCCAACTGTACAAACAATTCGTAGTTATTCTCCAAATGCAGGGCTCAAAGAACACAGAGGCTCCTCTAGCTGCTACACAGATCTTAAGTATGGCCCCACAGCATCACTGGGAACCTATTGACAATTCTCACTCAGGTCATAAAACTATGGAGCATTCCAATTTCTTGAGTTCCAGAAAAAAAGCCATTTGGAAGCTTATCTCCCTAAAATTGAAGATTACACTGAAATTTATGAAAAGTGAGAATAATTTTTAATGTGAAAAATCATTCCACACACACACATTAAAAAAATACATGAAGGCAAAATTGACAGCAATATATTTGACACAACACCCACCCACACACACCTACACACACCCACACAGAGAGAGAGAGAGAGAGAGAGAGAGAGAGAGAGAGAGAAAGAGAGAGAAAGAGAGAGAGAGAGGGAGGGAGGGAGGGAGGGAGGGAGGGAGGGAGGGAGGGAGGGGGAAGAGGAAGAGGTGGAGAGACAGATGTACACTTACAATACTTATTTTTAAGTCAAGTTGTCAAAACTCCTGACACAATCAATGTTCAGGAAGAGATGTATATGGCAAACACTCACGAGGAACAGACTGTCATGATAAAGAGAACATAGGAGGAAACAACAAGTTCATCTGTGGCATTGAGAGCCTGAATGGGCCCTTCTCACATTTGGTTAGATTTAGAATCCAAGATTTAGTTCAGAACCACCCAGCTTGCTCCTTCTTGCCCCACGGATCTACTTCTCCTAGGGCACAGTCACAAAGGTTCCACAACATTTCTAGACAGTTTTCCCAGTTTTAGACAACTGGGACTGTGGGAGAAATAACCCCCCCCAATCTTAATTAAACTAAGCCACACAACTGCAAAATATATTTGAAAACAGTTTAAATTCAATTTTGGAAAGCGAACAGAGAGCTCTACTTTGAAATGGACTGAAATAGTCTTTAGGTTCCATTGTGCACCCTAAATGAAATATATTGTAAAAGATTCCGTTTTCTATGTAGCAAGTGAGGGCTGAAAACAACACACTAATGGAGATAAAATGCAAAAAAAAAAAAAAAACAAACTGGGAAATATAGTAACAATTCAAACTGACTGTGTGAAAAACGATGTATTTATACACGTTAACTGTCCTATTGACCACAGTGTCATTCATCATTTTATTAGGGGATACAATCTAGTGATTAATCATCAGGGTTTGACAGTAAAATCCTTAGGCTCAATACACCAGACATTAGCTGAAAAATGATTTACAAGAATGTATTGCCCTTTGGTGTCTTCTCTGTGAATCTGTTGTATGGATGCCCTGTCGTTGGTTGTTTTAGTTGTTGGTGTTGTTTTAAAATAGATATATTGAATGCAAAAGCAAGTGGCAGGAGCCCAAAAGGTCCTCTCTCTATCTCCTTCCCAAAACTTTCTAATTTTCCCAATCCCCTCATTCATTCAAAAATTCAGAAGTTCAAAAAATACAGAAACTCATTCATCATCTTTACTTTGTGCTTGCATGCTGGTTGCAATTATCTTGTAAGCATTAAAAATTAGGCTAACATACTGCCTATGTTCAACAGGGTTTCATTGATGTGAAGAGACATCATGACACAGGAAACTCTTATAGGGAAAACTTAATTGAGGTTGTCTTACAGATTCAGAGTGTCAGTACATTATTATCTTGGTAGGAAGCATGGCAGCATCCAGGAAGAGGAGGTGCTGGGGAAGGAAGTAATTGGTCTATATCTTAGTCTGAAGGCAACAATGTGGAAGCTTGTGGCCACAGTTAGCAAGGAAGAGGATCAATTTTTGTCACTGGGCAGAGATTGTGCACTACATAAAAGCAAGCCTACACAATGATACACTTCCTCAAACAAGCCAACACCTTGTAATAGTGCCACATCCCATGGGCAAAAGATATTCTAATCAACACACTGCATCATAGGAAAATGGCAGAGAGAAATAAAGAAAGACACTGCATGATTGCATTCCTCTGGTCACAAGTGCTACATACCTACACGCTTATATGCACACACAAACACACACACACACACACACACACACACACACACACACACACACACACACACACATGCCTATCGGATGTGCATAATAATAATGTGCAGTCTAGGGTCCTGGGCAATTTGATTGGACCAGGCGCTGTGTTCCACCCACCAGAGGTCTTAGGATCCCGTGGAGGATCCTGTGTGGGTCCTTGTGGGTGTCCACAGAATCCCCCGGTCCAGGGACCATGGTGCTCCCTTGATCTACTTCTGTTGTCCAATTGCTCTGGCTAGGATTTCAAGTGATATATTGAATAGATAGGAAGAAAGTGGCAGCCTTGTCTAGTCCCTGATTTTAGTGGGATTGGGTTTAGTTTCTCTCCATTTAGTTTGATGTTGACTACTGTTTTGCTATATACTGCTTTTATTATGTTCAAGTATGGGCCTTGAATTCCTGATCTTTCCATGACTTTTTTCATGAATGGGTGTTGGATTTCGTTAAATGATTTCTCAGCATGTAAGGAGATGATCATGCGGTTTTTGTTTTTCAGTTTGCTTATATAGTGGATTACGTTGATGTGTTTCCTTATATTAATCCATCCCTGCATCCCTGGGATGAAGCGTACTTGATCATTATTGATGATCTTTGTGATATGTTCTGAGATTCAGTTTGCATGGACTTTATTGAATATTTTTTGCATCAATATTCATAAGGGAAATTGGTCTGAAGTCTTCTATTTTGTTGGGACTTTATATGGTTTAGTTATCAGAGTAATTGTGGTATCTATAGAATGAATTGAATAGGGTACGTTCTGTTTCTATTTTGTGAAATAGTTTGAGAACAGTTGGAATTAGTTCTTTTTTGAAGGTCTGATAGAACTCTGCACTAAACCCATGTGGGTGGTCCTGGGCATTATTTGGTTAGGAGACTATTAGTGACTGCTTCTATTTCTTTAGGGGATATGGGGCTGTTTAGATCTTTAGATTCTTATCTGGATTTAACTTTGGTACCTGATTTCTGTCTACAAAATTGTCCATTTTGTCCAAGTTTTCCAGTTTTTTTAGTATAGCCTTTTGTAGTAGGATGTGATGATGCCTAGGATTTCCTCAGGTTCTGGTCTTATGTCTCACTTTTCATTTATGATTTTGTTAATTAGGATACTATCCCTGTGCCCTCAAGTTCATCTTGCTAAGGGTGTATCTATCTTGATACTACTTTCAAAGAACAGGCTCCTGGTTTGGTTGATACTTTGAATAGTTCTTTTTGTGCCCACTTGGTTGATTCCAGCACTGAGTTTGATTATTTTCTGCTATCTACTCCCCCTTGTAAATTTGCCTCCTTTTGTTCTAGAGCTTTTAGGTGTGCTGTCAAGCTCTTAGTGTGTGCTCTCTCTTGTTTCTTTTTGGTGGCACTCAGAGCTGTTGGTTTTCTTTGTGGGACTACATTCATTGTGTCCCATAAGTTTGGGTATATTGTCCCTTCATTTTCATTAAACTCTAAAAAGTGTTTAATTTCTTTTTTATTTCTTCCTTGACCAAGTTATCATTGAGTAGAGTGTTGTTCAGCTTTCACATGAATGTTGGCTTCCTATTATTTATGTTGTTATTGAAGATCAGCCTTCCTCCATGGTGATGTGATAGAGTGTATGGGATACTTTCAATATTTTTGTTGAGTCCTGTTTTGTGACTGATTATATGGTCTATTGTGGAGACGGTACCATGAGGTGCTGAGAAGAAGTTATATGCTTTTGTTTTAGGGTAAAATGTTCTGTAGATATCTATTAAATCCATTTGTTTCATAAATTCTTTTATCTTCAATGTGTCTCTGTTTAGTTTCTATTTCCCCGATCTCTCTATAGATAAGAGTGGGTTGTGAAGTCTCCCTCTATTATGGTGTGCAGTGCAATGAATGATTTGAGGTTTACTAAAGTTTCTTTAATGAATGTGGATGCCATTGCATTTGGAGCATAGATATTCAGAATTGAGGGTTCATCTTGGAAGATTTTGCCTTTCATGATCATTAACTGTCCCTTCTTGTCTTTTTTGATAACTTTGGGTTGGAAATTGATTTTATTCTATATTAGAATGGCTACTCCAGCTTATTTCTTCAGACCATTTGCTAGGAAAATTGTTTTCCAGCCTTTTACTCTGAGGTAGTGTCTGCTTTTGTCCCTGAGGTGGGTTTCTTTTTTTTTTTTTTTTTCTTTTTTTTTCCATTTTTATTATTTTTTATTTTTTCTCATTTACATTTCCAATGCTATACCAAAAGTCCCCCATATCCACCCACCCCCACTCCCCTGCCCACCCACTCCCCCTTTTTGGCCCTGGTGTTCCCCTGTACTGGGGCATATAAAGTTTGCAAGTCCAATGGGCCTCTCTTTCCAGTGATGTCCGACTAGGCCATCTTTTGATATATATGCAGCTAGAGTCAAGAGCTCCGGGGTACTGGTTAGTTCATAATGTTGTTCCACCTATAGGGTTGCAGATCCCTTTAGCTCCTTGGCTACTTTCTCTAGCTCCTCCATTGGGAGCCCTATGATCCATCCATTAGCTGACTGTGAGAATCCACTTCTGTGTTTGCTAGGCCCCGGCATAGTCTCACAAGAGACAGCTACATCTGGGTCCTTTCAATAAAATCTTGCTAGTGTATGCAATGGTGTCAGCGTTTGGATGCTGATTATGGGGTGGATCCCTGGATATGGCAGTCTCTACATGGTCCATCCTTTCATCTCAGCTCCAAACTTTGTCTCTGTAACTCCTTCCATGGGTGTTTTGTTCCCAAATCTAAGGAGGGGCATAGTGTCCACACTTCAGTCTTTATTCTTCTTGAGTTTCATGTGTTTAGCTAATTATATCTTATATCTTGGGTATCCTAGGTTTGGGGCTAATATCCACTTATCAGTGAGTACATATTGTGTGAGTTTCTTTGTGAATGTGTTACCTCACTCAGGATGATGCCCTCCAGGTCCATCCATTTGGCTAGGAATTTCATAAATTCATTCTTTTTAATAGCTGAGTAGTACTCCATTGTGTAGATGTACCACATTTTCTGTATCCATTCCTCTGTTGAGGGGCATCTAGGTTCTTTCCAGCATCTGGCTATTATAAATAAGGCTGCTATGAACATAGTGGAGCATGTGTCCTTCCTACCAGTTGGGACATCTTCTGGATATATGCCCAGGAGAGGTATTGCTGGATCCTCCGGTAGTACTATGTCCAGTTTTCTGAGGAACCGCCAGACTGATTTCCAGAGTGGTTGTACAAGCCTGCACTCCCAAAAACAATGGAGGAGTGTTCCTCTTTCTCCACATCCACGCCAGCATCTGCTGTCACCTGAATTTTTGATCTTAGCCATTCTGACTTGTGTGAGGTGGAAACTCAGGGTTGTTTTGATTTGCATTTCCCTGATGATTAAGGATGTTGAACATTTTTTCAAGTGCTTCTCTGCCATTCGGTATTCCTCAGGTGAGAATTCTTTGTTCAGTACTGAGCCCCATTTTTTAATGGGGTTATTTGATTTTCTGAAGTCCACCTTCTTGAGTTCTTTATATATGTTGGATATTAGTCCCCTATCTGATTTAGGATAGGTAAAGATCCTTTCCCAATCTGTTGGTGGTCTTTTTGTCTTATTGACAGTGTCTTTTGCCTTGCAGAAACTTTGGAGTTTCATTAGGTCCCATTTGTCAATTCTCGATACAGCACAAGCCATTGCTGTTCTGTTCAGGAATTTTCCCCCTGTGCCCATATCTTCAAGGCTTTTCCCCACTTTCTCCTCTATAAGTTTCAGTGTCTCTGGTTTTATGTGAAGTTCCTTGATCCACTTAGATTTGACCTTAGTACAAGGAGATAAGTATGGATCGATTCGCATTCTTCTACACGATAACAACCAGTTGTGCCAGCACCAATTGTTGAAAATGCTGTCTTTCTTCCACTGGATGGTTTTAGCTCCCTTGTCGAAGATCAAGTGACCATAGGTGTGTGGGTTCATTTCTGGGTCTTCAATTCTATTCCATTGGTCTACTTGTCTGTCTCTATACCAGTACCATGCAGTTTTTATCACAATTGCTCTGTAGTAAAGCTTTAGGTCTGGCATGGTGATTCCGCCAGAAGTTCTTTTATCCTTGAGAAGACTTTTTGCTATCCTAGGTTTTTTGTTATTCCAGACAAATTTGCAAATTGCTCCTTCCAATTCGTTGAAGAATTGAGTTGGAATTTTGATGGGGATTGCATTGAATCTGTAGATTGCTTTTGGCAAGATAGCCATTTTTACAATGTTGATCCTGCCAATCCATGAGCATGGGAGATCTTTCCATCTTCTGAGATCTTCCTTAATTTCTTTCTTCAGAGATTTGAAGTTTTTATCATACAGATCTTTCACTTCCTTAGTTAGAGTCACGCCAAGATATTTTATATTATTTGTGACTATTGAGAAGGGTGTTGTTTCCCTAATTTCTTTCTCAGCCTGTTTATTCTTTGTATAGAGAAAGGCCATTGACTTGTTTGAGTTTATTTTATATCCAGCTACTTCACCGAAGCTGTTTATCAGGTTTAGGAGTTCTCTGGTAGAATTTTTAGGGTCACTTATATATACTATCATATCATCTGCAAAAAGTGATATTTTGACTTTCTCTTTTCCAATTTGTATCCCCTTGATCTCCTTTTGTTGTCGAATTGCTCTGGCTAATACTTCAAGTACTATGTTGAAAAGGTAGGGAGAAAGTGGACAGCCTTGTCTAGTCCCTGATTTTAGTGGGATTGCTTCCAGCTTCTTTCCATTTACTTTTATGTTGGCTACTGGTTTGATGTAGATTGCTTTTATCATGTTTAGGTATGGGCCTTGAATTCCTGGTCTTTCCAGAACTTTTATCATGAATGGGTGTTGGATCTTGTCAAATGCTTTTTCTGCATCTAATGAGATGATCATGTGGTTTTTGTCTTTGAGTTTGTTTATATAATGTATTACATTGATGGATTTTCGTATATTAAACCATCCCTGCATCCCTGGAATAAAACCTACTTGGTCAGGATGGATGATTGCTTTAATGTGTTCTTGGATTCAGTTAGCGAGAATTTTATTGAGGATTTTTGCATCGATATTCATAAGAGAAATTGGTCTGAAGTTCTCTATCTTTGTTGGATCTTTCTGTGGTTTAGGTATCAGAGTAATAGTGGCTTCATAAAATGAGTTGGGTAGAGTAACTTCTACTTCTATTTTTTGAAATATTTTGTGCAGAATTGGAATTAGATCTTCTTTGAAGGTCTGATAGAACTCTGCACTAAACCCATCTGGTCCTGGGCTTTTTTTGGTTGGGAGACTATTAATAACTGCTTCTATTTCTTTAGGTGATATGGGACTGTTTAGATGGTCAACTTGATCCTGATTCAACTTTGGTACCTGGTATCTGTCCAGAAATTTGTCCATTTCGTCCAGGTTTTCCAGTTTTGTTGAGTATAGCCTTTTGTAGAAGGATCTGATGGTGTTTTGGATTTCTTCAGGATCTGTTGTTATGTCTCCCTTTTCAGTTCTGATTTTGTTAATTAGGATTTTGTCCCTGTGCCCTTTAGTAAGTCTAGCTAAGGGTTTATCTATCTTGTTGATTTTCTCAAAGAACCAACTCCTCGTTTGGTTAATTCTTTGAATAGTTCTTCTTGTTTCCACTTGGTTGATTTCACCCCTGAGTTTGATTATTTCCTGCCGTCTACTCCTCTTGGGTGAATTTGCTTCCTTTTTTTCTAGAGCTTTTAGATGTGTTGTCAAGCTGCTAGTATGTGCTCTCTCCCGTTTCTTCATGGAGGCACTCAGAGCTATGAGTTTCCCTCTTAGAAATGCTTTCATTGTGTCCCATAGGTTTTGGTACGTTGTGTCTTCATTTTCATTAAACTCTAAAAAGTCTTTAATTTCTTTCTTTATTCCTTCCTTGACCAAGGTATCATTGAGAAGAGTGTTATTCAGTTTCCACGTGAATGTTGGCTTTCCATTATTTATATTGTTATTGAAGATCAGTCTTAGGCCATGGTGGTCTGATAGGATACATGGGACAATTTCAATATTTTTGTATCTATTGAGGCCTGTTTTGTGACCAATTATATGGTCAATTTTGGAGAAGGTCCCTTGAGGTGCTGAGAAGAAGGTATATCCTTTTGTTTCAGGATAAAATGTTCTGTAGATATCTGTCAGGTCCATTTGTTTCATAACTTCTGTTAGTTTCACTGTGTCCCTGTTTAGTTTCTGTTTCCACGATCTGTCCTTTGAAGAAAGTGGTGTGTTGAAGTCTCCCACTATTATTGTGTGAGGTGCAATGTATGCTTTGAGCTTTACTAAAGTGTCTCTAATGAATGTGGCTGCCCTTGCATTTGGTGCGTGGATATTCAGAATTGAGAGTTCCTCTTGGAGGATTTTACCTTTGATGAGTATGAAGTGTCCCTCCTTGTCTTTTTTGATAACTTTGGGTTGGAAGTCGATTTTATCCGATATTAAAATGGCTACTCCAGCTTGTTTCTTCAGTCCATTTGCTTGGAAAATTGTTTTCCAGCCTTTCACTCTGAGGTAGTGTCTGTCTTTTTCCCTGAGATGGGTTTCCTGTAAGCAGCAGAATGTTGGGTCCTGTTTGTGTAGCCAGTCTGTTAGTCTATGTCTTTTTATTGGGGAATTGAGTCCATTGATATTAAGAGATATTAAGGAAAAGTAATTGTTTCTCCCTTTTATTTTTGTTGTTAGAGTTGGCATTCTGTTCTTGTGGCTGTCTTCTTTTTGGTTTGTTGAATGATTACTTTCTTGGTTGTTCTAGGGCGTGATTTCCGTCCTTGTATTGCTTCTTTTCTGTTATTATCCTTTGAAGGGCTGGATTCGTGGAAAGATATTGTGTGAATTTGGTTTTGTCGTGGAATACTTTGGTTTCTCCATCTATGGTAATTGAGAGTTTGGCCGGGTATAGTAGCCTGGGCTAGCATTTGTGTTCTCTTAGTGTCTGTATA
This sequence comes from Mus musculus, assembly GCF_000001635.26. Lineage (NCBI taxonomy): Eukaryota > Metazoa > Chordata > Mammalia > Rodentia > Muridae > Mus > Mus musculus. The sequence continues at coordinate 63,034,683 of NC_000087.7, read as the reverse complement.
ACATCTGTCCAGGCTCTTCTGGCTTTCATAGTCTCTGGTGAAAAGTCTGGTGTAATTCTGATAGGCCTTCCTTTATATGTTACTTGACCTTTCTCCCTTACTGCTTTTAATATTCTATCTTTATTTAGTGCATTTGTTGTTCTGATTATTATGTGTCGGGAGGAATTTCTTTTCTGGTCCAGTCTATTTGGAGTTCTGTAGGCTTCTTGTATGATCATGGGCATCTCTTTTTTTATGTTTGGGAAGTTTTCTTCTATTATTTTGTTGAAGATATTAGCTGGCCCTTTACATTGAAAATCTTCATTCTCATCAATTCCTATTATCCGTAGGTTTGGTCTTCTCATTGTGTCCTGGATTACCTGGATGTTTTGAGTTAGGATCCTTTTGCATTTTGTATTTTCTTTGACTGTTGTGTCGATGTTCTCTATGGAATCTTCTGCACCTGAGATTCTCTCTTCCATTTCTTGTATTCTGTTGCTGATGCTCGCCTCTATGGTTCCAGATCTCTTTCCTAGGGTTTCTATCTCCAGCGTTGCCTCGCTTTGGGTTTTCTTTATTGTGTCTACTTCCCCTTTTAGTTCTAGTATGGTTTTGTTCATTTCCATCACCTGTTTGGATGTGTTTTCCTGTTTTTCTTTAATGATTTCTACCTGTTTGGCTGTGTTTTCCTGCTTTTCTTTAAGGGCCTGTAACTCTTTAGCAGTGCTCTCCTGTAATTCTTTAAGTGACTTATGAAAGTCCTTCTTGATGTCCTCTATCATCATCATGAGAAATGTTTTTAAATCTGGGTCTAGATTTTCGGTTGTGTTGGGGTGCCCAGGACTAGGTGGGGTGGGAGTGCTGCGTTCTGATGATGGTGAGTGGTCTTGATTTCTGTTAGTAGGATTCTTACGTTTGCCTTTCGCCATCTGGTAATCTCTGAAGCTAGCTGTTTTAGTTGTCACTGTTAAGAGCTTGTTCTTCAGGTGACTCTGTTAGCCTCTATGAGCAGACCTGGAGGGTAGCACTCTCCTTAGTTTCAGTGGGCAGAGTAATCTCTGCAGGCAAGCTCTCTTCTTGCAAGGCAGGTACCCAGATATCTGGTGTTCGAACCAGACTCCTGGCAGAAGTTGTGTTCCATTCACTAGAGGTCTTAGGATCACGTGTGGAATCCTGTGTGGGCCCTTGCGGGTGTCAGGCGACTCAGCTGGCAAGGTAGCCCGGGGCTCGAGTGGAGTGAAAGGGGTTTGTGCCCCAGATCAAGCCCGGGTAGCCTACTTCCCTATGTACCGCAGTCTCAAGTTCCGTGCGATTGGATTGGAGCAGGCGCTGTGTTCCACTCACCAGAGGTCTTAGGGTCCCGTGGGGAGTCCCGTGTGGGCCCTTGTGGGTGTTGGGCAAGACTCTGCTGGCAAGGTATCCCGGGGCTCGAGTCTCGAGTCGAGCGGAAGGGCGAGGTGGGTTTCTTTTATGCAGCAAAATGTTGTGTATTGTTTATATAGCCAGTCTGTTAGTCTATTTGTTTTTATTGGTGAATTGATTCCAGATTAAGGCAACTTCAGACCAACTTCTTTTATGCATATCAATGCAAAATACTCAATAAAATTCTCCCCAAACTAAAAGGGCTATTAGGTCCTTTTTCTGATAGTCAAAACTGCAATGAGAACTGCCAGTTTTCCTAGTGTCACTGGCTAATTGCTATTAGATAGTAACTAGGCTTTCTCCTATTCAGAGCACATTCCAAGAGGTTGTATAACAATTAACCAAAGGTCATCAGAAGGGAACTAATGATTTATTATAGGTTCTAGGGTAAAAGATAAAATATTGATTGGGTTTACCTATACAAAACTTCACTAATATCATAATTATGGTTTGATAACTTCAGTGAACCTGTTGATCTGAGACAGTTGATGAACTTTGTAACATGAGGTCATGTATTCTGAAATATTTATAAGTGCTGAGGACAAAGAGACAAGGAAAATCGAGAGAGAAAAAAAATTTTTTTTTTTTGCCTTTCTCCACTTAGACTATTTTTTTTTTTCCTTTTACTCACTTAGAAGAATTTTTCCCTTTCCGCACTTAGGATCTTTCTGCTTTGCCCTTATATAAATTTCATAAAAATATTTTTATAACTTAGTAATAACTTCTATAATCACTTCTCTAAATTCCTTCTCTTCCAGTGACACCTGGCTTGTTGGCTCAAAGTTAGAGCCCAGCAATTCCTGCTGAGCTAGAAAAAAGGCTGCATTGCTTAATCCTCCTCTGTTAGGCTACAGGTGTTAATCACCTAAGCCAGCCTACCCTCAGAAAAACCAAGTACTTTTTAGAAGTTATCATCAGCATTTCAGTACAATTTGAGAGCTAGAAAGCCCTGAGACATTTCGATTTTAAAGCCATTGCCAGGGTCCTACTCTGTGACTCCACTGCTATCCTGGCTCAGAGCAATCCTGGACCTCAAACTCTAGTATAGAGCAGTAGTGATAAAAAAAAAACCTACATGGTATTGATACAGAGACTGACAGATGGATCAGTGGACTAGAACTGAAGAACCAGAAAGAAAACCACACATTTATAGACACTTGATATTTGGAAAGAAGTTATATATATATATATATATATGATGGAAAAAAGAAAGGATTTTCAATAAATGGTGCTGTTCTAATTTGCAGTCTGTATGTTGAAAAATAAAAATAAATCCGTACTTATCACCTTGCACAAAGCTCATTTTCAAGTTGATCAAGATTATCAACATAAAATAGGATCCACTGAATCTAATAGAAGATAAACTCATTGACACAGAGAGGGAAATGTCCTAAAAACTACTCCCATGGCTCATGCTCTAAGATCATCAATTCATAAATGTGACCTCATGAAACTGGAAAGCTTCTGTAAGCAAACCATATAGGCAATGGTACTAATCATCAACCTACAGACTGGAGAAAAAAATCTCAACTAACCTCACATCTGATAAAGGGCTAATATCCAAAATATATAAAGAACTCAAGAAACGAAATAAACCAATCAAATATGGGGTATATATCTAAATAGAGATGTCAAGACAGAAGAGTCTAAAATGGCTAAGGAACACTTAAAGATATGTTTAAAGTCCTTAGTGCTCAGGTTAATTCAAATCAAAACAACCCTGAGATTGTACTTTACACCAATCAAATTGGCTAAGATCAAAACCTCAGATGACAGCACATGTTCGTGAAAATGTGGAGAAAAAGGAACACTCCTCCACTGCTGGTGGGACGGAAGCAGGTACAACTTCTCTGGAATTCAGTGTGGAGATTCCTCAGAACATTGGAAATAGGTCTACCTGAAGACCCAGATGTACCACTCTTGGGCATATACCAAAAAGATGTCCCACCATGCCCCAAGGCACATGTTTTTCTATGTTCATAACAGCCTTGTTTATTATAGCTAGAAGCTGCAAATAACCCAGATGTCCCAAAACAGAAGAATGGATACAGAAAATGTGGCTCATTTACACAATGAAATACTACTCAGCTATTAAGAAACGAAGACATCCTGAGTTTTTCAGGCAAATGGATGTAACTCGGAAATATCATTCTGAGTAAGGCAACTCAGAACCAAAAGGACATGCATGGTATATCCTCATTAATAAGTGGATATTAACCAAAAAAGTGCAGAACACCCTGTATTCATTCCGCAAAACTTAAAAAAGTTATCAAGCCACAAGTCCCAAGTGAGGACACCTCAATCCCACTTGGAAGGGAGAAAAAGAAATCACAGAGCGAGTGGGGGTGGTGGGAGGGTCTCAAGTGGGGATGGGGACCAGGAGTACTAGAGAAGAACATGATCAGGTATTGGTTAGAAAAAAAAAAAAACTGAAGCCCTGAGGTACAGCAGAAAGAATGAAAACAGGCAACCTATGGAAGTATGGCGTTGGGGACCTCCCAGAATGTACCAGAGCCCTGGGAGGTGAGAGACTCTCAGGACTCAAATGGAGGTATCTTAGATGAAATGCCCTACAGTGGGGAGTAGGAACTTGTAGATGGGAAGCAGGAACTTGTAGAATCCACATCCAGTAGAAAGATAAGGAAGGCATGAAGTGAGTGATGGGGTTTCCATCCCACGTCAAAAGCTCTGACCCAGAACTATTCCTGTCAAAAAGAACTTCAAGAACAAAAACAGAGAAGAGCCTGATAGAAATGAGGTCCAGTGAATGGATCAAGGTGGGGCCCAGCTTGGGGAAAGGCCCCAAGGCCTTACACTACTACTGAGGCTATGAAGTGCTCACAAAAGGGGGCCTATTATGACTGTACCCGAATGACCCAAAAAGCAACTGGAAGAGTCAGGTGCAGATATTTACACAAAACCAATGGACAGAAGTTGCTGATCCCTCTGGTTCAATGAGGGAAAAGCTGGAAGAAGCTGAGGAGGAGGGCAACCCTGTATGAGGACAAGCAGTCTCATTTAACCTGGATCTCCAAGACCTCTCTGACACTGAGCCACCAATCAGGCAAAATATACAAGCTGACATGATGCCCCAAACACACATACAGCAGAGGACTGCCAGGTCTAGGTTTAGTCAGAGAAGATGCACCAAACCCTCAAGAGACTGGAGGCCACAGACAGTCTCTTGGGTAGTTCTGGTGAGGTGGGGGTTGAAGACAATTTTGTGGAATTGGTGGGCGGTGGTATGGAATGTGGAACAATCAGAGGGGGGACCTAGAGGGGTATAACACCTGGAGTATGAAGAAAAGATTAAATAAATCAAAAAAGATAAATAAATAAATAAATAAATAAATAAATAAATAAATAAATAAATAAATAAATAAATTCTTAATGAACACTGGCTTTTAAAGGTTTCTTTCTTTTGAGTACATTCTCTCTCTCTCTCTCTCTCTCTCTCTCTCTCTCTCTTTCTCTCTCTTTCTCTCTCCTTTCTCCTCTTCCTTCTCTTCCTATTTCTCACTTGCTGCTTTGCTCCAGAATATTTATCAACAGTCACCTATTATTCTACCTATGTTTAGAAGGGGTGAGTCTCTGCCTCTTTAAGGTATCTAAGGGAGTTTTTTTTTTCCTACAAAATTAAAATGAGAGTATTGTCCTGGAAATTTCCCAATGCTTGTTTTGTAGTGTGTAGCACTTTCCTGATACTTACAGAGGAGTTCCTATTAATTGAAAATTTTGCGTCTGTGTATCAGAGGGAGAACAATAAATGGAGAAAGAGAGGATAAGGTGGGAGTTCTCATTGTTTTTTATTTGCTGAGAAATAATCTATGCACTAGACACACCAGTGCTTTGGTCATTTCCCAGATAAAACACCTGCTTTTAGCTATCAACGATTACAAACAAATATAGTAAAAATATGTAAGTATATTTTTGTGAGAATATGTTTTCCATTGATTTAATTATCAGAAATAATATTTTTCAGTCCTGTACTTAATTTGTTTAGCCCCTAGATATGAATCCCTGAAATATGTGTACTTGGGCTTTTGAAATATATTGAGATAGCTATCCAGGCTCTATTCTAATTTATCAGAACAATGTATGTCAGTTATAATAAGTATATAATATCCCTAACATAATTACTGAATAATATATAGATAAAGCAAGACATCAAACTTTATCCCTTAGAGATGCCCAGACAAAGATAGCTGATAATAAATAACTCTGAAAAGATAGTTAATAAAATTTATATTTGTCCACTTTGGTGAAGTAAAACCCCTCTGCACAGATATTTCTTTCATGATATAGAATAGAGGTCCTAACTGTCGCAGGAACAGATTTATATAGTTTGTCAAAGAATTCTTTACAAGATTACAAAAGAGGTCGAATATAAATGACATAGTCTTTAGTTGAATTGACCTTTTATAAATAGAAATTTGACAAAAAATAATATTTACTCTATGGGTGCTTTCAAAAATAGAATGGTTTGCATGGAACAAGTTAGTATTGGAAGGATTAGAAGTTCGAAGCTATCCTTGGTTACATTCTAAGTTGGGGCCAGCCTAGGCTATATGACATCCTGTCTGAAAATATGAAATTACTGGAACCAGTAGTTTATCTTTATGAATCCTCTACTTTGGATACTGAATCATGAGCAATATCAGAAGTACAAGGTCTATCAGTACCAGAAAGTATAAAAAGAATTTCCCCAAACAAAAATAATTTAAGAGTTATTTTTAGGGGCATGATTATGTTGCCAGGGAATAAAAGCACTTTGAGTTTAGAGTGGTCAGTAATGAGGAGTGAGTATTGCTCTTACACAGGACTCACATTGGTTAGCTCACAGTCACCTTTACCTTGAGGTTCAGGAGGCCTCTGGCAACTGTGGGCATGTGCATTTCCTTACATACATATGTACGTACGAACACATACACACACACACACACACACACACACACATTTAAATAATAGGGAAAAGTACTTTGCTTTATCTATCAGTTTAAAGGAAGTTTGAGTTGAATGAACTTAAAAGAGGTGCCTCATAACCAAAGTATGAAATCTGCTAGTCTTCCACAAATTAGGTGACTCAGAGCCACTACTCAAATAAATTACACCCTATAAAATCAAATAACCTCATTTAAAAATGGGGCTCAGAACAGAACAATGATTTCTCACCCGAGGAATACCGAATGGCAGAGAAGCACCTGAAAAAATGTTTAAAATCTTAATCATCAGGGAAATGCAAATCAAAACATCCCTGAGCTTCCACCTCACACAAGTCAGAATAGCTAAGATCAAAAATTCAGGTGACAGCAGATGCTGGCGCAGATGTTGAGAAAGAGGAACACTCCTCCGTTGTTGGTGGGATTGTAAGCTTGTACAACCACTCTGGAAATCAGTCTGGCGGTTCCTTAGAAAATTGGACATAGTACTACCAGAAGATTCAGCAATACCTCTTCTGGGCATATATCCAGAAGATGCCCCAACCGGTAAGAAGGACACATGCTCCACTATGTTCATAGCAGCCTTATTTATAATAGCCAGAAGCTGGAAAGAACCCAGATGCCCCTCAACAGAGGAATGGATACAGGAAATGTGGTACATTTACACAATGGAGTACTACTCAGCTATTAAAAAGCATGAATTTATGAAATTCCTAACCAAATGGATGGACCTTGAGGGCATCATCCTGAGTGAGGTAACCCAAACACAAAGAATCTCTCACAATATGTACTCAGTGATAATTGGATATTAGCCCAGAACCTTAGGATACCCGATACAAGATATAATTTGCTAAAAACATTAAACTCAAGAGAACGAAGACCAAAGTGTGGACACTTTGCCCCTTCTCAGAATATGAAATGAAACACCCATGGAAGGAGTTACAGAGACAAAATTTGGAAGTGTGACGAAAGGATGGACCATCTAGTGTATGCCATATCCAGAGAACCATCCCCTGATCAGCTTCCAAATGCTGACGCTATGGCATACACTAGCAAGATTTTGCTGAAAGGACCCAGATATAGCTGTGTCTTGTGAGACTATGTCAGCGCCTAGCAATCACAGAACTGGATGCTCACTGTCAGCTATTGAATGGATCACAGGGCCCCCAATGGAGGAACTAGAGAAAGCATCCCACGAACTAAGGGAATTGCAACCCTATAGGTGTAACAACAATATGAACTAAGCAGTAACACGGAGCTCCTGTCTCAAGCTGCATATGTATCAAAAGATGGTCTAGTCGGCCATCACTGCAAAGAGAGGCCTATTGGACTTGTACACTTTATATGCCCCAGTACAGGGGAACGCCAGGGCTAAAAAGGGGGAGTAGGTGGGTAGGGGAGTGGGGGTGGGTGGGTATGGGGTACTTTGGTATAACATTGGAAATGTAAATGAGCTAAATACCTAATAAAAAATGGAAAAAAATAAATTACACCCTAGACATGTGCAGCCATGAGGTCCACTGGTAAACTGTGGATAGAGATCAATGGTAGAGCTATTGGAGTATGTAAGGGGAGGCTTAAATAAAACTGAGAGAGTCACAGTCTCGTGATATAAGCTGGCTTTTGTTTGTGTGTTGGTATTATATAGTATTATAATCCTTACTTGCTTTCGAGATATATTCCATATAGTTCAGACTGTCCTTTATCTCACTTAATAGCTCAATATGACTATGATCCACTGATCCTCCTGCTTTCATTTTCCAGAACAGCTAGTATTAAAGAGAGGTACCAGCATGCTCTACTTGATACAGTTTTAGAGATAAAACCCAAGGCTTCATGCATGAGAATAAAGTACTCTACCAAATATACTTCGCCAGCTGCAAGCCTTCCTGTTAATGATAAGTCCAAGACAACATTTCTTACCCTTAACACATCATGCCTATGGCTATAATCATTAATGTCCTCTTCTGTCTAAATCAATATCAACTTCACACAAGCCAGAACCATTTGAGAATATTGAATTTCAATTGAGAAAATAACCCCACCAAACTTTTGCCTGGAAAAGGCTTTGTTGAATTTTATTAATTAATGATTTCTATAGAAGGATATCCCAGTTGGCAGTATCAGCTCTGGACTGATGGTACTGGATGCTATAAAAAAAAAAAAGTAGGATGATCAAAACATGGGGAATATGCCAGTATGCAATTTTTCTACATGTCCTCTACTTCAGGTCTTACCTGCTCCAAATTCCAGTCTAGGGTTTCTGGTGTGACTTTCATGTATGATGAATTACAAACTGAACTATGAACCAAAACATTTTCTCTCCCAGTTGATGTTGTTCATAATGTCTTATCACCTAAATACAATCCCTTACTAAGGCAAGTTAGTATGCCAATGTAGCTCATATGGAATACCAAGTACTGAATGTTCACGGTGGTCCAGATAGAGCATAGAAATAATGAACTTCACTGGTCATGATAATGCATACCTAATATCTATGTACGTGAAAGACAGGAGGATGAGTGTAAGTTCAATGCAATGCTGAGCTACATAGGGAGGTTCTGAGTCCAAACAAAACAAAACAAAAACAAAAACAATATCAAAAACAAAACAAAAAAAAAACACAAAACGGGAGGTTAATGAGATGCTAAACAAATAAAGCACTTGCTAAGCAATTGTGATGGCCTTCATTCCATTCTCAGAACATACATGAATGTAAAGAGGGAACTGCATTCAGCAAAGTGATGCTCTGACTTCCATATGTGCTATAGATCACATATGCTACCACATAATAATAATAGTTGTAGTAGTAGTAGTAGTAGTAGTAGTAGTAGTAGTAATAATAATAATAATAATAATAATAATAATAATAATAATAATAATAATAATAAATGTGTTTAAAAATGAAAAGAAAATTTATTCAGTCATATTATATTAGGCTTATAAAAAAACTAGCACTGAGGAAGAGAAATTGGAGTAGTATTGAAAGTTTGAGGCAAGCATGAACTGCATTAAGAATGTTAGCACCTTATAACTTTCTGTAGGTATCCTGCCCAAAACAAGATACATGAAAGTTTATTTTACACACAAATTCAGACTATAGTCCATCACTGTTGGGGCATCAGTGTAACAGGAAGTAGCAGAAACTTGACACAAGTCAAGAGTATAGATCAAGGAATTGATGCGTGTATGGTTACTAGAACTTAATTTGCTTTCTTTATTCTCATACACTCCAAAATCCCCATCGTAAATAATGGTGCCACAACAAGGGAAGTTCTTCCCATATAAATTAAAAGTAATCAAGATGCAGGCACACAACCATGCTCACAGACTAAGTAGTATAGACAATCCTTCATTCTGATTTCCCTCCCAGGCAATTCTATATTGTTTTATGTATATAACATTAACCATCACAGCTTCATTCATTGTTAACCGGTCACATAGACACATCACATTATGTTTTAGACATGAACTACCAACCCTTATTTCCAAAGTTCTCTGTGTGTTTAATAATGCAAAATACAGTTCAACTTTAAAAGTCCTCATAGTCTTTAAAATTTTTACCACATCAAAAAATGTATTGTGATATCTTGTAAAAAATTATGTTATTGCTATGCGTAATAGAATAATGTAAAAATTATTATCATAAAATAAAAATAAGTATTAGGAATAGAAAGTGATGATTATACAAAAAGCCAAAATCAAGCAGAGAAAGGAAATCCTCCATTTCTGGGGCTTTCCATGGAGAAATCAGCTTTGGTGTCCCAATTCCTCTACATATGCTATCTTCAGCACACACAGAATTTCTCAGCATTTAAACTGATTCCATTTCTCACCTTCAGATGTCCTTGTCCAGATATTAGATCATGTCCCATCATCCTGGCCTTTCTAATACTCTGGAATCTCTACAGTAGCTTAAACTTTACCTTCATAACTTCATGCAACAGCCTCTTGGGGCTTCTTTGCCAGGATTCAAACTCTGTCACACAGTTCTGGCCTCAGCTCTTCTTAAAGACTGTCTTAGTATTGCATCTTTCATATATTAAATTTAGAAAAATGTAGACATTGCCACCAAATTTCATGACTGGCCCAAGAGGTAACCTAGTTTCACTGGACCATAGCTGTAACATCATATCTCAGTTAATGTATCTGAAACGTTTGACCATGTTTCATCAACACTAGTATCATTGGCGAATGTAAAACATACAGAGTTCCCAAAGCTTTTTAATCATTCCCAATTCTAAGGTATGTTAATTTATTTTTAAACAAATTCAACATATATATTTTTGGTATGAACTTCATTGTACAAAGTTCCATTTCAAGGACTTGTGACTTTGTGATTAAAAATATGAACATAAGATGTTAAAAAAAACATAAAATGTATGCACAATGAAATGTTTTGTCCACAGACATCCAAATTCTCTCAATATGTCTTACATTTTCTAGCCTCCATTCTCCATTTAATGTTGCCTTAACTCAAGGGGATTAATGATAAACACCTTCCTTCTGAAAATATTTTTTCCAAATTCAATAAAATAAAATAAAATAAAAGCCAATTCAGTTTAAAAGAATGCATTTCTGTTTGATGGAAAACTCAAGTTGATCGTGCTGTGCTTTAAACTATTTCGAGTATTTGATATGCTCTCTACTTTATAGAGTTTGACTCACATTTAAGGGTACCCTGAGAAGTTCTGGTAAGTAATTTTATAATATTCAGTCAAGTTCCTACAAATCCAAAGTAACCAAAATATCTTTAGAAATCTGCAACCCTTGAAAAAACATATTGTCTTGCAGATTTTATAGTATATAGACCTGTACTGGCTAGTTTTATGTCAACTTCACACAGCTGGGGTTATCACAGAGAAAGGAGCTTCAGTTGAGGAAATGCCTCCATGAGATCCAACTCTAAGACATGTTCTCAATTAATGAACAAGGTGAAAAGGCCGTTTGTGGGTGGGACCATCTGTGGGCTGGTAGTCTTGGGTTCTATAAGAGAGCAGGCTGAGCAAGCCAGGGGAAGCAAGACAGTAAAGAACATCCCTCCATGGCCTCTGCGTCACCTTCTGCTTCCTGACCTGTTTGAGTTCCAGACCTGACCTCCTTAGTGATGTAAGCCAATAAATCTCTCCTTCCTCCCCAAATTGCTTCGTGGTCATGATGTTCTGTCCAGGAATAAAAACCCTGACTAAGACAACACCCTATCCTGTTACATATATTATGCTATTTTTTTCTAAGCCGAGTTTATAGACATAATTATGTCTGACAGAAAATAAAGCTCATTAATTTGAACAAAGAGTTTCAATAACAGAATGTACTCTAGTTTTGGAGGGTTAACATGGTGAGTCAAAAAATGAGATGAACTGCCTTGTTGCTGCTCTAAGAACTTAAGAGGTTTTTTTGCAATGATGATTTGTGGGAATTAAAAAGGTATACATAACTACATGTGTATTTGTGTTTGTGTGAGAGAGAGAGAGATTAGGATAAAGTAATTTGTATTATTATTATTATTATTAACAATTTTTCATACAATATATTTTGAGCATGTGTCCCATCCCTGAATACCTCCCAGATTTTTTCCAACCATCATACCCAATTTAATGTTCTTTCTCTTTCTTTCTCTCTCTTTTTCTTTCTCTCTCTAAATGAAAAAAACAAAAAAGCCTGAATCAACAACAACAAAAAAATCATGAAATCAAAAAGCCTCAGAAAATCACACACACACACACACAAAACACACACACATATACACACACAGAGAGAGAGAGAGAGAGAGAGAGAGAGAGAGAGAGAGAGAAAGCCAAAACAAACAACATCAAAGAAGTCCACAAAAATAACATGTGTTGGTCAACTCTCTGTAGGTATTAGTCATCTCTGGAATTTGGTTGACATGCACAGCAATATTCCATCAGAAAAAAAAAGAGTTCTTTCATATGCCTGAGGGTCTCAATTTAGAACAGAGTCTATGTACATTTCCCCATCTAAGTGTTGGGATCTCATCTATCTTGAACTTGTACAGGTTTCATTTGTGCTACCACAGTCTTGTGAATTCTTATGTTCAACACCATTTTGTCTGGAAGAGAATGAAGAGGAAACCATATTTTTATGAAACTTAATAAATAAGTTTTCTCCACTTAAGAATAAGAACAAATTTGTTGTTAGAGTTATAACATCTCTCTTTTCAAAGAGACCATCTCATTACAGACATGTGTTCATTCCAACTACGAAATAACTAATATAATAATGTAAACTTTTAGTTATCTTCCAATATTGGTAAATATTTACAATTCAACTGATTTGGTAAATCAATTCAAAACTGACATTACCAATTTGAAAATTAAATAACTGTTTATTAAAATTACTAAGGTATAAAAATAAGTATGATTGCTATCAGAAAATATTGCTTTAATAAAATTAACATAAGTGAAGTAACAATTTTACTTAATATAGATTGTATCTCATATTCATCAATACTATTTTAAGATATTATAGTCTTCATTTTATGCATCTGGGATTAGATGACATGCTGAATTTCAGTGCCTGAAATAATAACTAGAGATGTTAGATGACTGGGAGGAAACTGGATTTGATTTTTATACTTATTGTGTTTTTATAATACTAATATTAAATCAATTGGTTACTACACTAAAGCTTTTTGAATCACTTTTTTTCAAATTTTAAAATCTTATGCTACCTCTTATACTCATAGCAAGGCATTATTCAACAGATTCTTAATTTGTTAAATTGTTCTTTGTGAATGACAATGATGTGTAAGAATATTAAAATCATCAATATACTCACCAAATAACTACAATGTTTTTAATATGTTGAAGGAATTTTTATATTCTGCAGCTGTTAGAAAAATATCTTAATGTTCATTAGACACAGCCCTGGAAGGAATTAGGGTAATTTTTTTCTTTGAGCTTAGAGATGGGTGAGTCCTTCAGTAACATTTAGAATTTCTTTTTACCATGAGCATTCTTGAATCTCGACAGTCCTGACCCATGAAACAATCGAACAGGGTCTGAGAAACCACCTAAGGAGAGAATGGGGAACAAGAAACACAAAGAATGGACAGCAAGACAAAAAAAAACAAAACAAAACAAAACAAAAAAAAAACAACAACAACAACAACAAAAAACCTGATCAAGCTGACAAGTTTTGTTTTTCCCAGGCAGGTTTTATACCAATAGAAACAGGAAATGGGGAGTGAAAATGATGCGAAATCACTTTGTTTCTGGGGGAAAGCACCTGTTCCCCAAAGCAGGATATTGACTAGGTAAAAAAAGTTCAGCAGGAGGAACAAAACAGAGTGGGTTGCTAAGTACCTGTCCACAAGATCTATAGCTATTTGTTCTTAACTGGGACTAGTACTTTCCTATACAGGCCTCAACTTTTCCCACAGAAATCTCAACTAAGATAGGACTTTTCCACTAAGGCCAAAACTTTGTTAGTAAGCACTTCTGGCTGACAAGGCAGTTAACTTCACCCACAGTCATTCCCAACACTTGACTATAAATACTGCACCTGGAAATTAAAAATAATATTTGTTTGCATGAGATGCAAGCATGAACATGTCTTGATTGGATTAACAACTTTTGGATTAGAATGGCTAGAAGATAAATACAACAAGACAAATTAAAATTAAGTTAACTATTGGGTAAGTAAACCTAATTAATATGCTTTATTGGCAAAACCAGATACTAATATTGAGAAAACCAGCAAAGTTTCAACATTAAGGTCAAAAGAGCTATGAAACAAAAAACCTTTTTAAAAGTAGGGATGTGAAAATTTTAATTTCTCATTTGTTTAATGTTGCATGAGACTGTAGAAAAAATAGTGACAATGGGATAGAAGTCAACATAAGATTCAAAGTCACACAAAACATTAAAATAGACAGCATTTGCTAAATAAAAGTGTAATTTAAAAACTTAGTGAAATATTTATTAATAAAAAACTATTTGAAAGCATGTGGCAATGAGCAGACTAAAGCCCACACTAAAACGTTAGCTTATCTTTGGAGTTATTAATAGTATGCCAAAATTGGAATGCCTTCTTTTGAGACACGGATGCATTTAATGAAATCATATTCTCTCTAAAATTTTCATAACATCAACACTGCTGACAAGTATGAAGAAAGCAATGACTTGACTAGCTATTGATGCTGCAGTAAGTTTGTATTTTATTTTAATTTATTTACATTCCAAATATCCCACCTCCTGATCCCACTTCCTACAGTTCTTCAACCCATTCATCTTCCCCATTTCCTCTGAGAGGGTGTTCCACAAGACACCCACCCCATCTCACCTCAACATATCCCACACCAGCATCCCTGATGCATCAAGTCTCTCCAGGATTCAGTCTATCCTTTCCCACTGGGCTGGAAAAAGCAATACTCTGCTACATATGTGCCTGGGGCCATGGACTAGCCCAAGTATGCTCTTTGTCTGGTGGCTTAGTCTCTCAGATCTTCCTGGGAGTTTGGGTTAATTGACACTCTTGGTAATCCTATGGGGTTGTCATCTTCTTCAGTTCTTTCAAACTTTTCTCTAACTCTTCTGTATGCGTCCAATGATTAACTATAATTATCTGCATGTGTCTCAGTCAGTTGTTTTTAGAGACACTAGGGGCCCTGTCTATTAACTGGAGGTGGTCTTTCCAGGTTCCATCTCCGCACTGTTGGGCATTTCGGCTAAGATCACCACCCAGTTCCGGGAGCCTCTCACATCCCAGCTCTCTGGGACTTTCTAGAGTTCCTAAGAGCTCCCCACCACCAGATTACACGTCTGGTACATGGATCAGACCGCCTGAAATTGGAATCATGGATGATTTCAACTTACAAAGAATGTGTAGAGAAACAAATGTTTTCTCTGGAAGAGTACTGGCTATCACTCCTAACCACTGAGCAATCTCTCCAATTCAAGAATATTATTTCTTTAAGACAAGATGTCTTTTCTTGAAGTTCTTATATTGGAAATTATAGATAAAATCTTTTGTAACATGATGCTAATTGTCTGAGAATATGTTTCCCATCTGTACCTTAAATACTAGATTAATTTAAAATGTTAACTGTCACTAAACAACATTAATAACTATTTTTCATTTCATTTTTCATGCAGGTTATTGTAGACTAAATAAATAGTCTGATGTTATGCTGGGCATGGTTGTGCACGCCTTTATTCCCAGCACATGGGAGGCAGAGGCAGGTGGATTTCTGAGTTCAAGGCCAGCCTGGTCTACAAAGTGAGTTCCAGGACAGCCAGAGCTATAGAGTGAAACTCTGTCTCACAAAACCATAATAAATAAATAAATAAATAAATAAATAAATAAATAAATAAATAAATAAATAAATAAATAAATAAATAAATAAAATAAAAATTAAAAAAATAAAAAAGAAGTCTGATTTTATTGTGTGAATTGATGCATTTAAAATTAATGCAAAATATAACATATGATTATTCTCACAATGAAGATATCCATAAGATACCTTATGTGATAAAATGTTTTAGCAGTGAACTATATTTTAACAGAGAGATCATTGAAAAGCCCTTAACTTGTGTCCTTTATTATCTGAAATAGGGTGTATTATGTGTATGTATGTATATATGTATGTATGCATTGTATGTGTGTGTCTTTCTGTGAGTGTATTTGAACTTTGTGAGGGTTCGAAGAGAAAGCGTTATGAACCAAGCAGTCCAGGAAGGTTAGGTTGGGGTGTCTCCTCTGGAGTTATACACCCCAGGATTTGGCTATATTTGAAGCCAGCAAACTCTAACAATAGTATTGCTAATATCCCCTTCTAAATTTGAATCATATCCCTACACCCATTGCCCAAATTGTTGCTGTATGAACAATATGGATGCTGTAAATTCAAACACTGCCCTTGTCATTCAATAGCAATCTCAGTTAACTACTAAGACATCTCTTTAAATACTCTTTTGTGAACACAGACAAATAATAAAATTCTTCTAGTTTTAGAGCTTTATGATAGCTATGAATTTCAACAAGATATCATAAGGACCTATTAATGATTAGAGGTTTGGCAAAGGTAAGTGCTTGATCATGGACCATTTTCCACTTTGGTTAATGCTTCACATGTTGAATTATACCATATCAGAATATACATGAATATTTGTCTCAAGCATTACACAGAATAAGAAAATAAACAGAATAGGAAAGTGAATCGAAGATAGTTTTGACATTACTAATTAATTTACAAAATTATTTTTAAAATGGAATTTAAAATGAGAGATAGTAATTGTTAGTGAAGTTGTTAAAAAACGAAATTTTTGTGGAGAAAATAATTTTCTACACTAGATCTTTAGGCTAGTCTGTTCCAATAGGGGAAAGTAACTGGTATTGGTAAGACATAATTTTTATTTCCAGTATTCAATAGGCTAATGCAGCAAAATCATACTTTCCAAGGAAATTTGAGCTATGTAGTGAGATCCTATGGCTTAATAAGTGTTCTATTAATACAAGATACCATCACCAGGAAAATATTGTAAACTGAAACCATTTAATCATGACTTGCTTACAGTTTCAGAGATTTAGTTCATTCTTACTGTGGTGGGAGTGCAGTAGCATGTAGACAGACATGTTAATTGAACAGTAGCGAGAGAATCTTCAGGTAGAAAGAAGAGAGAAACTCTGGTCTTGTAATGTACATTTTGAAATATCAAAATAATACCCAGTGTCAATACTTCCAAAAATGTTATACCCATTTCAACAAGGTCATACTTATTCCAACAAGGCCATACCTGCTTACTCTTTCAATTATGTTACTCAGTACTTATTCAAATATATGAACCTTATGGGGGCCATCCTTATTCACACTGTTTCTAAATACTTTCTTTTTAATTGGACACTTTACTTATTTGCATTTCAAATGTTATCTCCATTCCATGTTTTCCATCTACAACCCCTATATCCCATCTCCCCTTTCCCTGATTTTATGAGGGTGATCCTCCAACCTCCAACCCACTTCTACCTCATCGCTCTAGCATTAGGCATAGAGTGTGGAATAACCACGATACAACTCATGAACTACATGAACTTCAGGAGGAAGTAAGACCAAAGAGTGGATGCTTCCATCCTAATTAAACGGGGAACAAAATAATCAAGGGACGTAGATGATGGGAGGGAATTGTGAAGAAGAGAAGAGGGGGGGCAAAAAAGAGGGGAAGAATCAGGAATGGGAGAAGACAGGAGAGTTGTTCAGAGGGTAAGGACATTGAACAGGGGTGTATAGCAACTGGGGGATGAGGAACTGGTGGTAAAAAACAGAAAGTCCCAGATGCTAAGAAAGCAAGAGCTTCCCAGGACTCCAGAAGGATGGCATTAGCTAAAATACTCCCACAAAGGGGACGGGAAAACCTGTCGAGACTAAATATATTATTTAAAGAGAGATAATGAAGTATTCTCTCCCTCTTTCTCTGTTTCTGTCTGTCTGTCTCTGTCTCTGTCTCTGTCTCTCCCTCTCCTTTCCTTCATCTCTCCCTCCATCCCTCCCCCTCGGTTGTGTGGTTTGGTATGGTGGTGGTTGTGGTGGTGGAGATTGTGTGTGTGTGTGTGTGTGTGTGTGTGTGTGTGTGTGTGTGTGTTTGTTTGCATGTGAACACACACATGCCTGTGAAGAAATGCCATGGTGTGCATGTATAGCTCAGATGACATCAGATGTCACTTTTATTTCTCTTCAATATAGGACATAAGAGTCAAACTCAGGCTGTCAGGGTTGGCAGGAAACACTTTACCAGTTGAACCATCTCTACTGCCCATAACATAAAGGTCTATATATAGTTTTGTTTAGTCTATGTATAGTTTAGCTGACTATGGATTTACTTTCTTGGTGTATCCTGGCATAAAGACATTCTTCATATTTCTTTATACTTTATACTTTAGCAAGTAGTATAGTAGTGATGTTACTTTCAGAAATGTACTATGGTTATTTAAAGTATTACTATTAAAGAAAAAAGAGATAAATCGTATATGAAAACTTTATCCTGACAATGTTTCTGCATATATAAAAATAATCTAAAACAAAAATTGAAGATTAAATAATTAAGCTTTGGATATACTTTCCTTTTATGAATATTCAGTAGGGACGTATAATTTAGGAGGAATAACAGATGTTTCAAGCCTTTGTTTCATAAGGCTTCTGCTACTCTGAAAATGTTTATGCAAACTAAAACGCCCAAAATAAAAATCAGTAAAGAAAATTGTATTTGAACACTGACATTCTTATTATGAACCACACATATGTAAAAAAATTAAAATAGTAACATAGATATTTATCTTGCTAACATTTAAAATATTGAGTAATGAAGTATTTGTGCATATTTTACTGTCTTGAAAGAGAATCTCAACAATTACCTTAGGCTTTTTTTTTTTTAACTCAAAGGTCTTCCAATTATGGCTGTAGCTATGAGTATTAACTACCATACCAGCAAGAATTGTTTTAGATATTTACAAGAAAACTATTAGCTGGGATATAGGTATCTGCACCGTAGATTTTGTAAGAAAAAGAAGAATAAAATATTAATAAAATAGAATATGTTAAAAAAATTCAGTTTTGTTGCACATTTCCTGAACAGAAAAAAAAAATATCATGATTTATATACCATATATCCAGGATTATGTGCATAAGCTTATGTGTATTTGTGTGTGTGTGTCCGCACACACATGCACATGCACACACTTGTGCACGTATCTAACTTATTTCTAAACCTATAGCTTACTATAACTCTTCAAAATAAAATATGTTAACTCACAAAATGTCATGTTTACATGATATTAGTTCAATTTTTAGGGTAGAAACCTAGATGTCAGAAAAGTTAGTATTTTTTTATTTTTATATTATGAAGATAGTTGTATACCCCTGTGTATGTTTTACTTTTTCCCTTTAACATAGAAATGAATAATGGTTTGAAAATTTGGTACTCTTTTTCAAACTTTTTGTTTGATCTTCCTGAGTTTTAAATCATGCACCCAGTCCCACTTATCTCCTCATCACCTTGTATTCCGCTTCCATCATTGCAACCACCCCACCAGAATAAGAATCTCATCCTGGAATTTATAATGTCACAGTGTATATCCCACAGTGTGCACTTTTATCTACACTTCTTTGTTTCCAAGTTGTTCATTTTAATGAGTCTTAAGAGCTCTCTGCCTTCTACTATACTATCAGTACTAATGCATAACTGTAACTCCTCTCAGATATCCTGTTGTTGCCCTTTTTTATGGAGATCCTGTAGTATGGGATCTGTAGGGTGGCCATTTTAATCTACTTCAGCAGTTCACCAATGGGGGTCAATGTTGTGGTGGGGCAATTCAAACCCCAGGATCTGGGCCTGAGAGAGATCTGACTAATCAGACCACCAGCTCTGCCACACTACCACCATCTGGGAGAGATTTCCTGCCCTTCCCAAGCTTCCCTTTCCAAAGTTGCAGCCAAAAAGGGGCAGAAACAACTTTCATGCTACCATACCCTCAGTGCTCTCTCATTTGTGCCCCTGCCATCAAAGCCAGCTTTACTGTGCTTCCCAGACAAGGTAGAGGGGTCATACTCTACAGTGCTACAGCAGGTAAGGGATGGAGCCAGGTCTCTAATTCTCACTCCCTCTGAGCATGCTCACCAGTAACCCCCCAAACCAGGGCCAACTCCCTCCCTGCTGCTCAGATGAGGTGCATGGCCTAATCTCCCAAGTGCTGCAAGAGGTGATTGGGCTCATGGCCCCATCAGGGACAGCTCTCTTGCCAAGGGTGGTGAGGGCAGAAGGGATGGAAAGGGTCTCTCCTTTGTCCAAACCACTGCACATCAAACAAGAGGCAGGACCAGGTACCCATGCCCATGCCCACCAGGCAGCTCATCAGAAAGCCCCAAATCTAGGGCCAGCTCTACTCTGCTGCTCAATCAAGGAAGGCTGTCACTAGAGGCAGGTTTTGAGATCATATATGCTCATGTCTGGCCAGTGTGTAGACAGCCTCTTTTTGCTGCCTGTGGATGAAAATTTATAGCTCTTGGCTTCATCTCCGGCTCTAACAAAAATCTTCCTGAAAACTACCATGATTCTTGGCAAGACAATAATGAAATTACCCTCTGAAACTGTAAGTCAGCCCCAGCAACATTCTTTGCTTTATAGGAATTACTGTGGTCATAGTGTCTCTTCATAACAACAAAACTGAAATTTCGACACCTTCCATCCTTACCCTCCAATTCATTCTCTAAATTTCTTTCTCACATTCACATTTTATTTTATACTCTATGATAATGATTAAAACGTCCAGGTAATAGTAAATAAACAGTAAATTACTAAGATTTCTTTTTGTGAATCTATTCAACATTTTATCATTTTTATCATAAATGTAACACTGTTCTTGTTTCAAATACAAATAAAATCTCAAAGAAAAATGAACTGTAATAAGAGGATATTAGCCAAAGACGTACAGATTTCCTAAGATACAATCCACAGAACTCAACAAACTTAACAACAAGAAGGGTCCAAGTGAGAATGCTTCAATCACACTTGTAAGGGAGAAGAAAGAAATCACACGAGGCAGAGAGAGAGAGAGAGAGAGAGAGAGAGAGAGAGAGAGAGAGAGAGAGAGAGGGAGAACTAGGTGGGAGATGGGAGGGGGAGGAAAAAAATGAACACATTCAGGTATGGGAAGGCAGGAGAGAGGCCGTGAGGGTTAGCAGCTCTCCCAAGTCTGCCTGCCCAGAGCATAGGAGGAACTCTGGCCAGATGTGGGCTATCCTTCCTACCCTTCCTTCCCCTGCCCTCATTAGTTTCCACATATTTGGTGCTAAATTTTCATTTTTATGAAGTCTATGACAATCCTAGAACTAAGGTATCACAAAACTGGTCCATCCTTGTTTTCTGCAATGATCACTTTTCATACTATTAAAAGAGCTGGAGTCCTATTCATCCCTCCATGTTAAAATTAACTAGGTCCTAAGATTGCTGTTTTTACTGACTGCATGTGCTGCTGTTCCCAGTCCATGTCTCCATTCAGAGATCAAAAACCAGCAGCAGCCTTATGACTTGACTAGGACAATTGAGAATCCTGAAATGGGTTATTGGGCCCAACTGGCTAATAAAGAAAAACCACTTGGGATGTCATGATTTCCATATTTAACGTTTGATCTGTGCAGGCTGGCTGATAACTCATGGCCTGAATCCCAACAGACTTTACAACATTCATACACTAAGTAGACTTAGGGAGAATTTTGTATATGTCTGGGGAAAAGAGAACTGTGGCATATGGGGAACCAGAACAATTCTATTATGCTTTTTGGGATTGTGAAACATCGGGATAGAAGGCATCAATGGAAAATTTTATTGCAGTCACCTGACAGGGGAGGGAATCTGAAGTTCAACTAAAGTTCACCAGCCTAGGAAAGCAGGAAAAGGGCTGGGAAACTGGGAAACCTTGGGGCCTCCGATTTTATATTATTGGGGGGAAAAACCTCAAACTCATTTTCACAATTAGGCTCCTGATAAAACCAATAGTAAACCCCCTGAATGTGACTGTAGGACCAAACCGAATTTTGGCAAACACTAAACCTATACCAAGAGGTCTTGCCCTGAAAAACCTATGCCAAAGTCTATTCTCAAACCAGTGTTTGTTGACCTCCCAGTCCTTCCCCAGCAGGCTCTGCGCCCCCGTAGATCTGCTCTGGTCAAGGATGCTAAAAACCTTTCAGATTTTGACCAGTTCCCAACCAGAGCTAACCATCTTCTGCTGGCTGTGTTATTATGCCAGAAACCCTTTTTATGAAGATGTTGGTTTTATGTCTAAATATAATGAGTCCGAGAGAGACACTGCATGCATATGGTCCCAAGAGAAGAACCTTAACCATACAGACCATATCAGGACAGGGGACCTGCCTGGGAAAAGTTCCCTTGTCACATCAACATATTTGTAACCAAAATACCCTCATGGTGCATTCCAAATGGGTTATTTCCCCCTGAACAGGCATGGTGGGCCTGTTCAACAGGGTTGACTCTGTGTGTGCATGGAGAGGTTCTTAATTCCCCTACTGCAAAGGAGTTCTCTATTCTAGTCCAATTGGTGCCATCCATAACCTATTATTCAGAGGAAATAGTGCTGAAGAACCTAATAGGGCATGTTGGGGGAGACATCAAAAGACAGAAGAGAGAAACTATTTCCCTAACGTTGGCTATAATTTTGGGAGCAGGGCTACCTAGTGCAGGCACTGGGATAGCAGCTCTAACATTGTAAGAGAATAACTATACAGCCTTATATTAGATACAGATCAAGACAGCCAATGCTTAGAAAAATCCATTGCACACCTAGAGTGAAATGTAGATTCCCTGGCTGAGATAGTTGAACAGAACATACAAGGGTTAGACTTTGTGTTCCTGCATCAGGGATCCACTTAGACTTGAACTACTTTTTCTTTCTTTTCTAGATATATTGGATTTTTTGCTAATATTCATTATAGAACAATATGTGAAATGTTCATAAAAAACATTCCTAAATGTTCCATAACCTTCCCAAACACTGTCTCTACCTGGAGACCAACTGTTTAAATATATTAGCCTACTCAAAATATTATATATTCAAATCATAATAAGACTGAAGGTATGGTGACAGCTAAAGGCGTAAATTGCTTCTGAGTAAAATTTTCACACTAAATGGACAACTGTGACCATAAAACAGGCACTGAGTTAACATGTCAGTGGTGGGCATAAATATACCACCTCCTGTTTAAACGTGTACACTGTGTTTAAACTGTAAGACAGAATTTGCAAAACCTATTCCCTTGTTTGTCTTCCCAATATTTTATTATTGAATAAAGCTTACTTGTCTGAACTTTATTACTTGTCTATTTGGTTGTTATATAGGAGATAGGTTGCCAGGCATATTACTTCTATGACTTCTACCTTTTTGATTGCTAGTCTTAGTTGTTAACTTTACTGAATATTGAATTAACTGAAAGTGAAAAGCACTGGATATAAGTGATTTTCGGTTCATTACCTCATTTGAGGTCTAAAAACCTATCCTAAGTCTGGGACACATATTCTTGTGCTAGCCTATGTAAAGCACATAGAAGACCCCTTTGGTTTTTGCCTTTTTGTCTTCATTCTCACAGGTATGCTTGTTCTTTTGAAGGTTTTAGAGTATATTTCTTTGAGAGCCCAACATATACTGAAGAACATCTGGGAAACTCAGTCTTGTGGACAGAAGATCTATTGGATTCCTTTACTATCTGACCATAGACATCTATTTTTAAATACCTGGGCTGGACCACAGTGTATAAATCCCTCTACAAACACACACACACACACACACACACACACACACACACACACACACACACACACACACACACACACACATAATTATTCCAGTTTTTTCTTTAAAGAATTTTGACTACCATACCTAAAATCTTTAAAATTAAATTTATCTTCCTATATCCAATTACTTTCATGCTCCTGTTTTGAAGATATTCTAAACTATATCATACTATCAATTTTACTAATTATTTTATTTATTTATATTTCAAATGTGATCCCCTTCAGCATACTCCCTCCATGAGGCCCCTACCACACTTCCTTCCATTCTCTACAATGTTACTCTCCCACCCACCTCTCTAGAATTCAACTTTTCTGGGGACATAAAGCTTCCACAGGACAAGCACACACCCTCATCGCACTGAGGCCAGACAATGCAATCCTCTGCTACATATGTATAGTAGGGGTTATGTACTAGTACATGTATGCTTTTTGGTTGGTGGCTTAGTACCTGAGAATTCTGAGAAATCTAGTTTTTTCATGGTGTTGTTCTTCCAATAGGGTTGTAATTCCCTTCAGTTCCTTCAGTCTTTGATCAAACTCTTCCATAGGGGTTCCTGGGTTTAGACCAATGATTGGCTGTAAATATCTGCATCTGTCTCAGTCAGTTGATGGCATAGCCTCTTTTAGGACAGTCATGCCATGTTCATGTCTGAAAGCATATCTTGGTCAATTAACAAATGGGACCTTCTGAAACTGAAAAGGTTCTGTAAGGCAAAGGACACTGTCAATAGGACAAAATGGCAACCTAGTAATGGAGAAAAGTTCTTTACTAACCCTACATCTGATCGAAGGCTAATATTCAAAATATACAAAGAATTCAAGAAGCTAGACTCCAAAAAACAAACAAACAAACAAACAAAAACAAAAAACAAAAAACAAAAAACAACCTAATGAAAAAATGAGCTCTAGAGCTAAACAAAATTCTCAATTTAGGAATCTCAAAAGCCTGAGAAGCACCTAAAGAAATGTTCAACATCCTCATTTATTGTGAAATAAAAATCAAAACCACGCTGAGATTCCATCCTAAACCAATCAGAATGGTTGAGACCAAAATGTCAGGTGAAAATAGCTGCTAGAGCAAATGTAGATAAAAAAGAACACTTTATCTTTGCTAGTGGGATTGCAAAGTGTTTTCCAGATTCCATAATCTGGAAAATATTCTGGCATTTCTTCACAAAATTGGAAATAAGTCTATCTGAATATTCATATATACAACTTCTGGGCATATACCCCAAAATGCTCTACCATATCATGAGTAAACCTTCAGTGTTTACAGCAGCCTTAATTATAATAGCGGGGGTTCAGGGACTATGCCGAACTTAGGAAATTAATCTGAACAGGTAAGAGAGTGCACCACAGAACTGGACAGCTTCTGGGACAGGCGGAGCCACAGAACCACTGAGGCAGCACGCTTTTCAGGCAATAGATAGCCAGCCACCCTCCCAACCAAAGTACAGGTATCTGCCTGGTTAGGAAGGCCTCAGCCTCAGGAGCAGCAGATGCCACTTTGGTTCTGGGACGCCACCGAACTTAGGAACTTAGTCTGCACAGGTGAGAGTGTGCACTTCTGGGACCTGCCAAGCAACACAGCTTCTGGAAAAGGTCCTGTTTTTGGCCCACTTCTTCAGCCAGGAGGAGGTCCAAACACAAGATAATCTGTGAACCTTCCCTGTAAGAGGAGAGCTTGCCAGCAGAGAGAGCTCTGAGCACTGAAACTCAGAGGAGAGAGTCTGTCTCCCAGGTCTGCTGATAGACGGTAACAGAATCACCAGAAGAACAATCTCTAAACAGAGTCAACTATAACAACTAACTCCAGAGATTACCAAATGGTGAAAGGTAAATATAGGAATCTTACTAACAGGAATCAAGACCACTCACCATCATCAGAACCCAGCACTCCCACTTCGCCTAGTCCAGGGCACCTCAACACACCCGAAAACCTAGACCCAGATTTAAAAGCATATCTCATAATGATGGTAAAGGACATCAAGAAGGACTTTAATAACTCACTTAAAGAAATACAGGAGAACACTGCTAAAGAGTTACAAGTCCTTAAAGAAAAACAGGAAAACACAATCAAACAGGTAGAAGTCCTTACAGAAAAAGAGGAAAACACATCCAAACAGGTGAAGGAAATGAACAAAACCATACTAGACCTAAAAAGAGAAGTTGACACAATATAGAAAACTCAAAGTGAGGCAACACTGGAGATAGAAATCCTAGGAAAGAAATCAGGAACCATAGATTTGAACATCAGCAACAGAATACAAGACATGGAAGAGAGAATCTCAGGTGCAGAAGATCCCATAGAGAACATCGGATCAACAATCAAAGAAAATGGAAAATGCAAAAAGATCCTAACTCAAAATATCCAGGAAATCGAGGACACAATGAGAAGACCAAACCTACGGATAATAGGGGTGGATCAGAATGAAGATTTTCAACTCAAAGGACCAGCAAATATCTTCAACAAAATTATTGAAAAAAACTTCCCAAATCTAAAGAAAGAGATGCCCATGAACATACAAGAAGCCTACAGAACTCCCAATAGACTGGACCAGAAAAGAAATTCCTCCCGACACATAATAATCAGAACAACAAATGCACTAAATAAAGAGAGAATACTAAAAGCAGTAAGGGAAAAAGGTCAAGTAACTTATAAAGGCAAGTCAATCAGAATTACACCAACTTTTTCACCAGAGACTATGAAAGCCAGAAGAGCCTGGACAGATGTTATACAGACACTAAGAGAACACAAATTCCAGCCACGGCTACCAAACCCAGCTAAACTCTCCATTACCATAGATGGAGAAACAAAAGTATTCCACGACAAAAACAAATTCACATATTACCTTTCCACAAATCCAGGCCTTCAAAAGATAATAACAGAAAAAAAAAAAAAAAAAAACTAGGAAGGGAACCTTGCCCTAGAAAAAACAAGAAGGCTATCCCTCAACAAACCTAAAATAAAACAGCCACAAAAACAGAATGCCTACTTTAACAACAAAAATAAGAGGAACCAACAATTACTTTTCCTTAATATCTCTTAATTTCAATGGTCTCAACTCCCCAATAAAAAGATATAGACTAACAAACTGGCTACACAAACAAGACCCAGCATTTTGCTGCTTACAGAAACTCATCTCAGAGAAAAAGATAGACACTACCTCAGAATGAAAGGCTGAAAAACAATTTCCCAAGCAAATGGTATGAAGAAAAAAGCAGGAGTAGCCATCATAATATCTGATAAGATTGACTTACAACCCAAAGTCATCAAAAAAGACAAGGAGGGGCACTTCATTCTCATCAAAGGTAAAATCCTCCAAGAGGAACTATCAATTCTGAATATCTATGCTCCAAATACACGGGCAGCTACATTCATTAAAGAAACTTTAGTAAAGCTCAAAGCACACATTGCACCTCACACAATAATTGTGGGAGACTTCAACACACTACTTTCACCAATGGACAGATCAAGGAAACATAAAGTAAACAGGGACACAGTGAAACTAACAGAAGTTATGAAACAAATGGATCTGACAGATATCTACAGAACATTTTATCCTAAAACTAAAGGATATACCTTCTTCTCAGCACCTCATGGTACCTTCTCCAAAATTGACCACATAATAGATCACAAAACAGGCCTCAACAGATACAAACATATTGAAATTGTCCCATGTATCCTATCAGATCACCATGCACTAAGGCTGATCTTCAATAACAAAATAAATAATAGAAAGCCAACATTCACGTGGAAACTGAACAACACTCTTCTCAATGATATCTTGGTCAAGGAAGGAATAAAGAAAGAAATGAAGGACTTCTTAAAGTTGAATGAAAATGAAGCCACCTCATACCCAAACTTATGGGACACAATGAAAGCATTTCTAAGAGGAAAACTCATAGATCTGAGTGCCTCCAAAAGGAAACTAGAGAGAGCACACATTAGCAGCTTGACAACACACCTAAAAGCTCTAGAACAAAAGGAAGCAAATTCACCCAAGAGGAGTAGATGGCAGGAAATAATGAAACTCAGGGGCAAAATCAACCAAGTGGAAACAAGAAGAACTATTTAGAGAATCAACCAATCGAAGAGCTGGTTCTTTGAGAAAATCAACAAGATAGACAAACCCTTAGCCAGACTCACTAAAGGGCACAGGGAAAGCATTCTAATTAATAAAATCTGAAATGAAAAGGGAGACATAACAACAGATCCTGAAGAAATCCAAAAAACCCTCAGTTCCTTCTACAAAAGGCTATACTCAACAAAACTGGAGAACCTGGATGAAATGAAGAAGTGTCTAGACAGATACCAGGTACCAAAGTTGAATCAAGATCAGGTTAATGATCTAAACAGCCCGATATCCCCCAAAGAAATAAAAGCAAACCTTAATAATCTCCCAACCAAAAAAAAAAAGCCCAGGACGAGATGGGTTTCGTGCAGAGTTCTATTAGACCTTCAAAGAAGATCTACTCCTAGTTCTGCACAAACTCTTCCACAAAATAGAAACAGAAGGTACTCTACCCAACTCATTCTATGAAGCCACAATTACTCTGATACCTAAACCACAAAAAGACCCCACAAAGATAAAGAACTTCAGACCAATATCACTTATAAATATTGATGCAAAAATCCTCAATAAAGTTCTTGCTAACCAAATCCAAGAACACATCAAAACAATCATCCATCCTGACCAAGTAGGTTTCATCCCAGGGACGCAGGGATGGTTCAATATACGGAAATCCATCAATGTAATCCAGTATATAACAAACTCAAAAACAAAAACCACATGATCATCTCATTAGAAGCTGTGAACACATTTGACAAAATCCAACACCCATTCATGATAAAAGTCTTGGAAAGATCAGGAATTCAAGGCCCATACCTAAACATGATAAAAACAATCTACAGCAAACCAGTAGCCAGCATCAATGTAAATGGTGAAAAGCTTGAAGCAATCCCACTAAAATCAGGGACTAGACAAGGTTGTCCACTCTCTTCCTACCTATTCAAAATTGTACTTGAAATCCTAGCCAGAGCATTTAGACAACAAAAGGAGATCAAGGTGATACAAATTGGAAAGGATGAAGTCAAAATATCACTTTTTGCAGATGATATGATAATATGTATACGTGACCCAAAAATTCCACCAGAGAACTCCTAAGCCTGATAAACAGCTTCAGTGATGTAGCTGGATATAAAATTAACTCAATCCAGTCAATGGCCTTTCTCTTCACAAAGGACAAACATGCTGAGGAAGAAATTAGGGAAACAACACCCTTCTCAATAGCCACAAATAATATAAAATACCTAGGCATGACTCTTAGGAAGTAAAAGATCTGTATGACAAGAACTTCATGCCTCTGAAGAAAGAAATTAAAGAAGATCTCAGAAGATGGAAAGATCTCCCATGCTCATGGATTGGCAGGATCAATATAGTAAAAATGGCTATCTTGCCAAAAAAATCTACAGATTCAATGCAATCCCCATCAAAATTCCAACTCAATTCGTCAACAAATTAGAAAGAGCAATCAGCAGATTCATCTGGAATAACAATAAACCTAGGATAGCAAAAACTCTTCTCAAGGATAAAAGAACATCTAGTGGAATCACCATGCCCAACCTAAAGCTGTACTACAGAGCAATTGTGATAAAAACTGCATGGAACTGGTATAGTGACAGACAAGTAGACCAATGGAACAGAATTGAAGACCCAAAGAAAAACCCACACACCTATGGTCACTTGATCTTTGACAAGCAATCTAAAACCATCCAGTGGAAAAAAGACAGCATTTTCAACAAATGGTACTGGCACAACTGGCTGTTATCATGTTGACGATTGCGAATTGATCCATTTCTATCTCCTTGTACTAAGGTCAAATCTAATTGGATTAAAGAACTCCACATAAAACCAGAGACATTGATACTAATAGAGGGGAAAGAAGGGAAAAGCCTCGAAGATATGGGTACAGGGGAAAAATTCCTGAATAGAACAGCAATGGCTTGTGCTGTAAGATGGAGAATCGATAAATGGGACCTCATAAAATTGCAAAGCTTCTGCAAGGCAAAAGATGCCTTCAATATGACAAAAAGACCACAAACAGATTGGGAAAGGATCTTTACCTATCCCAAATCGGTAAGGGGACTAATATCCAATACATATAAAGAACTCAAGAAGGTAGACTCCATATATTCAAATAACCCCACTAAAAATGGGGCTCAGAACTAAACAAAGAATATGCCCCAGTACAGGGGAACGCCAGGGCCAAAAAGGGGGAGTGGGTGGGCAGGGGAGTTGGGGTTGGTGGCTATGGGGGACTTTTGGTATAGCATTGGAAATGTAAATGAGCTAAATACCTAATAAAAATGGAAAAGAAAAAAAAAAGAAAATATATATATATCATAAAATTCTGAAATATATAACCTAAGGTTGCTCTTTAAGTCCTTGAAAAAAAAAAAAAACAAAAGTTATAGTAAGAAGTAATAAAATCAAAGGCAGACATGAATGTGAACTAGAGCACAGAATAAGGCAACTCAAACAAAAAATACATTCTTTTAAAAGCTTAAAATAATAAAATCAAATAAAAAGTGTAAAATACAAAAGTGGGTGGTGAGTGGGAGATGCTAGATATACAAATGACATGAGAAAGAGAGACCAAGAGAGACGAAAAAAGGATTTTGGAGCTCTCCCAGGAACAGAAGGAAATTTGGAAATGTACTGTTTCTCTTTACCCCATACAGGAGACATCCATAATTCTGGTTACATCAAGTTCTCTACCCTCTCTGTATTGTCTGTGTTTGATGCACCAGTCTTTCCATGTGTCAATTCGTGTCTGTTTTTGTTTTGTTGTCTGAACAACTGTTGTTCTGTTTCATGTTGAATAAAAATAGTTAAAACTTAAAAAAAAAAAAAAAAGTTCTCACCAGAGGAATACCGAATGGCAGAGAAGCATCTGAAAAAATGTTCAACATCCTTAATCATTAGGGAAATGCAAATCAAAACAACGCTGAGATTCCACCTTCACACCAGTCAGAATGGCTAAGATGAATAATTCAGGTGACAGCAGATGCTGGTGAGGATGTGGAGAAAGAGGAACACTCCTACATTGTTGGTGGGATTGCAGGCTTGTACAACCACTCTGGAAATCAGTCTGGCGGTTCCTCAGAAAATTAGACATATTACCACCAGAAGATCCAGCAATACCTCTTCTGGCCATATATCCAGAAGATGTCCCAACCGGTAAAAAGGACATATGCTCCACTATGTTCATAGCAGCCCTATTTATAATAGCCAGAAGCTGGAAAGAACCCAGATGTCCCTCAACAGAGGAATGAATACAGAAAATGTGTTACATTTACACAATGGAGTACTACACAACTAGTAAAGAGAATGTGAATTTCCTTCATTCGGATTCCAGATTTGGAGTATAGGGGATGTGATTACTTGGCATTATTCTATTTTAATTCATTCATTCATTCACTCAACCCTGTCCACCTTCTTATTATTACACATCCCATATCTACTGACCATCCACTGTATCCAAGAGCATGTCCCCAAGCCACCTGATCTCTAAACACCCAGGGGCCTCTAGCCTCTTGAGACCTCAGTGCATCATCTCTGATTGAACAGAGATCAATTTTTTTTCAGTGTATATTTTGGGGATAATCTAATAGTTGGTATATGCTTCCTGTTTGGTGGTCTATCATTTGGGAGAATTCTGGTCCAGAATAATTGAGACAGCAGGTCCTCCTAAAGGGATACTCTCCTCTTCAGCCTCCTTCAGTCGTTCTCCAATTCCCCAATGGTTCAGCAGATTCTGTCCATTGGTTGGTTGCAGACATATGCATCTGATTGTTTCAACTGCTCATTAGGTCTTCAGAAGTGCATTCATGCTAGTATTCACATTACAATTATGTGAATTCAGAAGCCAGCAGAGTTTCGTGGCCTGCAAGCACGTCTTCTAAAAAAGCAATGCATGATATAATTACCTGAATTTTCTGGCAGTGCTCTTCAATATTGTGTTCTACGTGATGCAATATTCCACTCTCTTTCTCTATCTCTGTCTCTGTCTCTGTCCCTCTCTGTCTCTGTCTCTCTCTGTCTCTTTGTCTCTCTCTCTCTGTCTCTCTGTCTCTGTCTCTGTCTCTGTCTCTGTCTCTGTCTCTGTCTCTCTCTCTCTCTCTCTCTCTCTCTCTTTCTCTCTCTCTCTGTCTGTCTCTCTCAATATCTATTCCTCTAACACTCAGTATGACTAATGATTCTCTTATCTTCTCTTCTACAAAGGGGATGATATTTTAATGTCATCTGCAAATTGTTATTCTGAATCGGAGTAGGGAAAGGACACTTTAAATCTGTTGTTACACCCAAGAGCATGGCTTTTAAAACCTGGTGAATCAGTAGAAGATGAGACAATGTATAGAAGAGGTTGCTTCTTTTGCTTTGGTTTGGTTTAGCTTTGTTTATTTCTGTTACACGCAATCATTAGAAGAAACTCTGTGAAATACTGCCTAATGCAAATTTCCTGAAGGAAAATAGGTACCTCAGAACCAAAATTATATTTCTCAGTTACAATATATAATATATATTATTAGAGATATTTTTTTTCATTAAACCTTGAACAGAATTTTTCTCTGATCTTAACAAAACTGCAAAGTACATGGGGGATAAAGGTGCACACTCTCAGGTGTGCATGGAATGACAATATGTTGAAGACCTTATTAGCCTCCATGTCCTTACCCTATGTGCCATCTTGGAAAAAAAAATATGCTGAAAGTCAAGAAAATGGCTTACTTGAATATGCCAGGGAGATTTCTAACCAAAATGTCACTGTGTATATCTCTAACACAAGGTAGACCTGGTATTGCAAGAGACAGTAAATGGCAGTAACATTGGTGCACTCTAGGATATGGGCCTGTTCTAAGTGTACATCAATAACAACAAAGAGAACGAAAATTTGCAGCCTAATTGCATAAAGGATATAGATATATCTATCTATTTATCTATAGATTAGATAGATAGATAGATAGATAGATAGATAGATAGATAGATAGATAGATAGAAAGATAGATAGATAGATAGATAGATAGATAGATAGATAGATAGATAGATAGATAGATAGTTATAATAAATACACAATGATACACACACACATACATATATATTATATATAATATAACACTTATAAGCATATACATATAATACATATATACACATATCCATCTGTTAAACAAATATGATATATGATATTTGTGCACAGCAAGATTTCAGTTTCATAATGATGATCACCTTTACATATAATCAAATGAATCTGACTTTTTTGTCTACTTCAATCTAATTTATATCACTCTTCATATATTAGAAACTCTTGATACATTTTAATAAATATCAGTAATCCTATTGCTGAATATAGAAAGGTTTGTTCCATTTTCTCTTCATTTATGTCTTGGTTATATTGTTTAATTTCATATCCCATGTTATCTCCTGTTTTAGATTTCCCCCTGGAAATCCCTCATCTGACCACCTCACCTGCCTCCGAACCTGTGCTGTCCCATCAATTCACCCACTCCATTTCTATACTAGAAAATCCTACCGCCTGATTTTACTGGACTTAGGATCAGTTATCTACTTTCTCATTCACAAATGCTATCTCTGTGAGATGTAAACTTTACTGTTGTATAGTAAATTTGATATTGGTAAATGATCATGTCAAGAAAAACTAACTACAATCAAGCAGGATTGGTCCAACAGATTGTATATGTTCAGCAAGTTTACCCCATTCACTAGGTATTATGCCCATTGCAACAAGTTTAAGAAATGTTCCTGACCCAACTAGCAGCTGAAAGAGTCAGATGCAAACACTTGCACCCAACCAATGTCTTGAAGCAGTTGAACACTATTGTTGAATTAACTAAGTTTAAAAGATGGTAAAGAGGAGGGCAGCCCTGTAGAAGGACCAACAGTCTCAATTAACTTGCTCCCCCAAGATGTCTAAAACTCTGGACAACCAAGGAGACAAAATATGCCTGCTGATATGAGGCCTCAAGCACACATACAGAAGAGGATTGCTGGGTGTGTGTTCCATCTGAATAGATGCACCTAATTTTCAAGAGAATGGAAGTTCCAGGGGGGTTAGATTTCTGGTAGTTTAGAGGTGAGGTGTGGAGACATTTTTGTGGAGAGTATGAGGTGTGAAGGAGGTATGGGATGTGGAACAATTGGAGGGTAGATAGGGTGGGGAATAAAATCTGGACTGTAAATAGAAATAATTATAAAGAAAGAAAAAAAAGACAAAAGTTATTGCAATTGCACTGAATTGTGGAATATTAGTGGAGAGTGGTGTGTTCAAGGGTTTTATTTCCTTTTCTCTATAAAAATGCATTCATGGAAAGCAAGTATTAAGATTTTTAAGGATCCAGGACTATTTTGGAAACTGTTCAGAGAATGTTCTGCCAATGCTGAATATCTGAGTTCTGTTCCTCTATCGTCGTCTGCTATTTCATAACTGTTTTTTTGTCCCTTAAACTGCAGTTTGAGTATCAAGACGTTCTTTGCAAACATGACAACTTCAATCCAGTTTCAATGAGTAAAATGTGGATTTTAATGCAGGATGTATTCCTTAAAGGGATGTTTCTGTGGAGACTAACATGAAGAGACATTTTTTTAAATGATGATGCATTTTAGACCAAATTCTCATGCTGTTGATGGATGAATGTGAAGGATTTAGTGTAGCTGCAAACATACACTTATCTTTTTGGAAATGTTATTTTCTAGGATGTAGTAAAATCAAAATGTTGCCTCCATTTTCATCTATTTAGAATTTTCGGAGTCCAGGACCTCAATCTGATCCGGAAAATGAGGCCAGATTATCATAAAAATTGAATACACGATAATATCAGTTTTAACATTTTCTTTCCTAACAAAATGATAATTGCTTGTTGACATATTTACAAACTTTCTTTATTTTATTCTGTTTTTGTTTACATTCCTTTATCATATTTTTACAGTGGAGTAGTTATCCCAGTCTCAGCCTGCACCCTGACTTCCTCATCACATACCTCTGCCCTCATCAGCAATAGGATATCCACACATCCCAACCCCCACATATTCCCAATGCCTAGGACCTCAACTTTCTCTGGTGTTTAGGTGTATCTTCTTCCATTGAGGCCAGGTCAGGCAATCCTTTCTGTATATGTGTCAGGGTCTCATATCCGCTGGTGTATGCTGCCTAGTTAGTGGCATATTATCTAAGAGATCTTAGTTGTCCAGAGTAGCTGACAGTGATGTTAGTCATTCTATTGGTCACACTCCTCAGCTTCTTCCAACTAGCTCCTTATTTCAAAAACAGGGTTCCCCAAATTCTGTCAATTGTTGGATAAGATATGTGTATATTTGAAAGCAGAAAAAAAAAAAGAATGATTTCACCTTAGAATACAGAGCCATATTTTGGAGAACACTGAAAAAAACAGAGAGTATTCTCTCATGAATATGTTCCTACTGGAAATAAGAAAAAGTGTTCTTATTTCATATTTGTTGATTCTTTAGGTTGATTTTTTTCTCTGATACTTTTATTTATAGCCCTATTTGACCTGGGACTTAATTTCTATGCAAGGTCATAGATTCAATTGCCAAATCCAATTTAATTGGAAAATAGCAGGACAGAAATCTTCATGAAAAAAAAATGATGAATAACATTGAAATAAAAATTTGAGAACTTTATTTCTTCCAAAGGAAAAACGAAAGTAAATGAGTAAAGATTTTATGGAGAATGTACATTAGATTGGTGGATAAATATTTCTAGACATCACTGGATGAATAAATGTGAATTATTCCAAAACAAGATAAATGCAGTGTAAGTCAATAATTTAAAGAGATGTACCAAATTAATATTTGACAGTATTCCTGAGCTATGTGTTCAGATATCTGACTTCTATCTGACACCTTGGATAGAATTCAAGTCTGGTCTTATTTCAATGATGTAGATCTTGGGTGTAAAGATGCATCCAAGCATCACTGTACTGGATGCCAAGATTGAGAAGACCTCTACAGCAGCCATGACCATGCCCTTAGTCCTATGTGAGTCATGGAGGAAGGTGACATAAACACTGCAGAATCCTAGCACGACAAAGGTCAGGAACTTGGCTTCATTAAATGTTTCAGGAAAATTCTTTGCCACGAAATCCACAGTGAAGCTTCCAAGGGCAAGGCAGGTCAAGTATCCCAAAATTCAGTAGAATGCAGTAACTGAACCCTTGTTGCACAAAATGATTATCATTATCATCAATATCAACAAATATCAATATCAACAAAAGGAGGAGAAACTGAGAGCCAGATTACCCATAGAATACATTGATATGGAACATATCAGAAGGATGTATTTCATTGAACCTGATAAAAGGAGGTTCCTTAAACCTCTTCCAGGTTCTGTGATTATGAAAGCCAAACTACAATGATTGTTTTGGCAAGCAATGTGGAAACAGACACCATGAATACAATTCCAAAAGTGATTTGTTGTAAGGCTACATTTTTTTCTGTTAGGAAGACCAATGAAGAAAAAGGAGCATGAGAAAATGGAACATGAGTGACATGAGTAGCTGATGAGAAATGTGGAAAGACATAGAAGGAAGGACAGGAAGCAAGTTAGAGAGTAAGAAAGGTTAAAGCTTAGAGAAAGAGGTGAAAGCTTAGAGAGAGTAAGGATTGTAAAAGTTGAGAGAGAGAGAGAGAGACAGAGACAGAGACAGAGACAGATACAGAGACAGAGGGAGGGAAGGAGGGAGGGAGGGAGGGAGAGAGGGAGGGAGGGAGGGAGAGAGCGAGAGAGAGAAAAGAGAGATAGAGAGAAAGAGAGAAAGAGAGAAAGAGAGAAAGAGGGAGACACTGAGGTAGGGCCAAGTAGCCTCTCATATATTGGGCTTGCTATCTTGCTGTTGCTAGGTAACTGGAAGGAATCTAACCTGAAGATCAGAAGCTTTGGTCATTTTGTATATAACTTCTAGCCATTACCCTATCCTGAGCAGGGGTGCCTGTGGGTTGGGTAAATTCACCAGGGGCCAGTGTTCCAGAAGTACTGAGGAAATGCCTTCCTTCCCATGTAGGTGAAAATTACGACCCATTAGGTTTCATCAGGTTTAAGGACTTCAGCATGACTGGAGACCAGGCATTTGGTACATAGCCCAATGCCCCAAGCTCAATGATCAAATTTAACTCTAGCATCCAGAGTTTGTGGTTTCTCAGCAAAACAACAGCACAGACGATGTGAGTTTGAAACTCTGGAGACTTCCACCATATGAAATCAAGGCATGGAGGTTGGGTTTGGTAAAATGATCTAGAAGAAATCTGTAAAACAGTGAAAGGACAATTGAAAAGACTCATATGGAAAAGATAAGCAACAGGGAATGCCTCAGGAGACCATCCTTGTATTCATAGCTTCTCAAGACAAAATTCAAATGACCAATAGTACTGGAGGAGAGTCTGTGAATGCATCAGGGAGGGGAGAGTAAGTGTTAGGAGGGAGGGTGAGATAGAGAAAAAAGTAGAAGGAGAAAAAGAAAGAGAACGAGAAGGGAAAGTAGAAGGAGAAGAATATGGAGAGGGAGAACAGAAGAAGGAAGGGAAGAGGAAGGGGTGGAGCAGGATGACAAGGAGAAAGAGATGGAAGAAGAACAAAAAAAAGAAGAGGAAAATGAAAAAGAAGGAGCAGGAGGGGAGGAGAAGGAGAAAAGGAGAAGGTGAAATAAGGAGGAGAGAAGGAGAGAAGAAGAAGGAGAGAGGAGGAAGAGATGGGGAAGGAGAAGAAGTAGAAGAAGATGTGGAAGAAGAACTAAAAGAAGAAAGAGGGAGAGGAGAAAAAGATTGAGAAGGAAGAAGAAAGGAGAAGAAAGAAGAAAGAAAAGTAGAAGAAAAAAAGAAGAAAGAGGAGGAGGAGGAGGAGGAAGAGGAGGAGAAAAGAGAAGGAGAAGGCAAAGAAGGAGAAGAAGTAGAAGGAGGAGAAGGAGAACATGGAGAAGAAATGAGAAGAGATGAGAGGTATAGTTAGGCAGACACAGACAGAGAAACACAGACACACAGAGAGAGTCGTGCACATAAACATTCACACAGAGACACACAAGTAGGCACAGAGACAGAGAAAAATATACATATAAAGAGAGACATGCACAGAGACATTCACAGAGATACACACATTTACACAACTTAATTAAGAAGTATTTACAAAAATATATCTATGAAATTACAAGGATATTAAGTACTAAATTATGTGAGCATTGAGGAGGAATGAGATCCAAACAAATTTTACAAGTCCTGCAACATTCTGCATGCTTCCACACAGCTTTAGCTGTGGGAGTATCAGTTATAGGGCTGTAACTTTTGTTTTTTTCATTTATAATTTACTGTGAATCTCCTTTCTCCACCATTCAATATGGTCAGTAGTTTCCATGTCGAATGACTTTCCAATGCATGGCATCTAGTGAGAAAGAGAAAACAATTTAAAAAAAAAAAAAAGAGTCTCTATGCTGGAGCCAACTGTACAAACAATTTGTAGTTATTCTCCAAATGCAGGGCTCAAAGAAATCAGAGGCTCCTCTAGCTTTTACACAGATCTTAAGTTTGGTCCCCCAGCATCACTGAGAACCTATTGACAATTCTCACTCAGGTCATAAAGCTATGGAACATTCCAATGTATTGAGTTTCAGAGAAAAAGCCATTTGGAAGCTTATCTCTCTAAAAGTGAAGATTGCGCTGAAAATTATGAAAAGTGAGAATAATTTTAAATATGAAAAATCATTCCACACTCACACATTAAAATAATACATGTAGACAAAATTGACAGCAATCTATATGACACAATACCCACATACACGAGAGGGGAAGGGGCAGGGGGAGAGGTGGAGAGACATATGTATACTTACAATACTTTTTTTTTTTTAGTCAAGTTGTCAAAACTGACACAATCAATGTACAGGAAGAGATGTATATGGCAAACACTGGGGACAGACTGTCATGATAAGGACAGCATAGGAGGAAACAACAAGTTGATCTGTGGCATTGAGAGCCTGAATGGGCCCTTCTACATTTGGTTGGATTTAGAATCCAAGATTTAGTTCAGAACCAGCCAGCTCCCTCCTTGTCCCAGTGATCTACTTTTGCTGGGGCACAGTCACAAAGGTTCCACAACATTTCTAGACAGTTTTCCCAGTTTTAGACAACTGGGACTGTGGGAGATATAACCCCCCCATCTTAATTAAACTAAGCCACGCAAATGCAAAATATTTTTGAAAACAGTTTAATTTCAATTTTGGAAAGAGAACAGAGAGCTCTACAATGATATGGACTGAATTAGTCTTTAGGTTCCATTGTGCACCCTAAATTAAATATAGTGTAAAAGATTCTGTTTTCTATGTAGCAAGTGAGGGCTGAAAACAACACACTAATGGAGATAAAATGCAAAAAACTGGGATATACAATAACAATTCAAAATGACACTGTGAAAAACGATGTATTTATACATGTTAACTGTCCTATTGACCACAGTGTCATTCATCATTGTGTTAGGGGATCCAATCTAGTGATTAATCATCAGGGTTTGACAGTAAAATCTTTAGGCTCAATACACCAGACATTAGCTGGAAAATGATTTACAAGAATGTAATGACCTTTGGTGTCTTCTCTGTGAATCTGTTGTATGGATGCCCTGTCGTTGGTTGTTTTAGTTGTTAGTGTTGTTTTAAAATAGAAATATTGAATGCAAAAGCAAGTTGCAGGAGCCCAAAATGTCTTTGCATCCTCTCTTTCTCCTTCCCATAACTTTCTAATTTTCCCAATCCCCACATTCATTCAAAATACAGAATTTCAAAAAATAAAGAAACTCATTCATCATCTTTACTTTGTGCTTGCATGCTGGTTGCAATTATCTTGTAAGCATTAAAAATCAGGCTAACATACTGCCTATGTTCAATAGGGTTTCATTGATGTGAAGCCACATCATGACTCAAGAAACACTTATAGGGAAAATTTAATTGATGTTGTCTTACAGTTTCAGAGGGTCAGTATATTATTATCTTGATAGGAAGAATGGCAGCATCCAGGAAGAGTCGGTGCTGGGGAAGGAACTAATTCGTCTATATCTTAGTCTGAAGGCAACCAGGAGGAAGTTTGTGGCCATAGGTAGCAAGGAAGAG
The DNA here is from genome assembly GCF_000001635.26 of Mus musculus. NCBI lineage: Eukaryota > Metazoa > Chordata > Mammalia > Rodentia > Muridae > Mus > Mus musculus. The sequence goes on along the minus strand of NC_000087.7, from coordinate 62,994,841 downwards.
GATCGATTTTTGTCACTGAGCAGAGATTGTGCACTACATAAAAGCAAGCCTACACAATGATACACTTCCTCAAACAAGCCAACACCTTGTAATAGTGCCACATCCCATGGGCAAAAGATATTCTAATCAACACACTGCATCATAGGAAAATGGTAGAGAGACATAAAGAAAGATACTGCATGATTGCATTCCTCTAGTCACAAGTGCTACATACCTACACGTTAATATGCACACACACACACACACACACACACACACACACATAAACACACACACACACACACACACACACATAAACACACACACACACACACACACACACACACACACATGCCTATCTGATATGCATAATAATAATGTGCAGTCTCGAGTCCTGTGCGATTGGATTGGACCAGGTGCTGTGTTCCACTCACCAGAGGTCTTAGGATCCCGTGGTGGATCCTGTGTGTGTCCTTGGGGGTGTCCAGAGACACCCCTGGCAAGGGACCACGGTGTTCCCTTGATGTACTTCTGTTGTCCAATTGCTCTGGCTAGGATTTCAAGTGCTATATTGAACAGATAGGAAGAAAGTGGACAGTCTTGTCTAGTCCCTGATTTTAGTCGGATTGGTTTTAGTTTCTCTCCATTTAGTTTGATGTTGACTACTGGTTTGCTATATATTGCTTTTATTATGTTTAAGTATGGGCCTTGAATTCCTGATCTTTCCTTGATTTTTATCATGAATGGGTGTTGGATTTGTTTAAATGATTTCTCAGCATATAACGAGATGATTATGTGGTTTTTGTTTTTGAGTTTCTTATGTAGTGGATTACGTTGATGTGTTTCTTTATATTAAACCATCCCTAAATCCCTAGGATGAAGCCTACTTGATCATTATTGATGATTTTTGTGATATGTTCTTGGATTCAGTTTGCATGGACTTTATTAAATATTTTTGCATCGATATTCATAAGGGAAATTGGTCTGAAGTCTTCTATTTTCTTGGGAATTTATGTGATTTAGTTATCAAAGTAATTTTGGCTTCTATAGAATTAATTGAATAGAGTACCTTCAGTTTCTATTTTATGGAATAGTTTCGGGACAGTTGGAATTAGTTCTTTTTTGAAGGTCTGATAGAACTCTGCACTAAACCCATGTGGGCTGTCCTGGGCATTATTTGGTTGGGAGATTATTAGTGACTGCTTCTATTTCTTTAGGGGGTATGGGGCTGTTTAGATCTTTATTCTGATCTGGATTTAACTTTGGTATCTGATTTCTGTCTAGAAAATTGTCCATTTTGTTCAAGTTTTCCAGTTTTGTTTAGTATAGCCTTTTGTAGTAGTATCTGATGATGCCTAGGTTTTCCACAAGTTCTGGTCTTATGTCTCCCTTTTCATTTCTAATCTTGTTATTTAGGATACTATCCCTGTGCCCTGTAGTTCGTCTTGCTAAGAGTTTATCTATCTTGATACTATTTTCAAAGAACAGGCTCCTGGTTTGGTTGATACTTTGAATAGTTCTTTTTGTTCCCACTGGTTGATTCCAGCCCCGAGTTTGATTATTTTCTGCTATCTACTCCCCCTTGTAAATTTGCCTCCTTTTGTTTTAGAGCTTTTAGATGTGCTGTCAAGCTCTTAGTGTGTGCTCTGTCTGGTTTTTTTTGTGGTGGCATTCAGAGCTGTTGGTTTTCTTTGTGGGACTACATTCATTGTGTCCCATAAGTTTGTGTATATTGTCCCTTCATTTTCATTAAACTCTAAAAAGTGTTTAAGTTCTTGTTTATTTCTTCCTTGACCAAGTTATCATTGAGTAGAGTGTTGTTCAGTTTTCACGTGAATGTTGGCTTTCTATTATTTATGTTGTTATTGAAGATCAGCCTTCTTCCATGGTGATGTGATAGGGTGTATGGGATACTTTCAATATTTTTTGAGTCCTGTTTTGTGACTGATTATATGTTCTATTGTGGAGAAGATACCATGGTGTTTTGAGAAGAAGTTATATCCTTTTGTTTTAGGGTAAATGTTCTGTAGATATCTATTAAATCCATTTGTTTCATAACTTCTATTTTCTTCAATGTATCTCTGTTTAGAGTCTATTTCCAGGATCTTTCTATTGATAAGAGTGGGTTATTGAAGTTTCCCACTATTATGGTGGGCAGTGCAATGAGTGATTTGAGCTTTACTAAAGTTTCTTTAATGAATGTGGATGCCTTTGCATTTGGAGCATAGATATTCAGAATAGAGGGTTCATCTTGGAAGATTTTACCTTTCATGAGCATTAATTGTCCCTCTTGTCTTTTTTGATATCTTTGGGTTGGAAATTGATTTTATTCTATATTAGAATGGCTACTCCATCTTATTTCTTCAGACCATTTGCTTGGAAAATTGTTTTCCAGCCTTTTACTATGAGGTAGAATCTGGTTTTTTACCTGAGGTGGGTTTCTTTTATGCAGCAAAATGTTGTGTATTGTTTATATAGCCAGTCTGTTTGTCTATTTGTTTTTATTGGTGAATTGATTCCACATTAAGGCAACTTCAGACCAACTTCTCTTATGTATATCAATGCAAAAATACTCAATAAAATTCTCTCCAAACTAAAAGGGCTATTAGGTTCTTTACTGAGAGTCAAAACTGCAATGAGAACTTCCAGTTTTCCAAATGTCTCTGACTAATTGCTCTTTGATAGTAACTAGGCTTTCTCCTACTCAGAGCACATTACAAGAGGTTGTATAACAATTAACCAAAGGTCATCAGAAGGGAACTAATGATTTATTATAGGTTCTAGGGTAAAAGATAAAATATTGATTGGGTTTACCTACACAAAACTTCACTAACATCTTAGTTATGGTTTGATACCTTCAGTGAACCTGTTGATCTGAGACAGTTGTTGAACTTTGTAGCATGTGGTCATGTATTCTGAAATATGTATAAGTGCTGAGGACAAAGAGACGAGGAACATCTAGAGAAAAGATTTTTTTTTTTGCCTTTCTCCACTTAGACTATTTTTTTTTCCTTTTGCCCACTTAGAAGAATTTTTCCCTTTCCCCACTTAGGATCTTTCTGCTTTTCCCCTTATATAACTTTCATCGGAAATTTTTTATAACTTAGTAATAACTTCTATAATCACTTCTCTAAATTCCTTCTCTTCCAGTGACATCTGGTTAGTAGGCTCAAAATTAGAGCCCAGCAATTCCTGCTGAGCTAGAAAAAAGGCTGCATTGCTTAATCCTCCTCTTAGGCTACAGGTGTTAATCACCTAAGCCAGCCTACCCTCAGAAAGACCCAGTACTTTTTAGAAGTTATCATCAGCATTTCAGTACAATGAGAGAGCTAGAAAGCCCTGGGACACTTAGATTTTAAAGGCATTGCCAGGGTCCTACTCTGTGACTCCACTGCTATCCTGGCTCAGAGCAATCCTGGACCTCAAACTCTACTATAGACAAGAAGTGATTTTAAAAAAAAACTACATGGTATTGATACAGAGACTGACAGATGAATCAGTGGACTAGAACTGAAGATCCAGAAAGAAAACCAAATATTTATGGACCCTAGATTTTTGACAAAGAACCAAAAAAAAAAAAAAAAAAAAACGATGGAAAAAAGAAAGGATTTTCAATAAATGGTGATGTTCTAATTTGCAGTCTGTATGTTGAAAAATAAAAATAAATCCATACTTATCACCTTGCACAAAGCTCAGTTTCAAATTGAACACGATTATCAACATAAAATATGATACACTGAATCTAATAGAAGATAAACTCATTGACACAGAGAGGGAAATGTCCTAAACACATATCCCATGGTTCATGCTCTAAGATCAACAATTCATAAATGTAAAATAATAAACTATTTTAGATCATCTCCCCATTAATGTAACAATCACTGTAGTCATCAAATGGTTTCCATGTAAGATTTGAGGCAATTACCATATTAACCATTTTTTTTTAATTTGGTTGGTTAATTGTTTGGGGGGTATTCAATTTGAAATGAACAGGAGATCATTTCCTGCCTGCGAACAACGTGGAGGGAGTCAGTTCAGGAAACAGATAGCTACTACAGATAATAAATAAATAAATACTCCAAATGAAGGCAATTTTTAAACCTTTCATAGCATGGCAAAAAACACTTTAGTCATTTACAGACCAAAAGCGAGAACCTCTTTGTAGTGTGGGCATTGGGCTTAGCAGCCTAGTCTCAGTATACTAACATACTTGGAAATTATCATAAAAAAATACACTGAATAGTTTGTCTTTAGATCTTTAAAAACCTCAGAAATACTTATCAAAATAAAAGACTATAATAAATTCAACAGAATAAGTTTCATTTTCTTTCAACAAAAATTTAGGCTTTTTATAATAATAAATATTTGTTATGAGTAATTCTAGCTCATTTGGTCATAAATATATATGTTTTTAGGAAAATAATTCTAAAAACTTAAAATTTATGTTTTGTATTATTATGTATAACATTGGCAAATAAGATAAGACATGCTCATTCATGTTAAACTCATAAATCTACTCCTATTTATTGAATCTTTTAAAAATCAGAAACTTCCCTAGGCAAGATCTTAAACTAATGTTCCCACTTATGCCATGACATTTTTAGCAGATATTTAAATGTATTAACTGATCTACTAATGAGTAGAAATCTGAAAGACCAGAATCTCTGTTACCTTTCACATAATGATTCTATTCAATGTAAACTATGACTACAATTAGAAAAATACTGAAATCCTAAAGTCAAATCCTCACCTCTTTTATCAGTCATAGAAAATATTTTAATAGCTATGGTACTGTAATCTGTAATCCCAGCACTTGGCAGTTGAATGAAGGAGGATCAAGGCCTTTGACTGTCCATAGCTACATAGCGAGTTTGAGGTCAGCATGAGTAATGTAGGACTGTCTCAAATAAACCTGTCCCCTACAAATCAAACAGAAATATAATGTTAGTATAAAGATATAAAAAAGTAAATATTTCTGTCACTTCAGTAGGAAAATGTTGACCAGAAATACTAAAATAAATGTACAATTGGAATTTTTTTACTATAATTTTGAAGGGAAAACTATTGAAATCTGGATATCCATAGAGTTCCCTGTTTAGAACATTATCCTGACAGCATATAGCCCAGAACTGGTAAGAAGCAAGGCTTGGAGAATCACAGGAGTTGCCTTGCCCAGACTTTAGAGATGGCAGCAAATAACTGTAAGTATCACCTGTTTTTTTAGACTGAGGAAGTTCAATTGATGATGACATGTTCCAATATAATAATAGAAAAACAAACAAACAAACAAATAAAAAAACTATTATTTCTGCTTTGGATCTTGGCAGGGCCATTCTAGCCCCATCGTTTGACAAAAGCACAACACAGCTCAGAAAATTGTTTTTATGACATCAACAATTGTCAGACTTAAAATCTATCGATGTGCTTCAAACTTCTCTCATCTTCCGGGGTTATACATGGTGGTATTTATGAGACCTCTAAATGATCCCTAGGATTAGGAGCATAGTGTGTAGAGTTGGGAGTGGATATATAGACTGGAGAGATAAAATGGGAAGCATGGTGATCCTTGGATTGCCTGTGCCACATACCTTTGCAGTTGTGCTAATAGATTCAGTGCAGATTGCCAATACCTTCTATGAGCACTACCCTAGCACACAGTACAGTGCTTTCTATTCTTTTTCCGGGCTTTTGCCTGTGAGAGGGAATGTAGCTTGGAAACTACTGGTTGGTGTGTGGAAGATAAAAATCATTGGATCGGTTCAAAGCTATGGGAGCTGCCAGTTAATAGGCTAAGCTTCAGACTACATCCTTCCAATGGATAACTAGGGTCCAGTGTAGATGAATTTCTGGATCCCCAGGATACATGAATAGCATGCAGTATTCTAGAGTAGTATCCAGCTTAATGATACTTCTGTTGCTCTTGTGTCTTTCCCTCTTCTGTATCCCACAAGTTCATTCCGCTTTCTTGGCATGACTCACAAATGAGCATTGTGTATTAACCTGTGATATATGAGAGGAGTTGTCTGAATAGAGATGAAATATTGAGTCATGGCAAACAAAACTGTGGAAATGGAAACCATCCAGGGGCAAATGTTGTAAAATTAACATAGTCTGTGAAAGAAAAATGCTTTTGCTTTCAGAAGGAGAGTGAATGGAGTTTTTCACTAAGCTGGAAGGGGGCTAATAAAGACCTTTTTTAACTGGAGAATTTAATAAGAATTAACCAAAACCCAGGTGCAATTATTCTTACAGGAGTGAACTGGATAGATGGGTAGAGTTTGGCTAGTATAAGATACTTGATTTAATGACTTTTGAGGTCCTTTTCGAAATCATGATCAATAAATTCTGCCGTCTGTGACATTTCTACTATATTTGTTTGAAAGATGAATGAACTAGGATACATAGATATAACTTTATATTATAGTTCTTGAACTTTCATGATGTGACAATTAAATCTGTATGATCAGGACATATTGTAGAGCTCTGCATTAGGCACACATAATCTATAGCTCCTGGGGACATACACGCAAATGAACAAACATGACTTTATAGTGTTTCTTGTTTTCAGAATGGAATACATTTTATAAATAATCTAAAAGCAATAGGTTCAGTTTCTATGTTCTTAGAGATAGAACCTTAAAGACCCTAAAAACTCTAAAAAATAAAAAAGAAAAAAGAATAGAAAAGAAAATAAACTTGAAGCTTTAAATAAACAACAAAAACCCTAAAAACAAACAAACAAACAAACAATTAAAAGAAAACATATTTTTTTTGAAAAAATAAAACTAAAAGAACCTAAAACCCTAAACAAACAAACAAACAAACAAACAAACAAAAATCTAGATCTCTACAAAGACCCAAAAAAACAAAAAAAAATCATTACCACAAACAAACAAACAAACAAGGAAAGAACAATAACCACACTAAGCCTTAAAAAAAAAATCTCGCCAAATACACTGAGAACAACCCTAAAATCATTTAAAAAAACGTAAAAAAAACCCTAAAACAATAAAGCAAAACCTAAAACCCTAAAAACGCTAAAATTATTAAACAAACACTAAATGACCGAAAAAAGCTATTTTTTAATCTTAATAAACATTTTTAAAACCCTACAATTCTATAAATAAGAAAACACAAGAACTCTAAAAAGACCCTAAAAAAATTATAAAACCCTAAAAAAAAATCCAAAACTCTACAAGTCTAGATCCCTAATGAGACAATAAAAAAAAAAAATTAAAAAAAAAAAAAAAGATAATGAAAAGATACAAAACCACCACCCCAACAACTACAAATTCTTCTGCCTTAAAAAATCGCCAAAAACACTGGAAAAGAAAATCATTTTACAAACCTTATTAAAAAAAATGCTTAAAACAATTTTTAAAAATTCCTTAATTAAATTAAAAAACAAAACAAAACTAAAAAATAAAGAAAAACCCTAAAATTCTAAAACAATCTCAACAACAGTAAAAAGACCCAAAAGAACTGTAAAACCCTAAAAAAAGTTTTTTTAAAAAGTTCTAAAAACACATCAAAACTCTGAAACTCAAAAAAAAAAAACTTGAAAACCCGCTTAAAAAAGCAAAACAACAAAAACAAACAAATAAACAAACAAAAAACAACAACAACAAAACACCTACAATACCCTGAAAAACTAACTAAAATCCTGAGACTATAAAAACAACCCTACCCCCCCAAAAGGCTTACAAAACCCTGAAACATTAACTAAAATCCTAAGATACAAAAATAATCCTAAACCCATAAAAAAAAGCAAACACACACACAAGAAAACAAAAAACCTTTACAAAATTCTAAAACCCTATAAAACACTAAAAGTATAAAAAGAAACAAAAACAAAACAAAACAAAACAACAAGAAGATCAAAAACACACAAAAAACTACAATTATCCTAAAATTATTCATAAACCCTAAAAAGCCCTAAAACCCTGAAATACCTTAAATTTCTAGGAGAAATCAAGATCTAAAATAAATAAATAAATACATAAATAAACACATAAATAAATACATAAATAAACAAACAAACCTCAACCCTACCAAAAACAAACAAACAAACAAACAAACAAACAAACAAAAAACTTGTAAGGACAAAACAACCTCCCAAATTTAAAACCATTAAAACCCTAAAACTCTAAATAACCCAAAGGGCTTTACCCTCCTGCACCCCCCCAAAAAAAAAAACCCGAAAACTGTAAAATACTAAAAAGCCCGAAAAAAAAGCCTAAAACATTAGAAGAAGTAAATAGAAAAAAAAATCTAGAATCTTTAAACAAATACTGAAATAGTCCTAAAATCAAAAAAAAAAAAAAAAAGAAAAGAAAAGAAAAGAAAAAGAAAAGAAAAAGAAAAAGAAAATTCTGAAAACACACCTATCAGCTAGGCAGTCATTCAACTTACATATTTTAGCCTGCTTCTGAGTGCTGGTATTAAAGGGGAATAAAACTATACTTGACTCCTTTTTGTTTGTATAATTGTTTTCTAAAAGATTTTTTTTCTCTCTCTGTGTGTGTGTGTGTGTGTGTGTGTGTGTGTGTGTGTGTGTGTGTGTGTGTGTCTGTGTGTGTCTGTGTGCCTGTGTGTGTGTCTGTGTGTGTGTGTGTTGTCCAAAGAGGTCATCAGATCGTCTAGAACTAGAATTGCAGGTGGTTGTGAACAACCATGTGGGTGTTAGAAATTGAACCCTGGTCCTGTGCAAAAGCAATCAGTGGGCCTAAGCAGTGAGCTATCTCCTCAGTCCTTTCTGCTTGCTCTAATCTCTACTTCACTATTCATCTTGCCCAAATATGTCTTTAATTCTTACTTCTTCTGTCTTTTTTTCTGTGATGAATTCTTATTTGCTTTTCTCTTGCTTCTCCAATTACAGCACCAAGATTCTGCATTTCCTTTTGTTTTGGAAGATTCTCAAGGAATCCTAAATCCAGATTTTAGGGCAGTTATTTAAAATTCTTGCTGGTGATTCTGACAATGGTTTCCTCATTTTTTTAAAAATTAGGTATTTTTTCATTTACATTTCCAATACTATCTCAAAAGTCCCCACATACCCGCCTCAACCACACCCCCACCACCACCACCACATCTTGTCCCTGGCATACCCCTGAATTAAGGCATATAAAGTTTGCAAGACTGATGGGGCTCTCTTTCCAATGATAACCAACTAGTCCATCTTCTGATACAACTGCAGCTAGAAACATGAGCTCTGATATGCTGCTAGAAAAATGAGCTCTGGGGGGTTTCTTTAGTTCATATTATTGTTCCACTTATGGGATTGCAGACCCCTTTAGCTCCTTGGGTACCTTCTCTACCTCCTCCATTTCGGTCCCTGTGATTCATCCAATAGCTGACTGTGAGCATCCACTTCTGTGTTTGCTAGGCCATGGCAAAGCCTCACAAGAGACAGCTAAATCTGGGTCCTTCCAGCAAAATCTTGCCAGTGTATGCAATGGTGTCAGTGTTTGGAGGCTGCTTATGGATGGATTAGTGGATTGAAAACCACTAATTTGGACACAATGGGGCTACTGCTGCCAATGTAGACTGTTTATCCAGTGTTGCTGGTCAGAAATCTCCGTTCTTTGAAGGCAATGGGTTTTCCCAGAACAGGCTTCTTCTGAGTCCCCAAACTTCTGTCAACACCTGTTCACCTTGATGATGATCACTGATGTATCAAATGACCATACTTAGTAAATTAGAGTAATACAGTTTTCTTTTCCACCCTAGAAAGTGGGGATTCTAAAAATATGTGTACTAGCTAAAAGCAGTGATGGTGCTCTTCCTAGGGTTCCTTACATAGTGTCCTCCTTGGATGTTCCTCTCTGATCTATACTCACCATCTATGCAGCTTCCTCTCATGAACAGCACACATGATAACACTCAACACATCTGATCTTCAGTCAGCAGAAATATACTAATTATATTTCCCATATGGCCCAGTTGCTCATGATTCTGAGGCATAATCATACATGTTGTATTGCCAAACAAAATGACACTAATTGTCTAGTATATAATGAAGCATATTTTGTATGACTCTTTTCAGGAGTCTGTATATTCAATGATGAACACACCATCAGCAAATGAGTGAATTCTTGTGAGATGATGTCATCACAGAGGGAACCAATGGGCTAGAAAGAGAAAAGAGAGAGCCAAACTCCCTTTCATAATTAAAACTTTTCTATAACAGCATTATTAAATTATTTTTATATGTAAGTCATATCCCTCCTGACCCATTCAATTTCTTCCAAATATATTCACACCTGGGGATTAATCTTCAGAAAATTATTCTTGGGAAACACATGTGATTATTTCAACATCTATAGTAGTGTGGGGGCATTATTCTCCCTACGTCATGTACACTTAATATCTTTAGATACCTACTTCCCTGTGATAGCCTTGCAGCTCACTGAGTGACATGTGCATTTGATGATAAATGATACACAAACATTGAAGCACCTTACCATATCCTGTCACCCATATCATGTACAACATAGCAAGAACCACACCTGAGTTGAAAAATACAAATATATTTTATAGTGTCTTGAAGCTAAAATCCCCAAATTAATCAAAATATTATTTGGACTCTGTTACTTTATACCAGTGTTTTTTAAGTGTACAAGTCGCAGGCCTTTTCTGTGACCCTTTGCCCAGGTTTATAGTGTCCTTTTACCATCTTCATCCTCCCCACTATCCTCCATTGGTATCAAATCTCCCCCTGCTGCTGCGCTTACTCTTCCAAAATACCTCCTATTTTTTAATGCCTCTTATTAAATTTATATTTTCACAATTGTCATTTTGAGTTTTACTTGTCTAACCTAATATATAGTATTTTAACGTTCCATCCATTTTTTGAAAACAAAGCCCTGCACTAATACACATAGATGAGAAATATATTTCTCTCTCTCTCTCTCTCTCTCTCTCTCTCTCTCTCTCTCTCTCTCTCTCTCTCTCTCTCTCTCTCTCTTTCCCTCTGTCTCTCCTTTTTAAGGCATTCATCCAGTAGTTGACATCTAAAATCACTCCATAGCATGTATGTTTCATACAGTGAGGCAATCAATATTGATGATATGGATATGTAGTGGTCCTTCTTAGATTTTTTTTTTTGAACTTAAATCAACCTGGGAAGATAGAATCTCAGATAAAGATCCTCCATCACATTGGCCTGTGGCCACACCTTAAGGAATGATTTTTTTTATGACTGTTGTTGAAGGATCTAGCTCTCTATGGATAGTGTCATATTCTATGAAGATGATGTACAGGGTGTGGTGGGGACCGTGGAATGTACTGAAAACGATTTTTTTTGAAGAACTGAAGATCTATGTGCCATGAACAATTAAAGTGTCCTCTAATTTGTAAGTAAATTTTATACATACCTGTGTCCAGTATTCTGTCTACACATATTTCAAAACTAAAATTACCTCATCTATTTCATCCTGTTTTACTGCATTTAATCTCTGAAATTCCTTGTAATCAGAAGTGCTGGTAAATTTTAAAAACCTTTAAAATATGACTGGGAGATATCAGGTTTGTTTTAATTTTATCACAACTTTGTAAGCATGCCCAAGATCTATGTTTTCCTCTTACTTTCCAAAGAATCCATAATTCATGATTGCCATTGGTTTCAATATATGTCATTTAACCCTGTCAAATTCCAGGTTTTTTTGCATAAAAATAGTTCTCCTCTAACTGTGGGTTTTCATAAAGTGAAAATTGGTGTGCTATCCAGTGTGCTGCCTCAAAGAGTCTGGCAATATTTATGATAAGAAGCACAGCTTAAAGATAACCAAGGGAAAGGTTGGAACATGAAAAATAACCACCATGGATGTTGTCAAGTCAGAAACCGAAGACTTTCTCAGAACAAAAATAAAAACAAAAATGAAACAAAACAAAACACAAACCAAACAAATAAATAAAAATCCAACAACCAAACAATAAAAACAATGCAAGGGTGAAATTCTTTGGCAGAATATTACTCAGATCATCAGGCCTTTCAGTTGGGATTTCATTTATTATTTCTAGGAGGCCATATGAAAAGGTAAATTCGAGATGCTGAACGTTTCTGAGTGTAACTAGGGAAGGAACCAGCCTTAGAGGGGTTCTATGATGTAAGCTGAACTAGGGTGATGTCACAGAGCACTGGCTGGAGGTTGCGCATCTATTCCACTTGGAGGCACTAGAATCCATTGAAGGTGAGTTCACTATCTTCACAGTGGTGTGTCAAAGCCAGGTCATTTTTTCCCACAGGCTTTTGGTGCCTGGTCTGTATCAGGAGACAGAATCTTGACAACTAGGATATTTTTCTATGGGTAAGTATATTTATGTAGTAATTAGGACCCTCATAGCTACAGAAAGCTAAAAATTTTCTCTCCTACAGAGAGTTACTGTACAATTTACTTTCTCCATGTTTATTAGCTAGGGAGATGAATGGTCTAGGTTAGTTTATCTCCTGAATTTATTATCCTTGCTAACCATATCTAGATCACAATTCCACTAAAATGCCAAAGCTCCTGTTTGTCCATGTGCATGTTAGAAGTTATTAGTTCTAAAAGGCTGATATTGCCTCGACTTTTTGAGTTGTTCTTGAGTTCAGTGATGCAATGGCTTCATCGAATAATTCTGAAGCTGGGTCAGGAGAAACAATAAAGAAGGACAGTGGTGTGCTGTGTCCCTGGGAAGATATTTGTGAATGCAAGAACTTAGCTCAGAGCTTACGCGTACAAGAGAATCATGGTGACCCCTCTGGCCTTTTATTTTTTTTTTCTCTTCTTCTTGATCATTGGGGGTAATTGTCATAGCACCACCTAAATTGACATAGAAATTCAAGGAGAGGATCCTCATCAGAGACAAATTTACTCAGGTCTGAAGAAATAAATGTTGATCTGAGTATGTTATTCTGAGCTCTAGAGAATTACTTGTTAATTACACTATTTTTATTTCCTTGTTTCCTTTGTTTCTTTGTTTGTTTGTTTGCTTGCTTGGTTAATTTTATTTGAGTTTCTGTATGTTTAGATTTGGCTGTCAGGAAAATCACTGTGTAGACCAGACTTGTCTTTCTCTCACTAAGGTCTGCCTCACTCTGCCTCTTGAGTACTATGATTAAAGTTATGGGTCACTACCACTTCCTATTAACTTCTCCATTTGATTGTTTGTTTTGTTATTTTTTGTTTGTATTTCTGTTTTGTTTGTTTTTCGTTTGATTTTCATTTGTTTTCTTTTACTTGATGTTGTTGTTGTTGTTTGTTGTTGAGACAGGGTTCCTCTCTATAGCACTGACTGCCCTGGAACTCACTTTGTAGACCAGGCTGGTCTCTAATTTAGAAATCTGCCTGTCCTTGCCTTCTGAGTTCTGGGATTAAATGCATGTACCACCATGGCTGACTTATTAACTTCTTATTTTTATAAAATTAATTTTAGGAGCTCAAATCTGTTTAGCATAGTCTTTTTCACCTGCTCAGAAGTTCTCGTAGAGAAGAGTCTTGGTCCAGCATTCACTCCCAACCCATAACCATTGCCCATCAGGAATTCATATATATGACAGAGGCAACAGCATTGTGTCTGGCGTAAACGGGCAAGATCTTCAGTCCCAGGCAATGAGCAAGTATGATATTTGAAGGGAATGGAAGCCACAAGACAGTGTGATCTACCACAACAGGTCTACAGCCAGGTAGAAGACAATACATCTGAAGAGTCTGAGCATGACATCACTCAAGAAGAAGAGTAGGAGGAAGCCTTCTTCCCAGGCCCTGGGGAATATTGTTGGCTGCAGAATTTCTCACGGGTGGAAGGAAGGTAATGAGCCTGTCACCCATTGGAAGGCCATCATTCTAGGTCAACTGCCAACAAACCCTTCTCTTTATTTGGTGAAGTATGACGGAATTGACAGTGTCTACGGACAGGAGCTCCACAGCGATGAGAGGATTTTAAATCTTAAGGTCTTGCCTCACAAAGTAGTTTTTCCTCAGGTGAGGGATGTCCACCTCGCAGGCGCACTGGTTGGCAGAGAGGTACAACACAAATTTGAGGGGAAAGATGGCTCTGAGGACAACTGGAGTGGGATGGTGCTAGCCCAGGTGCCATTCTTACAGGACTATTTTTACATTTCCTACAAGAAGGATCCGGTCCTCTACGTCTATCAGCTCCTGGATGACTACAAGGAAGGTAACCTCCACATCATTCCAGAGACCCCTCTGGCTGAGGCGAGATCAGGTGATAACAATGACTTCTTAATAGGTTCCTGGGTGCAGTACACCAGAGATGATGGATCCAAAAAGTTCGGAAAGGTTGTTTACAAAGTTCTAGCCAATTCTACTGTGTACTTTATCAAATTTCTCGGTGACCTACATATCTATGTCTATACTCTGGTGTCAAATATCACTAAAATTAAAAAAAATCACAAAGTACAGAAAAGTAAACTTATAGGATTGAAAAAAATGTTTATTTTCCTGTGTTGGGTACCTATGGGTCTTTGACAACCTCAGTATCTTTGTCAATAAAATTTGTTTTGTTCTAAAAATTAATACGTGTGACATGACATGCTTTTAGTGAACACATTGTTGGAAGAGATGGACTATGGTGGAAAGAACATCAAAGCAAGATGAAAGTTGCAATACAGGCTGTGAACAGTGCATACATCTAATATTACACAGGCTAAAATGGACAGGACTTAGATTCTGTGGTCTGCATAGTGAGCAAGGAATTGGAGATATGACGTAGAGGAGCAGGGATGGCAGCAAAAGATGGATTTTTAGGAAGAAGGGGAGAAAGACAGGACATAGATAGAATCTCTGGAATGAAGTCTGAGGGAGAAACAACAAGTTGGGGGAAAGAGTGATAGATAAAAGGAATGTGGCCTTGTTACACAAAGTGCAACCCAGAAAACTGATCCAAAGAGACTCAGAAATCAGACAAAATCAGGTTTCATTTGAATAATGAAACCAAATGAAACTTGTCTCTCATTTTAAGATTTATTATCTTTATTTATATGGGTGGGTAGTAGCTTGAGAGTATAGGTGACCACAGAGACATGAGTTGTCAGATCCCATGGAGCTGGCATTAAAGCTGATTGTTAACCATTGGATATGAATTCAAGAAAACAAATCCAGTTTTTTTGCGGTACAAAAGTACTCTTGACAACATGGTCATCTCTCTATTCCCATTAAGATATCTTTTTAAGAAATCCAATATTAACATGCAGAAAAGAGACCAGGTAGAAGTTAAGAAAGATTAAATTGATGGTAACCTTTAAAAACAATAAAGGACACACAAAGGAGTAAAGGACACTGAGGAACAAAAATATTCTAAGATGAAGTTCTCAAAATGTGAAGCAGGAGACCCAGGAAGAATAGAAATTTTCTGCAAGTAGTTAAAATTGGACATATCCACATTAGGTTCTTTGGTTTCTTAACAAATAGCCAGCCGATCGGGTCAAATAGTAATTTAAAAGAGAAAATGAGTATACGGTGAGATAATATATGGTGGGGCATGGATCCTGAGTGCTTTCCCTGAGCACTCTTTGCCTGGGATGAATCCTGTGATCTTTTGGATGTCTCTGTGGAGTGCCCCAGATGACCATCAAAATGTTCCCCATGGCCTGTTCCCCTGGCTCTCCTCCAAACATCTGACTCCCAACATACCTATGTACCATTTCAGCCTGTCTATTCCCTGGAAATTCCAGTCTTAAATTTATGTGTGACCTCATTCTCATAAAACAGTGAAGGTGTACTCAATGCATATGTGCTGACCTCTTTTCTATGCCAGTTCTCATGGGTTTCAAACTCTATGAGGTTGCCCAATATGTTGGTCACTACTCCTGAGTAGCCCCTGTGCTTCATGGGGGTCTTACTGGGTCCCATAAGCACTCTGAGTGTTTCTTTTGTTTGTTTGGTTTTATTGTTGTTGTAGTTTTGTTTTTGTTTTCTTTGGGTTTTTTTTTTGTTTTTTTTTTTGTATTGTTTTTTTTTTTGTTTTGTTTTGTTTTGTTTTGTTTTTAGTCAGGCTTTTCATGGACTCAATCATTTGTGTTTTTTCTCTAGAATAAGTTTAAATGCCAAATGACTTGAAAATACTCTCTATTGTTGATTAATTTTGGTATTTAAGAGAGTTTTTGTGCTAGCTGGATGTCTTAATTAGGTTTCCAATGCTGTGAAAAATCACTATGACTAAGGCAACTCATTAGAAACATTTCATTAGGGCTTTTCAACATTTCATTGCAGTTTCAAAGGTTCAGTCCACTATCATCAAGGAAGTAAACATGCAAGTGGCTGGGAATATGTGTTGGTGGAGAGGAAGCTTAGAGTCTTCTGCATGCAGGGATGGTGTCTTCCACACTGAGCAGAGCTTTAAAGCCTCACAGTTATATGCTTCCTCCAAAGAGGCTACACCTACTCCTATAAGGCCACATCTCCTCGTAGTCCAACTACATTCAGAGTGCCATATTGGTTTCATAGAAACTTGACAAGATCTATAGTCTTGAAAGAGGAAGAGCCTCAGTTGAGAAAATGCCTCTTTAAGATCAAGCTGTAAGGAATTTTCTTAATTGGTGGGAGAGGACCCAGTTCATTGTGGGTGGGGACACCCTTGTGGTGGTAGTCTTGTGCTCCTCATGGAAGCAAGACTTAAGGAGCATGTCAATAAGCATCACCACTCCATGGCCTATGCATGAGCTTCTGGATCCAAGAACCTGTGTTGTTTCAGTTTCTTTCCCAACTACTTTGATGATGAATAGCAATGTGGAATATAAGCTGAATAAAACTTTTGCTATGGAAATAGCTCTTTGGACATGGTATGTCCTTACAACAATAGAAATTTTAAGTAAGACAATTTCTTAGAGAAACAAAATATCTAATAGTACCACTGTCACTTATCCTATAAGGACAAATAATGTGTAGGTGTTTTATTTTAATTTAAAGGTAAGATATTCTCATGTATATAATGACATGCAATTGTTCTAGTTTGCATCTTTCTCACACTGATGAATACTAACATCAAACATAACTTGGGAATATAAGGGTTATTAGCTTACATGTTACAGACTATTACCAAGGAAGGCAAAACAGGAACTTGAAGCATTACCAGGAAAGAGTGCTTATTGCTTGACCCTATCTTAGTCATTGTTCTATTGCTGTGAAGAGACATCATGGATAAAACAACTATTATGAAACAAAGCATTAACTGGGGGCTTGAATACACTTACAGAAGTTTAGTCCAACATCAAGTTAGTGACCGCAGCACTGGAGCAATAGAACTATTGATCCTTAGACAGAGACAGATATTCTGCCATTACATTGGTTTCTTGAAAACTCAAAGACCACCCTTATTGACACTACCACTTCCTCCAATGAAGCCACATCTTCTCTCATTCCTTCTAATCCTTAAACACACTGCCAATCCCTGGTGACTAAATATCCATATATATGAATCTATAGGGGATATTCTTATTCAAACCACCAAAAATCATGTGGCTTGATCAAATATTTTATTTAAATACAGAGTAAAAGCCTCCCTTTTATAAATGACTACTGATGAGCTTACCCACAGTTGCCTACCCTCACACATCGACCATCAAGGAAGAAAATGTCCCATAGACTTACCCAAAAACCAAGTGAATAGAGACAATTCTTCAATTGTTCTCTCTCCTAAGGTGACGCTAGATTGTCAAGTTGGAGATAAAAAAAAATCCCAGCACATTAAGGTTTATCCTGCTCCATAACCCACACAAACATTATTCATCCCAATCTCCTCCTTCTGACTAGGTATAGACCCACTTCCCTCCATGGCAGAAGTGAAGGGTAACTACCTCCAACAGCAAGAATACTCAATAATAGGTGACAAGTAGTGAATATGTCTTATAGCCTCACAACACCTACATTCTAATGTGTGTTACACTTTCTGGGAGACACTCCAATCTGTCCAACTTCCTGCCAAGTCAGCTTTAACCAGAAAAAATTCTCATCAATTAATCCAATGACTTTTAATTGATTTATTTCTCCTGAGGGAATGGAGTGTTACCCCTTCATGGATGTATTGGTGTCTGATTCATAAGTAATAAAACCCACTACTATTAACAGCTAAATCACAGGTGCTATGACAAATAACAACTCACATGAGAAGCATCACATTTAGTTAAGCCTTTTCAGAAGTTTTATTGGAGTTTTATTTATGTACTATATAAATCCATTGATTTATTTATTTTTAAGTGTGTAATTTAATGATTCTAAACACATCTCACCACTGTCATTTTTCACACATTTTTCTGGTACTTCATATGATATTGAAATCTACTATAATACAATAGTGAATTCAGAAAAAAGACCAGTGGTGTGGGTAGCAGCAAAGTTCTTGAGTCTCAAAGACAACAGATACCGTGGCTGAATATTCCAACTACAACAACTAGGTAACATTGGTTCTACACTTAGCATGCCGTTTCTAGAAAAAAAAATTAAAGAATTAAGCCATGTTTCCTCTGAACCTGACATGTTACTATCACAAATGAAAGAAGGATCCATGATCACATGAATATGAAAGGGGCATGAAGCAGCACAACTGTTCAACTTATTGGCAGCTAGTCAGCATTAACACAAGAAGGGACAAAGACAATAAACAGCTTTGAAGACATGTCCAAATGACCACGTTCATTTACAAGTTTTTTTACCCATTCCATGCACATTCATTGATTGATTAACTCATTGATTAAAGCCCTCAGGTTCCAATCACTTTTCAGAGAGCATATTGTACTACCTATGAACATTGTACTGTGGACCAAAGCCTTCATCAAAGACCCATGACTGACATTTCAAAACAATTTAACCACAGAATTCTTTATTTGAAACAAAGTGATAGGATCCATCTATCTCTTCAAGGATATCTCCGTTTTGTTCAAAAAGAACAAAAATGCAATGCAAGTTCAGGATATTGATCACCTATCCATGCATCTTAAACCCATAGGTTCTAGCCAGAATGTAAGGTCAGAAGTCTAAACTTCACCTATACTACAACTAACTCTGAAGATATCTAGCAATCTCCAGTTCCTTTCTGGTACTTACCCACACCAAGTCTGCATTAAGGAATATAGTCTAGTGTGAGATAGTGCCAGCAGTTAATTGCAAAATCCCACTCTGAGTTGAGTTGTATGTAAACTCAGACATCTGTAATATAGACACACATGCATATTCACAAATACTCACAGAAAGAGGCAAGAAGTAGAGGAGCTGAATCTTAGAAATCCTCAAGGAAGAGAATGAAAATCTTGTAAGGCACAGAGGTAAGAGAAAAACTGTGTCTTTCTGCACAAAATCAGGCCATTCTTTCTTCCATCACTGAACGGGAAGGCTCACTATCACTTATCACTATCTGATAAGGTATAGACAGTTGATGAAGGATGAATAGTCAGTTTTCATCAAAGGTATTGACTTTGAAGGTGATAGATTGTTCATTCTCTACTGGAAGCCAGATGTCCAAGAGTTTATGGGAAACACAAATGATTTGAATGGGTTGTAACAAAGGGGAGAAGACGAGATATGAAGTTGGCAGGAGGAGATAGGTGGGAATGGGCCAGGTTTTGTTCTGGGAGGAGTTACTAAAAGAATTGGAAAGTAAATTCCATCAAAATATAGTGTATGAAATTCTCAAGGAATTAAGGAAAGTAGTTCTTAATATACCATGTCTGTACTGAACACACACAGACCACTTATATGTCCATCTTCTAAATAACAAATTCTTATACAGCAGTTTCATTACATTGAGGGCAAAAGTAATCCAGAGGTTATTTAAAATAAAGAAGAATCTGGGGAGATGTCCCAGGGGTAAAGCCAAGTGTTTGGTCAAACATTCACCTACAACACCAGTGCTTAGGAATTGGAGTGGCAGAGACAGAAGGATGACTGTGGCTTCCTGAATGTCAGCCTCACTCCTAGCTCAGCAAGAAACCCTGTCACCCTTAGGGAGTGAAGTAGCAGAATACAGTATACCCTTCCCTATCCTCTGCACTTACCTGTATATTTCTGTATGCATACACACATCAATATGATTACTGTATAAAAGAGGTTACTTTGCATAAATTATAGGCAAAAGCAATGTTGTTTTAACCTAGAGACCTGAAGACTTTTATATCATTAGGGTCCTGGAGAAACTCTCCAGATATAGAGGATTGATATATCTTCTTCCTGTGCTAAGGAAACCTCAGTTAAGTGTGTGTGTCAGTGACTTTAAACACCTTTCTTCCTCTAGATTCCTATTTATACCACAGAATGGTCTGTAAATAATGAAAATATGAAAATAAGACTTTTTCAGGGTGTTGCCTTCTTTTAAAATCATATTTATAATATTTTACTAAATCGATGGGAAATCTTCTGCTCCAAGGAACAATGGATTCAATCCTGTTGACTTCTGTTTTATCCCATTATGAATAGGAATTAATTATACATCAACATTTCTCACGATTTGAACTAAATCAGGAATAAGGGATATGTTTCCATAAAAATAAGTAATGCCAATATGGTTAATCAAGTATAAATGTGTGTGTGGGTGTGGGGTGGGGTTAGGATGCCTTTGGATTATTTGAGAATGATGGCTGATCAGAAATATGTTATGCAAATAACCCTAAACTGTGAGAAATGAAAAGTAATGATATAAACTATACTACCAAGTGTCATGGCCACTTATTAGTTGATTTCATTTTCTTTTTCATTCCTTTATTCTTTTGAATAAATGTGTGCCACAGATGATCACACGTTCAAATGTGTTAGTTTTCCAGGTGATGGGCTGTTTAGAAAGAATTAGAATTTGTTTTATTATTAAAGGAGACTTGTCACAGAGCCTTGAAATATCAAAAACCCATCAGGCTCTCTCTCTCTCTCTCTCTCTCTCTCTCTCTCTCTCTCTCTCTCTCTCTCTCTCTCTCTCTCTCTCCCTCTTTCATTACTCTCTGCCATCTCCATCATAAGTTGTTGGCTCTCAACTACTGCTCTACATCTTTTGCCTCTGTGTTGCCATGGTGTCTACCATGATATCCTGGACTTGCCCTCTGGAACTCTACGACCACAATTAAATGTTTCCTCTTATAAGTTGGTTTGGTCATGATGTCTCTCACAGCAAGAGAACAGTAACCAAGACATACATACTCCTGTTTATTTTTTGAAACATTCTTTATTTCTTTCATTAAAGTTACCTTTAATGAAAGGTCCATTGAACAGTTTTAAGAATAATGTTAATGGGCCCATATAAATAGTGCCAATAGGTGTGGCACTCTCAGGAGGTGTGGAATAGTTTCATGAGGTGTGACATTGGTGGAGTAGTTGGGACACTGATGGAGATGTGTCTTTGTTGAGTTGGTGTGATCTTGTTGGAAGAAATGTAACAATTTGGTGGTAGGCTTGGATGTCTGCTGTCCTTAAGCAATCTCCAGTTTGACACAGTCTCCATCTGCTTCCTGTATATCAAGACCTAAAACTCATCTCCTTCTCCAACACTGTGTCTGTCTGAAGGCAACCATGTTTCCAGCCATGAAAATAATGGAGTAAACATCTGAAAAGAAGCTACAAAGTGTTCAAAATTTACTATGATCCTGGTGACACTTCATGTCAATAGAACCCATACTAATACTCACATAAACACTCAAAAACACATTTGATGTTGAGTGGGAACAGACTTTAATGCCCTCTGCCTACTGCCAGGAAGCTATTCATTTCCAAGCAGCTATCAGATGAAGATGTAGAACTCTCAGCTCCAAATGAACCATGCCTGCCTGGATCCTGACATATTCTTAACTTGATGATAATGGACTGAAATTCTGAACCTGTAAGCCAGCCCCAATTAAATGGTTTTCTAATAAAACATGCATTGATAAGTGTGTCTGTTTACAGCAATAAAATCCTAACACACACATGTACATATTCACCTAGATATACTGAGTCACAGACACACACACATGGAAATATTCACACACACACACACACACACACACACACACACACACACACACAAACACATTCATTTACAGGGACTTTAGATTCAGCCAGTACCCATGCAATTTAATTAGGGTGTCGAATACAGGTGTTTGTGGAACATGACTATTGCTCTTTCTTTTAGGAATTATGTGGACAAAATCTGCACACTCACTTCATTCCTCCTCAACATCAGAAATCTCAATTTAAAGAAAGTGAGATAATGAGAAGTAGTTTTAGATACCTCTTCTTTTTTTCATTTGAGTAGCTTCGACTTCAAATCACCAAGGAAAAATAAACATAACAGGAAAGAAATTCATATTAAAATGCCCTTGACAAGCTCATAATACATTCTCCATAATGAATATAAACTTTTATTTAGAATTCCCAAGGAAATGAGACTTTTGAAAAATCCTTAATTTCAGATAGGCTTTGGTATTTCATTTCCCTGCAAAGGAAAACCAATGTAAAAAGACAGAATCTAGATTGCATTGTGCACAAGTTGAATCAGAAACATTTGATATTGTGCATTCAGGAACTCACCACATTTTTACAAATATATATATATTTGTAAAATATATATATATATATATATATATATTGGGGGGGTGAAAGGAGACATCTGGAGAACAATAAGACCCTCATTAGCATTTAACATTCCTGAAGTCAAGTAATAACCTCTAACAACATCAATAACAACAACAACAAAAACAACAACAAGAATAGATGTTCATTAGAAAGAATTTTTTTTAATAACCTTCCATTAGCCTCAGAAAGAGAGGGCATGATCCATCTGCAACACTTTATAGATACTTATTACAATTACCACTAAAGTTTTTAAAATAATATGGATTTTTAAAAATGAAATTGAATTAAAATAATTTTTTTAGCTGTTAAAAGGGGGAAAATGTGTTCTAGAACGAAATAAAGAGTGTAAGAACTAATTGATTTTTTTAATAAAGAACATCCTTATAACTCATGTGTCAGTAAGTATCAGAATTATAATGCAGTTGATTTTCTCATTGTAGAATAATTTTAATGTGTTTGAATATTTCCAGTTGCAAGAATGGATCTCAGAATTTTCACAAGACAAGAAGAAGTCACCAAGTAGTTTCTCGCTTTTGTTTCAAAAGTCTTCGTTCCTTTTCTGCAGAGTCCCAGACATTCCAGGGAAGGGTTTGAAACATCCAACAACTTCTGAGACCATAACCTCAGAGGGAAGCTACCTTTCTCAGTAAATGGAACTAGGAAAGCTGAAAAGATTCATCCAATCGCTTTAGAACAAAAGTGGCAGCTGGTTCACAGAACAAGGTATCATTTAGCAACTCAGCCAAGAAATAAGAGGATTTGAAATGATAATAACACAGAGTAATAAAAACCACTATGCAATTGTAATTTAATCGCATATATATACTTTGGACAGAGAAAGCAATCAAATCTTGGGATCTCTCTGCTCAGCACAATGAAACTCTGGGTCATGCTGCAGATGTCCCAAGTTTATGGCTCATCACAGATACTGGAAGTCTCTGGGAAACTAGAACTACATCATGTAAGTGCTGTGAGTCCAAAGACATGACTTCATAAATTGTTCAAGTCCTCATCTTGCTTGAAAAAAAAATCACAAAGCACCAGAAGTAATAAGAAGTTCATGGTATCAATGTCAACAGGTAAGCACTACTAACAAATATCTGTTAAGCATTGGATTGTTACCAACACAAATGAGGAGATGATTTTTAAATTTAAATGCAGTTACATTTTAATAATTCGTAGTAATGTTAAGTGTCCAGTGTGAAACTGTGGGTTTAGGGGAAGTTGATGAAGTGAGAGACAATATGGCCAGCAGAAGGTTCTGTGCTCTGTGAAGGCTGACATGGGAGGAGTGAAGGATAATTACCATGCATCCCTGGTTGTGCATCTGGTTGTGTAAATCCACTGACACTACACGGATGGGGGTGAACTAGGGGAAGACAATGGTACCAGATTCTTAGTCTCTGGCATCCCATATAGGGCCTTAAAAAAACATAGACAGTCTAATGTTTTAGAGCTTTATTTTAGACAGCAGTGAGAAAAACAAAGGGTAAAAAGATTGTTAGACTTGCCATGGCCAAAAGGAGAGATGGGGAAAGACATAGAAGGAAGGACAGAAAGCAAGTTAGAGAGTAAGAAAGGTGAACACTTAGAGAAAGAGGTAAAAGTTTACAGAGTAAGGATTGTAAAAGTTAGAGAGAGAGAGAGAGAGAGAGAGAGAGAGAGAGAGAGAGAGAGAGAGAGAGAGAGAGAGAGAGAGAGAGGGAGAGACTGATGTAGGGCTAAGTAGCCTCTCATATATTGGGCTTGTTATCTTGCTGTTGCTAGGTAACTAGAAGTTATCTAACTCAAAGATCAGAACCTTTGGTCATTTTGTATGTGACTGCTAGCCATTAGCCACTGCTGGGCGGGAGTGCTTGTGGGTTTGGTAACTTTACCAGGAGCCAGGGTTTCAGAAACACTGAGTAAATGCCTTCCTTCCCATGTAGGTGAAAATTACGACCCATTAGGTTTCATCAGGTTTAAGGACTTCAGCATGACTGGAGACCAGGCATTTTGTACATAGCACAATGCCCCAAGCTCAATGATCAAATTTAACTCTAGCCCCTAGATTTTGTGGTTTCTCAGGCAGAACACCAGGAAAGAGGATGTGAGTTTGAAACTCTGGACACTCCCACCATAAGAAATCAAGGCATGGAGGTGGGGTGGGGTAAAATGATCTTAGAAGAAATCTGTAAAACAGTGAAAGGACAATTGAAAAGACATATGGAAAAGACCAGTAACAGGGGATGCCTCAGGAGATCATCCTTGTTTTCATAGCTTGGCAAGACAAAATTCAAATGACCAGTAGTACTGGAGGAGAGTCTGTGAATGCATCAGGGAGGGTAGGGTAAGGGTAGGAGGGAGTCAGGGAGGGTGAGATAGAGAAAAATGTAGAAGAAGAAAAAGAAAGTGAAGGAGAAGAATATGGAGAGGAAGAGAGAAGAAGGAAAGGAAGAGGAATGGGTGGAGCAGAACGACAAGGAGAAGGAGAAGGAAGAAGAACAAAAGAAGAGGAAGAGCAAAAAGAAGGAGGAGGACTTGGAGAAGTAGAAAAGGAGAAGGTTAAATAAGGAGGAGAGAAGGAGAGAAGGAGAATAAGAGAAGGAGGAAGAGAAGGAGAAGTCAAAGGCATAGAAGAAGAAGAAGAAGAAGAAGAAGAAGAAGAAGAAGAAGAAGAAGAAGAAGAAGAAGAAGAAGAAGAATGAGGAGGAGAAGGAGACCAAAGACAATATCAAGAAGAACAAGAAGAACAAGAACAAGAACAAAGAAGGAAGAAGAATAAGGAAGAAGAATAAGGAAGAAGAAGAAGAAGAAGAAGAAGAAGAAGAAGAAGAAGAAGAAGAAGAAGAAGAAGAAGAAGAAGAAGAAGAAGAAGAAGAACAAGAACAAGAACAAGAAGAAGAAGAAGAAGATGAAGAAGAAGAAGAAGAAGAAGAAGAAGAAGAAGAAGAAGAAGAAGAAGAAGAAGAAGAACAAGAACAAGAACAAGAACAAGAAGAAGAAGATGAAGAAGAAGAAGAAGAAACAGGAGTAGGAGGAGAAGGCGAAGGAAAAGGAGAAGCAGAAGGAGAAAAGAATAAGGAGGAGAAGGATAAGGCAAAGAAGGAGAAACAATAGAAGAAGAAGGTAAACAAGGAGAAGAAATGAGAAAAGATGAGAGGCATAGATAGACAGACAGAGACAGAAAGACAGAGAAACTTAGACATACAGAGTGAGACATGCACATAAACATTCACACAGAGACACACAAGTAGGCACAGAGACAGAGAAAAATATACATATAAAGGGAGAAATGCACAGAGATATTCACAGAGTTACACACATTCACACAACTTAATTAAGAAGTATTTAGAAAAATATATCTATGAAATCACGAGGATATTAAGTACTAAATTATGTGAGCAATGAGGAGGAATGAGATCCAAAATAAATTTTGCAAGTCCTCCAACATTCTCCATGCTTCCACACAGCTTAAGCTGTGGGAGTATCAGTTATAGGGCTGTAACTCTTGTTTTCTTCATTTATAATTTACTGTGAATCTCCTTTCTCCACCATTCAATATGGTCAGTAGTTTCCATGTGGAAGGACTTTCCAAAGCATGGCATCTAGTGACAAAGAGAAAACAATTTAAAAAAAGAGTCTCTATGCTAGAGCCAACTGTACAAACAATTCGTAGTTATTCTCTAAATGCAGGGCTCAAAGAACACAGAGGCTCCTCTAGCTGCTACACAGATCTTAAGTATGGCCCCACAGCATCACTGGGAACCTATTGACAATTCTCACTCAGGTCATAAAACTATGGAGCATTCCAATTTCTTGAGTTCCAGAAAAAAAGCCATTTGGAAGCTTATCTCCATAAAAGTAAAGATTGCACTGAAATTTATGAAATGTGAGAATAATTTTAAATGTGAAAAATCATTCCACACACACACATTAAAAAATACATGTAGGCAAAATTGACAGCAATCTATTTGACACAACACCCACCCACACACCCACACACACACACAGAGAGAGAGAGAGAGAGAGAGAGAGAGAGAGAGAGAGAGAGAGAGAGAGAGAGAGAGAGAGAGAGAGAGGAAGGGAAGGAGGGAAGGAAGGAAGGGAGGAAGGAGGGGAGAGGGGTATGGGTAGGGGAAGAGGTGGAGAGACAGATGTACACTTACAATAATTATTTTTAAGTTAAGTTGTCAAAACTCCTGACACAATGAATGTACAGGAAGAGATGTATATGGCAAAAACTCACCAGGGAAAGACTGGCATGATAAGGACAGCATAGTAGGAAACAACAAGTTCATCTGTGGCATTAAGAGCCTGAATGGGCCCTTCTCACATTTGGTTGGATTTAGAAGCCAAGATTTAGGTCAGAACTAGCCAGTTCCCTCCTTCTTGCGCCAGTGACCTCCTTCTGCTAGGGCACAGTCACAAAGGTTCCACAACCTTTCTAGAGAGTTTTTTCCAGTTTGAGACAACTGAGAATGTGGGAGAAATCCCTCCCACCCCACAATCTTAATTAAACTAAGCCAGGCAAGTGCAAAACATTTTGAAAACAGTTTAATTTCAATTTTGAAAAGAGAACAGAGAGCTCTACTTTGAAATGGACTAAATTAGTCTTTAGGTTCCATTGTGCACACTAAATGAAATACAATGTAAAAGATTCCGTTTTCTATGTAGCAAATGGGGCTGAAAAGAACACACTTATGGAGATAAAATGCAAAAAAAACTGGGATATATAGTAACAATTCAAACTGACAGTGTGAAAAACAATCTATTTACTTAACTGTCCTGTTGACCACAGTGTCATTCATCATTGTGTTAGGGGATACAATCTAGTGATTAATCATCAGGGTTTGACAGTAAAATCCTTAGGCTCAATACACCAGACATTAGCTGTAAAATGATTTACAAGAATGTAATGCCCTTTGGTGTCTTCTCTGTGAATCTGTTGTATGGATGCCCTGTTGTTGGTTGTTTTAGTTGTTGGTGTTGTTTTACAATAAAAATATTGATTGCAAAAGCAAGTGACAGGTGCCCAATAGGTCTTTGCATCCTCTCTTTCTCCTTCCCATAACTTTTTAATTTTCCCAATCCCCATATTCATTCAAAAATTCAGAAGTTCAAAAAATACAGAAACTCATTTGTCATCTTTACTTTGTCTTTGCATGCTGGTTGCAATCATCTTGTAAGCATTAAAATCAGGCTAACATACTGCGTTATGTTCTACAGGGTTTCATTGATGTGAAGAGACATCATGACTCAGGAAAGAAACTCTTATAGGGAAAATTTAATTGAGGTTGTCTTACAGTTTCAGAGGGTCAGTACATTTTGATCTTGGTAGGAAGCATGGCAGCATCCAGGTAGAGGAGGTGCTGGGGAAGGAACTGATTGGTCTATATCTTAGTCTGAAGGCAACCAGGTGGAATCTTGTGGCCATAGGTAGCAAAGAAGAGGATCGATTTTTGTCACTGGGTAGAGATTGTGCACTACATAAAAGCAAGCCTACACAATGATGCACTTCCTAAAACAAGCCAACACCTTGTAATAGTGCCACATCCCATGGGCAAAAGATATTCTAATCAACACACTGCATCATAGGAAAGTGGCAGAGAGACATAAAGAAAGATACTGCATGATTGCATTCCTCTAGTCACAGGTGCTACATATCTACATGCTTATATGCACACACATGTGCACACACACACACACACACACACACACACACACATATCCTATCTGATATGTATGTCCATCCAAATTTATTTGTCTATTTATTTAATTACTTACTTATTTACTTTGTTTTAAATTTGTTTGTGAAGAACTTTCTACATACATGTAAATGAGTTTGAGCAAATCCATCACTATCTTCTCCTCCTTGAAATGTTCCCCACTTCTCCTGTATCACTCTTATCCTTAAGTCCATGTGCATTTTTATATAGATAGCTGAGTCCATTTAGTCCTGACTACATATGTGTGGGTAGGGACAAATATATACTGGAACACGGGCAACCTTTCACTAGCCAAATCCATGAAGAAAACTGGCCCTCTCACCTGAAGCCATTAATTTCCAATAACTCCTTCGTTGGGGGTGAAAGTTTCTGAGTCTCCCCAATCTATTCTTGGATTTGTCTGTGAAAATTTTGTTGATGGAAACTTAGCCACGGTGAGTAACACACAAACACACACACACACACACACACACACACACACACACACACACACACACACACATACACACCAAATTTTAAAACCAGAGGATTGTTTAAAAGTTTACACAACGTCCAAAATTCAATTCATTTTTGTTGAAACATTTGAATTCCATACGAGATCTTAATACTATCTGTATAAAATTAGATTATAACAATGAATATTTTAAAATTCAGTGGATCTTTATGTGTTAAATAGCACCTACTGAACAAAATCCGTTAGTGCCAAAACACTGATGGCTGCACAAAAAAAAAAGTGTAAATCAGTGTCCAAAGGTAAGAATCCACAAGGTAAGGGGGTTGTCAGAGATTAAGGGCATGCAGGATACTGTATGGAAGCTCTGTAGACCAAAACAGGTATACCGTTAGCAAATAGCCTGGAAAATCTGCCATTCATTCCTTCACAATCTTATACTAGGGAAAATTCAGGTGTAAGTACCCTCAAAAGTGGGAGTAAGAAAACGATAATATACTCCAGGTCTCTTGACTACTAAAAGGAGTGTGGACTGATATCTACAGTGTGAAAGAATTTAGAAATGGCAATGTCCGTTTTTATCTTTTCTGTGACAAAAATTTGTTATTGAGGGGCTGGAGAGATGGCTCAGAACCCTTTGCACCCTCGCATCTGTCTCTAAGTCTGGGAGATCTGACTTCTTCTTCTGGCCATTCCAGGTACTGCAGCCATGTGGCATACACAAAACCTACTTTATATATTTTAAATGAGATATTTAGTTGTTATTAGTGCCCCAAATTTTGAGACTCTCTTATAAACATCATCTGTCAATTAAATAATGTGTATGACAAATGAGCTGAGGAAGAAAATATGAGGTGAGACTTTTCAAAAAGAGAGTATTCTATGAAATATTAGGAGAATAAACAGATTCAGGGACAGATGCTGGCACATATGCTAAGGGAGATATTTAGGAAGATGCTAAGTAAATAGATAAAGGGGTAACTAAAAATGTACAAAACATAAAATATTTTGAATGTGTTAAATACGTTATTCTGGGAATAAGCCACAGTTTGTGGCCCAGGCATTTGTTAATAAGTAGTCTAAGACAAAACTGTCTTTTTTTTTTCCTTACAAATTTTATTTTCTCCTCATTATTGTCATACAAATTTGTAAGATGCTAACATATGGACATCATGAGTAGGGAATACAGGAAATTGCGAGTATCCTAGAGAATTCTAAAATAAATGTGTTTTTTTAATTTGAAGTTGGTAGAGGTTTTTGTTTTTTTTTTTTAATTTACATTTTTAAATTTCAGTATATTCTAAAATATATGTGCTTATATGCACTGTAGAAAATATCTATGTGATGTAAGGAGACATTAATCAAATCTACTAAATTGCTTTCTGGAATTCAGTTAGCTTTAGACACTGACAGCTGTGATGATTTAAGAGAGGCAGCAGAGTGCTCACAGTATCACTAAGAGATGAACATTAGCTTGTTGTCATATTCACCCACACTCACACATACATAAACACACACAAACACACACACACACATAAACACACACAACACACAAACACACACGCACTCACACACCCACACACACACACACACAAACGCACACCAGCCATTGGAACACAAACCCCAGTAGTGACTCCCGTGACAGTTCTAAATATTTAGACACAGTCCCTAGTCAAAAAGTTCATGGAAACTAAGTCTTCAGGAACCATCCTGGAAAAAATGCATCAAACTTGTCCTTACATTAGTAAGTGATTGAATCTTTGTGACTTCTTTCAATGTTGTTTTATTATAAGTGCCTCCAAGTAATGACTTGGCAAATATCTAAGCAATATCCAACTTTGTTCCCTGTCCTTCACCAATATTCTAGGTAGTCCTTGAGCGGATCCTGGACTTGGAATTCAGTAAGAATGTTACCTGTAACAACCAGAGTTACCTCTAGTATTATAAGAGAGATTGTGACAGCCATTGCTATATACTACATAGAGTTAGAAATCTCAGGACAACTTTAGGAAAGTATGTTTAGAATATTTGTTATACTTATGCATGGCAGGCTACATTAGTTGTTAGTAGAAAGATTCCCCCATACAATCCCTCTCATATACAGGAATTTACAATGGTTTAGGAAATAACTTGTGCTGTGGTTTGAGGGGGAACAACAGTTTTGAATTATTCATGAGAAGATTAGCTAGAAAGAAACTCCCTAATTAGAACCATGGCTTGAGTGTGAAATCCATTTGCATGGTGTGATCATAAAGTGTTCAAACCTAGCTTCAAAGAATATAGCTGACTTTAGAGAAGAATTCATTTCAGTTATTTTATTGCTCAGTCCCTGCCAGTCATTATGTTTTTATTGCTCTATTTTGGACATGAGTCTTTAAGAATTCAGTAACCTCATTTACCTGGCTGATTTGAAAACCAACTTCCCTATTTGTTTCTATATTAATAATCTGATGATTTCTTTGAGAAATTACATTCAGATACAGCACCCCCTCTGTGTTTGTATCTGATTGACACTTAAATGTCAGCTTCCTGCCCACCTATACCAGGACAACGATTTCTCCCAGAGATTGAGGAGGGCTGATTGAGGCCAGTCTGCAGCAGGCCATCCATTAAAAGCAGTACCTAAGCTTTGGTTGTGGCTTCAAGAATCTGCAACAGTGGCATTGGCTTTTGTTATTTCTTATTTTAGCCATTCTGTCTAGTCTTCCCTATTCCAGAACTTTTTTTCTTTTCTGCATGTGTTTATGTGTGTGTGTGTGTGTGTGTGTGTGTGTGTGTTTAAGAGATACCATGCGTGTTGGCAATTATAAGAGAAAGAACAGTATATATGAAGGTTTTTCCTCTACATGTGCATGCAGACACTTGTTGAAGCCCAAAGTGGATTCAGGAAATGACCCTAATGTGTTGTCTATCTTTTCACTGAGGCAAGGTCTCTCAATTAGAGGAAAAGCTTCTTGGTATGGGTCATCTTTCTAGACAGGTTTCTCTGGGCATCCTTCCCCTGCATTCTGTGATCCTCTAATAGATGATTTCTACATCCACAGGGCATTTATGTTAGTTTTGTAGGGAGCAAGTGATTAACTGCTAGGCTTTCAGTCTAGCCCCTTCCAAAACTCTCTGTTGCAACTCTTTGTCACATTTTCTTTTTAGATGTATCAAGTGTGCTTCACAAACGGAAACTGTATGAATTTGGTGTATGAGGCATGGGGTTCTGAAGAAAAGAAATATTGTAAAAATGATTCTTTTTTTCTTTCTTTCAATATTACATTAGATATTTTCTTCATTTACGTTTTAAAATCAAGACCATCCATCATCTCATCACCCCATTCTATTTCTCTATGTCTCTGTCTCTGTCCATATCCACTCTGTCTCTGTCACTCTAAGATCTATTCCCTTGACATATTCCATATACAGAGAACACCACTGACAATTATTTTCAGTTCACTGTTGCCAGGCTCCAAGGTAAGTTCATTTTTTACCTGTACATTGTTGTACATTCTAGACAGTCTATTTCTCAAATAGAAAACTAAATACATTTGTTATCCTGTTAAAACCCTCTAAATGGATACTTATTGTCCTGAGGGTAAGTTGAAAAGTCTTTCTGATGATAGTTGGATGCTATTCCAGAAAGACAAAATGTTGTGTTCTACCATCCTGAATCTGAGAATACATTGGTTTAATTTCTGGAATTTAAGAGAAAACAGGATTAACAAGACAATGAGAATATAAATCTTCCCATTTCATACTTAGAGACACATAGGTTATGGAACTGCTGAACTCAAGGTTTCATGTGAGGTATGCAAGAGGGTTTCCTGGCTTCATATGAGTGGAGTGTCTGTTCCCAATTGTGAGGTCACACCATGAACATACACATATGTTCAGATATGAGTAGAATGTCCTCACCGTTTGGTCTCTCAGAGTGTATTACACCCACCATTTTGACGAGTTTGAATAGCCAGTACACTATTGGGATATCTACCTGTTCCCACCCACAGTGTTGCAGACATGAATAGAAATGCCTGGAATTTTACAGAGGTGCCAAGAATATATTCTCTCCATGGAGCCTTCTTTCCAGTGCCCAGCAGGTTATTGTTCTTTTAAACCAATGCCCATATCAGTAGAGAGATGAAAAAGACATTACCCTGATATTCTACTTTACATCCATGTTACAACAAATAACTGAAATTTAAATATAAATTTAATGTATATCTAACTGAATCCAGATTATATTCTAATGAATGGTATAATTGGTGTGGATCTAGATAAAATTATGTTGGGAGATTTTCCCAGATAAAAACTATGTTAGGAGATTTTGGCCTTTTATATGGAGAACAATCAATATTTTGGGTAGATTAGGAGAACAAATGTATGTAAATTAATGGAACAAAAGAAAAACTCTGTTCTACTGTATTTCTTTGTAAAATGAACTTCAAAATCATGGAATTTCAGTTATATGTGTGTGTGTATTTTTTAGTTATATTTTTGAGTGTGCTGTTATGTGAACATGTGAGTTTTCTTGGATTATGATTAAAGAATTAGAGTATATGGGGCGTGGTTACTTGGCAGTATTCTTTTTTATTTATTAATTCATTCATTCATTGAACCCTGTCCACCCTCCTACTGTTCCACATGCCATATCGACTGGCCATCCCCTGTCTCCAAGAGCATGTACCCATTCCATCTGATTTCTAAACACCCTGGGGTCTCTAGGTTCTTGAGAATCATTGCATCATTTCTGATTGAACAGAGACCAAGATTTTTTTTTTTCTGTGTATGTTTTGGGGACCTTCTAACTATAGTTGGTGTAAGCTGCCATTTTGGTTGTCTAGCATTTGGGAGAATTCTGGGTCCATATTAATGGAGACATCTAGTCCT
The DNA here is from genome assembly GCF_000001635.26 of Mus musculus. NCBI lineage: Eukaryota > Metazoa > Chordata > Mammalia > Rodentia > Muridae > Mus > Mus musculus. The sequence goes on along the minus strand of NC_000087.7, from coordinate 62,961,299 downwards.
CCTACAGGGTTGATCTCCTCCTCAGTCTCCTTCAGTTTTTCTCCAATTAAACCAATGGTTCAACATATTCTGTCCATTGGTTGGTTGCATACAACTTCATCTGATTGTTTCACTAACTTGTTAGTTCTTAAGAAGTACAGTCATGGTAGTATTAATATTACAAATGTGTGAATTCAGAAAACTGCAGAGGTTGCTTACTGCAAGAAGGTATTCTGCAAAAGCAATAGATGATAAAAGTACTGAAATATCTATCAGTGCTCTACAATATTATATTCTAGGTGATGAAATTTCTCTTTCTCTGTGTCTCTGTGTCTCTTTCTCTATCTCTATGTCTGTCTGTCTGTTTGTCTCTCTCTCTCTCAATTTCTACTTCTCTAATACTTATTATGAATTATGATTCTTTTATCTTATTCCCTCCAATGGGAATGATATTGGAATGGCATCTGTAACATTCATTCACATTCCTACACAATTTGTGCTTTCTATTAACAATCAACTAATATCAAAGTCACACATTCACTCAGATTACAAAATAAGATATCTGAGCTCATGTAAAGTGATATTCTGAATCAGAGTAGGGGAAGGTCACTTCCAATGTGTAGTTTCACTCAAGAGCATGGCTTTTAAGAACTGGTCAATTGGAAGAAGATGAGACAATGTATAGAAGAGGGTGTTTCTTTTGGTTTAGTTTGGTTTAGCTTTGTTTCTTTAGGTTACCCACAGTCATTTTAAGAAACATTGAGAAACACTGTTTATTACCTATATCTTGAACTGAATGTGAATAGGTCCCTTAGAACCAACGTTATATTTCTCAGTTACAATATGCAATATATTTTTGATATTATTTTGATTCATTATCTAGTACATACACTACAACAAGTTTAAGACATGTACCTCATTAGGAACTAGCAGGTGAAGGATTCAGCTGCAGATATTTGCAACCAACTAATGGACTGGAGCATCTGACGCTTGTTGTTGAATTAACAAAGTTTAAAAAAATGTTAAAAACAAGGGTATCCCTCTAGGAAGACCCACAGTCTCATTTAAACTGTTCAACCATGAAGTCTGAAACTCTGACCCTTCAAAGATACAGAATTCACCTGCTCATATGAGGCCTCCAATACACATACAGAAGAGGACTGCTGGGAGAACTCTACAAGTCCCCTTTCCCAACTGGAGGGCATTTCATCTAAGGTCACTCCCTTTGAGTCCTGGGAGTCTCTCAGCTCCCAGGTCTCTGGTACATTCTAGAGGGTTTTCTCACCTCCTACCTCACAAAGTTGCCTGTTTCCATTCTTTTTGCTGATCTTCATCAATGCACTCCTGTTTCACAACCCCCCACAGTACTTGATCAAGTTCATCTCTTCCCCTCCGTGTGTGGTTTCTCACCCAGGTCTCTCCCTCCCCCTTCTTGTAGTAATTGTTTAACCTTCTTAACATTTCTAATTATTTTTATCATAAAGATAATTGAATTTTTTGATTCATTATCTTATAAACTTCCCAATGCACTAGATACAATTATCGAAGGTACATTTGTTTGATTTTATTTCACTTCATTTTAGTGTTGAGGTAGGCACTTAGTATGTTATGTATTCTCTAGGAAGTGATAGAGTGTTGCGGTTCAGCATTCCGTGTTGGTGCTAATACAGATATGTTTAAACATACCTGGCTTTAATTGTTCTTCGGAAAATAGACCCCAAAAAACTCCTATAACCACAATAAAATTTCCACAGGCAGTTCTGAGAGATGGAAATATTTCCTGTTCACTTATAAAATTCATTGAAAGAAAGTATATTTGTTTCTTGAACCAAAATAAACTGCTACCTGAGAGGAAGGATAAAATGACTGATTGGCCCCTTTCTCTTTCCCAGGACCAGCCCCTACTCTCTGTTCCCATTGTACTTGATGCTCCAGTACAGTGGAATTCCAGGACAAAGAAATGGGAGTGAGTGGGTAGGGGATCAGGGCAGGGGGAAGGGAGGGGAAAGGCTAAAGGTGACTGTTATGATAGCATTTGAAATGTAAATGGAGAAAATAACTACTAAAATTAAAAAAAATTTAAAAAAACATAAGTGTATTTACATATGTGCACAGGGATATGTGGCTAACAACCACATAATATAAAATTATCATTCCTTTCCAGGACTGTATTTTTTGTTTGATTGTTTGTTTTTTGTTTTGTTTGTTTGTTTTGTATTGTTTTTTATTATAAGTATTTTTTTTTTTTGTATATCTATTAGTCCTGGAAATTACTTTGTAAACTAGACTGGTCTCAATTTGAGATCTGCCTACTTCTCCCTCCAAAAACTTCGAAATATGTGTGTGCCCCCACCACGTGGCTTCAAAATTATTTTAGACTTAGTGGAGAAGGTCCATTATTTTTTCTTGTTAGGATATTTTAAAATCATCAAGATGTCATTTTTCCTTAATATATTTATAAGATTAAATCCATTCCTATAAAAATATGTCAGATATTTTTGGAGACAGGCAAGTTTGCAAGAAGCATCATTTAAAAATACTTCTGGAGCCAGTGCCTTGAGCAGGCCATGCATGCAAACTCTGAAGGCAGCCCCACAACACCGAGAGGCTGCTTCAATCCAAGGTACTCCAACATTCTAAGGATCAGATAATCAGACAGGAGGAAGAACATCTGTCATCAACACATGGAGTAGCTGGAATCAGAAGGATCCAGGCATGCAGGAACTGTGCCGGACAAGTGGCATGGGTTATTTCTATTCTGTCTTGGCCAAGGCCCTGAACAGTCCTTGGAAGAAAACTCAGCAGCCAGCCCCATAACACCCAGAGTTCTAACATGGCCAGGTGCAGAGGATCTCAGGATCCCAGGATCTTGGTCCCACCAGGATTTCATGGTCCCAAAGGCAACTTGACTCCCAGAAGATCAGACAGACCAAGGATATCTACCTTTTCTATGAACTTCTTTATCACCTGTGAATACAGCCGCAAACCTAGTTACATTTTTTTCAAGGCTTCTATCTCGTCAATTTTCTCTTTCCTCAGCCTCTCTCTTTTTTATTTGTCTTTTTTTCTTTTTCAGTCTCAATCTCTTTTTAATATATTTTATTAGGTATTTTTTTCATCTAAATTTCCAACACTATCCCAAAAGTCTCGCATACCCTCCCCCTCCCCCACTCCCTTACCCACTCACTACCACTTTTTGACACTGGCGTTCCCCTGTACTGGGGCATAATTAGTGTGCATGCCCAATCGGGCTCTCTTTCCAGGGATGGCCTACTAGGCAATCTTTTGATACATATGCAGCTACAGTCAAGAGCTTTGGGGTACTGGTTAGTTCATAATGTTTTTTTACCTAGAGGATTGCAGATCCCTTTAGCTGCTTGGATATTTTCTCTAGCTCCTCCATTGGGGCCATGTGATCCATCCAATAGATTACTGTGAGCATCCACTTCTTTGCTAGGCCCCGGTATAATCTCACAAGAGACAGCTATATCAGGGTCCACTCAGCAAAACCTTGCAAGTGTATGGAGTGGTGTCAGTGTTTGGAGACTGATTAGTGGATGGATCCCTGCATATGGCAATCTCTAGAAGGTCCATCCTTTTGTCTATGCTCCAAACTTTGTCTCTGTAACTACTCCCATGGGTGTTTTGTTTCCAATTCTAAGAAGGGGCAAGTGTCCACACTTTGGTTTTCGTTCTTCTTGAGTTTCATGTATTTGGCAAATTGTGTCTTATACCTTGGGGTTATTCTAGGTTTCAGGGCTAATATCCACTTATTAGTGAGTACATATCATTAGCATTCTTTTGTGATTGAGTTACCTCACTCAGGATGATGCTCTCCAGGTCCAACCATTTGCCTATAAATTTCATAAACTCATTCTTTTCAATAGCTGTACTATTAGTAGTAGTACTCCATTGTGTAAATGTACCACAATTTTGTAAACATTTTCTGTTGACAGGCATCTGGATTCTTTCCAGCTTCTGGCTACTATAAATAAGGCTGCTCTGAACATAGTGGAGCATGTGTCTTACTAGTTGGAACAGCTTCTGGATATATGCCCAGGACAGGTATTGTGTGAGCCTATGGTAGTACAATTTCCAATTTTCTCATTTCCAGAGTTGATTTAAAACTTGCAATTCCAACAACAATGGAGGAGTTTTCTGCTTTCTCCACATCCTTGCCAGCATCTGCTGTCATCTGAATATTTGATCTTAGCCATTCTGTCTGGTGTGAGATGGAATCTCAGGGTTGTTTTGATTTACATTTCACTGCTGATTAAGGATGGTGAACATTGTTTCAGGTGCTTCTTAGCCATTTGGTATTCCTCAGGTGAGAATTCTTTCTTTAGCTCTGAGCCCCATTTTTAAATGGAGTTATTTGATTTTCTGGAGTCCACCTTCTGAGTTCTTTATATATATTTGATATTACTCCCCTATCTAATTTAGGATAGTGAAAGATCCTTTCACAATCTGTTGGTGACCTTTTTGTCTTATTGAAGGTGTCTTTTGCCTTACAAAAGATTTGCAGGTTTATGAGGTCCCATTTGTCAATTCTAAATCTTACAATACAAGCCATTTGTCTTTTATTCAGGAATTTTTCCCCTGTTCCCATATCTTCGAGGCTTTTCCTCATTTTCTCCTCTACAAGTTTCAGTATGATTTTATGTGGAGCTCCTTGATCCACTTACATTTGACCTTAGTACAAGGAGATAGGAATGGATTGATTCACATTCTTCTACATGATAACCACCAATTGTACCAGCACCATTTGTTGAAAATGCAGTCTTTTTTCCACTAGATGGTTTTAGTTCCCGTGTAGATGATCAATTGACAATAGGTGTGTTGGATCATTTCTGGGTTTTCAATCATATTTCATTGGTCTACTTGTCTGTCACTATATCGGTACCATGCAGTTTTTATCACAATTGCTTTGTAGTATAGGTTTGTGTCAGGTATGGTGATTGCACCAGAGGTTCTTTTATCCATGAGAAGAGTTTTTGCTATCCTAGGTTTTGTTTATTCCCAATGTATTTGCAGATTGCCCTTTCTAATTCATTGAAGAATTGAGTTGGAATTTTAATGGAGATTTTATTGAATCTGTAGATTTCTTTTTGCAAGATGGCCATTTTTACAATGTTGATACTGCCAATCCATGATAATGGACGATCTTTCCATCTTCTGAGATATTCTCTAATTTCTTTCTTTAGAGACTTGAAGTTCTTATCATAGAGATCTTTCCCTTCCTTAGTTAAAGTCACTCCAAAGTATTTTATATTATTTGTGACTATTGAGAAGGGTGATGCTTCTCTTATTTCATTTTCAGCCTGTTTATTCTTTGTGAAGAGAAAGGTCATTGATATGTTTGATTAATTTTATATCCAGCTATTTCACTGACGTTGTTTTTCAAGTTTAGGAGTTCTGTGGTGGAATGTTTAGGTTCATTTATATATACTATCATATCATCTGCAAAAAAGTGATATTTTGATTTCTTCTTTTCCAGTTTGTATCCCCTTGGACTCCTTTCGTTGTCAAATTGCTCTGCCTAGGACTTCAAGAACAATGTTGAATAGGTAGGGAGAAAGTGTGCAGCCTTGTCTAGTCACTGATTTTAGTGGGATTGCTTCCAGCTTCATACCATTTCATTTGATGTTGGGTACTGGTTTACTGTAAATTGCTTTTATCCTGTTTATGTATGGACCTTGTATTCCTGATCCTTCCAAGACTTTTATCATGAACGGGTTTTGGATATATTTAAATGATTTATTTGCATCTAATGAGATGATCATGTGGTTTTGTCTTTGAGGTTGTTTATATAATGAATTATGTTGATGGATTGCCATATATTAAACCATCCCTGTATCCCTGGTATAAAACCTACTTGGTAAGGATGAATGAAATTTTTAATGTGTTCTTGGATATGATTAGGGATAATTTTACTGAGTATTTTTGTTTCGATATTCATAAGGGCCATTGTTCTGAAGTTCTTTATCTTTGTTGGATCTTTCTGTGGTTTAGGTATCAGAGTAATGTGGTTTCATAGAATGAGTTGGGTAGTGCATCTTCTACTGCTATTTTGTGGAATTGTTCATGCAGAACTGGAATTAAATATTCTTTGAAGGTCTGACAGAACTCTGCATTAAACCCATCTGTTCCTGGGCTTTTTTTTTTTTTTTTTTGATTGGGAGACTATTAATTTCTCCTTCTATTTCTTTAGGGTATATGGGACTGTATATATCGTTAACTTGATCCTGTTTTAACTTTGTTACCTGGCATCTGTCTAGAAATTTGTCCATTTTGTCCATGTTATCCTGTTCTGTTGAGTATAGCCTGTGGTAGAAGGATCTGATGGTGTTTTGGATTTCGTCAGGATCTGTTTTTATGTCTCTCTTTTCAATTCTGATTTTGTTAATTAGGATGCTGTCTCTGTGCCTTAAGGGATGCTAGCTAAGGGTTTATCTATCTTGTTGATTTTCTCAAAGAACCAGCTCCTATTTGGTTGATTCTTTAAGTAGTTCTTGTTTCCACTTGGTTAATTTCACCACTGAGTTTTATTATTTCCTTACATCTTCTCCTCTTGAGTGAATTTGCTTCCTTAATTCTGGAGATTTTTTATGTGTTTTCAAGCTGCTTGTATGTGCTCTCTCTGGTTTCTTTTTGAGGCACTCAAATCTGTGAGTTTCCCTTTTAGTAATGATTTCATTGAGTCTCATAAGTTAGGGAATGTTCTGGCTTTATTTTCATTAAACTCTAATATGTCTTTAATTTCCTTCTTTATTACTCCTTGACCAAGGTATCACTGATAAGACTATTGTTCATTATTCACATAAACATTGGCTTTCCATTATTTATGTTGTTATTGAAGATCAATCATCCTTAGTCTTTGGTGGTCTGATAGGATGTTTTGGACAATTGCAATATTTTTTATCAGTTGAGGTCTGTTTTATGATCAATTATATGGTCAATTTTGGAGAAGGTACCATGATGTGCAGAGAAAAAGTTATATCCTTTTGTTTCAGGATAAAACGTTCTGTAGATATCTATTAAGTCCATTTGTTTAATAACTTCTTTTAGTTTCACTGTGTCCCTGTTTAGTTTCTGTTTCCAAGGTATGTCCATTGATAAAAGTGTTTTTTTAAGTCTCCCACTATTATTGTGTGAGCTGCAATGTGTGCTTTGAGCTTTCTTTAATGAATGGGACTGCCTTTTCATTTGGAGCATAGATATTCAGAATTGAGAGTTCCTCTTGGAAGATTTTAACTTTGATGAGTATGTGTCCTTCTTTGTCTTTTTTGATAACTTTAGGTTGGAAATCAATTTTAATCGATATTTGAATGGTTACTCCAGCTGATTTCTTCAGACCATTTGCTTGGAAAATTATTTTCTAGCCTTTCACTCTGAGACAGTGTCTGTCTTTTTCCCTGAGATGGGTTTCCTGTAAGCAGCAGACTATTGGGTCCTGTTTTTATAGCCAGTCTATATCTTTTTATTGGGGAACTGAATCCATTGATATGAAGAGATATTAAGGAAATGTAATTGTTGCCTCGATTATTTTTGTTGTTAGAGTTTGCATTCTGTTCTTGTGGCTGTCTTCTTTTTGGTTTGTTGAGGGATTACTTTCTTGCTTTTTCTAGGGCGTTGTTCCTGTCCTTGTATTGGTTTTTTTTTTTTTCTGTTATTATTCTTTGAAAGGCTGGATTCATGGAAAGTTAATGTGTGAATTTGTTTTTTATCGTGAAATACTTTGGTTTCTCCATCTGTGGTAATTGAGAGTTTGGCTGGGTTTAATAGCCTGGGCTGGCATTTGTGTTCTCTTAGTATCTGTATAACATCTGTCCAGGATATTCTGTCTTTCATAGTCTCTGGTGAAAAGTCTGGTGTAATTCTGATAGGCCTGCCTTTATATGTTACCTGACCTTTTTCCCTTACTACTTTTAACAGTATATCTCTATTTAGTGCATTTCTTCTTCTGATTATTATGTGTCAGGAGGAATTTCTTTTCTGGTCCAGTCTATATGGAATTCTGTAGGCTTTTTTTATATTCATGGGCATGTGTTTCTTTAGGTTTGACACGTTTTCTTCTATAATTTTTTTGAAGATATGTGCTGGCCCTTTAACTTGAAAATCTTCATTCTCATCTACTCCTATTACCAGTAGGTTTGGACTTCACATTGTGTCCTGGATTTCCTGGATATTTGAGATAACATCTTTTGCATTTTGTATTTTATTTGATTGTTGTTCCAATATTCTCTATGGAATCTTCTGCATCTGTCATTCTCTCTTCCATGTCTTGTATTCTGGTGCTGATGCTCGCATCTATGGTTCCAGATTTCTTGCCTAGGTATTCTATCTCCAGTGTTGCCTTACTTTGGGTTTTCTTTATTGTGTCTACTTCACTTTTTAGGTCTTGGATGGTTTTACTCAATTCCATCACCTGTTTGGTCGTGTTTTCCTTCAATTCTTTAAGTTTTTTTTTTTTTTTTTTTTTTTTGTGCTTCCTCTTAAGGTTCTACCTATTTAGCAGTGTTCTCCTGTATTTCTTTAAGTGAGTTTTTAAAGTCCTTCTTGATGTCCTCTACCTTCAACCTGAGATATGCTTTTAAATATGGGACTACCTTTTCGGGTGTTTTTGCGTTTCCAGGACTGGATGAGGTGGGAGTGCTGTAATTCTTATGATGGTGAGTGGTCTTGGTTTCTGTTAGTAAGATTCTTATGTTTGCCTTTCATCATCTGGTAATCTCTGGAGTTAGTTGTTATAATTGTCTCTGGTTATATCTTGTTCCTCAGATGATTATGTAATCCTCTATCAGTAGACCTGGGAGACTAGTTTTCTCCTGAGTTTCAGTGTTCAGAGTACTCTATGCAGGCAAGATCTCCACTTGCAGAGAAGGGACCCAGATATCTGGTGTTCGAACCTTCCTCCTGGCAGATGTTGTGATCCACTCACTAGAGGTACTAAGTTCCCGTGGAGAGTCCTGTGGGGACCTTTGGGGTGTCCACAGACTCTGTCCACAAGGTGCCCGATGCTGTCATGGACTGGAAGGGACTTGTGACCCTGATCATACCGGTTTCTCTGCTTCCCTAATGAATGCAGTCACAAGTCCTGCATGATAGGATTGGAGCGGAAGTTGTTTTCCACTCACCAAACGTCTTAAGATCTCATGGATGTTTCTGTGAGGACCTTGGGGCTGTCCTCAGACTCTGCCCAATATGTTGCCCAGGTGCTGGCACAGATCAGAGGGACTTGAGACCATTGTCAGGCCAGTTTTTCTGCTTCCCTAATTAATACAGTCTCAGATCCTGTGAGATTGGATTGGAGCAGAGGTTGTGTTACATTCAACAGAGGTCTTATGATCCTATTGAGGGTCTTGTGGGGACCTTAGGGGTGTCTGCAGACTCCAAGCCCAATGTGCCCTGTGCTGGCTTGTCAGTCTCTCTCTTATGGTACACTTTCTCTGCCTCCTTAAACAGATGTTGTAAAGATAATGTTTTCAGACTCTCTAGACCCAGTAACCTTTTCCTAATTTCAGAAGAGGACTGCCCTATAGAAGCCATGACACCTGTCACCTGCTGGCACACTGAAGTAGGGTCAAAGGTAGTGTAACACTTCTATACCTTTAAGAGGTACTCTAAAAACACTGCTGGGGGCTCCTTTTTCTCTTGTAGGATCTCTCTTACCTTGGTCAAATTGGTGGGGCACCTGCCAGCCCCTTTCAGTCCTATTATCAGAGCCCAGCAGAAAATTGTCAATTGCTCCATATGGTCAGTCCTATCAGGACATGTCAGAGGGAAGGCTGCATCTATTTCATTCAGAAGTTTTATTAGTAGTCAATTGGCCCCCAGTATTCCCTTTCTTTCCTCTCAGAATCCTCTCCTTCTCCTCTGTGGTGAAAGAACCTGTAAAAGCTGCTGACAGTCATCCCAAATAGGCTGAAGAGAGAATATGAGAGATTCCTTTAGATTAGCAAGGCTAGAGGGGTTTTCAACGAAGGGGATTGTGATTTGCCTTCCAGTTATAGAGATCAGAGGAGGAAAAAGGCCATTACTGAAGGGGCTGCAGTTGTCTGGGGTCCGCTGGATGAGGGTCATAAGTACACAAAGGCAGTGCGATGGTTGAGTCTGGTCCCTCTGGGCTTTGAGCTCGCTGGTCTTGGGCTTTAGCAACTGGTCCCTCCCCAAATATCTAGTGGCACCCTGTTGAGAGTTCTTGGGGGGACCAGTTGGGAATATGCGGGTGGGGTGCAGTGCCATTTTGGAGGTTCTTCTAACTCTGGATAGATCTTGGGAGAAACCGATGGCTGCAGTTTAACCGGTGCCAGATTTAACTTTTTATTTTCCCTCTCTGGATGGCAGAGGGCCAGGACTGGGGAGCCTGGACTATTCTTTTGAACCCAAGCTTTAAACACGATAGGAGAGGGGGGATCCTGTGCTAATTTTTTCTAGATGAGAATGTAGGGCACTCAATCTGGCTGAGACCCTGGTCCCCTCTGTAAAACAACTTTAAGAGCTGAAAACAGAACCAAACCAAGGGTGCCCTCTAGTGGCCAACTAACATCAAAGCTGGCCATTCCGTAGAGCACAAAGTTCTCTAAAATCTATTTCAGACATCCACCGAGAAAATGTGAGTCTTAGTCTTAATTTCAGTACTGTGCACTAGGGTCAGTCCAAGGGGCATGCTAATAGTCGGTCCCATCATCAGAGTTACATACAGGGGAAAAACCAATATATACACACAAAAAGATTACAATAACCAAGAACAGGCCCCAATAAGATGGCCGAGAGAGCACACACTCACTTGGCACCCTGATAGGAGATCTCCAGGTATCCCTGGAACTTCCTCAGAACTGGGGAGTGACTTCTTTCTGAATTTTTATCTCCTTGTCCTTGGCAAAGGAAGGCAGGCATCTCTGGTTGTAAAGTATAAAAAAAAATGCTTTATTGCTGGCTATAGAGAACAAAGAGCTTCTTCCTAGCTGTATTTAAATAGATCAGGGAAAACAAGCTTGGGGAATGTCTAGGGGCTTTACCTTACTGGGAGATATACTTTAAGTTAGAATCTCCCAGTAGGATATTTTTTCTACAACACACAAAACTTTACACAGAAAATTATTTCAATTATTTATAATAAATATATAATATTTGGTTTGAACCAAATGTTAAATCCATATAAAATACATGGTAGTATTCCAAAAAACTTGTAATATTTACTTTAAACAATTTATACATTTACACCCCACAGCACTTCTTCATAACTGTACTACCCTTGCTGAGATCCTTCTTCTTCCCAAATGGTCCCTCTCTTATTTTTATAATGGTTCTCCTTTTCTTTGTGTGTATATATGGAAACATCTCATGAAGGTGGTTGTATTGTACTCGTTGATATTTTTTTGTGATCACAAGGTCTAAAGGACCACAATCTGGTCTTCAACTACACATATAAGAGCATCTGACCCTGAATTGCTCTTTTTCCTGAATCGACTTCTCCAGTCAAGGGATCACAAACACCACTTTTGAAGTACTCTATTGAAATGGGAAAAAATTGAAAATATTGTACTGTATCTTCATCTGTTTCTACCTGAGGTGATATATTCTCATCTTTGTCAAATGCTGGGCTCTGTACTATATGGACAACAGAAAATGGAAACATAATATGCTATATTAGTAAAAGAGAATAAAGTTTTAATGATTTGAATTTCTCAGGAAATACTGCCCATGTGAATTTTTTAAACAGCTTTGAGAAATGACGTAATTACATACATGATATTCGGTATAGGTATAGATGAGAAGTAAGTTTTCCAAATTATAGGGCCATTGAATATCTTTACCAATATTATAGAAAAAAAAAACCTCCCTAACTTAAATAAAGATATGCTCATGAATATACAAGAAGCCTACAGAACGCCAAATTATTTGAACCAGAAAAAAAAATCTTGCCATCATATAATAGTCAAAACACCAAATGCACAAAACAAAGAAAGAATATTAAAAGCAGTAAGGGAAAATGGTCAAGTAATATATAAAGCAAGATCTATCAGGATTACACATAACTTTTCCCTTAGACTAAGAAAGCCAGAAAATCTAGGGCAGATGTCATACAGAATGTAAGAGAGCAGAAATGCCAGCCAAGACTACAATATGAAGCAAAACTCTTTTAACATAGCTTGAGACAACAAGGTATTCTGTGACAAAACCATATTTACAAAATATCTTCCAATGCATCCAGCACTTCAAACGATAATAAAGAGACAATTCCAATATAACGAGGGAAATTACACTCAAGAAAAAGCAAGAAATTAAACTTGAAGGAAACCTAAAAGAAGATAGCTACATGAACAAAATTCCAACTCTAATAACAAAAATAACAGGAAGCAACAAGAATTTTTCCTTAGTATCTCTTAATATCAGTGGACTCAGTTCACCAGTAAAAAGGCATAGAATAACAAAATGGATGTGTAAGCAATATTCAGCACACCAGAAACAAACACCAAGGACAAAGTCAGACATTACCTCAGACTAAAAGGCTGGAAAAGAACTTTCCAAGCAAATGATCCGAAGAAATAAGGTGGAGCAGCCATTCTAATATCAAATAAAATTGACTTTCAACCCAAAGTTATAAAAAAAAGTCAAGGAAGGAAACTTCATATTCATTAAAGTTAATATTTACCAAAATGGACTCCCAAATCTAAACATTTATACTCCAAATGCAATGACATCCACATTGATAAAAGAAACTTTAGTAAACTCAAAACACACATTGTACCACACACAATAATATTGGAAGACTTCAACACCCCTCCTTCATTAATGGACAGATCCTGGAAACTAAAACTAAAAAGATACATGGTGAAACGCACAGGATTTATGAAACAAATACATTTAGTTCATATCTATAGAACATTTTATCCTAAAACAAACAAATGTCCCTTCTTCTCATCACCTCACAATGCCTTCTCCAAAATTGACCATACACTCAGTCACAAAACATGCCTCAACAGATATAAAATTATTGAAATAATGTCATGCTTCCTAACAGATCACCACAGACTAAGGCTGATCTTCAACAATAATATGAATCATTGAAAACCCACATACACGTGGAATGTGTATAAAAATCTAGTCAGTGACAAAACAGTCAAGGAAGTAATCTAGAACTAAATTAAAGACTTTTTAGAGTTTAATGAAAATGTAGCTACAACATACTGCAAGTTATGGGACACAATGAAAATAGCCCTAAGATGGACTCTCATAGCTCTCTCTGAATGCCTCTAAAAAAGAAACTGGAGAGAGGATATAGGAGTAGGTTGATATCACACTTTAACACTATAAAACAAAAGGAAGCAAATTCACCCAAAAGGAGTTGAAATCAGGAAGTAATCAAATTCAGTGCTAAAATCAACCAAGTGGAAACAAAGGAACAATACAAAAATAATCAAACAAACTGGGAGCTTGTTCTTTGAGACAATCAACAAGATAGACAAACCATTAGACAGAATGAATACAGAACACAAGAACAGTATCCAATTTAGTAAAACCAGAAATCAAAAGGGAGAAATAACAACAGAAATTTAGTAAATTTTAAATATCATCAGATCCTACTATTCAAGGCTGTACTCAACAAAACTGAAAATTCTGGATAAAATTGACACTTATCTAGACAGATATCAGGTACCAAATTCAAATCAGGATCAGATAAACCCTGTAATTACTTCTACCACTGTGAAAAGCCGCCCTCATGGTCGCCATTACAATATGGTGCTGACAACACCATTGTCACCATTGCTCATGGTGAGTGCGCGCAGGTGTCAGAATATCTTTCCATTACCTGAGCCCTGCCTCTCCCATGGCGTCATCAGGCTGATAGTGGGCAGCCAATCCCATGGTGCACGTCCCCAACCTTACTTCTAACCATACTTCGCAGCCAATATAAGGGAGGTGTTTTCTGCTTTCTAAGTCTCCTGTCCTGAAGCTGTTCATCTATATCTCGAGATGTATTACAGCTTTACTACAGAAAGATCCGAGTGTCCTAGATGCGTTCTTGCTGGCAAGATGGTAGCGTGGGTCATCTGGTGCCAGAAACCCAGGATCAACATTGCTGGCATTGAGGGGAACCCCTGAAGAAGGGATGGATTCAGAACTGCATGGAAAAGGTAAGTTCGGAGAAGTATGTCTGATCATGAACCTCTTATCCCTTTTGATTTCGGTCTTAATCTCGATGCAACTTAGGAAGGGGCAGTAGAAGCTCTTGTTTTGGTTGCCCTGGCCCTCATTCTGTTTCTTATTCTGTCCATCGAGGCTGGTGCTGAAATTTGAGGTAAATCGCGGCTGGTGCTGAAAAATGAGGTGTTGTCAGTCCAATGTAGATAAGTGGCAGCACTGAGGTATCTTCTAAGCTTTCCATAGATAAGGGAGCAAAGTGCTGTGTTTACTTTCACTTTGCAAAAGGAATACTATAAGTCGGGTGTAGATCAGCCTCAGGCACTCACTCTATCATGGGCTCCTCACAGTCAGTGATCACCACATTACAGTCAGTGCTAAAGCAACGTGACCTGCAGGTTGCCTCCCGTATGCTGCAGAACTTTGTTAAGGAGGTGGATCACATTTCTCCCTGGTATGCCTATTCGGGGTCTCTAACTGTAGCCTTATAGAATAAGCTAGGAAGGGACCTTGACCATAAGCATGAAGAGGAAGACTTATGCCTGGGCACCAAGGCAATTTGGAAGCTGATAAAAAACTGTCTACAGGATGAAACCTGCCGACCAGCCAATGTGGAGGGACAGGGAATACTAGAAGAGGTTCAGGACAGTATGTCAGAAACCTAACAGAATGAGAGAAAGGGAGCTCGAAAAAAGAAAGACACGTCACGAAAAAGGGCCCTCCCCAGGATTCAGAAAGAAGGGATGGAGAAAAGAGGACAGTAAAACTGATCCCTCTACTAAGAAAAAGCCTCACATGTAATTCAACATTACCTTGAAGCTTGGAGTGCTTGGGGACAACCCAAATTTCTTAGAACAGATAATGGACTGGCCTACACCTCTCAAAAATTTCAACAGTTCTGTCTCCAGATGAATGTATCTTATTTAACTGGTTTGCCTTACAGGGACAAGGCATTGTGGAACATGCCCACCACACTCTTATAACCTACCTTATCAAACTAAAAGGGTGAGTCGATGAGGGCCTGCCCTTAACACTGAGAGTGGCCATCTCCATGATACTCTTTACTCTTAATTTTTTGAATATTGATGAACAAGGCCACACTGCGGCTGATCATCACTGTTCAGAACCAAACAGATCTAGAGAAATGATCAAATGGAAAGATATCTTAACCGGAAAATGGAGAGGCCCGCATCCTATTTTAATAAGATCCAGGGTAGTTATTTCTGTCTTTCCACAGGAAGAAGACAATCCTCTTTGCGTTCCGGGATGCCTCATCTAAAGGATCTCCCCTTCAGAAGATGTGGACAAAAGAGGGAACACTTAAACAAAGAAGGCTACTGACCCTTCTACTGGAGATCCTGGTTCCTAGTATATAGGGGAAATTGTGTTGGGGTATTATGTCCACCTTTCCTCTGCCCATGCCTGTCATGCACAGTGCACAAGTGTTTCCACATTTCTTTACTACTGATAGGGAGCTTCAACTTGCCTTTTTACCATTAGATGGGCAAATTCAGGCTCTGATGGAAAACAGAACTTTTCCCTCAAAAGTTGCATATGTAGCAGAGGATGGACTAGTAAGTCATCAATAGCAGGAGAGACACTTGTTCTTGTAAAGTTCCTATGACCAAGTTTTGGGAATGCCTGGGCCAGGAATTGGGAGTGGGTGTGTAGGAGAGCAGGGCGAGAGGGGAGAGGACTGGGATTTTTGGAGGGGAAAATAGTAAAGGGAATAACATTTGAAATGTAAAAAAAAAAAGAAAAAAGAAAATAAATAATAAAAAAAAGAATGAAATAAATTATTCATAGTATTCTTGAAATAAATTCAAGTTTTACAAACATATCATTGGAACAATGTTCAGGTATTTTCCGTTGGCAAAATAATAACAAGTTATTTTTTATCAACATATTGTGACTACAGTGCCAAGAATAGTTATATATTAGTTGCTAAAACTCTGGTATAGGAATATATAGATATAGGTAAAATTTCAAATGAATTATACAAAATCTCTTAGAAAAGACTTCTTCCAATTCAGCTGACTAGGTAAAAGTCTAGTGAACTGCAGGACACGCAATTAATACCCAACCCTGAATATGCAATAACCTTCAAAAAGAGACACCTCCGAAATATTTATGTCATCTTCTTCATCATCAAAGTCCAAAAGTAATAAGTAATCTCCTTTGGAATCACCATCATTTTCTTAACAGCCATTCTTCTCTTAAAAACTGTAATGTCTTCTTAGTTAAAAAAAATGGAAAACAAGGGAAAAAATCTTAGTAATCTGAATCCAAAGGTATCATTTAAGTAGTTAAAAATATCAAAAATGAAATAATTATATGCACTTCCTCTTTCCAGTTCCTCCATGTGTCCCATTTATTATGTCCCTCTCCCTCACAACATTGTTTTAAAATCTTCTTTAACTTACTTCTATAAAAAACTCCTTTAGAACCAGAGTTAACAATATGTCAGATCCCAGTTTAAATAAGGGGAAAAAGGCCAGCCTTGAATATGTGAGACTTCTTAACTACCCAAAGACGATGAGGAAAATGTATTTGCATTTAATTTCTGAGTCATCTGATTCTTGTTCCTATTTCCCACAGATTCTTTTTAAACAAAACATTAGCAATTTTGTTTATCAGTGTGTCTCTGTCTTTAAATAAACTCACACTGCTATCAAGATAGATAATGAATATGGTAACTGTATATTCATTTGAGAAGACCCAAAGCTCCCTCTACAATAAACACCCAACAGCACCAGCACCCACACAGAAAGACCTTCTATTGGAGAAAGCAGGGATTTGGGGAAGACTTGGTTTTCAAATATCTGGATATTGTAAGTCCAAGGCCAGCCCAAACCAAGACAGCCTGAGCTACAAACGAAGAACCCATCCTACAGAAGGAAAACGGAGAGAAAAGGCTGATCTCCGTGGTGCAAGTCTTTAATAGAAATACTTGGGGAATGAGAGGGGAGGATCTGTGGTCAGAATCCATCTTAGAAGACTTATGAATCTTCTGCATTGTCTGCTCTTATTCTTTTCATTTATTCTTCCTATGCCACTCCCCTTTCTGTAGTATCCATACAGTCTCTACCAAAGAAATACACACTAGAGAAGACAGTGAGGGTAGAGGAATCCTCAGTGTGTCTCTAATAGATTTTGGACTACACACAGGACAAGTGCCAATTTCAACCCTAAGGTCTCTTTCAGCACATAGGACAATCGCCAAGACTCCTCACCAATGGCACCCTGATCCCCTGACCCCCAGTCCTGCAGCCGGCTCTCTGATCCTCTCCCTAGGCCCCAAGCTTGTGTCCTCCAAGGGTTTTCAATCCTCTAAGCCCCTGTCCTGTTCAATCCTGTGCAATGAATATGATCCTCCTCCTTCATTTTACCCTCAGAAGCCATAGGAAATGCCGATCGGGAGGCTTTTCCTCACAGAGTGGCCTCCTGAGACTGAGATTTCCCACCAGTCACACATCTGTTAATAGTCCAATTACCCTGATCAGAGCTGGTTATCAGTAGCAGGTCATTCAAAAGTGAACACCTTCACAACTGAACCCTTCCTTGCTTGGCTGCTCAATGAAAAAAAAACAAAAACAAAAACAAAAAACAAAAACAACAACAACAACAAAAAAACAAAGCAAAACAAAACAAACAAACAAACAAAAAAACTAAGCAAAAAACAAAACAAAAACGAAAACAAAAAACAAAACAAAACAAAAAAAATCAAAATCAAAACAGATAAAAACAAAACAAAAACAAAAAGAAAAACAAAAACAAAACAAAAAGAAAAAGAAAAACAAAACAAAACAAAAAGAAACAAACAATCAAACAAACAAACAAACAAAACGTTATCAGGAGAGACCCAGATGGAGTACTCTGAGGAGCCTTTGTGATGCCAGATGGAGAAAACAGGTCTCATCCAGGGATTTCACTGTTTGGCTGAATATACCCTGTGTATGCTGTCATGGAGTACCAGGCACCATTGATTGGAAGGGAGTTCTCAGGAGGTGGAAAAGAGCTACCATCTTTAAGACAAATGATTTCGAATTTCTAGGTTGAAAAGCATTTGCAGACTTGAAAAACATGTACAAATGTGTAACATATGAAAGCACTGGAAATGGCACTACTAATTTCAACTGTAATATTTTTTGTTATTTATTTATGTGCATAAAAATTAAAATGTGTGCACTTTTTCTGTATGTACATTCCCACAACAGAAGAGTCCTTGCTGTCCTAATACATCAGAAGAGAACATCCAGATTCACTACAATCCCTGGTAAACTCCTACCTCCACCTTCCTAGTACTGAGCTTGTTTACAATAGTGTGCTAGGATGTGCAGGCCCTCTCTCCCTCAATTATGTGCTAGGCTGCCCAGCCCCTTTTTCTCCCTTATGTGCTAGAGTGCTCATGCCTATTCTCTCACTTATGCCTCTATGGCCTACAGAGGCTGAAAGAGAGCAGTGATTCTCTAAAACTTTGGCTGTGCATAAATTGTAAGCCACTATGTGGGAGCATTGTGCCCGGTCCTCTTCATAGAAAAGGTGCTTTTTGTTTGTTTGTTTGTTTGTTTGTTTGTTTTATTATTTTTTGAGAGAGGGTTACTCTGTGTAGACCTGGCTGTCCTGGAACTCACTCTGTATACCAAGCTGGTCTCGGACTCCCAAATTCTTGGCCTCTGCCACCCAAGTGATGGGATTAAAGGCATAAACCACCACTGCCCAAACAGCAGTTGCTCTTATCAGCTAATTTTTCCATTTTTCAACTAATCTAGTGTGTACTTCATGTATCTTTACTGCATTTCTCCCATTTACTTTCAAGGTGGAGGGTGTTTCCACCGGAAGAGGGATCCAAAGTGGGATCCGTGGCACCATGGCATGGGTGTTCTTTGTTACATCCCAACATTGAGAAATCCAACAAGAATCATTGGAACAGACTTCAAATGAATCACTTGAAAGAATATAAACAAGAAAGGGGGGTAAACACAGACTGGGGGAGATGTATAATTAATCTGGTTTACCAAAGTTTTAGTGAACCCAGTGATCTCTACCCTGATATTAGTATGTCCATAAGAGTCCTGGGAGGCATCATATATTCCCCAATGCTGAGCAAATCTTGAGATGCCAGTAAAAGAAGCCTTTACAACTGTTCCTCCCTGGATAAAATTCAAAGGATTTAGTTCTGTACAACTGCCATTGACTCCACAAAGCAACCACTTGTGAAAGGGATGCATTCTAAAGTCCTGTATGACAAATCTCTTTTTCATAACAAATTCCTTCTCTGGGTCATCTGTCATGTTGGAAGAAAAGGAAAAAGTTTTACTCTGATCTGCCCAACAAATGATGGAGGATCGACAATCAGATCAAGGCAGGATCAGCCTTTCATCTTCCAAGATACAATGAGGGGCTATTTTTGTTTGGTGGGGATGTTCTTTTTCTGAAAAGTTAGGTTGTAGAATTGTACCATTAACCCAAATTGCCTCTTGCCAAAAGGTCCGATTTATAAAGGTTATATCTACATTGGAAGTATCTTGGGTTGTGCTCACCCAACCTCCTCGGTGCTCATTAAACTTCCCTAAAGCTCGGGCTGGGAGGTTGATACAATTTCTGGTCCATTAATTTGAAAACATAAAGACCCCTGTTCTAGTAAGGAGTGATTTTCTCCTAATGGTGCTCGAGTGGGATCATAGGTTAAATATGGCAAATCCACTGTTTTATTAGTAGTAAAGAATCTTGGAAAAACTATAGCATCATGACGAACTGACATTGGTTTAGGGAAAGTCAAGAGAATAGCCCATCTCTGTTATACTAGAAAACTGATACAAGTTCAGCATTGTCAGGATCAGGAACAGTCCTGGGGAGGTCAGCATCTTCTGCACCATCCTTGATGAATATCCTGCGGGTGAGTCGTTCCAGCAGCCAAAATGGGTTGTCTTCACTCTGTGGAAAAACACAAACAGCTCCCCAGGATCTGATTAAGATAGGATCTGGGCCTTTCCACAGACCAGTTAAAACATCCTTCTGTTTGACCATTTCTTTTGGTCTATCAGGGTCTGAGTTATGTCGCTCAGCTGCAGAACATCCCTGCTCGTCGTGATTCAAAAAATTAAGTGTAAAGAGTGACATAGATACCAATACTCTTGTCACTGAGGGCAGAGTCTCATCAACTCTCCCCTTTTGTTTTATAAGACTTGAGTGTGTGGTGGTCACATTCCACAATGCCTTGTCCTTGAGGTTTATAAGGAAGGCCAGTCAAGTGACTGACATCCATTTGATGACAAAATTGTTGAAATTTAGTAGAAGTATATGCTGCCCCGTTATCCGTTTTAAGAATTGTGGGCTTGTCCAAAGCACTCCACTCTTCTAGGCAGTGCTGTATAACATGAGAGGCTTTTTCCCCTGTTAAAGGTATGGCAAACATTACACCATTGCAGGTGTCAATGGAAATATGTAAATACTGATTTATAATGGCGATTGCACGTGGCACGCAAGCTCTTCTCAGCAATTGCTTGTGGCACGCACGCGATTGCTTGGGACATGGCACTACACAGCTGTCTATATAAAAATGAAAATGTAATTAAGGATAAAAGTGATACAGGAGAAATGGGGAACAATTCAAGGAGGAGAAGATAGGGATGAATTTGCTAAAACTCATTTATATGTATGCAGAATGTTCTTACCCAACAAATTTAAAACAAAGTAAGTAAGTAAGTATGTAAGCAAATAAATAAAAAAATATATATTTGTATGCACATGCATATCCGATAGGCGTGTGTGTGTGTGTGTGTGTGTGTGTGTGTGTGTGCATATAAGGGTGTAGGTATGTAGCACCTGTGACTAGAGGAATGCAATCATGCATTATCTTTCTTTATGTTCTATGATGCAGTGTGTTGATTAGAATATCTTTTGACCATGGGATGTGGCACTATTATGATCTTTAAGTGGCACTATTATTATCTTTAAGTGCTCCTTAGCCATTTTAGACTCTTCTGACTTGACATCTCTATTTAGATATATACCCCATATTTGATTGGTTTATTTTGTTTCTTGAGTTCTTTATATATTTTGGATATTAGCCGTTTATTGGATGTGAGGTTAGTTAAGATTTTTTTCTCCAGTCTGTAGGTTGATGATTAGTCTCATTGCCTATATGCTTTGCTTACAGAAGCTTTCCAGTTTCATGAGGTCACATTTATGAATTGTTGATCTTAGAGCATGAATCACGGGAGAGGTTTTTAGGACATTTCCCTCTCTGTGTCAATGAGTTCATCTTCTATTAGATTCAGTGTATCTTATTTTATGTTGATAATCGTGTTCAACTTGAAACTGAGCTTTGTGCAAGGTGATCAATATGGATTTTTTTTTCAATATACAGACTGCAAATTAGAACCGCACAATTTATTGAAAATCCTTTCTTTATTCCATCGTATATATATACATATATATTTTGCTTCTTTGTCAAATATCAAGTATCCATAAATGTGTGGTTTTCTTTCTGGTTCTTCTGTTCTAGTCCACTGATCCATCTGTCAGTCTCTGTATCAATACCATGTAGTTTTTTTTGTTTGTTTGTTTTGTTTTGTTTTGTTTTGTTTTGTTTTAATCACTTTTGCTCTATAGTAGAGTTTGAGGGCCAGGATTGCTCTGAGGCAGGATAACAGTGGAGTCACAGAGTAAAACCCTGGCAATGGCTTTAAAATCTAAGTGTCCCAGGGCTTTCTAGCTCTCTCATTGTACTGAAATGCTGATGATAACTTCTAAAAAGTACTTTGTCTTTCTGAGGGTAGGCTGGCTTAGGTGATTAACACCTGTAGCCTAACAGAGGAGGATTAAGGAAAGCAGACTTTTTTCTAGCTCAGCAGGAATTACTGGGCTTTAATTTTGAGCTTACTAGCCAGATGTCACTGGAAGAGAAGGAATTTAGATAAGTCATTATAGAAGTTATTACTAAGTTATAAAAAATTTCCTATGAAAGTTATATAAGGGCAAAAGCAGAAAGATCCTAAGTGCGGAAAGGGAAAAATTCTTCTAAGTGGGGAAAAGGAAAAAAAAAAAAGTCTAAGTGGAGAAAAGAAAAAAAAAACTTCTCTCTTGATTTTCCTCGTCTCTTTGTCCTCAGCACTTATACATATTTCAGAATACATGACCGCATGCTACAAAGTTCATCAACTGTCTCAGATCAACAAGTTCACTGAAGGTATCAAACCATAACTAAGATATTAGTGAAGTTTTGTATAGGTAAACCCAATCAATATTTTATCTTTTACCCTAGAACCTATAAATCTTTAGTTCCCTTCTGATGACCTTTGGTTAATTGTTATACAACCTCTTGGAATGTGCTCTGAGTAGGAGAAAGTCTGGTTACTATCTAAGAGCAATTATCCAGTGACACTTGGAAAACTGGCAGTTCTCATTGTAGTTTTGACTATCAGAAAATGACCTAATAGCCCTTTTAGTTTGGGGAGAATTTTATTGAGTATTTTTGCATTGATATACATAAGAGAAGTTGGTCTGAAGTTGCCTTAATCTGGAATCAATTCACCATTAAAAACAAATAGACTAACAGACTGACTATATAAACACTACACAATATTTTGCTGCATAAAAGAAACCCACCTCAGGGACAAAACCAGATACTACCTCATAGTAAAAGGCTGGAAAAAAAATTTCCAAGCAAATGGTCTGAAGAAATAAGCTGGAGTAGCCATTCTAATATAGAATAAAATCAATTTCCAACCCAAAGTTATCAAAAAAGACAAGAAGGGACAGTTAAGGCTCATGAAAGGTAAACTCTTCCAAGATGAACCCTCAATTCTGAATATCTATGCTCCAAATGCACAGGCATCCACATTCATTAAAGAAACTTTAGTAAAATTCAAATCACTCATTGCACTGCACACCATAATAGTTGGAGACTTCAACAACCCGCTCTTATCAATAGAAAGATCCTGGAAATAGAAACTAAACAGAGACACATTGAAGATAACAGAATTTATGAAACAAATGGATTTGATAGATATCTACAGAACATTTTACCCTAAAACAAAAGGTTATAACTTCCTCTTAGCACCTCATGGTCCCTTCTCCACAATAGACCACAATCAGTCATAAAACAGGACTCAACAAAAATATTGAAAGTATCCCATACACCCTATCACATCACCATGGACGAAGGCTGATCTTCAATAACAACATAAATAAGAGAAAGCCAACATTCACGTGAAAGCTGAACAACCCTCTACTCAATGATAACTTGGTCAAGGAAGAAATAAAGAAGAAATTAAACACTTTTTAGAGTTTAATGAAAATGAAGGGACAATATACCCAAATTTATGGGACACAATGAATGTAGTCCCACAAAGAAAACCAAAAGCTCTGAGTGCGACCAAAAAGAAACCAGAGAGAGCACACACTAAGAGCTTGACAGCACACCTAAAGCTCTAGAGCAAAAGGAGGCAAATTTACAAGGGTGAGTAGATAGCAGAAAATCATCAAACTCAGGGCTTGAATCAAACAAGTGGGCACAAAAAGAACTATTCAAAGTATCAAACAATCCAGGAGCCTGTTCTTTGAAAATAGTATCAAGATAGATAAACCCTTAGAATGATGAACTGGAGTGCACAGGGATAGTATGCTAATTAACAAAATCATAAATGAAAAGGGAGACATAAGACCAGAACCTGAGGAAATCCTAGGCATCATCACATCCTACTACAAAAGGCTATACTAAACAAAACTGGAAAACTTGGACAAAATGGACAATTTTCTAGACAGAAATCAAGTACCAAAGTTAAATACAGATCAGAATAAAGATCTAAACAGCCCCATATCCCCTAAAGAATTAGAAGCAGTCACTAATACTCTCCCAACCAAATAATGCCCAGGAACACCCACATGGGTTTAGTGTAGAGTTCTATCAGACCTTCAAAAAAGAACTAATTCCAACTGTTCTCAGACTATTTCACAAAATAGAAACAGAACGTACTCTATTCAATTCATTCTATAGAAGCCACAATTACTCTGATAACTAAACCATATAAAGTCCCAACAAAATAGAGGACTTCAGACCAATTTCCCTTCTGAATACCGATGCAAAAAATATTCAATAAAGTCCATGGAAACTGAATCCAAGAACATGTCACAAAGATCATCAATAATGATCAAGTAGGCTTCATCCCAGGGATGCAGGGATGCTTTAATATAAGGAAACACATCAACATAATCCACTATATATAAGCAAACTCAAAAACAAAAACCACATGATCATCTCCTTAGATGCTGAGAAATCATTTAAGGAAATCCAACACCCATTCATGATAAAAGTCATGGAAAGACCAGGAATTCAAGGCCCATACTTAAACATAATAAAAGCAGTATATAGCAAAACAGTAGTCAACATCAAACTAAATGGAGAGAAACTAAAACCAATCCTACTAAAATCAGGGACTAGACAAGGCTGCCCACTTTCTTCCTATCTATTCAATATAGCACTTGAAATCCTAGCCAGAGCAATTGGACAACAGAAGTAGATCAAGGGACACCAAGGTGCCTGGCCCGGGGGATTCTTCGGACACCCGCAAGGACCCATACAGGATACTCCATGGGATCCTAAGCCCTCTGGTGAGTGGAACACAGCGCCTGGTCCAATCCAATCGCGCAGGACCCTAGACTGCACATTATTATTATGCATATCAGATAGGCATGTGTGTGTGTGTTTGTGTGTGTATGTGTGTGTTTGTGTGTGCATATAAGCATGTAGGTATGTAGCACTTGTGACCAGAGGAATGCAATCATGCAGTATCTTTCTTTATGTCTCTCTGCCATTTTCCTATGATGCAGTGTGTTTATTAGAATATCTTTTGCCCATGGGATGTGGCACTATTGCAAGGTGATGGCTTGTTTGAGGAAGTGTATCATTGTTTAGGCTTGCTTTTATGTAGTGCACAATGTCTGCCCAGTGACGAAAATCGATCCTCTTCCTTGCTACCTGTGGCCACAAGCTTCCTCCTGGTTGCCTTCAGTCTAAGATATAGACCAATTAGTTCCTTCCTCAGTACCTCCTCTACCTGGATGCTGCCATGCTTCCTACCAATATAATAATGTACTGACTCTATAAGAGTTTCCTGAGTCATGATATCTCTTCACATCAATGAAACCCTATTGAACATGGGCAGTATGTTAGCCTGAATTTTAATGCTTACAAGATAATTGCAACCAGCATGGAAGCACAAAGTAAAGATGATGAATGAGTCTCTGTATTTTTTGAACTTCTGAATTTTTGAATGAATGTGGGGATTGGGAAAATGAGAAAGTTATGGGAAGGAGAAAGAGAGGATGCAAAGACCTTTTGGGCTCCTGCCACTTGCTTTTGCATTCAATATTTCTATTTTAAAACAACACCAACAACTAAAACAAATAATGACAAGGCATCCATACAACAGATTCACAGAGAAGACACCAAAGGGCATTACATTCTTGTAAATCATTTTCCAGCTAATGTCTGGTGTATTGAGCCTAAAGATTTTACTGTCAAACCCTGATGATTAATCACTAGATTGGATCCCCTAACACAATGATGAATGACACTGTGGTCAAAAAGACAGTTAACATGTATAAATACATCGTTTTTCACACTGTCAGTTTGAATTGTTACTATATATCCCAGTTTTTTTTTTTTTTTTTTTGCATTTTATCTCCATTACTGTGTTGTTTTCAGCCCTCACTTGCTACATAGAAAATGGATTCTTTTACACTATATTTTATTTAGGGTGCACAATGGAACCTAAAGACTAATTCAGTCCATTTCAAGTAGAGCTCTCTGTTCTCTTTACAAAATTGCAATTAAATAGTTTTCAAAAATATTTTGCACTTGTGTGGCTTAGTTTAATTAAGATTGGGGGGGGTTATATCTCCCACATTCTCAGTTGTCTCAAACTGGGAAAACTGTCTAGAAATGTTGTGGAATCTTTGTGACTGTGCCTAGCAGAAGTAGATCATTGGGACAAGATGGAGGGAGCTGGGTGGTTCTGAACTAAATCTTGGCTTCTAAATCCAACCAAATGTGAGAAGGGCCCATTCAGGCTCTCAATGCCACAGATCAACTTGTTGTTTCCTCCAATGCTGTCCTTATCATGACAGTCTGTCCCCGGTAACTGTTTGCCATATACATCTCTTCTTTTTTTTATTTTTTCTTTTTCATTTTTATTATGTATTTAGCTCATTTACATTTCCAATGCTATACCAAAAGTCACCCATAGCCACCCACCCCCAATGCCTTATACACCCACTCCCCCTTTTTGGCCCTGGCGTTTCCCTGTACTGGGGCATATAAAGTTTGCATGTCCAATGAGCCTCTCTTTCCAGTGATGGCCGACTAGGCCATCTTTTGATACATATGCAGATAGAGTCAAGAGCTCCGGGGAACTGTTGAGTTCATAATGTTGTTCCACCTATAGGGTTGCAGATCCCTTTAGCTCCTTGGGTACCTTCTCTAGCTCCTACATTGGGAGCCCTGTGATCCATCCATTAGCTGACTGTGGGCATCCTCTTCAGTGTTTGCTAGGCCCCGGCATAGTCTCACAAGTCACAGGTACATCTGGGTCCTTTCGATAAAATCTTGCTAGTGTACGCAATGGTGTCAAAGTTTGGATGCTGATTATGGGGTGGATCCCTGGATATGGCAGTCTCTACATGGTCCATCCTTTTATCTCAGCTCTAAAGTTTGTTTCTGTAACTCCTTCCAAGGGATTTTTGTTCCCACTTTTAAGGAGGGGCATTGTGTCCACACTTCAGTCCTCATTTTTCTTGAGCTTCATGTGTTTAGAAAATTGTATCTTATATCTTAGGTATCCTAGGTTTTGGGTTAATATCCACTTATCAGTGAGTACATATTGTGTGAGTTACTTTGTGAATGTGTTACCTCACTCAGGATGATGCATTCCAGGTCCATCCATTTGGCTAGGAATTTCATAAATTCATTCTTTTTAATAGCTGAGTAGTACTCCATTGTGTAGATGTACCATATTTTCTGTATCCATTTCTCTGTTGAGGGGCTTCTGGGTTCTTTCCAGCCCTGGCTATTATAAATAAGGATGCTATGAACATAGTGGAGCATGTGTCCTTCTTACCAGTTGGGGTATCTTCTGGATATATGCCCAAAAGGTGTATTGCTGGATCCTCCGGTATTACTATGTACAATTTTCTGATGAACTGCCAGACTGATTTCCAGAGTGGTTGTATAAGCCTGCAATCCCACCAACAATGGAGGAGTGTTCCTCTTTCTCCACATCCACGCCAGCATCTGCTGTCACCTAAATTTTTGATCTTAGCCATTCTGACTGGTGTGAGGTGGAATCTCAGGGTTGTTTTGATTTGCAATTCCCTGATGATTAAGGATGTTGGACATTTTTTTTTCAGGTGCTTCTCTGTCATTCGGTATTCCTCAGGTGAGAATTCTTTGTTCAGTTCTGAGCCACATTTTTGTATGGGGGTTATTTGATTTTCTGAAGTTCACCTTGAGTTCTTTATATATGTTGCATATTAGTACCCTATCTGATTTAGGATAGGTAAAGATCCTTTCCCGATCTGTTGGTGGTCTTTTTGTCTTATTGATGGTGTCTTTTGCCTTGCAGAAACTTTGGAGTTTCATTAGGTCCCATTTGTCAATTCTCGATCTTACAGCACAAGCCATTTCATGTTCAGGAATTTTTCCCCTGTGCCCATATCTTCAAGGCTTTTCCCCCCTTTCTCCTCTATAAATTTCAGTGTCTCTGGTTTTATGTGAAGTTCCTTGATCCACTTAGATTTGACCATATTACAAGGAGATAAGCATGGATCGATTCGCATTCTTCTACATGATTACAACTAGTTGTGCCAGCACCAATTGTTGAAAATGCTGTCTTTCTTCCACTGCAAGGTTTTAGCTCCCTTGTTGAAGATCAAGTGACCATAGGTGTCTGGGTTCATTTCTGGGTCTTCAATTCTCTTCCATTGGTCTACTTGTCTGTCTCTATACCAGTACCATGCAGTTTTTATCACAATTGCTCTGTAGTAAAGCTTAGGTTAGGCATGGTGATTCCACCAGATGTTCTGTTATCCTTGAGAAGAGTTTTTACAATCCTAGGATTTTTTGTTATTCCAGATGAATTTGCAAATTTCTCCTTCTAATCCGTTGAAGAATCGAGTTGGAATTTTGATGGGGATTGCATTGAATCTGTAGATTGCTTTTGGCAAGATAGCCATTTTTACAATGTTGATCCTGCCAATCCATGAGCATGGGAGATCTTTCCATCTTCTAAGATCTTCTTTTATTTCTTTCTTCAGAGACTTGAAGTTTTTATCATACAGATCATTCACTTTCTTAGTTAGAGTCACGCCGAGATATTTTATATTATTTGTGACTATAGAGAAGGGTGTTGTTTCCCTAACTTCTTTCTCAGCCTATTTATTATTTGTGTAGAGAAAGGCCATTGACTGGATTGAGTTAATTTTATATCCAGCTACTTCACCGAAGCTGTTTATCAGGTTTAGGTGTTCTCTGGTGGAATTTTTAGTGTCACTTATATATACTATAATATCATCTGGAAAAAGTGATATTTTGACTTCCTCTTTTCCAATTTGTATCCCCTTGATCTCCTTTTGTTGTCGAATTGTTCTGCCTAATACTTCAAGTACTATGTTGAAAAGGTAGGGAGAAAGTGGGCAGCCTTGTCTAGTCCCTGATTTTAGTGGGATTGCTTCCAGCTTCTCTCCATTTACTTTGATGTTGGCTACTGGTTTGCTGTAGATTGCTTTTATCATGTTTAGGTATGGGCCTTGAATTCCTGATCTTTCCAAGACTTTTATCATGAATGGGTGTTGGATATTGCCAAATGCTTTTTCTGCATCTAATGAGATGATCATGTGGTTTTTGTCTTTGAGTTTGTTTATATAATGAATTACATTGATGGATTTTCGTATATTAAACCATCCGTGCATCCCTGGAATAAAACCTACTTGGTCAGGATGGATGAGTGCTTTAATGTGTTCTTGGATTCGGTTAGCGAGAATTTTATTGAGGATTTTTGCATCGATATTCATAAGAGAAATTGGTCTGAAGTTCTCTATCTTTGTTGGATCTTTCTGTGGTTTAGGTATCAGAGTAATAGTGGCTTCATAAAATGAGTTGGGTAGAGTAACTTCTACTTCTATTTTGTGAAATAGTTTGTGCAGAACTGGAATTAGATCTTCTTTGAAGGTCTGATAGAACTCTGCACTAAACCCATCTGGTCCTGGGCTTTTTTTGGCTGGGAGACTATTAATAACTGCTTCTATTTCTTTAGGGGATATGGGACTGTTTAGATGGTCAACATGATCCTGATTCAACTTTGGTACCTGGTATCTGTCCAGAAATTTGTCCATTTCGTCCAGGTTTTCCAGTTTTTTTGAGTATAGCCTTTTGTAGAAGGATCTGATTGTTTTTTGGATTTCTTCAGGATCTGTTGTTATGTCTCCCTTTTCATTTCTGATTTTGTTAATTAGGATTTTGTTCCTGTGCCCTCTAGTGAGTCTAGAAAAGGTTTATCTATCTTGTTGATTTTCTCAAAGAACCAACTCCTCGTTTGGTTAATTCTTTGAATAGTTCTTCTTGATTCCACTTGGTTGATTTCACCCCTGAGTTTGATTATTTCCTGCCATCTACTCCTCTTGGGTGAATTTGCTTCCTTTTTTTCTAGAGCTTTTAGATGTGTTGTCAAGCTGCTCGTATGTGCTCTCTCCCGTTTCTTCTTGGAGGCACTCAGAGCTATGTGTTTCCCTCTTAGAAATGCTTTCATTTTGTCCCATAGGTTTGGGTACGTTGTGGCTTCATTTTCATTAAATTCTAAAAAGTCTTTAATTTCTTTCTTTATTCCTTCCTTGACCAAGATATCATTGAGAAGAGTGTTGTTCAGTTTCCACGTGAATGTTGGCTTTTTATAATTTATTTTGTTATTGAAGATCAGCCTTAGTCCTTGGTAGTCTGATAGGATGCATGGGACAATTTCAATATTTTTGTATGTGTTGAGGCTTGTTTTGTGACTAATTATGTGGTCAAATTTGGAGAAGATACCATGAGGTGCTGAGAAGAAGGTATATCCTTTTGTTTTAGGATAAAATGTTCTGTAGATATCTGTCAGGTCTACTTGTTCCATAACTTCTGTTAGTTTCACTGTGTCCCTGTTTAGTTTCTGTTTCCACGATCTGTCCATTGATGAAAGTGGTGTGTTGAAGTCTCCCACTACTATTGTGTGAGGTGCAATGTGTGCTTTGAGCTTTACTAAAGTGTCTTTAATGAATGTGGCTGCCCTTGAATTTGGAGCGTAGATATTCAGAATTGAGAGTTCCTCTTGGAGGATTTTTACCTTTGATGAGTATGAAGTCTCCCTCCTTGTCTTTTTTGATAACTTTGGGTTGGAAGTCGATTTTATCTGATATTAGAATGGCTACTCCAGCTTGTTTCTTCAGAATATTTGCTTGGAAAATTGTTTTCCAAGCAAATTTGATTTTATAGGGTGTAGTTTATTTGACTAGTGGCTCTGAGTCAATAAGACAAAAAGACCACCAACAGATTGGGAAAGGATCTTTACCTATCCCAAATCGGACAGGGGACTAATATCCAATATATATAAAGAACTCAAGAAGGTAGACTCCATAAAATCAAATAACCCCATTAAAATATAGGCCTCAGAACTGAACAAAGATTTCTCCCCCGAGGAATACCGAATGGCAAAGAATCACCTGAAAAAATGTTCAACATCTTTAATCATCAGGGAAATGCAAATCAAAACTCTTATTTTCATATTTTCATTATTTACAGACCATTGTGTGTTATAAATAGAAATCTAGAGGAGGAAAGATGTTTAGAGTCACTGACACACACACTTAACTGAGGTTTCCTTTGCACTGGAAGAAGATATACCCATCCTCTATATCTGGAGAGTTTCTCTAGGACCCTAATGATATAAAAGTCTTCAAGTATCTAGGCTAAAACAACATTGCTTTTGCCTATATTTATGCAAAGTAACCTCTTTTATACAGTAATCATATTGATGTGTGTATGCATACCGAAATATACAGGTAAGTGCAGAGGATTGGGAAGGGTATACTGTTTTCTGTTACTTCAGTCCCTAATTTTCCCCTCGTGATAGGGTTTCTTGCTGAACTAGGAGTGAGGCTGACATTCAGTCATCCTTCTGTCTCTTCTACTCCCATTCCTAAGCACCAGTGTTGCAGGTGAAAGTTTGACCAAACACTTGGCTTTAACCCTGGTCCATCTCCCCAGATTCTTCTTTATTTTAAATAACCTATGGATTACTTTTGCTCTCAATGTAATGAAACTGCTGTATAAGAAGTTGTTATTTAGAAGATGGCAATATAAGTGGTCTGTATGTGTTCAGTACACACATGGTATATTAAGAACTACTTTCCTTAATACCTTGAGAATTGCATACAAACATTTTGATGTAATTTACTTTCCAATCCTTTTAGTAACTCCTCCCAGAACAAAATACGGCCCATTCCCACCTAACTCCTCCTGCCAACTTCATATCTTATCTTCTCTCTTTTGTTACAACCCATTCAAAATCATTTGTGTTTCCCATAAACTCTTGGACATCTGGCTTCCACTAGAGCATGGCCAATCTATCACCTTCAAAGGCAATACCTTTGATGAAAACTGACTGTTCATCCCTCATCAACTGTCTATACCTTATTAGATAGTGATGAGGGATAGTGAGCCCTCCCCATTCAGTGATGGAAGGCAGAATGGCTGATTTTGTGCAGAAAGAAACAGTTTTATAATTTTTTAAGGTCTTTTTAGAGTTCTTGTGTTTTCTTATTTATAGAATTTTATGGTTTTAAAAATATTTATTAAGAATTAAAAAAATAGCTTTTTGGGTCATTTAGTGTTTGTTTAATAATTTTTTGGTTTTTTAGGGTTTTAGGTTTTGCTTTATTGTTTTAGTTTTTTTTTTTTTATTAAGGTAAAGTGATTGTTACTTTCTATTAGTTTTATTCTTAGAGGTGGAAGCATGTGTTTGTGGATTTGTTGTAAGATTACTTTCTTGTTTCTTCTATGGTGTAGTTTCACTCCTTGTGTTGTTGTTTTTCACCTATTATTCTTTGTAGGGGTGGATTTAAGGAAAGATTATGTGTAAAATTGGCTTTGTCGTGGAATATATTGTTTTCAACGTCTATGATGATTGAGAGTTTTGTTAGGTATAGGAGCCTAGGCTAGCATTCATGTTCTCTAGAGGTGGTATAGATGCTGGTATTAATATCTTTTTATGAAAATACATCCATGAGTTGAGAGAGGAGGACTTCCACTGGCCTTTGTACCCTAGTGCCATGTTCTAGGTGCTGCTAGTGAATGGGGAAATAAGTGACACCCCAGTGACAACAGAAAACACCTCTTTCAGAATCATACCTAAGAATGTCAGGCAGAGTTTATTTTGGCTGACTCATGGTAACCAGATCTTATATAGAGAGGGTGGGACTCATGTATCACTTCAGAAAATGCTTTTAAGCTTAGTCTTATATATTTTACAGAGAAGGAAAAGAGAGAAATAACTTCATGAAGGATAACACCCAAGAAAGCAAATGATCAAGGCAGCTTTACAGCAACACACAAATCTGCCCAACACTAGTGTTTACTAGTGGTTTGTTGGTGTTAAATAGCCAAGGAGGCTACTGGACCATAGAGGGGCTGGAGAAAGTCAGATTGCTTTTTGTTATTGTTTTATTTTATTTTAACATTTCCCTTTTGAATTCAGCCAGTCTCATTTTAGATTTTTCCTGCTGCTAAGACCACTAGTGTTCTCTGGTACATTCAACCTTACTGATCTCCAGGCGACTAGACTTGTCAGGGTCAGAGTGGAAACTGGATATTTTACAACCAATTATCTGGGCCACTTGCCTACCGCTGGTCACCTCAGTTTCTCTACCTAAATTCCTTACTGATAATTTCCTCAGCATGCAGCCTGCCATGATTCACAGACAGGTACAACAACTGCTTCTGCCTCAGTATTAAATTCAAGTCCTTTCTCTTCTTCAGGAATGTTAATATTTGACGATATACAAATGCATTTATCTGAGAAAGAATGGGCTATGCTAACCCATCGAAGAAGACACTCTACAGTGTTGTAATGCTGGTCATCTACAAGCTAACCACCTATCTAGGTTAACTGATTAACTATAACTCATTTCCTTTGTGTATACATTGTGTAACCTGGACTGTAATGGTGAAAAATACACCCTGGGAGATATTACCTTTTGGGTTAAAATTGATTTAGATTGAGATTGCTTCTTCACTGTTGAAGCAGGAACTGCTACAGAAAAAAAAAATTCTATGTTATTTTTTTTTGGGTTATTTGTTTTCTTTGTTTTTTAAAGATACAATTTCTCTGCATAACCCTGGCTGTCTTCAAGATCAATCTGTACAGCAGGTTTACCACAAACTCACCTGCCTTTGTCTCCCAAGTTCTGGGTTTAAAACATCACCCACCACCATCATCCAGCTCAGTGTGAAAGTTCTTAATTTTAGTGAGGATCAATTATTTCTCTTAGAATGAATATTTCTTCCATGAAATCTAGAACTCTTAACTCTATTAATCATACATATACTCCAATTTTCCTAAATCTTTTATTTTGTTCTTACATTAAGTCCATGCACTTGTGAATTATTTTACATACAGTATGAAGTTGAGATTGAGTGTGAGGCTTACTCTTTTACCTATTATGTGTCACTGCTCTCGGGTGAAACAAAACATACAGCACAAATTACATATATGCATAATGTTATAAAACTATGGTGTATATATTATATATAATTTATTTTATATGTAATATATTTTATCATTTATAATATTTTGTTATATAATATACTTTAAATGTAGTTTAAATAGACTTTAAAGTGAATTACAGGGTGTGATCCAACAATAGCTGTCTACCAACTGATGTTCTAAGAACATAATAGTTATTCAGTCAATGAGGTGGATTGTCTCAGGTAGTCTCCAGTGTATTATGGAATACTGAAAATGGCCTGTATTGACAGTGAAGGAATGGGCTTCCCAATGAGGGCAAACAGGCAAAGAAAACAAACTTTCTTCTTCCACGTCTTTCATATAGGTTGCAGAACATTTATATAAGTGTGTGCCAGGTTTAAGGTGACTTTTCCCACTTGAAAGATTCAGATTCAAAATGGAGCTTGCCATTTCAAAGTATTAAGAAAAAAAATCCTTTAACGTCTTGCTCAGTCAGTTGGATTTTAATTAATTCTTGATGCAGTAAAGTTCAAAACCAAGAACACTCTTCACATTGTCCAATTGGCTCCCCATAATTTATTGACATTTATAGCCTTCCTTCATTGAATTGCTTGTGTATTTTGTTGAAAGTTACTTCGCAATTTGTATACATATGTCCAGACTGAGCTGTTTGACTTTTTGTTGTTATTATTTAACTCTTAAACAATTATAGATAAGCCCTCATATCTATTACACAATATTTTTTCTACTTTATTCATTCTTGTTATTATTTGCATTGTGAAGAAAGAGATGGCTCAATTCTTGAACAGTACATGTTAAACTTCCCGTTCTGTTTATAGCACCAAATATAGTTTAACAAAAAAACTGTCTAATGCCAGGCAGTGAGGGAACAGGTCTTCAATCTCAGCATTTGGGGGTTGGGGGCATAGGCAGGCGAATTTCTGAGTTTGAGGCCACCATGATCTACAGAGTGAGTTTTGGGAAAGCCAGGGGTAAACAAACAAACTTTGTCTAGAAAACAAAACAAAACAAAACAAAAAAAAAAACAAAAGATCAAAAAAACAAGAATAAAAACTTACTTGTATCTCTAGGTCTTCCGGTCTCTTTAGACCCTGAATACATATCACACACACACACACACACACACACACACACACACACACACACACACACACACATGCACCCTCACACGCAGAAAAACACCGTTCAGATTTTAAAATACATTATCTGACTCACTAAGAAATAAAACTACATCAGTGTTCCTGGTGCCAGAAACCTTTAATCATAATACAAATTTAGTTGAACATCAATGATTTTATACAGGAGAGAATCCTGTTTAACTGTATTGAATGTGGGAGGCCATTCCTTCAGAAATGTCACCTCATTAAGCACCAGCTGACCCACATTGCTGACCATCCCTATACATGTAACCTGTGTGAGAAAATGTTTAACAGACAATCAAGGCTTCTAAGACACCAGAACGTGTCAGAAAACAAGAATAAAAACTTACTTGTATCTCTAGGTCTTCTGGTCTCTTTGGACCCTGAATACATATCACACACACACACACACACACACACACATGCACCCTCACTTAGTCAAAAAACTCAGACAGAATTGCCAAGCTAAGGAAAATTAGCATATTGCAGGGACAGAATGTAAAGAATGTTTAAAATCTAGAAAATTTGGCAGAGTTATGTTTCATATTAAAAAAAAAAGATAAAATAGAATAATGAGTTGCTTCCCACTGTCTTTCATTATCTGTGTTATCCACACATTTTTTTTGTATTAGGAATAAAAGAAATGAGTATTTGTTTGACATTTGTATCCAACCTATGTCTTTGTTTGACATCTGTGTCCATAGCAATGTTTTCTTAGACACTATCCTCTGGTTTCAGGTACCATGGACTATGATTTAATTCTCCACTTTTCTCAGAAGAGATGTAAAATGCTATTAGGGCCCTTGAAGTCAGAAAGAATTAATATTCATGGCATAGATTCAGTGGCTATAATGTTGACTGTCATACAATACCAAAACAAAGATTCAGGTAAATTTATGAACAAGAACACAAGACTGTGTCTTTCTTCAGTGTTACCATGGTAGTTGTCACTTCAGTCTCTCCCTTGACATTGTCTATTTTCATGGAAGCTTGGGGAACACAAGAAGACCTGAAAGCCAACACAAACCTAAGAAACTTGTAAGCATTTGAAGTCCACTTACAGATCTCACTGTCCATACTAGTTATCCATCTCTGTGGAAGTAAAAGAGAGCAGTAAAGTGACTTTGATTATTTTGGCTTTTATTACACACACTGGAATTTTTAAATGATTGCATACCACTCCTGTGCCTAAAGGGATGTACAATTTGTGATTTCTTAATTTTAAATGAGTATAGCAGTTTTCTCTATAGAAAAGTTTGAGCATTAATTTATTGATAAGGTCAGTGCATGGGAGCTTCTGTACCCTCTCCAACATGGTATGCATCTGATACTCGAGGGTCTCATCCACTAGTAGTCTGGCAGAGAAAGACATGTGGCTTATACATTTGGTCCCAATTAGAAGCAGGGTAGATTGAATCCCAGGTTTATGTTGAAACAACAACTGCTTGGTCAGGAGGATACTTCTTAAGATGGCCATGTAGTCAGAGAAGTGAATCCTGGCTTGTGAGTTCATGAAAGACAAATTATATTTTGCTAGCTACTTTAAGCAACATAGTAGGTTCACACACCAAGACACACAGACACAGACACAAACACCAATACGAATTCACTGTAGGATCTCAGATAATAAAATTCTCCTTAATAATAATTGTTGAGATGAGTTTTCTCTAACACCAGAAAATAAACTGTCCTGGAGCTGATTTTTTTAAATTAGTTAATCAATCAACATCCCAAACCTAGTATTTCTTCTCTTCTCTGCTCCCTGACTTCTCCTCCACTTCTGCTACCCCAATCCACTCTTCCTCAATTTTTCTTCAGAAAAGAGATCTTCCATGATAACTTCTAGTTTTGGCTATTGTAGTTGCACATCCACTCATATTGATGATAGACAAGGCCTGGCAGAATTTCATTCCATTGGCTATGGAAATAGAGCTAAGTGGAAGACAGGCTATGTGAACAAATCTTAACAAAAATTTACCCTCATTAACCATAAACTCTTTTTTATTTCTCTTATAATTAATTAGGTATTTTCCTCGTTTACATTTCCAATGCTATCCCAAAAGTTGCCCATACCCATCCCCCCACTCCCCTACCCACCCACTCCCCCTTTTTGGCCCTGGCGTCCCCCTGTACTGGAGCATATAAAGTTTGCAAGTCCAAAGGGCCTCTCTTTCCTGTGATGGCTCACTAGGCCATCTTTTGATACATATGCAGCTAGAGACAAGAGCTCTGGGGTACTGATTAGTTCATATTGTTGTTCCACCTATAGGGTTGCAGTTCCCTTTAGCCCCTTGGGTACTTTCTCTAGCTCCTGCATTGGGGGCCTTTTGAACCATTCCAATAGGTAACTGTGAGCATCCACTTCTGTGTTTGCTAGGCCTCGGCATAGTCTCACAAGAGACAGCTATATCTGGATCCTTTCAGCAAAATCTTGCTAGTGTATGCAATGGTGTCAGCGTTTGGAAGCTAATTATGGGATGTATCCCTGGATATGGCAATCACTAGATGCTCCATCTTTTCGTCACAGCTCCAAATTTTGTCTCTGTAACTCCTTCCATGGGTGTTTTGTTAACTATATTACAAGTACAGCTTTACATTTTTCTCTTTAATATTTTTACATTTTCTACATCTTCCAAGCCTGGTGGACAAAGTGCTCTTTTAGTCAAATTGTATTAATTCATACCAATATTGTCCAGGGAAGTTTCTTGGTAAGCCCTTTAGAGCATCAGTTTCTTGCTTTCAGCTGTTCCTTCATCATGAGGAATAAAGTATAAACACAGTACGTAGCCACAGTTTCTGTCATCGATGAGGACTTGGTCTGTGAAAGATACTATGCAGATTCTTAGCCTCTGAACTTGGCAATGGTTTACAGATGCTGATGTGAGCAAAATGAGGAACTAAAGGACAACTTTGTTAGGTCTCAGGTCTTCTTGTGCACACTGTTAACAGATAATAATATGGGGAATGAGATCTAGTTTTTTAGTGCAGAGTCATTTGCCCCTGGTCAATATTAAAAGTTTTAAACATTTCTTGAATATCATTTACTGAAATTGAATAAATTTTAAATTTAAATTATGTAATTATAACAAAAAGAAAAACAACAGCAATTAATAATAATAATAATAATAATAATAATAATAATAAACAATAATACAGTGAGACTGATGAGCCTGCAGTGACAGGACTTGAGTGTCTATGATAGAATTTGAGTCAGGCATTGTGTACTCACACATTAATTATGAGGATCTTGCTTAATTTTGTGTACATAGAACTGGATTATCACATGGATCTTTTCCCCCTCTTAAATTCTGAGCATGTGAAGAAAAGTGATGTTTCTCTTTCTTATACAGTTAAACAGATTCCATAAAAGCTTATCTTCTCCCACTTCTAAATAAGCATTTTTGTTTAATTTATTGCCATGTTGTATGCTTTAACTGTTTGGTAGTTGTCTGTTAATTTTTGATTTATCTTACATATAAAGCAAGTTTGATAAAAATTTGGTACGGAATTTTATGCATTTTATAATTGTAAAAATATTATTTCCACTCAACTCAAAGTGCTCTGTGGTTATAAATTGGCCTCTCAGTTAGTAATACACAACACAAATTCAATTCCACTTAACCCTTCTGAAAATGAACTTGCATGGTATTGTCTGATTTGAAGCTAATAAATCTATTTAACTAAACCAGAGACATTTGTGTTAGGAAGGAAACTACTACTGTCTGTTGTTTAGAAAATGGAAAAGTTACTTCTACAGTAAAAGAAAGAAAGGAGAGCCTGCCTTCAGCAATTGTGGGAAGTCTGTGTTGCATGTGCATTTTTCAGTTCAGCAGCATCTAGGGCACTCAGAATACACAGAGATTTCTTCATATGTGGCGAGAAAAACCAAATCTACAGGAATCCCAGGCAAGTGCTTCAAGCGAAGTCTTAGTCGTGCGAAAGTAGATGTAAAACCTCCCTTCTGCATGGGAGGTTTGTAGGAAACAAACAAGCTCCAAATCCTATAAATGTAGTCTCTCTGAAACTTTCAGTAGGAGGTCTGCTTTTTTTTATATGATTTTATATATTTTAATGTACTTACATTATGGGTACATGTGTTTGATTAAGTACATATGTGTGTAACTGTGCACAAACCACTGCACATGTGTAGAGATTGCAGAACAGTGTGGAAGAGACAATCCTCTTCTTCTACCATGTATATTATTTCAGAGATGAAGTTCAGGTACGCGGTCTTGAGTGGCTAGTAACCTTACTTGAGTGGCTAGTGGGCCACCTCATACATTCCTTGAGCTTTAATTCTTTACATCCTCTGAAGATTGCCTGTTCATTCATCATGTCAAAACCCACAGAGAATATGAAGGTGGTCATGCTGCAAACCAGCATGAGTATAGAAAATGAAGCAACCAAAGTTTAAATGAGCCATTGATATTTCTTATCATTCTATCACTCCCATAGGTCGAAGTGGTTAAAACTCTCACCCAAGGCCTTCTAATATCAGTTGCATTGAACTAAAAGTGTCTGTAGCAGTATCTGTATGCACAGCGCCTGCAAGGTCTGAGATAGAAAGAGCCCAAGCAATGAGAGGGAAGGGCGTGCATGCCACTATCTTTATCTCAGAAGTTATTTCTAGTTTGTAGCTTGGAAAGGAAAACATTCAAATTTCCACTAGGGTATCACTGGGTATGCAAACCATGCTTAAATCTAAGTCTCTAGTTCAGCATTGCCTGGCAAATGAAAATCAAACTGGATAATAATCTTGGAGGTCCTTTATATAATAAGGTATTGGCAGGGTTCTTTAAAGAATACCTTAAGGGTCCTTTGTTTATATATTATGGTTTGCAGTTTTTTTTTGTTTTTATGGGATTTCTGAGTGTTTGTGAACATATATGTCTCTGTGTCACCATGTATATTTCTTGTGCTTTTTCTTTGCCTCTTTTTTATTATGTTTGCTTTGTTCTGTTCTGGTTCATTTGTTTATTTTGTATCTTAATCTTCATTATTATTGTTATTAGTATCATTAATAGTATCATTATTATTTAGATGCCTGTTTGTATTTTAATAAAGGGAGAAAGAAAAAGTGTGAATTTGGGTGGGTCGAGAAGTGGAGAGGTTGTAGAAGGATTTGGGGGGACAGTAATCTGAATCTATTGAATGAAAAACTGTATTTTCAATGAAAAATGTCTTCCCAGAAATTTTGATCTTACTATTAATACAAAGGAATCAAAAACTTATTTTTTAAAGAATCATATTGTATACAGAGGAAAAAAATGAGAGCTTTTCCAACTGAGAAATATTTCATTTTGCAAGTATGGTAAGGACCCTAGAGTTAATAATCAAGAACACAGAGCACAACACAAAGCAGAAAAAAGTACAAAGCACACACAAATATACAGGCAGGAATCAAATTAGTCAATTTATTGACCTTTTTAATGGAGCACAAATCCTCATCCATTCTCCATTCTGACAAAACAGATTTGCTGTTGTCTCCAATGACTTTGAGTAGGAATTCATCCAGTAACCTTTCTCATCTATTTCATTAGAGCTGACTCATCCCTGCTAAGATTCCAGGACAGGAAAAATAGACTCCATCATCCTCTTGGGTATGTGTGTTTCCAAGTTCCTTCATATATATTCTTCCTTATGCTTGGTGAACCCCTACATTAAATTATTTTTTCCTACTTCATAACTATAATTTCCTACTGTTATAAATCCTAACATACATACCTGACATAAAGATAGTCTTAGACAACTCCAGATGATCACATGATTAGACAACTAAAATAGATCACATCTATCCTAGTACAGTTCTGGAAGAAAGAAAGTGTAAAAATCAAGGAGCTGGCTAGTCTTACTAGTATTTCCTGGCACTGTGAATGGCAACCTATAAGTTCTAAGTCCTTGTGACACTTTCATGGGAGTTGTCTAGGACTATCTTTATGTCAGGTATTTATGTTAGGATTTATAACAGTAGGAAATTATAGTTATGAAGTAGGAAAAAAATAATTCTATGTAAGGGCTCACCAAACATGAGGAAGAATATATATGAAGGAACTGTAGAATTAGAAAGGTTGAGAACCACTCTCTGGATGCTTGAAAACAGAAAGCATAATGGAGTCATAGGCTGGTCTTGGCATCAGTCTGATATCTGCTTCAGACTAATATCTTGCTTCCTTTTGTTTCTTGTCACCATGAGGGGAATAACCTAGATAGTATAGTCAAAGGACAAATCTGAGGACATGTTCAGAATCCATTTTGTGAAAACATGTGCTGTTGTATCATTTGGAAAGGGCTGTCTTTGGAACCAGTGCATGCACATGAGTTCTTTGGTGCTTTGCTCTTTCTTTCTTTCTTTCTTTCTTTCTTTCTTTCTTTCTTTCTTTCTTTCTTTCTTTCTTTCTTTCTTTCTTTCTTTCTTTCTTTCTTTCTTTCTTACTATCTTTCTTTCTTATTTTATTTTATTTTTTTTTTTGAGGCAGGTTTTCTCTGTGTAGGCCTGGCTGTTGTAGAACTCATTCTGAAAACCTGGCTGGCCTTGAACTCATAAATTTGCCTGCCTCTTCCTACCAAGTCCAGGGAATAAAGGCTTGCAACACCACACCCAGCTTCTTTGATTTTTTTTTATTCTGCTATTAACTTATTGTTCCCAATGTTGTTTATTTTATTATTTTATTTTATTAGATATTTTCTATATTGACATTTTAAATGTTATCCCATTTCAAGTTTTCCCCTCTAAAAACCCAATAACATGTCCCTCCTCCCCCTACTGACCAACCTAAGCACTCCTGCTTCCCTGTCATGCCATTCCCTTACACTGAGGTATAGAGTCTCTCAGGACCAGGATCCCCTCCTCTCACTGTGTCCATCTAGTCCATCATTTGCTACATATTCGGTGGCAGCGATGGGCCCCTCACTTTGCATTATTTGGTTGGTCTTTTTTTTTAATTACATATATTTTAACTTACATTTCAAATGTTGTATTCTTTCCCAGTTTCCCACTCATCCAGAAACCCCCTATCACATCCTCTGTCCCCCTGCTTCAATGAGGGTGTTCCTTCACCTGTGCACCCTCTCCCACCTCACAGTGTGGTGGCTAACAAGTTTATATCTCTGTATCCTTATCATTCAACACCATATTGGGGATCCTGCAGCTTATAGGGAAAAGATGTCCAGATTCTGAGAACTGCAGGGTACCATCCAATACATCAATCTCAAGCCACATGTGGGTACATCTTCCTAAAAAACGTGTCGTCCTGTTAATAGCTTTCAGTTGGATCTTTAAGTACCTCAGCCAAGATTGAGGTGACTGCTCCCTGCATAATCACTGCCCACTTCATTTTGGGGAGCATCTGTGCCAGGAAGTCAGGGTAGATATCCACATAGTTGATGCGGATTTCAGTGGCCTGCAAGCACAGATGGAAGTCATGCATGTCCAAGCCTTACACATTTGAGCTTAGGAGATAGTATGTGAGCAGTTTTATGTTGTCATTTTGGATTTCTGCATAGGACATATTGTCTTTCATTAATTTTGGGATTTATTTACATTTTAAATGATAGCTCCTTTCCCATTTTCCATTCAACAAATCCCCAACCCATCCACCATCTCCTCCCTTCCCTTTGAAAAAAGGCTTAGTTTGTATTATATTTCTATATTGCACTCCATCACTGAGTGAAATCAAGACAGGACACATGTAGGAGTAAAGGCAGGGTACATGGAGAAAGGCTGTTTATTGGATTGCTTTCTCAGCACAGTTTTCTCAGCTTTTTTTCTTACAAAATTTGAAAGCTTTTTTTTAACTTTTATTTTAATAACATACCCACAAACACACACACACACACACACACACACACACACACACACACACAAGACATAAGATCACTAAAGAACAAGCGAAATGATTGTAAAGCAAGGTCCTAAATGTATTTCATTATCTCCAGTGCCACATTTATAAGTCAATTCTAGAGGCCTTATGTCTAATCATATTTGGCAAATGGATATAACCCATTATGCAGAATTTGGAAAACTAAAATATGAACATGTTTGTATCGATACTTGTTCAGGATTTCTTTTTGCTTTTTTCTGCTTCTCTCCATAAAGGAAAGGTTTCTAAAAACGTAATTGATCATTGCCCACAAGCATTTAATGCAATAGGATTGCCTAAACATATCAAAACAGATAATGGGCCATCCTATTCTAGTAAAAATTTTATTTCATTCTGTAAGGAATTTGGAATCAAACATAAAACTTGAATAACTTATAAGCCCATGGCAAACGGAATAGTTCAATGTGCTCATCAGACCTTAAAGAATTGGCCTTTTATGACAAAACAGTTGCAGTTATATCCCCCAAGGTCACCAAAGGCGCATCTTGCCTTTACTTTATTTGATCTAAATTTTTTGCAAACTGATATTAAAGGTCAGTCTGCAGCAGATCACCACTGGCATCCAGTTACTTCTAATTCTTATGCATTGATAAAATGAAAGGACACACTAACTAAGGAATGTAAGGGTCCAGATCCGATTCGAATCTGGGGAAGGAGCTCGGTTTGCGTTTTTTCATGTGAAGATGGAGCACAGAGGCTGCCCAAGAGATTAATTTGTTAGCTGAACACAGATCCTGAATCTTCTTATAAGTATCACTCTGAGAACTAAAATTCCTCTTTTGCATAGAATTTAGTTGGGGACTCATCCTCCCAGAAAAGCTGTTTTCTTGCTACTCTCAGAGCTTTGCAATTTGCAACTGAATAAAGTATCTGGACTTCCCCAAAAGAAGCTTTGCATTGCTACTTTCTCATTGTCTGGGTCTCTTTTTCTTAAGCAGGTCAATCAACATCCTCCAATCAGACTGCAGGGGGAGTGCATCCCTGCAAACAAAGGCTTAAGGTGGCAACTGCTATTTTCATTCTAAAGACATTCTACCATGCATTTTGGCTTTAGGTCTGATTTGAAAAATAGGTTTATTAGAAGGGCTAGGAAGGCAGATATTTCAAATATTAGAAGAGATTGGTTTTTATTCTGATAGATGGTCTTAGTCCCTTTGCTGGTCTCTGGTTCTCCATCCTTGCTGTTATTGCAAGCTCCCCTAATTTCCTCAGGCTGTGGGAATAACAGAGATGAGGAGGATGACCTCCAGCTCCTAATATAGCCTAAAAGCCACAAATTGTGATGTTACCAGTGGTATAATTCTTGTTGAGGCCTTGCTAAATCTGCTGTTGGCAATACTCCTTTAGGAGATGCACAGTACTGAGAACTGTGCATACTGATTCGTGATGATATGAATACAGTATGGGTACAGCTTCGGTGCAGATATTTACTGTATAATATCATGGGTATTCCGTGTTCTTTGTCTAATATCCACGTAGCAGTGAGTGCATACCATGTGTGTTCTTGTCTTAGGGAGAGATGTTCCAAATGTATCTGTTAAATCCATTTGGTCCATGACTTCTATAAGTTTCACAGTGTCTCTGAGTTGAGTGGTAGAGATATAAAGTAGGGAAAGAATTTGTTCAACCCATATTACATGAAAAAAATTAAATTAATATATACTTTTTTTAATCCAAAAAGCATGCCTATAGACCCATCTAATGTAGGGAGATCCTATTTGATGTTTCCTCTTCGTAGGTGACTCTAGATTTTCACAAGTTGGCATAAGATTACTAGCACACTCAGATTAACATAAACGCATTTTCAGTCATGTCTAAAACCATTATACCAATTGACCGAGATATTCTCTGTACATTCCATGGGCTAAATGTCAGAAACATGTGTGTTTTACAGTGTGTCTCAGCTTTAAGTGTAAATCCTGAAAGGAGGGCCATGGTCAACCTTCCTACTTCCTGCTTCTAGGCCACTATTTGCTGCTCTGTGGCACTACAAAGGCTTCTTCGTTAATCA
Source organism: Mus musculus (assembly GCF_000001635.26). Lineage (NCBI taxonomy): Eukaryota > Metazoa > Chordata > Mammalia > Rodentia > Muridae > Mus > Mus musculus. Next base: position 62,916,346 of record NC_000087.7, on the reverse strand, counting down.
GGTACCACTGTGCCATAGATATCTTGAAGTGCCAGAGTGAACAAGCATCCATGGGACCTAGATGCTGATGAGAACACTCTTACACCATCTCCTGCCTTCACAACATACTTATTAAGGTGGTGAAATATTGGGAAAGTCATGGTAGAACAAATTCTTTAAAGCACAGTGCTGTTCTCAACAGTCATCACCTGATTTTCTATATGGACCTCATATGTTACACTTTGAAGTCAACCCACAATCTCATGTTTCTTGTGCAAGTCATTAGAGTGTCAATTAAATCTAGACTTTGGGAATATATCAATAAGCCTGCATTATCTTCATATTCCCTGCCCTTAATTATGGTAACCTTGCCAAGAATAGATGTCTCACCATTCTCACTGACAGTTTACCTGGTAAATAGATAGTTGAGAAAAAGACATTCTTCTAAGGCCCAAATAGCCTAGTTAATCAGTATAAGAGAAGCAGGGCTGACATCACTCAGCACAAAAGCTAAAGAGAGTCTCTTGTTTTGTGGAGAACTGAGAGAACAGCAGGGACAGGGGCCTTAATGATAGTCAGTCCAGACCTAGAGGCTGGGTCTAACAGCATCCAAAGGAATACAGGCCAATTTCCTCCAGCTTCCTGGAGGAGCACTCTTTCTCTTCAAAATGTGACAGGGATGGCACCCACAAGGGGGAAGAATGCAGTGTGTTCTAGACTTATTTTGAGCCATCAGGGTAATGATCCTCCCACATTTCCCTTGCTATTACAAATGATCAACCTCAATAGGGGTCATGTAAGCTCTGCTGACACCAGAATCTCTAATTGCAAAACCCTTACAGGAAAGACCAGTTTTCCTCCACTCTAAGGATAAAAAGCAAGGATTGGGCTCATATCGCTAAGCATTTTCTGACTAGCTTTGAGAGAACAGCGTGGTCCAAGGCCCAGATTTCAGATTTGGTGATTACTGACAGTTTAAAAAGTAAGTACCTGTAACGTTTGCTCTGTGGTACTGAAAAATATTGTCCCCAAATGTATGAACACAAAACGGTGAGCATGTAGCCTAAGGAGCAACATTTCCCTGATTTAACACCAGGCACTTGGCATTCATTCTATACACAGAAATACCCCCTGAGTCTCCAGACCACCCTCCTCAACTGTACATTACAAGCATTACAAGTTTTTGTTATAGCCCATAAGATACAAGTCTTCAAGAAAACACAATCAGACACAAGGCAGAAACAAGAACTCATGTATTGATCAAATTGCATTATCAATAAAAAAATGTCAGCAATGGGTTGACATTGCTTAGTGTCTGCATAAAATTGGTATAAATGGACCTAAAAGTTCTGTAACAGTTCATGAGTACAAGAAAAACAAGATTATAATTTCTTAGTAATAAAGAGAGAAACACTTTCTGTTAAAGTATTCAAAACCCTGTCTAAGGTAGATTTGTCACTCAATGGTAGTATTTGATTTGTAACTTCAAAAGCTGACCCGTCCAGCAGGTCCAGTTATTCGAGGGTCTCGACAGGACTTTCTCCTAAGAAATAAATGGGGTGTAGAGAGAGATGAGGATATTGTGCGAACAAAGATATGGAAATGTTCTGAATTACATCAGGACCCCAATGTATTAGCCATGACCAAGGTTTAAATGCACAAGCAAAAGGGGAAGTGCCTTTCAGCAGGAGAAATGGGGCAGAAGCAATGCCCCTCAGCAGGAGGGATGGGGCAGCAGGGTGGGGGGGGGAGAGGAAGTACTTCTCAGCAGGAAGGAAGGGGCAGCGGAAATTTTTCTTTTGGCGACTACTGGTGGAAGCAGGAACTTGGCGTTATCAGGGTACATCTTTAGGTCAGGACATCCAGCACTGACTTAGGGTTGGAACAATCTGTAGTTGTTCTCAGAGCAGTGAGTCTGTGGCCTGCTTTTGACCCTCTTTTCTTATGGGGGCGGGGGAGGTGGAGAGACCCAATTCAGAGATCAGGACAATAGCATTGCAGTAATAGCTCCCAACAAAAAGCATAGATGCACTCCCCACCACCAAAAAATTAAAAAAAACAAAACAATACAAAACAAAACAAAAACAAACAAACAAACAAACAAACAAGCAAAAAAAGCAAAAGATACTCCAATGCACTGTATCTGCTTTGTTGTGAGTAAATCCACAAACATGAATGGATAGCAACACAGGAAGGAATTATGCACAGCAAGGCACACACACACACACACACACACACACACACACACACACACACACACACACAAAAGTAAAAAGAAACAGTCCAGTCAAGAAGCTATTGAAGATAGTCCTTTAAAATTTATGATAAAGAAGATGAAGTGTATTTCTTCACAGTTGATGATTTCTGGTGGAGGGCAAGGAGGATTCATTTTTAGAGCTTGTGTTTGATATTTTCTAGGTTCTTCTTTTTATACTCCAAAACACTAGATAGGACAGAAATAAAGGTAGAGAGAGGAATTAGAAAATCTCTGAATCTAATTTTTTTCCTAGTGCTTTTTCTTTAACTATGGATATGAAAAAACCACAAGCAACTTGCTTAACCAACCACCAAACACCAGACAAAATATACTAGCTTTGACACTCAATCTTGTGCAAAGTAATGCAGCAGGAGTTTTTCACTAATGTATGTTGTATGTAAATATAGTATTCCACCAAACTTAGTAACTCTGTATTCCATACTTCCTGCATTCAGCTGTTCACTATTTTAATATTAGTCATACCTATTCCATGCTGTGCCATGTGTTTTGATGCAATTAAGTTTCATCTGGGGACCTCATATGAAATGCAAATATTGTGTGTAAATCTCCCTTAGTGTTACCTCATAAACATGTTTCATCTATGGAGTAACAGTATTAATGCTTTCTGTTTGAAGTACACTTTCAGCGTGCATAAGTAGATACTCCACTTTAGTATTTTATGATACACTAAATATAACATATAGTGTATACTTAGAAGATGAATCCAGTAAAGGATTTTTAAAATGTTGTGTGAGGGCTTTGTGATTTTAAAAAAAAAAAGTGTTCTCAATAGTATTGGCTGAGATTCTGCAGTCTTGTGTGTGCTCTTTTCTAATGAATCATAATTAACGTTTATGCTGAGACTCGGGGAGGCAGGCTTATCAGTAGAAAGAAAGCCATTATCTTGGAATCTCTCCTTTTATAAGTACTCCTATAAGTATATAAATGTCTGGGTGGCCAATTAGACAGAAACCATGTCTTGGTATACTTGTTCCAATCTGATAGCTTTGTCGTAACCAATCACCCCACCTCTCAGGACTTGAATTAATGTAACTTCCTAAAATGTCCAAGAATTACAAAGACACACACCAAGTACATGCACACCACAAATTCTGACAAATTCTCTGATTCTGAATCTTCCTATGACTGTCCTTGTGACTCTGCCTCTCCTTCTTTTTCTGCCTCTACATTCTCTACCTCAGTCTGTATCTGAACCTCTGCCTCTGCACCTTCCTATGCCTTTGATTGTCCCACTGCTACTTATTAGTGCTGAGATAACATACAGGTTAGTTTAGTTTTAGAATTGATCTACTGTGGAATTGGTTTTCTATGAACATTAAGTTGCCTCTCTACCTTGTACTAAAACCATTTGATTGAATTTGAATCTTCAGTATAATGAGAGATGTAACCCAAATTCATAGGGCAACAATGTCTAGGTAACTGTCTGGCATTGAACAGTCACTCCACTGTTCTGAACAAACTGTTTGTAAACAGTAGTTTAAGCACAGGCAGATAGCATAAGTGTAAGTATGCAAGCCTGTCTTGATTTCAATGTGATGAAGATCGGGGCCCAAAACTACAAAAGGAGGTAATGGTTTCTTTCTGTTTACAAGTCTCAGCTTGTAAATTGCATGACCTAGGAAAGTCAGGACAGAACTTGATTCAGAGCTGGTAAGTAGAGGCAGAAACTGAATCAGAGACTATGGAAGAACTCTGGATTACTTTCCTCCAAGTCATAGGTATGCGAGGTCCTAGGGGATGCAAAACAGAAAAGAAAGAAAAAATAAGTACCAAACATATCACAATGGTTGACCTACATGCATACTTTAAAGTCTGCTCTTGATAATATTTGTGTTCATTTGGAAATCAAGTTCTACATGACAATTGGTAAACAGCATACTTTTCATTATTTCTATTGGATGGACAATTTTACCTGAAGGAGTGTATTTGTTGGATGTGAACATTCCTGGATTACATGGAGGTCCTAAGTTAGCTTGTATCAGGTCCCCTGGAACAGGACTTACATGTGGCTGTGACACACAGGATGATCACTGGGAATTGAATCCCAGACCCTCTGCAAGAGCAGCCAATGATCTTATACTCTGAGTCATGTAAAGTTCTCCACATTTCTGGAGAGAGAAGGAAGGTGTAGGAAGAGAACATTACTCAAAATGTCCAAATTCATCTAAGAATAAATTAATGCTTGAAAGGGTCTGTCAAGATACACAACAAAAACAAGAAAAAATTAGAAGGTGTGTAAAAATTGAAAAGAATGTTTGTTTCTGCTCTGTTGTGTGTTCTGACCAGGACTAAATGAACACACTAAATGAAGCTGCACTGAGAAGCATAAAGAAGGGAGGTACCACACTCTGACATGTACTAAGGTTGTTTCAACTGTATTTGTGTAATCCTTCAGGGGCTTCTTGTCAAAAATAAACCCCCTTTATCAAATCCCCAACAGTAAATTCTGTGTGTCTCAATTGGAGACTGGGCAGAAGATATGTGAGATGCACCAGGAATGATTAAACTTTATGTTCTCTTGCTCAGAAACCATTTTCAGGGATCCTATGAAATCCAAATGTCAGCTCCAGACTGCATAGTATCAGGTTTTTCTTGGCCAATTCAAAATTAGAGCCAATATCTAAAAAGATGACTTATCTGTTACACAAAGTTGCTGCTACCAAATAGGAGGTGGCTATGATTCCCAACACCAACACTGTGGATCTCTCTCTCTCTCTCTCTCTCTCTCTCTCTCTCTCTCTCTCTCTCTCTCTCTCTCTCTCTCTCTCTCTCTCTCTCTCTCTCTCTCTCTCTCTGTCTCACTCTCTGTTTCTATCTGATTGTGTCTGTGTGTGTTTCTGTGTGTGTCTGTCTGTTTCTGTGAGTCTGAATGTGATTGAGTGTGTGTGTTATTATAATGTAGCCCATTCTTAAAATAAGAAAGGCACTTTCACTTTGTGTTTTTTTTTTCTTTCCATTTTGGCCAAATTGTATTGATTAGCACTGGCTGGCCTCAAATTGGCTATGTATGTATGGCTTTCTTAGAAGTCAAAAGAGATATGATTTCATAAGACCCATAGTCCTCTGGTTAAAAGCAGGAATCACTGTGATAGGCTTCCATTTTGTAATATTATAAGGTTTGAACTATATGAAGGTATGTAAGTAGTCTTCAAAATTAATTCCTAGGTGCCAGGGAATGGGGGCAAACACACATTTAATCCCAGGACTTATTATGCTGAGGCAGGAAAATCTCTAAATTCCTTGTCAGTCTCGTCTATAGAGCAAATTCCAGTTCAGCCAAAGATATTCCATGGAATGCAGCCTGGAAAAAAAAAACTTGAAATGAATAAACTTCATAGTTAAGTAATGAATAATTAAAAAAAAACGCTGCGAAAGACGAGTGAAATATGCAATTATCTAGACATATACCAAATTCATAAGATAAACCATCTAAACAGCACCTTAACACCTTAAGAAATAGAACCAATCATGATAATCTCCCACCAAAACAACCCTGGGACTAGATGGCTGTAGTGCAGAATTCTATCAGACCATCAAAGAAGAACTAATACCAATTCTCATGAAAGTGTTCCACAAATTAGAAACAGAAGTAACACTACCCAATTCATTCTATGAAGCCACAGTTACACTGCATATTCTCCTGTGGAGATGGAATGGTCACTGCCTAATGAGGAACTGGTCACTTCTTCCTTTCATACAGGACTTTGTTTGAGATTATTTTTTGCTTCTACCATGGTTAATATTACAAATAGATTTTAAATACAGTTTTAACATATATGAATTTTAGCTTTAGAAAATATCATGTATATTTAACAGGCTTTTAACAATCATAACTTATATTCACAACATAAAAGCAAAAGAAGTTACAACCTATTTAATTAATGAGAGAAAATTAGAGACTATTCTAACCAAATTGAACCAGGAGGAAAATAAGAACTGTACTGAAAAACTGATTTTTAGTAATAAAAATAACAAAAATAATGATAATAATAATGATAATAATAATAATAATAATAATAATAATAATAATAATGAAATACATTAGAAATTAAAAAAAATGAATACATATATTTTGCTAGTTTAAGTAAAAAATACTAATGAATATTAAGAAATATGTTCACCTGATTTCGAAATCCCAATCTTCTCATTCTATGAAAATTTTGGTTAGAATTTGAAAGATTAGCTTTGTGAATAGTTGTCCAGGAAATTGACAGATGCCCTTAGGTTATGTTGCTTTCAGTTGTTATGGAGACAATGCCTCAATTACACTCCTTTCTGTGGCTTGCAATTCTAGGTCCTCAGTCTGCCACTGCCTCCACCTCCACCTCCATTTCCGCCTCTGCTCTACCTCTGCCTCCTCCTTCTTTCCCCTTTCCTTGTCCATATCCCTGTCCCTGTCCTAGTCCCTCTCCCTGTCCCTGTCTCTCTCCCTGTCCCTGTCCCTGTCCCTGTCCCTGTCCCTCTCCCTCTCCAGCTCCCTCTCCCTCTAGCCTCCCCACTAGCACACAGATAACCCTCAGATTATTTCAGTTTTAGTACTGATCTACTCTAGAATTTTTTTTCCTTCATGTCTACTTCCTTCCTAGCTTGTTTAAAACTATTTAATTCAATTTGAATCTTCCACATAATAAGAAATTTATTCAAAATTCATAGGCCAACTATTGCTAAGTAAGTGTCTGGTGTTCATCAACCACTCCACTCTTCTAAAGGAAGTGTTTTGTAATCAGAATTTTAAGCACAGGCAGATATCTTTAGTGTTAGTGTAAAATTCTGTCTTGTGTTCAATGTGATAAAGATCAGGACCAAAACTGTTGGAAACCAGGCCTTACCTAACTTGAACTGTGTTTCACCTGGGAGGCAAACAGAGGCTGAAAAGAGAGGGGAACTATATAGGTGAGAGAAAAATGGAGCCAAGACAATTTTCTGATCTAGGCTCAAATATTTAATAAAAGTTTTCACTTATAAAGGGGGAAACCCATTCTCTGCCATGCCAAGTTTCTTGCTTTCCTGATACCAAGTTGTCAGCACAGCCTTTTAGCACTAAGTCACCAAATTCACAGATTGCAGTTAACTACAGAAAATCTTGGAGAACCAATTTGGCCTCATGGCAGATGGCAGGTAGTTTCACATCAAAGGAAACTAGCTGAGGAGCTGCACTGCAGGTGGCCCTGCCTCAATGGCATAAGGTCTGAACCTGCATAGGTTGGAGGAGGTTATACTCCCCCCCGTTAATAATATTTTAAAAAGTGCTAAACTGAGGCATAAAATGTATTTATGCTCTATAGTCTTGCCTGGGAGTTATGGTGACTGCAGGCCACACCTCCCTTAGGAAATCTTAGATCTTCCTGAAGCATCAAATTCCATTATGGATGCTACGTGCAACTAGTTTGTGTTATATATCACACAAAACATGGCTCTGTGTTGTGTTATCAACAGTCATGGATTTTGGCATGTACCTCTGTCTTAGATTGGTATGGTTCTGAGATCTGGATGTCTGTCATTGAATGTCCAGCCCTCATTATCACACCTTATTCCCAATTCAGACCAAAGTCATAATATGTACTAGAATGAAGATCAATAACTGCCACCTTCACTGTTGGAGGCAAGGCTGTACATCTGCTACAGTAAGGCTGAAGGACTTGGATGACCTGCTTGAGAAACAAAGGTGGGACAGTGATAAGCAACAGTATGAAAGTTTCTTTGGAGAAGTCCAGGTACCCCATTCAGTTACAAATTAGCAATGATCAAGCTTAGTCTTAGAGATTCTGGTGTGGGGAGGTGGCTTTGAGAATTGCAGAAAGGCTGCAGCCTCTCTGGGAGTGGAGGCTGTCCTCCAAATTAAATTTGCTAGCTAATTAAGATTTTAGCTATCTTCCCTAATTCTTCTAATACTGGAATTATTAATAGACCAGTCCAATATTGAATTAGGATACCTGGTCACAGTGAAGTTAGAAGATGAATCACTATAACTCTATCTTGAGACTAATCTTTCTAAATCAGATTACACAGTCTCTACTGTTCTATATCCCATAATTCTTAAAAACCTTGAAGTAAAGCATCTTAGCTTGTCCAAACTGGAAAAATGATAAACAAAGGTAGGTCAAAAACATATACCCAATTCAGCTTTCTTGTCACTACAGTCAGGGCACTAAGCAAACACACCTGTTAGTGTGTCACAAAAATTAGCCTTCATATATCTGCAGCATTCTGTGAAGAGAACCTATTCTTGTCCCTTTCCCAATAAAGTAGCTACTTAGGATCAAGCCATATACCAATAAGTAGATTTTTTTTATTTGACCTAGACATGATTATGTCTCCTATTTAAGATACTATCAGGCATTTTTAAGTTCTTTGACATCCAAATTTCAAAGTTCTTAAAGTGTGATTTAAATAATGTGCATGGGGATATAATTTATCTTGTCCTTTGTTTTTTTAAAAAGAAGAGTTTTTTAAAGTTCCACATTACCCTGTATTAGATAAATTAATAAATTGTTTACAAAACATTACGAATGCTTTACTGTTATAGTCAGTATTAATATAGCAAGGCCAGCGACTAATTACACTTTCAATTGTTTATCTTGAAGAGCGGATTTAACTAGAAAGCTTTAAAATGTATTAATAGTCCCCCTCTTCCTTTCTCTTTCTCACTTCCTCCATTTCCAGCAGCACTCTTCTTGCCTCTGCAGGTATTTTACACATGAAGTATCCAAGCAAAATGACATGTACACAAACAACCATACCCACCATCAAAGTTTATAAAATAAAAGAAATGATGTGTAGACTATGATTCTAATTTTTCTGGGAAAGGTAGTATAGGAGAGAGGAATCACTGTGTGTGGACTCACAAAGACACAAAGAACCCCCCAAATAGATCCAATTTACCACTCCTTAGAAATACAAACACCACAGGCAGGAGGAGGGATTTTGAATGAGGAACTCTTTCCTTGTCTTTCCAAGTGCTTTGGTGGATGAGCACAACTACAGGAAAAGGGTCTCACAGCAGGTAAACTCCCACCACCACCCCACACAAAGGCAAAGTCACCTTGGTCGAACCAGGAGCAGATCACCTGCCTCTGCAGGTTGTTTCTGTTTAGCTGCATTTGGAGAAAGCATTTGGAGCAGTTGCTGCCTGCTCTTGAGAAGGGCTCTAAGGGTACAATGTATAGGTCTGTAGAATTGCAACAAGTTTGGACCCTAGAAAAGTAATGGGTTGCTGAAATGGTCCTGGACTGTGAATCTTAGGGTCTTGCTAGGGAATTTCTTAATCTACAGTGACATTTAGACATTGGAGCAAGCAGAGGTGCTTTGATCCTTATCTTAGGCACTCAAAGTTGTCCTGGAAGACAATCGTTGTGACTGTTTGTGAGGCTTTGCTGGAGGAGAGGGGATATTGACAGCCCTCTACACGATCTGCATGGCACACAACTAGAGCTTTCTTTCTTATGAAGCATAGAAGTGACTGAGGGCAAAACACCACAGGAGACAACTATATCAGCGTCCCTTAAGTAAAATCTTGCTGGTGTATGAAATAGTGTGCCTTGCAAATACTGAAGTGGGTGCTCACAGTCATCTATAGGATGGAATACAGGGCCCCCAATATAGGAGCTAAAGAAAGTACCCAAAAACTGAAGGGGTCTGCAACCCTATAGGTTGAACAACAATATGAACTAACCAGTACCCACAGAACTTGTTCCTCTAGCTGCATATGTAGCAGAAGATTACCTAGTCAGCTATCATTGGGAAGAGAGGCCCTTGGTCTAGCAAAATTTATATTCCACAGTTCAGGGGAATGCCAAGGCCAAGAAGTGGGAGTGAGTGGGTAGGTGAGCAGGGGGCAGGAGATATAGGGGACTTTTGGGATAGAATTTGAAAGGTAAAAGAAGAACATATGTAATAAAAAATGTGGGGGAAAATAAAGAGACTAGGTCGTTTCTACAATTAGGGAAAGTCTCATTACTTTATCCCATTAAATGTGCACATTAAAAAAAAAGTGGCTAATGGCTTTGAACAGGATCCTTGCTGAGGACAGGATCTTATAAAGGGTTCCAGATAGACAACTCATTTACAGTTTTACAAGCTAGTACTTATAAACAATTGATCATTGGGAGACTCAAGCTGAGACACCCAATCACTGGGCATAAGTGTTGAGATAATTTGAAGATATTTCCATTGTTTTGAATAATCTGTATGATATTGGATACATTTACTCTATGGAAGGAGTATGTGTGTGGAGTCCCTTGTGTCACTGAAGTAGGAGTTGTAAAACACCTGTGGCGATGATGCAAGTTCATATCTATGATGTGTTTGTGATGTCAGTATTTATAAAGGAGGAGGCATCTCTGAGATGCAATAACACATTTAAAAAAGAAAACCACAAGACAAAACGGAAAGGGAATATTGCCTTATGTTGCTGTATTTCTGTTTTGTGTGTGTTGTGTGTGTGTTTTGTTTTTTGTTTTTGTTTGTTTGTTTGTTTTCTTATTTGTGTGTATGGTCTGATTTTTGGATTTTTTCGAGACAGGAATTCTCTATATGCCCCTGGCTGTCCTGGAACTCACTCTGTAGACCATGCTGGCCTTGTACTCAGAAATCTGCCTACGTCTGCCTCCCACGTGCTGGGATTAAAGCTGTGCACCACCAACACCCTGCAAATATTGACATTTTTAGTGAGATATTTTTAATGTTTTTTTTACTGATTTATGTAAGATATTTTAAATGGTGTGTCCATTTTTTTTCACGTTGTTGCATTATTCCTTTCAAAGTTTGTTGATTATTGCTCACAAATACAGGATTTAACATCAGGACACTGACATTCTTCTTTTTCATTTCATTCCTCTCCTTTTTTTCTGTTTAACTTATCTGGAAATGGATTTTTCTGTATAGTCCTAGCAATTCTGGGCCTTCTTGTGCAGTTCAGTCCTGAATTCAAATCTACTGGATTTTATCACCAAATCCTGAGATTAAACCCCTTTCTAAGCAGACATCAACATTTTTTTTAATTTTCTGTCTCACAATACTTCTTTAGAAGATGTCCTCATCACAGTTCCCAAGTAATGCCTTCAGACACTTCTAACTTTCTGTAGCAACCTTACCATATAGAGCCTATGTAAGGCATCCTGTTGGGTAGCATTCTGTCTTAAGCTGTCCACATCCAAAGTGTTTGTATTCTTCACAGTGGCCTGTGAGGTTAGTGTGATAAATCTGGGATGAGCTGTCAGGTGAAGAATTATTCACCACTGCAGCCACAAAGCTTGCAGTTTCCACTGCTCCTGATCATGATGCTGCAGAAGGTTTCTTTGATTTTCATAGACACTGGCTTCTTATTCCCAAATCTTGGTAGTGGTACTCTATTCTGCCTGTCTGTGTAAACAATTAGACATGAACCATGTCTTAGTATACTGGTTGAATCTTGAGAAGTTTGTTGTTCTTTTCTGCTGGATAGCCTGTTACTGGGGAAATCAGGCCATCAAGATTATTCTTAGCCTGGAAGGTACAGAGTCAGGGTCAGAGGAAGTGTGAAGTCTGGGTAAGGACTAGTTCTTAATCCAGATATTCCCTATGTATAAGAACCATAATTGTCAACATTTCTCATTTAAAAAAAAAACACTTGTGGTTTATATGTGTTATTCTCAAATGACAGCTGTAAGTTTTTTCCACTTAAACACACCCCTCAATATACAAGAACAGATATCTACAGGGTCCTTTATAAACTATTCAGAGTTGTGCATCCCCATGGTCTCTGGTCTGTTTCCATTGTGAAAGGACATATGTTGAGAGAGATTTGTTTACCTTTGCTCTAATGATGTCCCTGGTCGTAATGTCTCAGTATTCATCCTGGTGTGAATACTGTGGAAATCGAAAATGTTAAAGGAACCGTGAAGAAAAATGTTAATTGGTGTGAAAGAGTTAATGGGAACAGCCGTTAGTTTCCACTGACTGAAACTAAAATATTCATTACCTGTTATATTTCACAAAAACAGAATTATTGCTCATTTGTTCAAAGTGGACAGACAGGTACAAATGAAATGACTTTTATCCACTGGGCTGTTTTTTTTTTCAAAGCCTTGGCATGGCTCAACAAAGGAGTGCCTGAGAGCACCTGAATGTTCAGATAAAGTTTACTGAGGTCTCCTTGGCCTGAGAGTGCCTGTCCAGCCGCACTTTTGAACAAGAGGAATGGGTGGGACATTCTTTGATAGAAACAGCAGGAGCTTGGTTGCCAGTCAGAAAATTGTTGAAGAACAGCAGCAGGCTGTAGTGTTTGAGATTGTCAGACACCCTGTGAAAATTGCAAAACCCAAATTAACTTGGAGCTAAAAAGTTAGAGATCTGATTAAGAGGTAAAATCTTGGATGTTGTAGTGAAGAGCAAAAACTTATAATTTTGGGTCTTATAGCATTGTGGTATGTAAGTTCAAGAAATACAGGGCTGAAGAATAGACCAAGGCGGGTCCAGGCACAGCCAAACCCACCCTGTAGCTAAGAATGTCCAGCCATAAAAGATAAAAAAGAGAATGCAGGAACTAGCCACTGCTATCAGGGCAGACCAAATGGCCATCTGGCAGGATGGCACCTCCCTATAGATCCCCATATATCATACATTGACCAGGTGTCCTGCTGACCTCGAGAAGTCCCAAGCCCTTGTGCCTCCCTACACCTTAGCATGCACATATTACCCTGTTAATTTGTAATCATCCCGCCAACATTTAAATAAGCCTATCATGTGTAATGGCCCAAATTCTTTTGGCTCCCCTGTTTTTGGTTTGTGGTTTTTGCCTTTATATGCCTGTAAAAAGTTTGGGCCAGGGTTGAACTTCCCTGCCCCTTGCGCAGTGCATGAGTTTCGTCCTCAGCATTCTGACTTGAGCGAACCTTTGTTGTTTGTGTGTTTGTATGCCATTAAAGCCTTGTATAATTACAGTGAGTTCGGTCTCAGTGTCCTACTGGGTGCGCGCTTGCCCGAGAAGGGACTCCCCACGGGGGTCTTTCAGTAGGTTTTCTGAATAAGTTTGTATTACATGGCAAAAAAAAAAGATTTATTATATTCATTTCCTTCCTTCTCATGGTGTTTAAGGCATATATAATGCAATTGAATACTGCACATTCGGATTATTAACAGTTTTATACCAAGTTCCAAATTTAACATACCACGAAATGAGAAAGCGTACAATATATATTCCAATCATGAATAAGCAAATGAATGTAGGGAAATAATTTTCAGGTACTAAGATACATAGCTATTAAGACATGATCAGAACAATTTAGATCAGAGGATATTAGCCTAACCCCTATGACTTAAATTTCCCCTTGGCTGTATACTCAGAGCTCTGTGTCCTGTCTGTTGCTGATTGGAACAATGCTTTGTTTTTCAGTAGCTTCCTGCATGAATTTAACATGGTCATACACTATAGACCGTCTTAGCAGGAATCAACTTAATGTGGATCTAGGAATCTGTTACCTGTAGAGAAGGGCCTCTCTGTTAAGAATGATCAGTGACCATTGTACCTCATTGTTTCTACAGAGGATCCTAAAGGGTGCATAACCTGCTGTGAAAAATATCTAGGCCCTCTAATCCATGACACAAGCCTAGTTTCCATTTGTTCAGTTATGTCAGATTTTGTACTAATATGTTCAGGCAAAGTAATTACTGTTATATATCTGTTCTATCCAAGATTTTAATACTATTGGTTGCTATTTTGCATTGAATCCTAGAGCTGATGAACCAAGTAAAGAACACTGGGAAATCACCTAGATAAAAGAGATAAAGTGTGTGATGGTTACACCTTGTAATGGCAATGACTCTTTGAATTAAGAGGCCTTAAAAAGAAATGAAATAGAAACTTGAGTTTCTCAGTAATGTGAGTCACTCTGGTATCAGGTCTCTTTAGCCTGAGGATACAAGAGAAGACTCTAACCAACATCATTGACAGTCTTGGTCTTAGGTCATCATGATATCCCTTTCTATGATCCCAAGTGTATTACAATATAATAAGTAGACCCACTAAAGGCAATAAAGTAAAGACAGCACTAATCACTGAGTCCTAGGCATCCTAAATGCTAGGCAGTCACTCTGTCAACTGAGCTATGTACAGACTCTGTTCCCAATATTCACAGATTTAAGGTTTTCCAATGAAGCCTAGAAGCTGCTTTCGAAGGAAGATGTGTTCTATGACTATGTCCTAGCACAGTCTGCTGGAAAAGGCACCTCAGTTTCTGGTCAGTACTAGGAGAGCAACAGCAGGGAGGTAAAAGCTATTCACTATTGCGTCCCGCTCGACCAGCAAGAAAGATTCAACAAACTAGAATCTTCCACAGCAAGAGCTTTATTGCTTGCTTATCAGGAAGATCCCGAACCGGGAAAATGGCGCTGCTTTTATAACCTGCAGCGTGACATTTCAGCACCTGATATGGCATGACAGCTCCTGATTCATTGCTTGCCCATCACCTGAATATTTCACCCCGAGAATGGGAGTGACTAGGAGTGAATTCACTCTCGCACCTTCGTACAAGGCTTCTTTACTAGTTAGCCACAGCGGAGGACCGCGCCATCTTATAATGGCGATTGCTCGCGGCACACACGGCTCTCCTCAGAGATTACTGGTGGCATGCACGAGATTGCTCGCAGTACGTACCTGCTCTCCACATATTCCCCTTTTTATTTTATTAAAACTTGAGGCTGGTCTAGGCCTGTGTAACTTTGCCCATCCACTGTGGCTCCTGTCTTAGGTCATTCCTCCAATGTCACAGCCTTTCCTGTCATAGGGTAACCCTATCGCCACCGGGCCCCGTGTCTTAGGTTGATCTGTGCATGAGGAAAGTTGCCCGTCCCTGGATACCACAGTGCTATGTGACATTAACTACTAAATAAACTAGGGCGAACTCTATAAAAGAGGACAGCCACCAATGTCAATTAATTTTTGAGCATAGATAGCCAGATTTCAGGGAAGGCCCCTTGCTTGATGGCAGCAAGTGCTTGGGTTATCAAAACCTTGTCACGTGTTTGTTGGGTTCTGAGCTTGCAAACCAACCAGAGCATGACCACAAGTCCACAGCAGGTGGCAACGCCAAATAAACCTACCCCCACCCATTCCTTAAAATAAGAAAAGGCAGATGAAATCCAGGAGGAGAGGACCTCTGTCAATGACAGGTCCACTCGTGTTGAGTTGATCTTTAGAACGGCCGCTCTAAGGACCTCAAGGGTCTCATCGAATCTTTCAGACCAGTTTCCTGCAAGATATAAAGAAACCTGTCTAGACAAATTAGCTGCATAAGTAAAATTTCATATTGGACACTGGTAATGCACAGAGCTTCCAGTTTTCTTTCACAACCCAACTGGGCCATCTGGTATAGAACACCTATCTGTTCTTCCGCCAGGTCAAGGCACTGATTCAAAGTCATCAGCCCTCCCTTTAACTTGGTACTAGCAGAAGCTTGGACAGTGATGGCATCAGCCAGATCTGCTGAAAGCTGATTTAATTTTGTGCCTGATTGAACCGCACTAACCATAGCATACCCTGCAGCTGTAGCAGCAGCTGCACTGGCTGAAATTGCTATGATCACGGCAGCAGTAATGCCAAAATCTCTCTTTTTTCAAAACATAGATAAGATGGAGGGTGTATCCACCAGAACAGGGATCCAACGTGGGATCCGTGCCACCATGGCACGGGTGTTCTTTGTTACATCCCAACATTGAGAAATCCAACAATTATCATTGGAACAGATTTCAAATGAATCATTTGAAAGAATAAACAAGAAAGCGGGGTAAACACAGACTGTGGTAGATGGATAATTAATCTGGTTTACCAAAGTTTTATTAAACCCAGTGATCTCTGCACTGGTATTACTATATCCATAAGAGTCCAGGGAGGCATCATGTATTCCCCAATACTGAGCAAATCTTGAGATGCCAGTAAAGGAAGCCTTTCCAACTGCTCCTCCCTGGATAAAGATCAAAGGATTGAGTTCTGTACAACTGCCATTGACTCCACAAAGCACCCACTTGTGAAAGGGATGCATTCTAATGTCCTGTATGAAAAGTCCCTTTTTCATAACAAATTCCTTCTCTGGGTTATCTATCATGTTGGGAGAAAAGGAAAAGGTTTTACTCTGATCTGCCCAATGAGTGATGGAGGATTGACAATCAGACCAAGGCAGGATCAGCCCTTCATCTTCCAAACTACAATGAGGGGCTATTTTTGGTTGGTGTGGACGTTTTTTGTCTGAAAAGTTAGGTGGTAGAAATGTACCATTTACCCAATTTACCTCGTGCCAAAAGGTCCGATTTGTAAAGGTTATCTCTACATTGGAAGTATCTTGGGTTGTGCTCACGCAACCTCCTCTATGCTCATTAAACTTCCCCAAAGCTCGGGCTGTGAGGTTGATACAATTTCCTGGTCCATTAATTCGAAAACATAAAGAACCCTGTTCTAGTAAAGTGCGATTTTCTCCTAATGGTGCTCGGGTTGGGATCATAGGGTAAATATGGCAAATCCACTGTTTTATCAGTAGTAAAGAATTTTGGAAAAACTATAGCATCATAGCGAACTGGCATTGGTTTAGGGAAAGTTGAGAGAATAGCCCATCTCTGCTGGCCCATTATACTAGGAACCTGAGACAAGTTCAGCATTGTCAGGATCAGGAACAGTCCTCGGGAGGTCAGCATCTTCTGCACCATCCTTGATGAATATCCTGGGGATGAGTCATTCCGGCAGCCAAAATGGGTTGTCTTCACTCTGTGAAAAAACACAAACAGCTCCCCAGGATCTGATTAAGATAGGATCCGGGCCTTTCCACTGACCAGTTAAAACATCCTTCCCTTTGACCATTTCTTTTGGTCTATCAGGGTCTGAGCTATGTCGCTCAGCTGCAGAGTGTCCCTGCTCGTCGAGATTCAAAAAATTAAGTGTAAAGAGTGCCATAGATACTGCTACTCTTGGCACTGAGGGCAGAGTCTCATCAACTCCCCCTTTCTGTTTTATAAGATTTGAGTTTGGGGTGGGCACGTTCCACAATGCCTTGTCCTTGAGTATTATAAGGAAGGCCAGTCAAATGAGTGACATCCATTTGATGACAAAATTGTTGAAATTAAGTAGAATTATATGCTGGCCCATTATCCGTTTTTAGAATTGTGGGCTTGCCCCACACACTCCACGCTTCTAGGCAGTGCTGTATAACATGAGAGGCTTTTTCACCTGTTAAAGGTGTGGCAAATATTACACCAGAGCAGGTGTCAATAGAAACATGTAAATATTGATTTCTCCCAAAGGAGGAAATATGACTGACATCCATTTGCCAGACCTGTAATGTCCTGACGCCACGAGGATTTACCCCTACATGAGGAGTAGGTAAAAATTGACAACAGTTTTGACATTGGGTGACAATGTCACGAGATTCTTTCCTGGTTAAAGTAAAACGGTGGTGTAATGTCTCAGGTGTCACATGAAAGCATTCATGAAATTCTCTTGCAGCCTCTGCCTGTGAGGACAAAGCAGCAGCCACGATTCTAGTGGCTTTGTCTGCTAAGTCATTTCCATGAGACATGAGGCCAGGAAGGCCAGAATGAGCTCAAACATGAGTAATATAGACAAGATGTCTTCTGTATAACAAGGCTGACTGAATCTTTTGAAAAATGTGAGCAAGCTTACTAGTTGGTTTAATTAAGCCTGCAACTTCAAGCATATTAACTGCATTGAACACATATAAGGAATCAGATACAATATTGAGCGGTCCCAGGAAAGTTTCAAGGACTTCTAGTACTACCAAACACTCTACAACATGGGGTGATGAATCATTATATTGTTTAGATGTTACTTGGCCATTTACTACATATGCACCTATACCAGATTTGGATCCATCTGTATACACTACTACCCCATCCGGAAGTGGGTGTTTGACTGTTATTATTGGAAACACTATAGCTTGGCTTAAGGCAAATTGTAAAATTGTATGTTTTGGATAATGGTTATCAATTTGTCCTGAATAGGAGGCAACCAAGACTGCCCAATCGTTGGTTGTTGCTGCCAGGGTTTGAACTTGAGCAGAAGTATAAGGTACACTTACTATATAAGGTTCTTACCCGAAATAAGTAATGGCTGCTTTTATCCCCCTAAGTGCAAGTTGAGCAACTGCATTAGGATACCACTCAATGATTTTTGCAGGGGAAGCATTAGGATGGACCCACAACAAGGGCCCATTTTGCCATAAGACCACTGTTCGTAACTGTGCAGTTTTTAATATGCACAATTCAAATGACTTTGACTCGTCAATGCGTTGTAATTGAGCATCTTGTAGGGCCTTTTCTACAATTTGTAAAGCTTGACATGCAGCTGGGGTAAGTGCTCTGTGGGAGGAGATATGGGTATCTCCCTCTAATATGTCAAATAAGGGCTTTAATTCTGCTGATGGAATTTTCAAAAAGGATCTCAGCCAATTAATATCTCCTAACAATTTTTGAAAATCATTCAAGGTATGTAGTTGATCTTTGCGAATCTCTAATTTTTGAGGAACAATTTTGTCAGGATAAATAAGTGACCCTAGGAAGGCTCCCATTCGAGCAACTTGCACCTTTTCGGTGGCCACCTGCAATCCCCATTGCCCTAACGTTTTTATTAATATAAGGTATGCATCTTGCAATAACTCTGAATTTTTATGGCAAATCAAAATGTCATCCATATAAATTATCACCTGTAATGATGGAAAATGTTCTCTAACTGACTTAAGTGCCAATTGTACATACAGTTGACACATGGTGGGGCTATTCGCCATCCCCTGAGGTAGGACCTTCCATTGGTATTTTTGATCTGGCTCTAAGTAATTAATGGCTGGGATCGTAAATGCAAATCTTTGCCTATCTTGAGGGCATAAAGTTATAGAGAAAAAGCAATTTTTAATGTCTAGGATTATAATTTCCCAATTTTTGGGTAAGGCAGAAAGTAATGGTAGCCCTTGCTGAACTGGTCCAAACAGATGCATTTGCGCATTAATTGCTCTAAGATCATGTAATAAGCGCCATTTGTCAGATTTTTTCTTAATTACGAAAATAGGTGTATTCCAGGGTGAGTTAGAAGGCTCTAAATGCCCCAAGTGTAGCTGTTCAGAAATTAGTTTTGTGGCTGCTTCTAATTTTTCAGAGGAGAGAGGCCATTGGGGAACCCATACAACTTCCTCTGTAAGCCATGGTATGGGCATGGAACCCTCAACAGCTGTCTCTAGAAAAAATCCAAACCTTGTCTCCCATTATTACCTTTTTGAGGGATAGGTTCAAGTTTACCCTGCTCTCCTTTTCCTAATCCCCTTCCTTCTTTATAGCATATTTTCTTAATCATTCGAACAGCTTGTGGCGAGCATGCATTAGTTAAGGTCAGTCCTAGTGCCTGTAAGATGTCTTTCCCCCAGAGATTTACTGGGAGTGGTAAGACATAAGGAGTGAATCATCCCATTTGACCTTCAGGCGCTGTCCAGCTCAAAGAACGGGAACTAATAGTGGGACAGGACTGATAACCGAAACCTTGCAAAGAATGTGATGACTGAATAACTGGCCAAGTTTTCGGCCACCAGTGAGAAGAAATAATACTTTTGTCTGCTGCTGTGTCTAAAATTCCCTTAAATTGTTTCCCTTCTATAACTAACTCTAAAGAAGGCCTGGAATCTAAAGGCATTATTAAATAGGCCGAATCATTTCCAGTAGAACCAATCCCTCTGGTAGCTTGAGGGACACCAGAAGAGGGAAAACAGCCATGTAGGCTTGGCTGAATTACTAACTGAGCTATTCTATCTCCTTGTGAAATAGAAACGACACCCTGAGGACAGGAACAGAGAACTTGAAGTCCCCCTTCATAATCTTGACCTACATCTCCAGGGTGAACAATAAGACCTTGTAGTGTAAGGGAAGCCCTTCCCAATATTAGGCCGACACTCCCAGATGGCAGAGGTCCTTTATAGTCAGTAGGAATAGGCTGCTCTCCCATTTGAGGGATCAGCATGAATTGGGTGGTGGTACGGAGGTCCAATCCAGCTGAGCCTTCTGTTGCCCTGCGGACTGTGGGGTCCACCTTTCGCCTGTCGTGGTCCCGTATGTTTTCGGGCCCTAAGACCTGAGGGCCCTGTACTGGTTTTTTGAAATGGTGTCATTATCTACTGCTTGAGGGAATCCTGGCTGCAGGAGCCTGCCTCGAATGTCCCTGATTGAACGACAAGCGCTAGTCCAATGATATCATTTTCCACACTTAGTGCACAATCCTGGTGCTCTCCTTTTAACAAGGGCTCTACAGTCCTTTTTTAAGTGTCCCGGTTTGCCACGATTATAGCAGAGTTTGAGCTCAGCCATGTCAGGGCATTTTTGCACTTGTAGAATGGCAGCTGCTAAACCTGCATTAGTGAGTGGCCCACCAAGTTCACGGCAAACCTTCGACCAGTCCTGCAGTCCCTTGCTTTTTCCAGGTGTAATAGCTGCCCTGCATTCCTGGGTAGCCTGTTCATATATCAACTGTTCAATTAAAGGCATAGCTGCTTTTGTATCTCAAAATATTCTCCCTGCTGCCTCTGTCATACTAGCCACAAAAATTGAGTATGACTCCTGGTAGACCCGAGTGATCTTGGTCAAATGCCCACTTGCCTCTCCCTTCTTAGAGAGAGCCTTACATGCCTTAACAGCGGCAGCTGAGATCTGGGCGTATGCTCCCCAATAATAATCTGTTTGGTTAGCAGCATGCTGTCCCTGACCTGTAAGCAATTCAAATGTCCATGTCCTTTGGTTTCCTTCCATGGTGGCATTGGCCCTTGCCTGCGTCTGACAGGAGTCCTGCCACAAAACTTCCCATTCAAGATACATCCCCATACTGGGGGCTGCAGCTTTTACTACAGTCTGGCAATCACCAGGAGTCATAGTGTGAGTTGCAAGCCTTTCAACTTGTGCTACAGTGAAATTAGCTCTGACTCCATAACACGGACTGTTTCTGCAAGCTCCTTAATCTGTATATATTCTACTGGAGCGTGAACACGCCCTCCCTCAGCTCTTTCAAAAACTGGAAATGCCTGTTGTATCTTCCTCTGTTCCTCTTTTGGTATAAATGAGTCTGAATGATACCTCTGCACATAAGGCTCAGAATGGTGACTCTGCACATAAGGCGGAGGTGCACTAGAACCCTGAATTTGCATATCAGAAGACTGCTCAATGATTTGACATTTGTCTCTAGCTGCTTTCATGTTATTCTGTAACTGATTAACTCGTCTTTCATCTGACTGGTATCTTTCTCCCTCACAACCTGTCGTTTTCTTCTCTAAGTCTGTTTCCTCATAGGAGCTAAGTTCCTTATCTGATTCTGAGCTACTGACAGCTAGCTGCTTAAACTCATCTAGTGGTGGGTAGAGGCTTCTTTCCTTATGTGCCTCTCCAGCTCGATCTCCCTTCTTCTCTCCCTTTCCATCCCTTTTTCTAATCTCTCCCCAGGTATTTTCCCTGACATTCTCTTTTCCTCGGTCTCAAGGCTCATGGAAAGGCCTAAATTCTTCAGTGCACTTTGTTTCCTCTCTATTTTTACTCTCTCTCCCTGATCTACCTCTGATAGACTTTCTTGAATTTCGTCCAGAACTTTCTGCCCTGCTTCTACCATTTGCTGACAATCCTCATCTGTTAAACATGATTTCACCAATTTCATAGCAGCATAATCCCTGCTTTAAGTTTGCCTTTCTGCTGTTCCCTAACTAGATCTCCTTTCAGTTTGTCCCAAGAGGCGACAGTTAATGACAATGAGCAAGCATACCATGGTGCAACACGGTCTATCTCTCTGACAAATCCCTCTTAGGTCTTAGTGGCGATTTTTAGGCCACACTGCTTCAGGACTGAGCGTAAGCCCACTACTATAGAATGGGAGATTCCCATACTGCCGCTGTCCAGGCCTGACCGGGCCTGAAATTGATTGCTGTCCAGGCGCTGTCCAGGCCTGACTGCGACTAAGAACCAGTCAACAGTTCCAGTGGTGGAAACAAAATGAAACCAAAAGGAAAAGTGTAATCGCCATGCAAACAATCAAAAGGGCTTCTAACTCTGGAGAAATTTCAAGATTGTACGTACCTTGTAGAGCCTTTTGTCCCACAGTTCTGATTCTGCCCCGTGAATGAGGGATCTTCCTTGCGCCGGTGTGATGACAGTTCCCGGGTTTTGGCACCACTTATTGCGTCCAGCTCGACCAGCAAGAAAGATGCAACAAACCAGAATCTTCCTCAGCAAGAGCTTTATTGATTGCTTCTCAGGAAGATCCCGATCCGGGAAAGTGGCACTGCTTTTATAACCAGCAGTGTGACGTTTCAGCACCTGATATGGCATGACAGCTCCTGATTCATTGCTTGCCCATCACCCCACTATTACACCCCAAGAATGGGAGTGACTAGGAGTTAATTCACTCTCGCACCTGCGTACAAGGCTTGTTTACTAGTTAGGCACTGTGGAGGCCCGCACCATCTTATAATGGTGATTGCTCACGGCACACAAGGCTCTTCTCAGAGATTACTGGCGGCACGCACGTAATTGCTTGCAGCACGTACCGGCTCTCCACAATTCACCACGATATCTGCAGTCCCTTCTATGAATAGTCTGTTGTAACCTGGAGAATTCTGGTCATCCACTCTGATACCACTACTGTTGTAGCAACTTGAACTTCTCTTAAACCAGTCAGTCCCTTTCTATAGAGATGATTCATCCCTGAAGCATCTACATGGGAGAGAGAATGGGGAGCATAGAAATCAGAGAGAGGCAGAAGTAATCTAGACTTCAAGTTGAGAAAAGAAAAAGTGGTCCTGGGGAAAATACAGTGATTTCTGGGTAGAGAATATGGAGCATCCCAGTAAAGTTAGTTCTGAACTGGCTTGTTTATCTTGAAGGCAGACTTGGGCATTGTATAAAGCTCTCTTGTAAGATCTCATACACAAAATTTTGCTCAATGTCTGACTCAAAAGTAATATTTCAGCAGTATCTAGGATTCATGCTGGAAAAAACTGGAGAAAAGAAATCAGGATTTTTGTGGGCCAAGGTCCATGACATAAGGCTTCAGATATCTAAATTGGCAAAGCTCATGCAGCCAAGAGAAACCTTTACACAGACACCTAGAGTCTTGTGGCAATGAGCCAGGATCAAATTCACCATAACTATCCATATTTTAGCATTCCTTGTGCTATGATAATAAAGGACACAGCCTGAGTTCATATAAATCATTAGGTCTGCTTTTATTGGGTTCTAACTTCCTGGGGCCGGGCTCTAAAGCAGGACAAATCTTTCCTCTGATCAGCAGAAGATATAACATGACCTAGTCATGTCGGGCATGCATGCAGAGCTTAGAGAATGAGAACCCTGAAGGGGCATAGAACCTCAAGAGATCAAGAAATAAATTTACTTCTGTTTGGCATTTGCCTGTCAGAGAGAGAAGCACTTAAGGCAGGGTCATCTCTGCCTTTCATTGTTTCAGGACTCAACACTCTGCAACTTTGTTTCAATACCTTCTTTCTGTTAACCATTAGCTTGCCTTTAGCCTCCTAGACACAGTGTTGCTGAGTGTGAAACAGAGTATACTCCTGACAGCCTCAGGAGCATGTAGATGTGTAAGTCACACACAAGTACCAATTCAAATGTGTTGTGTCTGGCCAGCGGCTCACATGTCTGGGTTCTAATCTGGAAAGGAATCTTGGAAACCTGGAAGAGAACAGGGAGCTAGGCAGAGAAGAGAAAGATGTAGCTAAGGCAAAATTCTGAACAAAGCTCAATTTTACTATTTCTGAAACTCATTTATGAAGCAGGGGTAGGGACCTGATTCCCGCCAAATCATCTTGGAGTAAAGTTACAGGTGAACACGTGATGGGTCCAGAAATGCTAGTTGGAAAGCAGCAGCAGTGGGAGTGGCAGGGTTATAGAGCTGCAAGCTCTGCTGAGATGCTCTCTAATACTGAAACCTGAGCAGATCAGCTGAAAATGAAAGGAAGCTTGTTCCGGTATAAGACTAAAAATAAGGGTTCTGGGCATGGAGGAACAACACTTGTGAAATATCAATCTGATATATAAGGAAAAACAGAAATAGACTAGCAACAACCAGTCCCAGAGAATAGAGGGAGATAGCTTACGAGGTTAGTCAAGCACCATTTGCTCTTTGGAATGCCTACCTGCTCATCCATCCAATTTTGCTTGTAACCATCTCCTTTCTAATCTACCAGCCATATAATATGCAAAGCCTGAGGGACCTTCTAACATTCAGTCCTAAAAGGGAGGTCACCATCAAATCTCCACCTCAGTGTTCAGGAAACACTGTAATAAAAGACAGAAACAGTGTAGGATCATAAAAACTATCTTGATTGTAACTACTAGAATTTAGTCCTAGCTACACACTTTTATTAAAAAAACTGACATCAATGAAATTTATATTTTACAGTTGTTTCTACAACAGAACAAACGATCTACATTTGGGGTTGGTCTTCCTATTTCACATAATCAAATCAGGAAAAAAAATTCCTCACAGGTGCCCCAAATTCCCAGAGTTTTAGTGAATTCCTAATATTATCAGGGTTACAACCAAGACTAGCCTTCATAAGTATACCTCTTGTCAATAAGACATACAATCATATCTCCTTATATTATATTAATTTCCAAAGGAAAGCAATAGTTATGCCTAGCACAGTATCCTATATCCAATATACAACTGCAAATAAAGTATATGAATTTCCAGGGCAGAATCATGCTTAACATGAGATAAAATTCCATATACAACTACAATCCTATTTAATCTTTTAGAACAGATTACAATTTCTTAATTGTAACACCATATAAAATCAAATTCAAAGCATTGTTTACTTTCAAAGTACACTGGTATACTTAAATTCTAGCTCATCCCTTAAAGAATGAGTACAATCAGGAAAACAAAAGTCAAGAAGCATTAGCGATGTGGGAATAAAGTACAGCTGTTCTGCTGGTGGGTGCTTAAGTTGGTACATCCAGGATAAAATCAGTGTGGAATTTGCTAAAAATATCTAAAAATAGAACTAACTGGTGACTCACCTATATCACACTTGAGTGTAGAAAAGATAGCATGGTTATCTATTGATACTTGCTCAGTCATTTTTGTTGATTTTGTTTTCAAAAAAGGAGATGCAATCAGCTGTAACTAAATTTGCTAGAGAGTATATGGAATTTGAAAATACTATATAGTAAATGCGTTAAGTCAGGCCTATAAAGAGAAATGCTACGTGTCTGTAATCACATTTGGTCTAGCTTCAACTATTAGATTTTATGTTTAACTTGGAGTATCTGTGGAGATAAGGAACCCCAAAGTGGCACATGGCATGGAAGAAAGGATGAAGCCTTTATGGAAGGAGGGAATGACAGAACACATGCAACATAGTAGGAGGAGGAAACATTAGAGATTACAAGTTTAGGTAAGCATGAGTATAGGATTATGTCTGTTATTCCCATACGGAATGCCACATTTTAGGAATTTTATTTAAAATATTACATTTAAGTGGCATTACTCTTGGTTACAGTCCAAAACTTGATACTACAACACTTTCTGAAGAAACCACATACTCGAGTAATAGAACATGAATAAATAAAGTTATAAACAATCTTGAAATTTAATTCTTAGGGCTTGCTGTTATATAGTGGCAGAATGTTCTGTTTATGCTACTAGCAGAAAAATTAATCAAGCATATTACACATCTGTGATCCCTGACAACAAGATTAGTGACTCATTTGAAATATACTGTGTACATATATATATCATCTAGCTTTAAAGTAATATATTCCTGTTGTCTATTTTTCTGTGTTTTCTTCTAGATCATAGGAACTATTTTACTGTTACCTAGAACTGATTTTAGAACGAGGACAGAATACTTTGTCTTAATAATTTCATGCCTACCTAAACATAAATACACAATATTGTTTAAAAAATAATAATTATGCATATTTTCTACCTGCATTGGGTAGTGCCATAATAAGTTCATATTTCAAACTACTGATTAATAATATGAAACAAAAAAATGTTAAATTTTAGGATAGATAGTTATAATACTTCAGAAAGTTGTCAACAAATTACACAGGGAAGGAGAAATAGAATACATTGATTTCTCCACGTATGGTTATTGAGATTTTGGCCAGGTATAGTAGCCTGGGTTGGCATTTGAGTTCTCTTAGTGTCTGTATAACATCTGTTCAGGCTCTTCTGGCTTTCCTAGTCTCTGGTGAAAAGTCTGGTGTAATTCTGATAGGCCTGCCTTTATATGTTACTTGACCATTCTCCCTTACTGCTTATAATGTTCTATCTTTTTTTAGTGAATGTGTTTTTCTGATTATTATGTGTTGGGAGGAATTTCTTTTCTGGTCAAGTCTATTTGGAGTTCTGTAGGCTTTTTTTTATGTTCATGGGCATCTCTTTCTTTAGGTTTGAAAAGTTTTCTTCTATAATTATTTTGAAGATATTTGCTGCCCCTTTAAGTTGAAAATCTTCATTTTCATCAACTCCTATTATCTGTAGGTTTGGTCTTCTCATTGTGTCCTGTATTTCCTGGATGTTTTGAGTTAGGATCCTTTTGCAATTTGCATTTTCTTTGATTGTTGTGCTGATGTTCTCTATGGAATCTTCTACACCTGACATTCTCTCTTCCATCACTTGTATTCTGTTGCTGATGCTTGCATCTATGGTTCCAGATATCTTTCCTAGGGTTTCTATCTCCAGCGTTGCCTCACTTTGGGTTTTCTTTATTGTGTCTACTTCCATTTTTAGGTCTAGTATGGTTTTGTTCATTTCCATCACCTGTTCGGATGTGTTTTCCTGTTTTTCTTTAAAGAATTCTACCTGTTTGGTTGTGTTTTCCTGTTTTTCTTTAAGGACTTGTAACACTTTAGCAGTGTTCTCCTGTATTTCTTTAAGTGAATTATTAAAGTCCTTCTTGATGCCTTCTACCATCTTCATGAGATATGCTTTTAAATCCGGGTCTAGCTTTTCGGTTTTGTTGGGGTGCACATGACTAGGTGGAGTGGGAGTGCTGTGTTCTTGATTTCTGTTAGTACAATTCTTACATTTGCCTTTGGCCATCTGGTAATCTCTGGAGCTAGTTGTTATAGTTGTCTCTGGTTAGAGCTTGTTCCTCAGGTGATTCTGTTAGCCTCTATCAGCAGACCTGGTAGACTACATCTCTGCTCTGAGTTTCAGTTGTCAGAGGACTCTCTGCAGGCGAGCTCTCCTCTCACGGGAAAGGTGCACAGATATATGGCCTTAAGACCCCCCTCCTGGCCGAAGAAGAAGGCCCAAAACAGGACCTGTCCTGAAGCTGAGTTGCTTTGGCCTGTCCCAGAAGGTGTTAGCTTCTGTATTCTACACTCTCACACGTCCAGAATACACTCTGTGGAGTCCTGGAACCAAGATGTCTGCAGCTGATGCTCAGGCAATGCACTCCTGCAATGGGCAGACCTCTTTCCTCTGGCTGGGAAAGTGGCCAGATGTCTGAAGCCTGTGCAGAATACTCTCGGCTGGGTCCCGGAACCAAGATATCTGCTGCAGATGCTCACTCAAAGCAGTCCCGCACTGGTCAGACCCCTTTCCTCTGGCCTGGACATTTGCCAGTTGTCTGGGCCCGAAAAGTGGGCTTCCTTAGAAGCTCTGTGGCTCCCACCTCTCCCAGAAGCTTTTGGCTTCTGTATTCCGTACTCTCACCTGTGCAGAATACACCCGGTGGGGTCCTAGAACCAAGATGTCTGTTGCTGATGCTCAGGCAAAGCACTTCTGCACCAGGCGGACCCCCTTTACTCTGGTTCGGAAAGTGGCCGGATGTCTGGGGCCTTTGCAGAATACACTTGGCAGGGACCTGGACCAGTCTTGTGCTTCTTCAGAAAATTGACATAGTACTACCAGAAGATCCAGCAACACTTCTCCTGGGCAAATACTCAGAAGATGTTCCGATGTGTAATAAGGATTCATTCTCTATGATGTTCATACCAGCCTTATTTATTTATTTTGTTAATATTTTTTATTATTACGTATTTTCCTCAATTACATTTAGAATGTACATTTAGAAAGTCCCCCATACCGTACCCCCCACTTCCCTAACCACGCATTTCCATTTTTTGTCTCTGGCATTCCCCTGTACTGTGGCATATAAAGTTTGCATGTCCAACGGGCCTCTCTTTCCAGTGATGGCCTACTAGGCCATCTTTTGATACATATGCAGTCAAGAATTCCGGGGTACTGGTTAGTTCATAATGTTATTGGACCTACAGCTTTGCAGATCTTTTTAGCTCCTTGGATACTTTCTCTAGCTCTTCCATTGAGAATCCTGTGCTCCATCCAATAGCTGACTTTGAGCATCTACTTAAGTATTTGCTATGCCCCAGCCTTGTCTCACAAGAGACAGCTATATCTGGGTCTTTTCAGCAAAATCTTGCTAGTTTATGCAACGGTTTCATCGTTTGGAGGCTAATTATGGGATGGATCTCTGGACATGGCAGTCTCTAGATGGTCCATCCTTTTGTCTCAGCTCCAAACTTTGTCTCTGTAACAGTCTGGCGGTTCCTCAGAAAATTGGACATGGTACTGCTAGAGGATCCCACAATACCTCTCCTGGGCATATATCCAGAAGATGTCCCAACCAGCAAGAAGGAAACCTGCTCCACTATGTTCATAACAGCCTTATTTATAATAGCCAGAGGCTGGAAAGAACTCAGATGCCCCTCAACATTGGAATGGATACAAAAAAATGTGGTACATTTACACAGTGGAGTACTACTTAGCTATTAAAAAATGAATTTATGAAATTCCTAGGCAAATGGATGGATGTGGAGGGCATCATCCTGAATGAGGTAACACAATCACAAAAGAACTCAAATGATATTTACACACTGATGAGTGGATATTAGCCCGGAAACTTAGCATACCCGAGATATAAGATACAATTTGCAAAACACATGAAACTGAAGAATGAAGACCAAATTGTGGACACTTTGCCCCTTCTTAGAATTGGAAGCAGTCACTAGCATTATTTATAATAGCCATTTGCTCGAAAGAACTCAGATGTTGCTCAACAGAAGAATATATGATACAGAATGGATACAGAAATTCTGGTATATTTAAACAATGGAGTACTATTCAGCAGTTAAAAACAATGAACTTATGAATTTCTTAGGCAAAAGCATGTATCTGGAGGATATCATCCTGAGTATGGTAATCCAATCACAAAAGAACACATATGATATGTACTAACTTATAAGCCAATATTAGCCCCCAAACAGACTACTCAAGATACAATTTCCAAAACGCATGAAACTCGAGATGAAGGAAGACTAAAGTGTGGATACTTCATTGGTTCTTATAATGGGAACAAAATACCCATGGAAGGAGTTACAGAGACATTTTGGAGGTGAGAAAAAAGAAACGACCATCCAGAGACTGCTCCACCTGGTGATTCATCCCATAGACAACCACCAAACCCAGACAATATTGCATATGCCAGCAAAATTTTTTGACAGGACACTGGAATAGCTATCTCCTGTGAGGCTATGCCAGTTCCTGGCAAATACAGAATTGGATACTCACAGTCATCTATTGGATGGTACACAAGGCCCTTAATGTGGAATCTAGAGAAAGTACCCAAGGAGCTAAAGGGTCTGCAACCTTAAAGGAGGATCAACAATATGGACTAACCAGTAACCCCCTGAACTATGTATCTAGTTGCATATGTGGCAGAGGATGGCCTAGTCAGCCATCAAAGAGAGGAGAGTCACTTGGTCTTGTGAAGATTATATACCCAAGTACAGGGGAATGCCAGGGCCAGGAAGCAGGAGTGGGTGAGTTGGCAAGCAGGGTAGGGGAAGGTATAGGAAACGTTCAGGATAGCATTTGAAATGTAAATTAAGAAAAATATCTAATAAAAAATGAGTTAAAAATATTAGCAAAACCTTATATTAGCACGTTAACAGCACATCCTAAAGATCTCAAACACAAAGAAGAAATGACACCCAAAAGATGTGGTGGCAGGAAATAGTAAAACTCAGGGTGGAAAAAAAAATAGAAAGAAAAATACAAATAAATTTTTGGAACAAATATTGGTTCTTTGACAAGATCACTAAGATAAACAAACTATTATTCAAGTTAACTAAAATAAAAAAGATAATATCCAAATTAGCAAAATCAGATATTAAATGGGGGGACATAACAACAGACACCTGATAGGTCAGAATGTTTCGCAAAGTGCTTCTTCCTCCTAGAAGCACACTTGCTCAACCATATTAATTGCTGCTGTATTCATAATTATCTGCAACTGGAAACAACCTACATGTCCATAAACTGAAGAATGTATAACATATATGTTATATTTATACAATGGAACATTACTCAGCTGTTATGAAATGGATGGAAACAGAAAAAAATAAAAAAAAAACAAAACTAAAAACAAAACATAACCTGAATAACGTATCCCAGTCCCAGGAAGATAAATATGCTATGTGTTGATTTATATGTTGATATTGACTGGGCTGGATAGTTTTTTGTCAACTTGTCACAAAGTAAAGTCCCCTGAGAGTAGGGAATCTCAATTGAGAAAATGTCTCCATAAGATTGGTCTGTGCAGGAAGGACTGCAGGGCAGTTTCTTAATTAATGATTGATGGGTAGGATTTCTGGCAATTGTTGATACTGCCATCCATGTGCTTGTGGTTCTGAGTTCTCTATGAGAAAGCATGAAACCATGGGGAACTAACCACTAAGCAGAATGCTGCAGACACTCTGGGCCCCTTTGTCTGCGTGGAACGGATCTCTAGTCACAGGTGGGCAAAGCGTTGGATGAAATGATAGATAGATACACAGAGAAGAGGTTGTGTAGAATCTGAATGTAATGTGTCAAATTGAGCATCAAACTTTTTATACAGAAGAGAATAGGAAAGTTGGGTGACACACAAGCAAGGTACAAAGAGGTTACTGGATTCTTACAGAAAACGGAGGAATACAAACTCAGAAGTTCTCACAGGAAACACCTGGGATAAAATTCACTGTTAACAACTGGGATCAAAAAGAGCTCCACCAAATATCCACATAATCTTAGAAGTCAGGGTCAAGGGCTTTGTGCCCTTGCTATAGTTCCTATTTTAGTCTATTGTATAGACCACCTTCCCCCTAGGCCATTGTAAATACGTGTATATGGGTGGAACTCAGCTATCTATAGTTTTAAGTATGTACTCTGCTTCCTCCTTAGGTCTCAAACTTCCTTCATCCTAGATGATGATAAATTCTTGTGTAGGGCAGTGACTTAGCTTTTATTCAAAGTGGTAGTATAATACCAGAGGCAATTCTGAATGCCACTGAATAGGCAACATTCTTACTGAATTCCAAGCCCATGGTCAGCTCAAGGACTTTCTAGGATATTGGAACACTGGCGAAAGCTTAGCTATATCAGAATTCAATCTTAAAAATAACTTATAATAAGATAACACTAAAAGAGAGCATGTGGATCCATACACCAGACTAACACGGGAATAGGGCATGAGTATATGGGTTGATGAGAAGGCCAATACTCCAGAAGGTGAGCTTCCGTGAAACTCTTTGCCTCATGAGTGCTTCCAGGCCTCTCGGCCTGTCAAGCTGACTCGACTGGTGTGGGTGGCAGCAGTACCCATCCATGGTCTCTGTATTAGCTCCTGCCTCTAGGTACCTGGCCCATTTCAGTTCCTGTTCTGTCTGTCTTCAGATGATGAATAGCAATGAAGAAGTGTAAACCAAATAAGTCCTACCCTCCCCAACTTGTGCTTGGGATATAGTTTTTGGTGACAGCAATACAAAGAATAACACATTCTACATTACATATGTGATGGCCTGTCTACAATCTGTAGATCCAGTGAAGTTAGGTATAGAGGAAGGACTTGGGTGCATACATTGATGCCCATGGTATGGGGATATAGAATGGATTTTATTAGTGGACAAAGGTGGACAAGAAAGAGAAGATCAGGTGGCATAGGGGAGAGAGATGGGGTTGAATAAGGAAATGCAGGAAGAGATAGTTGAAAGAGAAGAATTTGGTGAATGATGCCCGAAAGGTGTAGGAACTGGAGAGGATGGGAGGTAGTGAAAGAACCGTGGGGAGTAAAATTTGGGGGGACTGTAAGCAGGGTCTATTAAATGAGAAGTTAATATTATTTTTAATTTTACTAGAATATTAAGCATGGCAGAGGGGCTCCCAGGAATGTACATTTTACCTCCAAAATACTGGGCTTTCATGGATTCTTGATAAGGTGAACCACTTAAAAGCTCTTACCACTCTTAAACACTTAAAAGCTGGTACCACTCTGTTACCACTCATGCTGTTGTAGAGTTTCTCTCTACTTGCTGCCCTCACATCACATCCCTCATAATCTATGGATTGTATGAAAATTTAAGGTGGGTTCCAGCCCCTCACTGGGCAATATCATTGCCACCCACAGTGTTAGTTAGATCTAACTTTCTCAAGGATTGCAGCTGATGCAGATTAATACTTCAACCACGATCTTGGAAAGAATTACTACGAAAAGCATGCCTTTTTTTTTTTTCAAAATTCAGGCTGGTGTTCAGATGATTATTATTTCTTTGTACCTATTTCCTCCCTCTGATTCCTGATATGATATAAGAAAAACATGGTTAATGTACAGATGTGCACCCTGAGGATTCAAAGTAGAAAGGGATGATAGGTTTTTACATAAAAGTTTAGTTTTGTGATTCTTTTAAGATTTTTGAAGGATTAATTTTTGAGATAGATAAAAACTAATCCTTTATGTATAACAGCAAATTTCAGTCTACCAGTAAGAGAAACTGGCTGAAAAAAATACCTTACTTGCTTACAAGTTGTTAATCTATAACAAGTTTTTTAGTTAGAAATGTGTGTTGGTTCTTGGGGATAATATTGGATATTTATAAACATAATTTATAAATAGCTCATCATAAAAGTATAGTGAGAAGATGCTTTTCCTTATATATTCTCATAATTATTCACTAGAAGAAAATAGAAAGTAACCAGTATAAATTTTATACTAATTGAAAGATTGTGCAGAGATATATAAGCAGTGTGAGAAAAATAAAGTTGGTTCTTTGTTCTATCCACCAAATGTGAGTATATATGGAAAGTGGTTGAAGCTTTGCACTGTCCAACAAATGTGTGTGTGTGTGTGTGTGTGTGTGTGTGTGTGTGTGTGTGTGTGATTGTTTGTGCTTCTTAAAGCTTGCTTCTTCTACCATGTATGTAAATGTGTCTTGCCTGCTTTATATGCCATCTAACCAACATCACCTCCTTGAATCATTGAACACTCTATCACAGCTACTCTTGGAAAGGCAAACAGACAGCAAACACACAGAACCCTACTGGGCATAACTTGAACATGTATGAGACCACCCACCTCTTCCAGTGACACCCTTTCTCCAACAAGGAAACACCTAGTCCAACAAGGTTACTCATCCGAATACAGCCTATGGGCCGATGGGAACCAATTACATTAAAACTACCACACCTACCTAGCTACATGCATACATATATTCATGCATAAGAGATAAACAGAGAAAGAGGGTGAGAGAAATAGAAAGAGAAAGAGTGATTGGTAGATGATAGAGAAATAGTTGCATACATATCTATATAAATACATTCAATCATTACTTCATACATACATACATACATACATACATACATATATAGATGATGGATAGACAGATAATGATATGTGATATTAATCTAAACACTAAAGACATGGTGCCCTTTAACTCACACACACACACCCTGAGCATTGTTTACAATCCTCAATTAAGACATAAAGGTTGGACATTCGAACTACAAAGGCATATAAAAACAAATCCACAAAACTCACAATGTTCATTTGGTGTGCATAGATTTGATTAATATCTGGGATTTTCTTTTTTGTGTATATTATGAGAGATTACACCCTAAAATCTTTCTCAAACTTGTCCATTATTTTAGTTACTCCCGTGTACAACCTGATACTTATAATCCACTAGATAGTAACGTTACAGAAGGTATTTATTGTGCTGAAGATATTCAGTCATACCCCTCAGCTCCAAAATATATCTTTTAAAGACACATAGTAAGGAACGATCTTCCAAATGACCTGAAATGAAACTGTCACCTGGTGGAAAATAACACAGCACAGGAAGAAGTTTACACATAAAATTTATATTCATGTGAATATTGGTCAAAATGATTCCAATTGTAAAGTTGAATTACATAGTGGTATGTCTTTGAAACAATAGGAAAAAATGATGTGCATACATTGTGTTTTCCAAAAAGAGTAGGAAATGTAAAACATTTAAGCAGTGGCATGTTGGTTTCTAATGCCAGGAGATGACTAACATAGCAACAGACTAATAATGTATCCTCTTCAAAAGTTAAAAGAAAACAGCAACAACAAGAAGAGAACAACAATCACAAGGAACCATGTCATCCGTGGCATCTTTAGGAGGATGTGCAGCACTCTGAACATGGTTCCAAGGACTTTAGTAGATGTCTATTGCGTTGTCAGCCTGACAGGTTTGTGTTCAACCATCCATGTCTGTATACTAAGGTTGGGAACAATCCATCGGGGATGAGTGACCTAAAGATGATGAGTTCTACTCCCCACTCTCCTTGCTGCTCTGGAGACTTCAAACCTGAGGGGAGGAATGTTATATTGATGAGTATGAGAATGCTCAAATCCTTTTTGTCTACATTGTGTAAATGTGGCATCTCTTTAAGTGAAGTGTAAGACCTGCTTGGCCAGAAGGTACAACCAGAGGCCTGTTGAATAAAGATGCTACTATAGAGACCCCATGTAATGAGAAAGGTCTTTCTGAAGTACCCTTGGACAGAGGTGGAATTTAAGATCCAATTATTCAAAAATGGCATGTAGGCACTACTGTAGGCCTTATTGTCATACCGAGAACATCCCCAACACTAATCAGAGATGTATGGCTAGTGGTCAGAGGTGAGTGGGTAATGGACATTGGGAAGAAATGAGACCCTATGAACCATGAAAAATAGATAGGACCCCAATGGTCAGAGGGGAAATACACGAGGGCATCTTTGTGAGAATTTGGAAATCTAAAACCCCTTTGTACAGGTAAACTAGTATGTTGGTTGGGTAGAGTTTAAATTTGCATGTTCTTTCCTTGACATGAGCTCAAAGACTCAGGCTACCTCATGCAGTGGAGCCCATTCCAGGTACTTCCTTACAGCTAGCAACTCCTCATCAGAGACTAGAGCATCTGTCCACTGTAGTAAATGTGGTGCCAGATCAGGAAGCAGTCTGAGCACTCACCAAAAACCTGGCTGACAATTCCACACTAGTTCTTCTTCTCAGGCATATGTTCTTCTCCTGGGTCTAGGTATGAATCGTGAGGAATACATCATTTTAGTTTCTGCATTGAGGAAATGAGCTTTTGTTCTGGGCTGTACTTCTTAATGTTCGGCTCAGGTAATTTAAGCTTGGGTGGTCTGGAGGTCCATTTGGGAGTTAAAATTAGAGGAGGGGGTGACTAAGTGTCTCCATCAGAGGAGAACATTGCAAGGTCATTATTGGTCAGAAAGGCATATTTGATGACCACTTGGGGAAAATGAGATCTGAGGCCCCTGGTAACTCAGAGTCAGTAGATTGAAATCTTTTTGGTCAAAGCAGAAGGATCTGAGGCCCAATTAAGTAGACTTTGTAAGTTTACTCCCACAGGGGCATATTTAGAATGTCTGAGAACCCTTTGGATATTGGTGGACGGTAGCTCTCTATTAGAACAGGGAGGGCTGGTAGATCTTTTGGTGAAAAGTGGAATATTTCAGGTATAGTCTAAAAGCAAATTCAGTAAAAAGACAGTAATTGGAATACTTTGGGCAAGGAGAGACATATGCAGTATCCCTATGTGCAGGAGAAGAATTGTTTCTTCCCGTCTCAGGATTGGTGATAGATCTAAGATTCTCTAAAATAGGAGGATGGTGATAGGAGCTTCATAGGATTGTATAGAATAATTCTGTCCTGTTATTCCTATGTCTGAAGCACTATTGATCAGAAATTGAACACTGATTGATACCTTGAGAATTCTAGGACATTCCAGGTACTTACTCCTTCATCAGCTCCAAACATGAAATCACAATCAAGAATACACATCATCTGAATGTCAGTGGTAGGCATGACAACAATCTTAGAAGTCTTTTAAGAGGGTGTAATGTAGTATTTTCTGGTTTAGTGTCTTCCTTAAATATATGTCCATTCTCACATTCCTCTGCATGGAGGCCAGGATGTCTCTGTCTAAGGTAACAAAACAAAGATCGTAAACTGATTTACCCTTACCTTGATACTCTTCTGTTTGGGATTTCAGTCCAGAGTGTTCAGAAATCTCTTAGGTCAGAATAGTGCTTCCCAGACCACGGAAATTAGAAGTTATATGTAGGACATACACTGGGAAGATGGAGAATCTGGGGGATTTCCTCAAACACACTGTGCTCCACAGAGGTTGGAGCACTCTCTGTTGTGAATGTCTAAATATTCCTAAAGTAAGATAGGGGAGGAGCTTGGGCAGTTTTGCACACAAGTAGGATGGTTGTGCCCTTCATCAAAGAGGTAATGTGGCAAACTTCATGAGAATAAGGAAGTTGAAGCATTCTGGTCATAAGCAGCATTTCTGTGACACTTTGCAAGTGTGAAATTCTAAACCTACTTGTAAGAAGTGTAAAATCTCTGGCTATTTTCAATAAATAAGAAATACCATTTCACATTGGTGAAAATGCAAATACCTTCTGGAGAAGAGGGAGTCCCAGTATTGCTTGATCTGCTTGCAAATCTTTTTTGTAGAATTTAGGATATCCACATATTTTATGTAGTGTGTGGAAAGCAGTCAGCAATTGTTTCAGTATTCCAACAGGTTGGATGGTTATCTTTGGTCTATGAAACTTTTAGTCAGATGACATAAGAGCAAGGCCACTTTTCTTGAATGAAGGAATGTCTCTGAATATTTGTAACAGGAAGAAGTTTGGAAGTAATCTTAGACAGTTGTAATATAGCAGGCACACATAGTCAATAAGACAAGATCTATTTACATTTTACAAGAGAGGGTAGGTATGTGTCCACCACTGAAAAAAAAAGGAAATATTTCAGTCCAATATGGGCATTCGAGAAGGCTTGTTGCCCAATAGACACAGGGAGAAGAGGAAATATTTATGACTAGATGTGGTGTGTCTGAGGCTCCCATAGGGAGAGGGAGAGGCACTGAAGCCCTGGTATGACTGGATGACATTTATAGACCTCTTCGACAGAGGATGTGAATTTGAGAACCACTGGAACAAAAAGAGTCATTCTGGTGCCCCTTTCAAATGAGGAGTTCGATGTGAGCCACAGTTAAATGGAAATTTTTGCCCTCCATCAGATAGAGAATAGTTTGGAATTCTTTCTGATCAGAGAGGGTAATTATTGAAGACCTTTTGGACTGGAAGTGAAGTTTGGGGCCTGGGGCAGGTAGAGATGATCTCAGGCCTGTCAGGCTTACAAGACAGATATTGGACCCTCATGTATACAGAGGGTACATTTGATATATAATGGACACAAATTAGTGGTCTAAGTATTGATGTAGAAGATTAAAGCAGAATTAGAGTCTGCTTAATGTCCCCAACCTCTTTAGGGTTAAGGAAGTGACCTAGCCTACCTTAAGCAGGAGAGGTAGGACTGCTTCACAACTTAGAAGATTCCCATCTTCACATACACCTTGGTAAGCCTGGCAGCAATACAAGTATTATGCACCAGGCATGACTGTAAGTCTCTAAGCACTCTTGAAGCTTATCATCAGTTATATGGGTGTTTTCATGAAGGATGGTACGAAGGATAGATGACCTAAGTTTCAGGCTCTGTTAATGTAGGGCAGAATTAAGTGAAGTATAATTTCCTAGAGACCATCGTTGGAGGGAAATGATCTAAAGCTCATGATTGGAGTGTTATATTTGAGGCTCATATGTATGTAAGGATGCTCTTAGGATACCTGGATTTTGGTACCCTTGGGAAAAATGAAAATTCTGAGATTCCAATAGTAAACTACAGTCATAATTATAACTGACCTTGGGCAGAAATGGAAGGTTTTGGGTATTGTTGGTAACAGCAGTAGGTCATGAAGGCCACCTATCCCAAGTGAAATTCTGATGACCCTTCATCCAAAGGTGATGGTATGAGATACCTTGAAAACAGGTTGAGTAGCATGTGTTCATACCTACAACTTCTATGACCTTCCGGACCCATTTTGCTTAAAAAGAAAGAACCTGGGGCTGGAGAGATGATTCAGTGGTTAAGAACACTGACGGCTCTCCCAGGGCTCCTGAGTTCACAAACATCTGTAATGGTATCCAGTGCCGTCTTCTAATGTGCAGGCACACATGCATAGAGAACACTGTATATATAATAAATAACTAAATACTTAAAAAAGAAAGGAACAAAGGAATGAAGGAAGGATGGAAGGAAGGAAGGAAAGAAGGAAAGAAGAGAAAGAAATTTAGGAGGGAAGAAAGAAGGAAGGAAGAAAGAATGAAAGAAAGAAAGAAAGAAAGAAAGAGAGAAAGAAAGAAAGAGAAAGAAAGGAGAGAAAGAGAATGAAGGAGGGAGAGAGAGAGAGAGAGATAGAAAGAAAGAGACAGAAAGCAAGAGAGAGAGAAAAAAAGAAAGAAAGAAGGAAGGAAAGAGAAAGAAAGAAAGAAAGAAAGAAAGAAAGAAAGAAAGAAAGAAAGAAAGAAAGAAAGAAAGAAAGAAAGAAAGAAAGAAAGAAAGAAAGAAAGAAAGAAAAAAAGGAAGGAAGGAAGGAAGGAAGGAAGGAGGGAGGGAAGAAAGTAAGAAAGAAAGTAAGAAAGAGAGAGAGAACGAAAGAAAAAGAAAGGAAGGAAGGAAGGGAGAAAGAGAGAGAGAGAGAGAGAGAGAGAGAGAGAGAGAGAGAGAGAGAGAGAGAGAGAGAGAGAGAGAGAGAGAGAGAGAGAGAGAGAGAGAGAGAGAGAAAGTAAGTTAGTTAGTTTCAGGCCATGATTAACCAAGTAGCAGGATCAAGTCACCACATTGTGCAAAAGGGAAAAATATAGTTTATCTTGGGTAGAGGGAGAACAGAATGGTAGTGCATAGTTTGCTTCCATCTAGTCTCCCCACCTTCCATTATCCATATATTGTATATACTGTTGGGAAGAATACAAGGAACAATCAGCACACTCTTCCAACAGGGAGAGTGGCTGTCTGACCTGAGGTTGTATTTGTCTGTACCTATCTATAAGTGAGAGACAGGTAC
Source organism: Mus musculus (assembly GCF_000001635.26). Lineage (NCBI taxonomy): Eukaryota > Metazoa > Chordata > Mammalia > Rodentia > Muridae > Mus > Mus musculus. The sequence goes on along the minus strand of NC_000087.7, from coordinate 62,876,829 downwards.
ACACCATTTCTGACACCTAACTCTAGGAAGATCACATGCATATTAGTTTTCTTTCTATGTTCTGCCCTCTGCCCTACACTCAGAAACATGTGAGAGCCCACTGTGAAGTTGCAATTGTGTTTGCCTTGCAATCTTTCTAATAGAGAGTGGCACTGAGGTAATATGAGTTTAAGTCAAGTTTAAGGTGCCCTTGGAAAGAATACTCTTGGGCATCCCAAGAGGCTATATTTGAAACTCCTATGACTACAGGTATAATAAATGAAACCCTCTTGGCCATAGGATCCAAACCTGAGGTCTCTGTCATCATTGCTCCATGACACATACACCCTTGGCAAGCAATTAGATGTCTATGTTCCTTGAGGTTGAAGGAGGTAATTATAGCCCCCTTTTGTACTACAATGAACTGCATGTGAGTGGACATCATTCTACCTTTTTCAGTGGGAATGGCATAAAGCTTACTTAGTCTGGGGCATCTTTTTTTAATTAGATATTTTCTTTAATTACATTTCAAATATTATCTACTTTCCTAGATTGCCTTCTGAAAATCTCCTATGCCTTCTCCCTCCCCCCGCTCCCCAACCTACCTACTCCTGCTTCCTGGCCCTGGCATTTGCCTATAATGGGGAATAGAGCCTTCACAGGACCAAGGCCCTCTCTTCCCATTGATGACCTCCTAGGTCATCCTATGCTACACTTGTGGTTAGAGCCACAAGTTCCACCATGTGTTTTCTTTGATTGGTGGCATAGTTCCAAGGAGCTCTGGGGGAGGGGTACTAGTTAGTTCATATTGATGTTCCTTCTATGGGGCTTCAGTCCCTTTCATGTCCCTGGGTATTTCTATGGCTCCTTCATTGAGGACCTTATGCTCTGTCCAATGGATGACTGTGAGCATCCACTTTTGTATTTGGCAGGCAGTGGTTTGGGACATCTTTTGTCACAAGAGATATGACTGAGTCCCACTTTCAACGAAACTGAAAGTTTGAGGGTATTTCTACTAAATGAGTACTTTAGACAATCTTGGGCAAACAGAGAAGGTCTGCAGGAGGCTTAGTCATAGGAGGAATGTCTGACATTCTCTTCAGTGAAAAACAAAACAAAACAAAGAACTGAGGTAACTTGCGAAGAGAGGAAGTACTGGGCACTTAGGAGTAAGAAAAATAATGAGACCTGGTTGGTACAATGGTATGCATTAGAAAAACCTTGGAGAGGGGGTAAGTGCCATGCAACATCCTGTTATGTATGAATGTCCCTTTTAACTTGATCAGTAAAGGAAGTCCCTCCACTGCTCTTCAGCTTCCAAATCTTCCTTAGTTGGTAAAAGTTTCACATCCTGTGTTTAGTCTGAGGGAGTTCAGAGAACATTCCAAGCCTTTTCAAACAGCCTGGATGTCTGTCCCTGGCTAGGTTGCCGCCTTCAGTTTGTCTTAATATGTACATATATAGGCAACAACAATTCAATTGGATTGCAAAGCATAACATAGGATCCAGTCAATAATTCTCTCTATATATATATATGAATGACCTGGGACCACAAACCAGAGAAAAACAATATATTTCCCCTGTCATCCTTATAAAAGGGAAAGGCTTGAATCTTACTTAATTAGAGAATATACATTTGATATAGTTCAAAGTCATAAGTGAATGCTTGAGGATACAAGGCATCATGAACTACTATTCAAAAGAGCATATCTAATAGCATTTTAGGAATAAAGAATAGTGGGACCTTCCTTTGGTCAAACACAGTGGTTAATGCCCCCTTCCCTTGCAGAAATGGACAAGATCCAAGGCCATATTTTGGGGGAAGGAAAAGACTGAACCTCACTCAGCCTCACCCAGGTTAGTTCTCTTGGCTACTTCAAAAAACAAGGAGTGTGAGAGGAATCCTGGGAACATAGGAGTTATGAGAACCTCTTCTCAGAATGGTAAGTTCCAAGACCACCTTCAACAGAGAAAAAATCGTGAATGTCTTAGTTCCTAAAGTAGAGGTCCCCAGTCATATTTTGCAGGTCAGAAATATCCAGTTCACCCATGGTCAACAGGGTAAGTTTCTAGGCTTCACTGGGTACTGGAGGAATGTTCAGACTCTGCCTCACTAGCTTCCAAGTATTTCCCCCATATGCATACCCTGTGTAACATCTTTGAGAGTCCAGTCAGTGGTCACAACAATCTCCCAGCATAAGTAGTTATGCAAGCATTGATGTTTCCTCGAGGCTGTGTTCAGCTGCACACATCTGTGAATAAGAGATAGGAATGGTGCATTTTGATGACCATTTTTGAAGCACAGGATACGAGAGCCAATTTCAGATTTCTATTTTCTGTCCTATGATCTAAAAGGATAGAAAATGTGAGGTGTCATTGGTCGTGTATGTATTGTATGGATATGTTTAAAGCAAACTTAGTTAATAGGGGTATTTGCGAGGCACAGCCAGAAGAGAATCTCTGGTGGTTCAATAATTGCACAGATGGACCTGAAGTGTCCTAGTACAGAGAGTAGATGTATGAAACGCCCCTTTGACACAGGAGCTAGTTCTGAGAGCCCTTTCAATAGTCTTTGATTTCCCAGGACCCCCTTTGTAGAAACTGAAGTTCTTAAATCCACTTGGTGAATTGAAGTAGACAATAGGCCCAGATTCCTACTGGGAAGACAGGGAATGTTAGATTCTCTTTTATGTAGAATGAGTGGTATAAGTCTCTTATGGTCTGACATCCCTTTAAGGAAAAATGATTCAAAGCTACTTGGTAGGATTAGGAATATTCCTTATAAGGCATAATACATGTTTTAGGCGACATTTGACCAATAGGGTCTAAGGCAATGTTAGCCCTAGGAGAGTTCTGACATTCTATTCAGTGTAGTGAGAAAAAAATGAGTTACCATGGGGAAATGTGGGCCCCATGTAAAAGAGGAAATCTCGAAGGCCCTACTGAAAGAGGAGGGCAGACTCCTCTTGAGGCAGAATGTGAAACTGCCATATACACCTCTGTCAAAAGTAATGGTCTCTGGTACATTATAGAGTGGAGAATGTTTCCAGGCATGATCATAAGTTTCCAATTCTTATTCAGAGTTTGTATTTTCATAGTTTGTGTTCATTCAGAAGAGACATGGCAGCAACATATTTTTTTTTCTTCCAAAGGGTTTCAATGACTGTTGCTGGCTAGTATACTTCTTCGACTTTGTTCATCTATCCAGGTCTAGGCAGAATTAATGAAGTTATTACATTTCTATTGACTTGCCTAAAGGCAGATGGCACAGGTACTTTGCTCTGATTTGTAACTTGGACTATGGGACCTCAAACCAGACTGGACTAGGGTACATTGTTTACAGAAGGAGTCACTTTTGGAAATATGGCTGACCAGCTAGGTATAAAACTACTTTGAAGTATACATTCACATATATACTTCATATATTTGAATGACATTTTTGAGAAAGAGAACGTGTTGGGTGGATAAGGAAGAGAAGGAAGGTCACAGAATCCCTCAGACAAAAGTTTACCTTGGGAATTGGAAGATGTCAAAAATAACTTATCAAGTGCAAATGTCCTCATAGTCCAGAATACCCATGTGTTCTGAGACTTTGAGTTTTGCTTGCCAACAATCAGAGCAGTTTTCTTTCAAATTGTTTGGTAAACTCTAGCTCTATGTTCTCCATAAGCTGTACAGCAGCATCCCAGGCATAGGCACCAAAATGGAATTGATCCATTTCAAGTGACAGGCTTAAAATTAAAAATTAGATTAGGGTTCATATAATTACTGTCATGTCCCAGGACATCATTTCAGAGTGTTTGGCATCCATTCTTTTATTTGAGCATGCCTGGCCATCCAGGTCTGAAGGGAAACTTTAGGACCTCCTAGAGGAATAGACCTCATGGTTCTATGGATAAAAGTGGATTTTCTGAGGTAAGCATAGTCAAGAGAAGTTGATTTAAAGTTTCCTTGAGGAAAAAAAATAAAAAAGAACATTGGCTTGAGTTTTTCATGTCAGTGGCTTTTCTGTAGGCTCCATAAGCAGCAGAATTTGTATTAATCCCCGGTCAAATTTAAGGGTGAGTCTATATTTCCCTAATTCAAAGATAAAATCAAAGATTCTTCCTTGACAGAGTATCTATGTCAAAGATTCTTCATTGAAACCTTTTTGAATCTAGAGTTTACCTTGAACTGAAGGAAAAGTCTCAGAAACATTAGGAAAAACATCTAAGGTTCAGTCCATAATATCAGCAAGCTCTGTGGGATTCCTCAACCTAAATGTATGTCCAAGCCTGCTTTGGACAAACTGGTATGATCTGAGGCTCCCTTTGCTTCAGTGGGAATATGTGATGCCTCCTTAAGTAAAGGTAGAAAAAGTGAGTAGCCCTGGGGAGAAAGGAGTTGCTGATATCCTTGTAACAGGAGAGATGATCAGAGTATAAAATTCCCCATAATATTTTGAGCAAAAATTAAATTGCTTACCTTAGCTCATGAGGTCCTAGCATTGCCACAACTTCTGACAGTTCTTCACAGCCTGGGGTATCCATATCCTTAGCTGAATTAGCAAGGCACCAAATATAGATACCATGATTCATGAAAAGCTTCGGATTGTATCCTCAGCATGATTGCCTCCTAAGAATTATGTTCAACCAACCAGAACTGAGTTATAATGATGATTTCACACAATGTCATGTGACTATACTCAAGAAAGTGGCATAAGGTTCCAGGATTGGCTTCCTCCTCTTGATTTCTGTGAACTTTGAGCAGGGGGAGCAATTCTCCTTGGTCAGAGGTAAAATATCCCATGGGTTCCTGAACGGAAGGGATTTTTATGATTGCCCATTGCATCAAAGGTGTACATTTTATGACCTTGATCATCACAGGAAGGAAAATACTATAGGTTTGGAAAGTAGAAAGTCCCTCAACCCTGTTGGACAGTAGGGGAGTTGCCCTGTTCACCTTCTGTAGAGGAGTGTGTTCCAGGCACTCCAGGCCTCCACATCTTCAGAGAACTCTAAAAAATTCTTATCTCTTAGGAATCCATGAAGATTTGACAGCAATCTGAGGTTTCTTCTGACAAGTTGTCTCAAAGTCCCTGGATTTGTTGTCTATTAAACTTACAACAAAGCACACAGGTGTGGGTGTAGTGTACAGTTACCTTTCTGATGACCAGCTTAAAGAGAGCCTTGAATCCAGGCTGAGGTTTTTATACATTGGCCATGGGACTTGACTCTGGAGTTCTGTGAGGTTTGTTTTGTTTGTTTTTTTGTTTTTGGTGGTCAAAAGTGTATTCCCTAACCAATAAGGTCTGAGGGAGAAGCTCTTAGTTGAGTGGTAGACCTGATTCCACCATGAACAAAGACTGAAACTCTTGTGTATTCTTGGTACCACGGATTCAGCCTGAAGCACACTAGAGCTGAGCCTGAATATTTGAGATAAACTTCTCACTCACAAGGTCAGTTCTATACCTTGCTTCATCAGAGAGGCATGTCTCAGACCCTTCCAGTGCAGAAGGAGGAAGAATAAAGAGTTTTTCTCAAGGTCAGCTGACCCCTTTGGCACACACATAATGTCAGGGGATACTATGATTAGAGGAAGCAAGGTTTAGGTGCTCTTCAAAAGATAAACCAACTGGGTGTCAGCCCCCTTGTAGTTATGGGATACTTTACATCTGAGGGGGCCTGACGTGATGGAGTTGATATTTATGCTGGAGGTATAAATTATCCTGGGTCTAGAAGGGTACATCTGAGTCCCCATTGTAACTTCATCAATGCTATTGCATGCTGATAGTAAAAGAGCCAACTTTGTGGCTTTCTTAAAATGTTGTTGGGGTCTGTTGATAAGTCCTTTGCTTATCATGTCATATGTATCAGGGCATCTTCAGTTATTGAGGACCTATGTGACACCTTTGTTCTGAAGTGGTAATTCTGAGGGAAATTAACGAAATTCTGAGGTTTCTGGTTCTCATATGATAATGCTTCCTTCAATACTGGGGAGTTTCTAACATATTTGATTTCGGGGGTTACATCTGAATCCCCCTTGAGTTATTGGTGTAATTTGTGAGTCACATAGGTTCTATTTCATGTATGTGGGTATACTGTCATTGTCTTCAGACACACCAAAAGGTGGCATCAGGTCCCATGACAGATGGTTGTGGTACACAAGTGATTGCTGAGAATTGAACTCAGGACCTGTGGAAGAGAAGTCAGTGCTTTTAACTGCTGAGCCATCTCTCCAGCCCCAGCACATTGGTTCTAGACAGGTAAGATGAAGGTCACTTAGGCTATTGGGGATGATCTGAGGATCCCTGGTTCAGAATGGGCATATCAGAAGTTCCCTTGGTCCATACAGTAGTTTAGAAGATCTGTGGTTCTTAAGCTGTAGGTCTGAACCTTACCAGGGAAGAATGCCTGGAGTGTTTTTGAATTCCTAATTTAGACAAAGTGTACCTGATGACTCCTTGAGCCACTGAGAGTGATTTAAGCTCCACTTCAAGCATGGGGGGACAGTGTGAGTCTTCTTGGTGCTGAAGGGATAATTCTGAGGTTTGTGTGTCAGAAACAGGACTTGGAGGACCCATTGACAGAGTGATAATGTTGATGTATCCACAAACAATCTATAAAGGATGCCATCCTTTAGAGGCAGAAAGGTTCACACCATGTTGGGGAAAGTAGAAATGCCAAAGACTATTGTATCTGTACAAGATCAAGGGTCGATGTGGAGAGGAGAGAAGGCCTGAATATTTCATGATTGAGACTTCCTGGGAAGCTAGAACACACAAATCATGCAGGCCATGCAACAGCTTAATCAATCTCCAGTGTGCTAGGAGACATTTCCCAGCTAGTTCTCCTGATAAATCTGCTGCCTACTTCTAAAAATGGCAAGGCTTTCTCATTTTTGCTGGTCAGCTTAATGTCTATGTCCTGGGTTCATTAACGTGCTGGCTACTCTTAAGCTCTGAGACTTCAGGAACCCGGGTCCTGATCCTTGGACAGGGGTAATTAGGTCAGAGGATCAGAATAAGAAGCACATGGTGCACCTTAGATCAAGGGAGTGGATTTTTCATGGACTAGATCAGATCTAGTAGGTAGGTCTAGGTCCTCAATGTTCAGGAGAATCACATAATACTCTCCATGAGGTGAAAATTATATAGCACATTCTTCTGGATACAATTGTGAGCTAATCTTAATCAGAAAGGGGATTCTTGTCCTGCTTTTAGTCACAGGGGCATAGATGAGGCTTCAATGTGCATCTGAGGCAGCTAGGAGTGGAAATTGTAAGTTTGATATACAGTTGATGAAAAGAAAAAGTTCTAAATTCATGTTGTTCATAAGGGGCATAGAAAGGGTAAATATGAGGGCAGCTTCTGTATCAAAAAAGAACTGAAAATGCCAGAGTAAGAGAGAGTAGGGCCCAGGCCACCCTCTTGAAATGGACTGCCTTACAGGTTCCGTTTGGCAGGCTGGGGAGCTCTGGTGTGTCCCTGGGCAGAAGGAGGAAGTCAGAAGCAAGGAGTAAGTCGTAAGCCTCCTAGAGCATTTTCTTTTTTTTTTTTTTCCATTTTTTATTAGGTATTTAACTCATTTACATTTCCAATGCTATACCAAAAGTCCCCCATATCCACCCACCCCCACTCCCCTGCCCACCCACTCCCCCTTTTTGGCCCTGGTATTCCCCTGTACTGGGGCATATAATGTTTGCAAGTCCAATGGGCCTCTCTTTCCAGTGATGGCCGACTAGGCCATCTTTTGATATATATGCAGCTAGAGTCAAGAGCTCCGGGGTACTGGTTAGCTCATAATGTTGTTCCACCTATAGGGTTGCAGATCCCTTTAGCTCCTTGGGTACTTTCTCTAGCTCCTCCATTGGGAGCCCTATGATCCATCCATTAGCTGACTGTGAGCATCCACTTCTGTGTTTGCTGGGCCCCGGCATAGTCTCACAAGAGACAGCTACATCTGCGTCCTTTCAATAAAATCTTGCTAGTGTATGCAATGGTGTCAGCGTTTGGATGCTGATTATGGGGTGGATCCCTGGCTATGGCAGTCTCTACATGGTCCATCCTTTCATCTCAGCTCCAAACTCCGTCTCTGTAACTCCTTCCATGGGTGTTTTGTTCCCAAATCTAAGGAGGGGCATAGTGTCCACACTTCAGTCTTCATTCTCCTTGAGTTTCATGTGTTTAGCAAATTATATCTTATATCTTGGGTTTCCTAGGTTTGGGGCTAATATCCACTTATCAGTGAATACATATTGTGTGAGTTTCTTTGTGAATGTGTTACCTCACTCAGGATGATGCCCTCCAGGTCCATCCATTTGGCTAGGAATTTCATAAATTCATTCTTTTTAATAGCTGAGTAGTACTCCATTGTGTAGATGTACCACATTTTCTGTATCCATTCCTCTGTTGAGGGGCATCTAGGTTCTTTCCAGCTTCTGGCTATTATAAATAAGGCTGCTATGAACATAGTGGAGCATGTGTCCTTCTTACCTGTTGGGGCATCTTCTGGATATATGCCCAGGAGAGGTATTGCTGGATCCTCCGGTAGTACTATGTCCAGTTTTCTGAGGAACCGCCAGACTGATTTCCAGAGTGGTTGTACAAGCCTGCACTCCCACCAACAATGGAGGAGTGTTCCTCTTTCTCCACATCCTCGCCAGCATCTGCTGTCACCTGAATTTTTGATCTTAGCCATTCTGACTGGTGTGAGGTGGAATCTCAGGGTTGTTTTGATTTGCATTTCCCTGATGATTAAGGATGTTGAACATTTTTTCAAGTGCTTCTCTGCCATTCGGTATTCCTCAGGTGAGAATTCTTTGTTCAGTTCTGAGCCCCATTTTTTAATGGGGTTATTTGATTTTCTGAAGTCCACCTTCTTGAGTTCTTTATATATGTTGGATATTAGTCCCCTATCTGATTTAGGATAGGTAAAGATCCTTTCCCAATCTGTTGGTGGTCTTTTTGTCTTATTGATAGTGTCTTTTGCCTTGCAGAAACTTTGGAGTTTCATTAGGTCCCATTTGTCGATTCTCCATCTTACAGCACAAGCCATTGCTGTTCTGTTCAGGAATTTTTCCCCTGTGCCCATATCTTCAAGGCTTTTCCCCACTTTCTCCTCTATAAGTTTCAGTGTCTCTGGTTTTATGTGAAGTTCCTTGATCCACTTAGATTTGACCTTAGTACAAGGAGATAAGTATGGATCGATTCGCATTCTTCTACACGATAACAACCAGTTGTGCCAGCACCAATTGTTGAAAGTGCTGTCTTTCTTCCACTGGATGGCTACACAAACAGGACCCAACATTCTGCTGCTTACAGGAAACCCATCTCAGGGAAAAAGACAGACACTACCTCAGAGTGAAAGGCTGGAAAACAATTTTCCAAGCAAATGGACTGAAGAAACAAGCTGGAGTAGCCATTTTAATATCGGATAAAATCGACTTCCAACCCAAAGTTATCAAAAAAGACAAGGAGGGACACTTCATACTCATCAAAGGTAAAATCCTCCAAGAGGAACTCTCAATTCTGAATATCTACGCACCAAATGCAAGGGCAGCCACATTCATTAGAGACACTTTAGTAAAGCTCAAAGCATACATTGCACCTCACACAATAATAGTGGGAGACTTCAACACACCACTTTCTTCAAAGGACAGATCGTGGAAACAGAAACTAAACAGGGACACAGTGAAACTAACAGAAGTTATGAAAAAAATGGACCTGACAGATATCTACAGAACATTTTATCCTAAAACAAAAGGAAATACCTTCTTCTCAGCACCTCACGGGACCTTCTCCAAAATTGACCATATAATTGGTCACAAAACAGGTCTCAATAGATACAAAAATATTGAAATTGTCCCATGTATCCTATCAGACCACCATGGCCTAAGACTGATCTTCAATAACAACATAAATAATGGAAAGCCAACATTCACGTGGAAACTGAATAACACTCTTCTCAATGATACCTTGGTCAAGGTAGAGCATTTTCGATATCTCTTTTGTCATAAAAAGCACCGGTGAGGCCCAGTTTCTTAGATGGAGCATTTGAGGGGCCACCTATTTCAGCCTGAAGCATTCTGAGCCTTTCTGAAACAGGGATCACAAAGCCAGTGTCCCTTTGGTGAGAACTGGAAAGTCTGAGTCCACATTGGTCTGATTGAGAAGGTCCGACACCTCCTTTAGGGAAGAGGAAAGAACTACAACTCCCCTTTTGCAGTGCGATCCTGTTGAGATTGATTTTCAAATGATGTGTATATTTGTGGCCTCCTAGGTCACAAAGGGGGAATCCAAATTCATATTGTAATGATGGGTCTCTCCAAGGACAGGAGAGAGCAGGTACCACATCCTCTGCTTGAGATATTGTATGTTTGTCATATCTTCGCATAACAGGGAATTTTCCAAAAGGGAATGTGGTACTCCCTTTTGGAGGTATGAATGCCCATAGGATAGGCACAAAAGCTATGGGCTCCCGTTTGGCAATTCTGGAAGTTTTCTCTCCCTCTTGGACATTAGGAATATGTTTTGAGTCCTCCTTAGTAGAAAAAGAAAGGCTGATATCCTCTTGGGGTGATGATGAGTGTTGCACACCTCTATGGGGACTGTCTCCATCTGGAGATGACTCAATGCATTCTTGATCTGTAGGGGAAGCTTGCAGGGCTCCTTGGGTAACAGAGGCTTTCCTCTGTTTTCTCTTGGTAGAATTAGCGTGTCTGGGAATCTCATGAGGAAGGTGGGATGCCTGAGGCTGTCTTCATGAGAAAGAGTGGTTTGCATGCACACTTCTGTAAGGATGGAGGATGGCTTATCAACCTCATGCTCTGAATTGGAAGCTTTGGTGTCCCATTGGTCAGAAGGGGCTTTTTCTGATGGGGTTTCAGTAGACTTAGATGGTCTGTGAATGCCTTGGCTTGGTAGGGGACTTCTGAGGCCCACCTCATGAGATGGTGAGCATCTGCAGGCTCCTTTGGCATAATCAGAAGTGGTGAAGTTTATGTTAGTCATAGTTTTAAGCTTTACACCTCTTTCTTAAATTTGCAAACTCTTACCCAAATTTTGGAAGAATGGCAGTGTTTCCAGCCCGAATGTTTTGAGCGCACATATTTCAGGCCCTCTTGATCTACAGAGGAAGGGCTTGGTCTTGTTTTCCTCAATTTAGAAGGTGTGGGGCAATCTCCTGGAGGAGGAGAATGACTGAGAACTTTTTTACAAAGAATACTAGATCTGAAACTCAATTGAGATGATTTTAAGGGGGAGATGCTCCTTTGAGGAGTAGAGGTAGGACTGGATTCCTTTTCTGCATACTTGGAAGATGTGAGGCTACTTACGGCAGAAGAGATACATTTTAAGGCAACAAGTTCTGAAAGGCAGTATCTGATATCCCTTTCAGGAATTGGGACATGTTTCAATATCCTTTGGTTAAATTTCAAACGTCTAGGGTTCTTTTTGAGATAAGAGAAATTTCTCCATCCATCTTCACGAGGAGGGGTAGGAATAATGTCCCCTTCTGCACAAAGGGACAGTCCCTGAAACTCTGTTGAAGAGGAAGTATCGACGGTTTCTTGGTGAGATGTCACAGGTTTTAGAGGCCCCTGGGCAGGTTGAGAAAGTTCTAGACTTTCCTGGGGAAATGCTGGTGTTCTCAGGATCCCTTGTTCAGATACTAAAGGGCCCAGAGCACCTTCATTGGGTTTCAAAAGACACAGAGACCCTAACACAGATGCCAAAGCTTCTGGAGTCCCTGGCACAGATTCTGAACTCTTAGAAATGGATTGTGTATATGTCAGAGGTTCTTCTGTCTCTGGACTAAGTGGTGAAGGAGCTGGTAATTTGGGAGAATCTTGTGTGGCTGACAAAGATTCTATGACCTCTTGGGTGACAGATGGTATTTCTGTACTATTTTGCATACATGCCCATATTTCTAGTGTGTCCTGGGAAGAATCAGAAAGTCCAAGATCTTCTGGATTGGATGGTAAATATCCTAAAGCCTCCTTTTCCAACCAGTGTCCTGGAGGCTCTTGAGGTAACAAGGAAGTTTCTGTAAGCCCTTGGGAAGATATTGATGTTTCTAGTACACCTTGGGCAGACATGGAAGGTCTCCAAGACATTAAGACAGAATGTTACTCTTTCAAATCCAATTGGACAGATGGAGAAGGTCCTAGACTCACTATGGTAGATGCTGAAATTTCCAAAGCTCGTGATGAAGCATTGGATATTCCTGGATTGCCATGTGTACAGGTACAAACTTCCAGGTTCCCCTATAAAGACAGCCAAGGGCCTCCAGCTTCTTGAACAGATAACAAATGTCCTGGATTCCCTTGAGCAGATAGGGACAATGTCAAAGGCTCTAGGGCAGATGATATAGATCCTAGTGTTCCTCGATCAGATAAAGAAATTACCATGGGTCCTTTGGAAGAATGCATAGATCCTGAAGGATCTGAAGCAGATGGATCTGTTTGTTGAACCCCTTGTAGAGAATTCAAAGACTCATTTGGTCCCTGGAATGAAGTTAAAGGTCCCTCTGTAGGTTTAGAGAGGTCAAAAGGCTCTTCTGTGGAAAGGGAAGATCCAAAAGGCTTAGGGAAGAAAGTGAGGAACTAAGTTGGGCAGAAATTGCAAGTTCCAGAGGTGAGTCATTGGATATCACATGTCCTGGGGTAGCTGTTGAAAATTTTTGTGCTCCTCATGCAAATGATGACTATCCTAGAGCACCCTGGGGAGGCAGCAATGTTTCTACAGAGCCTGTGTATTTGCTGAAATCCTCAGAGATCCCTGGTCAGATCTCAAAATCCTTGCTGTATTTTGAGCAGGATGGTTATATCCCTGACACACTGGTAAAGATGGTGAGTCTGCTACTGTGTAGTGTGTAGATGTGGAGTGAGTTCCTATACCTTGTGTATGTAAAGAAGGACTTGAAAACCTTTTGAAAGATGTAGAATGTTGGGTAGACCTTTGTGGACATGTGGACAGATGTATGGTCCCCTTGTGCAGAGACCGGGACTCACACCTCCTTGAGCAGAATCAGAAGATCCTGGAGTCCTTTGTTCTGAGGATGAAAGACCCAGAGGATTATGAGAACATTCATAGCATTGTGATGTATTCATCATTGCCTGGGCTGAGATAGAAAGTTTCAGAGGCCCCTGGGCAGATTGCAAAGGTGCTAGATACCCTTGACCAAATGGGAAAGTCTTTGCACCTCCTTGGTCAGAACAGGAATGTCTACCAGGTGTTGGCGATGATGGTGGCAATGTTCCTAGATTTGCTGAAGTAGACTGAGAAGATGCTACAGCCTGCCTCACTTGTGAAAAAAGGCCTAAAGCACTGTGTGACTCTTCATATTGTGCAAATATCCCTGTGGCATCTGTTGAATTTTCTCGATTTCTTTGTTTGGGGAAAAATGAACTTTGCATGAGCAAAGTTCCCTCTTGTGCCCTGGAAAATTTCTTGTGTTTTTGAAAAGATGACAAAGCTTCTAGAACCTCTGGAGTAGATACAAGATGTTCCTGAACACCCAGTACTGATGGTGTAGGATAAAATGTTTCTTGAGATTTCTGGCTAGGTAGGAAAGTTCGAGTGTCCCTTGGGAAACCTGGGGATCTTTGTGCAAAATGATGGGCAGTTGGAGAAAATCCTACTTCTGTCTGACAAGAAGTTGGAGGATGCAAAGTATCTTGAGCAAATGAAACACTTTGTGTATTCCCCTGTTTAAAATTGGGCTTTTAGATACCCTTGGGAAAAACAGAAATGTCCGAAAGCCTCTTGGAAAGATGAAGAACCTAGGGTTCCTTGTGAAGATAAACAAATTCCCAGAGACATCTGCTCAGATGACACAGCTTCTGGTCGCACCTGAGTATTTTGGGTAGACCCCAGATGTCCTGGAGTGGGAAGCAAAGCTCCCACAGTCTCCTTTGCAGACAGGGACTTTCCTACTGTGGCTTCTGCAGATAAAAAAGTCCCCTCAGTGCCCTGAGCAGATGTCGAAGACCCTAGAGTTGTTTCTTTAGATTTAGTCACTTCTAGATGGCATTCTTCAGTTGAACAAGGTCCTAGAGTTCCTTGCTCAGATCTCAAAGATGATGGTGACAACTGTAGTGATGTAGTAAGATCCAGGGGCAGTTCAGCACATCTGAAAGTGTCTGAAGTCCCTTGGGTAGATGGAGAACATTCATTTGTTTCTGAAACTGTTGGGGAAGGAGTTGAATGCAGTAGAGCCCCTTCAGCATATCCAGAATATGGGTCATTGCCTGGGCTGAGCTTGAAAGTGTCAGAGGCCCCTGGGCTGATTGCAAATGTGCTAGTGTCCCAGGACCAGATGGGAATGTTTCTGCACCTCCTTGAGTAAAAGATGAATGTGTACCAGGTTCTCAAGGTGATGGTAGCAAAGGTCCTAGAGTATACAAAGCATATGTAGAAGATTCAGAATTCTCCCTCACTAGAGGCAAAGGGCCCGAGGTAGTCTCTGTGTGATTACATTGCCCCAAGCCCAATATTCCTGAGGAATCTGCCGAAGGTTCTAGATTCCTTCGGGTGGATGACAAAGAACTTAGCACAGGCAAAGTCCCCTCTGCAGCTGTGGAAAAGTCCTTACACTTTTGAGAGGTTAGCACATATCCTTGAGAGTCTTTACTAGATAGAGGATGCTCCTGAGAACCTAGTACAGATGATGAATGTGTTACATATGCTGGTGAATATGGAATGGATTTTTGAGATTTCTGGCTAGGTAGTAATGGCCCAAATTCCCTTGAGGAAAGTTGGGATCTTTGTCTAGAAGGTTCAGAAAGGGGAGAAAATCTCATACCTTTCTGGCAATAAGTTGGATGTTGCACAGTCTTTGGAGAAAATGGCACAGTTTTTACACTCCCTTGCTTAGTTGTGGACAGTTTTAGAAACCCTTGGTCAGAAAGGGAATTTCCAGAAGCCTCTATGGAAGATGAAGAGCTTAGAGTTCCTGGTAAAGAGGAGGAAATTCCCAGAGGCTTCTGATCAGATGGAAAAGACTCTGAGACCACCCGAGTGATTTGGGTGGACCCTAAAGGTCCTGGAGTGGGAGGCAAAGTTCCCACTGTCTACCTTGCAGGCATGGACTTTCCTACTTTGGCTTGTGCCAATAAGGAATGACCCCTAGCGCCCTGAGCAGATGCATAAAACCCTACAGTTGTTTCCTTAGATTTAGTCCCTTCAGGTATGCAAGGTCCCAGAGATCCTTGCTCAGATCTCAAAGATGATGGTGACACCTGTAATAATGTAGTATGATCCAGGTGCAGTTCAGCACATCTGGAAGTGTCTGAAGTCCCTCAGGTAGAAGGAGAATATTCATTTGTTTCTGAAACTGCTGGGGAAGGAGCTGAATGCAGTAGAGCACCTTCAGCAGATCCAGAGATATGAGTCATTGCCTGGGCTGAGATGGAATGTGTCAGAGGCCCCTGGGATGATTGCAAATGTGCTAGGTTCCCGGGACTAGATGGGAATGTTTCTGCACCTCCTTGAGTAAAAGATGAATGTGTACCAGGTTCTCGAGGTGATGGTGGCAAAGGTCCTAGGGTAGGCAAAGCATATGTAGAAGATTCAGTATTCTCCCTCACTAGAGGCAAAGGACCCGAGGTAGTCTCTGTGTGTTTACATTGTCCCATGAGTAATATCCCTGTGGAATCTACGGAAGGTTCTAGATTCCTTCGTGTGGATGACAAAGAACTTTGCACAGGCAAAATCCCCTCTGCAGCTGTGGAAAAGTCCTTACACTTTTGAGAGGATAGCACATATCCTTGAGAGTCTTTACTAGATAGAGGATGCTCCTGAGATCCTAGTACAGATGGTGAGTGATTCCCATCTGCTGGTGAATATGAAATGGATTTTTGAGATTTCTGGCTAGGTAGTAACAGCCCAATATCCCTTGAGGAAGCTGGGGATCTTTGTCCAGAAGGTTCAGAAAGGGGAGAAAACCTCATACATTTCTGGCAATAAGTTGGATGTTGCACAGTCTTTGGAGAAGACGGCACAGTTTGTACACTCCCTTGCCTAGTTGTGGACAGATTTAAAGACGCTTGGTCAGAAAGGCAATGTCCAGAAGGCTCTATGGAATAAGAAGAACCTAGAGTTCCTGGTGAAGAGGAAGAAATTCCCAAAGGCTTCTGATCAGATCCGAGTGATTTGTGTGGACCCTAAAGGTCCTGGAGTGGGAGGCAAAAATCCCACAGACTGCTTTGCAGACATTGGCTTTCCTACTGTGGCTTGTGCAGATAAGGAATGCCCCCCAGTACCCTGAGCAGATGCAGAAAACCCTACAGTTGTTTCCTTAGATTTAGTTGCTTTAGATGAGAAAGGTCCCACAGTTCCTTGCTCAGATCTCAAAGATGATGGGGACACCTCTAGTGATGTAGTAAGATTCAGGTGCAGTCCAGCATATCTGGGAGTGTCTGAAGTCCCTTGGGTAGATGGAGAAAAAAAAATACAGCAACTCATTCATCATCTTTACTTTGTGCTTGCAGGCTGGTTGCAATTATCTTGTAAGCATTAAAAATCAGTCTAACATACTGCCTATGTTCCATAGGGTTTCATTGATGTGAGGAGACATCATGACTCAGAAAACTCTTATAAGGAAAATTTAAATGAGGTTGTCTTACAGTTTCAGAGGGTCAGTACATTATTATCTTGGTAGGAAGCATGGCAGCACCCCGGTAGAGGAGGTGCTGGGGAAGGAACTAAGTGGTCTATATCTTAGTCTGAAGGCTACCAGAAGGAAGCTTGTGGCCACAGGTAGCAAGGAAGAGGATCGATTTTTGTCTCTGAGCAGAGATTGAGCACTACACAAAAGCAAGCCTACACAATGATACACTTCCTCTAACAAGCCAACACCTTGTAATAATGCCACATACCATGGGCAAAAGATATTCTAATCAACACACTGCGTCATAGGACATAAAGAAAGATACTGCATGATTGCATTCCTCTAGTCACAGGTGCGACATACCTACAAGCTTATATGAACACACACACACACACACACACACACACACACACACACACCAATCGGATATGCACGTGCATACATATATATTTGTCTATTTATTTACTTACTTACCTACTTACTTACTTACTTACTTACTTACTTACTTACTTACTTACTTACTTACTTACTTACTTACTTTGTTTTAAATTTGTTGGGTAAGAACTTTCTACATACACATAAATGAGTTTTAGCAAATTCACCCCTATCTTCTCCTCCTTGAATTGTTACCCATTTCTCCTGTATCACTTTTATCCTTAATTACATTTTCATTTTTATATAGACGGCTGTGTAGTGCCATGCCCTGAGAAATCGCGTGCATGCCGCAAGCAATCACTGAGAAGAGCCGTGCGAGCCACAAGCAATCGCCATTATAAGATGGTGATGGCCTCCCCTGTGCCTAACTAGTAAACAAGCCTTGTACGCAGGTGCAAGAGTGAACTCACTCCTAGTCACTGCCCATTCTCGGGGCATAATAGTGGGGTGATGGGCAAGCAACGAATCAGGAGCTGTCACGTCACATCAGGTGCTGAAACGTCATGCTGTTGGCTATATAAGCAGCGCCATTTTCCCGGATCATGGTCTTCCTGATAAGTAAGCAATAAATCTTTTGCCACAGAAGATTCCGGTTTGTTGCTTCTTTCTTGCTGGTCGAGTGGGATGCAATAAGTGGCACCGAGGAACCCGGGAACTTTATACCATCACACCAGTGCAAGGAAGATCCCTTGTTCGCGGGGCGGAATCAGAACTGCGGGATGAAAGGATCTGTAAGGTACATACAGTTTTGAAATTTCTCCAGAGTTAGACACCCTTTTGATTGTTTGCACAGCGATTGCACTTTTCCTTTCAATTTCGTTTTTCTTCCACTGCTTCCACTGCTGACTGGTTCTTAGTCACGGTCAGGCCTGGATAGCACCTGGACAGCGACCAGTTTCAGTCACGGTCAGGACTGGACAGTGCCTGGACAGCGTCCTTTTTCAGTCACAGTCAGGCCTGTACAGCGGCAGTATGAGAATCTCGCATTCTATAATAGTGGCCTTACACTCGGTCCTGAAGCAGTGTGGCCTAAAATGTGCCACTAATACCTTAGAGGGATTTGTCATGGAGATAGACCATGTGGCACCATGGTATGCTTGCTTAGGGTCATTTAGGCCTTTTCATGGGCCTTGATCCCGAGGAAAAGATATAAAAAGAAAAGAATGCCTTGGGAGAGATTAGAAAAGGGATGGAAAGGGAGAGAAGAAGGGAGATCCAGCTGGAGAGGCACATAAGGAAAGGAGCCTCTACGTGCCACTAGATGAGTTTAAGCAGCTAGCTCTTAGTAGCTCAGAATCAGATGAAGGGCTTAGCTCCTCTGAAGAAACGGACTTGGAGGAGGAAGCAGTTCATTATAAGGGAGAAAGGTACCTGCAAGATAAAATGCAAGCTACTCAGTGCAGAAAAAGTCCAACAACGACTGGTGAAAGCCAGCTTGCTGCTCGGACTCGGGATTGTTGGCTTCAGTGTCCTAGTGAACCTCTGCCTTATGTGCATAGGTAGTTGTCAATTTTTGCCTACACCTCATGTAGGGGTAAACCCTCGAGGCATCAGGCCATTAGAAGTCTGGCAAATGGATGACACTCATATTTCCTCCTTTGGGAGAAATCAGTACTTACTTGTTTCCTTTGACACCTGCAATGGTGTAATGTTTGCCACACCTTTAACAGGGGAAAAAACCTCTCATGTTATACAGCACTGCCTAGAAGTGTGGAGTGCTGGGGCAAGGCCACAATTCTTAAAACGGATAATGGGGTAGCATATACTTCTACTAAATTTCAGCAATGTTGTCATCAAATGGATGTCACTCACTTGACTGGCCTTTTTTATAATACTCAAGGACAAGGCATTGTGTAATGTGCCCACCACACACTCATGTCTTATCTTATAAAACAAAAAGGGGGAGTTGATGAGACTCTGCCCTCAGTGCCAAGAGTAGCGGTATCTATGTCACTCTTTACACTTAATTTTTTGAATCTTGACGAGCAGGGACGTTCTGCAGCTGAGCGACATAGTTCAGACCCTGATAGACCAAAAGAAATGGTCAAACAGAAGGATGTTTTAACTGGTCTCTGGAAAGGCCCGGATCCTATCTTAATCAGATCCCAGGGAGCTGTTTGTGTTTTTCCACAGAGTGAAGACAACCCATTTTGGCTGCCGGATTGACTCACCCGCAGGATATTCATCAACGATGGTGCAAAAATGCTGACCTCCTTAGGACTGTTCCTGATCCTGACAATGCTGAACTTGTCTCAGGTTCCTAGTATAATGGGTGAACAGATATGTGCTATTCTCTCGACTTTCCCTAAACCAATGTCAGTTCGCCATGATACTATAGTTTTCCAAATTTTCCAAATTTCCAAAATTCTTTACTAATAATAAAACAGTGGATTTGCCATATTTACCCTATGATCCAACTCGTTATTATCATTAGGAGAAAACCACTCCTTACTAGAACAGGGTTTTTTATGTTTTCAAATTAATGGACAAGGACATTGTATCAACCTCCCAGCCTGAGCTTTAGGGAGGTTTAATGAGCACCAAGGAGGTTGGGTGAGCACAACTCAAGATAATTCTAATGTAGATATAACCTTTACAAATCGGACCTTTTGGCAGGAGGCAATTTGGGTTAATGGTACATTTGTACCACCTAACTTTTCAGACAAAGAATGTCCCCACCAACCAAAATAACCCCTCATTGTGTCTTGGAAGATGAAGGTCTGATCCTGCCTTGGTCTGATTGTCGATCCTCCATCACTTGTTGGGCAGATCAGAGTAAAACTTTTTCCTTTTCTTCCAACAAGACAGATGACCCAAAGAATGAATTTTTTATGAAAAAGAGATTTTTCATTCAGGACTTTAGAATGCATTCCTTTCACAAGTGGGTGCTTTGGGGAGTCAATGGCAATTGTACAGATTTCAATCCTTTGATTTTTATCCAGGGAGGAGCAGTTGTAAAGGCTTCTTTTACTGGCATCTCAAGATTTGCTCAGCACTGGGGAATACATGATGCCTCCCAGGACTCTTATGGACATACTAATATCAGAGTAGAGATCACTGGGTTCAATAAAACTTTGGTAAACCAGATTATTTATACATCTCCCACAGTCTGTGTTTACCCCCCTTTCTTGTTTATATTCTTTCAAGTGATTCATTTGAAGTCTGTTCCAATGATTCTTGATGGATTTCTCAATGTTGGCATGTAACAATAAACACCCATGCCATGGTGCCACGGATCCCACTTTGGGTCCCTGTTCTGGTGGAAACACCCTCCACCTTGAAAGTAAATGGGAGAAATGCCCTAAAGATACATGAAGTACACACTAGATTAGTTGAAAAGTGGAAAATTAGCTGATAAGAGCAACTGTTGTTTGGGCAGTGGTGCTGTATGCCTTTATTCTCATCACTTGGTTGGCAGAGGCCAAGAATGTCTGAGTCTGAGACCAGCTTGGTATACAGAGTGATTTCCAAGACAGCCAGGTCTACACAGAGAAACCCTCTCTCAAAAAACAAACAAACAAACAAACAAACAAACAAACAAACAGCACCTGTTCTATGAAGAGGACCGGGCACAATGCACCCACATAGTGGCTTACAATTTATGCACAGCTACAGTTTTAGAGAATCACTGCTCTCTTTTAGCTTCTGTAGGCTATAGAGGCATAAGTGAGAGAGAGGGCATGAGCAGACTAGCACAGAAGTGAGAGAGGGCATAGCACATAGGTGAGAGAGAGTTCCTGAGCACTCTAGCACATAAGGGAGAAAAAGGGGCTGGGCATCCAAGCACATAAGTGAGGGAGAGAGGGCCTGCACATCCTAGCACACTCTTGTAATCAAGCTCAGTACTAGGAAGGTGGAGGTGGGAGTTTACCAGGGATTGTAGTGAATCTGGATGTTCTCTTCTGATCTATTAGGACAGCATGGACTGTTCTGTTGTGGGTATGTACATACAGAAAAAGTACACACATTTTAATTTTTATGCACATAAATAAATAACAAAAAATATTACAGTTGAAATTAGTAGTGCCATTTCCAGTACTTTCATGTTACACATTTGTTCATGTTTTTTCAAGTCTGCAAATGCTTATCAACCTAGAAACTGGAAATCATTTGTCTTAAAGATGGTAGCTCATTTCCACCTCCTGAGACCTCCCTTCTAATCAATGGTGCCTGGTACTCCATGACAGCATACACAGGGTATATTCAGCCAAAGGGTGAAATCCCTGGATGAGACCTGTTTTCTCCATCTGGCATCACAAAGGGTCCTCAGAGTACTACATGTGGGTCTCTCCTGATAACGTTTTATTTATTTGTGTGTTTGTTTGTTTGATTTTGTTTTGTTTTTTATTTTTGTTATTGTTTTGTTTTTTATTTGTTTTATTTTTTTTTTGTTTTTTTTTTTTGGTTTTTGTTTTTGTTTTGCTTTGTTTTTGTTTTGCTTTTTTTTGTTTTTGTCTTTGTTTTGCTTTGTTTTGTTTGTTTGTTTGTTTGTTTGTTTGTTTGTTTGTTTGTTTTTCCCATTGAGCAGACAAGCAAGGAAAGGTGCGGTTGTGAAGGAGTTCACTTCTGAATGACCTGGAAGAGATAACCAGCTCTGATCAGGGTTATTGGACTGTTAAAGGATGTGTGACTGGAGAGAAATCTCAGTCCCAAGAGGCCACTATGTGAGGAAAAACCTCCCGATCTGCCTTTTCCTATGGCTTCTGAGGGTTAAATGAAGGAGGAAGATCATATTTTTTTTCTCTTTTTTTCCATTTTTTTTTAACTAAGAAGACATTATAGTTTTTAAGAGAAGAATGGCTCTTAAGAAAATGATGGTGATTCCAAAGGAAGATTACTTATTACTTTTGGACTTTGATGATGAAGAAGATGACATAAATATTTCGGAGGAGTCTCTTTCTGAAGGTTACTGCATATTCAGTGTTGGGTATTAATTGTGTGTTGTGCAGTTCACTAGACTTTTACCTAGTCACCTGAAACGGAAGAAGTCTTTTCTCAGAGATTTTATATAGTTCATTTGAAATTTTACCTATCTATCTATATCTATATATTCTTATACCCGAGTTTTAGCAACACATATAACTACTCTTGACATTGTAGTCACAATATGTTGATAAAAAATAACTTGTTATGATTTTGCCACCGGAAAATACCTGAACATTGTTCCAATAATATGTTTGCAAAACCTAAATTTATTTCAAGAACATTACAAATAATTTATTTCATTCCTTTTTTATTATTTATTTTCTTTTTTTTCTTTTTTTTTTACATTTCAAATGTTATTCCCTTTTCTATTTTCCCCTCCAAAAATCCCAGTCCTCTCCCCTCTATCCCTGCTTTCCAACACACCTACTCCCAATTCCTGGCCCAGGCATTCCCAAAACTTGGTCATAGGAACTTTACAAGAACAAGTGTCTCTCCTCCCATTGATGACATACTAGTCCATCCTCTGCTACATATGCAGCTGTAGGCATAAGTCACAACTTATGTTTACTTTGATTGGAGATTTAATCTCAGGGAACTCTGGGAGTACTTGTTAGTTGTTTTTCCTCATAGAATGTTCCTTGTGTACTTTCTCTAGCTCCATAATTAGGGACCCTGTGCTCAGTCCAATGGATTTCTGTGAGCATCCACTTCTGTATTTGTCAGGAAATGGCAGATCGTGTCAGGAGACAACTATATCAGTCTCCTGTCCCTAAGCTCTTGTTTGGCTCTTCAACAGAATCTGGGTTTGGTGGTTGTTTATGGTATGGATCACAGAATGAAGCAGTGTCTGGATTCCTTCAGTCTTAGTTCCAAACTTTTTCTCTGTAACTCTTTCCATGGATCTTTGTTCCCAATTCTAAGAAGGAACGACATATCCACACTTTGGTCTTCCTTCTTGTTGAGTTTCATGGGTTTTGCAAATTTTACCTTGTTTTTTTCTGAGCTTCAAGGATAACATCCACATATCAGTGAGTATATATCATGTGCTTTCTTTTGTGATTGAGTTATCTCACTTAGGAACATATTATCCAGATCCATCCATTTGTCTAAGAATTTCATGAATTCATTGATTTTAATAGTAATGTAGTATTTCATTATGTAAATGTACTATATTTTCTGTATTCATTCCTCTGAAGATGGGCATCAGGTTTATTTTCAGCTTCTTGCTATTATAAATAAGGATGCTATGAACATAGTGATGCATGTATCCTTATTACAAGTTGGAATATCTTCTGGATATATGCCAAGGAGGACTATTGCTGGATCTTCAGTAGAACTATTACCACTTTTCTGAGGAAACACCATCTGCTTTCCAGAGTGGTAGTACCAACTTGCAATTCCACAAGCAATATAGGAGTGTTCCTACTTCACCACATACCCACCAGCAACTATTGTCATCTGAGTTTTAGATCTTAGCCATTCTGACTCTGTGAGGTGGAATCTTAGGGTTATTTTGACTTTCTGTTCCCTGATGATTAAGGATTTTGAACATTTATGAGGTGCTTCTCAGCCATTCAGTGTTTCTTAATTTGGAATTCTTTGTTTAGAACCATCCCCATTTTTTAAAATAATGTTATCTGATTTTCTGGAATCCAGCTTCTTGAGTTCTTTGTATATATTGAATATTAGTCCCTTATCTGATTTAGCATTGATAAAGACTTTTTCCCCGTTTTGTTCTAATGATAGTGCCCCTTGCCTTACAGAAGTTTTGCAATTTTTGAGGTCCCATTTGTCTATTTTTAATCTTATAATAACAGCCATTGCTGTTTTGTTCAGGAATATTCCCCATTTAACCTTGTCTTCGAGGCTCTTCCACACTTTCTCCTCTATAAGTTTCAGTGTCTCTGGTTTTATGTGCAGTTCCTTGATCCAATTAGACTTGAGCATTGTACAATGAGATGAGAACAAATCAATTTGCTTTCTTCAATATGCTAACTGCCAGTTGAGTGAGCACCATTTTTTGAAAATGCCATTTTCTTTCCACTGGGTGGTTTTATCTCCTTTGTAAAAGATCAAGTGACCTCATGAGTTTGGGTTCATTTCTCTGTCTTCAGTTCTGTTCCATTTATCTACCTATCTAACACTATTCCTGTACCATGAAGTTTTTATCATAATTGCTCTGTAGTACAGCTTGAGGTCAGGGATGGTGATTACAAAAGACATTCTTCTATTGTTGAGTATAGTTTTGGATATAGTAGGTTTTTTTTTCAAGATGAATTTGCAAATTGCCCTTTCTAACTCAGTGAAGAAATGAGTTGGAGTTTTGATGGTGATTGCAATGCATATCAGATTGCTTTTTGAAAGATAGCCATTTTTACTATATTAATCCTGCCAAATCATTAGAATGGGAGATTTTACCATCTTCAGAGATCTTCTTTGATTTCTTTCTTGAAGAAACTTGAAGTGTTTATCATACATATATTTCACTTTCTCAGAGTCACACCAAGGAATTTTATATTATTTGTGACTACTATGAAGCATGTTTTTCCCTAATTTCTTTCTCATACTATTTGTCTTTTCGGCAGAGAAATTCCACTGTTATGTTCAAATTAATTCTAAATTCAGCTCCTAAGCTGAAAATGTGTATCAGGATTAGCTTTTCTTTGTTGTAATTTTTGGGGTCATAGATACATGCTATCATATCTTCTGGAAATAGAGAAATTTTGACTTCTTCCTTTCCAATTTGTATTCATCTGTTTTCGTTTTTTTTTTTTTTTTTATGTGTGTAATTGCTCTGGCTAGTATTTCAAGTACTCTATTGAATAGGTAGGGAGAAAGTGGGCAGCCTTGTCCAGTCCCAGATTTTAGTGGGACTCCTTCTGGTTTTTGACCATTTAGATTAAAGTTAAATCCTGGGCTTTCTTTTCTTTTCTTTTCTTTTCTTTTCTTTTCTTTTCTTTTCTTTTCTTCTTCTTCTTCTTCTTCTTTTTTTTTTTTAGGTGTATGCCTTGAATTCCTGGTCTTTCCTGGACTTATTATGAATGGGCATTGTATTTATCCAACTATTTGCTCAGCATCTAATCGAATAATCATGTGGTTTTTGTAGTTGAGTTTTTGTTTTGTTTTTGTTTTTGTTTTTTTTTTTCTATAATGGATTTAATTGATGGATTTTCGATATTAAACTCTCTCTGAATCATAAGAAGGAGGCCAACTAGGTCATGATGGATTATCCTTTTGATGTATTCTCGGACTCGTTTTGAAAGGATTTTATTTTCTATTTTGGCATCGATATTCATAATGGAAATTGGAATAAAGTTTCCTTTCTTCATTAGGTTTTGTATAGTTGTAATCTTGCTTCATAGAACATATTAAATAGTGTTCCTTCTCTTTTAATTTTGCATAATAGTTTGAGGAGTATTGGTATAAGGTCTCCATGAATATCTGATAGAATTCTGAACTAAACCCATCAGACCCTGGGCTTATTTTTGGTTGGGAGACTATTAACGATTGCTTCTAATTCTTTAGAGGTGTTATGATCCACACTACAGTCTTGCCAGAAAGAATGCCCACAGGACACTCGGATCCTTCTGCAGTAAAGCTTTAATGCATCTCGAGAGATAGATGATCAGCTTTAGGACAGGAGACCCAGAGAGCAGAAAACCCCTCCCTTATATAGGCTGTGAAGTACAGTTAGAAGTATGGTTGGAGACATGCACCACCGGAATTGTCTGCCCACCATCAGCCTGATGACGCCATTGGAGAGACAGGGCTCAGGTAATGGAAAGATACCCCGATGCCTGTGCACACTCACCACGAGCAATAGTGACAATGGTGTTGTGAGCACCATCTTGTAATGGTGGCCGTGAGGACGGCTCCTCACATCTCACCCTTTTCTTTTATGTTAGAAGCAACAGGCCACACAGTATGGAGAGTGGAGATAGAGGTCAAATTCCCACTGTGCAAGCATAGGGGCCTTACACAAAACCTCCTTCCAGGCTCGTCACCCAGAGGGGTCTTGGTCAGCTCCCCTGTCGTTTTTCCTGGGGGGAAGGACACTAGGACACTCAACCTTCTTGAAAGATGACATATCTCCCAGAAAGAAGCTCAAATTACACCACAACGCCATTCCAGTGCAGTGCTTAGCCACAAAACTCACCTGGGTTGTTAAAGCACACCCGCTCCAACCCATGCAGCAAGACTCGCCTCAGGGTTTTGTGGAGCTGGATGTCCAGCAACCTTATTGCTTGAGCATCATCGATATTCATATATCGGGGGAAACACCCTGCTCCAAAGCAACAAGTGCCTGGGTTACTACCATCCTGTCCCTCCTTGTTTGGGATTTAAGTTTGCAGATCATCCATAGTAGGAGCAGTACTCCACTGTACACAGCCACTCCAAACAAACCACCCCCACCCATTGCTTGAAGTAGGAGAATGCTGCAGAAATCCAGGTAGAAAATCCTTCCATCAATGACAGGTCAAGACATGTCGAATCGACTTATAAGATGGTGATCCTCAGCTCCCGGAGTGTCTGTTCAAATTCTATGGTCCAATTCTGTAACAAATAACAAGACAAAGCCTTTTACAGGTTAGCTGCTCTTGTAAAATTCTGAAATTGTAGTAAGGTGATACAGACGCTAGGCAGCTTATGTTTGCAACCCAGCTGAGGCATTTGCCAAAGAATATACACCTGCTCTTGGACCAGATCGATCCGTTGGTTTACCAACATGAGGCCTCTCTGTATCTGGGAGTTGGCCATGGTCTGGCTGTTCAGGGCCAATGTCACTCTTGCCTAAAGGTCATTTTATAGTTTGCGTTGTCTGAACCGTAGCAGACAAGGCCAGGGCCGAAACAGTGACAGAGGCAGCTAGTGCTGCTGTTGCTACCAAGCCAACTATAATAGCAGAGATTCCAAAATCTCTCTTTTCTCTAAATAAGCTTAAATTCTAGAGGCTTCCACAGGAACTGGAAAAAATCTAGGCACATGAGTAACCAAAGCAAAGCAATACTTAGTAGCATCCCAACACAGGGTATAGAAACTTTCATTAAGCAAGCAATCTAATTCTAATTGATTATTATTTAAACTTTTATTACTTACAACCCACAGAAAGGGGGTCAAACACAAACCGGGGTGACAGTATAATTCACCCTTTTAAATGATTTATATTTAGTATTAGAGGAGGACCAATCGAAAGACCCCAAACCAGCACTCAAAGTGCCCTACCACTCAAAACCCATTTGGACCTTTTCACTATATCCACCTCCAATCGTTGCCATAGGTGAAAGATCGGTACAGCTCTCATTAACCCCACAAAGTAACCATTGATCAAAAGGGTTAGCATCTGCCCGATCAGAATCCATGAAGTTAAAATCATGTCCAGCAAGGATTTCATTAATCTCTACACTTACATGTGGGGAAAAGGAAAAAAAAATCCTTCAACCACCCAAAAGGTTTTTCTGGCCTGGCACCCAGTCCAAGGAAGCATGGAGTCCTCTGAGGATCTTCCTTTACAAAAAGGGTGCCGTTCTGGGATGCTGGGGCAGTGCTTTCCTGGATTTATGACTAGGCCTCCAGCCTTGAATTATCATGGCATTGGCTATTATTTCAGAGTGGGTTCTCCAAGCAGCTGCTTTCAACAAGGCCACTGATTGATTTTATAAGGATATACACTGGCGTTGGTCTTTCAAGTCAGAGATCATTACAAAGCACAGGCTTCCTTTGAGGTAGAAGTTCTATTTTCCATCAGAACCTGAATTTGTCCATCTAATGGTAAAAAGGCAAGTCCCAGCTCCCTATCAGTAGTAAAGAAATGTGGAAAAACTTGTGCACTGTGCATGACAGGCATGAACAGAATGTTAGACATAATACCCCAACACAATTCCCCCGATATACTAGGAACCATGATCTCCAGTAGAAGGGTCATTATCCATCGTTGTTTCCAGAATTCCCTCTTTTGTCCACATCTTCTGAAGGGGAGATCCTTCAGATGAGGCATTCTGGAACCCAAAGGGGATTGTCTTCTTCCTGTGGAAAGACACAAATAACTCCTTTGGATCTTATTAAAATAGGATGCAGGCCTCTACATTTTCCAGTTAAGACAACTTTCCATTTGATAATTTCTCTAGATCTGTTTGGTTCTGAACAGTGACGATCAGTTGCAGTGTGGCCTTGCTCATCAATATTCAAAAAATTAAGAGTCAAGAGTACCATGGAGATGTCCACTCTCAGTGTTAAGGGTAAGAGCCTCATCGACTCACCCTTTCTTTTTGATAAGGTAAGTTTTAACAGTGTGGTGGGCACATTCCACAATGCCTTGTCCCTGTATGGCAAACCAGTTAAATAAGTTACATTCCTCTGTAGACAGAATTGTTGAAAATTTTGAGAGGTGTAAGCCAGTCCATTATCGGTTCTAAGAAATTTGGTTTGTCCCCAAGCTTCAAGGCAATGTTGAATTACATGTGTGGCTTTTTCTTAGTAGAGGGATCAGTTTTACTGCCCTCTTTTCTCTCTCCCCTTCCTTCTGAATCCCTGGGAGGGCCCTTTTTCTTAGACATGTCTTTCTTTTTTCAAGCTCCCATTCTCTCATTCTGTTAGGTTTCTGACATACTGTCCTGAACCTCTTCTAGTATTCCCTGTCCCTCCACATTGGCTGTTTGGCAGGTTTCATCCTCTAGACAGTTTTATATTAGCTTGCAAATGCCTTGGTGCCCAGGCGTAAGTCTCCCTCTTTATGCTTAAGGTCAAGGTCACTTCCTAGCTTACTACATAAGGCTACAGTTAGAGACCCCGAACAAGAATACCAGGGAGAAATGCGATCCACTTCCTTAACAAAGTTCTGCAGTGTACTGGAGGCAACCTGCCTGTAATGCAGTGATCACTGACTTTGAGGAGGCCATGATAGAGTGAGTCCCTGCTCTTGATCTACACCCCATTTATAGTACTCCTTAAGCAAAGCGAAAGTAAACACAGTGCTCTGCTCCCTTATCTACGGAAGGCTTAGAAGATACCTCAGTGTTGCCACTTATCTACGTCGGACTGACAACACCTCATTTTTCAGCACCAGCCTCGATGGACAGAATAAGAAACAGAATGAGGGCCAGGGCAACCAAGACTAGAGCTTCTACTGCCCCTTCCTAGGGTGCATCTAGATTAAGACCGAAATCAATAGGGATAAGAGGGTCACGATGAGACATACCACTCCAAACTTACCTTTTCCCTGCAGTTTTGAATCCACCCCATCTCCAGGGGTTCTCCTCCATGCCAGCGATGTTGATCCTGGGTTTATGGCACCGGATGACCTGCGCTACCATCTCGCCAGCAAGAACACATGCAGGACACTCAGATCTTTCTGCAGTAAAGCTTTAATACATCTCCAGAGATAGATGAACAGCTTCAAGACAGGAGACCCAGAGAGCAGAAAACCCCTCCCTTATATAGGTTGCAAAGTATGGTTAGAAATACGGTTGGAGACGTGAATCACCGGAATTGTCTGCCCACCATCAGCCTGATGACGCCATTGGAGAGGCAGGGTTCAGGTAATGGAAAGATACCCTGACGCCTGAGCGTACTCACCATGAGCAATGGTGACAATGGTGTTGTCAGTGCCATCTTGTATTGGTGACCGTGAGGGCGGCTCCTCACAGTGGTAGAAGTAATTACAGGGTTTCTCTGATCCTGATTTGAATTTGGTACCTGATATCTGTCTAAATAAGTGTCCATTTTATCCAGATTTTCAAGTTTTGTTGAGTACAGCCTTGAATAGTAGGATCTGATGATATTTAAAATTTACTAAATTTCTGGTGTTATTTCTCCCTTTTCATTTCTGATTTTGCTAAATTGGATACTGTTCTTGTGTTCTGTATTTAGTCTGTCTAATGGTTTATCTATCTTGTTGATTTTCTCAAAGAACAAGCTCCCAGTTTGTTTGATTATTTTTGTATTGTTCCTTTGTTTCCACTTGGATGATTTTAGCACTGAGTTTGATTATTTCCTGACTTCAACTCCTTTTGGGTGAATTTGCTTCCTTTTGTTCTATAGTGTTAAGGTGTGATGTCAACCTACTCCTATATCCTCTCTCCGGTTTTTTTAGAGGCATTCAGAGAGAGCTATGAGTGTCCCTCTTAGGGCTATTTTCATTGTGTTCCATAACTTGCAGTATGTTGTAGCTACATTTTCATTAAACTCTGAAAAGTCTTTAATTTAGTTCTATATTTCTTCCTTGACTGTTTTGTCACTGACTAGATTGTTGTACACATTCCACGTGTATGTGGGTTTTCAATTATTTATATTATTGTTGAAGTTAGTCTGTGGTGATCTGATAGGAAGCAGGAAATTATTTCAATAATTTTATATCTGTTGAGGCATGTTGTGTGACTGAGTGTATGGTCAATTTTGGAGAAGGCATCGTGAAGTCCTGAGAAGAAGGGACATTCGTTTGTTTTAGGATAAAATGTTCTATAGATATCAACTAAACGTATTTGCTTCATAAATTCCACAAGTTTCACCGTGTATCTTTTTAGTTTTAGTTTCCAGGATCTGTCCATTAATGAGGGAGGGGTGTTGAAGTCTTCCAATATTATTGTGTGTGGTACAATGTGAGTTTTGAGCTTTACTAAGGTTTCTTTTATGAATGTGGATGTCATTGCATTTGGAGTATAAATGTTTAGATTTGGGAGTCCATCTTGGTAAATATTAACTTTAATGAATATGACGTTTCCCGCCTTGCTTATTTCAATAACTTTTGGTTGAAAGTCAATTTTATTTGATATTAGAATGGCTGCTCCACCTTATTTCTTCGGATCATTTGCTTGGAAAGTTCCTTTCCAGCCTTTTAGTCTGAGGTAATGCCTGACTTTGTCCTTGGTGTTTGTTTTTGGTATGCTGAATATTGCTTACACATCCATTTTTTTATTCTATGCCTTTTTACTGGTGAACTGAGTCCACTGATATTAAGAGATACTAAGAAAAGTCCTTGTTGCTTCCTGTTATTTTTGTTATTAGAGTTGGAATTTTGTTCATGTAGCTATCTTCTTTTAGGTTTCCTTCAACTTTAATTTCTTCTTTTTTCTTGAGTGTAATTTCCCTCTTTATATTGAAATTGTCCCTTTATTATCGTTTGATGTGCTGGATGCATTGGAAGATATTGTGTAAATATTGTTTTGTCACAGAATACCTTGTTTTCCCAAGCTATGTTAAAAGAGTTTTGCTTCATATAGTAGTCTTGGCTGGCATTTCTGCTCTCTTACATTCTGTATGACATCTGCCCTAGATTTTCTCCTTTCATAGTCTCAGGGGAGAAGTTATGTGTAATCCTGATAGATCTTCCTTTATATATTACTTGACCATTTTCCCTTACTGCTTTTAATATTCTTTCTTTGTTTTGTGCATTTGGTGTTTTGACTATTATATGATGGAAGAAATTATTTTTTTTCCGGTCCAAATAATTTGGCGTTCTGTAGTCTCCTTGTTTATTCATGAGCATATCTTTCTTTAAGTTAGGGAATTTTTTTCTATAATATTGGTAAAAATATTCAATAGCCCTATAATTTGGAAACCTTACTTCTCATCTATACCTATGCCGGATTTCATGTACGTAATTATGTCATTTCTAAAAGCTGTTTCAAAAATTCACCTGGGCAGTATTTCCTGAGAAATTCAAATCATTAATACTTTATCCCCTTTTACTAATATAGCATATTATGTTTCCATTTTTTTTTGTCTATATAGAACAAAGCCCATCATTTGACAAAGATGAGAATATATCACCTCAGGTAGAAACAGATGAAGATACGGTGTAATATTTTCATTTTTTCCCATTTTGATAGAGTACTTCAATAGTAGTGTTTGTGAAACCTTAACTGGAGAAGTAGATTCAGGAAAAAGAGCAATTCAGGGTCAGATGCTCTTATATGTGTAGTTCAAGACCAGATTGTGGTCCTTTAGACCTTGTGATCACAAAAATATAGCAACTAGTACAATACAACCACCTGCATGAGATGTTCCCAGATATACACACAAAGAAAAGGAGAACCATTATAAAAATAAGAGAAGGACCATTTACGAAGAAGAAGGATCTCAGCAATGGTAGTACAGTTATGAAGAAGTGCTGTGAGGTGTAAATGTATGAATTGTTTAAAGTAAATATTACACGTTTTTTTGGAATTCTACCATGTATTGTATATGGATATGACATTTGATTCAAACCAAATATTATATATTTATTAAAAATAATTAAAATAATTTTCTGTGTAAAGTTTTGTGTGTGGTAGAAAAAATGTCCTATGGTGAGACTCCAACTTAAAGTGTATCTCGCAGGAAGGTAAATCCCCTAGACGTTCCCCAAGCTTGTTTTCCCTGATCTCTGAAAATACAGCTAGGAAGAAGCTCTTTGTTCTCTATAGCCAGCAAAAAGGCTTTTTGTTTCTATACTTTTCAACCAGAGATGCCTGCCTTCCTGTGCCAAGGACAAGGTGATAAAAATTTAGAAAGGACTCACGCCCCACTCCTGCCTTGTAAATTTCAACAAGAACACCAGGAAGAGAGGAACTCCCCTACAAACATTTCCCAACTCCTCCCAACTCTCCTCCCAACTCCTCCCAATTCCTCAGCTAGCTGTTAAAAGCCCCTTACTGTCACAGCTCGGTGTCAAACTCCCCTGCCCTGCTAGGCAGAGTGACTTTGTCCTCAGCCAGCTAATAGTAAAAACTCTTGCAGTTTGCGTCAGTTGTGGTTTTCTCTTGGGTCATTGGGGTGCTGGCCAGCTCATTCCAGGACTTGAGAGGAGGCCCAGCTTCTGAGGTCTTACATTTGGGGGCTTCTCCACCATGATTTGTGGCCTACCCCAATTCTCAGAGACCCTGCTTGGAGGTAGGATTCTATCTTTGTCTGTATCTTTGTCTCTATCTTTTTCTATAACTTTACTCTATCTTTGTCTCTATCTTTTTGTGCCAGCTCTGTTTGAATTCACTATTCTCCGTTTGCAGTTGTAAATGCTCGTGAGAGCAATGAACTCCCTTTTTCAGATAGAAAAGGGTTACTGACAGACATGTCAGGAGAAACCGGCTTCCACCCTTTGGGACATCCCAGGAGTTCTGAGGAAGTTCCAGGGATACCTGGAGATCTCCTATCAGTGTGCCAAGTGAGAGTGTGCTCACTCGGCTGTCTGTTTCTGTTACTGGGTGCCAAGTGAGTGTGTGATCTCTCGGCCATCTTATTGGGGCTTGGTCTTGGTTATTGTAATCTTTTTGTGTATATATTTTTTTCCCTGTATGTGACTCTGATGATGGGACCGACTATTAACATGCCCCTTGGACTGACCCTTGATCACTCGAGTGAAATTAAGACTAACACTCACATTCTCTCTGTGTATGTCTGAAATAGATTTTAGAGAACTTTCTGATCTACAGAATGGCCATCTTTGATGATAGTTGGCCACTAGAGGGCACTCTTTGTTTGGTTCTGTTTTCAGCTCTTAAAGTTGTTTTACAGAGGGGACCAGGTTCTCAGCCAGATTACGTGCCCTACATTCTCATCTAGAAAAATTTAGCACAGGATCCCCCCTCTCCCATCCTGTTTAAAGCCTTGGGTTAAAAAGAATAATCCAGGCTCCCCAGTCCTGGCCCTCTGCCACCCAGAGGTGAAAAAAAAGTTAAAACTGCCACAGGTTGAACTGCAGCCCTCGGTTTCTCCCAAGATCTATCCAGAGTTAGAAGAACCTCCAAAATGGCATAGCACCCCACCCCCATATTCCCAACTGGTCCCCTCCAAGAACTCTCAACAGGGTGCCACTAGATATTTGGGGAGGGACCAGTTGCTAAAGCCCAAGGCCAGCGAGCTCGAAGCCCAGAGTGACCAGATTCAACCATTGCACTGCCTTTATGTACTTATGACCCTCTTCCAGCAGGCCCCAGACAACTGCTGACCCTTCAGTAATGGCACTTTTCCTCCTCTGAACTCTATAACTGGAAGGCAAATCACACCTCCCTTCTTTGAAAACCCCTCTAGCCTCCTAATCTAATGGAATCTCTCATATTCTCTCTTCAGCCTAGTTGGGATGACTGTCAGCAGCTACAGATTCTTTCACCACAGAGGAGAAGGAGAGGATTCTGAGAGGAAAGAAAGAGCATGCTGGGGGCCAATTGACTACCCATAAAACTTCTAAATGAAATGGATGCAGCCTTCCCTCTGACATGTCCTGACAGGACTGACCATATGGAGCAATTTACAATTTTCTGCTGGGCTCTGATAATAGGACTGAAAGGAGCTGGCAGGTGCCCCACCAATTTGGCCAAGGTAAGAGAGATCCTACAAGAGAAAAAGGAGCCCCCAGCAGTGTTTTTAGAGTACCTCTGAAAGGTATAGAGGTGTTACACTACCTTTGACCCTACTTCGGCGTGCCAGCAGGTGACAGGTGTCATGGCTTCCATTGGGCAGTATCCTTCTTACATTAGGAAAAGGTTACAGTGTCTAGAGAGTCCGAAAATATTATCTTTACAACATCTGTTTAAGGAGTCAGAGAAAGTGTACCATAAGAGAGAGAGTGACAAGCCAGCAACAAGGTATATTGTGCTCTGAGTCTGCAGACACGCTTAACGTCCCCAAAAGACCCTCAATAGGATCATAAGACCTCTGGTGAATGGAACACAACCTCTGCTCCAATCCAATCTCACAGGATCTGAGACTGCATTAATTAGGGAAGCAGAAAAACTGGCCTGACAATGGTCACAAGTCCCTCTGGTCTGTGCCAGCACCTGGGCAACTTGTTGGACGGAGTCTGAGGACAGCCCCAAGGTCCTCACAGAAACGTCCACGAGATCTTAAGACCTTTGTGAATGGAAAACCACTTCTGCTCCAATCCTATCATGCAGGACCTGAGACTGCATTTATTAGGGAAGCAGATAAACCGGCCTGACCAGGGTCACAAGTCCCTTCCAATCCATTACAGCACCGGGCACCATGGGGGCAGAGTCTGTGGACACCCCAAAGGTCCCCACAGGACTCTCCATGGGATCTTAGTACCTCTAGTGAGTGGATTACAACATCTGCCAGGAGAAAGGTTCGAACACCAGATATCTGGGACCCTTCTCTGCAAGAGGAGATCTTGCCTGCAGAGAGTACTCTGAACACTGAAACTCAGGAGAAAACTAGTCTCCGAGGTCTGCTGATAGAGGCTAACATAATCACCTGACCATTGTTATGGCAACTATTAGAAAACAAAGCATTTAATTGGAGGCTTTGTTACATTTTCAGAAGATTGGTCAATCATCACGTGAGGTACCCCATCACTGGAGCAATAGAGAACTATTGATCCTTAGGCAAAAAGAGAGATTCCGCCATTGTATTGGCTTCTTGAAAACTCAAACTCATCCTTGTTGACACACCTATCCTCCAATGAAGCCACACCTTCTCGTATTCCTTCTAATCTTTAAACTCACTGCCACTTCCTGGTAATGAAATATTCATATATATGTGTCTATAGGGGATTTATTATTCAAACCACCACTTTTCCCATGGCTCGATCAGCTATTTTTTTAAAATATAACCTAAAGGGCTCCTATTTATTAAGGACTACTTATGAGCTTAGCCACAGTGATGGGCCCTCCCACATCAATCATTAGACTAGAAAATAACCCATAGACTTACCTAATGACTAAGTGATTGGAGACAGATGTTCAATTGTTCTCTCTTCTCAGGTAACTCTAGATTGTCAAGATTGGGAAAAAAATAATGTTCCATCACAGTAATGTTTAACTTACTCCATAACCTACACAAACATTACTCAACACCATCTATTGCATTCTGCCCCTGCATAGACACTTTCCATGTATGGCAAAGTGAAGGGTGACTACCTCCATCAGCAAGGATACTCAATAATATGTGCCATGAACTGAATATTTCCTATAGCCTCACAACCCCCAAATTCTACTGTGTGTTACACTTATTGGGGGACTTGCTAATCTGTCCAATATCCTGCCACCAAAGCTATGACAAAAAAAAAATTCTCATCAGGAAATCCAATGAATTTTACCTGATTTCTTTCTCCTGAGGCAACTGAGAGTTATCCCTTAATGCTTATATTAGTGTCTGATTCATCTGTAATAAACCCACTACTATTAACAGCTACATCACAGGAGGTATGACAAATACCATCTCCCATGAGTTGGCCAAGCCTTTTCAGCAGCTTTTTTGAAGTATCCTTTCTATACTAAAAAATCCATTGATTCCTTTATTTTTAAGTGTGTACTTTAATGATTTTAACACATTTTCACCTCCGTTCCATTTTCCCATCATTTTCTGCTACTTCATATGATATTGCAATCTATTAAAATATAGTAGTGAATACAGTGAAAGGACCAGTGTGTGAAGCAGCAAATTTCTTTATTTCTCAGACAACAGATACACTGCCAGAATCTTCCAGGTACAACTGCTTGGTAACTTTGTGTCTAATGTTAGCATGATTCTTCCAGAAAAAAGCTTAAAGAATTAAACCATGGTTACTCTGGACCAGACAAGTCAGTATCACTAGTGAAAAACATTCATGTAAATCATTTTCATTACTGTTACAATGTGCCTTAGCAGCAAGGAAAACAGGTCCATGGTCACAAGAGTATGAAAGAGGCATCAAGGAGCACAGTTGTCCAACTTATTAGCAGCCAGTAAGCAACAACACAGGAAGTGACCAAAGACAATAAATACCTTCCAAGACATGTTCCCAATGACCATGTTCCTTTACAAGTGCCTCACCCCTTCCATGCACACCCATCAATCAATTAACTCATTGATTAAAGCCCTCAGTGTCCAATCACTTTTCAGATTGTGTATATTGTTCTACCTTTGAACATTGTACTTCGGAACAAAATCTTCATCAAAGACCCACGACTGACATTGCAAACCCATTTCACCACAGAATTCTTTATGTTACAAAATGTGATGGAATGTATCTGTCTCTTTAAGGGTATCTCTGTCTAGAAGTTACAAAAGCAGAACGTCCAGGCCAACAGAATCATCAACTCCATGAGCTTTTTTTTTTTTTAATATGAGTTCAAGAAGAAGGAAAATGCAATGCAAGTTAAGGGTCTTGATCCCCTATCCATCCAGCTTAAAGCCATAGGGTGGACCCAGAAGTTTAGGTCAAAAGTGTAAATTTCACCTATACTACAAACAACTGTGATGATTTCTAGCCATCTCCAGTTTCAGTATGGTATTTAGTCCCACCATCTACATCAAGGCATATTGCCTAATGTGAAATAATGCCAGCCGTTTATTGCAAAAACCACTATGTGTTGACTTGGATGTAAAAGGAGACATCTATAATATAGACACACTTGTACACACACACATACTCACAGAAAGAGGCAAGAAGTAGAGGAGCTGAGTCTTAGGATCATGTGAATCATGAAGGATTTGTTTTACATTACCTACAAGAAGGATCCAGCTCTCTATGCTTATCAGCTCCTGGATGACTACAAGGAAGGTAACCTCCACATGATTCCAGACACTCCTCCGGCTGAGGAGAGATCAGGAGATGACAGTGATGTGTTGATAGGTAACTGGATGCAGTACACCAGAAAAGATGGTTCCAAAAAGTTCGGAAAGGTTGTTTACCAATTTCTAGCCAATCCTTCCATGTACTTTATCAAGTTTCATGGTGACATCCATATCTATGTCTATACTATGGTGCCAAAGATTCTTGAAGTTGAAAAATCATAAAGTACAGAAACGTAAACATATAGGACTGGAAGAAAAAAAAAGTTTTTTTTTTTTTACTGTGTTAGCTACATAAGGGTCTTTGACAATCCCAGTATCTTTGCCAATAAAATGTGTTTTGTTCTAAAAATGTAAATGTGTGACATGACATGCTGTAAGTGAACAATTTGCTGGAAGAGATGGCCTACAGTGGAAGGAACATCAAATGAAGATGAAAGTTTCATTTCAGGCGGTGAACAGTACATACACCTAAAATCATACATGCTAAAAGGAACAGCTTCTCTGGTCTGCATGCAGAATAAGGAATTGGAGATGGAACTTGGAGGAGCAGGGATGGCAGAAAAAGATGGATGTTTAGGAAGTAGGGGAGAAGGACAGGACATAGTTAGAACCTCTGATGTGAAGACTGAAGGAGAAACAAAAATTTGGGGAAAGTGGGAGATTTAAAAGGAATGTGGCCTTGTTGCACAAGGTGAAACCCAGAAAACTGATTGAAATAGACTCAGAAATAAGAGAAAATCAGGTTTTCTTTGAATAATGACACTTAAAGAAACCTGTCTCACATTTTAAGATTTATTATCTTTACTTATGTGGGTGGGGATATGGCATGTGCTTTTGAGTACAGGTGAACACAGAGACATGCGTTGTCAGGTCCTCTGGAGCTGCCATTAAAGATGATTATTTGCCATTGGATATGAAATCAAGAAACCAAATCCATTTTTCTTGTGGTGCAAAAGTGCTTGTTACCATTGATTCATCTCTCTAATCCCACAAAGTTATCTTTTTTAAGAAATCCAAAATTCACATGCATAAAACAGACCAGATTGAAGATAAGAAAGTTCTAATTGATGGTGACCATTAAAAGTAATAAGGGACACACAAGGAGTAGAGGACACTGAGAGACAAATGAATTCTAAGTTGGAGTTCTCAAAAAGTTAAGCTGGAGACACAGGAAGAAGAGAAATTTTAAGGAAATAGTCAAACTTGGGCCATATCCACATTGGCTTCTTTGTTTTCTTAACAAATAGCCAGCTTGTCATTACAGATGGGTGTGTTTGTGTGTGTGTGTGTGGGTGTGTGTGTTTGTGAGTGTGTGTGTGTGTCCATTTTTACACAGGCAATCTAGACTAGTGAATGTTTATATTTATGAGACTCCCTAAATCATCACAGAAACCTTGATTTTGTGTAATCAGTTCCAAAAGTAAAGTAAAACAGAAAATGAATATGCTGTGAGATAATTTTGGGTTGGAATGGATCCTGAGTTCCTTCCGTGAGCACTCTTTCCCTGTGATGAATCCTGTGATCTTTTGCAGGTCTCCAATGAGATCCTCAGATAACCATAAAAAGCCCCACAGTGGCCTGTTCCACCTAGCTCTCCTCTAAACACATGACCCCCTACATACCTATGTATAACTTCAGCCTGTCTATAGCCTGGAAATTCTAGTCTTTTACTTATATGTGACCTCATTCTCAGAAAACACTGAAGGTGTAACCAATGCATATATATGCTGACCTCTTTTCTACACCAGTTGTCATGGGTTTCAAATGTTATGAGTTTGCCCACTTTGTGGGTCACTTCCTGAGGAGCCCATGTACTTCATGGATGTCTGCCTGGGTTCCATCTATACTCTGAGAGGTTTTTTTTTTTTTTTTTTTTTTCTTTTTTGAGGCAAGAATGCCATGGACTCAGTCATTACAATTTTCCTCTCTAGAATAAGTTTGTATGCTTCAACATTTGATAATAATCTCTATTGTTGATTAATTTTAATATCTGGGAGAGTTTCTGCAGTAACTGATTCTCTTAGGGATTAGTTGCTGTGAAAAGACACCATGTCAAAGGCCACTCATAAGAGACAACATTTCATTAGGGCTTTTCTATGTTTCATTACACGTTCAGAGATTTACTCCACAATCATCAAGGCAGAAAATATGGCTGTGTCTATGCAGACATGGTGGTGGAGAGGAAGTTTAGAATTATGCATCTTCATCCAAATGCTTCCAGGAAAAACTATGTATTCTGTATGCAGGGAGGGTCTCTTCCACACTGGTAGAGCTTTAAAGCCCCAAAATGATATGCTTCCTCCAACAAGGCCAGACCTATTCCTACAAGGCCACACCTCCTCATAGACATAATACATTTAGAATGCCACACTGGTTTCATAGCAATTGACAAGATCTAGCTTCTTCAAAGAGGAGGAGCCTCAGTTGAGAAGATGCCTCCACAAGATCCAGCTGTTAGGAAATTTCATAATTGGTGGGAGAGCACCCACTCCATTGTGGGTGTTGACATCCTTGTATTAGTAGTCCTGGGTTCTTTAAGAAAGCAAGCTAAGCAAGAATAGAGGAGCAAGACAATAAGCATCACCACACCATAGCCTCTGAATAAGCTCCTGGCTCCAGGATCCTTTGTTGTTTCAGTTTCTGTCCCAATTTCTTTGATAATTAACAACAATGTGGAAGTATAAGCTGAATAAAACCTTTGCTATGGAATTTGCTCTTTGGACATGGTGGATCCTTACAACAATAAACATAGTAAGACTTTCATCGGAAAAATGTCTAACAGTGCCAATGCCACTTATCTTAAAACCACAAATAATAGTGTGTAGACATTTTATTTTTATTTAAAGGTAAGATATACTCGTGTACCTACCTGAGATGTAAATGTTCTAGTTTGCTTCTTTCTCACTATGTAGAATACTACAATCAAAAATAACTTTGGAAATAGAAGGGTTATAGTCTATCACCGAGGAAGAATAAACAGGAAGTTGTATCAGTAACAGCAAAAAACTGCTTATTGGCTTGCCACTGTCTTAGTCACTCTTTTATTGATGTGAAGAGATACCATGGATAAGGCAACTATTAGAAAACAAAACATTTAACTAGAGGCTTGCTTACATATTCAGAAGTTTGGTCATTCACCAAGGGAGGGATCCCATCACTGGAGCAATAGAGAACTATTGATCCTTAAGCAAAGAGAGAGATTCTGCCATTGCTTTGGCTTCTTGAAAACACAAACCCATCCTTGTTGACACACCCACATCCTCCAATGAAGCCTCACCTTCTCTTATTCCTTCTAATCTTTAAACTCACTGCCACTTCCCAGTGACTAAGTATTCATATATATGTGTCTATAGAGAACTTTCTTATTCAAACTACCAATTTTCTATGGCTTGATCAGCTTTTATTATTTTAGTACAGTCTAAAAGGCTTCCAATTAAAATGACTACTGTTGAGCTTAGCCACAGTGGTGGGCCCTCCCACATCAATCATTACCCAAGAAAATATCCTATAGACTTACCTAATAACCAAGTGAATAGAGACAGATCTTCAATTGCTCTCTCTGATAAGGTATCCGTTGATTGTCAAGATTGGGAAAAAATAAAGTCCCATTACAGGAATATTTTACTGACTCAACAACCTACCCAAACATTACTGAACAGCATTTCCTCCTCTCTGCCCCTTCATAGACCCACTTCCATGCATGGCATAAGTGAAGGATAACTTCTTTCATCAGCATGGATACTCAATAATAGGTGAAATGATGTGAATATGTCCTATAGCCACACAACCCCCCACATTCTACTGTGTGTTACACTTACTGGGGTATAACCCAATCTGTCCAATTTCCTGCCAACTCAGCTATGAGAAAAAAAAATCTCCTCATCAATAGATCCAATGAATTTTACCTGATTTCTTTCTCCTGGGGCAACTCATTGTTATCCCTTCATGCATATATTGGTGTCTTATTCATCTGTAATAAAACCACTACTATTAATAGATACATCACAGGAGATATGACAGATACCAACTCCCATGAGCAGCTGCACAGTTGGCCAAGCCTTTTCAGTGCTTTTTTGAAGTTTCCTTTGTATACTAAAAAATCAATTGATTTCTTTAAGTGTATAATTTAATGATTCTAACACATTTTCACCTCCATTCCATTTTCCCCTCATTTTCTGCTTCTTCATATGATATTGCAATCTATTAAAATACAGTACTGAAGGCAGAGGGAGGATCGGTGTGGGAAGCTGCAAAGTTCTTTATTTCTAAAACAACAGATACACTGTCTAAATATTCCAGGTACAACTTTTTGGTAACTTTGGGTCTACTGTTAGCATGAAATTTCTAGAAAAAAAAAACTTAAAGAATTAAGCCATGGTTCCTCTGGACCAGAGAGTTCAGTATCACTAATGAGTCATATTCATGTCAATCATTTTCATCACTGTTACAAGATGCCTAGCAACAAGGAAAACAGGTCCATGGTCACAAGAGTATGAAAGGGGCATGAATGAGCACAATTGTCCAACTTATTGGCAGCCAGTAAACATCAACACAGGAAGCGACCAAATACAATAAACACCTTCCAAGACATGTTCCCAATGACCATGTTCCTTTACAAGTTTCTCACCCCTTCCATGCACACCCATCAATCAACGCATAGATTAAAGCCCTCAGTGTCCAATCACTTTTCAGATTGAGTATATTGTTCTACCTATGAACATTGTACTTCGGACCAAAACCTTCATCAAAGACCCAGGACAGACATTTCAAACCCATTTCACCACAGCATTCTTTATGCTACACAAAGTGATAGGATCTATCTGTCTCTTTAAGGGTATCTCTATCAAGCAGTTCCAAAAGGAAAATGTTCAGTTAAACAGCATCAGCACCTCGAGGAGCTTTTATAAATGTGAGTTCAAGAAGAGCGAAATTGCAATGCAATTTAAGGGTCTTTGTCCCCCATCTCTGCATCTTAAAACCATAGGGTGAACACAGAAATGTAGGTCAAAAGTGTAAATTGCACCTATACTACAACTAATTGGGATGATTTCTAGCCATCTCTAGGTTCTGTCTGTTATGGAGTCCACCAAGTCTGCCTCAAGGCATATTGCCTAGTGTGAAATAGTGCCAGCAGTTGATTGCAAACAACACTATGTGTTGACTTACATGTAAAATGAGACATGTATAATATAGACATATTTGTACATACACACATACTCACAGAAAGAGGCAAGCAGTAGAGGAGCTTTGTCTTAGGAACTCTCACGGAAGAGATGGTAGAAATCTTGTAAGGCAGAGAGGTCACTGAGACACTGTATGTCTCTACTGCACAAAATCAGGCCAGTCTGCCTTGCATCCCTAAGTGGTATGGTATCACCTTCCATCATCCCCATCTGAGAATATATGGACTATTGATGAAGGATAGAGAATCAGTTTTCATCAAAGGTAAGGCTTTTGTATGTGATAGGTTTGTCATGCTCTACTAGTAGCCCCATGTCCAAGAGTTTATGGGCAACACAATTGATTTGAATTGGGTTGTATCAAAGGGGAGAAAAGTAGACTTGAACTTGGGAGGAGGATTAAGGTGGGAATGGGTCTGGTTTTAGTCTGGGAGGAGTTATCAAGAGAATTGGAAAGTGAATTCCATCAAAAAAATTGTATGAAGTTCTCAAGGAATTAATTAATGTAGTTCTTAATATACAATGTCTGTACTGAACATATACAGACCACTTATATTTCAATCTCCTAAATAGCAACTCATTTTATAGCACTTACATTACATTAAGTGCAAAAGTAATCCAGAGATTATTTAAAATAAAGAAGGATCAGGGGATATGGCCCAGAGACAATGCCAGGAGTGTGTTCAAACATTCACCTACAACACCAGTGCTTAAGATTTTGGGAGGGGCAGAGACAGGAAGATGATTGTGGCTTCCTGAAAGCCAGGCTCACTACCAGCTCAGCAAGAAACCCAGTCACAAGGGGATAAGTTATGGAGGAAAAGAGTAGACCACACTATACCCTTCCCTAGCCTCTGAACTTACCTGTACAGTTCTCTATGCAGACTCACATAAATATGATTAAAATATGCAAGAGGTTATTTTGCATAGCTTATGTTCAAAAGCAGTGTTGTTTTAGACTAGAAACCTGAGGACTTTATATCATTATAGTTCCTGGAGCAAACTCCCAAGATATAGATGATGGGTATATCTTCTTACTGTGCAAAGGAAACCTCAGTTAAGTGTGTGTGTCAGTGACTCCAAACAGCTTTCCTCCTCTATGTTCCTTTATATAGCATAGAATGATCTGTAAATAATGAAAATATGAAAACAAAGCTTTTTTTGAGATTTTAGGCTTGTGTTAAAATCATATGTATAACATTGTATTAAATGGAAGTGAAATCTTCAGCTCTCAGGAACAATACAGTCAATGCTGTAGGCTTCTGTTTTGTCCCATTGTGAACAAAATTAATTGCACATCAACAGGTCCCACACTTTTAACTAAATCAGGGAGAAGGGCTATGTTTCCGTACAAATAAGTAATGTCAATGTGATTATTCAAGTAGAAATCTGGCAGGGTTAGGATGCCTTTGGCTTATGTGATAGTGATGACTGATTAGTCTCTTGTTATTCAAATAACCCTTACCTCTGAGAAAAGACAAGTAATGATATAAGATATACTACAAAGTGACATGGACACTTACTAGATTTCATTTTCCTTTACATACTTTAGTTGTTTGAAAAATTGTGGCCCACAGAAGCTCAAATATTCAAAGGTGTTAGTTTTCCAGGTGGTGAGATGTTAAGAAAGAATTAGGATTTGTATTTTTATTAAAGGAGATTTGTCACTATTCTTTGAAATATCAAAAATCCATCAGGCTCTCTCTCTCTCATTCTTACTCTCTCCTCATTCTCTCTCTGTCTCTGTCTCTTTGTCTCTGTCTCTGTCTCTATCTCTGTCTCTCTCTCTCTCTCTCTCTCTCTCTTTCATTCTCTGTCTTTCTCTGTCTATGTTTGTTGTCTGTAGTATTGCTTGTGAGCTCTCAGCTACTGCTCTACACATGTGTGCCTGAGTGTTGCCATGGTGTTTACCATCATGTCCTGGAGTCGCCTTCTGAAACTTTAAGACCACAATTAAATATTTCATCTTATAATTTGGTGTGGTCATGATGTCTCACATCATTAGAACAGTAACCAAGACATCCATATTCCAGATAATTTTTTCAATCGTTCTGTATTTATTTCATTAAAGTTACCTTTTGTCCATTGAAAAGTTTTAAGAATACTATTAAAGATACTGAACAAATAGTGCCAGTAGGAGTGGCACTGTTAGGAGGTGTGGCCTTGTTGAAGTATGTGTGACCCTGTTGGAGTAGATGTGGCCTTGTTGGAGGAAATGTAATACTGTGCTTGTGGACTTTGAGGTCGGCTATGCTTAAGCTGTCCCCAGTGTGACA
Source organism: Mus musculus (assembly GCF_000001635.26). Taxonomy (NCBI): domain Eukaryota; kingdom Metazoa; phylum Chordata; class Mammalia; order Rodentia; family Muridae; genus Mus; species Mus musculus. The sequence goes on along the minus strand of NC_000087.7, from coordinate 62,831,958 downwards.
CACAGTCTCTATCTTCTACCTGTGTATCAAGATGTAAAACTCTCAGCACCTTCTCTAGCATTGTGTCTGTCTGAATGCTTCCATATTTCCAGTCATGATAATAATGGAGTAAACCTCTGAAAACAAGTTACAAAGTGTTCAAGAGTTACTGTGATCCTGTAGACTCTTCATGGCAAAAAAACCCAAACTAACACAAACACAAACATTCAAAAACACATTTGATATTTTGACTATTCTTGGCATAGGGAGTGGCACTACTGGGAGCTAATAACCTTGTTGAAGTAAGTTTGGCCTTGTTGAAAGAAATTTATCTTTGTGAACATGGACTTTAATGCCCTCTGCCTAGCTGCCTGAAAGCTAATCATTTCCTAGCACCCTTCAGATGAAGATGTAGAACTGTCAGCTCCAAATGCACATGCCTGCCAGGATCCTGCCATATTCCTACCTTGATGATAATGGACTGAATTTCTGAACCTGTAAGCCAGGGTAAATTGAAAAGTGTCTCTGCTGATAGTTGGTTGCTATTCCAGAAAGACCAAAAGTTATGACGTACCATCCAGAGTCTGAGAATACATTGGTTTAGCTTCTAGCATTTGACAGAAAACAGGATTAACAAGACAATGAGAATAGAAAACTTCCTATTTCATAGAGACACATGGGTTATAGATCTGCGGAACTCAAGGTTTCATGGGTGGTATGGTAGGGTGAATAGTGTCTGTATATGAGTGCAGTGTCTGTTCCCAAGTCTGATGTCACACATACACATATGTTCAGTAATGAGTAGAATATCTTCAACACTTGCTCTCTTAGAGTGAAACCCTCTCACCATTTTGACTAGTTTGACTGGCCAATACACTATTGGGATATCTACCTGTCTCCACCCCACAGTGTTGCAGATATGAATAGACATGCCTGGAATTTTACAGAGGTGCTGAGAATACATGAACTCCACTGAGCCATCTTCCCAGCCCCCAGCAGGGTATTGTTTATTGAAATCAATGATCATATCAGTAGAGAAATGAAAACCAACATGACCCTGATATTTTACCTTACCTCCACCTTACACCAACTAAATGAATTTTAAATATAAATTTAATTTATGTCCAAATGAATCCAGATTTCGTTCTAATGAATGATAAATTTGGAGTGTATCCAGATGAAAGCTATGTTAGTATATTTTTGGCCTTTTATATTGAGAATAACCTATATTTTCGGTACACTAGGAGAGCAAATGCATGTAAATGAGTTCAACCAAAGAAAATCTTTGTTCCAGTGAATTTCTTTGTAAAATAAAGTTGAAAATCATGAATTTCAGGTATATATATATAATTATTTTGAGTATGTTATTATGGGAACATGTGAGTTTTCTTGGATTCCGATTGCAGAATTAGAGTATAGGGAACCTGATTATGTGGCACTATTATTTTTTATTAATTAGTTCATTCATTGTCCACCTTCCTACTGTTCCACATCCCATATCTACTGCCCATCCCCTTTCTCCAAGGGAAAGTCCCCATCCTACCGGATCTCTAAACAACTTGATGTCTCTAGTTTGTTGAGAATTTGGTGCATCATTTCTGATTGAATAGAGATCAAGCAGATTTTTTTCTGTGTATGTTTTAGAGACCTTCTGATAGTTCATATATGCTTCCTGTTTGGTTGTCTAGCATTTGGGAGAATTCTAGGTCCATAGCATTTGAGACAACTGGTCCTGTCAGCCTCCTTCAGTCTTTCTCAAATTAAAACAATGGTTCTGCTGATTCTGTCCATTGGTTGTTTGCATACATCTGCATCTGACTGTTTCACCTGCTCATTATTTCTTCATAAGTACAGTCATCCTAGCATTCATATTACAAGTATCTGAATTCAGAAACATACAGAGGCTGTGTACTGCAAGCAGGTCTTCTGCAAAAGCAATATATAATATAAGTACTAAAATTGATATCAGTGCTCTACAATATTCTATTCTATGTGATGAAATCTCTCTCTCTCTTTCTCTCTCTCTCTCTCTCAATATATATATTCCTCTAACACTTAGTATGAATAAAAATACTCTTATATTCTCTCCTACAAAGGAGATGATATTGGCATGTCATCTGCAACATTCATTCACTTTCCTACACAGTTTGTGCTTTCTCTTAGCAATCAACTAATATCTAAATCACACATGCACTCAGATTACAAAGTAAGGTATCTGAGCTCATACAAACTGTTATTCTGAGTCAGAGTAGTTGGAGGACAATTCCAAACTGTAGTTACGTCCAAGAGCATGGACTTTAACAACTTGTGAATCAGTAGAAGAGACAATGTATAGATGCGTTTGTTTCTTTTGGTTTGGTTTGGTTTAGCTTATTGTGGTTACCCACAATCATTATAAGAAATACAGAGAAACAAAAATTAATGCCTGTATCTTGAACTGAATGCAAACAGGGGCCTTAGAACCAACATTATATTTCTGTTACAATATACAATATATATTTTTAGAGATTTTTTTTATTTATTAGCTATTATACCCACTGCAACAAGTTTAAGAAATATTCCTAGTGACCCAAATAGCAGTTTTATGATTCAGATGCAGATATTTTCACCCAATCAATGGATTGAAGCATCTGACCCCTGTTGTTGAATTAATGAGGTCAAAGATATTAAAGAAGAGGGCATCCCTGTGGTAGGATCCCTGTCTCAATTAAAGTGTTCCCCCAAGATGTCTGAAATTGTGGCCCAACAAAGAGACAGAATGCACCTGCTGATATGAGGCCTGCAACACACATACAGGAGAGGATTGCTGGGAGGAGAACTCTACAATTACACTCTCCCCACTGGAGGGCATTTCATCTAATGTTTTTTTTTTTTTTTTTTTTTTTTTTTTTTTTTATTCCTGAGAGTCTCTCACATCCCAGGTCTCTGGATTACTCTAGAGCGTTTTCTCATTTCCTCCTTCACAAAGTTGCCTGTTTCCATTCTTTTCGCTGGTCTTCATCAATTCAGTCCTGTTTCCCACAACCACAGTACCTGATAAAATTCCTCTATTCTCCTTCTTGTCCCATTTCCCAACCAGGTCTCTCCCTTCCCCTATCTGTATTGATTTTTTAACCTTCTTATCATTTCTAATTATGTTTATGACTAATAAAATAATTGAAGTTTATTTTTTTGATTCATTATCTTATTGGTTTCCAAAGGGATGATATACAAATACCAAAGGTACATTGGTTTAATTTTATTTCATTTCATTTGATTTTTGAGATAGGCAGTTAGTATGTTTTGTATTCTCCAGGAAGGTCTAGAGTGTTGAGGTTCAGCATTCCATGATAATACCATTACAGGTATGTAAAAACTTACCTGGCTTTAATTGCTTATAATAAAATAGTCCCAAAAAATCTATAAACACTATAAAATAAACACTTTCCAGTCTGAGAGATGAAAATATTTCCTGTTCATTTACAAACCTCATTGATAGAAAGTATATTTGTTTCTTGAAACAAACTAAACTGCTAACTGAGTGCCATGATTAGCCCCCTCTCTGGTTTCCAGGCTCTGCCGCTTCTCTCTGTTCCCATTATTATTGATGCTCTCGAACAGGGGAATGCCAGGCCTACGACAGGAGAGTGAGTGGGTAAGGGGAAGGGTTCGGGGAACATACAGGGGAATTTTGGGATAGCATTTGAAATCTAAATGAAGAAAACATCTAATTGAAAAAAAAAACTTAAGTGTATTCACATATGTACACAGGGACATGTGGCACATATGTACATAATTTAAAATTATCATTCCTTTTCAATACTCTGTTTTTCATTTATTTTATTATTATTAATATATATGGCAATTCTGAAACTTACTTTGTAGACTAGAATGTCCTCAAACTGAGATTTGCCTACCTCTGCCTTCCAAAAACTGAGATAAAAGGTGTGTGCCACCGCCACCTGGCTTCCGAAATATTTTTTACTTAGTGGGAGATGTCCATTATTTTTTTCCTGTTAGGATATATCAAAATCATCAAGATGTCATATTTCCTTAATCAATTTATGAGATTAAATCAATCCCTGTAAAAATATTTCAGGTACTTTTGGAGACAGGTAAGTTTACAAGAAACATCATTTAAAAAATATTTTATTTCTGGAGCCAAAACCTTGAGTAGACCTTGCATGCAAACTCTGTAGCTAGCCTTATAACACCCGGAGGCAACTCCACTGCCAGGCATCTAACATTCATAGGATCCGATGATCAGACAAGAGGAAGACACAACATCTTTCCCCAACACCTTGACTAGAGGGTAACAGAAAGACACAGGCATGCAGGAACTCCACCAGACCAGTGGTATGGATTGCATCCATTCTGTCTGGGACAGGGCCCTGAGCAGTCCTTGGATGCAAACTCAGCAGCCAGCCCCATAACACCCAGAGGAAGCTCCACTACCTGAAGATCTAACATGGCCAGGGTCAGAGGATCCCAGGAACCTAGGAGCTTAGTCACACCAGGATCTCAAGGTTCCAAAAGCAGCTTGACTCCCAGGATGTCAGACCCACCCAGCATCTCATAATCACAGTATACCGTAATAACAGGATCACAGAGACAGCTAGACTTTGAAGAGTTATGACACAACCAATATCACAGGAAGGACAGTCTGATGTAGCCAGGGCATGTAGCACTTGAGATATCCAGATGGTGAGAGGCAAGGATAAGTTAATAAGCAGGAGAAACCAAAGTTATTTGGAATAATCAGAACCCAACACTTGCACCATATCAAGTGGATAACCCAACACACCCTAAAAGTAAGACATGGATCTAAAGTCACTTCTCATAGTGATGATGAAGGACTTTAAGAAGGACATTAGTAACTCTCTTTACAAAATGCAGGAGAACACAGATAAACATGTAGAAGTCCTTAAAGAGGAAACACAAAAATCTGTTAAATAGATTCAGGAAAACACAATCAAACAGGTGAAGGAGCAGAACAAAGCCATCCATGATCTAAAAATGGAAATAGAAACAATTGACAATTCTCACTTAGGCCATGAAGCTATGGAGCATTCCCATTTACTGAGATCCAGAGGAGTAGCCATTTGGAAGATTGTGTCCCTAAATGTGAAGGATGTGCTGAAACTCTTATGAAAATTGAGAACAATTTTAAATATGAAAGAAAAAAAACACACAGTAAAAATTCATGTAGGCAAAATTGGCAGCCTTCTATGTGTCACAAAACACACAAGCAGAGATTACAATTACAATAATTATTTTTATATCAAGGGGTCAAAACTCCTGATACAATCAATGTCCAAGAAGAGATATTTAGAGCACACACTCACCGGGGACAAACTGTCATGACTGGGACAGCATGGCAGGAAACAAAATGTTGATCTGTTTCATTGAGGGACAGCATGGGGTCTTCTTACACTTTTGTGGAATAAGCAGCCAAGAGTTAGGTCAGAAATAGCCAGCTCCCTCAATTATGCCAAAGTAACCTATTTCTGCTAGGGACCAGTCCCAAATGTTCCACAAACTTGCTAGACTGTTCCACTAGTTTGAGACACCTGAGACTGTGGGAAAATTTCACACCCAATCTTAATAAAACTGAACCAGGCATGTGTAAAATACTTTTTGAAAATAGTTTCATTTCAATTCAGGAAAAAGGACAGAGAGCCCTGCTTTGTAATGGATGGAGTTAGTCTTTAGCTTCCATTGTGCACCCTAAATGAAACATAGTGTAAAAGAAGCAGTTTTCTATGTAGCAAGTAAGGAGTGAAAACAACACACTAATGGAGATAAAATGCAAAGAACCGGGATATATAGTAACAATTCCAATTATAAGTGTGAAAAAACAAATATACATATATGTGAGTTGTGCTTGTTATTTCCCTAATGGTTTGATTGTACAGGATAAAAAACAATAGTCTGTCCCTATTGGCCACAGTTTCATTCATCATTGTGTTAGTGGATCCAATCTAGGAATTAATCATCAGGGTTTGACAGCAAAATCCATCGGCTCAATACACCAGACATTAGCTGGAAAGTGAGGTACAAGTAGGTAATGTCCTTTGGTTTCTTCTCTCTGAGTCTGTTATATGGGCGTCCTGTCATTGTTTGTTATTGTTGTTGGTTGTTGTTTTAAAATTTGAAATATTGAATGCAAAAGCAAGTGGCAGGAGCCCAACAGGTCTTTGCATTCTTACTTTCTCCTTTCCATCACTCTCCAATTCTTCCAATCCCCAGCTTTCATTCAAGAAACAATCATCAGAAACAATTGAAAATAAGACTCCTTCATCATCTTTACTTTGTGCTTGCATGTTGGCTGTAATCATCTTGAAAACATTAAAAATCAGGCTAAGATTCTGCCTATGTTTGATAGGGTTTCATTGCTGTGAAGAGACACCATGACTCAGGCAACTCTTATAAAGGAAAATTTAATAGAGGTTGTCTTACAGTTTTAGAGGGTCAGGTCAGTACATTATTATCATGGTGGGAAGCATGGCAACATCCAGGTAGAAGGGGCGATGTAGAAGGAAAGAAGTTTTCTATATCTTAATCTGAAAGCAAACAGGAGGAAGCTTGTGGCCAAAGCAGCAAGGAAAAGCATCTCTCTTCATCACTGGGCAGAGTTTGAGCACTAGATAAAAGCCAGCCTACACAATGATCAAGGCCACATCTGCTAATAGTGCCACTTCCCATGGGCCAAGGATATTCTAATCATCAAACTGCTACATACCTGCAAACACTCCTGTATGCATGTATGCACACACACACAAAGACACACACACACACACACACACACACACACACACACACACACACACACACACTTTCATGCCTATTGCACGTGAGATTGCATAAAAATATATTTGTCTATTTACACATATATTTATTTTTTACTTACTTGCTTGCTTGCTTATTGCTTACTCATTTACTTATTTACTTACTTACTTAGTTTTAAATGTTTTGCTGAAGAACTTTGTACATAAACATAATGAGTTTGAGTAAATCCATCACCATCTTCTCCTCCTTGAATTGCTCTCCATTTCTCCTGTATCACTTTTAGCCTTAATTCCATGCACATTTTAATAAAGACCACTGAGTGAATTTAGTGCTGACTACATATGTGGGGTTAGGGAAACACATCCACTGGAACATGGGCAGCCTCTGAGGAGCCAAATCTATGAAGAAAACTGGCCCTCACACCTGCAGCCACTAATTGCCAATTTTTTGGGGTGAAATTTTCTCTGCTCCCCCATCTATTCTTCAAGAACTGTGAGACAGAAAATTTTAAAAAAAGGTGTTGAGATCTGCTTAGAAAGGACTTTAATCTCAGGATATAGGAATCAAAACCAGGTAGAGATGAATTCTCTGCTGATCTGCACAGGAAAGCACAGAAATCTAGGACTATACAGAAATATCAAGTTCCAGAGAAGAAAAACAAAAGAAACAGGGAGGAATTGGGAAGTACAAATAAGAATTTGAATGTACAGATTGTAAATCCTGTCTCTGGGAATAATAATCAAGATACTTTGAAAGGAACAATCAAGCCATGTTTAAAAGACTGGACACACCATTTGGCATATGTTATATAAATCAGTAAAAATAATTAAAAATGTCTCATTAAAATTCACAACAGTCCCCTTAAGTTTTTTCTTCTGGTTTTCTTCTTTAAATATCTTATTGAATCTGAAGTGATGGCTCAGCATTTCTGAACACTGGCAGCTCATGCACAGCATACACTTGGACTTGCCACATTTCCATAGGCTGTTTACAACTTCTTCTATTTTAGTAACCACAGGGAATCCACACTCCCCCTTCCCATGAGACAATGTATCCATACCTATACAGAGAATTCAAAACAAACAAAATCTCTTCAATCTGTCTCACCAATCATACATTATGTCCAATGCTTGGGTGCTTTCTGTTTCAGGCTCACAATAATCAATGGTATATACTTTCTAGGTTGTATAACTGCACTTCATTTCTCTACCAGGAACCTTTCCTCAGATTCTGTCCTCATCAAGAATCCCATCTAATACCATCAGACACTTCTATGCATCAGAGGGAACAAGGTCTAGCTGTGTGCCTTGCAGGTTGGGTAGAGCACTGTCAATATCCCTTCTCCTCCAGCAAACCCTCTCAAGGCTCACAACGGTTGTCTTCCAGGATAAAATCTGATTGCCTAAGAGAAGGAGCAAATCATCTCTGCTTGCTCTAATGTCTAAATGACATTGCAGATTAAGAAAAAACCTAGAGCTTCCCCAAGATTCTCAGTCCGGGAGCATTTGGACAATCCATTACTTTCATAGGGTCCAAAATTGTTTGAATTCTACAGACCAATGAATTGTCCCATTAGAAGCCACCTTTCCAGCAGGTAGCAGCAGCTCCAACTGTTGTCTCCAAAGGCAGTTAAACAAAAGCAACCTGAAGAGGCAGGTGAACTGCTCCTGGTCCCACCAAGGTGACTTTGGTTTCTGGTGGGAGGGGGCAATTACATGCTGTGAGAATTCTGTTCTGTTGATGTGCTCACCCACCAAAACACTCCTCTTGGAAAGACCAGGAATGAGTTCCTCTTCCAAAATCCCTCCTCTTGCATGTGGTGTTCATTCCATGGGTGTGGGGAGTAGGCTCTATTCCTTGGGTACTCTGTTTCTAAATGAGGTGACACACAGTGATCACTCTCTCCTACCTTTCACAGATGATTGAGACTCCTAATCTAGACATTATTTTTTTATTTATTTTTTTCAATCTGCGAAGGCAGATATGGTTGTTTGTGAACATTACAGTTTGCATGGACACTTCTTATATGTAATACATCAGAGGACAGAAGAGGGTACAGCAGCATATGCTGCTGGAATTACAGGGAGGATGAGAAAGAAAGGGGGGGCAGGGAGTGAGAGGGAAAGAGAGAAACACAGACTGAGACTGAGATACAGAGAGATAGCAATACAGAGAGTGGGGAAGTTAGAAGGAAAGAGAGAGAGGCAGAGAGACAGAGAGACAGAGAGACAGAGAGACAGAGAGACAGATAGAGAGACAGAGAAATAGTCACAATGTAATTGCTGGAAATTGAAGCCACGACCTGTGTGATAGCAGCAAGTCTGTCAACACATACATTGTCTCTTGAGATTTTGGCTCCAATTTTGAATTGGCCAAGAAAGACCTGATGCTATGTATTCTGGAGTTGACCTTGTGTATACCATCGTATTCCTGGAAACAGTTTCACATCTAGGGAACATGACCTTTAATCAGTCTTGATGCATCTCACATATCCTATGCCCAGACACCAAAGGAGACATATGGAAGGTTTCCTGTTGTGGTCTGGTAAAATGACGCCATTCCTGACAAGAATCTCCAGAAGAATAAAGCCAATACAGTCGAAACAACCTTAGCCCTGGTCAGAGTGAGATACCTGCCTTCTTAAGGCTTCTCAGTACAGCTTTATATAGTGTATTAGCTTACTCTTGGTTAGAATTCACCACAGATCACAAACATCCTATTCAGATTTCTCTCTCTTTATCTATTTTTTTCTTGTTGTAGTGGTGGTGATTTTTTAAGAAAGACTTATAAGAATTAATTTACTCTTAGATGAATTTGGACCTTTTGAGAAAGATTGTGTTCCTACACCATTTTTCGCTCATGAGAAAATGGGGAGGTGGTACATGGCTTAGAGTATAAGATCATTGGCCCCTGTGCACAGGTTACAGGATTCAATTACCAGGGCCCATCTTGTTTGTCACAGCCACAGGTAAGTGCTGTTTCAGGGGATCTGATACTATCTAACTTCTGATCTCTACATGGTCCAGTTTAGTGCACAGGCAGCAGACACACCCCTTCAGGTAAAACATTCATAAAATAGAAATAATGAAAATTCTACAGTTTACCAATTGCCATATAAAACTTGATTTCCAAATGATCACACATACTATTAGGAGAGGACCTCAAAATGTGGATGTAGGTCAAAAATTTTGATATATTTGATACTTATTTTTTCATTCTTTTCTGTTTTACACCACCTAGGACCCCACATCCCAATGACCTGGAGGAGAGTAAGCCAGAGTTCTTCCATAGTCTTTGCTTCAGTTCCTGTCTCCACTTACCAGCTCTGATTAAGGTGTTGTCCAGACTTCCATAGATAACACAGTTTAAAACCTGAAAGTTGAAAACAGATAGAATCCATTACATCATTTGGTAGTTTTGGGTCCCAATTTTTATTTCATTGAAATCAAGACAGGACTGTATGCTTGCAATAATGTTATCTGCCTGTGCTTAAACTTCTGACTAAAAAACTCTTTGTTCAAAACAGTGGAGTGACCGATGAGCATCAGACAGTTACATAGCAATTGTTGCCCTATGAATTTGTATACATCTCTGATTATATTGAAGATTGAAAATCAATTAAATGGTTTTAGTAGTAGGTAGACAGGCACCTAGTGTTGATGTAAAACAAATTCCACAGTAGATCAGTTCTAAAACTACATTATTCTGCATGATATCTCAGCACTAATGAATAGGCAGCTGCACAAGCAAAAGAAGAGGAAAAGGAAGAAACACAGGCAGACACAGATGCAGAGGTTGAGAAACAGGCTGAGATAGAGAATGAAGAAGGAGAAAAGGAAGGACAGGCAGAGTCACAGGGACAGTCAAAGGGAGATTCAGAATCAGAGACAGAGTCAGAATGTGTGGTGTGCATGTACCTAGTGTGTGTCTTTCTAATTTTTAGACCTTTTAGGAAGTTACATTTACTCAAGTGTCCTCAGAGATGGGGTGATTGGTTGCAACAAATTTCTCAGATTACAACCAGTATACCAAGACATGGTTTCTGTCTAATTGACCACCCAGACCCAAGGAATACTTATAATAGGAGAGATCCCAGGCTAATGGTTTTCTTTCTTATAATAAGTCTGTCTCTCCCAGTCACAGAATAAAAGGAAATTATGATTCATTGGAAAATAACACATAAATGGCTCCAGAAACTCAGCCAAGTCTATTTATATATATATATAAATATCATTATATATATATATATATTATCACAAAGCTCTCACACAACTTTTTAAAAATCCTAATCCTGTACTGGATTCATCTTCTAAGTATACACTGTATGTTATATATAGTATATCATAAAATACTAAATAGGAATATCTAGCTATGTACACTGAATGTATACTGTGAGGAGCTGCCCTTTCAATCTCCATTACAAGATGGCGCTGACATCCGTTGTTCTAACTGGTAAAGAAATAGTCTGTGTATGTGCTGGGGTATTTTTCCATTCTTTGTGCCCTTCCTGTTCTGTGGCGTCATATGGGCTGATAGTGAGCAGCCCTTAGGGTGAAATATGTCTCTAACACTTCTTGTGGTCTATTTAAGGACCGAGTTTCCTGTGTTCTAAGCCTCCTCGCCCAAAAGCTAATCATCTTTCTCTTGAGATGGATTAAAGCTATGCTGCAGAAGGATCTGAGTGTGTCCTGTGTGTGTGTGTTCTCGCCGGTGAGACTCTTTATCATCACAGACACAGTATACTGCATGCACAGACCATTAGTACTGTAACTCCATGGATAAATCATGTTCATGAAGCAACACTAACAGAGATTTACACACAATATTTGCATTTCATTTGTGTTCCCGAGATGAAAATTATTTTCATCAACACACATGGCACTGCATAGAACAGGTATGACTAATATTAAAATAGTAAACAGCTGACTGCAAGAAGTATAGAAATCAGAGTTAGTAAGTTTTTGTTGGAATACTATATTTACATACTCACAACATCCATTAGTGAAGAACTCCTGCTGCATTAACTTTGCACAAGATTTATTGTCAAAACTTGTACTTTTAGTCTGGTGGTTGGTGGTTGGTTACACAAGTTGGTTGTGGTTTGTTAGTAGCCATAATTAAAGGAGAAGAACAAGGAAAGAAATTAAATTCAGAGATTTTCTAATTCCTCTCTCTAATATACCCTTATTTTTGTCCTATCTAGCGTTAGGGGTTATAAAAAGAAGATCCTAGAAAATATCAAACACCAACTATAAAAATGAATCCTTAATTACTGTCCACCAGAAACCACCAATTGTGAAGAAATACACTTTATCTTCTTTATCATAAGTTTTAAAGGACTCTCTTCAATAGCTTCCTGACTGGACTGTTCTTTTTTCTTCTGTGTTCTTTTTCCTTGTGTGTGTGTGTGTGTGTGCATGAGGGTGAGTGTGTGTGACTTCCTTTGCATAATACCTTCCTGTGTTTTTAACCATTCATATTTGCTGTGGATTTACTCACAACAAACAGATAAACTGAACTGAATTGTGAGTATCTTCTTTTTTTGGTGTCTGTTTTGTTTTTCTTTTCTGGTGGTGGGTTTAGCATGTATGCAAATCAAACACTACCATCGAGTCACATCTCTAGCTTAGACAGGGATTTGAATTCTTTAACACTAGTTATTTCTCTCCATATTACTGTAACATTATAATGTTTTTATTGTACTCCTGATCTGTTACTGAAATTTTATTTCCATTTATTCCAAATTTATGTAGGTGCTAAGCAACGTCAACCCATTGCTGATATTTTTTGTTAATAAGGCAACTTGATCAATAAATGACTTCTTTTTCTGACTAGTGCCATATTGTGTTTTCTTGAAGACTTGTATCTTAAGCCGGAGCAGAAACTTGTAATGTACACTTGAGGAGGGTTTTTTTTTGGGATTTGGTGGTTATTTCAATGTATTAAATGAATGTCAGGTGCCTGATGTTCTATCAGAGTAATGGTGCTCCTTAAGCTACATGTTCATCTTTATGTTCTCATACACTTTTCAGAACAATATTTTTCAGTACCACAGAGCAAATGTTACAGGTTCTTAGCTTTTAAACTCTCAGTAAACACCAAAGTCTCAATTTTGGACTTCAGTGCAACCTCTTCTCTAAAAGCTAGTCAGAGGATGCTTAGTCCTGTGAGCCCAATCCTTTCTTTTTATTCCAAGCATGGAGGGAAAATGGCATGCCCTGTAAGGGTTTTGCAATTAGAGATTCTGAAGTCAGCAGATCATACTTGTCACCCTATTGAGTTTGCTCATCTGTAATAGCAAGTGAAAGAGTGGTAATCTGTACCATGATGGCTCAAAAGAAGTCTAGAACACCACTGCATTCTGCCCCCTTGTGGGTGCCATCCCTGTCACAATTTGAAGAGAAACAGTGCTCCTTCCAAAAGCTGCAGGGAATTGAACTGCACTCCTCTGCATGCTGTCAGACCCAGCCTCTAGGTCTGGACTGACTCTCCTTAAGGATAGTCACTTACCCTCATGGCCCCAGTCCCTAATTCTCTCTCAGTTCTCCACAAAACAGGAGACTCTCTTTATTTTTTGTGCCAAATGATGTCAGCTTCATTTCAAATATCCTGATAAACTAAACTGGTTGGGTCTTAAAATAATTTCTTTCTCTCAACCACCTATTTACCAGGAAAACTGTCGGTGAGAATGGCTGAGACATCTAGTCTGGGCGAGTTTCCCATGATTAAGGGCAGGGAATATGAAGATAAGGCCAACTTATTAATATACTTCCAAAGTCTAGTTTTAATTGGCATCTCTAATGCTGTGCAGAAGAAATGTGAGATTGTGAGGTGACTTCACAGATTAATATAAGAGGTGAGTCTAGAAAATCAGGAGCTGTCTATTGAGAACAGCACTGGACCATGGCCCTCCTTTGAGGATTTACACTTTAAAGCTGAGATAAACTGTAAAAAAAGTATGTCTTTCTGAAGTTTATGCCATGGAACGTCCACATAATATCTTAGTTCATTGGTGTGATGTTTTTATACATGGCTGTAAATGCTTTTATGTTAACCTGTGTGTGCTAGTAAGTGTTTGCCTTCTTGACATGAAGCTAAAGTCACCTGGGAAGAGGGAACCTCAAATTGGATCTGTCTACATTAGATGAGGCTATAGCCATGTTTATTTGTTTTCTTAGAAATTTTTCTTTAAATTTTCCATCTTATGTGACCTGAAAGTATCCATCTCCCTGTTTATCCTCCTACCATCGAACTCAGAGACACAGTGAAACTAACAGAAGTTATGGGCCAAATGAATTTAACAGATACTTATAGAACATCACCCAAAAACAAGAACACACATAATATGCACTCATTCTTAAGTGTATATTAGGCAAAAAAAAAAAAAAACATGGAATACCCATGATACAATTCATTGATACTATCCATTATCTCTACCTCTGGTCAGGATTATTTTTCTGACTTTTCTTTGCATAGATTCCTGATTCTTGAAGGAGAGAGCTCGATAAAGGCATCCTCTTTAATCTTTAATTCTCTGAGTCTCTCACTCTCTGTGCATTGTCCAGTTGTGTCTTTCTGTGATTATTACCAGTTTTGTAGGAAACTCACCTCTGATGAAGGCTGAGGCATATATACTAACATATGGGTGGAGCCATTAGGATTCATGAGAAGTCATTTTACTGCTGTGGTTATTTAACAAAATTTATGATGGCAGATTTTCACTTAGTGTTTTATGACCTTTCTAGTCTCAGATGCTTGGCCTGATATTTCCCTCCACATTTAACCCTCCTATTTTAGTGTCTTCTTCATTCCTTTATACCACTATATTCTACTTCCCCTTCCTTGGAAGAACTCCTCCTTCTTTATGGTTCCTTACTAGATAGCTCATCTCTGTTACCCTAAATGAAAAACAAACATATATAAACCTTACAAGCTAACTCCATACATAGGTGAAAACATGCAATTTGTGTCGTTCTGGGTCTGATTTGACTGTTGGATATTTCCCCCCCTTTTTTTTTTTTTAGATACTTCAGTCCTTCTTTTTTAAAAAATATTTTTATTACGTGTTTTCCTCAATTACATTTCCAATGCTACACCAAAGGTTCCCCATACCCTCCTCCCCACTTCCCTACCCACCAATTCCCATTTATTTTTTGGCTCTGGCGTTGCCCTGTACTGGGGCATATAAAGTTTGGTTGTCCAATGGGCCTCTCTTTCCAGTGATGGCTGACTAGGTCATCTTTTGATACAAATGTAGCTAGAGTCCAGAGCTCCGGGGTACTGATAAGTTAATAATGTGGTTCCATCTGTAGGGTTGCAGATTCCTTTAGCTTCTTGTGTACTTTCTCTATCTCCTCCATTGGGAGCCCTGTGATCCATATAATAGCTGACTGTGAGTATCCGCGTCTGTGTTTGCTAGGCCCTGGCATAGTCTCACATGAGACAGCTGATTAACAGTTGATGGGAGAGGATCCAGTACTCATTGAGTGGTGCTATCTCTGCAAAGATGGTGATAAATTATATAAGAAAGCAACCTGAGGGTAGTGTTTGAAAAATGGCTCAGTGTTTAAGAGAACTGGCTGCTCTCTTAGAAGGTCAGGATTTGAATCACAGAACTCAGGTGGCAGCTCACAGCCACATTAAGCTCCAATATCAAGGGACCAAGCTCCCTCTTATGGACTCTGTGAACCCTGGACAAAAAAGGCCCACAGACATTCACGCAAACAAAACATTTTTATATATACATATATGTTATTAAAATAAAAGTTAAAAGACATTTTTAAATTTTGTAAGTAGAAAAGCTGAGAAAACTGTGTTGAGAAACAAGCCAATAAGCAACCTTGCTCCATGTACCCTGCCTATAATCCTACATGGGTTCCTGCCCTGATTTCACTGAGTGATGGAGTGTGATGTGGAAGAATAACACTAACTAATCTTTTTCAAAAAAGAAGGGAGGAGAGGGGGATTGGAATGGGGATTTGTTGATGGGAAACTGTGAAGGAAGTTATCATTTAAATTGTAAATAGATAACTAAATTAATGATGAAAAAAATAAGTCCTGTCAAGAACTCCAATGTGACAGTGTGAAACTGCTAATCTACAACCTGCTAAACTCACATGTGTGGGGTGTGGGCATGCAAGTGTTCTGTCTGAGCCTACAGGCCACTTAAATCCTCAAAAACCCTGTGGAGTTCAACCCTGACTTCCTGGCACAGATGATCCCCAAAGTGTAGTGGGAAGTGCTTGTGCAGGTAGCAGACACCTCAATCTTGGCCCAGGTACACAAAATAGCCAACTAGCTGCTATGAACAGGACAAGATACTTTTGAGGAAGATGTACCCACGTGTGGCTTGAGATTGATGTACTGGATGGTACTCTGCAATGGTCAGAATCCAGTGTTCTTTTCCCCATCATCCACAGGATCACCAATATGCTGTAGAATGATGAGGAGACAGAGAGGTAACCTTGCTAGCCACCACAATGCGATGTGGGAATGGGTATCCAGATGGAGGAAGACCCTCATGAAAGCAGTGGGGAGGGGATGGGATAGAGGGTTTCTGGAAGGGTGGGAAACTGAAAACGGACATCATTTGAAATGTATATAAAGAAAATATACAATTAAAAAAAGACCAACCAAAGAGCACATAGGGCGGGGCCCATGGCTGCAGCTTCATATGTAGCAGAGAATGGCCTATTTGGACACCAGTGAGAGGTGAAGCTCCTGTTCAGGAGAAGGCTCTATACCCCAGTGTAAGGGAATGTCAGGACTAGGAAGTAGGAGTGGGTATTTTGTTGATTACTGAGAGGAGGGATGGCATAGTGGGTTTTCAGAGGGGAAACCAGGGAAGGGGATAACATTTGAAATGAAAATAAAGAAAATGCCTCATAAAATAAAATAAAATAAAACAAAATAGATTGAAAACAACCACCTAGACACAATAAGTTAATAGCAGAATGATAAATAAAAGAAGACAGTGTAGTGGTGCATACCTTTTATCCCTGCTCTTGGTAGGCAGAGGCAGGGGCAGGCAAATTTATGAGTTCAAGGCCAGCCTGAACTCCAGATTGAATTCCATGACAACCAGGGCTAAACAGAGAATCCCTGCCTCGAAAAAACAAAAAACAATAAACAAATAAAGAGAAAATGAATGACACACAGGCATACAGAAGAGGACTGGTCCCAAAGACAGCTCTGTCCTAAATATACTAGAGCACATTGCTTCACAAAATGAATTCTGAACATGCTCTCACATAGGGCATTTGAATATACTTTCTAGGTTAACCCCATATGATCACAAGAAACAAAAGGTAACAAGAAGATCAGAGTCAGAAGTATATCTCAGACTCATGTCAAAGACAGTCTGGGAGGCACACCATGCTTCAGTTTTCAAAGTTCCAGAGAGTGGTTCTCCACCTTTTTAATACTGCGGTTCCTTCATATATATACTTCCTTATGCTGTGTGGTGCCCCAACCGTAAAAATATTTTTTGCTGCTTCATAACTGAAATGTCCTACTGATATGAATTGTAACATACATTTCTGACATACAGATAGTCTAGGACAACTCTTGTGAAATTTGTCACAAGGACTAGCAACCTACAGGTTGCCAACCACAGTGCCAGCAACTAGGAAAACTAGCCAGCCCCTTGATTTTTACAATGTTGCCTTCCGTAACTGTGGTAGAATAGATGTGCTCTATTTTAGTGGTCTAAGCATGTGAGGATCTGTAACACTACCTGGAAACACACATACCAAATTGGATGAGGGAGTCTATTTTTTCTGTCCTGGACCTTGCAGGTTTGAGTCAGCTCTAACCAAATAGAAGAGAAAGGAT
Organism: Mus musculus; assembly: GCF_000001635.26. Classification (NCBI taxonomy): domain Eukaryota; kingdom Metazoa; phylum Chordata; class Mammalia; order Rodentia; family Muridae; genus Mus; species Mus musculus. Next base: position 62,814,378 of record NC_000087.7, on the reverse strand, counting down.
ACTGGATGAATTCCTACTCAAAGTCTTTGGAGACAACAGGGATTTTATTGGGTTCTCATGGAGAATGGGAGAGTGTTTGTGCTCCATTAAAAAGGTACTCACATTCACTATTTTGATGCCTTTCTTTCTATTTGAGTGTGCTTTGTACTTTTGTCTGCTATGTGTTGTGTTCTGTGTTCTTTGTTACTAACTCTAGGGTTCATACCATACTTGGAAAATGAAAGTCAGTTTGAAAACCTTTCATATTTGTTCTCTGTATAGAAACTCTCTCTCTCTCTCTCTCTCTCTCTCTCTCTCTCTCTCTCTCTCTCTCTCTCTCTCTCTCTCTCTCTCTCTCTCTCTCTCTCTCTCTCTTTGAGTTTTCAAGACAGGGTTTCTCTGTGTAGTCATGGTTGTTCTGGAAATCACCCTGTAGACCAGGTTGGCCTCGAACTTAGAAATTCACCTGTCTCTGCTTTTCGAGTGCTGGGATTAAAGGTGTTTGCCACCACCACTTGGAAATATGATTCTTTTAAAAAATTAGATTATGAGTCCTTTGTACCAAAAATAAGATCAAAATTTCAAGGAAGGTACTTTTAATTGAAAATGCATCTTTCTGATAAAAAAAAATGGGGTATTCCATGGAGATACAGAAGTTTGAAAATGACCCAAAAGGTATTGTTCTTCAACTAATTCCTTATCAGCTTGTAATTTTCTGAGGATATTGGCCACTGAGGCTTGAAGTATCAAAAACCCATCAGGCTATCTCTCTCTCATTCTTTCTCTCTCTTTCTCATTCTTTCATCTCATTTTTCTCTCTCCTCATTCTCTCTCTTTCTTTCTCTCTCTTTCTCTCTCTTTCTCTCTCTATCACCCTCTCTCTCTCTCTCACTCTCTCTCTCTCTCACCCTCTCTCTCTCTCCCTCTCTGTCTCGCTCTCGTTTTAAGCCATTCATCCAGTGGTTGACATCTAATGTTAATCCATTTCTTGTCTATTTCACACAGTGAGGCAATCAATATTGATGATATGACTGTGAAATGGTCCTTCTTACTTTTTTTTCTTTTTCTTTTTTGAGAGTCATGCCATAGACTCATTCATAACAGTTTTTCTCTCTAGAATAAGTTTGCATGCTTTAGCACTTGATAATAATCTCGATTGTTGATTTATTTTAATATCTGTGAGTTTCTGCAGTAACTGATTCTATTAGTTAGAGATTAGTTGCTGTGAAAAGACACCATGACCAAGGCCACTCATAAGAGACTCATTTCATTAGGGCTTTTCTACATTTCATTACACGTTCAGAGGTTCACTCCATGATCATCAAGGCAGAAAATATGGCACTGTCTAGGCAGACATGGTGGTGGAGAGGAAGTTTAGAATTATGCACCTTCATCCAAATGCTTCGAGGAAAAACTATGTATTTTGCATACAGGTAGGGTCTCTTCCACACTGGTAGAGCTTTAAAGCCCCAGAATGATATGCTTCCTCCAGCAAGGCCAGACCTATTCCTACAAGGACACACCTCCTCATAGGCCAACTATATTTAGAATGCCACACTGGTTTCATAGCAACTTGACAAGATCTAGAGTCTTCAAAGAGAAGGAACCTCAGTTGAGAAGATGCCTCCATAAGATCCAGCTGTTAGGAATTTTCTTAATTGATGGGAGAGCACCCACTCCATTGTGGGTGTTGACATCCTTGTGGTGGTAGTCCTGGGTTCTTTAAGAAAGCAAGTTAAGCAAGATTAGAGGAGCAAGACAATAAGCATCACCACTCCATAGCCTATGAATGAGCCTCTGATTCCAGGATCCTGTGTTGTTTCAGTTTCTGTCCCAACTTCTTTGGTGATAAACAGCAATGTGGAAGTATAAGCTGAATAAAACCTTTGCTATGGAATTTGCTCTTTGACATGGTGAATCCTTACAACAATAAAAAACAGTAAGGTATTCTTAGGGAAAAAAATGTCTAACAGTGCCAATGTCAATGTTTAGACATTTTATTTTTACTTAGAGATAAGCTATACTCATGTACCTACCTGAGATGTAATTGTTCTAGTTTTCTTCTTTCTCACCATGTAGAATACTACAATAAAAAATAACTTGGAAATAAAGAGAATACAGATTGTCACTGAGGAAGACAAAACAGGAAGTTGACTCAGTAACAGCAAACACTGCTTATTGGCTTGCCACTATCTTAGCCACTGTTCTATTGCTATGAAGAGACACATATGGTGACGGCAACTATTAGAAAACAAGGCATTCTTTGTGTAGAGAAACGCCATTGACTTGTTTGAGTTAATTTTATATCCAGCTACTTCACCAAAGCTGTTTATCAGGTTTTGGTGTTCTCTGGAGGAATTTTTAGGGTCACTTATATATACTATCATATCATCTGCAAAAAGTGATATTTTTACTTCCTCTTTTCCAATTTATATCCACTTGATCTCCTTTTGTTGTCGAATTGCTCTGGCTCATTCTTCAAGTACTATGTAATAAACAGGATGAGAAAGAAATTAGGGAAACAACACCCTTCTCAATAGTCACAAATATTAATAAATATCTCGGCGTGACTCTAACTAAAGAAGTGAAAGATCTGTGTGATAAAAACTTCAAGTCTCTGTAGAAAGAAATTAAAGAAGATCTCAGAAGATGGAAAGATCTCCCATGCTCATGGATTGGCATGATCAACATTGTAAAAATGGCTATCTTGCCAAAATCAATCTACAGATTCAATGCAATCCCCATCAAAATTCCAACTCAATTCTTCAACGAATTAGAAGGAGCAAATTGGAAATTCATCTGGAATAACAAAAAACCTAGGATAACAAAAACTCTTCTCAAGGATAAAAGAACCTCTGGTGGAATCACCATGCCTGATCTAAAGCTACAGAGCAATTGTGATAAAAACTGCATGATACTGGTATAGAGACAGACAAGTAGACCAATGGAACAGAATTGAAGACCCAGAAATGAACCCACACACCTATGGTCACTTGATCTTCGACAAGAGAGCTAAAACCATCCAGTGGAAGAAAGACAGCATTTTCAACAATTGGTGCTGGCACAACTGGTTGTTATCATGTAGAAGAATGTGAATCGATCCATACATATCTCCTTGTAGTAAGGTCAAATCTAAGTGGATCAAGGAACTTCACATAAAACCAGAGACACTGAAACTTATAGAGGAGAAAGTGGGGAAAAGCCTTGAAGATATGGGCACAGGGGATAAATTCCTGAACGAAACAGCAATGGCTTGTGCTGTAAGATCGAAAATTGACAAACGGGACCTAGTGAAACTCCAAAGTTTCTGCAAGGCAAAAGGCACCGTCAATAAGACAAAAAGGCCACCAACAGATTGGGAAAGGATCTTTACCTATCCTAAATCAGATAGGGGACTAATATCCAACATATATAAAGAACTCAAGAAGGTGGACTTCAGAAAATCAAATAACCCCATTAAAAAATGGGGCTCAGAACTGAACAAAGAATTCTCACCTGAGGAATACCGAATGGCAGAGAAGCACATGAAAAAATGTTCAACATCCTTAATCATCAGGGAAATGCAAATCAAAACAACCCTGAGATTCCACCTCACACCAGTCAGAATGGCTAAGATCAAAAATTCAGGTGACAGCAGATGCTGGCGTGGATGTGGAGAAAGAGGAACACTCCTCCATTGTTGGTGGGATTGCAGGCTTGTACAACCACTTTGGAAATCAGTCTGGTGGTTCCTCAGAAAATTGGTCATAGTACTACCAGAGGATCCAGCAATACCTCTCCTGGGCATATATCCAGAAGATGTCCCAACTGCTAAGAAGGACACATGCTCCACTATGTTCATCGCCACCTTATTTATAATAGTCAGAAGCTGGAAAGAATTCAGATACCCCTCAACAGAGGAATGGATACAGAAAATGTGGTACATCTACACAATGGAGTATTACTCAGCTATTAAAAAGAACGAATTTATGAAATTCTTAGCCAAATGGATGGACCTGGAGGGCATCATCCTGAGTGAGGTAACACATTCACAAAGGAACTCACACAATATGTACTCACTGATAAGTGGATATTAGCCCAAAACCTAGGATACCCAAGATATAAGATACAATTTCCTAAACACATGAAACTCAAGAAAAATGAAGACTGAAGTGTGGACACTATGCCTCTCCTTAGAAGTGGGAACAAAACACCCATGGAAGGAGTTGCAGAGACAAAGTTTGGAGCTGAGATGAAAGGATGGACCATGTAGAGACTGCCATATTCAGGGATCCACCCCATAATCAGCATCCAAAAGCTGACACCATTGCATACACTAGCAAGATTTTATCGAAAGGACCCAGATGTAGCTGTCTCTTGTGAGACTATGCGGAGCCTAGCAAACACAGAAGTGGATGCTCACAGTCAGCTAATGGATGGATCACAGAGCTCCCCATGGAGGAGCTAGATAAAGTACCCAGGGAGCTAAAGGGATCTGCAACCCTATAGGTGGAACAACATTATGAACTAACCAGTACACCAGAGCTCTTGATTCTAGCTGCATATGTATCAAAAAATGGCCTAGTCGGCCATCACTGGAAAGAGAGGCCCATTGGACAAGCAAACTTTATATGCCCCAGTACAGGGGAATGCCAGGGCCAAAAAGGGGGAGTGGGCGGGTAGGGGAGTGGGGGTGGGTGGGTATGGGAGACTTTTGGTATAGCATTGGAAATGTAAATGAGCTAAATACCTAATAAAAAAATGGGAAAAAAAAGAAAAAGAGAAAACAGGGCATTTAACTGGAGGCTTGATTACATTTTCAGATGATTGGACAATCATCACGAGAGGGACCCCATCACTGGAGCAATAGAGAACTATTGATCCTTAGGCAAAGAGATAGATTCTGCCATTGCATTGGCTTCTTGAAAACTCATACCCATCCTTGTTGATACGCCCACTTTCTCCAATGAAGCCACACCTTCTCTTATTCCTTCTAAATTTAAACTCACTGCCACTTTCTGGTGACTAAATATTCATATATATGTGTCTATAGGTGACTTTATTATTCAAACCACCACTTTTCCCATGGCTCGTTCAGCTATTTTTTTAAAATACAGCCTAAAAGGCTCCCATTTATTAAGGACTACTGATGAGCTTAGCCACAGTGATGGGCCCTCCCACATCAATCATTAGCCAAGAGAATATCCCATAGACTTACCTAATGAACAAGTAAGTGAATAGAGACTGATCTTCAATTGTTCTCTCTTCTCAGGTAACTGTGGATTGTCAAAATTGGAAAAAAATAATATCCCATCACAGTAATGTTTAACTTACACCATAACCTACAAAAACATTACTCAACACCATCTATTGCATTCTGCCCCTGCATAGACACACTTCCATGTATGGCATAAGTGAAGGGTGACTACCTCCATCAGCAAGGATACTCAATAATAGGTGACATGAGCTGAATATTTCCTATAGCCTCACAACCCCGAAATTCTACTGTGTGTTACACTTACTGGGAGACTTGCCAATCTGTCCAATTTTATGCCACCAAAGCTATGACAAAAAAAAAAAAAACTCCTCATAAAGAAATCTAATGAATTTTACTTGATTTCTTTCTCCTGAGGCAACTGAGTATTATCCCTTCATGCTTATATTGGTGTCTGATTCATCTGTAATAAACCCACTACTATTTACAGCTACATCACAGGAGGTATGACAAATACCATCTCCCATGAGTTGGTCAAACCTTTTCAGCAGCTTTTTTTGTAGTATCCTTTCTATAATAAAAAATACATTGATTTCTTTATTTTTAAGTGTGTAATTTAATGATTCTAACACATTTTTATCTCCCTTCCATTTTCCCCTCATTTTCTGCTACTTCATATGATATTGCAATCTATTAAAATACAGTAGTGAATACAGCGGAAAAAACAGTGTGGGAAGAATCAAAGTTCTTTATTACTAAGACAACAGATACACTGGCAGAATCTTCCAGGTACAACTACTTAGTAACTTTCGGTGTAATGTTACCATGATTCTTCTAGAAAAAAGCTTAAAGAATTAAGGCATGGTTACAATGGACCAGAAAAGTCAGTATCACTAGTGAGACACATTCATGTAAATAATTTTCATCACTGTTCTGATATGCCTAGCAACAAGGAAAACAGGTCCATAGTCACAAGAGTATGAAAGGGGCATGAAGGAGAACAGTTGTCCAACTTATTATTACCCAGTAAGCATCAACACAGGAAGCGACCAAAGACAACAAATAACTTCCAAGACATGTCCCAAATGACCAAGTTCCTTTACAAGTTTCTCACCCCTTCAATGCACACCCATCAATCAATTAACTCATTGATTAAACCCCTCAGGGTCCAATCACTTTTCAGATTGTGTATAGTGTTCTATCTTTGAACATTGTACTTGGGGCCAAAACCTTCATCAAAACCCACGACTGACATTGCAAACCCATTTCACCACACAATTCTTTATGTTACAAAAAGTGATAGGATCTATCTGTCTCTTTAAGGATATCTCTGTATAGCAGTTACAAAAGCAAAACGTCCAGGCCAACAGAATCATCACCTCCATGAGGTATTTTAAAATATGAGTTCAAGAAGAAGGAAAATGCAATGCAAGTTAATGTTCTTGATCCCACATCCCTCCATCTTAAAGCCATAGGGTGGACCCAGAAGTTTAGGTCAAAAGTGTAAATTTCACCTATACTACAACCAACTGTGATGATTTCTAGCCATCTCCAGTTTCAGTGTGGTATTTAGTCCCACCATCTGCATCACAGCATATTGCCTAGTGTGAAATAGTGCCAGCATTTTATTGCAAACCCCACTATGCGTTGACTTGGATGTAAAATGAGACATCTATAATATAGACACACTTGTACACACACACATACTCACAGAAAGAGGCAAGAAGTAGAGGAGCTGAGTCTTAGGATCCCTCAATGAAGAGATAGTGGAAATCTTGTAAGGTAGAGAGGTCATTGAGAAACTGTATGTCTCTATCTGCACAAAATCAGGCCAGTCTGCCTTCCATCAATAAGTGGTAGGTTCTCACTATCCATCATCCCCATCTGAGAATGTATGGACAGTTAATGAAAGATGGAGAGTCAGTTTTCATCAAAGGTATGCCCTTTGAAGGTTATAGGTTGGCCAGGCACTACTGGTAGCTCCATGTCCAAGAGTTTATGGGCAACACAATTGATTTGAATGGGTTGTATCAAAGGGGAGAAAAGGAGACATGAAGTTGGAAGGAGGATTAAGGTGGGAATGGATCTGGTTTTGGTCCGGGAGTAGTTATTAAGAGAACTGAAAAATAAATTCCATCAAAATACATTGTATGAATTTCTCAAGGAATTAATGAATGTAGTTCTTAATATATAATGTCTGTACTGAACATATACAGACGACTTATATTTCCATCTCCTAAATAACAAACCCTTGTATAGCAGTTTCATTACATTAAGGGCAAAAGTAATCCAGATATTATTTAAAATAAAGAAGGATCAGAGGTGATGGCCAAGGGGCAAATTCATGCCTGTGTTTATTTACTTACAACACCAGTGCTTAGGATTTTGGGAGGGGAAAAGACAGGAAGATGACTGTGGCTTCCTGAAAGCCAGCCTCAACATTAGCTCAGCAAGAAACCCTGTAGAAAGGGGATAAATTAGGGAGTGAAGGAGCAAATCACACTATACCCTTCGCTACCTTTGAACTTACCTGTACAGATCTGTGTGCAGACACACATGAATATAAATAAAATATACAAGAGCTTATCTTGCATAGCTTATAAGCAGTGTTTTGTTATCTTAGCCTAGAGTCCTGAGGACTTTATATCATTAGAGTTCCTGAAGCAAACTCCCCAGATATAGCGGATGGGTATATCTTGTTATTATGCAAAGAGACCTCAGTTAAGTGTGTGTGTCAGTGATTCCAAAACAGCTTTCCTTCTCTACCTTCCTTTATATGGCACAGAACGACCTGTAAATAATTAAAATATGAAAACAAAGCTTTTTCACGAATTTAGGCTTGTGTTAAAATAATATTTATAACATTTTACTAAATGGAAGGGAAATCTTCAGCTCCCAGGAACAATCCTGTAGCCTTCTGTTTTGTCCCATTATGAACAAAATTAATTGCACATCAACAGTTCCCACGCTTTTAACTAAATCAGGATGAAGGGATATGTTTCCATACAAATAAGTAATGCCAATGTGATTAATCAAGTAGAAATGTGGCAGGGTTAGGATGGCCTTTGGCTGATGTGACAATGATGACTGATTAGTCTCTTGTTATGCAAATAACCCTAACCTCTAAGAAAAGAAAAGTAATGATATAAAATATTCCAAGAAGTGGCATGGACAATTATTACTTGATTTCAATTTCTTTTACATACTTTATTAGTTTGAATAATTGTGGCTCACAGAAGATCAAATATTCAAAGGAGTTATTTTTCCAGGTGGTGGGATGTTTAGAAAGAATTAGGATTTGTGTTTTCATTAAAAGTGATTTGGCACTGGGCTTGAAATATCAAACACCCTATGACATATCAAAAACTCTCTCTCATTCTTTCTTTCTTTCTTTCTTTCTCTCTCTCTCTCTCTCTCTCTCTCTCTCTCTCTCTCTCTCTCTCTCTCTCTCTCTCTCTCTCTCTCTCTCTCCTCTTTCTCTCTCTCTGTCACTCTCTCTCTCTCTCTCATGTTTTAAGCCATCCATCCAGTGGTTGACATCTAGTATTAATCCATCGCATGTTTATTGCACACAGTAAGGCAATCAACGTTTATGATATGGATGTGAAATGGTCCTTCTTGCATTTTTTTTTTTTTTAGTTAACTCAACCTGGGAATATAGAACCGCAGATAAAGAACTGCCTCCATCACATTGGTCAGTTGCCACACCTGTAAGGAATGATCTTTTTTGGATGGCTGATGTTGAAGGGTCTAGCCCACTATGGGTAGTGTCAACATCTATGAAAAAAATATACAAAGTGTGATGGTTACCGTGTAAGAGCCTGAAATTAATTTTTCTGGAAGAACTTATGATCTATATGGCATGAAAAATTAAAGTGCCTGATAATTTGTAAGTAAATTCCATACTTACCAGCATTCAATATTTTGTTTACCCATATTTCAAAAGTAAAATTATCAAATCTATTTCACCCTGTTTTACTGCATTTAATCTACTAAATTACTTGTAACCAGAAATACTAATAAATTTTAAAGGCCTTTAAAACATGACTGGTTGATATTGGGTTTAACTTCATCACAACTTTGTAAGCAGGAACAAGAGCTAGATTGCCTTCTCATTTTGCAAAGAATCAATGATTCACGGTTGCAAATAACTTCAATACAAGGTACTTAACCCTGTAAAATGCCTGCTTTGTTTGAATAAAATATTTATTGCTCTAACTTTGGGTTTTCATAAACAGAATTTTGATGTGCTATCCAATGTGCTGCCTCAAAGAGTCTGGCACAATTTCTGACACTAAGAACAGTTTAAAGATAACCAGGGAAAGGTTGGAACAGGGAAAATAACCACCAAAGATGTTGGTGAGTCAGAAACTGAAGGCTTTCACAGGAGGAAAATAAAAACAAAAACAAAACAAACAATCAACAAATGAATAAACAGAAACCCAACCACCAAAATGATAAAAACAATACAGGTGTGAATTACTTGGGCAGAATGTGACTCAAGTCATCAGGACATTTCAGTAGGGATTATATTTTGTATTTCGAGAATGCCATATGAAAACGTAAAGCCTAGATGGTTAATGTCTCTGGTGTAATTAGGGAAGGAACCAGCATGAGTGGTGTTCTATCATGCAAGCTGAACTAGGTGATGTCACAGAGCACTGGCCATAGATTGCACATCTATTCCACTTGGAGGCACTAGAATCCCTAGAAGGTGTGTCCACTATTTTCCCAGTGGTGTATGAAAGGCAGGCCAGCTCCTGAAGCCCAACGTTGTTCCTCAAGTTCTTTTTTCCTGGTCTTTATCAAAAGACAGAATCTTGATGACTAAGACATTTTCTTTGGGTAAGTACATTTATGAAGTGAATGGGACCCTCATAGCTATAGAAAGCTGAAAGTTTTCCCTCCCACACTGAGTAACTGTACATTCTAAATTCTCCCATGTTTGGGGCCAGGGGCATGGTTGATCCAGTTTAGTTGATCTCCTGAATTTATTATCCTTGCTAACAATATCTCCTTCACAATTCCATTAAAATGTCAAAGCACTTCTTTGTCCGTATGTATTTTAGAAAATGTTAGTTCTAAATGGCTGATATTGCCTGGACTTGTTTAGGCCAGAGTTGCAGTGGCAAATAATCACCAAATAATCCTGAGGCTGGGTCAGGTGACATATTACAGAAGGTCAGTGGTGTGCTGTGTCCCTGGGATATTTGTGAATATTGCCACCTAATTCAGAGCTTGCAGGTACAAGAGAGGGTAGGTAACAACTCTGGCTCATTTTCTTTATTCTGTTCTCTCCTTGATCATTTTGGGTAAAAGGCATACCAACTTCCACGTTGACATAGACATGCAAGGAGATGTTCCTCAGAAGAGGCAAATTAGCTCAGGGCTGAAGACATATTCATCTGAGTATGTTATTCTGAGCTGTGGAGAATTACTTGTTAATTTCCCTTCGATAATTTCCTTGTTTCCCTTATTTATTTGCTTTTTTTTTTGTTGTTTTTGTTGTTTTGTTTGTTCGTTTTTTCTTTGGATGGGTGTTTAATTTTACTTTGAGTGTGTTTGTGTGTAGCGTTGGCTGTTAGGAGAATCACTCTGTAGAATAGACTAGCCTTTATCTCACTAAGGTTTGCCTCCCTCTGCCTCTTGAGTACTAGGATTTAAGACTTGGGTCACTAACACCTCCTATTAACTTCTGATTTGATTGTTTGTTTTGTTTTTTTGTTTGTTTTTCATTTTTGTTTTTTTGTTTTGTTTGTTTGTTTGTTTTGTTTTGTTTTTGTTGTTTTTTTTTGTTTTAGTTGTTAATATTGTTGCTGATTTGGAGACATGGTTCCTTTGTCTACCACTGGCTGCCCTGGAACTCACTTTGTAGACCAGGCTGGTCTCTAAGTCAGAAATCTGCCTTATCCTGCCTTCTGAATGCTGAGTTTAAATGCTTGCGCCACCATAGCTGGATTATGAACTTCTTATTTTGATCAAATTAAGTTTAGAAGCCCAAACATGTTTAGCATAGCCTTCTTGACCTACTCAAAAATTCCATTAGAGAAGAGCATTTCTCCAGCATTCTCTCCCATCCTACACTCATTGCCTTTCAGTAACTCATATATATGACAGTAGCAACAGCATTGTGTCTGGTGTAAACAGGCAATATCTTCAATCCAAGGCAATGGGCAAGTATGATATTTGAACACAGAATGTTACCCACAAGACATCTGCCCAGGTTTGGTGTGGTCTACCACACCAGGGCTACAGCCATGTAGAAGACAATACCTCTGAAGGGTCTTAGCATGACATCCCTGATGAAGAAGAGGAGGAGGATGTCTTCTTCCAACGTCTTGAGGAATATTGTTGGCTGCAGAATTTCTCAAGGTTGGAAGGAAGGTAATGAGCCTGTCACTCAATGGAAGACCATAGTGCTAGGTCAACTCCCAACAAACCCTTCTCTTTATTTGGTGAAGTATGATGGAAATGACAGCGTCTATGGACAGGAGCTCTACAATGATGACAGGATTTTAAACCTTAAGGTTTTGCCTCCCAAAGTAAGATTTCCTCAGGTAAGGGATGCCCACCTCGCCAGAGCCCTGGTTGGCAGAGCAGTACAACACAAATTTAAGGGTAAAGATGGCTCTGAGGACAACTGAAGGGGGGTTGTGCTAGCCCAGGTTCCAATCATGAAGGATTTGTTTTACATTACCTACAAGAAAGATCCAGCTCTCTACTTCTATCAGCTCCTGGATGACTACAAGAAAGGGAACCTCCACATCATTCCAGACACTCCTCTGGCTGAGGAGAGATCAGGAGATGACAGTGATGTGTTGATAGGTAACTGGGTGCAGTACACCAAAAAAGGTGGTTCCAAATAGTTCAGAAAGGTTGTTTACCAAATTCTAGCCAATCCTTCTGTGTACTTTATCAAGTTTCATGGTGACATCCATATCTATGTCTATACTCTGGTGCCAAAGATTCTTGAAGTTGTAATATCATAAAGTACAGAAACGTAAACGTATAGGACTGGAAGAAAAAAAAAAGTTTTTTGTTTTTTTTTTCCTGTGTTGGCTACATAAGGGTCTTTGACAATCCCAGTATCTTTGCCAATAAAATGTGTTTTGCTCTAAAAATTTAAAAGTGTGACATGATATTCTGTGAGTTAACAATTTGCTGGAAGAGATGGCCTACAGTGGAAGGAATATCAAATGAAGATGAAAGTTTCATTTCAGGTGGTGAACAGTACATACACCTAAAATCATACATGCTAAAAGGAACAGCTTCTCTGGTCTGCATGTAGAATAAGGAATTGGAGATGGAACTTGGAGGAGCAGAGATAGCAGCAAAAGATGGATGTTTAGGAAGTAGGGGAGAAGGACAAAGCATAGGTAGAAACTCTGATGTGAACACTGAAGGAGAAACAAAAAGTTGGGGAAAGAGGGACATTTAAAAGAAATGTGGCCTTGTTACACAAGGTGAAACGCAGAAAACTGATTGAAATAGACTCAGAAATCAGAGAAAATCAGGTTTCATTTGAATAATGAAACTTAGTGAAATCTGTCTCACATTTTAAGATTTATTATCTTTACTTATGTGGGTGGGGATATTGCATGTCCTTTTGAGTACAGGTGAGCACAGAGACATGAGTTGTCAGGTCCCCTGGAGCTGCCATTAAAGGTGATTACTGGCCAGTGGATATGAAATCAAGAAACCAGATCTATTCTTGTGGTGCAAAAGTGCTTGTTACCATTGATTCATCTCTCTAATCCCATAAAGATATCTTTTTAAAGAAATCCAAAATTCACATGCAGAAAACAGACCAGGATGAAAGTAAGAAAGTTCTAATTGATGGTGACCATTAAAAGCAATAAGGAACACAAAGAGTAGAGTGCACTGAGAGACAAATGAATTCTAAGTTGGAGTTCTCGAAAAGTTAGGCAGGAGTCACAGGAAGAAGAGAAAGTTTCTGGGAATATTCAAACTTGGGCCCTATCCACATTGGCCTCTTTGTTTTCTTAACAAATATCCAGTCAATCATTACAGATTCGTGTGTTTGTGTTTGTCTCTCTCTCTCTCTCTCTCTCTCTCTCTCTGTGTGTGTGTGTGTGTGTGTGTGTGTGTGTGTGTGTGTTTGTATGTGTGTGTGTGGTACTTAGAGTCCATTTTTATCCAGACAATCCAGAAGTGAATGTTTAAATATATGAGACTCCCTAAATCATCACAGAAACCTTGATTTTGTGTAATCAGTTTCAAAAGTAAAGTAAAAGAGAAAATGAATATGCTGTGAGATAATGTCGGGTTGGAATGGATCCTGAGTTCCTTCTGTGAGCACTCTTTGCTTCTGATGAATCCTGCGATCTTTTGGAGGTCTCTAATGAGAGGCCCAGATGACCATAAAAAGCTCCCACACTGGCCTGTTCCACCTAACTCTCCTCTAAACATATGACTCCCTACATACCTTCAGCCTGTCTATAGCCTGGATATTCTAATCTTTTCCTTATGTGTGACCTCATTCTTAGAAAACACTGAAGGTGTAACCAATGCATATATGCTGACCTTTTTTCTATGCCAGTTGTCATGGTTTTCAAATGTTATGAGGTTGCCCACAGTGTTGGTCACTTCCTGAGGAGCCCGTGTATTTCATGGAGGTCTGCCTGGGTTCCATCTATACGCAGAGACTTTTATTTTTTTGAGGCTGAAATGCCATGGATTCATTCATTACAATTTTTCTCTCTAGAATAAGTTTGTATGCTGCAGCACTTGAAAATACTTTCTATTGTTGATTAATTTTAATATCTGGCAGAGTTTCTGCAGTAACTGATTCTCTTAGTTAGGGATTTGTTTCTGTGAAAAGACACCATGACCAAGGCCACTCATAAGAGACAACATTTCATTAGGGCTTTTCTACATTTAATTACACGTTCAGAGGTTCACTTCACGATCATCAAGGCAGAAAATATGGCAGAGTCTAGGCAGACATAATGGTGGAGAGGAAGTTTAGAATTATGCAACTCCATCCAAATGCTTCCAAGAAAAAATATGTATTTTGCATGCAGGTATGGTCTGATTCACACTGGGCAGAGCTTTAAAGACCCAGAGTGATATGTTTCCTCCAGCAAGGCCAGACCTATTCCTACAAGGCCACACCTCCTCATAGGCCAACTATATTTAGAACGCCACACTGGTTTAATAGCAACTCAACAAGATCTAGAGTCTTCAAAGAAGAGGAGCTTCAGTTGAGAAGATGCCTCCATAAGATCCAGCTGTTCAGAATTTTTTTAATTGGTGAGAGAGCACCAACTCCATTGTGGGTGTTGAAATTCTTGTGGTGGTACTCCTGGGTTTTTTTAGAATGCAAGCTAAGCAAGACTAGAGGAGCAAGACAATAAGCATCACTACAACATAGCCTATGAATGAGCCTCTAATACCAAGATCCTGTGTTGTTTCAGTTTCTGTCCCAACTTTTTTGATGATTAACAACAATGTGGAAGTATAAGCTGAAAAAAACCTTTGCTATGGAATTTGCTCTTTGGACATGGTGGAACCTTTCAACAATAAAAATAGTAAGACATTCTTAAGGAAAAATGTCTAATAATGCCAATGTCACTTATCTTAAAACCACAAATAATAATGTGCAGACATTTTATTTTTATTTAAACATAAGATATACTCATGTACCTACCTGAGATGTAATTTTTCTAGTTTGCTTCTTTCTCACAATGTAGAATATTACAATCAAAAATAACTTGGAAATAGAAGGGTTACAGACTATCACCAAGGAAGACAAAACAGGAAGTTGAATCAGTAACAGCAAACACTGCTTATTGGCTTGCCACTGACTTAGTCACTGTTCTATTGCTGTGAAGAGACACCATGGTTAAGGCTACTATTAGAAAACAAAGCATTTAACTGGAGGCTTGCTTACATTTTTAGAAGTTTGGACAATCATCAAGTGAGGGACCCCATCATTGGAGCAATAGAGAACTATTGATCCTTAGGCAAAGAGAGAGATTCTGCCATTGCAATGCCTTCTTTAAAACTCAAACCCATCCTTTTTGACACACCCACTTCCTCCAATGAAGCCACACCTTATATTATTCCATCTAATCTTTAAACTCACTGTCACTTCCCAGTGACTAAATATTCATATATATGAGTCAATAGAGAACGTTCTTATTCTACCACCAATTTTCTATGGCTTGATCAGCCATTTTTTTAAATACAATCTAGAATGCTCCCATCTATAAATGACTATTGATGAGCTTAGCCACAGGGATGGGCCCTCCCACATCACTCATTAGCCAAGAAAATATACTATAGACTTACCAAATAACCAAGTGAATAGAGACAGATCTTCAATTGTTCTCTCTTCTTAGGTAACTGTAGATTGTCAAGATTGAGAAAAAATAAAGTCCCATCACAGGAATGTTTCACAGACTCAACAACCTACCCAAACATTACTCAACAGCATTTCCTCCCCTTTGCCCCTGCATAGACCCAATTCCATGCATTGCATAAGTGAAGGATAACTACGTTTATCAGCAATGATACTCAATAAGAGGTGACATGAACAAATATTTCCTATAGCCACACAACCCCCACATTCTAATATGTGTTACACTTACTGTCAGATTTGCCAATCTGTCCAATTTCCTGCCAACTCATTTAGACAAAAAAAAAGAAAAAAAATTCCTCATAACGAAATCCAATGAATTTTACCTGATTTGTTTCTCCTGAGGCAACTCGGTGTTATCTCTTCATGCTCATATTCGTGTCTGATTCATCTGTAATAAACCCACTACTATTATCAGCTACATCACATGAGGTATGATGAATACCAACTCCCATGAACAGCATCACAGTAGGCTAAGCCTTTTCTGCAATTTTGAAGTTTCCTTTGTATACAAAAAATCAATTGATTTCATTAAGTGTGTAATTTAATGATTCTAACACATTTTCACCTCCCTTCCATTTTTCCCTCATTTTCTGATACTTCATATGATATTGCAATCTATTAAAATACAGTAGTGAATGCAGAGGAAGGACCAGTGTGGGAAGCAGCAAAGTTCTTTATTTCTAAGACAACAGATACACTGCCAGAATCTTCCAGGTACAACTGCTTGGTAACTTTGGGTTTAATGTTAGCATGAAATTTCTAGAAAAAGCTTAAAGAATTAAACCATGGTTAACCTGGACCAGACAAGTCAGTATCTCTAGTGAGAAACATTCATGTAAATCATTTTCATCACTGTTACAAGATGCCTAGCAACAAGGAAAACAGGTCCATGGTCACAAGAATATGAAAGGGGCATGAAGGAACACAGTTGTCCAACTTATTAGCAGCCAGTAAGCATCAACACAGGAAGCGACCAAAGATAATAAATAACTTCCAAGACATGTCCCAAATGACCAAGTTCCTTTACAAGTTTCTCACCCCTTCCATGCACACCCATCAATCAATTAACTCATAGATTAAAGCCCTCAGGGTCCAATCACATTTCAGATTGTGTATATTGTTCTACCTTTGAGCATTGTACTTCAGACCAAAACCTTCATCAAAGTCCCAGGACAGACATTTCAAACCCATTTCACCACAGCATTCTTTGTGTTACACAAAGTGATAGGAACTATCTGTCTCTTTAATGGTATCTCTGTCTAGCAGTTCCAAAAGGAAAATGTCCAGGTTAACAGCATCAGCACCTCCAGGAGCTTTTATAAATGTGAGTTCAAGAAGAAGGAAATTGCAATGCAAGTTAAGGGTCTTGATCCCCCATCCCTGCATCTTAAAACCATAGGGTGGACCCAGAAATGTAGGTCAAAAGTGTAAATTTCACCTATACTACAACCAAATGTGATGATTTCTAGCTATCCCCAGTTTCTGTCTGTTACGTAGTCCCAACAAGTCTGCATCAAGGAATATTGCCTAGTGTGAAATAGTGCCAGCAGTTGATTGCAAACCCCACTATGTGTTGACTTGGATGTAAAATGAAACATCTATAATATAGACACACTTGTACATATACGCATACTAACAGAAAGAGGCAAGCAGTAGAGGTGCTTTGTCTTAGGAACCCTCAAGGAAGAGAAAGTTGAAATCTCATAAGGCAGAGAGGTCATTGAGACACTGTATGTCTCTACTGCATAAAATCAGACCAGTCTGCCTTCCATCCCTGAGTGGTACGGTATCACTATCCATCATCCCCATCTAAAAATGTATGGACTGTTGATGAAGGATGGAGAGACAGTATTCATCAAAGGTAAGGCCTTTGAAGGTGATATAGGTTTGCCATGCTCTACTGGTAGCCCCATGTCCAAGAGTTTATGGGCAACACAATTGATTTGAATGGGTTGTATCAAAGGGGAGAAAAGGAGACTTGAACTTGGGAGGAGGATTAAGGTGGGAATGGGTCTTGTTTTGGTCTGGAGGTATCAAGAGAATTAGAAAGTGAATTCCATCAAAATATATTGCATGAAGTTCTCAAGGAATTAATTAATGTAGTTCTTAATACTGTACTGAACATATGCAGACCACTTATATTTCAATTTCCTAAATAACATCTCCTTTTATAGCACTTACATTACATTAAGGGCAAAAGTAATCCAGAGATTATTTAAAATAAAGAAGGATCAGGGGATATGGCCCAGAGGCAATGCCATGTGTGTTTTCAAACATTCACCTACAACACCAGTGCTTAGGATTTTGGGAGGGGCAGAGACAGGAAGATATCTGTGGCTTCCTGAAAGCCAGCCTCACTACCAGCTCAGCAACAAACCCTGTCATAAGGGGATAAATTAGGGAGTAAAGTAGCAGAACACACTACACCCTTCCCTACCCTCTGAACTTACCTGTACAATTCTCTATGCAGACACACATAAATATGATTAGAATATACAAGAGGTTACTTTGCATAGCTTATATGCAAATGCAATGTTGTTTTAGGCTAGAGACCTGAGACTTTATATCATTAGGGTTCCAGAAGCAAACACCCCAAATATAGAGAATAGATAAATCTTCTTACTCTGCAAAGGAGACCTCAGTTAAGTGTGTGTGTCAGTGACACCAAAAGGTTTCCTCCTCTATGTTCATTTATATAGCATAGAATGATCTGTAAATAATGAAAATATGAAAACAAAGCTTTTTCACAATTTTAGGCTTGTGTTAAAATCATATTTATAACATTTTATTAAATGGAAGTGAAATCTTCAGCTCTCAGGAACAATACAGTCAATCCTATAGGCTTCTGTTTTGTCCCATTATCAACAAAATTAATTGCACATCAACTGGTCCCAAACTTTTAACTAAGTCAGGGAGAAGGGCTATGTTTCCGTACAAATAAATAATGCCAATGTGATTATTCAAGCAGAAATCTGGCAGGGTTAGGATGCCTTTGGGTTATTTGATAGTGATGACTGATTAGTCTCTTTTTGTGCAAATAACCCTAACCTCTGAGAAAAGAAAAGTAATGATATAAAATATACTACGAAGTGACATGGACACTTATTACTAGATTTCATTTTCTTTTACATGCTTTCGTTCTTTGAAAAATTGTGGCCCACTGAAGCTCAAACATTCAAAGGTGTTAGTTTTCCAGGTGGTGAGATGTTAAGAAAGATTTAGGATTTGTATTTTTATTAAAGGATATTTGTCACTATTTTTTGAACTATCAAAAAAAAAAAACAAAAAAAACAAAAAACAAACAAACAAAAAAAAAACAGGCTCTCTCTCAATCTTTCTCTCTCCTCATTCTCTCTCTCTCTCTGTCTCTGCCTCTGTCTGTCTCTGTCACTCTGTCTCTGTCTCTGTCTCTGTCTCTGTCTCTGTCTCTCTCTCTCTCTCTCTCTCTCTCTCTCTCATTCTCTGTCTCTCTCTATTTGTGTTTGTTGTCTGGAGTATTGTTTGTGAGCTCTCAGCTACTGCTCTATAGATGTGTGCATGCCTGTCGCCATGGTGTTTACCATGATGTCCTGGAGTCGCCCTCTGAAAATATAAGACCACAATTAAATATTTCATCTTATAATTTGGTGTGGTCATGATGTCTCACATCAATAGAACAGTAATCAAGACATCCATATTCCAGTTTATTTTTTCAACCGTTCTGTACTTATTTCATTAAAGTTACTTTTTGTCCATTGAACAGTTTTAAGAATACTTTTAAAGGTCCTGAACAAATAGTGCCAGTAGGAGTGGCACTGTTAGGAGGTGTGGCCTTGTTGAAGTATGTGTGACCCTGTTGGAGTAGATGTGGCCTTGTTGGAGGAAATGTAATACTGTGCTTGTGGACTTTGAGATCGGCTATGCTTAAGCTGTCCCCAGTGTGACACACAGTCTCCATCATCTACCTGTGTATCAAGATGTAAAACTCTCAGCTCCTTCTCTAGCATTGTGTCTGTCTGAATGCTTCCATATTTCCAGTCATGATAATAATGGATTAAACCTCTGATAATAAGTTACAAAGTGTTCAAGAGTTACTGTGATCCTGGAGACTCTTCACTCTGTCTCTGTCTCTGTCTCTGTCTCTGTCTCTGTCTCTGTCTCTGTCTCTGTCTCTGTCTCAGTCTCTGTCTCTGTCTCTGTCACTGTCTCTGTCTCTGTTTATGTCTCTGTCTCTGTATCTCTCTCTCTCTCACTTATTCTCTGTCTCTCTTTGTTTGTGTTTGTTGTCTCGTGTGGTCATGATGGCAATAAAACCCAAAGTAACACAAACACAAACATTCAAAAACACATTTGATATTTTGACTATTCTTGGCCCAGGGAGTGGCACTACTTGGAGCTAATAACCTTGTTGCAGTAAGTTTGGCCTTGTTGAAAGAAATTTATCATTGTGAACATGGACTTTAATGCCCTCTGCCCAGCTGCCTGAAAGCTACACATTTCCTAGCACCCTTCAGATGAAGATGTAGAACTCTCAGCTGCAAATGCACATGCCTACCAGGATCCTGCCATATTCCCACCTTGATGAAAATGGACTGAATTTCTGAACCTGTACGCCAGGGTAAATTGAAAAGTGTCTCTGCTGATAGTTGGTTGCTATTCCAGAAAGTCCAAAAGTTATGACGTATCATTCTGAGTCTGAGAATACACTGGTTTAGCTTCTAGCATTTGACAGAAAACAGGATTATCAAGACAATGAGAGTATAAATCTTCCTATTTCATAGAGACACATAGGTTATAGATCTGTGGAACTCAAGGTTTCATGGGTGGTATGGTAGGGTGATTAGTGTCTGTATATGAGTGCAGTTTCTGTTCCCAAGTCTGATGTCACACATACACATATGTTAAGTAATGTGTAGAATGTCTTCAACACTTGCTCTCTTAGAGTGAAACCCTCTCACCATTTTGACTAGTTTGACTGGCCAATACACTATTGGGATATCTACCTGTCTCCACCCCACAATGTTGCAGATATGAATAGACATGCCTGGAATTGTACGGAGTTGCCGAGAATACATGAACTCCACTGAGCCATCTTTCTAGCCCCCAGCAGGGTATTGTTTATTGAAATCAATGATAATATCAGTAGAGAAATGAAAACCAACATGACCCTGATATTCTACCTTACCTCCACCTAACACCAATAAGTGAATGTTAAATATAAATTTAATTCGTGTCCAAATAAATCCAGATTACAATCTAATGAATGATAAAATTGGAGTGGATCCAGATGAAAGCTACATTAGTAGATTTTTGGCCTTTTATATGAAGAATAACCAATATTTTGGGTACACTAGGAGAGCAAATGTGTGTAAATGATTCGAATGAAAGAAAATCTGTGTTTCAGTGAATTTTATTTTAAAATAAATTTCAAAATCATGAAATTTCAAATATATATATATATAAATATATATATATATATATATATATATATATATATATATATATATATATATATATATTTGTGTATGTTTTTATGGGTTCATGTGAGTTTTCTTGGATTCCGATTGCAGAATTAGAGTATAGGGGACCTGGTTACGTGGCACTATTATTTTTTATTAATTAATTCATTCATTGTCCACCTTCCTACTGTTCCACATCCCATATCTACTGCCCATTCCCTGTCTCCAAGGGCAAGTCTCCACCCTACCGGATCTCTAAACACCTTGGTGTCTCTAGTTTGTTGAGAATTTGGTGCATCATTTCTGATTGAATAGAGATCAAGCAGATTTTTTTCTGTGTATGTTTTAGAGACCTTCTGATAGTTCGCATATGCTGCCTGTTTGGTTGTCTAGCATTTGGGAGAACTCTGGGTCCATAGTAGTTGAGACAGCTGGTCCTCCTCAGCCTCCTTCAGTCTTTCTCAAATTAAACCAATGGTTCAGCAGATTCTGTCCATTTTTTGTTTCCATACATTTGCATCTGATTGTTTCACCTGCTCATTATTTCTTCATAAGTACAGTCATCCTAGCATTCATACTACAAGTATCTTAATTCAGAAACCTACAGAGGCTATTTATTGCAAGCAGGTCTTCTGCAAAAGCAATATACAATATAAGTACTAAAATTTCTATCAGTGCTCAACAATATTCTATTCTTTGTGATGAAATCCCTCTCTCTCTCTCTCTCTCAATATACATATACTTCTCTAACACTTAGTATGAATAAAGATTCTCTTAAATTCTCTCCTACAAAGGGGATGATATTGGAATGTCATCTGCAACATTCATTCACTTTCCTACACAGTTTGTGCTTTTTCTTAGCAATCAACTAATATCTAAATCACACATGCACTCAGATTACAAAATAAGGTATCTGAGCTAATGCAATCTGTTATTCTGAGTCAGAGTAGGGGCAGGACAATTCCAAACTGTAGTTACATCCAAGAGCATGGACTTTAACAAATTGTGAATCAGTAGAAGACAAGACAATGTATAGACGCGGTTGTTTCTTTTGGTTTGGTTTGGTTTAGCTTTGCTTATTTCAGTTACCCACAATCATTATAAGAAACACAGAGAAACACTGATTAATGCCTGTATCTTGAACTGAATGCAAATCGGGGCCCTAGAACCAACATTATATTTCTGTTACAATATACAGTATATATTTTTAGAGATTTTCTTTTCATTAGCTATCATACACACACACATACAACAAGTTTAAGAAATGTTCCTAAATAAATGACCCAAATAGCAGCTTAATGATTCAGATGCAGATATTTTCACCCAATCAATAGACTGAAGCATCTGACCCCTGTTGTTGAATTAATGAGGTTGAAAGATATTAAAGAAAAAGGCATGCCTGTAGTAGGATCCCTGTCTCAATTAAACTGTTCCCCCAAGATGTCTGAAACTCTGGCCCAACAAAGAGACAGAATGCACCTGCTGATATGAGGCCTCCAACACACATACCCATCCTTATAAAAGGTGAAAAGCTTGAATCTTTCTTATTTAGAGATTATACATTTGATATACTTCAAAGTCATAAGAGAATGCTTGAGGATTCAACAGAGCATATCTAATTTCACTTTTAGTATAAAGAAAATTGTCACCTTCCTTTGGTCAAATACGGTAGTTAATGTTCTCCCTTGTAGATATCACCAAGATCTAAGGCCGTATTTGGGGAAAGGAAAAGACTGAAGCTCACTGAGCCTCACACAGGATAATTTTCTTGGCCACTTCAAAAAGCAAGGAGTGCGAGAGGCATCTTGGGAATAGAAGACTTCTGAGAACCTCTTCTCAGAATGAGACATTCTAAGACCACAGTCAACAGAGGGGAAATCGTGAAAATCTTGGATCCTAAAGTAGAGGTCCCAAGTCTTATTTTCCAGGTTAGAAATGTCCAGTTCAGCTATGGTCATCATGGGAATTTCCTAGGCTCCACTGAGAACTGTAAGACGATTCAGACTCTTCCTCACTAGCTTCCAAGAATTTTCCCCATATACATACCCTGTGTAACAACTTTGAGTGTCCAGGCAATGGTCACAACAATCTCCCAACATGATAAATAGTTATGCATGAATTGATGTTTCCGCAAGGCTGTTTTCAGCTGCACACATCTGTGAATAAAAGATACGAATGGGGCATTGTGATGACCAATTTTGAGGCACAGGATATGGGAGACAATTTCAGTTTTCTATTTTCTGCCCTATCATCTAAAAGGGGAGAAATGTGAGGTGACATTGTTCACATATGTGTTGTGTGGATATCTTGGACAAATGGGATATGTTTAAAGAAAACTTAGTTGATCGGGGTATTTGTGAGGCAAATGCAGTAGAGAATCTATGCTGGTTCTTTAATTGCAGAGGTGGATCTGAAGTGTCCTAGTACAGAGGGTGGAGGTCTGAAACTCCCCTTCTACACAGAAGCTACTTCTGAGAGTCCTTTCAATAGATTTTGATTTCCAAAGGCCCCTTTTGCTGAAACTGAATGTTTAAAATCCACTTGGTAAATGGAAGTAGACAATAGACCCATACTCCTACTGGGAAGACAGGGATTGTTAGATGCCCTTTTATGTAGAATAAGTGGTATAAGTCTCCCATGGTCTAAAAGCCTTTTAAGGAAATAAAGGCTCAAAACTACATGGTTGGAATAGGAATATTCAATGTAAGGTATAATAATACATGTTTTGGGCCACACTTTGCTAATAGGTTCTAGGGCCTTGTTAGTCCTAGGAGAGTTGTGACATTATATTCAGTTTAGTGAGAAAAAGTAAGTTAACATTGGAAAATATGAGCCCCATGTAGGAAAGGAAATCTCTGAATCCCTACTGCAAGAGGAGGACAGAAACTTCTTGAGGCAGACTGTGACTTTGCCATATAAACTTCTGTCCAAGGTAAAGGTCTCTGGTACCTTATACAGTGGAGTATGTTTCCAGCAATGATTATCAATTTTAAATTCTTATTCAGAGTTTTTTATTTTTTTTTATTTTCATAGTTTGTGTTCATTGAGGAGATACACGGAAGCAACATATCCTTCTTCCAAAGGCTTTTGAGGACTGTTGCTGGCTAGGATACTTCTTTGACTTTATTCATTATCCAGGTCTAAGCAGAATTAATGAAGTTATTTCATTTCTATTGACTTGTGTGGAAACAGATGGCACAGGTACTTTGATCCAGTTTGAAATATCACTATGGGACTTCACACCAGAGTGAACTAGGGTACCTGTTTACAGAAGGAGTCACTTTTGGAAATTTTCCTGATAAGTTAGGGATAAAACTACTTTGACCATATATAGGAATATCATTTTTGAGAAAGAGAATATGTTGGGAGGATAAATAAGATAAGAAAGATCACAGAATCCCTCAGGCAAATGTTTATCTTTGGAATTTGAAGATGTGGAAAACAGCTTATCAAGTGCAAATGAACTCACAATTCAGAATACACATGTGTTTTGAGAAATTAAGGTGTGTTTGCCAACAATCAGAGCATTTTTCTTACGAATTGTTTGGTAACCTCTTGCTCTATGTTCTCTGTAAAGCAGCATGCCAGGCATAGCCAACAAAGAGGGCACTGCTCTATTTCAAGTGACAGGCTTAAAAATAGAAGTTAGGTTAGGGCTTATATATTTACTGTCATGTCTCAGGACATCATTTCAGAGTTGCTTGACATCCCTTCTTTATTTGAGCATGCCTGGCCACCCAGGAAACATTGGAAATTTTAGGAACTCCTAGACTAATAGTCCTGAGGATTCTATTAAGACAAGTAAATTTTCTGAGATATGCATGGTCAAGAGATGTTGATTTAAATTTTCCACAAGCGAAAATAAACATCAACTTTAGTTTTCATGTTAGTGGCTTTTCAGTAGGCTCCCTAAGCAACAAAATTTGTATTAAGACCTTTTCAAACTGAAGGGTGTGTCTATATTTCCCCAATTCAAAGATAAAATGTAAATTTGTTCCTTGTCAGAGTATTTACGTCAAAGATTCTTCATTGAAAAGTTTTTGAACCTAGAGTTTACCTTGAACTGAAGGGAAAATCTGGGAAACATTAGTATATATATTTAAGGTTCAGTTCATAATATCAGTAAGTTGTGTGGGATTCCTCGACCTAAAAGTATGTCCAAAACTCCTTTGGACAAACTGGTATAATCAGAGACTCGCTTTGCTTCAGGGTAAGATCTGATGACTCCTTAATCTAAGACAGATGGAGTAAGTATTACTTGGGGAGAAAGGAGGTGGTGTTGTCCTTGTAACAAGAGAGATGATCAGAGTATGAAAATCTCCATAATAGTTTGTACAAAAAATTGCTTACCTTAACTCATAAGGTCCTCCTTTGCCACACCTAATGGTTCTTCACATTCTGGAGTATCCATATATTTAGCAGAATTAGCAAGACACCAAATATTGATACCATGATTCATGAAAAGCTTGAGCTACTGTCTTCAGCATGATTGCCTCCTAAGAATTATGTTCAACCACCAGAACTGTGTTAGAATGATGATTTCACACCATGTCATGTGACTGAAGTCAAGGAAGTGGCATAAGGTTCCAGGTTTGGCCTCCTCGACTTGATTTATCTGAAATGTGACCAGAGGGAGAAAAATGCTCCTTGTCACAGGTAAAATAACCCATGGGTTCCCGAACAGAAATTATTTTTTATGAGAGCCCATTGACTCAAAGGGGTGATTTTTAAGACCTCAATCATCACAGGAAGGGAAACACCATAACTGTGGAATCAAGTAAGCCCCTTGATCCTGTTGGACAGTAGGGGAGTATAACTGTTTACCTTCTGTAGAGGAGGTTGGACCAGGCACTCCTTAAATCCACATTTTCAGAGAACTCTAGAAAATTCTTATCCCTGAGGACTCTACTGCACAGTTGACAGCACTCTGAGGTTTGTTCTGACAAGACTGCTCAAAGTTCCTGGATCTGTTCCCTATTTATACTTACAATAGGCCACACAAGTATGGGTGTTGACGACAATTACCTTTATGATGAGCAACTTAAAGAGAGATGACCTTGGATCTAGGCTGAAGTTTTTATTCATTGGCCATGGGACTTGAAACCAGACTTCTCTGAGTTTATTGGTATTGAAAGGTGTATCCCCTAAACAATAATTTCTGAGAGAGAATCTCTGGTCTATATTAGTTGAATGGTAGACCTGAGTAAGCCATGAACAAAGAGTGAAACTCCTGTGAATTCTTGGTACCAACGGTTTAGTTTTAAGCACACCAGATCTGTACTTGAATGTATGAGACACACTCCTTACTCTCAAATGTCAGTTCTATACTTTCTTCATCAGAGGGACATGCCTCAGACCCCTCCAGTGCAGACAGAGAAAGAACAAAGTGTTTTTATTCAAGGTCAGCAGACCCCTTTGTCATATCCTTAATGTCAGGGACTACTATGTTTAGAGGAAGTAAGGCTAAGGCCTTCTTCAAAAGATAATCCAACTGGGGGTCAGCCCCCTTGAAATCATGGGATACTTTACTTCTAAGGTTGTGTGACTTGACGGAGTTGCTATTTATGCTTGAAATATAAATTATCCCGGTTCTGGTGGGGTACATCTGAAGCCCCATTGTGAATTCATCAATGCTATTGCATGGTGATATTAAAGAGCCATATTTGTGGCCAAATTAAGATGTTGTTGAAGTCTGAAGTCTTGCTTCTCATGTCATATGTCTCCGGATATCTTCATTCATTGAGGACCTATATGACACCTTTGTTCTGAAGTGATAATTCTGAGGGCAATTAAAGAATGTCTGAAAATTTTGGTTCTCATGAGTCAATGCAGCCTTCAACACTGGTGAGTTTCTAACATATTTAATGTAGAATGGGTATGTCTGAACCACTGTTAGGTTATTGAAGGAAGTTGTGAGGCACATATATTCAATTTCATGTATATGTTTGTACTGTCACTGCCTTCAAACACACCATAAGGTGGCATCAGGTCCCATTTTAGATTGTTGTGAGCCACCATGTGTTTTCTGGGTTTTCAACTCAGGACCTATGGAAAAGCATTCTGTGCTCTTAACTGCTGAGCCATTTTTGCAGCTCCAGCACATTGGTTCTAGACAGCTTAGTTTAAGGTCACTTAGGGAATTGGGTAAAATCTGAGAATACCTATTTCAGCATGGGCAGATCAGAAGACCCTTTGGTATACAGTATTTTGGATGATCTGTGGTTCTTAAGCTGTAAGTCTAAAAATTAATAGAGAAAAATATCTGTATTTGGATTACTGGTTTAGAGCAATTGCACCTCACATATCCTTGAGTCATGGAGAGTGCATTACACCCCACTTCAAGCATAGGGGAATACATCTTAGGGTTCTCTCAAAGAAACACAATTTGGAGGACCCTTTGGAAGGAGGAAAATGTTGATTTATCCACAAATAACCTATTAAAAATAGCATCCATTAGAGGTAGAAAGTCTCATACCACATTTGGGAAAGCAGAAATATCAAACACTCTTGTATCTTTTCAAGATAAAAGGTCAATTTTGGGAGAAATATTTGGAATATTTCATTATCGAGGCTTCCTGGGAACCCAGAATATGAATATCATGCAGGCCATGCAACAGCATAATCAATCGTCAGTATGCTAGGAGGAACTTCCCAGCTATTTCTCCTGGTAAATCAGCTGCCTACTTCTGAACATGGCAAGGCTTACTTGTTTCTACTGGACAACATATAAGTATATGTCCTGGGTTTATGAAATTGCTGGCTACTCTTAGACTCCAGCCATTGAAGCAAATGGGTCCAGATCCTTGGACTGAGGTAATGAGGTCAGAGGATCAGAAAAAGGAGCACTCAATGCACCGTATATCAAGGAAATCGATTTGTCATGGATTACATCAGATCTAGTTAGTCTAGGTCCTCAATGATCAGAAGAAGCACATACTATTCTACATACTATTCTACATGAGCTGGAAATTATATAGCTTATGGCTACAAATTGTTAGATACTCTCAATCAGAAGGGAGGTTTGTTTGTACTTTTAGTCCAAAGGACATATGTGATGTTTCAATGTGCATCTGAAGAAGCTAGGAGTAGAAATTGTAAGATGTAGAGATGGTTGATGAGAAGTAAAAGTTCTAAACTCATGTTGCTCATAAGGGGCAAAGAAAGGGAAAAACAGGGCACCCTGTGGGTCAAAAAAAGAACTGAAAATGCCAGGGTAAAAGAGAGAAGGGCACTGGCCACCCTCTTGAGAAGGACTGCCTTACAGGATCCATTTGGCAAGCTGTAAAGTTCTGGTGTGTCCTTGGGTCAAAGGAGTAATTCGGGAGTGAGGATTAAGTCATAAGCTTCCTAGAGCATTTATGATATCTCTTTTTTCATAGAAAGCATCTGTGAAGCACATTTTTTTTTAGATTGGGCATTTGAGAGCCTGCCTCTTTCAGGCTAAAGCATTCTGAGCCTTACTGAAAGAGGACACATAGCCAATGTCCCTTTGGTGAGAACTGAAAAGTCTGAGTTCACAATGCTCAGACTGATATGGTCTGACTTTCCCTTTTAGGGGAGAAGAAAGAACTACAGCTCCCCTTTTGCTCCGTGATCCTTTTGAAATTGATTTTGATATGATGTATATATTTGTGGCCTCCTAGGACAGAAGGGTCACAAAGGGACACCCAAATTCACATTGTAATGATTGTTTTCTCCCTGGGCAAGAGAGAGCAAGTATCATGTCCTGTGTTTGAGATGTTACGTGTAATTACTTTGCATAACAGGGAATGAAGTGGCACCTCCATTTGGAATTCATGGATGTATGAATCCCACTAGGAAAATAGCCAATGCTGTGGGCTCCCATTTTTGTATTAATGGAAGTTATGTGTTTCTCTCTCTTTGGCAGTAGAAACATGTTTTGAGCACTACTTAGTAAAAACAGGGTGGTTGATATCCTCTTGGGGTGATGACAAGAATTTGACAACTCTATGGGGACCTTCTCCATCTGGAGATAACTCAATGCCTTCTTGTTCTGCAGGAGAAGTTTACAGGGCTATTTGGGTATTAGAGGCACTACTCTCTCTCCTCCTATTAAAAGTAGCATTTCAGAGAATCTCATGAGGAGACATGAAATGTCTGAGGCTCTCTTCATGAGGAATAGAGTGGTTTATGTGCACTTTTCTCTAGGCATGGATCATGGTTTGCCACTCTCATGTTCTGAATGGGAAGCTTGACTGTCCCATTGTTCAGAACGGTCCTTTTCTGATAAGATAAAATAGATTTGGATGGTCTGTATTCACCTTGGTATGGTGGAGGACTTCTGAGGCCCTCCTCATGAGATGGTGAGCATCCAAAGGCTCCTTTAGCAGTATCAGAAGTAGTGAGGGTTATGGTAGTCACAGTTTTAAGATTTGCAACTTTTTTTCTTAGAAGTGCAAGATCTTACCAGCATTTTGGAATAGTGGCAGTGTTTCCACCTAGCATCTTTTTAGAGGACAGGTTTCAGGCCTGCTTGATCTACAGAGGAAAACATTAGTCTTATTTTTTGCAGTATAGGATTTTTGGGACAACCCCTTGGATGAGGAGAATAACTGAGATCTTTCTTATAAGGAATGCTAGATGTGAAACTCAATTGTGAAGATTAAAAGGGGGAGATGCTTCTTGGAGGAGTAGAGGTAGGACTGGATTCCTTTCAGCATACTTGGAAGATGTGAGGCTACCTTTGGCAGAAGAAATGCATTTTAAAACATCAAGTTCTGAGAGGCAGTATCTGATATCTCCTTCTGAAAATGAGACATGTTTCAATGTCCTTTGGTTAGAATTGGAAGTACTCGGGCTCTTCCTCTGATAATAGTAACTATCTGGCCATCTTCATGAGAAGGGGTTGGAATTAAGTCCCTGTCTGTACAAAGTGACAGTCTGGGAAATTCTGTTGAAAAAGAAAGAACCCACAGTGTCTTTTCTAGATGGCATAGGTTCTAGAATCCCCTTAGCTAGTTGAGAAAGTTCTAGATATTCCTGGGCTAATGTTGGTGTTCCAAGGATCCCTTGATCAGATACTAAAGGGCTCAGCCCATCTACATTGTGTTTCATAAGACACAGAGACCCTGGAACAGATAGCAAAGATTCTAGAGACCCTGCCACAGATTCTGAACTCTTAGAAACAGATTGGTTACATGGCAGAGATTCTTCCAACTCTGGACTAAGTGTTGAAGAAACTGGTAATCTGGGAGAATTTTATGTGGCTGACAAAGATTCTATGATCTCTTGGGTGACAGATGGTATTTCCTCACGGTTTTGCATACTTGGCATTGTTTCTAGTTTTTCCTTCGCAGAATTAGAAAGTCCAAGATCTTAGGATCAGATGGTGAATATCCTAAAGCCGAATTTTTCTAACAAGGTCCTGGAGACTCTTGGGATAACAAGGAAGTTTCTGAAGGCCGTTGGGCAGATGTTGATGTTCCTACTACACCATGACAAGACAGGGAAGGTCTCTGACTCAATACGACAGGTTGTGACACTCTCAAATATAATTGGACAGATAAAGGTGATCCTAGATGCACTATGGTAGATGCTGAAAATTCCAAAGCTCCTGGTGTAATATTTGCTATTCCTGGCTTGTGTTTTGTACAGGTGCAACCTTTCATATTCTCCTCTAAAGGACAGGCAAGGGCCTCCAGCTTTTTGAACAGATAACAAAGGTCCTGGATTCACGTGAACAGATAGGGACATTGTCAAAAGCTCTAGGGTAGATGATAGAGATCCTAGGGTTCCCTGTCCAGATAAAGAAATTGCCATGGATCCTTTGGAAGAACCTGACATATCTGAAGCAGTTGGATCTGTTTTTTGTACCCTTTGTGGAGTATTCAAATACTCATTTGGTCCCTGGTATGAAGTCAAAGGCCCCTCTGTAGGTTTAGAGAGATCTAAAGGTTCTTCTGTGTAAGGAAAGGAATCAAAAGGATTAGGGAAGAAAGTAATGAAATAAGTTGGGCAAAAATTGCAAGTGCCAGAAGTGAGTCATTGTATATCACATATCCTGAGATAGCTGTTGAATTTTTTTTGTGCACCTGATGCAAATGAGGAATATTCTAGAGTCCCCTAGGAAGATGGCAAAGGTTCTACAGAGCCTTGTGCAGTTGCAAAAATACTCAGAGATTCTTGGTCAGATCTCAAAATCCTTGCAATATTTTGAGTAGGGTGGGTATATCACTGACACACTGAGGAATATGGTGAGTCTGCTACTGTGTAGTGTGTAGATGTGGACTGAGTTCCTATACATTGTTTATGTAAAGAAGGATTTGAGAGCTTTTGGGAAGTTGTAGATTGTTGTATATACCTTTGTGGACATGTGGACAGATACAAGGTCCTCTTTGCAGAGAGAAAGGGACTCAAACTTTCATGAGAATAATCAGAAGATGCTGGAGTCACTTGTTAAGTGGAAAAAAGACCCAGAGGATTATGAGAACATTCAGAACATTGTGATGTATTCATCATTGCCTATGCTGAGATAGAAAGTTTCAGAGGTCCCTGGGCAGATTACAAAGGTACTGGATTCCCTTGGCCAAATGGGAAGGTCTCTGCATCTCCTTGGTACAATGTTATTGTCTATTAAGTTTTGGAGGTCATGGTGGCAAAGTTCCTAGAGCTGATGAAGTAGTCTGAGAAGATGTTACATCTTCTCTCAGTCTTTGAAAATGTCCTAAAATACTCTGTGATTCTTTATATTGTGACAATATCCCTGTGAAACCTGTTGAATTTTCTAGATTTCTTTGGTTGAAGAAAAAATAACTTTATATGCATAAAGTTCCGTCTTTTGCCCTGGAAATTTTTGGGGGCTTTTGAAAAGATGGAAAAGCTTCTAGAACCACTGTAGGAGGTACAAGATGCTCCTGAGAACCCAGTAGAGGTGGGCAATGTCCTACATCTGATGGTTAAGGACAAAAGTATTCTTGAGATTTCTGGAAAGGTAGGAAATGTCCAGTTTCCCTTGGGAAAGCTGGGGATTTTTGTGCAAAATTTTGGACAGTTGGCGAAAATTCATAACTGTCTGCAAAGAAGTTGGAGCATTCAAACTATCTTGAGCTTATGAAACATTTTGTGCAGTCCACTGTTTAGATGTGGGCAGTTTAGGAGACCCTTAGGCAGAACAGAAATGTCCAAAAACCTCTTGGGAAGATGAAGAACCTACAGTTCCTTGTGAAGATGAAGAAATTTCCAGAGGCCTTTGATCAATTGACATAGATTCTGGTAGCACTTGAGTATTTTGCATAGACCCCAATCGTCTTGGGGTGGGAGGCAAAGTTCCCACAGTCTGCTTTACAGATATGTACTTTCCTACTGTGGCTTGTGCAGATAAACAATGCCCCCTCAGTGCCCTGAGAATACAAGGAAGACCCTAGAATCATGTCTTTAGTTTTAGTCACTTTCAGACTTCTTTCTTGCGTTAGACAAGAATCCCACAGTTCCTTGCTCAGACCTCAAAGATGATGGTGGCACATGTAGTGATATAGTAAGATTCAGATGCAGTCCAGCACATCTGGAGCTGTCTGAAGTCCCTCAGAAAGATGGAGAATATTCATTTGCTTCTGATTCTGCTGGAGAAAAAGCTGAATGCAGTAGAGCCCCTTCAGCAGGTCCTGAGTGATGTGTCATTGCCTGGGTTAAGATGGAATGTGTCAGGCCCCCTGGATTGATTGCGAATATACTTGATTCCCTGGAACAGATGGGAATATTTCTACACCTCCTTGAGTAAAAAAATGAATGTCTGCCAGGTTCTTGAGGTGATGATGGCAAACTTCCTAGAGTAAGCAAAACAGATTTAGAAGATCTGACATCCTCTTTCACTCTAGGCAAAGGGCCCATGGTAGTCTCTTTGTGTTTACATTGTCCCAATCCCAATATACCTGTTGAATCAGTCGAAGGTTCTGGATACCTTTGGATGGATGACACAGAACTTTGCACATGCAAATTTCCAATTGCAACTGTGCAATTTTTCTTTTACCCTTAAGAAGTTAGCAAATGTTCTACATTTACAGTGATAGATAGTGGATATCCCTGACCACCTGGTGCAGATAGGTAGTGTTCTGGATAACTTGGGAAATACAAAAACTTCTCCTGATTTTCCTGGCTAGAGAGAACATATTCATTAGTCTGTGGCTAACATGATGAGCATTGTAAGTTGAGCAGATGGAGAAAATGTGAGAGCCCTCTAGTAATTAGATGGATGTTTGAACGAATTTGGTAGAGAAGACAGAGTACCTAAAGGTTCTTGTTTGGGTGTGTACAGAGACCCTTAGGCAGATAGAGAAGTTCCCAGAACCCTTTGTGCAGATGAAAAAGATCCTAACCTTCCTTCTGCAGGTCAAAAATTCCCAGAAGTACTTGAACAGACTGGAAATGTCCTTGTTCCTGCTTATCACTTTCTTTGTAACCTAGAGTCTCCGGGCTACATGGGAAAATTTCTTCAACTCCCTGGGCAGCTATGGGATGTCCCTACATGGATTCTGAATTCAGGTAAGATTGTCCAGACACCTGAGTAGATGATGAGTGTAATGAAGAAATTTGTGCAGATACATTCAGCTCAAGAGTTGCTTATGGATATAGGGAAGTTGTGACAAGTGTCCGCAAAGATATGGAGGGGCTCGACTAGCTTGTGTTGGTGAGAAATGGCCATGGGGCTTTGGGACATGTTGCAATGTTTCTGTTGCCCTTAGCATACATGAAGACATTCCCCAAGAACCTGAGAATGAAGACAAATGTTTATGAGTACACTGGGCAGAATCTGATATTCCCAGAATCTCTTGGGACGATGATGACTGATCAAAAGACTGTTGAGTATATGGTGAAAGGCCTATAGAAGCCTCAACATATATGCTAAGTTTGGTAGATAGCAAATGTGCTAGATCCTTGGGACTACAAAATAAGACTCCTGAGATCATTGGTCATATTGTGAATGTCCTGTATGACTTGAAGGATGTGGCAAAAGGCCTGTAGTCCCTTGAACAGATGGTGAGTTTTCCTGAGATTTTACCATGTGTGTTGAGTTCCCTAACTTCTTTTGGAAAGATGCCGAATGTTCTAAAAAACCCTGGGAAAGATGGCAAAGCACCCATAGTTTCTTGGACAGGTATCAAGTGTTCTAGAGTTGTTTTCTTACATCTCACAGTTATTGAATTGCCTGATATAGTTTGCTAGTTTGTGGAAGTTTCTGAGAACATCATAGAGAAGTTGAGGATTTCACTTTCACTTGGGAATATGACAATGTTGTTGAGATTTTTTGGTTTTTGGGGTTTGTGTGTGTGTGTGTGTGTGTGTGTGTGTGTGTGTGTGTGTGTGTGTGTGTGTGTGTGTGTGTTTGTTTGTTTGTTTTTATGTCCTGGTGGATGAAGAAGATCTTTTTTCAGATGGAAATTTTTCTGACTTCCTATTTTCAAATTTGGGAGTTAGCATAACCCCTGTAGGAGGCAAAGGATCTGTAGTTCCTTGGAAACATGGCAAGGTATACAGATATTCTACTATGTATGATGAGTGCCCTAGCTTCTTCTGGAAAGATGCTGAACGCTCTAATTTCCCTGTGGTATAACTAAAAAACCCTAAGTCCCCTGGACAGTACAGATTGTTCTAGAGGTTTTTTTTTACAACTGACAATTGTTAGATTTCCTGTTGTAGTGTGAGGAGATGATGGTGGTGCAGATGATGAAGGTTTCACATTCCCTTTGGAAGATAACAATGTTTCCTTAGTTCCCTGGGTAGAGGGAGAAGATATCATAGCCTCTGTTTCAGATGGTGGATGTCATCGGGTATCTTGCATAGATAGAGAAAATGTATAAGCCTTCTGAAAAGAACTGAAATTTTTCACAGGTCCTGGTTCAGATGGTGAAATTTTAGAGTCCTAGTTTCAGATTTGGGTAGTCCCATAGTCCTTCTAAGAGATAAAGAATATTTCTCAGCCCCTTTATTAGATGGAAATATTTGAGCCATCCTATGAGCACCTTGAGTAGATTCTAAAGGCCCTGTTTTACGTCTTGATGGTTCTACAGTCCCCTGTGGTATATAGACTGTCTCAGAATGTCTTTTTCTTATTTGTATTTTGTCCCTTCCTTTTGGGATGATATAAAAGACTCTAGGGTCCCTTGTGCCAGTGATGACATTTGAAGAGTTCTTTGCAAATGGAAATACCTAGTGTAGATGGTGAAGAATGCAGAGTCTGTTTAGAAGGTGTGTAAGTGGGCAGTGGTCCTTGGATATTTACCAAAGTTTCTAAGGCCTGGGAAGAAAATGAGTAAATTTTCTGAGCATTTGGTGCAGTAAGTGAGTCTTTTCCACCATCCTAGGTAGATAGCAAAGAACCTTGATGCCCTTGGCATGATGATGATGATGATGATGATGATGATGATGATGATACCAAAGCCTCAGTAGCAATAGCAGGTAAGGAAATTGCTACAGGATCCTAGCCAGAGAGCACGTTTTTTGGAAAAACAGAGACATTTTTCAAATGTCCTGGAGATTTCTGAGGATATAAATATGTCCACATATCCACATCCACAGATGGCAAATGTCCTTTATAAACCTTAGAAGATGAGGAAGTTGCCATATCACCTGGTCAAGAAAGAGAATGAGAGTTCCCTGTTTAGATGTGGTGAGTTCTGGAGTCTGTTTTGCAGTTAAGGATATTCCCACACTCCCTTGAACAGAAGACAAAAGTGCTACACTTCATTCTGAGGATGAGGGTGTTCCCTGTTGCCATTGGGTGAGTGACATTACATTTAGGGGAGAATCTGAGTCATACTGAGATAAATCTAGAACTCCATAAATGTGGGGAAAATTTGATGGCATATTATGATACAATGGTGAAAGGCTCACAGGCTCTGAAGCCACCTGTTTGGGTCCAGGAGCTACAATGGCTGAAGGGGAAATTGGCAGGGATCCTGGTCTAAGTGGCAAAGTTCCTACCATCTCTTGGGCAGGTTGGCAGGTTCTGAGTTTACTTTGGAGAGATAACAATGGTAATAAATTCTCTTGAGTACTTGGTGAAGTAGCAGCTGTACTCTGGGTAGTTGTAGAACAATCCACAGGCCTTTGCAAGGACATCAAAATTCCTGAAAACTCATGAGTTGAGATTCCATGTCCTGAAACTCATTGTGCTGATGAGGAAAGATCCAGATCTCCTGGAAGGTGGAGTGAATGTCCTGAATAACTTTTTGAAGATGGAATATTTTTCTAAACACCTTGGCCAGATGACAAAGTTCTGTAGTTCCATGGGCACCCAGATATACTGGGAAAAATCCTGAAAAACCAAAACACCTTTGCATAGGTGACAAAGTTTCTAGATGCCCATGGTTAAATAATGATGGTCTCACATATCCTAGAGCAGATGGTAAATATCCTACAACAATAATGTTTTAGTCAGAAGCGTTTTTAGATACTTTAGAAGATATGAAAATTTTCTGGTGTGTTTGGGCTAAAGACAAGTTCTAGATGATTTTTTTAGATGTGGACTTTCCCTCAGGCCCTTGATTTAACAAAGGAGATTGTGTAGTCCTGAAGTCTGATTTGCAAAAGGACAAATTACCTTAAGCATGGTCAAAATGTTCTGCATCATTTGAGAAAGATGAAGAAATTTCCTGGGCCAGATAGTAAACACATAAGAGCCTTTTGGTTAGATAATCTTGAGCCTTTTTGGGGAAATATGGATTGTCCAACATGCCCTTTGGTAGACTGAAGATGTGAGACTCACCTGAGGAGAAATTGTAGCTTTTGATGTTTCTTTGGCATCAGGGGATGTTTCAAGTCCCCCCCCCTTTTTTTTTTTTTTTAGAAAATGTTCTGTAGTCTCCTTTGTTAGAAAGATCAAATCTTAACCTGTTTTTTTTTTCTTCTTCTATAAACTGGATGACTGTATTATTTTGGTAGAGGGAAAATGTCTACTACTTCCTACCAGAGAAGGCATGGAAAAGAAACACTCTTGGGTAGATGGAGATAATTGTAAAGCACCTTGTTCAAATATCACAAATCCTATGACCTTCTGCACAGATGGGGAAGGTCTTAATATGTCTTTTGTAAGTGTGCAAGTCTTAACCTTGGCTTTAAAATGAGGGGAAGGCCCTAGAGATACCTGTGTAGATATGGTTTCTTCTAGAGCATCATGGACAAGTGTAAAAGATCTAAGAGCCTCATAGGCAGGTAGTGAAATTTCACTACCTCCCTGTCTACTAATGAAAGTGGCATCTCCTTAGAGCATCATGGATAGGTGTATAAGGTATAAAATCCCCATGGGCAGGTAGTCGAATTTCTTGACCTCCTTGTGTACTAGTGGAAGTTCCAAGAAACTTTTCTTCAGATGGAAAAGTGGATAACAACTTCTGTATAGAATTTTCAGGTGTCATAGACAGCTTGATGGGCAAAACAGCTTCCATGGGGCCTTTTGAATATGAATTAGAACCCAGAGGATTTTTGGCATTTGAAAATTTCTAGAGACTTATGCTGGCATGAAGAAGGACCAACAGGCTTTTGTGTAGGGGGGTAAGAATCTATAGTATCTTGTTTAGTTGGGGAAGAAGGCTGATCCTCCTGAGGTGATAGGGAAGATCTAATAGTCTCCTATAAAGTTTGGGGCAGCTCAAATTTTCTGAATTTGGAGGGATGCTGAGGACCCTCTTCTTTAGAGTTCAGAGTGTTAACTGGTATGGTGTCCACTCTAAGTCGCCCTTTGAAAGATTGAGAAGGTCTCAGACTGCCTGTGGAAGATGCTGATGGTTCTAGTTCACTTCCTGTATGTGCAGAAGCGAAAGGCCTTTTGGAAGACTCAGGATTTTCTACCACGTCTTGAGTATGTATGGAACTCACAAGATACTATTCTTGGAATGGCAAATATCCTTGAGCTCCTGGTGTAGGTGTGGACATTTTTCTCTTTCCTTGAGCATTTATTAGAGGTGTGAGGCTCACTTGGGACATTGTGATTGCATGTATTTCCTTTTGGACTGAAATAGATGATGTGAGCACATTTCTTATTGGTAGAGGACTTTGAAAGGCCTCTTGGTTTCATGGAGAATGACTGAAATTCCCTTGGTCAGGAGGGTCAGGTCTCAAAATAACTCTAGTAGGAACAGATTGCATAGGACACTTTGGGGGGAAAGAGAAACATCTTTGGATGTCTTTCTGAGAAGACTTTGCTCTCTGCCCTGTTTTGGCAGCTGGCAAACATTTTCAACTCTGCTAGGGAAAGGATGTGGGACATGATACTTTTGGGACAAATCACTGACATTACCCTTGGGGGAAAAGGTTTAGAGCCCCCTTTATGTGACTTACACTCCTGTTGTAGGTCCTCTTGACCAGAGGGTTCTTCTCCAAAATGCTTTGGAAGAAAATTGGAAAGAAGAGAGTCATGTAGTGTAATGGATAACCTTTTGGAAAGCCTTCTGGAAGAGCAGGCATTATGATTTTACTGTCAGCACAAGTGAGTAGTCTTTGAGATGCCTGTGCAGATTTTCAATGTCCCATAGAGTATTGGAAAAATTTGGATAGTTCCATTACCTCTTGGCTGGATAAGGAAAGACCCTGAGCATTTTGGGGAGAATTAGGAGATCCCAGATATCCTTGGCTAGATCGGGAAGGGTGTAAGGAACCTTGAATGTTTGGAGAAATTTCCTGTCATGTTGGCCAGCAGAAGAGTAGGCAGAAGATGCCCCAGGCACTGTGTGATCTTCTTTGAACTTTTTAATGGCATCTCCAGTACCGTGTTTGGAAGATATTACAGGCATTCAGGCATCCAACTGGTGAAAATCCATAGGTTCTTCACCCAGTGGACATAGGCTGGCTTCTTTTCACCTGTCTATGCATGGGCACAGCAGATGAGGCCACTCATTTTCTAGTGGAAGGCTGTAAAACAGATTGTCTGGTATCCCTGGTTAGAGGATTACTCGTGAACTCAGGAAACCTCAGAGGAAGTGTAACTGTCCATTTTATGTTCTCTTTAGATCCTTCAGAGGGTCCAGGGTCCTGTTATTGGATGAATGCTTTATAAGAGCTTTGGGTTTCTGTAACTTTTCTGTAACATGAGATCAGGTTTTTTTTTTTTTTTTTTTTTTTTTTTTTTTTTTTTTTTTTTTTTTTTTGAATCTCTCGTCTTCATAGGGTTTTGGACACCTGAACTTGTGCCGATTCTGTATATGGAGCCCTGGAGTCACAAAATCCCTCGAGTCTCTGCTGGCCAACTGCTTCCCCTGTTAGTTTAAGGTGTAAAATCCAGTTGGGGGACAGTGAAGGGAGTCCAAGGCTATGGAGGCTGTGAAATCAGTTGCGGTAGGGTATCACTATTCTTTGGACTACACTTAAGGGTGTTCCAGGCACTGGAGGATGTGAAACCTGTGGTATGTGGTCATAGTGTCAAGTCTGGGCTGAGGCTCACTGCTATTTCTCCACATGTCTTGCTATTTGATCATTAAGGAAATTGTTCAAGAAACATTAAATAGATGACTGCCCCTTAAAGGGACAGTGAATGTACTTGGCAAAAGTGACTTGTAACAAGAAACGCTTATGCAGCATCCCTCCTGAGAATTGTGGACATATAAGAAGGCACATCACAAAGAATATAAGTTACAGTGGCCTCAGAAATCAAGTAAAGTTTGAGAAAGGCTGTCCTCAAGCCTTCTCAGGCCATTCCCGAGCCTAGATGATTGCTGTTCTCTTGCCTGCACAGGCCAATCTGGAGCGTGCAGTTTGGCTGTCCTCCTGTTTGCACTGGCCAGTCCTGAGCTACCTCATATTAGCAGGGCAATCATCCAAAATTTCTGAATGAGGAGGGACCCAGAGGACCCTCATCTTTAGGGTTCAGAGTGCTACCTGGTTTGGTGCCCACTCGAAGGGTTCATGACAAGGAATTGTTGAAGGCAAAGCATGGTTGGAAATTAAGGACATGGTGTTCTTAGGAGACTATGCTCTGAAGTCCATCTTAATCCAGGATAGATCCCTCTAACCTAAGTTCATCAGTGAGTGTTGCAGTGATGTTTGTTTCTGTCTCATAACTGAATGGGAAAGGCTTATCCATACCCTTGCTCCTCACAGGCTATGGGGCTAAACAAACACTGGCATATTTGCTAGGGAAAGAACAGGTGTTAATATTTGAATAGAACATAGAATGCATGGAATAGATATCACAGATATTATTTCGAATTTTAAATCTACCTCTCGTAGATAAATCTGTGATAACTGGATGCTGAAAGACATCTCTAAATGACTAAATAATACTTACTGCAATATCATTATTGTGCAATTAATATGCTATTGTTCAGAGAATAAGGGCAGAACTTTAGTAATCTCTTTATAGTACAAATGAAAGTTTTATTTCAAATACTTATATCTGTGTTTGACTAGATTCAGAAAACAGACAAAGTTGGAATCCTGAAAATAGCACTTGT
This sequence comes from Mus musculus, assembly GCF_000001635.26. Classification (NCBI taxonomy): domain Eukaryota; kingdom Metazoa; phylum Chordata; class Mammalia; order Rodentia; family Muridae; genus Mus; species Mus musculus. The sequence continues at coordinate 62,773,983 of NC_000087.7, read as the reverse complement.
GGCCTTAAACAATTGCTTTGTCTGTCACAGTTAGTGAGTTAGGTTCCTATTACTTTTTCATATTTGGATTGCTTGTTGAAGGTCATATAATTCTCCTGAAGGACAACAGGCAAATGGCTCACATCAGTGGCAACACATGGACCATTCAGTTTGAGTCCAATGATGCAGCCGGTATATAGTTGCACAGAATGATTTATTAAACCCTTAGTTAAACTGATTCTTTGAGAGGTCATGTTTTATAGAAATTGATACACTAAGAAAGTGTAAAATTGAGGCTATAAGTGAAGATCCTTCTTTACTGACACAGAAACTTTGTTTGCCTGTTGCATACCTTGCCAGTTTTCTAAGAGCAGTTTTTGATCTTGCTGGATGAAAGGTGTTTATTTGGCTCCTCTCTTTGATTTTTCTGAAGGATTTCGGTTTCCCTTTGGCTACACAGCAATAAAGTCTTGCATCATTCAGAAACACAGGGGCACTTTCTAATATCTAATTATTTCCTTGTGTCATTGCCTCAATGCTATGCCATAAGTTCTTTCTTCTTGGAATTCCTGAATGCTTTAGCACCCCTTTTCTTTGTTTAACTCTAATTTATCTCAGTAGTTTATATTTAAAAGCCATTTACTGTCAGAATATCCACTCATTTCCTACAATAGGGGGTAACTTGTATTCTGGATAATTCTGTATTCACTGTGCTTTTCTGAATTTCCAGTTGGTCTTTTTACATCTTTGAAAACATTAAATTTAAGTACCAGAATAATCCTGCTAGGCATGAAGAACTTGCTGCATGGTAAAATGGGTAGGAAATTATAAGTATCAATTCAGATAATATATACCTTTTGAGAATTAGCTTCACATTTCTAATGTCCGAACAAAATAGCTTTCTTAATTTAAGTTACAGTTGCTATGTTTCACTCAGATAATCTATAAAGGCAAAAGGAGTAGTGGTTTATAAATGAAGAAATGTCTGCATTAAGCATGATAATATTGAAAAGAAATTACAATTTTTCACTTTGAAATTAAATCTCTGAAGATGATAACTTAACTTGTGTTTGGAAAAGATTTCTGTGAATTTTTAAAAATATCATTATTAATATCAGCAGTATAAAGTTGTTCAAACAAAATGACTTTTATTCATTGTAAATTTAATAACGAAAATAACTGAATAGTAGGTTTGTAGCATTTGACACAGTAATTAATATTCTTTAATAAAGCTTTTAAATTCTGTTCATTTTCTTTGTCAGAGTACAAAGCAATAAGATTCCTTAGAGCATTTTCACAAATATGCTTTTATTGGTTTAACTTATTTCAATGTGTAATAGAAAAATCCACTGTTGTCTTGGTGATTTCCAAATTTATTCTGTCTGTCTCTGTCTCCATCTCTGTCTACGTCTCCATGTCCCTCTCTCTCTCTCTCTCTCTCTCTCTCTCTCTCTCTCTCTCTCTCTCTCTCTCTCTGTCTCTCTCTCTCTCCCTCTGTGTGTGTATGTGTGTGTGTGAGTGTTTGTGTGTGTGTAGAATGGCTGAGACAGAATGGGGGTGGATCTCAATGGCATGTATGTATAATGTTTTTTCATGTATGAATCTGTACATATATATCATATGTACACACACACAAACACACACACATATATATATGTGTATATGTATGTGTGTATATGTGTATAATGTATATATATGTATATGTATTGATGTATATGTGTATGTATATACATATACACAAACATATACACATACACATACACATACACATAAACACACACACACACACACACACATATATATATATATATATATATATATATATATATGATGTAATTTTAGTAAAAGGAAAAGTAGCTTGCCACAAACAAACCTCACTTAGGTCCTCGATCCATTGGCATAACTTGGGTTCTGGGTACCGGTAGGCAAGGATTAGCCAAGAAGAGGGGCTGAGAAACTGACACGACCAAACAGAGGGTTGATCTGAATGTAATTTGTCTCAAAGCGAGCACTAGTCTTATAAGTGACTTTTACACAAAATAGAGGAATGCCTACAAAGGACTGGGAGGGACCAATTGGGATAGAATTCAATGTTAACAACTGTGATTACAAGCAGCCCCCCTCCAAGGTTTGCTTAATCTTAGAAGCAATAGGCAAGAGTCTCATGCCCTTGCAATGGTTCCTCTTCTAGTCTATCATATAGTACCCCTCCACCCTAGGCCATTGTAAATTCCTGTGCATGGTTGAAACTCAACTATCTATAGTTCTAAGTATCTATTCTGCTTGATCCTTATAACATAACATTCCTTATTTCGAGATAATGGTAAATTCTTGCATATGGTAGTTTGTCCTGAGATTTCTAACTCTATGTAGCAGTTAGTAATGCCTGATTTCTTTCACTGTCTCTCTTACAATACTAGAGGTTAATCTGAATGTACCCAAATAGGCAGCATCCTTACTGAATTCAAAGACCATGGTTTGCTCAAGGACTGCCTAGGAGAGGAATTTATATGTGTGGAATCTAACTTAGCAATATGTCAAAACCAATCCTTAGAGGCACTTACAATAAATCAATATTAAGAGAAAGCACACAGATCCATTTACCGACTAAAGCAAGGGCACTGGAGCATTCATTATACATGTTGCCATGAATACAGGAGACTAAATTTCCATGAATTTTTCGCCTCAGGACCATGTCTAGGCTTTTTGGCCTGTCAGGTGGGTCACTACTCGTGTGTTTGTAGCAGTTGCTGAAATCAAGGCATGGAGGAAAATGGATGGAAGGAGAGTGTTTTGTTAGGTGAGTTAACATAGATTTGGAATGAGGGTATTTACATAGGTTTGCTCTCATACGGGTTTGAGATCATTTTTATATATTTTCATGCATGTGTGTGGTTGAGTGATATTATTATCTAGGAGAAAGATAGAAAACAAAGTAGAATACATATCATAAAAAATATAAAATGGTGTATAGCAATTGCTGTATTATTGCCGTGATAAACCATTATTACCAAGACAACTAGTAAAAGGAAAGCTTTTTTTTGTCTTATCATTCCAGAGAGATAAGATTTCATCATGATGCCACAACTCAGCCCTGAGGCAGAGCTGGGGCTCCAGAACTCCTCCCACATACAAAGATACCTTGACTACCAGATCTGTCATAGCCAAGCTCACAGATGAGATACCCCTTGCAGCAATACCTGGACTACCTGGGACCTCCAGGGTCCCTGTGCAGGCAAAACCTATTTGTCTTGCCCTGCTACAGACACATCTTCTTTTTGGCCCACTTCTTGGCCTGTGCCAGAGCCACTTTTCCAGATCCCATCCCACAACCCTAGACAGCCTGATTCCTGGTAGCTGAATCCCAACCAGTACACAAGCTCATACAAGGAACAGGATCCAGTCAGAAACAATAAGCCAAGTTAAAATCTGAGATAAACAGATATCAAGAGGCAAGTGAAAAATTGGAAAAAACCCAAAAAAACACTGAAAGCTTTAAAAAATCAACAAAACCCTAAAAAAAGAAAACTATATACATTTAAATTCTAAAACTAAGAACATAAAACACTAACAAAATATCCCAAAATTAAAAAAAAAAGACAAACAAACACATTTCTAGAACTCTAAAAAGAGCCCCCCCCCAAAAAAACTAAAACCTTTAACAAACCCATAAGCCAAAAACAAACAAACAACAGCAACAAAACAAAACAGATAGAAGGTTTAAAAAAAATCCTAAAATTCTTTAAAAGCCCTAAAAAATCCTAATAACCCAAAATACCTTAAAATCCATATGAATTCAAGAAACATCCAACCCCCCAAAAAATAAACCCCAAAAAAACCTAAAACCCCCCAAAATCCAAAATTATTTTAAAAATCATAAAAAACTAAAACCCTACATAAAGTCCCTAAGTCATTCAATCCCCCCTAAAATTGTAAAAACTCTAAAATACTTATAACACCATAAAGATACCTAAAACCTTAAAAATAGGAAACCCTCAAAAACCTTAGCATCTTTAAACAAACCCTAAAAAAGCCCTAAAAAGCTTTCTAAAATAACCTAAAGTGCTTTATATTTAGTATATTTTATCTATCTACCTATCTACCTCTCTACCTCTCAGCCTATCTTATCTATCTCATCTATCTCATCTATCTATCCATCCATCTATCTATCTATCTATCTATCTATCTATCTATCTATCTATCTATCTATCTATCTATCATCTATCCATCCATCCATCCATCCATCCATCCACCCATCCATCCATCTATCCATCCATCCATCCATCCATCCACCCATCTATCTGAGAGTATCTTGCATGGATGACAAAGATGCTATGATCTCTTTGGTGACAGGTGTTATATCTGAATGGTTTTGCATACATGGCCATGTTTATAATTTGTCCTCGGCAAAAAGTCCAAGATCTTTAGGATCAGATGGTGAATAACCTAAAGCCTCTTTTTCCAAACAGGGTTTTTGGGTCTCTTGTGATAAAAAGGAAGTGTCTGAAGGTCATTGTGCAGGTGTTGATAGTCCTACTATACCATGGGCATACAGAGAAAATCTCTGAGGAAAAAAATCCAGGTTGTATCACTCAAATCCAATTGGACAGATAAAGGAAACCCTAGACTCACTATGGTAGATAGTGAAATTTCCAAAGCTCCTGGTGAAACATTCGCTATTCCTGGCTTGCTTTTTGTACATGACAAGCTTCCAGATTTTCCTGTAGAAGACAGGCATGGGCCTACAACTTCTAGAATAGATAAAGAAGGTTCTGATTCACTTGAACAGATGAGGGCATTGTCAAAGATTCTAGGGCAGATGATACAGGTCATAGTGTTCCCTGTCCAGATAAAGAAATTACCATGACTCCTTTGAAAAAATGAGTAGATCCTGAAGCATCTGAAGCATATGGATCTGTTTGTTGGACTATTTGTGGAGTAATCAAATAATAATTTGGTCTGTAGCATGAAGTTTAAGACCCCTCTGTAGGTTTAGAGTGATTATGTGTAAATGAATGGATTCAAAATGCTTAAGGAAAAAAGTGAGGAACTAAGATGGACAGAAATTGCAAGTTACACTGGTGAGTCACTGCATATCACATGTCCTGGGGTAGCTGTTGAAAATGATTGTCCACCTGATGCAAATGATGAATATCCTAGAGTCCCCTGGGGAGATGGCAAAGGTTCTATAGAGCCTTATGCAGTTCCTGAAATACTCAGAGGTCCTTGGATAGATCTAAAAGTCCTTGCTTTATTTGGAGCAGGGTCAGTATATCCCTGACACAGCTGGGAAGTTGGTGAGTCTTCTACTGTATAGTATGTAGATGTGGACTGAGTTCCTATACCTTGTTTATGTAAAGAAGGATTTAAAAGCCTTTGGAACATGTAGAATCTTGGGTAGACCTTTGTGGACATGTGGAGAGACATAAGGTCTCCTGTGCAGAGAGGCAGGGACTCACACCTCCAAGAGGAGAATCTGAAGATGCTGGAGTCCCTTGTTCTGAGGAGGAAAGACCTAGAGAATTAGAAGAACATTCATATCATTGGTATGTATTCATCACTGCCTATGATGAGATAGAAAGTTTCAGAGGCCCCTGGGTAAATTTCAGAGGTGCTAGATACCCTTAGCCAAATGGGAAAGTCTCTGCACATCCTTGGGTAGAATATGAATGTCTAAAAGTTTTTGGAGGTGATGGTGGCAAAGTTCATAGAGTCACTGAAGTTGAATGAGAAGGTTCTATATCCTCTATCACTCCAGGCAAATGCCCTAAACTACTCTGTGAGTCTTTTTTTTTGTGTGTGTGTGTGTCAATATCCATGTGAAACCTGTTGAATTTTCCAGATTTATATGGTTGAAGAAAAAATAACTTTGTATGTGCAAAGTTCCCTCTTCTGTCCTGAAAATTTTCTTGGGCTTTTGAAAAGATGGAAAAGCTTCTAAAACCACATAGGTACAATATGCTCCTGAACACCTAGTAGAGGTGTGAAATGTCCTCCATATGATGGTGAAGGACAAATGGATACTTGACATTTCTGACTAGGTAGGGAAATTCCAGTGTTTTTTGGGAAAGCTGGGAATCTTTATGCAAAATGTTAGTAAGTTGGAAAAAATCCCATATCTGTTTGCAAAGAAGTTGGAGCATTCAAACTATTTTGAGCAGATAAAACATTTTGTGCAGTCCCTTGTTTAGATGTGGACAGTTTTAGAGACATTTGGGTAGAACAGAAATGTCCAAAGGCCTCTTAGGAAGATGAAGAACTTAGAGTTCCCTGTGAAGCTAAAGAAACTCACAGAGGCCTCTGATCAGATGACACAGATTCTGGTAGCACCTGAGTATATTTGGTAGACCCCAAAGGTCCTGGAGTGGGAGGCAAAGTTCTCACAGTCTGCACAGTGTGCCCAGACAAAGAACTTTGCACAGGCAAATTTCCAATTGCAACTGTTCAGATATGTACTTCCCTACTATGGCTTGTGCAGATAAAGAATGCCCCTCTGTGGCCTGAGCAGATGTGGAATACCCTATAGTACTTTCTTTAGATTTAGTCACTTTCAGACACCTTTCTTCTGATAGACAAGAATCCCACAGTTCCTTACTCAGATCTCAAAGATGATGGTGTCATCTGTAGCTATGTAGTAAGATTCAGATGCAGTCCAGCACGTCTGTAAGTGTCTGAAGTCTCTCGGAAAGATGGAGCATATTCATTTGTTTCTGATATAGCTGGGCAAGGAGCTGAATGCAGTAGAGCCCTGTCAGTAGGCCTTGAGTGATGTGTCATTGCCTGGGCTGAGATGGAAAGTGCCAGAGGCCCCAGGGCTGATTGCAAATGTCCTAGAATTTCTGGACCAGATGGAAATATTTCTGCACCACCTTTAGGAAAAGATGAATGTCTACCAGGTTCTTGAGGTGATGGTGGCAAAGTTCATAGAATTGGCAAAGCAGATGGAGAAGTTTCTATATCCTTCATTACTTGAGGCAATGGGCCCACAGTAGTCTCTGTGTCTTTACATTGTCCCATTCCCAATATCCTTGTGGATTCTGCCAAAGGTTCTACATACCTTTGGATGGATGACAAAGAAATTTGCATAGTCAAAGTTCTCTTTGCAGCTGTGGGACATTCCTTAGACTTTAGAGAGGTCAGAAAATATCCTTGAAACTCTGGACTAGAAAGAGGGTGATCCTGAGTACCTAGTACAGATGATGAGTATGTTACATCTCGTGATGAATGATGAAATGGATTTTTGAGATTTCTGGCGAGGTAGGAACAGACCAATGAACCTTGAAAAAGCTGGGGATTTTTGTCCAAAATGTTAGAAAGAGGAGAAAATCTCATAGCTTCCTGGCAATATGTTGGATGATGCACAGTCTTTGGAGAAGATGTCACAGTTTCTACAGACCCTAATTTTGATGTGGACTGTTTTAGAGACCCTTGCTCAGAAAGGGATATTCCAAAAGCCTCTATGGAAGACGAAGAGCCTAGAGTTCCCGTTGAAGTTAAATAAATTCCCAGAGGCCTCTGATCAGATGACAATGACTCTGAGACTACAAGAGTCACTTGTGTAGACCCCAAAGGTCCTGTAGTGGTAGCCAAAGTTTCCAAGTCTGCTTTGCAGACATGGACTTTCATACTGTGGCTTGTGCAGATAAAGAATACCCCATAGTATCCTGAGCATAAGCATACAACCCTATAGATGTTTCTTTAAATTTAGTCCCTTGTTCAGATAAGCAAGTTTCCACAATTCCTTGTTCAAATCTTGAAGATGATTGTGTTACCGGTAGTGATGTAGTAAGATCCAGATGCAATCCAGATCTTTTGGAACTTTCTGAAGTCCCTTGGGTAAATGGAGAATATTCATTTCTTTCTGAAACTGCTGGGGAAGAAGCTGAATGCAGTACAACCCCATTGGCAGATCCTGAGTTATGTGTCATTGTCTGGGCTGAGATATAAAGTGTCAAAGGCCCCTGGATTGATTGCAAAGGTACTAGATTCCCTAGACCAGTTGAGAGCATTTCTATACCTCCTTTAGGAAAAGATGAATGTCTCACAGGTTCTCGAGGTGATGGTGACTAATTTCCTACAGTAGGGAAAGCAGATTTAGAAGATCTGGCATCCTTCTTCACTTGAGGCAAAGGGTCCAAAAAAGTCTCTGTGTGTTTACATTGTCTTAATTCCAATATACCTATGGAATCTGACAAAGGTAATGGATTCCTTTGAATGGATGACAAAGAACTTTGAAAATGCAAAGTTTCCATTGCAATTGTTAAGTTTTTCTTGTGCCCTTGAGAAGTAAGCAAAAGTATTACAGCTACTCGAGTAGGTATTATATGCCCCTGACCATCTGGTGCAGATAGGTAGTGTTCTGGATAACCTGGCAAATATAAAAATTTCTTCTGATTTTTCTGGCTAGAAAAGAGAGGTTCATTAGTGTGGGGAACATGATGAACATTGTATGTTGAGCACATGGAAAAAATTTGAGAGCCCTCTAGTGTGTAGATTGATATTTGAAAGACTTTGTTAGAGATGCAGAGTACCTACAGGTTCTTGTTTGGGTGTGAACAGAGACTCTTGGACAGATAGGGAAGTTCCCAGAACCCTTTGTACAGATGGTCATGATCCTACCATTCCCTCTGCAGGTAAGGAAATTCCCAGAAGTACTTGGTAAGATGGAAAAATTCCTATTTCCTGCTTGTCACTTTCTTTATAACCTGGGCTGGACAACAAAAGTTGTTGAACTCCCTGGGCAGCTATGGGCTGTCCCAAAGTAGATTCTTGATTGAGGTAAGCTTGTCCATTCACCTGAGTAGATGGTGAGAACAATGGAGAGATTTATGCTACAAGAGTTGCTTGTGAATACAAGTTGTCACAGTTTCTTTTCATAGATGGTGGAGGGGATTGACATGCTTGTATTGGTGAGGAATGTCCAATAGGCTTTGGGACTTGTAGCAATGTTCCTGTCATCCATAGGACACATGAATACATTCCCAAAGAACCTGAGACGAAAGAAAAATGTTAATGAATACACTTGGCACACTCTGATGTTCCCAGAATCTTTTGGGAAGATGATGACTGCTGGATAGACTGTTGAGCATATAGTGAAAGGCCTAGACATGCCTCAACAGATATGAAAATTTGGTAGACTTCAAAGGTGCTAGATCCCTTGGGACTTCTAAAGAATTCTCCTGAGATCATTGGTCAGGTTGTGAATATCCTGTATGACTTGAGGGATGTGGCAAAGGGACTGTAGTACTTTGGAATATTGGTGAGGTATCCTGAGATTCTACCATGTTGACTAGTTCCCTCGCTTCTGTTGGAAAGATGCTGAATGTTCTAGAAACCCCGGGAATCGTCAGCAAAAAATCCAAAGTTTCCTGGACAGGTATAGAATATTCTGGAACTGCTTGTTTACATCTCACAGTTGTTGGAGTACCTGATGTAATTAATGGAAATTTCTGAGCACATGGTACAGAAGACAAAGGTTTCACAGTCACTTGGGAAGATAACAATGTTTTTTTGTTGTTGTTGTTTGTTTGTTTTGTTTTGTTTTTGTTTTTTGTTTGTTTGTTTTTCTTTCTTTTTTTTTTTTTTTTTTTTTTTTAGTTTTCCTGGTGGATGAAGAATTTTTTTCAGATGGAGATGTTTCTGACTTCCTAGGTTCAGATTTGGGAGGTCACATAACCTCTGTAGAAGGCAGAGGATTTGTAGTCCCATGGAAAGATGGCAAGGTATCTAGAGATTCTACCATGTGTGACAAGTACCATAGCTTCTTTTGGAAAGGTGCTGAATGCTCTTAGAATTCCTGAGATAGAAGTAAAAATCCCTCCTTCACCTGGACAGGAACAGAATCTTCTAGAGGCCCTTGGTTACATCTGACATTTGTTAAAGTTCCCGTCATTGTGCATGGAGGTTTCTGAGCATGTGTTGCAGTTGATGAAGGTTTCACATTCCCTTTGGAAGATAACAATGTTTTCTTAGTCCCCTGGTTAGATGGAGAAGATGTAAGAACCTCTGTATCAAATGGTAGATGTCACAGGGTATCTTACAAAAATAGAGAACGTGTAGAAGACTTCCCCCCCAAAAAAAAAAAAAAACTGAAAATTTTCTCAGGTCCTGGTTCAGATGGTGAATTTTTTAGGGCCTAGTTTCAGATTTGGGTAGTCCCATAGCCCCTCTAAGAGACAAAGAATGTTTCTCAGTTCCTTGAGTAGATGGAAATATTTGAGCCTTCCCATGAGCATGTTGAGTAGATCCTAAAGCCCTTGTATTACTTTGTGATGGTTCTACAGTCCCCCGTGGTGATATAGACTGTCACAGAATGTCTTATTCTGATTTGTATTTTGTACCTTTCCTTGTGGGATGATATAAAGACTCTAGTGTTCCTTGTGCCAGTGATGACATTTCAACATTTCTTTGCAAATGGAAATACCCTAGTGTAGATATTGAAGAATGCAGAGTCTGTTTATAAAGTATGTAAGTGGGCAACATGCTCTTGGGTAGACAAGAAAGTTTCCACAGTCCCTTGGTCATTTGTTGAACATTTCAAGGTATTTTGGATAGAGATGTTGTGGGACTCACCTGAGGAATAGTTGTAGCTTTTGATGTTTTTTTTTTGTTTGTTTTTTTTTTCAGCAGGACATGATGCAAGTATTACCTTTTAACAGAATTTCTGAAGTGTCCTATTTCAGAAGGATCAACAATTAACCTGGTTTTTTTGTTTGATTGTTTGTTTTTTTTTTTGTTTTTGTTTTTTTGTTTTTTGTTTTTTTTTTTAATTCCTAGAAACTGGATGCCTGTGGATCACTTTGGTAGAGGGCAAATGTCTACTGCTTTCAACCAGACAAGACAAGGAAAATAAACACTCTAGGGTAGATGGAAATAATTGTAAAGCACCCTGTTCAGATATGATAGACATATGACCTTTTGCACAGATGGTGAAGGTCTAAATTTCCTTGTGTATATGTACAAGTCTTGACAATAGCTTCAGAATTAGGAGAAGGCCCTAGAGATACCTGCGTAGATGTGGCCTCTCTTAGAGCTTCATGGACATGTGTAAAAGGTCTAAGAGCCTCATGGGCATTTAGTGAAATTTTTAGACCTCCTTGTGTAACAGTGGAAGTTCCAAGAAAAGTTTCTTCAGCTAGAGAATTGGATAACAACTTCTGTGTAGATATTTCAGGTGTCATAGACTACTTGATGGGCAAACAGGTTCCAAGGGCCCTTTGGAAGATGAAGTAAAATCCAGAGCTTTTTCAGGCATTTGGAATATATTATGGAGACTTATGCAGGCATGGAGAAGGACCAACAGCCCTTGTGCAGGTGGATAAGAATGTGTATTTGGAGAAGAGGGCTGATCCTCTTGAGAGATAGAGAAGTTCTCATAGTCTCCTGTGAAGTTTGGGGAGATCATATGAATTCTTGTGCACAGGTAGAATACATGGAATTCCCTTCTTTGGGCTGTACAGTATGCTACAGACTCTTGTGCGTACAAATCACATCCGATAGCACCATGTTCACATAGGATTGGATCCAGACCCTTCTTTACAGATGGAATCTGTCCTAGAACATCTTTTGAAGATGTATCATATCCATGAGCCATTTCTAAAGATGGGACTGTGGCTAGAACTCTCTTCTGTAGATTTATCCTGTCCTACAGTCCCTTTATGTGATAGAGTAGTATGCAGAGACTCCTGTACAGGTTTTGGAAATCCTAGAAACTTGGACATATATGGGGAATTCTTCACAGCCTCTAGTGTGCCCAGTGGCAGCTGAGAGGGTGATATCCTCTTAGTTGTGTATTCTACGACAAATATTGAAATTGTTTAGCTCACTGGAAGTGTTTTGGAATAATCTCTCATGTGTTTGGGGCCTGCTGACAAATCAAGAGGGCTCTTTTGGCTGATAAGAGATATCTGAATAATTCTTGATCAGATCAGGACTTTCTGAAGACCCATTGTTTGGACAGAGCATCTTTCAGTCTTCTACTAGAATGACAATGTTTGTGTCACATTTCATAGCAGGAGAATGATATAATCTTCCTTTCTGTGGTAGAGAAAACTTAAGAACTGTCTTTGAATCTGTTCCATAGAGGGGGATAATCTTCTTGGCCCCCTGACAGAATGAGAATTTATCATAACCCCTGGGGAAGTTGCCTATGGTTCTAGTTCACTTTGTGCAGAAGTAAAGTAGAGTCCCTTTGGAGGACTTAAGTGATTCTACCACATCTTGAGTATGTGTGGAACACTCAAGTGCAATTCCATGAATGGCAAAGTACTTGAGCTCCTTGTGGAATTTTTTTCTCTCTGCTTGGGCAGGTATGAGCTGTGTGAGGCTCACTTAGGAAGTTGTGCATTTAATTCCCTTTTACTGTAAGAGATGACATGAGCCCATTTTATAATGATAAATGACTTTGAAATCCCTCTTGGTTTAATGGGGAAGTTTTGAAACCCCCTTGTTCAGCAGGGTCCGCTCTCAAACTCATTTTACTAAAAGCAGATTGCATATGGCACTTTGGGGGAGAAAGGGAACATCTTTGGCTGTCATTTTGAGAGGACTTAGCTCTCTGCCCCGCCTTGGCATCTGTCAAACATGTTGAATTCTCCTGGGAAGAGGAGGTGGGACTTGATGCATTAGGGACTAATAAGACATCACTGACATTACCGTTAGGCGAAGAAGGTTTGGAGCCCTCTTTGTCTGATGGGGCCTGTTGCTTGACAAGAGAGTTCTTCTCCAAAATGCTTTGGAGGAGAATTGGAAAGAATACAGTTATGTAGGGTAGGGAACAAACTTTTGAACTCCTTCTGGAAGAGGAGGCATTTATGAATTTCTTTTAAGCACACGTGGGAAGTCTATGGGATGCCTGGGCAGATGTGCAATGTCCCATAGAGTCTTGGAAACTTTGCGTTAGTTCTCAAAACTTTTTGGTGCATAAGGACCTGCCCTGAGAATTTGAAGATCCCAGATCTCCTTGGTTAGATTGGGAAGGGTGTAGGGAACCTTGAATGTGTGGGGAAATTACCTGTCCATGTTGTCCAGCAGACGATGGCCCAGGCACTGTGTTATCTTCTTTGAATTTGTGACTGGTATCTCCAGCCCTGTGTTTGGAAGATGCTGCAGGCACTCTGGCACCCGACTGGTCAAAATCCCTAGGTTCTTCAAACCCAGTGGACATAGGCTGGCTTCTTTTCACCTATCTATGCATGGACACAGCAGATGAGGCCACTCATTTTCTGGTGGAAGGTGGTAAAACAGATTGTCTGGTACCCTGCTCAGTGGGTTACTCATGAACTCAGGAAACATCAGAGAAAGTGTAACTGATCATTTTTTTTTGTTCTCTTTTAGCTCCTTCAGAGGGCCCAGGGTCGTGTAAATGGCTAAACGCTTTATAAGAGCTTTGGGTTTCTGTAGCTCGTCTGCAACATGAGCATCAGATTTTTTTGAATGTGTGGTCTTCATAGGGCTTTAGGCACCTGAACTTGTGCCGTTTCTGTATAAGGAGCCCTGGAGGCACAAAGTCCTTCGGGTCTCTGCTGGTCAAATGCTTCCCCTGTTGGCTTAAGGTGTTAAATACAGCTGGGGGTCAGTGAAGTGGGCCCCAGGCTATTCCCCGATTGGGGTAGGGTATCACCTTTCTTTGGGCGACACTGAAGGCAGTACCAGGCTCTAGAAGCAGGGAAACCTGTGGTCTGTGGTCATAGGGTCAAGTCTGTGCTGAGGCTCGCTGCCATCTCTCCACATGTCTTGCCATTTAATCATTAAGAAAATTGTTCAAGAAACATGAAATGGGCGACTGACCCTTAAAGGGGCAAGGAATGGACTTGCCAATGGTGACTTGCAGAAAGAAACAATGAAGCAGCATCCTTTAAGAGTGATGCTCTCTCCTGAAAATTTTGGACATATCGTAAGGCAAATCGCACAGAATATAAGTAACAGTGGCCTCAGGAATCAAGCAAATTTTGAGAACGGCTGTCCTCATGCCTTCTCGGGCCTGTCCCGAGCCTAGATAATGGCTACCCTCTTGCCTGCACAGGCCAATCTGGAACCTGTAGATTGGTTGTCCTTGTTCTTGCACTGGCCAATCCTAGGCTGCCTCACTTTGCAGTTCTGCTTCAGGTAGCACGGCAATCGTCCAAAGTTTCTGAATGAGGAAGGACCCCGAGGACTCTCTTCTTTAGGGTTCAGAGTGCTACCTGGTCTGGTGCCCACTCTAAGGGGTCATGACAAGGAATTGTTGAAGTCAGAGCATGATATGAAATAATGGACATGTTCTTAGGAGGCTGTGATCTCAAGTCCATTTTAAACCAGGATAGATCCCTATAACCTGTGGTAGTCAGTGAGATTTTCAGTGACGTCAGTTTCCATCTCATAAATGAATGGGTAAGTTTTATCCATACAATTCCTCCTCAGAGGCTATGGGGATAGACAAACACTGGCATACTTGCTAGGGAAAGAACTGGTGATAGTATTTGAATAGAGCAAAGAATGCATGGAATTGATATCACAGATATTATTCTGTATTTTAAAAACGAACTCTCCTAGATAAATTTGTGACAACTGTGAGTCTAACTGGATGCTGAAAGACATCTCTGAATGACTAATACTTACTGAAATATTACTGTGCAATTAACATGTTATTGTTCAGAGAATAAGGGCAAAACAGTAATCTATTTATAGTGCAGATGCAAGTTTTATTTCCAATATTTTAACTGTTTTTGACTAGATTCAGAACACAGACAAAGTTGGACTCCTGAATGTAGCACTAGTGGCCTTAAAGAATTGTTTTGTCTGTCACAGTTAGCAAGTTGGGTTCTTATTCATTTTCATATTTGGATTGCTTGTTGAAGGTCATATAAATCTCCTGAAGCACAACAGGATAATGGCTCACATCAGTGGCAACACATGGAAAATTCAGTTTATGTCCAATGATGCAGCTGGAATATAGTTGCACAGGATTGTTTATTAAACACTTAGTCAAGCTGATTCTTTGAAAGGTCATGTTTTATAGAAATTGGTACACTGAGAAAGTGTAAAATTGAGGCTATAAGTGAAGATCCTACTTTACTGACACAGAAACTTGTTTTGCCTGTTTTGTACACTTTGCCAGTTTTCTAAGAGCAGTTTTTGATCTTGCTGGATGAAAGGTGTTTATTTGGCTCCTCTCTTTGATTTTTGTGAAGGATTTCTGTTTCCCTTTGGCTATGCAGCAATAAAGGCTTGCATCATTCAGAAACTCATGGACACTTTCTATCAACCAGTTATTTCCTTGTGCCATTGCCTCAGTGCTATGCCATAAGTTCTTTCTTCTTGGAATTCTTGAATGCTTTACCACCCCCTCTCTTTTTTTTTTTTAACTCCAACTTATCTCAGGAGTTTATATTTAAAAGCTATTTGCTGTCAGAATATCCACTCTTCTCCTACAATCTGGGGTAACTTGTATTCCTGGCTAATTCTGTATTAACTATTCTTATCTGAATTTCTAGTTGGTCTTTTGCTATCTCTGAAAACATTGAATTTAAGTAACAGAACAATCCTGCTAGGCATGAAGAACTTGCTGCATGGTAAAATGGGTAGGAAATTATATGTATCGATTCAGATAATATACACCTTTTGAGAATTAGCTGTGCAATCTTAATGTCAGAACAAAATAGCTTTCTGGATTTAAGTTACTGTTACTATGTTTCTTTCAGATAATCTATAAAGGCAAAATGAGTAGTGGTTTATAAATGGAGAAATGCTTGATTTAAGCATGGTGATATTGAAAAGAAAGTTCAATTTTTCACTTTGAAATTAAATCTATGAAGGTGATTACTTGACTTATGTTTTGAAAAGTTTTCTGTGAATTTTTCTAAATATTGGATATGTTTTTAAACATATCATTATTAATAACAGCATTATAATGTTGTTCAAATAAAATGACTTTTATTCATTGTAAATGTAATAATGAAAATAACTGAATAGGTTTGTAGCATTTAACACAGTAATTAATATTCTTTAATAAAGCTTTTAAAATCTATTCCTTTTCTTAAGTTTATTCTCTTACATGAACAAACAACTGAATGACCAGGAAAGACATAAGACCAAGTCTTTTTGTAAACTAAATTAATATCTTTTGACATTTGGCATGTTAAAAGCTTGACACTGAAAGTCAGTCAAACAAAATGTTGGTTTGGATATTTAATAGGGCCTTGGTGTACTTTCTTTTTCATGACTGGAGCTGTATTGATGACACCATTGTGCTTTTATGCTATTTCTCCTAGCAGAGTTTTGTGGGAACAGTAAGACACTCTTGTTTGTCCTGTCTTAATGTTTTCTTACAATGTATCTTCTTATGACTCCTCCTCATCCCTTCTCTCTTTCTCTCAGTCTCTGTCTTTCTGTTTTTCTGTGTCTCTGTCTATCTTTCTCTGTCTCTCTGTCTCTGTCTCTGTCTCTCTCTCTCTCTCTTTCTCTCTCTCTCTCTCTCTCTCTCTGTGTGTGTGTGTGTGTGTGTGTGTGAGTGTTTGTGTGTGTGTAGAGTGGATGAGGGAGAATGGAGGTGGATCTTAATGGCATGTATATATAATGTTTTTTCATGTATGAAGCTGTACATATATGTAAGTGTATATGTTCATGTGTGTGCATGTGCATGTACAGACCACATGTTAAAGCTGTGTAATTTGATGACTTTCACTCTGTTTACTGAGCAGGGTTTGGGTTGTCTAGCAAGGCAGCTTGACCCAGGATTTCCAGTCTTCCTCTGCTCAGAGTATAGGTGAGCAGACACACTCACTCACCACTGGGTACTGGGTTATCTGAACTCTTTTCCTCACATTTGTGTGGCAAGCACAATATCCCCTTAACTATTTCCCAGCTCCTATTATTTTTAAAAAAATGTTATTAGGAATTGGCTTTTACTTCCTTTATTTCTTTCTCAGCAAGTTCATTGATGGCATATATAAATATGTTGATTTTTTAATGTGACTTTGTATCACTCCAATTTGCTGAAACTGTTTGTATATAAGTTTTCTGTTGAAACTATTAAGGACAGGATTGCATTTTCTACAAATGGGGATCAATTGACTACTTCCTCTCCCATATGTATCCATGGTGGTATGTAAACATGGGCAGCACTGTGTAAATTAGTACACTGGTTTTCAAAACTAGACTTATGAGATAGTCTAGCTGTCACACACCAAGACAAATACTTAAAGATCCCACGTCCTACATCTGATATATGTTCAATGCATGTTTATTGCAATATTCACAATAGCTAGGAAATGGAACCGTTTCTTTTCCATTATGAACTTAATAGATGAAATGTGGTATATAGGGCCGGTGAGATGGCTCAGTGGTTGAGCGCTCTGACTGCTTTTCTGAAGGTCCAGATTTCAAATCCCAGTAACTACTAGGTGGCTCACAACCATCCATAATGAGATCTAATGCCTTCTCCTGGGGTACCTGAATAGAGCTGGAGTGTATATATATATATATATATATATATATATATATATATATATATATATATATATATATATATATATATATATATATGATATAATTTTAGTCAACTGAAAGGTAGCTTGCCACAGACAAACCTCACTTGGGTCCTTGCTCCATGGGCATATCTTGGATTCTGAGTAAAGGTGGGCAAGGATTTAACAAGAAGAGAGGCTGAGAAACAGACAAGACACAAAGGAGTGTGGATCTGAATGTAAGTTGTCTCAAAGGGAGCAATAGTCTTATAAGTGACTTTTACACAAAATAGAGGAATGCCTACAAAGGACTGGCAGGGACCAATTGGGATAAAATTCAATGTTAAAAACTGGGATCAAAAGTAGCCTTCCCTAAGGTTTGCTTAATCTTAGAAGTCATAGGCAATGGTTTTGTGCCCTTGCAATAGTTCCTCTTCTAGTCTATCATATAATACCTCGGGCCCCTAGGTCATTGCAAATTCCTGTGTATGTTTGAAGCTCAAATATCTATAGTTCTAATTATATATTCTGGTTTCTTCTTATAACACAACCTTTCTTATTCCTAGATAATAGTAAATTCTTGCATATGGTAGTAGTTTGCCCTGAGAATTCTAACTCTGTGGAACAGATAGTAATGCCTGATTTCTTTCATTATCTCTCTTACAGTACTAGAGGTAAATCTGAATGTCACTGAATAGGCAGCATCCTTGGTGAATTCAAAGACCATAGTTTGCTCAAGGAATGCCTAGGACAGGAATTCCTAGGTGAGGTATCTAACTTAGCAATATGTCAAAATCAATCCTTAGAGGCACTTACAAAAAAGCAATATTAAGGGAAAGCACACAGATCCATTTACCGACTAAAGCAAGGACATTGGAACATTCATTATACAGGTTACCATGAATACAGGAGACTAAGTTTCCGTGAAGTTTTCGCCTCGGGACCATGTCTAGGCTTTTCGGCCTGTCAGGTGGGTCACTACTGGTGTGTTTGTAGCAGTAGCTGAAATCAAGGCATTTGGAGGAAAATGGATGGAAGGAGAGTGTTTTGTTAGGTGAGTTAACACAGATTTGGAATAAGGTAATTAACATAGTTTTGCTCTCATACGGGTTTGAGGCCATTTTTATATAATTTCGTGCATGTGTGAGGTTGAGTGATAGTATTCTCTTGCAGAAAGATAGAAAACCTAATATATTACTTATCATAATGAACATAAAGGGGAGTTAGCAATTGCTGTATTATTGCTGTGATCAACCACTATTACCAAGGCAACTAGTAGAAGGAAAGCTTTTTTTGTCTTATCATTCCAGAGGGATAAGACTTTATCATGATGCCACAACTCTTCCCTGCAGCAGAGCTGGTGCTCCAGAACTCCTCCCACATACAGAGATATCTTGACTACTAGGAGGTCTGTCATAGCCAAGCTCACAGATGAGATACCGCTTGCCACAATACTGTGCCTACCTGGGACCTCAAGGGGCCCAGTGAAAGCAAACCATATCTGTCTTGCCCTGGTAGAGATACATTTTCCTTCTGGCCGAAAACTCGGCCTGGGCCAGAGCCACTGCTCCAGATCCAGTCCCACAACCATCGACAACTTTGATTCCCGGAAGCTCCACCACAACCAGTTCACAATCAGCTCGTTGGAGGAACAGGATCCAGTCAGAAACAATAAGGCCAGTAAAAATCTGAGATAAACAAATGGTGAGAGGCAAATATAAAAATTGCAAAAGACCCAAAAAACACTGAAAGTTTAAAAAAAATCAAGAAAACCAAAAAAAGAAAATAAATAAATATATATATGTATATGTATATGTATATGTATATATATATATATATGACACTAAAGCCCTAACAAAATATACCAAATTTCTAAAAAATAAAATAAAATAAACAATGACAAACAAACAAAACAAAAGCCTTAAAAAAATAGAAATTAAAAAAAAATCCTAAAATCCTTTAAAAGCCCTAAAAGACCCTAATACCCTAAAATACTTTAAAATTCAAAAGAAATCAAGAAACATCCATCCCTCTCCAAATATAGACCTCAAGAAAACCCTAAAATCCCAAAAAATCCAGAAATATTTTTAAATCATAAAAAACTAAAACCCTACATAAAATCCCTGTCATTCAAGCCCCCCATCCTAAAAACTCTAAAATACTTAAAACTCCCTAAAAGACTCCTAAAATCTTAAAAAAGAAAACCCTAAAACACTTTAGAATCTTTAACCAAACACTAAAAGAGACCTAAAAAGCTTTTAAAATAACCTAAAATACTTTATATTTATCTATCTACCTCTCTACCTTTCTACCTATCATCTACCTACCTACCTACCTACCTACCTACCTACCTACCTACCTACCTACCTACCTATCTTATCTATGTATCTTATCTTATCTATCTATATCTATCTATCTATCTATCTATCTATCTATCTATCTATCTATCTATCTATCTATCTATCTATCTACCTATCTACCTACCTACCTACCTACCTATCTATCTATCTATATACTTTTTACGGTTTTTCAAGACAGTGTTTCTCTGTGTAATTCTGCCTGTCCTGGAAATCACTTTTTAGACAAGGCTGGCCTTGAAATCAGAAATCTGCCTGCCTCTGCCTGCCATATGCTGGGATTAAAGCCATTGGACATCACAGAAAGGAGACCCGAAAATACTTAAACAAACAAACAAAACAAAAAATAAAACAAAAATACAAAACAAAACAAAACAAAACAAAACAAACAAACAAACAAAAAAACAGGAACTCTAAAAAGACCATTAAAATTCTAAAAACACTTTAAAAATGCCCTAAAATTCCCCAAAATCTCAAGAACCCTAAAAAGACCTTAAAAATTGTAAAAGCAAAAAAAAAACAAAAAAAAACAAAAAACAAAACAGAAGAACAAAACAAACAACAACAACAACAACAACAACAACAACATGTCTTTAAAAAGTTGCCTGAAACACTGAGGAAACCCTAAAATTATTTTTTATATGAAAGAACCTTAAAAAAAAATCCTAAAAGACATAATTAAAACTTTACAAACCCTAAAGAAAAATCTAAAATTCTAAAGAGAACTCAAGAAGTCTTACTAAAAAAACAAATGAAACAAAGAAACAAAATATAAAACAAACTAATGAAAAAAAAAACCTAAAACTCTAAAATAACCTTAAAAAAAATAGAACCCCAAAAAAGACACTAAAAACCGCAATGCCCAAAAACCCTGTGTACTGTGGCATGAGAATAGGCACACACGAATATATTAAATAAACAAATGAATTTGAATAAATAAATACAAATATTTTGACTTTAGGCCATGTTTCTGCTATAAGCATTAAAGTTGGCAAAATCAGAGCTGGCAAGAAGGCTCAGCAAGTCAAATTTCTTTTTTTGCTCCCTGGCATCTGGATTTCAAGGACTGAATCCATATGGGAGAAAGGTAGAATTTCACTGAGTTATTCTTATACACAATAAACAAGCAAAAATAATCAATCTGTAATAATTAAGGCCAAATGTTGGCTATTGCATTAACTGTGGTGGAATTAGAACTGGTTATGCTATAAATGTTGCTGAATTCCAAATTGGTTGATGAATGAGTTTTACTGGGATTCCTTACAGGAATAAGTGTGAGGGGTTACGTACAGGAGCAGAAATGACTCAGGGACAGCTGTACCACCAAAGCCCACCCCACTATGGTCCACAAAAACGGGAACCTGGAGAATAGAGCAGACAGCTCAACAGGTTGGGGAGAATCCTTTCAATGTAGCTCAGTGGATCTAAACCTCTTCCAGGCAAGGTAGCTCCAGCTCCCTCTTGTTTCTGCTTCTTTCAGACAACTAGTCTCAACTTCACCAAGACTCTGTAAGACCCCCAAAGCTGGGCCTCCACTCAAGTCCCAGGATGAGCTGCCCAGCACCCCAAAGACTCAAGAGAAAACCACACCTAATGCAAACTGCAAGAGGTTTTATTATCAGGTAGCTGAGGAGGAACTCCTTCTGCCATGCAGGGCAGGGGAGTTTGACCCTGAGCAGTAACATTACAGGACTTTAACAGCTAGCTGAGGAATTGGAAGAAGTTGGAAGGAGAGTTGGCTATAGGTGGGGGTATAGTGAGGGAGTAGTCTGCACCTCCTCTCTATATCCATATCTTTGTAGGTCTTCCTACAATTATCGCATCTCTGGCTGTAAGGCACAGAAACAAAAAGCCTTTTGCTGGCAATAGAATACAAAGAGCTTCTTTCTGATGTTTATTTAGAGATCAAGGGAAAAAAAAAAGGTTGGGAAATGTCCAGGGGCTCTTCCTTCCAGGGATAAATGCTATAAGACAGGGTCTCACATACCCTACTCCTTCTAGTAAATAGTTCTAATATTAGAACTAGGAAAATTAAACCTCTGGCCCAGCTGTCAAATAAAGCCAACATGAGGTCACATCTTCAGAATTTGTTACATTGAGAGCCCCAGAAGCGCTTTAATGAGACTAAAGAGTTTCTCACCAGAGGTGGGATGGAGGGAGGAGGTTCAGTTCCTGAGCCAAGGCCAGTTAGTGCAAGCAGGGCTGGGTCAGTGGGCCTCGGTGGGGCCAATAGGCGGAGCCAGACACAGGCTGGAGGAGCAGCAGCAGAGCTTGTCACAAGCACCAGTTAGGGTCCTTTTCGTCTGGGTTTATGGTTGTTAGAAAGGTGGTGTCAGGCCAGGATAGGATGCTCTATTTGAAATTGATGTGGTCCCATTGTGGTTCCTGGTACCTATGTATTGTTTGTTTGTTTGTTTGTGTGTGTGTGTCTGTGTGTGTGTCTGTGTGTCTGTGTGTCTTTGTTTGATTTTTTTTTCAGCAATTCCCAGGAATCATTTTTGATCAGTTATAGGGCCTTCAAGTGAGCTGGCAGGGGTTGGGAAAAAGGAACACCAGGTCAAACATTCTCCCTGCTTCATTAGGTCTCCCATGGAGGAGTTCAAAGGGTGTAAGTATAAATTTCCCTGGGAACAAGGCGAAGGTTAGGAGTGTTGTCCAATCTTTTCTGCTGGTCTCTAAAGCCAATCTAGTTAAGGTTTACTTTAATGTTCTCTTTATCTGCTCTACCTGTCCTGAAATCTGGGGTCTATAAGCAATTGTCTTATCTGAGCAACGAAGGAGGGGATGTTGTCTGATGAAATTACCTTAGGGATGTCAAATATTGGGAAAATTTCCTCTAATATCTTCTTTACCATGACATTGGTGGTCTCCTTCTTAGTGTGGAAGGCTTCCATTCACCCTGAAAAAGGTTCTAAAAAAACTAATAAATATTTATTACTGTACTTGGCTGGATTAACGTCAGTAAAATTTATTGCCCAGTATGCCCCTAGCAGGTCACCTCTTAGCTGCTTTCCCGGGGCGAAGCCTGAATTTTAACTGTTAGCAACAGAGTATTCCCGGAAGACTGACAAGGGAATAAAACACCCAGTTCTAAGAGCCTTTTGAGGTGAGGTCTGATGCCCTTGAAGGCCTCTTTGTTCATGGGGTATTATCATACCCCAATAGGAGTCGCACCAGCTTTGAGCATCACAACGATGGGGGCACCCTT
Organism: Mus musculus; assembly: GCF_000001635.26. Lineage (NCBI taxonomy): Eukaryota > Metazoa > Chordata > Mammalia > Rodentia > Muridae > Mus > Mus musculus. The sequence continues at coordinate 62,750,995 of NC_000087.7, read as the reverse complement.
TTTGTCATTTTTATACCTGCAGTCTCTGGCCAGGCTTGAGGATATCTCTCTAACCAGTTCCCTTCTAGAACTTTTCTCTAACAGGTTTGAGGCTCACTTTATCTATATTAGTTTTCTGATTTTCAAGCTAAAATTATAGAGATGGTGGAATCCAAGAGACTGAAGTTCCTTCTGAAAAGAAACTTATGTGGGCTTTTATTTTGATAGTAAGTCTCTCCCCAACAATGGGGTGGAGCATTCAGGAATGATGAGAAAGTAATGAGTTACTTGGCTTCTTCTTAAATCAACTTTATTATCAGTGGTCCAAGAGTATGGATTCTGACAAGTAGCCACTATTACTACAGTTTTCTTGTTCTTCAATTTCCCCAGTGGCTCTTTCAGGACTAAAAATTCTGCTCTGGTATCAACAAGGAAATATGTTGTGGTCGCCTCCACAGTTAGGATTACCCTAGGCTCGGGGAGGGGGGCCTGAGGCCCATCTGCCCTAGGCATTGTCATCTGGGTTAAGGACCTTGGGAGGACTTATATCTATTTTTTTTTTGGGGGGGGCAGTCTTTTGCCCAGTGTCCATTTTTTTTTATTGGTCCTTATCTAGAGGTGGTTGCGAAGGTCCTCTGGAATTTTGACATCTTCTTGGTGCTGTGTTACCCAGGTACACTGTATGCCTACATCCTCCTCCCTTTCTATAATATTTCTTATCACCTGGAATTATGTCTAAACCCTAGTTAAATTTCTTACAGCCTTCTATCTCGTATAATTTATCTTTTTTCAGACTCTCTCTTTACTCTTTCTCTTTTTTCTTCTCCAGTCTCTCTCTTATAGTACACTTTCTCTGTCTCCTTAACCAGATCTTTCAAAGATAATATTTGCAGACTCTATAGACACTGTAACCTTTTAATGTCAGAAGCAGACTGGCCAATGAAAGCCATGGCCATCGCTGCCTGCTGGCCCTCTGATGTAGGGTCAAAGTGAGTGTAAGGCCTGTATGGTTCTAAGAGGTGCTCAAAAAAAAAACACTGCTGGGTGCTACTTTTCCTCTTGTAGGATCCCTCTTACCTTGGCCAAATTAGTGGGGCACCTGCCAGCTCCTTTCAGCCCTGTTACTAGAGCCCAGAGGAAAACTGTCAACTGCCCCCTACTGTGAGGACTTTTAGGGTCCCAGTCAGGACTTGTCAGAGGCAAGCCTGCATCTATTTCATTCAGAAGATGTGACAGCCATTCATTGACCCCTAGCATGTTCTTTCTTGCCTCCAGCAGTATCTTTTTTTTCTCCTCTGTGGTGAAAAGAATGCTCAAATTCTGTTGACAGTTATCCCTAGTGGGCTGATGAGAGAACATGAGAGATTACATTAGATGAGTATGGCTAGAGGGATTTCCAGAAAAGGGGGCATGATATGCCTTCAAATTATAGGATCAGTAGAGGAAAATGGCCAGTACTAAAGGGACTGCAGTTGTCTGGGTTCTGATGGAGGAGGGCCGTAAGTATATAAAGGCAGCACTGTGCAGTCTGTTTCCTCTAGGTTCCGAGCTCAACAGCCTCAGGTTCCAGCTGCTGGTCCCACCCCCAAATCTCCAGTGGCACCTCAGACATGTTGAGAGGTCTGGGAGGGGACGAGTTGGGGATATGGTGGTAGGGTGTTATGCCATTGTGGAGGTTCTTCTAACTCTGGATATATCTTTGTGGGAGCCAGGGTTGCAGTTCAGACTCCACTATTTTTATCTCAGTTTTTTTTTTCTCTGAGTGGCAGAGAGTTAGGTCTCAGGAGTCTGGCTTTTTCCACTGAACTCAAGGTTTCAACAAGGATGGGGGGGATCCTTGGCTAAATTTTTTTAGATGAGATTCTATGGCACTTGATTTGGTTGAGACCCTGGTCCCCTCTGCCTAAACAACATTTTTAAGGGCAGAAATCACAATCAAATCAAGAGTGTCCTCTGGTGTTAAACCAACACCAAAAGCGTGCCATTCCCTAGAGCAGAAAGTTCTTCAAAATCTCTTTCTGACATCTACAGACAGGTTGTGAATCCTAGTCTTAATTTCAGTCCAAATCACAAGACTCATACGAGGGGAGTGCTAAGAGTCTGTCTCATTGTCAGAGTCACATTCAGGGAGACAAACAAGATCTACACACAATAATTTACGATAACTGCAACCAGTACCCAATCAGACAGCCGAGTAAGCACACTCTTAACTTTGCACCCAGTAACAGAAACAGATGACTGAGTGAGCACACTCTCACTTGGCACCCAGTAACAGAAATGGATTGCTGAGTGAGCACCTTTCAATTGGCACACAGTAACAGAAACAGATGGTTGAGTGAGCACCACTCAATTAGCACCTAGTAACAGAAACAGTGGGTGAGTGAGCACAGTCTCAATTGGCTCCCCGATGGGAAATACCCAGGCATCCCTGGAGCTCCCTCAGACCTTCTGGGATGTCTCCCAGGTTGGCAGGCAGTTACTCCTGACACGTCTGTCAGTAACACTCCCCTCCATCCCAGACAGGGAATTTGTTGCTCTCATGTGCACAGGCTACTGTAAACTAAGAATACAATTCAAAAAAAGCCTGCAGACAAAGACATAGACAAAGACATAGACAAAGGCAGGATCTTACCTCTCAGCGGGGATTTCTGAGAACTGGGGTAGGCCACAAATCTCAGCAAATGAGCACCCACATGTAAGACCACCAAAAGCTGGGCCTCCACTCAAGTCCTAGGATGAGCTGGCCAGCACCCCAAAGACTCAAGAGAAAACCCCCCCTGATGCCAAATTCAAGAGTTTTTACTAAATCTAGCTGAGGACAAACTCCTTCTGCCTTGCAGGGCAGGGGAGTTTGACCCTGAGCAGTAAGAACAGGGGGTTTTAACAGCTAGATGAAGAATTGGGAGGAGTTGGGAGGAGAGTTCGGAGGAGATGGGGAGAGTTGGGAGGAGTTGGGAGTAAACTTGGCTATGGGTGGGGAGTAGTCTGCATATCCTCTCTATCTCCATATCCCTATAGGTCTTCCTACAATTATCACATCTCTGGCTGTAAGGCACAGAAACAAAAAGGCTTTTTGCTGCCTATAGAGAACAAAGAGCTTCTTTCTGAATGTATTTTAGAGATTAGGGAAAACAAGGTTGGGGATTGTCCAGGGTTTTACCTTCCAGGGAGAAATGCTCTAAGCCTTGGCCTCATATTTCTCTTTTGTACCTCATCTTTCTGCATATGAGAGGGACTCTCAGCTTTTATTCCTTTCTCTGGCAGGGAGAAGCCTACTGACTTTTGTCAGTTTGAGGGACTCCTTGAAGCTCTTTGAAGGTGTTTGCCTTCCTGCTTAAAGAGCTTCCTGGATTTCTTTTGAGTTGTTTATCTCTCTGCTTAAGGAGCTTCCTGTAGGGTGGAAGGTTTCAATCCTCTGAGGATACTATTATACAAATGTATATTAAGGGCTTTTGGAGTTATAGTAGTAATAAATTCAATGTTTCTTGTATTGTACAGTTAATAATTTTATGTCACAAAATAATATTATACTAATAATTATTTAAACTGTGTCTTATACTACTAATATGGTTTCACATATACATGGGAGTTTGGTAGCCTCAGGACTCTGTCCAGGTAGCTGGATCATGTTAATGAATTTTACACTCAGATTGCCATTCATTTTATTTTTAGTTGCCAATTTCAAGGGCACACCATTTACTTTGCGACTACCAGTACTTTAGATTTTTTTTTTTTATTTTCATGACAGGGTTTCTGTGTATACCCCCAGCTGTCCTAAAACACACTTTGCACAGCAGCCTCGCCTCGAACTCAAAAATCTGCCTGCCTCTGCCTCCAAAGTGCTGGGATTAAAGTCAAGTGCCACCACCACCTGGCTAGTACTTTAGATTTCTAAATGGTCCCCTCTGGTAAGTTGGAACAGGAAGAAAATTGTACAGCTAGTCCCCAAAACACACAATCCTGATTAGGTGAGAAAAAGTATAATCGAGGCTGTGTACCCAACATATCCAGTATAGCCCACAAAGGGCATGGTACCTGATACCTGCATTGACATTTTTTTTCGGTCCTGTCAGAGATTAGAGAAACTAGACAAGGAATAGATGTTTTGTTCAAAGTGGTTTGGGAATCCACACCATTGAATTTCCCAAGGGACTGCATTAAAGAATGTTTGGCCCAGGCATGTGGGGCTTCCAGCTGAAGTTTAAATCACCCTTCCATTAGGTAGGTCAGTTTTCCCCAACAACTTAAGTATTAGTTCAATTTTGGTTTTGGTTTTGTCCAGGATCTCATTATGTAGGTCAGAGTAATCTGGAACACACTGTGTAAACCAGGCTAGCCTCAAAATCACAGAGGATTCTGACTCTGGAGTGCTTAGGTTTAAACACATGTGCTATTACCACTCCTAGTCCCAATAATTGAAGTTTTAGTGAGTCAAGATTTGTAGCAGGACCGGGGAACCTTGTCTCATACAAAGGATTACAGGAATCCAGTTCTTTTTTTTTTTTTTTTATCTATCCAGGCCATAGTTCTTCCATGTTAGTTTTTTCACATGCATGGCCAAAATACACCCTTAGCTACTGGACTCTAGTGTCTACCAGGATGCCGCACATGCACACTGTAGTGAAGTCTGCTTGGCAGTCCAAGAGCCCTGGAAGCACTCATGAGTCAAAGAGTTTCAAAATGAACTCAACTCCTGGAGCTTTGGCATTCTCATAACCCACATATTCATACCCTATCCCCTTGTTAGTCTGGTGTACAGATCCATGTGCTCTCTTTTAGTAATATCTTATTATAAGTGCCTTTTAAGATTGATTTCTGACATAGCTAAGCCTTTGCCAGTGTTCCAATGTCCTAGAAAGTCCTTGAGCTGACCATGGGTTTGGAATTCAATGTTGCCTATTCAGTGACATTCAGAATTGCCTTTGGTATTACACTATCACTTAGAATAAAAGCCAAATCACTCCCACATACAGGAATTTACAATGGTTTAGGCAGTAGATCTGGCTGTGGTTTTAGGGTAATGAGATGGTTAGCTAGAGCCAAACTCCCTAATTAGAAATATGACTTGGGTGTGAAAGCCATTGCCCTAGGAGTGTAAGACCTCACACCTGGCTTCTAAGACTTTAGATGACCTTAGATAGGGCTGACTTTGTCTCAGTTGTTTTATTGACCAGTTCCTGCCTGTCTTTGTGTTTACATTCCTCTGTTTTGTGTAAGAGCCATTAAGCACCCAGTAACCTCATTTGTACTTTGCCAATGTGTCACCTAACTTCCCTATTTTCTTGTGTATAAAAAGTTTGATGCTCAATTTGACAAATGACATTCAGATAGTACACAATCTCACGTGTTCATCTTTCTGTCATTCGCAGACTCTTTGCCCATCTCGGACTAGTGACTCTTTCCATGCAGAAAGAGGGACCCAGAGGGTCTGTGGCAACAGGACCAAAAACAGATTTCTTGCTATGGGAGCAATGAGAAATGGGCTAATTTTTATTTCCTCATGAAAAGAATGGAAGATCTGGATGTCACTTAATGCATGATAGAAACTCTCTTGACATTTAACACAGACCCTGTGATCGTGCCCTTTCCAATCTGCCAGCCAGTATTCTGTCAGGGGTTTCTTAAGTTAGTGATATTGAAATTAGAATGTTTCCAGGTCCCTAGTTGACAGTCTGATGCAGAAGGCTCCTTTTGAAGGAGCACCATTTTTGCACTTGTAGTGCCAGGTTGTTCATAAGATGTGCTTCCAGTAGGAAATGTAAAAATGGGCTTTAGGGGTACATCTGGCCAGAGTTGAAGGATGTTCACATATATAGTTATCATTTAGCCTGTATGCCCACTCTGAGAGCTACCACTGACTCAATGAAGTTGATCAGCCATAATCTAGGTTTGCAGAGACATATAAAATTATTGACACTGGTTGTCCTAGGTTAGAGAATAGTAACTTTTGGATCATTTGTCCCTGTCCTAAGGGATGGCTCTGGTCGTCTTGTCATTCCACTGTTGGGGAAAACTGCATATCAAAAAATAATGTCTCCCATGTTGGTAGATGGAGTATGTGATTTTTTTTATACTTGAAAAGTGGATGTGACAAATGAAGCTGGGTCCAAGTAAATCCTTATCCCAAATGAGTCAGACAAATACAGTAGATAACAGAATTAGCAGGCTGGGCCCACAAAGCAGGGGAAGATCAGTCCAAGCAAGTAGTTAAAAAAAAAAAAATCTGTTCATGCTGTAGGCAGCCAGCACCTAAAAGATGGTGCTGGTCTCCGGTACACCATCGCAGTAAACAACACCACTGAGCAGGTGCTAGACCAAATCTGGCACCAACCCCTCCTGAGTGGGTGCATGCAAATTAACATGTCTGCAGACTGACCAACCCTAGCAGGACGCATAGCCCTCCCCAGTGCTGGGGTGTATTTAAGCAGTCCTCCCTGGGTTCCTGGGGTTCCTGTAGCATTGAGGCATTCCTGCTCTTAAGCTGTTGAAAAGAATTCAACTGTGTTGAATTCTCTTTACCAGGAAGAGGTAGGCGAAACATCACCCCAGCAATTGTGTTCCTCTTTTCTTGCCTTTGGGAGGGCCTCAGCAAACCTAGCGCTTTCTGAGCTTCCTAAAACTTGGAAGTTTTATTTGCTTCTGAGTTGTAGGATCCTCCATCCTCCTTATAGGAAAAAATGTATGAGAATTTTGCTTCCTATAAAAACCCAGCAATGTTATATGTGTAGTTTTTTTTTTTATTTTGTTTTGTTTTAATCTCATGTCTGTCCCCAGCTGCAGATAGTTTTTGTTTGAAATTCTAGTGATTCTTGAGAGTGAATAAAAGAAAGAGCTCCTGAGAGGACCTAGGGCAGATGCTGCTCCTGCTGCACCTGCTTTTGTTATCACAGGATTAAATGAGCAATGCTCTTGTCAATGGAGCAAGTTTGTGGATTTATTTGTGTCAAAGGGCACTGATGGACATACATTGTTGCAAGGAGAAAAACAAGTGCATAATTTAGCATTCTTAGTGATTAGGTAAGGTTAGGTTATCTGAATTTATCTGAAGGCCAAGCCAAATGAAATGTTGTTTTGATTCCTTTTTGGGAATACAAAAATCCATGTCTCAAACTAATATTTATAGATTTTGTCAGTTGCTTTTAATGTGTTAGTGTTATGAAATATTACATGGCAAGGGAATACATTTGCTGGACCCATGCATGTTGTGACCTTCAGAAATTACACCACGGAACAGACCTGGTATAAAGGGAATGATTGGGAGATGGTAGAGGAGTGAGGAAATGGGGGAGGTATAGAGGCATAGAGGCAGAAACAAAACCATTAGGTCAGAAAAATGTGGGGCAAAGAACAGATAGAGGGGTAGCTGAAAACAAAGAGAGAGACAGAGCTATAGAAACAAGAACAATGGGAACAGAGAGGTTGGGCCTAGAACAGAGAGAGGGGGCTAATCAGTCCTTTTATCCTGCCTTGAAGTTAGCAGTTTAGTTTCTTTCAAGAAAGAAATATACTTTCTATGAATTTTGTAAGTTAACAGGAAATATTTTCATCTCTGAGAGCAATGTTAATTTTAAAGTGTTTATAGGAAATTTTTGTGGGACTACTTTCTTAAGAACAATATAAGCCAGGTATGTTGTCACATACCTGTAATAATACCTACATGGAATGCTGAGATCACCTGGAACCTAAACATTCTAGAACTTCTTGGACAATACACAACATACTATGTGCCTATTTCAAAAATGAAATGAAGTGAAATAAAATCAACCCATGTACCTTCTTTATTTGTATCTCTTACCTTTGGAAACTAATAAGATAATGAATCAAAAAATAAATAAATTTCAATTATCTGTATGAATGAAAACAATTTTAAATGTTAAGAAGGTTAAAAAAATCACTACAGTGATGGGGAGGAAAGAGCCTGGGTGGGAAATGGGACAAGAAGGTGAACATGATCAGGTATTATGTGTGTGGGGAACATAACTGAAGTGCTGAGGAAAAGCAAAAGGAATGGAAACAGGCAACTTTTTGAGGTAGGAGGTGAGAAAACCCTCGGTTATATCAGAGACCTGGGAGGTGAGAGACCCTAAGGACTCAAAGGGAGGGACCTTAGAAGAAATGCCCTACAGTGGGGAGAGGGAACTTGTAGAGTCCTCCTCCAGTGGAGGGACAGGACATCAAGTGGAAAGATTGAGTTACCATCCCACAGTAAAAAGCTCTAACCCAGAATTGTTCCTGTCTGAAAGAACTGCAAGGAAAAAACATGGAGAAAAGCCTAAAGAAAAGGAGATCCAGTGACAAGACCAAATTGTGATAAAGCTCAAGGAGAGGCATCAAGGCCTGACACTATTACTGATGCTATTCTGTGCTCACAAAAAATGGGCTTATCATGACTGCTCTCTGAAAGACCAAACCAGCAGGTGAAAGAGTCAGATGCTCAAATTTATATGCAACAAATAGACAGAAGCTGGGAACCCCTGTGGATGAATTGGGGAAAAGCTGGAAGAAGCTGAGGAAGAGGTCTACCCGGTAGGAGGACCAACAATCTCAAATAACCTGGACCTCCCAGGATGTCTCAGACACTGAGCCAGCAACCAGGCTTCATACACCAGATGATATAAAGCCACCAACACATATACAGAAAAGGACTGCCAGGTCTGGACTCAGTCAGATGAGGTCCATCTAATCCTCAAGGGACTTCAGGCCCCAGGGAGCAGGGAGGTCTGGTGGAGAGGGGACAGGATGGTGGGGACATACTCTTGGAGATGGGGATTGTGGGCTTGGGGCCCTGGGAGCATGGGGGCATATAGGCAGGAGATATGAGGTGTGGAACAGTAAGAGGGGGAACTAGGAGAAGAATAAAATCTCGACTTTAAAAAAAGTATAAGAATAAATTTTAAATAATTCAACTATATTAGTGTGTGGAATTTCAGTCCACGGGACTATATACCATTCACATATTCATTTAGATTTCCTTTGGAAGTTAATATAAAGATGCACTTACACTTAAACAAGAAAATGATTAAAGATATTTAAAAATAAAGAAGTTCTATTTTAACTCTAAAGGTATAACTGCTAGTTAACTTTGTAATCACATCACTGGGATTAACTTCCTTCTCAGAATCATCAGAATAACAAGGATTAAAGAAACTTTAAAACTCTGTTTCATAGGAAACAAAAAAGTTAGAGATTTTTTTATTTGTTTTATATATATACCAGCAAGTGAAAATTTTTCATGCTTCATTTTTCTGAAGATGGGAAAGTAGAAGAGTACTTCAGATTATTCTCCATGATGGCTCTTTCAAACATAGACATTTTTTTTTTCTCAGTTCACCATCTACACCAAAAAGCATATCTTAGTTCTTGGTCCCCAAGTTCATCAAAACCTAAAACAGAAAAGTACCTCTTATTAAATAAATTCCCAAGGATACAAATATGAAAGATTCTGTGCAGATGATGTATAGGGTAAAGGTTAAGGTCAGGATTAGGATTAGGGTTAGTGTTAGGGTTATGTTTAATAAAGCAGGATAATTATAGTGTTATTAAAGTATGAGGTACATCTGAGGTCAAATTCCCATTTTATCATTTCATATCTTTAATAATTCATACAAAGCCATTAGGATTTTATGGATAATAGCAGTCATTTCAGTAAGAAATAATTCAAAATAATAAGTAGTTAAAACTTTATGATTATTAAAACATATTTAGATTCCTAAGGTCATTTTATGGACCATGTGCAACATACCTCCATGGACTTCTCATGCATTTCTTTAACTGCTTCCAGGGTCTGGTTCTGACTACATTTGGACAGTTTCAATGCTTGTTGTTCTTTTTGACAACTATTCTACAAATGTAAAAGGAAAACATTAGTATAACAATTCTGTTTATTTTTGTTGTTACTGCCATGCAACATGCATGGTAGTCTAACAATAAAACACTAAATGTATATCTAATACTAAAACATTTATGTGAGCAAAAATAATTCTATATGAAAGTTAAAAGGAATAGTTTTCCAACTGATTTAAAATTTTAACAACTATTTTGACTAAATATATATATATATATTTACAATAACATGAAATAACATTATGCTACCAATTGTGGGGTAGGAATTTTTTTTAATGTGAAAGAGTTTTTCATAATGCACAGACTGGCCTTAGCCTCCCAAGTTCTTATGTTTATAGGCATGCACCATGTATACATGAACTCGGTAAAATCCTAGTCTTGGAAGCTTAGATTGGTTTTCTCTAGATTCCAATCTCAAGCAACATATAGAAGTAGTAACATAAAGTTCTCATTGTATTTTTTAGGGTTGCGCACAACCATGATAATTTGAATTTAAAAAAAAATTAAGACAAGCCCTTTACACCTTTTCACCTTGGGCTACTACAATCCTGTTTTGCCCTTTATTCACTGTGATCAATTTTTTACCTGACATTTGCACTCAAATCATCATAATTAAGTAAAATTACCTCTAATTTGCAATGCTTATCTTTAAAAAAAGTGCACCTGCATACATTTGGAGACAAAGGGTTAATATTGGGTGTCATCTTTGATTTCACAGTACTGTTTCAGAGACAGAATCTCACTAAACCTAGAGCTCATCATTTATGCTACACCTGGTGGCTACAAAGATCTGGAGATCTTCTTTTCTCTGAACTAAATCTGTGATTGGTTGTTTTAAAATGCTCACAACCACACCAACTTTTTTTTTGTTGTTGTGGTGGTGGTTTGTTTTTAGTGTTGCTAGTTTGTTGTTGTTTATTTTGTTGTTGGTGGTGGTGGTGTCGGCATTCATCCCAATGCTGGGAATATAAGCTGGGGTCTCCATGCCTACACGGGAGAAAGATTACCAATTAAACCATCTTCCAGCCCTGTAAATCAATCTTATTGGGCCCACATGCAGCATATGACACATTTAGGGATCTTTTCTTCTTTAAAACTTTCCTTCACTCATGGTAGTTTTCTTTCTACCAGTGGTTCTCTTCCTTTACTGGCTCCCTCTCACCAACTGCCATATGCAGAATTACAAATTTTGAAGTACCCTGATGTTCTGTCTTTAGACTCCTTATTTACAGGGATGATCACTTTCCCTTGAAATGTCATCCAGAGTCCAATGTTTAAAAACTGTCTTCAATTTGAGTATTTATTATTTATCTTTAGTTCCTATCTCTTTCCAGAACTGACTCATAATGGCAGGTTCCTCAATGCCTTCTGAGGCAAGAATGAATTTGCTGTTCCTTTCAAATTGAATACTTTCCAAACTATTAACCAGTAAATAAAATAAAATAGTTAATATGATTATCGTTGTCTCAGATCTTACTTGGAAACCAGGTGATGACTCTACAGGTAGAGTAATGGAGACGTGATCTAAAATTGTTTGCTGATATTCTTCCACAGGAAAATTCTTCCAGGGCTGTTGAGATTGTTTGTTTCCATCCTCTGTTGTTACTAAATCTTTACTAAATTTAGGACTGTAAGAACTGATTTACCAAATTGAGTTGGTTTTTTAATATAAACAACAGAGTCCAGGTGAAACCAATAAATAAGCTTTCTCTCTTCTTTGAACTCTGATATATTGTGGTTTTTTTGTTTTTTTTTGTTTTGTTTTTTTGTTTTTTTTTTTTTTTAGTCACTGGTAATCTTCTCTTCATCTTTCTGCAAATGTCTGCCTCTTGAAAATTTATGATCTGGTATAGCATAAAATGCCTAGTCGTTTTCATTGATATAGTATGCAATCAATAGTTTATATCTCAGTAAGACTAGAACAGAAGCAAGGATAGATAGATAATGGAACTTAATTTAGTTTCATATGCTCAACTCAAGGCTAGTTGTTCCATTCCTACTTAGTAATACTAGGTTAAATATTAAGTTTTTTTTTATGGTACCAACCACTGATTTTTCTTTTTCTTCATTGAATTTCTGTACATCCATATCAGACTTCTGAAATGTAGATATATACTGCTCACAAAATTTGTTGTTGATGTTCTTCCTGTAAAGCACAGTAACAAAAGCAGGCACATTTCATACCAATATGAAAATGAACACTCAGAACAAATTCAATTGAACATTTCATACTATAAAAAGAAAAATAGCAGTATAAAATATCTAATGGGAAATCATTATAGATTTTTCCGCTAACATATTATCAGAGAGGTTTTCATTTATGATTTAGCTTTTCAAAATTAAAGAAATATAAACACACACAACACACACGTAACACACACACACACACACATATAAATATATATATATATATATATATATATATATATATATATATATATATATATATATACATGTACAAAATTTAATTATATTTCAATGTGTTTTTTTTCATTATTTTCTACCAAATATAAGTTCTAATTTATTTTTCATACATTGCCTTAGTAAAGACAGTGCAAAACATGTCAACTAAAATATACAAATTGTCTGCATATGTAATTGTAGTTGTTCCTTTTGAATATTGTTAAACATAATAATCCATAAATTACATTCCTAAGACTATGTGCAAGACTTCTGTATTTCCACAATGAATGTAAATTAAAATTTAAATCTCATTAACATTGACTTAAAGCAGAAAATAAAATTTTCATAGATTTCTATGAATTAGATTTAGTTTGCTTGAAGGCATGATGTTATAGGGTTAACTGTTTAGACAAAATCAAAGCCACACATTTTTACTAAAGAATCAGACATGATATAATTTTTTTTAAACTTCAGCCACATATAATTTTTAAAATGATACACATTTGACCCTACAAATATAACAACTCTACCTCTCTCGTTCGTTCGTTTTGCAAAATCTTTCTAATTTCTGGTTGCTGCCTTTGAAAGATTCTTTGACATAAGTTTCCATCCATTTTCTCTTTATGTGAAGCGTCTTATAAATGTCATCTATATTAAAAATAAAGAGTCATTTTGAAGAAAAATTAGATGATTCCATGTATTCAAGTAAAAATAGATATAGATAAATTTCATTCAATAATGCTATGGAAACTTAAAATTAAATGATAGATATCACAAACATGCTTCATACTTTAGAATACTTAGGGTTTGGTATGTTCAGATGAAGGATGTTCAACCTGTAAAGTCTACAGAAATGTTCCACAACATAGAAAAAAACAGTCCATGTATTTTGGATAAGAAATATCTAATCTTATCTGAATTTTAATTTCTGTAAGGAAAATAATTTTGAGCTTCAAGAACAGTTTTCAAAAGAACAAATGCACAAAACAAAGGATCAAAAGTATACTTAATTCTTCATAGGGAAACACTTTTAATAAAGGCTAATTCTTTTCCAAATCTAAAAAAGATGATGCAACTGAAAGAACAAACTTGACTGTGGAACTGTTAGACCCATTGTTTAAAATATTCAATTAAAATAAGAGGGCAACCGGTCATATTGGTTCCCATGTTAATCCTAGTATTCTGGAGGAAAAGGCAGAGAGATATTTGTTTGTTCCAGGTTAACCTGGTCAACATACTGAGTTCCAGGACAGTCAGAGCTACAAATGAGACCCTGTCAGAATCAAACCTGCGTTTGATTCCTAGCACCTACATAATGTGCACAAATATCTCCAACTCCAGTTCCAGGGGATGTGATGCCCTGTTCTAAATTCTGCATGCACCAGGTACATATGTATATGACTCACAGACATACTTATAGGCAAAATACCTATATAAATAAAAATAGATAAAAATGTTAAAATCTATGTTTAAAACAATGATCTCCAAGTTTTTTTTTAATCAAAATAAAATTATTTCTAAAGTGAATTGGTAATTATATTTCAGAACATATCCTTTAAAAAAACACTTGAAAAAAATTATGGTAGGAACTTTTGATCAGTAACTGCTGCAGTTCATGAAAATTGTAATGCTTCAGAAAATGTTTAGTACCTTTCTAGCATGCACAGTTAGCTTTCAGTAACTAGGATGAAGCTATATTTCGGTGTACATGTTTAATATTCTCACCATCCATAGTACTAGACAAAATCAGATTATTAAATGATTATTCTGCCTCCTCTAAATAGAGCAAATCCTTCAGTTGAAAAAAATAATTTGGTAAAATGGGTAACTTGAAAGAAGCAAAATATTATTTTTTAAAAATATAATATTGTTTCATGGGGGTAGAGATATGGCTCAGCAGTTAAGAGTACTTCCTGTTCTTTGCAAAGGACATAGGTTTGGTGTCTAGCACTCATATGGTGGCTCACAACTATCTGACTCCAGTTCCAGGTATCTGAAATAATCAACTGATATCTGAACAACAGGTACACATGTGGTGCACATATATAACTGTAAGCAAAACACTAATACACATAAATAAGTCCAAAAATAGGTATTAGGAGCATTGTTTAGTAAGCCATGTAAAGATGTTTTTTTTTTGTGTGTATGATCCTAGTATTGGAAGCTTAAGCAGGAGATTTCCAGTGTAAAGACTGCATAGGTTAAATAGGAAAATGCAGGCCAGCCTGAACTACATAATGACACCATATCTCAAAGACAAGTTACTGTCTTCTGAGAAAGCTCACTTAGCATTCAGTTACATATAATTTAAAACAGATACTTTAGAATCTGAGTATCATTCTCTCATTGTTTAGTAAGTTGTCTTCCACTTACAGTTACATAATTCATTTCATAAAAAGAAAAAAAAAAACAATGAAGGGATTGGAGAGATGATTCAGCAGTTAAGAGCACTGGTTCCCTTCCAGCTTTCTGAGATTGGAGTACCAAAACCCACAAGGTGGCTCACTACCTATAACTTCAGTTTCAGGGGATTCAAGGCCTTCATCTGGCTTCCTCAGGTACAAGACACACTAGTTGTGCACATACACACGTGAAAGAAAAAAAAAAAAACAATAACCATAACATAAAATTTAAAAATAAGTTATAAGGGTTACATTAATGAATTCAGTTTTGCACTGTGCCATATAAAGAAGGAAGCACAGAAGACTCCTAGAAAAGAAACTGACTTAATATAAAATTAGCACTGGATCAATGAAAATATGTTTCATGTACAGAATTTTGTATACATATCACTTAGCTATGAGTACATGGAACTGTGAAATTGTTTACATCTATTTTTTTTCCTTTTAAAATTCCTTCAAAGCTGTTACAAAAAAGCCTCAGTAGTCAAGAGGGCCTACTGTGAAAAGAGGAGGTTCACAAAGTACTTTTTTTTTTTTTTTTAAGGTAAGTAATGTTACTTCATGCTTATCAAAGGATAATTCATCAAAGATGAACTCACAATTCTGAATATCTATGCTCCAAATACAAGGGCAACCAAATTCATAAAGAAATTTTACTAGAACTCAAAGTACATATTGTACCCCATATAATAATAGTGAGAAACTTCAACACCCCACTCTGAGCAACGCAGAGGTCCTGGAAAAAAAGAAATGAAAAAGAGACACTGTGAAACTAATGAGAAGTTATGAAACAATCGGATTCATCAGATACATATATATGTATCTGTCACACACACAGACACACACATCCAAACATGCACACATATATTGAAGCAAATTCACACACAGTTCTCACTAGATGAAGAGAAATTATTTGAAAAAAAATCAACAAACCTTCATGATAATAGTCTTGGATAGATTAAGAATTTTAAGCACATACCTAAATATAGAAGCAAACCAGAAGCCAACATCAAATTAAATGGAAAGAAACTTGATGCAATCCCACTAAAATAAGACAAGACAGGACTAGACAAGGCTTCTTACTCTTTCCCTACCAATTCACTATAGTACTACAAGTTCTAGACAGAGCAACTAGAAAACAAAAATTGGTCAAAGGAATAAAAATTGGAAAGGAATAAATCAAAATATCACTATTAGCAGATAATAAAATAGTATACTTAAGTGACCACAAAAATTCCATCAGAGAACCCATAAACCTGAAAAACAACTTCAGCAAAGTGGCTAGATATACAATTAACTCAAACAAAACAGTACCTTTCTTCTACTCAAAAGATAAACAGGATGAAAGGCAATTATGGAAACAACACCTTTCAAAAGTCACAAATTATAGTTCCTTGATGTGACTCAAACCAAGCAGGTGAAAGATTTCTATGACAAGAACTTCAAGTCTCTGAAGAAAGAAACTGAAAAATCTCAGAAGATGGAAAGGTCTCCCATGGTCATAGATTAAGTTAGTAAAAATGGCTGTCTTCCCAAAAGCAATCTACAGATTCCATGCACTCTCCATCAAAATTTAAACTCAATTCTTCGTAGAGACAGAAAGAGCAATATGCAAAACCATTTGGAATATCAAAACTCCAGAATATCCCAAAACTATTCTCAACAATAAAAGAACTTCAGGGGGAATCATCCCTGACCTTAAGCTGTATTATGCAGAAATAGTGATACAAAAATGTATGGTAATGGTACAGAGACAATGCCTTCATGAAATGGAGAGATCTAAAATATATCATCCTGTGTGATCTCAAAGGAAAAAAAAACATGGTATGCACTCACTGATAAGTGGATATTATCCTAAAAGCTCAGAATACCCAAAATGTAATTCACAGACCACATGAAGCTGAAGAAGAAGGAAGACAAAAGTGTAGGTGTTTCAGTCCTTCTTAGAATGGGGAACATAATATTCCTGATAGGAAATGTGGAGATCAGGGCAGAGACTTAAGGAATGACCATCCAGATTCTGTCCAACCTTTGGATCCATCCCATATACAGAAACCAGGCACAGTCACTATTGTGGATACCAACAAGTGCTTGCTGATAGGAGCATAATATGACTGTCTCCTGAGAGGCTCTGCCAGGGCTTGGCAAGAACAGAGGCTGATGCTCACAGCCAACAATCAGACTGATCATGGGGTCCCCAGGGGAGCAGTTAGAGGAAGAACTGAAGGAGCTGAAGGGGTTTGCAACCTTACAGGAAGAACAACAATATGAACCGAGCAGACAGACCAGAGCACTCAGGGACTAAGCCACCAAACAAAGAGGGCCACCCATAACTCTAGCGGCATATAGAGCAGAGGATGGTATTGTCAGACATCAATGGGAGGAGAGGTCCTTGGTCCTGTGAAAGCTCCATGCCCCAGTGTAGGCAAATGCCAGGGTAGGGAGGTGGAGTATGTGGGTGAGGGAACAGGCTCATAGAAACAAAGCAAGTGTCAAATGGAATAGGGATTTCCTGGGATTAAACCAGGAAATGGCTGATATTTGAAATGTAAATAAATACACACACACTCACACACACACACACACACACACACACACACACACACACACAGATGGCTTTAACTGTGTCTTCAGGTGGGTTTACATCTAATCACAGGATGATCTAAATTTTTCCCATTCCTGCTAGTTTTTTGATAGAGTAAATGTGTCTGCATCTCAATCTCCAAATAAAATCATAGTTGCTCTTATCACAACCAAGCTCCTCAACCTTTTTCATCACAATACAAATCTAAGACAAATCTTAAATATAAAATTCTTCCTGGCTGGACAAATATTTTACTGCTACAGCAAGAAGCTCTGGTTTCAATCTTCAGGAATGAAAAATAAAAACCCCCAAAATTTAGATATAAAAAATAAAGAAGGCATGATTCCTCGGGCCCCATTACATTTCTGAGGCTGAGGACTTCAGGTACAAGGCCAGTCCAGGCTGCAATTGAGGTTTCAGACAATCCTGAGATATAGAGCTAGAGGTTACTTTCCTAAACCAAAACAACAAATAAATAAAGACAGCCTGGTCTGAATTATGTCTGAATTCCCAGCACTTCTGAGGCTGAGAGAAGCCTCTAGTATTTGAGGCAGTTTGGAACCTATATATAGAAATTTCGGCAATGTGGCATTTTCACAACACGTTAAAATGTAGACTGGTCTTCAGTTTCTTTTTAATAAATTCCTGGTGGGAAGCAGTTGCACAGAAGAGGGTTTTTTGTCTGTTTCATCCACTAAGTGAAGTCCAGTTTACTCACACCTCACATCCCCAGTCCCCAAGAATACTTTCAGGGTCTCCATTTCCTTGGCCTTCCTGATTTCTGCTAGGAGCTAGTCTGTTCAAACTCTTGCACTTACAGTGAAGTTCTCAGTTTTTCTCAGCAGAGGCCTAAGTGGGAAAGGTCGATTGTGAACCTGGAAGTAGCAACTTCCTGAGTCCAGTGAGGGTCACCTAATCTCATTACTCCTGAAGAAACACCTCCAAAACTCCACCTTCATCCCCACCCAGACCCCTAGCTGAACCAGGATTAACCAACAGACAATTGACTACCTCCACTGAGACTTCATCCTACCATGATTCCTCAAGAATTTTGCTTCCTCAAGAACTCTTTGTAGCCACCATACTGGGTAACAGGGTTTGAACAGCAGGAAAATAATCTCAGCCAAGCCCATTGCTGATTGGCTGTGTTTGCACATGAGTACTAAGGGTAAGAGAGGCTCTTTCAGTCATCTGTGATTAAAGCTTCAAAAAGCGGGTAGTATTTTAACTTCCACTACTACCCAGAGGCTTTCCATTTTCTAAGTTTGCAATACTAACTTGAAAGTTAAAATAAAATGAACTCCAAAGACGACTCTCCTACTTTGTTTCAGATGAAGGGACTGTTCTGTGTAACTCTAAATTGTTTTTTTTTGTTTGTTTGTTTGTTTTGTTTTTTTGTTTCTTTTTTTTTGGTTTTTTTTTTTTAAACTAAAGTGTTTTTGCATGTTTGTATTTATATAACATGTATGACTAGTTCCCCTAGAAACTAGAATAGGATGCCAAAATCCCTGGATCTAGAATTAAAAATGATTTTGAGAATTATGTGGGTTCTAGGAACTAAACCTTGGTTCTGTACAAAAGCAACAAGTGTTCTTAATTTCTAAGCCATCTTTCCATTCCTATCCTGTGTGTGTTTTAAGGTGTGCTGGACCATTTCTCACGATAGATGTTTAATTTTACTATATAATGGAGAGTATAAAAAATGACTTTGTTAATGTTGTCTATTTCCAGAAACAGAAAAACAAACAAACAAACAAACAAACAAAACAGCAACAAAAAAAACATAATTTTAATGGATTGTGTAAATCATAAATAGTTTCAGGATAAAAATGGAGTGTATACATTTCAGTATATGGGTGCATAAGGAGGCCAGATATAGACATCTGTTTTATTCTCAATTATATTCCAAATTTCTTTTTCATTTTCAGTTTTTTTTTTCAAGTCAGGGTTTATCTGTATAGCTCTGGTTAACCAGGAACTCACCCTGTATACCAGGGTGGCATCAAAATCAAAAATCTCCCTGCCTCTGCCTCCCAACGTCTGGGATTAAGGCATGTGCCACCACTGACTGACCCAACTTAAAACTTGAGATAGGTTCTCTCTGAATATGCAGCTAACCAATGCCACTACCTCGGCTAGCCAGCAAGCTGTCTCCACCTACTCAGCACTGGTTGGCAGCCTGCATTTTAGAAGTGGATTCTAGGCCCCCACTTTTATTTTCAAGAAAAACATTTTACTAAAACAGCCATCTCTCTAGCCACTCTTCAAGGTTTGTTCTGTTGCTATAGACACTGCAATTTTTTGTTTGTTTGTTTTTTGTTTGTTTGGTTTCTTTTTCTATTTCTCTAATCATGCCTAAGTTTAGGCTCCTAAAATGCTTAGTGGTGGTTTTGCTTGTTTCCTTACAACAGCAAATTGGTTTTCTTGCTCACTTTACAATTTGCAGCTAATTTGGCACACTGGACGAACTGACATTTCATTTACTAGTCTTATTGCTGTGTTTTGTTTCTTTGGTGCTTTTTTTTTTTTTTTTTTTTTTTAATTTGCTGGGTTTGTTTTTTTTTTTTGCTGGTTTTTTGTTTTTGTTTTTGTTTTCACCACTGAAGATGAAATTTATAACTTTTAATGGTGCTTTACCACTGAGCTACATCTTTAGTTAATCTTTAGTTTTGAATGTTGGATGAGAAGTTATCTGTGTGTATTTTTTAACGAAAACTATAATTTCTGTGAAGCCTACAATTATCCCCCTATGCTATAGGTTCTATAGAGATCTGTTTCCCTCGTTTGGCCTCTTCAAGAAACAGGGAAATATTTCTAAAACACATACCTCCAGATTTATCTAACATACTGCCTACTTCATGTCTGTGAAGACAGAACAATAAAAAATTAAAGCAAGAAATATAGTAGACTGGTAGGCCATTTTTTTTACCACACACAAAACTTTACACAGAACCTTCTTTAATTTTTTATAATAAATATATAATGTTTGGTTTGGAACAAATGTCATATGCATATAAAATATATGGTGGACTACCAACTTGAACTTGGATTATTTACTTTTAACAATTCATACGTTTACACCCCACAAGGAGTTTATTCATAACTCTCCCACAATTGCCAAGACCCTTTTTTCCCCCAGATAGTCCCCTACTTATTTTTATGATGTTTCTCCTTTTCTTTGAGTGTGTCAAAGATCACATGCAGGTGGTCCTATTGTATGAGTTCCTATGTGTTTGTGATCACAAAGTCTAAAGGATCCCAAGCTGGGCTTGAACTTAACATATATCAGCATCTGACATTGAAATGCTGATCTTCCTGAATCTAGTTTTCCAGTGAAGGTAACACAAACACTACTTTTGAAGTACTCTATTGAACTGGCAAAAAAAAAAAAAAAAAAAAAAAAAAAAAAAAAAAGAGAAAAAAAAGAAAAAGAATTAAAAATATTACCCCATGTCTTCATTTCCTTTTACTTGAGGCGATATATTTTCATCTTTACCAATTGCTGGATAATTTACTGTATTGACAATAGAAAATGTAAACATTTGAAAGTATGCAATATTAGTAATAGTTAATAAAGTACTATCAATTTGAATTTCTTTGGAAAAACTGCCCATTTTGAGTTTTTGAAACAGATTTTAAAAATTAAGTAAAATTAATTACATCCAGGAAATCTAGGACACAAGGAGAAGAAAAAACATAAGGATAACAGGTATAGATGAGAAGTAAGATTTCCAAATTATAGGGCCAGTGAATATCTTCAACAAAACTATAAAAGAAACCTTTCCTAACCTAATGAAAGAGATGTCCATGAACATACAAGAAGCATGCAGAACTCCAAATAGTTTGGACCAGAAAAACAACAACAAAAACAAAAATCCCTGCCATCATATATTAATCAAAGCACCAAATGAACAAAACAAAGAAAGAATATTAAAAGCAGTAAGGTAAAATGGTCAAGTAACATATACAGGAATTCCTATCAGAATTACACCTAACTTCTCCCCAGAGACTATGAAAGCCATAAGATCCACGGTAGATATCATACAGACACTAAGAGAGCAGAAATAAGAGCCAAAGCTATAATATGCAGTAAATCTATTTTACCATAGATTGAGAAAACAAGGTATTCCGTGAAAAAACAATATTTACACAATATCTTTGAACAAACCAAACCCTTCAAGGGATAATAAAGGGAAAACTCCAATATAAGGAGGGAAATCACATGCTAGCAAAAGCAAGATATTAATCTTGAAGTAAACCTAAAAGAAGATAGCTACATGAACAAAATTCCAACAAAAATAACAGGAAGAAACAAAGACTTTGTCTTAGTATCTCTTAATATCACCATATTCTATTCACCAATTAGAAAGAAATAGACAAACAGACTGGATGTGTAAGCAAGACCCAGCATACCAGAAACAAACCTCAGGGACAAAGACAGACATTTCCTCACAGTAAAAGGCTGGAAAACAATTTTCTAAGCAAATGTTCCAAAGAAACAAATTTGGAGTAGCCATTCTAATATCAAATAAATTTGACTTTCAACCCAATGTTATCAAAAAAGACAAGGAGTGACACTTCATATTCATCAAAGTTAAAATTTACCAAGATGAATTTTCAATTCTAAACATTTATAGTCCAAATGCAATGGCATCCATATTCATATAAGAAATTTAGTACAGCTCAAAATGCACATTGCACCACACACAATAATAGCAGAAGACTTCAACAACCCTCCTCATCAATGGAAAGATCCTGGAAAGAAAAATTTAAAAAAGACACAGTTAAACTAACAGAAGTTATGAAACAAATACATTAGTTGATATCTATAGAACATTTTATTCTAGAACAAAAATTGTCCATTCTGCTCAGCACCTCATGACGCCTTCTCCAAAATTAACAATATAATCAGTCACAAAATATGCCTCAACAGATATAAAAATATCCAAATAATCTCATACATCCTATCTAATCACCAAGGACTAAGGCTGATCTGAAATAATAATATAAATAATTGAAAACCCATGTACACGTAGAAGGTGAACAAAAATCCAGTCAGTGATAAATCAGGTAGGGAAGAAATAAAAAAAAAAAATAAATGTAAGACTTTTTAGAGTTTAAAAAAAATGAAATTACTACATACTGAAAGTTGTGGAACACAACTAAAGCAGTGTTAAAGGGAATCTCATAGCTCTGAATGCCTCTAAATAGAAACTGGAGAGAAGATACAGTAGTAGGGTTGACAGCACACCTAAAACCCCTTGAATAACAGGAAGGAAATTCACCCAAGAGGAGTTGAAGGCAGGAACTAATCACACTCAGGGCTGAAATCAAACAAGTGGAAACAAAGGAACTATAACATAAAATCAAACAAACTAGGAGCTGGACCTTTGAGAAAGTCAACAAGATAGATAAAACATAAGCCAGACTAATTACAGGGCACAGGGAAAATATCAACATTAACAAAACCAGTAATGAAAAGGGAGACATAACAACAGATACTTAGTAAATCCAAAAAAATCATCAGATCCTACTATATAAGCCTGTAACTTAGCAAAAGTGGAAAATCTGGATGAATTGGACAATTATCTAGACAGATGTCAGGTACTAAATTTCAATCAGGTTGAGATAAACCCTGTAAACTCTCCCATAATCCCCAAAGAAATAGAAGCAGTCATTAAGAGCTCCCCCCTCAAAAAAAAAAAAAAAAAAAAAAAAAAAGCCCCGTATCTGATGGGTTTAGTACAGATTTCTATCAGGCTTTCAATGAAACACCAATACCAACAATCTTCAATCTATTATGCAAAAACAAAAGAAAATGAACACTACTTAATTTGTTCTATGAAGCCACATTTACTCTTATACCCAAACCATACAAAAACCCAATGAAGACAGGATATTTCAGACCAATTTAACTTATAAATATTGATGCAAAAATACTCAATAACATCCTGTTAAACACAATCCAAGAACACATCAAAATGATCATCCTTCATGATCAAGCGGCTTCATCCCAGGGATACAGGAATGGTTCAATATATGGGAATCCATCAATGTAATCCAATATGTAAAGAATCTCAAGGAAAAAAAACACAGTATTATCTCATTAGACGCTGAGGAATCATTTAAAAAAAATCAACACACCTTCATGATGAAGTCTTGGATAGATTCAGAAAGCAAGGCCCATAACTAAACATAGTAGCAAACCAGGATCCAACATCAAAATAAATGGAGAGAAACTCGATGCAATCATACTAATATATGACAAGGCTTCCCACTCTCTCCCTACCTATTCACTATAGTACTAGAAGTTCTAGCCAGATTAAATAGACAACAAAAAGAGGTCAAAAAATTAAAAATTGGAAAAGAACAAATGAAAATATCACTATTAATAGGTAATAAGATAGTATATTTAGTGACCCCAAAAAAATCCTCTAAAGAACCCTTAAGCCTGAGAAACAACTTTAGCAAAGTGATTGGATATACAATTAACTCAAATAGATCAGTAGCCTTCCTCTACTCAAAGGATAAACAGGCTGAAAAGGAAGTTATGGAAGCAACACTCTTCACAATAGTCTCATATTTTAATACCTTGGTGTGACACGAAAAAAGCAAGTCAAAGTTCTGTAGGACAAGAACTTCATGTCTCTGAAGATAGAATTGAAATTCTCAGAAGATGGAAAGATCTCCCATGGCCATAGATTGGTGTCCCAAATAATTTAGTAAAAATGTCTATCTTGCCATAAGTAAGCTCTGATTCCATGCCCTCTCCATCAATATTCAAACTTAAATCTTTATAAAGATAGAAAGAGCAATATGCAAAATCATTTGGAAAAACGAAAATCCAGGATATTGTAAAACTATTCACAACAATAAAAGAACTTCAGGGGGAATCATCCCTGACCTCAAGCTGTATTATAGAGAAATAGTGATAAAAATGTATAGTGACCATAAAGAAAAAATGACTTCAGGAAGTTCACACGCAAACGGATATGTCTAAAGTATATCATCCTGTATGAGGTAACACAATCCCAAAGGAAAAAATATGGTATGCACTCACTGATAAGTGGATATTATCCTAAAAGTTCAGAATACCCAAAATGTAATTCACAGACCACATAAACCTTAAGAAGGAAGAAAAAAGTGTGCATGTTTCCGTCCTTCTCAGAATGGGGAACAAAATACTACTGGGAGGAAATATGGAGACAAAGTGCAGGGCAGAGACTGAAGGAACGACCATTCAGAATCTGCCCCACCTGTGGATCCATCCCGTATATAAACACCAGACCCTGTCACTATTGTGGATACCAACAAATGATTGCTGAAAGGAGTCTAATAAGGCTGTGTCCTTAGGGGCTCTGCCAGAGGTTGGCAAAAACAGAGGCTCATGCTCACAGCCAACAATCAGACTGATTATGGGGTCCACAGTGGAGGAGTTAGAGGAAGGACTGAAGGAGCTGAAGGGGTTTGTAATCTTACAGGAAGAACAATAATATGAACCAAGCAGACCGCCCCCCTCCCCCCAGAGCACTCAGGGACGAAGCCAGCAAACAAAGAGGGGGACCATGGCTCCAGCTAAATACATAGCAGAGGATGTCCTTGTCAAACATCAGTGAGAGGAGAGGTCCTTGGTCATGTGAAGTTTGGTGTCCCAGTGTAGGCAAATACCAGAGCAGGGACATGGGTGTTGGTGGGTGGGGGAACATGCTCATAGAAGCAGAGGGAGGGTGGAATGGTAAAGGGAATTTCTGGGGTGAAACCAGGAAATGACTAATATTTGAAATGTAAATAAACACACACACACACACACACACACACACACACACACACACACACACACATAATATGATGGCTTTAACTGTGACTTCAAGTGGGTTTATATGCAATCACAGGATGATCTAAATTTTGGTCCCATTGTTGCTAGGGTTTTGATAAATTAGAGTAAATGTGTTTGCATCTCAATCTCCAAATGAAATCATGGTTGCTTTTATCATAACCAAGCTCCTCAATTTTTTTCATCATAATACAAATCTAAAGCAGATCTAAAATATAAAGTTTTTCTGGCTGGACAAATATTTTACTGCTACAGCAAGAAGCTCTGGTTTCAATCTTCAACAAGGAAAAAAGGAATAAAAAACAAACAAACAAACAAACAAACAAAAATTTAAATATAAAAAATAAAGAACACATATTTCCTCAGGCCCAGGTACATTTGTAAGGCTGGGGACTTCAGTTTCAAGGCCAGTCAAAGCTGCAGGTGAGGTTTCAGACAATCCTGAGATATAGAGTTAGAGCTTACTGTCCTAAACCAAAACAACAAATAAATAACAACAACCTGGCCTGAATTATGTCTGAAGTCCCAGCACTTCTGAGGCTGAGAGGAGCCTCTGTATTTTGAGGCAATTGGAGCCTATACATAGAAATTTCGGGAATCTGCCATTTTAACAACAGGTAGAGGTAAATGAAGACTGGTTTTCAGTTCGTTTTTAATGAATTCCTCGCAGGCAGCAGCAGCTAAAAGAAGGTTTTAGTCTGTTGGCTCCACTAACTGACTTCCAATTTACTCACTCCTCACCTCCCCAAGCCCCAAGAAGACTTCCAGGGTCTCCAATTCCCTGGCCTTCCTGCTTTCTGTTAGAAGATAATTCTGTTCAAACCCCTGCCCTTAGCGAAGTTCTCTGTTTTTCTCAGCAGAGAACTAAGTGGGAAAAGTTGATTGTGAGCCTGGAAGCAGTACCTTCCTGAGTCCAGTGAGGGTCACCTCCTCTCCTTACTCCTAAAGTAACACCTCCACCCCTCCACCTTCTTCCCCACACAGGCCCCCAGCTCAAACAGTATTAATCATCTTTCAACAGACAATTGACTACCTCTACTGAGACTTCTCCCTACCATGCTTCCTCAAGAACCTTGCTTCCACAAGAACTCGGCTTGATGACTACCACAAAGCATACTGGGTAACAGGGTTTGGATAGCGGGAAAACAATCTCAGCCAAGGCCCTTGCTGATTGGCAGTGTTTGCACATGTGTACTAAGGGTGAGAAAGGCTCAATCAGTCGTCTGTCATTGAAGAGCAAAAAGGAGGTAGTATTTTAGCTGCCACTACTACCCAGAGGCTTTCCATTTTCCAAGTTTACAATACTAACTTGAAAGCTAAAATAAAACGGACCCCAAACAAGACTCTCCTACTTTGTTTCAGATGAAGGTGCTGTTGTTTGTAATTTTCAATTGTTTTATTTATTTAAGTAATTTGTTTTTGCATGTTTGTGTTTATAAACATGCATGTGTGGTGCACATAGAAACTAGAAGAGAATTCCAAAACCCATGGATATAGAATTAAAAATGGTTTTGAGCCATTGTGTGGGTCCTAGGAACTAAAACTTGGTTCTGTCCAAGAACAACAAGTGCTCTTAATTTCTAAGCCATCTTTCCATCCCTGTCCTTTGTGTCTTTTAAGGTGTGCTGATCATTTTTCTTGAAAGATGTTTCTTTGTACTATACAGTGGAGATTACAAAATTATAACACTTTCTTAATATTGACAATTTGCTCATAGAGAAAAAACAAAAAGACAAAAACCATCATTTTAATGGATTGTGTAAATCAGATAAAGAGTATTGTAAAAAACTGATGCATATACATTCCAGTATAAGTATGCATAAGAGGGCGACAAATAGACATTTGCTGCATTCTCAATCACATTCCAACTTCCTTTTTTTTTTTTTTTTTTTTTTTTTCAAGGCAGGGTTGTAGTCCTGGACCTCACCCTGGTTACCAACTGCTGGGATTATGGCATGAACCCCCTCTGACTGCCCAAATTTAAAACATGAGACAGGTTCTCTCTGAATCTGCAGCTCACCAATGCCACTAGCCTGGCTAGCCAGCAAGCTGTCTCCAACTACTTTTCACTGGGTTGCAGCCTGCATTTTTAAAGCTGATTTAAGACCCCCTCCTTAATTTATATACTTTCAAATAAAGCACATTACCAAAACAGCCATCTCTCTAGCCCCTCTGAGAGGTTTGTTCTCTTGTGGTAGCCACTGTATATTTTTTTTCTTCTCTAATCATGCCTAAGTTTAGGCTCCTAAAATGCTTATTGCTGGTTTTGCTTGTTTCCTTACAAGAGCAAACTGGGTTTCTTGCTCATTTTACAATTTGCAGTTAATTTGGCAAACTGGACAACCTAACATTTCATTTGCAAGACTTATAACTGTGTTTTGCTTGTTTGGTAGGATTTTTGTTAATTTGGTGCATTTGTTGGTTTGTTTGGGGTTTTTATTGTTATTGTTTTGTTTTGTTTCTTTGTTTGTTTTTGTTTGTTTATTTTTGCCACTGAAGATGAAACTCATCACTTTTAAATGGTGATTTACCACTGAGCTACATCTTCAGCTAATCTTGCATTCTGAATGTTTGCTGAGAAGTTATCTCATATGTGTTTTAAAGGAAACTACAATTACTGTGAACCCAAAATTATCCCCTTTTGCTATACAGTCTAGAAATCTGATGCCCTCTTCTGACCTCTTTAAAAAACAGGCAAATACCTCCAAAAACACATACCTTCAGATTTATCCAACATACTGTCTACTTCATCTCTGTGAAGAAAGGAAAATAAAAAATTAATGCAAGAAATATAGTGGACTGGTAGGCATTTTTCTTACCCACACAAAACTTTAAAAAGAACTTTCTTTTAATTATTTATAATAAATATATAATGTTTGGTTAAGAACAAATGTCATATATATATATACATATATATATATACATATGTATATGTATGTGTATATATATATGTATGTATGTATGTATATATATATATATATATATATATATATGTGTGTGTGTGTGTGTGTGTGTGTGTATATATTACATGGTAGAGTATCAAAGTGATCTTGTATTCTTTACTTTTACCAATTCATACATTTACACCCACAGTAGTTTATTCATTACTCTCCCACTCTTGCTGAGACCCTTCTTCTTGCCAGATGGTCCCCCTCTTATTTTCATGATTTTTCTCCTTTTCTTTGTGTGTATATCTTGGAAGATCTCAGGAAGGTGGTCATATTATACTAGTTGCTATGTGTTTGTTATCACAAGGTCTGAAGGACCTCAAGCTGGGCTTGAACTCAACATATAGCAGTGTCTGATTTGTATTGCTATCTTCCTGAATCTACTTCTCCAGTGAAGGTAATACAAACACTACTTATGAAGTAATCTATTGAGCTGGCAAAAAATATTGAAAATGTTACCCCATATCTTCATCTGCTTCTGCTTGAGGCGATATATTCTCATTTTTATCAAATGCTGGGCTCTTTACTGTATTAACAATAGAAAACAGAAACATTTGAAAGGATTCTATATAAGTAATAGTTAATAAAGTACTATCGATTTGAATTTATCTGGAAAAACTCTCCATGTAAATTTTTGGAAGAGATTTTAGAAAGGAAATATTTACACCGAGAAAATCCAGGACACAAGGAGATGACAAAACTTAAGGGTAATAGGTATCAATGACAAGTAAGTTTTTCAAATTTAGGGACAGTGAATATATTCAACAAAATTATAGAAGAAAACTTCCCTAACCTAAAGAAAGAGTTGCCTATGAATATACAAGTAGCCTACAAAACTCCAAATAGTTTGGACCACAAGAGAAATTTCTTCCATCATATAGAAATCAAAACTCCAAATGCATAATAAAAAAAAAAAAAGAAAAGAAAAAGAAGAATATTAAAAGCACTAAGGGAAAATGGTCAAGTGACTTATAAAGGAAATCCTATCAAAACTATACCTAACTTATCCGCAGAGATTATGAAAGCCATAATATCCAGGGCAGATGTCATACAGACCCTAAGGGAAAAGAAATGCCAGACAAGGCTACCAAACGCATCAAAAAATTTTACAATAGATTGAGAAAACAAGGTATTCTGTGAAAAAAAACGATATCTACACAATATGCTCGAACAAATCCAGCCCATCAAGTGGGTAATAATGGGAAAACTCCAATATAAGGAGGGAAATTACACTCTAGAAAAACCAAGAAATTGATCTTGAAGCAAACCTAAAAGAAGAAAGCTACATGAATCACATTCCAACTCTAACAACAAAAATAACAGGAAGCAACAACTACTTTTCCTTAATATCTCATAATATCAGCGGACACAATTCACCAATAAAAAGACATAGAATAACAGACAGGATGTGTAAGCAAGACCAAGCATACTAGAAACAAATCTCAGGGACAAATACAGATATTACCTTAGAGTAAAAGGCTGGAAAACAATTATCCAAAAAAATGTTACAAAGAAACAAGTTGGAGTAGCCATTCTAATATCAAATAAATTCGACTTTCAACCCAAAGTTATCAAAAAAAAAAAAAAAAAAGACGAGGGACACTTCATATTCATCAATGTTAAAATTTGCCAAAATGAATTCCCAATTCTGAACATTTATACGCCAAATGCAATGTCATCCACACTCATAAAAGAAACTTTAGTAAAGCTCAAAAACACACATGAATAGAGCATTAAAAGAAACCTTGACTAAATTGGTTTTAGAGACCTGCAGAAAAGATTATGCAGCTCTTTTTCCCTTCACCTTGTTCTGAGTATGGAACACCACAGGGAAATTTAAACTTACACCATTCGAACTCCTCAACAGGGGACCCCCCCCCCTTAACAGAAGCAGGTGGAATGTTTGACCCTCATGTTTCTTTTTCAGAACTCACACTAGCTCACTTGAAGGACCTACAACTGGTCAGAAAAGATGCCTTGGAAATATTGAAACACAATAAAAAACTTAAACAAAAACAAAAAAACAAAAAACATACGAACCAGAAACCATCTTGGTGCCACATTAATTTCAAACAGGAGTACCTGTCCTGGTCTGGTGCCACCATTCTGGCAAACTTGAACTCAGATCAAAAGGACTTTCCCTGATGATTCTCACAAGCCCTGCTGCCACACCTCCAGCATGTGCCCAGTTCTGGCATCCAGCCTGCCATGGCCCACTGGCCTTGCACTGCTCACACACAGTGGGCACTGCACAGGAACCTCCCTCCCTCCCTCCTCCCAATGGCAAGAGGCTCTTTTGTCTCATTCAATGGGCTTCTGAGGTTCTCAATCTTACATATCCTAAAGCTGTGACCTCATGTTGGCTTTGTTTGGCAGCTGGGCCAGAGGTTTAATTTTCTAACTTATAAGATCAGAACTATGTACTAGAAGGAGTGGGAAATGTGAGACCACAACTTAGAGCGTTTCTCCCTGGAAGGTAAAGCACCTGGACATTCTCCAAGATTGTTTTCCCTGATTTATAAAAATACAGCCAGAAAGAGACTCTATGTTCTCTACAGCCACCAAAAATCCTTTTGGTTTCTGAGCCTTACAGCTAGAGATTCAAAATTGGAGTTTTGACAAGGACATCTGGGCAGAGAAGAACACTCCTCCCATCTCTTCCCAACTCCTCCAAACTCTCCTCCCAACTCATCCCAATTCCTCAGCTAGCTAATAAAAACCTTCTTCTGTCACATCTCAGAGTCATACGCCCCTGCCCTGCACAGTGGAAGGAGTTTGTCCTTAGCTAGCTGATAATAAAACCTCTTGCAGTTTGCATCAGGTGTGGATTTCTCTCAAGTCATTGGGGTGCTGGCCAGCTCATCCCGGGACTTTACTGGACTTGAGAGGAGGTCCATCTTCGGGGTCTTACACATGGAGACCTAATACCAAAACTCTTCAAACTAATATGCAAAATCAAAAGAGAAGGAACACTATTGAATTTGTTCTATGAAGCCAGATTACAATTATATTCAAACCATAAAAAAACACAATGAAGAAAGGAAACTTCAGACCATTTTCCCTTATGAATTTCGAAGCAAAAATACTCAATAAAATCACTGCAAACCAAATAAAAGAATACATCAAAACGATCATCCATCATGGTCAAGTAGACTTCATCCCTGTAATGCAGGGATGGTTTAATATATGGAAATTTGTCAACTTAATCCACTATAGAAACAAACTCAAAGACGAAAACAACATGATCACCTCATTAGATGCTGAGAAAGCATTTGACAAAACACAACACCCATTCATAATAAAAGTCCAGGAAAGGTCAGGAATTCAAGGCCCATATCTAAACATAAAAAAAAAAAATACAATAGACAGCAAACGAGTAGGAAACATTAAACTAAATGAAACAATCTCATTAAAATCAGGGACTAGACAAGGCTGCCCACTTTCTTCATACCTATTGAATATAGTAGTTGAAGTCCTAACTAGAGCAATTAGACAACAAAAGGAAAACAAATGAATACAAATTGGAAAGGAAGAAGTCAAAATATCACTATTTCCAGAATATATGATAGCATGTATCAGTGACCCAAAAATGCACCAGAGAAATCATAACCATATATATGACTTCAGTGCAGTAGGTGAATATAAAATTAACTCAAACATATCAGTGGCCTTTCTCTACTCAAAGGAAAAAGAGGATGAGAAAGAAATTTGGGAAAACTCACCCTTCACAATACTCACAAATAATATAAAATAGCTTGGTGTGACTCTAACTTAGAAAGTGAAAGATATATATGATAAAAACTTCATGTCTCTGAAGAAAGAAATGAAACAAGATCTCAGAACATGGAAAGAACTCCCATGCTCATGGATTGGAAGGATTAATATAGTAAAAATGGCTGTTCTGCCAAAAGTAGTTTATAGATTCAATATAATCCCCATCAAAATTCCAACTCAATTCTTTACTGAGTTAGAAAGGGCAATTTACAAATTCTCCTGGAATTTGAAAAAAACAAACAAGCAACAACAACAACAACAACAAAAAACCAACAACAACAACAACAAAAAACAAAAACCTGGTATAGGAAAAACTATTCCCAACAATAAAAGAACCTCTTGTGGAATCACCATGCCTGACCTCAAAGTGCACTACAAAGCAATTGTGATAAACACTACATGGTACAGGTATAGTGGTAGACAGGTAGATAAATGAAATAGAACTGAAGTCAGAGAAATAAACCTTTAGTCACTTGATCTTTGACAAAGGAGCTAAAACCATCTAGTGGAAAGGAGACAGCATTTTCAACAAATGGTGTTGGTTCAATTGGCAGTTAGCATGTAGGAGAATGTAAATTGATCTATTCTCATCCCCTGTGCAATGCTCAAGTCTAAGTCGATCAAGGGACTGCACATAAAACCAGAGACACTGAAACTTATAGAGGAGAAAGTGGGGAATAGCCTGGAATACATGGGCAAAGGGG
This sequence comes from Mus musculus, assembly GCF_000001635.26. Taxonomy (NCBI): domain Eukaryota; kingdom Metazoa; phylum Chordata; class Mammalia; order Rodentia; family Muridae; genus Mus; species Mus musculus. Next base: position 62,718,524 of record NC_000087.7, on the reverse strand, counting down.
GGATATTCTTGAAAAAAAATACTACCAATGTCTTGTGCTATAAGATTAAAAATGGACAAATGGGACCTCATAAAACTGATAAGGTTATACCCAGAAGTTCAAACTTGTAATAAGGAAACATGCTTCACTTTGTCCATAGCAGCCTTTTGTATAATAACAAGAAGCTGAAATGAACCCAGATGACTCTCTTTAGAGGAATGTATATAGAAAATATGGCACATTTACTTAATGAATTACTACACAGCTATTAAAAACAATGAATTCATGAAATTTTTATACAAATGGATGGATCTGGATGATATCTTCCTAAGAGAGTTAACCCAATCACAAAAAACACACATGATATTCACACATTGATGAGTGGATATTATCCCTGAAGCTCAGAATAACCAAGGTAAAATGTGCAAAACCCATGAAACTGAAGAAGGAAGACCAAAGTGTGGATATGCCGTTCCTTCTTAGAATGGGGAACCAAATAATCATGGAGGGAGTTACAGAGACAAAGATTGGAGCTGAGAATAAAAGAATACAGAGACTGCCTCACTTGGGGATCCATCCCATATACAACCACCAAATCTACTGAAGATGCCAACAAGGGATTGGGTGCAGGAGAATGATATAGTTGTCTCCTGAGAGGATCTGCTAATGCCTGACAAATAAAAAAGTGGATGTTCACAGACATCCTTTGGACTTAGCACAGGGTCCCCAATTATGGAGCTGGAGAAAATACCTAAGGAGCTTAAGGAGTTTGCAGGCCCCTAGAAGAAAAAACAACATGAACTAACAAGTACCCCACAATTCCATGGGATTAAACCACCAATCAATGAAAACAAATAATGGGATATATGATTCCAGCTTCTTATGTAGCAGAGGATGGACTAGTCAGGCATCAATGGGAGGAGAGACACTTGTTCCTGTAAAGATCCTATGCCCCAGTATGGGGGAATACCTGGGTTAGGAATTGGTAGATGATGTGTTGGGGAGATGGGGGAGAGGGGAGAGGACAGGAGATTTTTTGGAGTGGAAACTAGAAACGGGGATAATATTTGAAATGTAAATAAGGAAAAGTTATAATAGAAAAAGAAAGGAAATAATTTATTTGCAAGTTTTATGAAATAAATTCATGTTTGGCAAACATATTATACGAACAATGTTCATGTCTTTTCTTGAGGTGAAATCAAGAAAGTTCTTCTCTCTCAACATATGCTGATATAGTTCCAAGAGTAGGTTTATGTGCTGCAAAACCTTGTATATAGGAATAGAGAGATATAGGTAAAATTAGAAATGAAGTATATGTAAACTCTTAACAAAGACTTCTTCCATTTCAGGTGACTAGGTAAAGTCTAATGAACTGCAGGACACAATTAATACTGGAAATGCGATACCTTCCGAAAGAGCCTCCTCTGAAACTTTTATGTCATCGTCCTCATCATCAAAGTCCAAAAGTAATAAGTAACCTTCCTTTGGTATCACCTTCAATTTCTTAAGAGCCATTCTTCTCATAAGAACTCAGTAGTCTTCTTAGTTTAAAAAAAATAAAAATAAAAATAAAAAGGAAAAAAAAAGAACTTAGTTACCTGATTAAAAATTATCATTTAAATAATAAAAAATAACAAAAAATCAAATAATTATTTTAGCTCAATGAAAGATCATTTCTTTTTTTACTTAACATGTATATTTTTAATCAATTGCCTTTATCAGAGAGTTCTGTGTACATATTCAATATGGTGATGCATATATATATACACTTACCCATACCATTTCCTCCGTGTATCCCATTTATCATGTCCCTCTCCCTCACAACTTGTTTAAAAACTTCTTTAACTCACTTCTTTAAAAACCTCCTTTAGAACCTAAATTATTAGTCTGCCATTTCTCAGTTTAAAAAGAGACAAAAACTGGCCAACCTTCAACATATGAGTCCTCCACTCCTCCCAAAAAACGATGAGCAACATCCTTTAACCTTTGAGGTATCAGAATTTTGGTCCTATCTCCCACAGAATATTTTTAAACAAAACATCAGCAATTCTGTTTACCAGTTTATCTCAGTCTAACGTAAACTCACAGTTCTATCCAGAAAGATAAAGAACATGGTAACTGTATATTCATATCAAAAAGATCCACCACTAAGTCTACAAAAAAACATGAACTACCACCACCACCCACACAGAAAGACCTTATATTGGAGAAATTAGGGATTTAGGGAAGCCGAGGATTTCAAACATCTGAAGATTGTAAGTTCAAGGCCAGGCCAAGCCGGGCCAGCTGAAACTACAAAGATAGATCCCATCCTACAGAAACTAAACTGAGAGAAAAAGCTGAACTTGGTGGTGCAAGTCTTTAATCCCAATACATGGGAGACTGAGACAGAAAGATCTGTGGACAGAATCCATCCCCAATGACTTATGAATCTCTTACAATTATCTCCTCTTCTTCTTTTCATTCATCTTCCTATGCCATTCTACTGTCTGCAATGTTCATACAGTCTATACCAAAGGAACACACCATAGAGAAGACAATGAGGAGGGAGGAATCCTCAGTGTGTTTCTAAGGGATCCTGAATATCACACAGGACAATCGCCAAGGCATCTCACCAATGGATCCCTGTTCCCTGACCCACAGTCCTGCAGCTGGTTCTCTGATCCTATCCCCAGGCCCCAAGCTTTTCTCTTCCAAGGGTTCCCAATTCTCTATGGCCCTGACCTGTTCGATCCTCTTCCATGAATATGGTCCTCCACCTTCCATTCACCCTCAGATTCCACAGAAAATGGCGATCAGGAGGCTTTTCCTCACATAGTGGCCTCCTGGGCCTGAGATTCCCCACCCTGTCACACCTCGATTAACTGTCCAACAACCCTGATCAGGGCAGACTATCACTTTCAACTCATCTAAGAGGAGAACACCTTCCAAACCGCACCCTTCTGTGCTTAGCTCCTCAATGGCAAAAAAAAAAAAAAAAAAAAAAAAAAAAAAAAAAAACCGTTGTCAGGGACCACACCCAGACAGAAGCCTCAGAGGATCCTTTGTGATGCCAGCTGGAGCAAATAGGTCTCACCAAAGGACTGTGCTGATTAGCTGAATACACCCTGCGCATGCGTTCACGGAATACCAAGTACTTTGAAGGGAGATTTTAGAAGGTGGGAGTAATCTACTGGCTTTAAGACAAATGATTTCCAGTTTGTTGGTTGACAAGTGCTTACAAACTTGAAAATCCAGAACAAATATGTAACATATGAAATACAGCAAATGGCTCTACTTAATTTTAGCTGTAGAGGCTCTTGTAAGCATTTTTGGTTTTTTATTTATTTATGTGCATAAACATTTAATAATGTGGACTTCTGCATGTACACACGCACACCAGAAGAGTCTATGCTGCCCTAAGAGTTCAGAAGGGAACATGCAGATTTCCTACAACCCCTGGTACTCTCCTTTCTCTACTTTCCTAGTCCTCAGCTTGATAGAAGAGTGTGCTAGGCAGTGCAGGCCCTCTCTCTCTCACTTATGTGCTTGGCCACTCAGGCCCACTCTCTCACTTAGGAGTTAGGCTGGGCAGGTCCTCTCTCTCTCTCTCTCTCTCTCTCTCTCTCTCTCTCTCTCTCTCTCTCTTAGGTGCTAGGCTTCACATGTCTTCTCTCTCTCTTATGTGCTAGACTGCCCAGGGCCCTTCTCTCTCTTATGTACTAGGCTTCCCAGGACCTCCCTCTCACTTAGATGTTAGTCCTTGCAGGCCCTCTTTTTCACTTATGTGCTAGGCTGGGCAGGGCCTCTCTCTCACTTATATGCTGGGCTGCCCAGTTCCCCTCTCTCACTTATGTGCTAGGCTGAGCAGCCCCTCTCTCTCACTTATGCCTCTGTTGCCTACAGACGCTGCAAGAGAGCACTGTTTCTCTGAAACTGTGATTGTGCATATGTTATGAGCCACAATGTGGGTGCTTTGTGCCTGGTCCTCTGCATAGAATAGGTGCTATTATTATTATTATTATTACTATTATTATTATTATTATTATTATTATTAAATTTCAAGACAGGGTTTTTCAGTGTAGCACTGTCTGTCCTGGAACTTACACCAGGCTGATTTTGAACTCAAAAATCCTTGTCCTCTGCCTCCCAAGTGCTGTGATTGAAGGCATGAACCACCACTGCCTAACCAAAAGTTGCCCTTAACAGCTAGTTTTTCCATTTTTTCAACTAGTCTAGTGTGTATTTCATGTACCCAAGAGCATTCCGCCCATTAACTTGCAGTGTTTTCCTACTTGTGCATTAGATTTCCAAGGCTGGTTTGGTGGAAAGAAATGAAAGGAAGTAGTTAGACACTTTAATAATAATAATAATAATAATAATAATAATAATAATAATAATAGAAACATTTTAATGTGTTTAAGTCTATCATTTTTAAAATGTATGAGTCCTCTTTTTATGGGTTCACCTTCATGAAAGAAGGGGTCATCAGATCACTTTATATATGGTAGTAAGCCACCATGTTGTTGCTGGGAATTGAACTCAGGAACTGTAAAATAATAGCCGGTTCTCATAACTGCTGAGCAATCCCACCAGTTCTAGAAATATATTTTGATTTAATTTTTATTGCATTATGATAAGAAAATATACATAATTTCAATTTATCTGAATTTGTTAACATCTAAAAACATATTTTGAGTAAACAGACTTACATCACATTCTTCTTTTTATTTTGTACCCCAACTCCTCCAGCTGATGCCCACTCAAAACCTATCAAACCTTCCATTTTTTATCATGTTCCTTAATATTTATAAAATATTGTAACAATAAAAATGAATATTAAAAATGTTGTTTGATAGAAACAACAATCAATTTATATATTTGTCTGCAGCAATACTGAAAATTCTTTTTTCTCATAAATTTTAAATAACTCCAAATATATTAACTGTATGATATATTAAAATAATATATCACTATTAGTTTTTTTGGTGAACATAAATAGTCTTTTGGTTTGTTTGTTGTTTGTTTGTTTGTTTGTTTGTTGTGTTTTTAGGAGATCTTAAAATTCTTGACTTACAGATTATGCTAACAGGACCCTGAAGTTGTCTTGTGTGAGGATAGTCCAGTGACTGGCAAATACAGAAGTGGATGCTCACAATCATCTATTGGATGGAACACAGGACTCCCAATGGAGGAGCTAGAGAAAGTACCCAAGGAACTGAGATGGTTTGAAACCCTAAATAAGAACAACAATATTAACTAACCAGTACCTCCAGAGCTCATGTCTCTAGTTGAATGTGTAGCAGGAGATGGCCTGGTAGGCCATCTGTGGGGAGAGAGGCCTATGGTTTTGTGAAGGTTATATGCCTCAGCTCAGGGTACTGCTAGGGAATGTAGGTGGGAGTAGGTATGTTGGGGATCAAGGAGAGGTAAGGGGGGAGGCAGGAGGGGACTTTTGGAATGTAAACGAAGAAAGTATATAATAATTGTAAAATTAAAAAAAAATCTTGGCTTACTGTGATACAAAAAAAAAGAAAAAAAAAAAGAAGAACAATTTATGGACACTGGATTTCATTGTAATAAGGCTGTACTTGAATGTCCCTCACATCACCAAAGTATTTTACCTCCATAGTACTAAGGGTAGAGTTGACATATCTGCTGTGGCAAGGAATGAACTGTAGGCATGATTTTTGGATACTAATTTCCTGCTATGTTCAAAGCTATTTGATTTGAGTGATTGTTGTCATTCTCAGGCCACATGTAACAGGGTACATTCACTTATGGAATGGGTGTTTATTAAGATGGTCTATCCATGAAGTCATTGATCAACTGTTTCAATGAAGAATTGTTCTGCTTGGAGAGTGTCACAGAAGTTAGTTGATGATAGAATTCAGTTTTATTGGATGTGATGTTTTTTCAAAAGCATTCACCTTAGAATAATAGTAACTTATAAAGTCCTCTTCAGAATTTATACAATAATAATAAATATCAAGTAAAGCCTTTAGTCTCACTCTTTGCTGTTCTCTTATAAGCCACCTCCCAAATTAATTGTCTACATTTATTTTGGTTTATAAAGAGTTTTGAAAAATTTAAGCTGTTCTGAAAACCATAGTATAGTGTAAAAATATCAAATAAACAATCCTACTAATACAGAGGCTGAGATAGGGGAACCATGTTTTCAAGACCATTATGTGGCACACAGCAATACAGTGTTATGTATAAACAAGAAGAAAGACTATATGGATTATACAATATTGGACTTATTAATCCTATTTACCAAATTAGGAACAACATAATGAAAAACGGACAATTTCTAATTCCTCATATTTTTGAATTTCATTCAATTAGGTTATGATGGTAATATTAATTTTCATATTAATAGATATTAAGGTAAAGTGATTGTTACTTTTTATTAGTTTTATTCTTAGAGGTGGAAGCATGTTTTTGTGGATTTGTTGTAAGATTACTTTCTTGTTTCTTCTATGGTGTAGTTTCACTCCTTGTGTTGTTGTATTCCACCTATTATTCTTTGTAGGGCTGGATTTAAGGAAAGATTATGTGTAAAATTGGCTTTGTCGTTGTATATATTGTTTTCTCCGTCTATGGTGATTGAGAGTTTTGTTAGGTATAGGAGCCTAGGCTGGCATTCATGTTCTCTAGAGGTGGAATAGATGCTGGGATTAATATCTTTTTTATGAAAATACATCCATGAGTTGAGAGAGGAGGACTTCCACTGGCCTTTGTACCCTAGTGCCATGTTCTAGGTGCTGCTAGTGAATGGGGAAATAAGTGACACCCCAGTGACAACAGAAACCACCTCTTTCAGAATCCAACCTAAGAATGTCAGGCAGAGTTTATTTTGGCTGACTCATGGTAACCAGATCTTATATAGAGAGGGTGGGACTCATGTATCACTTCAGAAAATGCTTTTAAGTTTAATCTTATATATTTTACAGAGAAGGAAAAGAGAGAAATAACTTCATGAAGGATAACACCCAAGAAAGCAAATGATCAAGGCAGCTTTATAGCAACACACAAATCTGCCCAACAGTAGTGTTTACTAGTGGTTTGTTGGTGTTAAAAAGCCATGGAGGCTACTGGACCATAGAGGGGCTGGAGAAAGTCAGATTGCTTTTTGTTATTGTTTTATTTTATTTTAACATTTCCCTTTTGAATTCAGGCAGTCTCATTTTAGATTTTTCCTGCTGCTAAGACCACTAGTGTTCTCTGGTACATTCAACCTTACTGATCTCCAGGCGACTAGACTTGTCAGGATCAGAGTGGAAACTGGATATTTTACAACCAATTATCTGGTCCACTTGCCTACCTCTGGTTATCCCAGTTTCTCCACCTAAATTTGTTACTGATAATTTCCTCAGTATTCAGCCTGCCATGATTCACAGACAGGTACAACAACTGCTTCTGACTCAGTATTAAATTCAAGTCCTTTCTCTTCTTCAGGAATGTTAATATTTGACGATATACAAATTTATTTATCTGAGGTAGAATGGGCTATGCTAACCCATGGAAGAAGACACTCTACAGTGTTGTAATGCTGGCCATCTACAAGCTAACCACCTGACTAGTTTAACTGGTTAACTATAACTCCTTTCCTTTGTGTATACATTGTGTAACCTGGACTGTAACAGTGAAAAATATACTCTGGGAGATATTGCCTTTTGGATTATAATTGATTTAGATTGCTTCCTCACTGTTGAATCAGGAACTGCTACAGAAGAATAAAATATTTTCTATGTTATTTTTTGTTTTGGGGTTGTTTGTTTTCTTTGTTTTTTTAACATACAATTTCTCTGCATAACCCTGGCTGTCCTCAAGATCAATCTGTACAGCAGGTTTACCACAAACTCACCTGCCTTTGTGTCCCAAGTTCTGGGTTTAAAACACACACCACCACCATCCAGCTCAGCGTGAAAGTTCTTAATTTTAGTGAGGATCAATTATTTCTCTTAGAATGAATATTTCTTCCATGAAATCTAGCACTCTTAACTCTCTTAATCATACATATACTCCAATTTTCCTAAATTTTTTTGTTCTTACCTGCCCTTGTGAATTATTTTACATACAGTATGAAGTTGAGATTGAGTGTGAGGCTGACTCTTTTACCTATTATGTGTCACTGCTCTCGGGTGAAACAAAACATACAGCACAAATTATATATATGCATAATTTTATAAAACTATGGTGTATATATTATATATAATTTATTTTATATGTAATATATTTTATCATTTATAATATTTTGTTATATAATATACTGTAAATGTAGTTTAAATATACTTTAAAGTGAATTACAGGGTGTGATCCAACAATAGCTGTCTACCAACTGATATTCTAAGAACCTCATAGTTATTCAGTCAATGAGGTGGATTGTCTCAGGTAGTCTCCAGTGTATTATGGAATACTGAAAATGGCCTGTATTGACAGTGAAGAAATGGGCTTCCAAATGAGGGCAAACAGGCAAAGAAAACAAACTTTCTTCTTCCATGTCTTTCATATAGGTTGCAGAACATTTATATAAGTGTGTGCCAGGTTTAAAGTGACTTTTCCCACTTGAAAGATTCAGATTCAAAATGGATCTTGCCATCTCAAATTATTAAGAAAAAAATCCATTAATGTCTTGCCCAGTCAATTGGATTTTAGTTAATTCTTGATGCAGTAACGTTCAAACCCAAGAACACTCATCACATTGTCCAATTGGCTCCCCATCATTTATTGACATTTATAGCCTTCCTTCATTGAATTGCTTGTGTGTTTTGTTAAAAGTTACTTGGCAATTTCTATACATATGTCCAGACTGAGCTGATTGACTTTTTGTTGTTATTATTTAACTCTTAAACAATTATAGATAAGCCCTCATATCTATTATACAATATTTTTCTATTTTATTCATTCTTGTTATTCTTTGCATTGTGAAGAAAGAGATGGCTCAATTCTTAAACAGTACATGTTAAACTTCCCATTCTGTTTATAGCACCAAATATAGTTTAACAAAAAAACTGTCTAATGTCAGGCAGTGTGGGAACAGGTCTTCAATCCCAGCATTTGGGGGGTGGGGGCATAGGCAGGCGAATTTCTGAGTTTGAGGCCACCTTGGTCTACAGAGTGAGTTTTTGGAAAGCCAGGGGTAAACAAACAAACTTTGTCTAGAAAACAAAACAAAACAAAACAAAACAAAACAAAACAAAAGAACAAAAAAAAACAAGAATAAAAACCTACTTATGTCTCTAAGTCTTCTGGTCTCTTTGGATTCTGAATACATATCACACACACACACACACACACACACATGCACCCTCACACACAGAAAAACACCGTTCAGATTTTAAAATACATTATCTGACTCACTAAGAAATAAAACTACATCTGTGTTCCTGTTGCCAGAAAACCTTTAATCATAATACAAATTTAGTTGAACATGAATGATTTTATACAGGAGAGAATCCTGTTTAACTGTATTGAATGTGGGAGACCATTCCTTCAAAAATGTCACCTCATTAAGCACCAGCTGACCCACATTGCTGACCATCCCTATACATGTAACCTGTGTGAGGAAATGTTTAACAGATGATCAAGGCTTCTCAGACACCAGAATGTACTTAGTCAGAAAACTCAGACAGAATGGCCAAGCTAAGGAAAAATAGCATATTGCAGGGACAGAATGTAAAGAAGGTTTAAAATCTAGATAATTTGGGAGAGTTATGTTTCATATCATAAAAAAAGATACAATAGAATTCTACGTTGTTTCCCACTGTCTTTCATTATCTGTGTTATCCACACATTTTTTTTTGTATTAGTAATAAAAGAAATGAGTATTTGTTTGACATTTGTATCCATACCTATGTTTTTGTTAGACATCTGTGTCCATAGCAATGTTTTCTTAGACACTATCCTCTGGTTTCAGGTACCATGGACTATGATTTAATTCTTCACTTTTCTCAGAAGAGATGTAAAATGCTATTATGGCCCTTGTAGTCAGAAAGAATTAATATTCATGGCATAGTTTCACTGGCTATAATGTTGACCGTCATAGAATACCAAAACAAAGATTCAGGTAAATTTATGAACAAGATGATAAGACTGTGTCTTCCTTCAGTGTAAGCATGGTAGTTGTCACCTCAGTTTCTCCCTTGACATTGTCTATTTTCAAGGAAGCTTGGGGAACACAAGAAGACCTGAAAGCCAGCACAAACCTAAGAAAGTTGTAAGCATTTGAAGTCCACTTACAGATCTCACTGTCCATACTAGTTATCCATCTCTGTGGAAGTAAAAGAGAGCAGTAAAGTGACTTTGATTATTTTGGCTTTTATTACACACACTGGAATTTTTAAATGATTGCATACCACTCCTGTGCCTAAAGGGATGTACAATTTGTGATTTCTTAATTTTAAATGAGTATAGCAGTTTTCTCTATAGAAAAGTTTGAGCATTAATTTATTGATAAGGTCAGTGCATGGGAGCTTCTGTACCCTCTCCAACATGGTATGCATCTGATACTCGAGGGTCTCCTCCACTAGTAGTCTGGCAGAGAAACACATGTGGCTTATACATTTGGTCCCAATTAGAAGCAGGGTAGATTGAATCCCAGGTTTATGTTGAAATAACAACTGCTTGGTCAGGAGGATACTTCTTAAGATGGCCGTGTAGTCAGAGAAGTGAATCCTGGCTTGTGAGTTCATGAAAGACAAATTATATTTTGCTAGCTACTTTAAGCAACATAGTAGGTTCACACACCAAGACACACAGACACAGACACAAACACCAATACGAATTCACTGTAGGATCTCAGATAATAAAATTCTCCTTAATAATAATTGTTGAGATGAGTTTTCTCTAACACCAGAAAATAATCTGTCCTGGAGCTGATTTTTTAAATTAGTTAATCAATCAACATCCCAAACCTAGTATTCCTTCTCTTCTCTGCTCCCTGACTTCTCCTCCACTTCTGCTACCCCAATCCACTCTTCCTCAATTTTTCTTCAGAAAAGAGATCTTCCATGATAACTTCTAGTTTTGGCTATTGTAGTTGCACATCCACTCATATTGATGATAGACAAGGCCTGGCAGAATTTCATTCCATTGGCTATGGAAATAGAGCTAAGTGGAAGACAGGCTATGTGAACAAATCTTAACAAAAATTTACTCTCATTAACCATAAAGTCTTTTTTATTTCTCTTTTTATTAATTAGGTATTTTCCTCGTTTACATTTCCAATGCTATCCCAAAAGTTGCCCATACCATCCCCCCACTCCCCTACCCACCCACTCCCCCTTTTTGGCCCTGGCGTCCCCCTGTACTGGAGCATATAAAGTTTGCAAGTCCAAAGGGCCTCTCTTTCCTGTGATGGCTCACTAGGCCATCTTTTGATACATATGCAGCTAGAGACAAGAGCTCTGGGGTACTGATTAGTTCATATTGTTGTTCCACCTATAGGGTTGCAGTTCCCTTTAGCCCCTTGGGTACTTTCTCTAGCTCCTGCATTGGGGGCCGTTTGAACCATTCCAATAGGTAACTGTGAGCATCCACTTCTGTGTTTGCTAGGCCTCGGCATAGTCTCACAAGAGACAGCTATATCTGGATCCTTTCAGCAAAATCTTGCTAGTGTATGCAATGGTGTCAGCGTTTGGAAGCTAATTATGGGATGTATCCCTGGATATGGCAATCACTAGATGCTCCATCTTTTCGTCACAGCTCCAAATTTTGTCTCTGTAACTCCTTCCATGGGTGTTTTGTTAACTATATTACAAGTACAGCTTTACATTTTTCTCTTTAATATTTTTACATTTTTCTACATCTTCCAAGCCTGGTGGACAAAGTGCTCTTTTAGTCAAATTGTATTAATTCATACCAATATTGTCCAGGGAAGTTTCTTGGTAAGCCCTTTAGAGCATCAGTTTCTTGCTTTCAGCTGTTCCTTCATCATGAGGAATAAAGTATAAACACAGTACGTAGCCACAGTTTCTGTCATCGATGAGGACTTGGTCTGTGAAAGATACTATGCAGATTCTTAGCCTCTGAACTTGGCAATGGTTTACAGATGCTGATGTGAGCAAAATGAGGAACTAAAGGACAACTTTGTTAGGTCTCAGGTCTTCTTGTGCACACTGTTAACAGATAATAATATGGGGAATGAGATCTAGTTTTTTAGTGCAGAGTCATTTGCCCCTGGTCAATATTAAAAGTTTTAAACATTTCTTGAATATCATTTACTGAAATTGAATAAATTTTAAATTTAAATTATGTAATTATAACAAAAAGAAAAACAACAGCAATTAATAATAATAATAATAATAATAATAATAAAAATAATAATAATAATAATAATAAACAATAATACAGTGAGACTGATGAGCCTTCAGTGACAGGACTTGAGTGTCTATGATAGAATTTGAGTCAGGCATTGTGTACTCACACATTAATTATGAGGATCTTGCTTAATTTTGTGTACATAGAACTGGATTATCACATGGATCTTTTCCCCCTCTTATATTCTGAGCATGTGAAGAAAAGTGATGTTTCTCTTTCTTATACAGTTAAACAGATTCCATAAAAGCTTATCTTCTCCCACTTCTAAATAAGCATTTTCGTTTAATTTATTGCCATGTTGTATGCTTTAACTGTTTGGTAGTTGTCTGTTAATTTTTGGTTTATCTTACATATAAAGCAAGTTTGATAAAAATTTGGTACGGAATTTTATGCATTTTATAATTGTAAAAATATTATTTTCACTCAACTCAAAGTGCTCTGTGGTTATAAATTGGCCTCTCAGTTAGTAATACACAACACAAATTCAATTCCACTTAACCCTTCTGAAAATGAACTTGCATGGTATTGTCTGATTTGAAGCTAATAAATCTATTTAACTAAACCAGAGACATTTGTGTTAGGAAGGAAACTACTACTGTCTGTTGTTTAGAAAATGGAAAAGTTACTTCTACAGTAAAAGAAAGAAAGGAGGGCCTGCCTTCAGCAATTGTGGGAAGTCTGTGTTGCATGTGCATTTTTCAGTTCAGCAGCATCTAGGGCACTCAGAATACACAGAGATTTCTTCATATGTGGCGAGAAAAACCAAATCTACAGGAATCCCAGGCAAGTGCTTCAAGCGAAGTCTTAGTCGTGCGAAAGTAGATGTAAAACCTCCCTTCTGCATGGGAGGTTTGTAGGAAACAAACAAGCTCCAAATCCTATAAATGTAGTCTCTCTGAAACTTCCAGTAGGAGGTCTGCTTGTTTTTATATGATTTTATACATTTTAATGTACTTACATTATGGGTACATGTGTTTGATTAAGTACATATGTGTGTAACTGTGCACAAACCACTGCACATGTGTAGAGATTGCAGGACAGTGTGGAAGAGACAATCCTCTTCTTCTACCATGTATATTATTTCAGAGATGAAGTTCAGGTACGCGGTCTTGAGTGGCTAGTAAACTTACTTGAGTGGCTAGTGGGCCACCTCATACATTCCTTCAGCTTTAATTCTTTACATCCTCTGAAGATTGCCTGTTCATTCATCATGTCAAAACCCACAGAGACTATGAAGGTGGTCATGCTGCAAACCAGCATGAGTATAGAAAATGAAGCAACCAAAGTTTAAATGAGCCATTGATATTTCTTATCATTCTATCACTCCCATAGGTCGAAGTGGTTAAAACTCTCACCCAAGGCCTTCTAATATCAGTTGCATTGAACTAAAAGTATCTGTAGCAGTATCTGTATGCACAGCGCCTGCAAGGTCTGAGATAGAAAGAGCCCAAGCAATGAGAGGGAAGGGCGTGCATGCCACTATCTTTATCTCAGAAGTTATTTCTAGTTTGTAGCTTGGAAAGGAAAACATTCAAATTTCCACTAGGGTATCACTGGGTATGCAAACCATGCTTAAATCTAAGTCTCTAGTTCAGCATTGCCTGGCAAATGAAAATCAAACTGGATAATAATCTTGGAGGTCCTTTATATAATAAGGTATTGGCAGGGTTCTTTAAAGAATACCTTAAGGGTCCTTTGTTTATATATTATGGTTTGCAGTTTTTTTTTGTTTTTATGGGATTTCTGAGTGTTTGTGAACATATATGTCTCTGTGTCTACATGTATATTTCTTGTGCTTTTTCTTTGCCTCTTTTTCATTATGTTTGCTTTGTTCTGTTCTGGTTCATTTGTTTATTTTGTATCTTAATCTTCATTATTATTGTCATTAGTATCATTAATAGTATCATTATTATTTAGATGCCTGTTTGTATTTTAATAAAGGGAGAAAGAAAAAGTGTGAATTTGGGTGGGTCGAGAAGTGGAGAGGTTGTAGAAGGATTTGGGGGGACAGTAATCTGAATCTATTGAATGAAAAACTGTATTTTCAATGAAAAGTGTCTTCCCAGAAATTTTGATCTTACTATTAGTACAAAGGAATCAAAAACTTATTTTTTAAAGAATCATATTGTATACAGAGGAAAAAAATGAGAGCTTTTCCAACTGAGAAATGTTTCATTTTGCAAGTATGGTAAGGACCCTAGAGGTAATAATCAAGAACACAGAGCACAACACAAAGCAGAAAAAAGTACAAAGCACACACAAATATACAGGCAGGAATCAAATTAGTCAATTTATTGACCTTTTTAATGGAGCACAAATCCTCATCCATTCTCCATTCGGACAAAACAGATTTGCTGTTGTCTCCAATGACTTTGAGTAGGAATTCATCCAGTAACCTTTCTCATCTATTTCATTAGAGCTGACTCATCCCTGCCAAGATTCCAGGACAGGAAAAATAGACTCCATCATCCACTTGGGTATGTGTGTTTCCAAGTTCCTTCATATATATTCTTCCTTATGCTTGGTGAACCCCTACATTAAATTATTTTTTCCTACCTCATAACTATAATTTCCTACTGTTATAAATCCTAACATACATACCTGACATAAAGATAGTCTTAGACAACTCCAGATGATCACATGATTAGACAACTAAAATAGATCACATCTATCCTAGTACAGTTCTGGAAGGCAGAAAGTGTAAAAATCAAGGAGCTGGCTAGTCTTACTAGTATTTCCTGGCACTGTGAATGGCAACCTATAAGTTCTAAGTCCTTGTGACACTTTCATGGGAGTTATCTAGGACTATCTTTATGTCAGGTATTTATGTTAGGATTTATAACAGTAGGAAATTACAGTTATGAAGTAGGAAAAAAAAATTCTATGTAAGGGCTCACCAAGCATGAGGAAGAATATATATGAAGGAACTGTAGCATTAGAAAGGTTGAGAACCACTCTCTGGATGCTTGAAAACAGAAAGCATAATGGAGTCATAGGCTGGTCTTGGCATCAGTCTGATATCTGCTTCAGACTAATATCTTGCTTCCTTTTGTTTCTTGTGACCATGAGGGGAATAACCTAGATAGTATAGTCAAAGGACCAATCTGAGGACATGTTCAGAATCCATTTTGTGAAAACATGTGCTGTTGTATCATTTGGACAGGGCTGTCTTTGGAACCAGTGCATGCACATGAGTGCTTTGGTGCTTTGCTCTTTCTTTCTTTCTTTCTTCTTTCTTTCTTTCTTTCTTTCTTTCTTTCTTTCTTTCTTTCTTTCTTTCTTTCTTTCTTTCTTTCTTTCTTTCTTTCTTTCTTTCTTTCTTACTACCTTTCTTTCTTTCTTTCTTATTTTTTTTTTGAGGCAGGTTTTCTCTGTGTAGGCCTGGCTGTTGTAGAACTCATTCTGAAAACCTGGTTGGCCTTGAACTCATAAATTTGCCTGCCTCTGCCTACCAAGTCCAGGGAATAAAGGCTTGCAACACCACACCCAGCTTCTTTGATTTTTTTTTATTCTGCTATTAACTTATTGTTCCCAAGGTTTTTTATTTTATTATTTTATTTTATTAGATATTTTCTATATTTACATTTTAAATGTTATCCCATTTCAAGTTTTCCCCTCTAAAAACCCAATAACATGTCCCTCCTCCCCCTACTGACCAACCTAAGCACTACTGCTTCCCTGTCATGCCATTCCCTTACACTGAGGTATAGAGTCTCTCAGGACCAGGATCCCCTCCTCTCACTGTGTCCAACTAGGCCATCATTTGCTACATATTCGGTGGCAGCGATGGGCCCCTCACTTTGCATTATTTGGTTGGTCTTTTTTTTTTAATTACATATATTTTAACTTACATTTCAAATGTTGTATTCTTTCCCAATTTCCCACTTCTCCAGAAACCCCCTATCACATCCCCTGTCCCCCTGCTTCAATGAGGGTGTTCCTTCACCTGTGCACCCTCTCCCACCTCACAGTGTGGTGGCTAACAAGTTTATATCTCTGTATCCTTATCATTCAACACCATATTGGGGATCCTGCAGCTTATAGGGAAAAGATGTCCAGATTCTGAGAACTGCAGGGTACCATCCAATACATCAATCTCAAGCCACATGTGGGTACATCTTCCTAAAAAACGTGTCGTCCTGTTAATAGCTTTCAGTTGGATCTTTAAGTACCTCAGCCAAGATTGAGGTGACTGCTCCCTGCATAATCACTGCCCACTTCATTTTGGGGAGCATCTGTGCCAGGAAGTCAGGGTAGATATCCACATAGTTGATGCGGATTTCAGTGGCCTGCAGGCACAGATGGAAGTCATGCATGTCCAAGCCTTACACATTTGAGCTTAGGAGATAGTATGTGAGCAGTTTCATGTTGTCATTTTAGATTTCTGCATAGGACATATTGTCTTTCATTAATTTTGGGATTTATTTACATTTTAAATGATAGCTCCTTTCCCATTTTCCATTCAACAAATCCCCAACCCATCCACCATCTCCTCCCTTCCCTTTGAAAAAAGGCTTAGTTTGTATTATATTTCTATATTGCACTCCATCACTGAGTGAAATCAAGACAGGACACATGTAGGAGTATAGGCAGGGTACATGGAGAAAGGCTGCTTATTGGATTGCTTTCTCAGCACAGTTTTCTCAGCTTTTTTTCTTACAAAATTTAAAAGCTTTTTTTTTAACTTTTATTTTAATAACATACCCACAAACACACACACGCACACACACCCACACACACACACACACACACACACAAGACATAAGATCACTAAAGAACAAGCGAAATGATTGTAAAGCAATGTCCTAAATGTATTTCATTATCTCCAGTGCCACATTTATAAGTCAATTCTAGAGGCCTTATGTCTAATCATATTTGGCAAATGGATATAACCCATTATGCAGAATTTGGAAAACTAAAATATGAACATGTTTGTATCGATACTTGTTCAGGATTTCTTTTTGCATTTTTCTGCTTCTCTGCATAAAGGAAAGTTTTCTAAAAACGTAATTGATCATTGCCCACAAGCATTTAATGCAATAGGATTGCCTAAACATATCAAAACAGATAATGGGCCATCCTATTCTAGTAAAAATTTTATTTCATTCTGTAAGGAATTTGGAATCAAACATAAAACTTGAATTCCTTATAAGCCCATGGCAAACGGAATAGTTCAATGTGCTCATCAGACCTTAAAGAATTGGCCTTTTATGACAAAACAGTGGCAGTTATATCCCCCAAGGTCACCAAAGGCGCATCTTGCCTTTACTTTATTTGATCTAAATTTTTTGCAAACTGATATTAAAAGTCAGTCTGCAGCAGATCACCACTGGCATCCAGTTACTTCTAATTCTTATGCATTGATAAAATGAAAGGACACACTATCTAAGGAATGTAAGGGTCCAGATCCGATTCGAATCTGGGGAAGGGGCTCGGTTTGCGTTTTTTCATAAGAACATGGAGCACAGAGGCTGCCCAAGAGATTAATTTGTTAGCTGAACACAGATCCTGAATCTTCTTATAATTATCACTCTGAGAACTAAAATTCCTCTTTTGCATAGAATTTAGTTGGGGACTCAGCCTCCCAGAAAAGCTGTTTTCTTGCTACTCTCAGAGCTTTGCAATTTGCAACTGAATAAAGTATCTGGACTTCCCCAAAAGAAGCTTTGCATTGCTACTTTCTCATTGTCTGGGTCTATTTTCTTAAGCAGGTCAATCAACATCCTCCAATCAGACTGCAGGGGGAGTGCATCCCTGCAAACAAAGGCTTAAGGTGGCAACTGCTATTTTCATTCTAAAGACATTCTACCATGCATTTTGGCTTTAGGTCTGATTTGAAAAATAGGTTTATTAGAAGGGCTAGGAAGGCAGATATTTCAAATATTAGAAGAGATTGGTTTTTATTCTGATAGATGGTCTTAGTCCCTTTGCTGGTCTCTGGTTCTCCATCCTTGCTGTTATTGCAAGCTCCCCTAATTTCCTCAGGCTGTGGGAATAACAGAGATGAGGAGGATGACCTCCAGCTCCTAATATAACCTAAAAGCCACAAATTGTGATGTTACCAGTGGTATAATTCTTGTTGAGGCCTTGCTAAATCTGCTGTTGGCAATACTCCTTTAGGAGATGCACAGTACTGAGAACTGTGCATACTGATTCGTGATGATATGAATACAGTATGGGTACAGCTTCTGTGCAGATATTTACTGTATAATATCATGGGTATTCAGTGTTCTTTGTCTAATA
Source organism: Mus musculus (assembly GCF_000001635.26). Taxonomy (NCBI): domain Eukaryota; kingdom Metazoa; phylum Chordata; class Mammalia; order Rodentia; family Muridae; genus Mus; species Mus musculus. The sequence continues at coordinate 62,699,999 of NC_000087.7, read as the reverse complement.
TCCATGTAGCAGTGAGTGCATACCATGTGTGTTCTTGTCTTAGGGAGAGATGTTCCACATGTATCTGTTAAATCCATTTGGTCCATGACTTCTATAAGTTTCACAGTGTCTCTGAGTTGAATGGTAGTGATATAAAGTAGGGAAAGAATTTGTTCAACCCATATTACATGAAAAAAATTAAATTAATATATACTTTTTTTAATCCAAAAAGCATGCCTATAGACCCATCTAATGTAGGGAGATCCTATTTGATGTTTCCTCTTCGTAGGTGACTCTAGATTTTCACAAGTTGGCATAAGATTACTAGCACACTCAGATTAACATAAACGCATTTTCAGTCATGTCTAAAACCATCACACCAATCGACCGAGATATTCTCTGTACATTCCATGGGCTAAATGTCAGAAACATGTGTGTTTTACAGTGTGTCTCAGCTTTAAAGTGTAAATCCTGAAAGGAGGGCCATGGTCAACCTTCCTACTTCCTGCTTCTAGGCCACTATTTGCTGCTCTGTGGCACTACAAAGGCTTCTTTGTTAATCAGGTACCACTGTGCCATAGATATCTTGAAGTGACAGAGTGTACAAGCATCCATGGGACCTAGATGCTGATGAGAACACTCTTACACCATCTCCTGCCTTCACAACATACTTATTAAGATGGTGAAATATTGGGAAAGTCATGGTAGAACAAATTCTTTAAAGCCAAGTGCTGTTCTCAACAGTCATCTCCTGATTTTCTATATGGACCTCATATGTTACACTTTGAAGTCAACCCACAATCTATGTTTCTTGTGCAAGTCATTAGAGTGTCAATTAAATCTAGACTTTGGGAATATATCAATAAGTCTGCATTATCTTCATATTCCCTGCCCTTAATTATGGTAACCTTGCCAAGAATAGATGTCTCACCATTCTCACTGACAGTTTACCTGGTAAATAGATAGTTGAGAAAAAGACATTCTTCTAAGGCCCAAATAGCCTAGTTAATCAGTATATGAGAAGCAGGGCTGACATCACTCAGCACAAAAGCTAAAGAGAGTCTCTTGTTTTGTGGAGAACTGAGAGAACAGCAGGGACAGGGGCCTTAATGATAGTCAGTCCAGACCTGGAGGCTGGGTCTAACAGCATCCAAAGGAATACAGGCCAATTTCCTCCAGCTTCCTGGAGGAGCACTGTTTCTCTTCAAAATGTGACAGGGATGGCACCCACAAGGGGGAAGAATGCAGTGTGTTCTAGACTTATTTTGAGCCATCAGGGTAATGATCCTCCCACATTTCCCTTGCTATTACAAATGATCAACCTCAATAGGGGTCATGTAAGCTCTGCTGACACCAGAATCTCTAATTGCAAAACCCTTACAGGAAAGACCAGTTTTCCTCCACTCTAAGGATAATAAGCAAGGATTGGGCTCATATGGCTAAGCATTTTCTGACTAGCTTTGAGAGAACAGCGTGGTCCAAGGCCCAGATTTCAGATTTGGTGATTACTGACAGTTTAAAAAGTAAGTACCTGTAACGTTTGCTCTGTGGTACTGAAAAATATTGTCCCCAAATGTATGAACACAAAACGGTGAGCATGTAGCCTAAGGAGCAACATTTCCCTGATTTAACACCAGGCACTTGGCATTCATTCTATACACAGAAATACCCCCCGAGTCTCCAGACCACCCTCCTCAACTGTACATTACAAGCATTACAAGTTTTTGTTATAGCCCATAAGATACAAGTCTTCAAGAAAACACAATCAGACACAAGGCAGAAACAAGAACTCATGTATTGATCAAATTGCATTATCAATAAAAAAATGTCAGCAATGGGTTGACATTGCTTAGTGTCTGCATAAAATTGGTATAAATGGACCTAAAAGTTCTGTAACAGTTCATGAGTACAAGAAAAACAAGATTATAATTTCTTAGTAATAAAGAGAGAAACACTTTCTGTTAAAGTATTCAAAACCCTGTCTAAGGTAGATTTGTCACTCAATGGTAGTATTTGATTTGTAACTTCAAAAGCTGACCCGTCCAGCAGGTCCAGTTATTCGAGGGTCTCGAGAGGACTTTCTCCTAAGAAATAAATGGGGTGTAGAGAGAGATGAGGATATTGTGCGAACAAAGATATGGAAATGTTCTGAATTACATCAGGACCCCAATGTATTAGCCATGACCAAGGTTTAAATGCACAAGCAAAAGGGGAAGTGCCTTTCAGCAGGAGAAATGGGGCAGAAGCATTGCACCTCAGCTGGAGGGATGGGGCAGCAGGGTGGGGGGGAGAGGAAGTACTTCTCAGCAGAAAGGAAGGGGCAGCGGAAATTTTTCTTTTGGCGACTACTGGTGGAAGCAGGAACTTGGCGTTATCAGGGTACATCTTTAGGTCAGGACATCCAGCACTGACTTAGGGTTGGAACAATCTGTAGTTGTTCTCGGAGCAGTGAGTCTGTGGCCTGCTTTTAACCCTCTTTTCTTATCGGGGGAGGGGGGGGTGAGACCCAATTCAGAGATCAGGACAATAGCGTTGCAGTAATAGCTCCCAACAAAAAGCATAGATGCACTCCCCACCACCAGAAAATTAAAAAAACAAAACAATACAAAACAAAACAAAAACAAACAAACAAACAAACAAGCAAAAAAAGCAAAAGATACTCCAATGCACTGTATCTGCTTTGTTGTGAGTAAATCCACAAACATGAATGGATAGCAACACAGGAAGGAATTATGCACAGCAAGGCACACACACACACACACACACACACACACACACACACACACACACACACACACACACACACAAAAGTAAAAAGAAACAGTCCAGTCAAGAAGCTATTGAAGAGAGTCCTTTAAAATTTATGATAAAGAAGATGAAGTGTATTTCTTCACAATTGATGATTTCTGGTGGAGGGCAAGGAAGATTCATTTTTATAGCTTGTGTTTGATATTTTCTAGGTTCTTCTTTTTATACTCCAAAACACTAGATAGGACAGAAATAAAGGTAGAGAGAGGAATTAGAAAATCTCTGAATCTAATTTTTTTCGTAGTGCTTCTTCTTTAACTATGGATATGAAAAAACCACAACCAACTTGCGTAACCAACCACCAAACACCAGACAAAATGTACTAGCTTTGACACTCAATCTTGTGCAAAGTTAATGCAGCAGGAGTTTTTCACTAATGTATGTTGTATGTAAATATAGTATTCCACCAAACTTAGTAACTCTGTATTCCATACTTCCTGCATTCAGCTGTTCACTATTTTAATATTAGTCATACCTATTCCATGCTGTGCCATGTGTTTTGATGCAATTAAGTTTCATCTGGGGACCTCATATGAAATGCAAATATTGTGTGTAAATCTCCCTTAGTGTTACTTCATAAACATGTTTCATCTATGGAGTAACAGTATTAATGCTTTCTGTTTGAAGTACACTTTCAGTGTGCATAAGTAGATACTCCTCTTTAGTATTTTATGATACACTAAATATAACATATAGTGTATACTTAGAAGATGAATCCAGTAAAGGATTTTTAAAATGTTGTGTGAGGGCTTTGTGATTTAAAAAAAAAAGTGTTCTCAATAGTATTGGCTGAGATTCTGCAGTCTTGTGTGTGCTCTTTTCTAATGAATCATAATTAACGTTTATGCTGAGACTCGGGGAGGCAAGCTTATCAGTAGAAAGAAAGCCATTATCTTGGAATCTCTCCTTTTATAAGTACTCCTATAAGTATATAAATGTCTGGGTGGCCAATTAGACAGAATGATGTTACCCAGAGAGATGTAACCCAAATTCATAGGGCAACAATGTCTAGGTAACTGTCTGGCATTGAACAGTCACTCCACTGTTCTGAACAAACTGATTGTAACCAGTAGTTTAAGCACAGGCAGATAGCATAAGTATAAGTATGCAAGCCTGTCTTGATTTCAACGTGATAAAGATCGGGGCCCAAAACTACAAAAGGAGGTAATGGGTTCTTTCTGTTTACAAGTCTCAGCTTGTAAATTGCATGATCTAGGAAAGTCAGGACAGAACTTGATTCAGAGCTGGTAAGTAGAGGCAGAAACTGAAGCAGAGTTTATGGAAGAACTCTGGATTACTTTCCTCCAAGTCATAGGTATGCGAGGTCCTAGGGGATGCAAAACAGAAAAGAAAGAAAAAATAAGTACCAAACATATCACAATGGTTGACCTACATGCATACTTTAAAGTCTGCTCTTGATAATATTTGTGTTCATTTGGAAATCAAGTTCTACATGGCAATTGGTAAACAGCACACTTTTCATTATTTCTATTGGATGGACATTTTTACCTGAAGGAGTGTATTTGTTGGATGTGAACATTCCTGGACTACATGGAGGTCCTAAGTTAGCTTGTATCAGATCCCCTGGAACAGGACTTACATGTGGCTGTGACACACAGGATGATCACTGGGAATTGAATCCCAGACCCTCTGCAAGAGCAGCCAATGATTTATACTCTGAGTCATGTAAAGATCTCCACATTTCTGGAGAGAGAAGGAAGGTGTAGGAAGAGAACATTACTCAAAATGTCCAAATTCATCTAAGAATAAATTAATGCTTGCAAGGGTCTGTCAAGATACACAACAAAAACAAGAAAAAATTAGAAGGTGTGTAAAAATTGAAAAGAATGTTTGTTTCTGCTCTGTTGTGTGTTCTGACCAGGACTAAATGAACACACTAAATGAAGCTGCACTGAGAAGCATAAAGAAGGGAGGTACCACACTCTGACAAGTGCTAAGGTTGTTTCAACTGTATTTGTGTAATCCTTCAGGGGCTTCTTGTCAAAAATAAACCCCCTTTATCAAATCCCCAACAGTAAATTCTGTGTGTCTCATTTGGAGACTGGGCAGAAGATATGTGAGATGCACCAGGAATGATTAAACTTTATGTTCTCTTGCTCAGAAACCATTTTCAGGGATCCTATGAAATCCAAATGTCAGCTCCAGACTGCATAGTATCAGGTTTTTCTTGGCCAATTCAAAATTAGAGCCAATATCTAAAAAGATGACTTATCTGTTACACAAAGTTGCTGCTACCAAATAGGAGGTGGCTATGATTCCCAACACCAACACTGTGGATCTCTCTCTCTCTCTCTCTCTCTCTCTCTCTCTCTCTCTCTCTCTCTCTCTCTCTCTCTCTCTCTCTCTCTCTCTGTTTCTGTCTGATTGTGTCTGTGTGTGTTTCTGTGTGTGTCTGTCTGTTTCTGTGAGTCTGAATGTGATTGAGTGTGTGTGTTATTATAATGTAGCCCATTCTTAAAATAAGAAAGGCACTTTCACTTTGTGTTTTTTTTTTCTTTCCATTTTGGCCAAATTGTATTGATTAGCACTGGCTGGCCTCAAATTGGCTATGTATGTATGGCTTTCTTAGAAGTCAAAAGAGATATGATATAAGACCCATAGTCCTCTGGTTAAAAGCAGGAATCACTGTGATAGGCTTCCATTTTGTAATATTATAAGGTTTGAACTATATGAAGGTATGTAAGTAGTCCTCAAAATTAATTCCTAGGTGCCAGGGAATGGGGGCAAACACACATTTAATCCCAGGACTTATTATGCTGAGGCAGGAAAATCTCTAAATTCCTTGTCAGTCTCGTCTATAGAGCAAATTCCAGTTCAGCCAAAGATATTCCATGGAATGCAGCCTGGAAAAAAAAAAACTTGAAATGAATAAACTTCATAGTTAAGTAATGAATAATTAAAAAAAAAACGCTGCGAAAGATGAGTGAAATATGCAATTATCTAGACATATACCAAATCCATAAGATAAACCATCTAAACAGCACCTTAACACCTTAAGAAATAGAACCAATCATGATAATCTCCCACCAAAACAACCCTGGGACTAGATGGCTGTAGTGCAGAATTCTATCAGACCATCAAAGAAGAACTAATACCAATTCTCATGAAAGTGTTCCACAAATTAGAAACAGAAGGAACAATACCGAATTCATTCTATGAAGCCACAGTTACACTGCATATTCTCCTGTGGAGATGGAATGGTCACTGCCTAATGAGGAACTGGTCACTTCTTCCTTTCATACAGGACTTTGTTTGAGATTATTTTTTGCTTCTACCATGGTTAATATTACAAATAGATTTTAAATACAGTTTTAACATATATGAATTTTTGCTTTAGAAAATATCATGTATATTTAACAGGCTTTTAACAATCATAACTTATATTCACAACATAAAAGCAAAAGAAGTTACAACCTATTTAATCAATGAGAGAAAATTAGAGACTATTCTAACCAAATTGAACCAGGAGGAAAATAAGAACTGTACTGAAAAACTGATTTTTAGTAATAAAAATAACAAAAATAATGATAATAATAATAATAATAATAATAATGAAATACATTAGAAATTAAAAAAATGAATACATATATTTTGCTAGTTTAAGTAAAAAATACTAATGAATAATAAGAAATATGTTCACCTGATATCGAAATCCAAATCCTCTCATTCTATGAAAATTTTGGTTGGAATTTGAAAGATTAGCTTTGTGAATAGCTGTCCAGGAAATTGACAGATGCCCTTAGGTTATGTTGCTTTCAGTTGTTATGGAGACAATGCCTCAATTACACTCCTTTCTGTGGCTTGCAATTCTAGGTCCTCAGTCTGCCACTGCCTCCACCTCCACCTCCATTTCCGCCTCTGCTCTACCTCTGCCTCCTCCTTCTTCCCCCTTTCCTTGTCCATGTCCCTGTCCCTGTCCCAGTCCCTCTCCATGTCCCTGTCTCTCTCCCTGTCCCTGTCCCTGTCCCTGTCCCTGTCCCTGTCCCTCTCCCTCTCTCTGTCTCTGTCCCTCTCCCTCTCCAGCTCCCTCTCCCTCTAGCCTCCCCACTAGCACACAGATAACCCTCAGATTAGTTCAGTTTTAGTACTGATCTACTCTAGAATTTTTTTTTCCTTCATGTCTACTTCCTCCCTAGCTTGTTGTAAAGGTATTTAATTCAATTTGAATCTTCCACATAATAAGAAATTTATTCAAAATTCATAGGCCAACTATTGCTAAGTAAGTGTCTGGTGTTCATCAACCACTCCACTCTTCTAAAGGAAGTGTTTTGTAATCAGAATTTTAAGCACAGGCAGATATCTTTAGTGTTAGTGTAAAATTCTGTCTTGTGTTCAATGTGATAAAGATCAGGACCAAAACTGTTGGAAACCAGGCCTTACCTAACTTGAACTGTGTTTCACCTGGGAGGCAAACAGAGGCTGAAAAGAGAGGGGAACTATATAGGTGAGAGAAAAATGGAGCCAAGACAATTTTCTGATCTAGGCTCAAATATTTAATAAAAGTTTGCACTTATAAAGGGGGAAACCCATTCTCTGCCATGCCAAGTTTCTTGCTTTCCTGATACCAAGTTGTAAGCACAGCCTTTTAGCACTAAGTCACCAAATTCACAGATTGCAGTTAACTACAGAAAATCTTGGAGAACCAATTTGGCCTCATGGCAGATGGCAGGTAGTTTGACATCAAAGGAAACTAGCTGAGGAGCTGCACTGCAGGTGGCCCTGCCTCAATGGCATAAGGTCTGAACCTGCATAGGTTGGAGGAGGTTATACTCCCCCCCGTTAATAATATTTTAAAAAGTGCTAAACTGAGGCATAAAATGTATTTATGCTCTATAGTCTTGCCTGGGATTTATGGTGACTGGAGGCCACACCTCCCTTAGGAAATCTTAGATCTTCCTGAAGCATCAAATTCCATTATGGATGCTACGTGCAACTAGTTTGTGTTATATATCACACAAAACATGGCTCTGTGTTGTGTTATCAACAGTCATGGATTTTGGCATGTACCTCTGTCTTAGATTGGTATGGTTCTGAGATCTGGATGTCTGTCATTGAATGTCCAGTCCTCATTATCACACCTTATTCCCAATTCAGACCAAAGTCATAATATGTACTAGAATGAAGATCAATAACTGCCACCTTCACTGTTGGAGGCAAGGCTGTACATCTGCTACAGTCAGGCTGAAGGACATGGATGACCGGCTTGAGAAACAAAGTTGGGACAGTGATAAGCAAGAGTATGAAAGTTTCTTTGAGGAAGTCCAGGTACCCCATTCAGTTGCAAATTAGCAATGATCAAGCTTAGTCTTAGAGATTCTGGTGTGGGGAGGTGGCTTTGAGAATTGCAGAAAGGCTGCAGCCTCTCTGGGAGTGGAGGCTGTGCTCCAAATTAAATTTGCTAGCTAATTAAGATTTTAGCTATCTTCCCTAATTCTTCTAATACTGGAATTATTAATAGACCAGTCCAATATTGAATTAGGATACCTGGTCACAGTGAAGTTAGAAGATGAATCACTATAACTCTATCTTGAGACTAATCTTTCTAAATCAGATTACACAGTCTCTACTGTTCTATATCCCATAATTCTTAAAAACCTTGAAGTAAAGCATCTTAGCTTGTCCAAACTGGGAAAATGATAAACAAAGGTAGGTCAAAAACATATACCCAATTCAGCTTTCTTGTCACTACAGTCAGGGCACTAAGCAAACACACCTGTTAGTGTGTCACAAAAATTAGCCTTCATATATCTGCAGCATTCTATGAAGAGAACCTATTCTTGTCCCTTTCCCAATAAAGTAGCTACTTAGGATCAAGCCATATACCAATAAGTAGATTTTTTTCATTTGACCTAGACATGATTATGTCTCCTATTTAAGATATTATCAGGCATTTTTAAGTTCTTTGACATCCAAATTTCAAAGTTCTTAAAGTGTGATTTAAATAATGTGCATGGGGATATAATTTATCTTGTCCTTTGTTTTTTTAAAAAGAAGAGTTTTTTAAAGTTCCACATTACCCTGTATTAGATAAATTAATAAATTGTTTACAAAACATTTCAAATGCTTTACTGTTATAGTCAGTATTAATATAACAAGGCCAGCGACTAATTACACTTTCAATTGTTTATCTTGAAGAGCGGATTTAACTAGAAAGCTTTAAAATGTATTAATAGTCCCCCTCTTCCTTTCTCTTTCTCACTTCCTCCATTTCCAGCAGCAGTCTTCTTGCCTCTGCAGGTATTTTACACATGAAGTGTCCAAGCAAAATGGCATGTACACAAACAACCATACCCAGCATCAAAGTTTATAAAATAAAAGAAATGATGTGTAGACTATGATAATAATTTTTCTGGGAAAGGTAGTATAGGAGAGAGGAATCACTGTGTGTGGACTCACAAAGACACAAAGAACCCCCCAAATAGATCCAATTTACCACTCCTTAGAAACACAAACACCACAGGCAGGAGGAGGGATTTTGAATGAGGAACTCTTTCCTTGTCTTTCCAAGTGCTTTGGTGGATGAGCACAACTACAGGAAAAGGGTCTCACAGCAGGTTAACTCCCACCACCACCCCACACAAAGGCAAAGTCACCTTGGTCGAACCAGGAGCAGATCACCTGCCTCTGCAGGTTGTTTCTGTTTAGCTGCATTTGGAGAAAGCAGTTGGAGCAGTTGCTGCCTACTCTTGAGAAGGGCTCTAAGGGTACAATGTATAGGTCTGTAGAATTGCAACAAGTTTGGACCCTAGAAAAGTAATGGGTTGCTGAAATGGTCCTGGACTGTGAATCTTTAGGGTCTTGCTAGGGAATTTCTTAATCTACAGTGACATTTAGACATTGGAGCAAGCAGAGGTGCTTTGATCCTTATCTTAGGCACTCAAAGTTGTCCTGGAAGACAATCGTTGTGACTGTTTGTGAGGCTTTGCTGGAGGAGAGGGGATATTGACAGCCCTCTACACGATCTGCATGGCACACAACTAGAGCTTTCTTTCTTATGAAGCATATAAGTGACTGAGGGCAAAACACCACAGGAGACAACTATATCAGCGTCCCTTAAGTAAAATCTTGCTGGTGTATGAAATAGTGTGCCTTGCAAATACTGAAGTGGGTGCTCACAGTCATCTATAGGATGGAATACAGGGCCCCCAATATAGGAGCTAAAGAAAGTACCCAAAAACTGAAGGGGTCTGCAACCCTATAGGCTGAACAACAATATGAACTAACCAGTACCCACAGAACTTGTTCCTCTAGCTGCATATGTAGCAGAAGATTTCCTAGTCGGCTATCATTGGGAAGAGAGGCCCTTGATCTAGCAAAATTTATATTCCACAGTTCAGGGGAATGCCAAGGCCAAGAAGTGGGAGTGAGTGGGTAGGTGAGCAGGGGGCAGGAGGTATAGGGGACTTTTGGAATAGCATTTGAAAGGTAAAAGAAGAAAATATGTAATAAAAAATGTGTGGGAAAATAAAGAGACGAGGTCGTTTCTACAATTAGGAAAAGTCTCATTACTTTATCCCATTAAATGTGCACATTAAAAAAAAAGTGGCTAATGGCTTTGAACAGGATCCTTGCTGAGGACAGGATCTTATAAAGGGTTCCAGATAGACAACTCATTTACAGTTTTACAAGCTAGTACTTATAAACAATTGATCATTGGGAGCGTCAAGCTGAGACACCCGATCACTGGGCATAAGTGTTGAGATAATTTGAAGATATTTCCATTGTTTTGAATAATCTGTATGATATTGGATACATTTACTCTATGGAAGGAGTATGTGTGTGGAGTCCCTTGTGTCACTGAAGTAGGAGTTGTAAACACCTGTGGCGATGATGCAAGTTCATATCTATGATGTGTTTGTGATGTCAGTATTTATAAAGGAGGAGGCATCTCTGAGATGCAATAACACATTTAAAAAAGAAAACCACAAGACAAAACGGAAAGGGAATATTGCCTTATGTTGTTGTATTTCTGTTTTGTGTGTGTTGTGTGTGTGTTTTGTTTTTTGTTTTTGTTTGTTTGTTTGTTTGTTTGTTTTCTTATTTGTGTGTATGGTCTGATTTTTGGATTTTTTCGAGACAGGAATTCTCTATATGCCCCTGGCTGTCCTGGAACTCACTCTGTAGACCATGCTGGCCTTGTACTCAGAAATCTGCCTACGTCTGCCTCCCAAGTGCTGGGATTAAAGCTGTGCACCACCAACACCCTGCAAATATTGCCATTTTTAGTGAGATATTTTTAATGTTTTTTTTACTGATTTATGTAAGATATTTCAAATGGTGTGTCCATTTTTTTTCACGTTGTTGCATTATTCCTTTCAAAGTTTGTTGATTATTGCTAACGAATACAGGATTTAACATCAGGACACTGACATTCTTCTTTTTCATTTCATTCCTCTCCTTTTTTTCTGTTTAACTTATCTGGAAATGGATTTTTCTGTATAGTCCTAGCAATTCTGGGCCTTCTTGTGCAGTTCAGTCCTGAATTCAAATCTACTGGATTTTATCACCAAATCCTGAGATTAAACCCCTTTCTAAGCAGACATCAACATTTTTTTAAATTTTCTGTCTCACAATACTTCTTTAGAAGATGTCCTCATCACAGTTCCCAAGTAATGCCTTCAGACACTTCTAACTTTCTGTAGCAACCTTACCATATAGAGCCTATGTAAGGCATCCTGTTGGGTAGCATTCTGCCTTAAGCTGTCCACATCCAAAGTGTTTGTATTCTTCACAGTGGCCTGTGAGGTTAGTGTGATAAATCTGGGATGAGCTGTCAGGTGAGGAATTATTCACCACTGCAGCCACAAAGCTTGCAGTTTCCACTGCTCCTGATCATGATGCTGCAGAAGGTTTCTTTGATTTTCATAGACACTGGCTTCTTATTCCCAAATCTTGGTAGTGGTACTGTATTCTGCCTGTCTGTGTAAACAATTAGACATGAACCATGTCTTAGTATCCTGGTTGAATCTGGAGAAGTTTGTTGTTCTTTTCTGCTGGATAGCCTGTTACTGGGGAAATCAGGCCATCAAGATTATTCTTAGCCTGGAAGGTACAGAGTCAGGGTCAGAGGAAGTGTGAAGTCTGGGTAAGGACTAGTTCTTAATCCAGATATTCCCTATGTATAAGAACCGTAATTGTCAACATTTCTCATTAAAAAAAAAAAAAAACACTTGAGGTTTATATGTGTTATTCTCAAATGACAGCTGTAAGTTTTTTCCACTTAAACACACCCCTCAATATACAAGAACAGATATCTACAGGGCCCTTTATAAACTATTCAGAGTTGTGCATCCCCATGGTCTCTGGTCTGTTTCCATTGTGAAAGGACATATGTTGAGAGAGATTTGTTTACCTTTGCTCTAATGATGTCACTGGTCTTAATGTCTCAGTATTCATCCTGGTGTGAATACTGTGGAAATCGAAAATGTTAAAGGAACCGTGAAGAAAAATGTTAATTGGTGTGAAAGAGTTAATGGGAACAGCCGTTACTTTCCACTGACTGAAACTAAAATATTCATTACCTGTTATATTTCACAAAAACAGAATTATTGCTCATTTGTTCAAAGTGGACAGCCAGGTACAAATGAAATGATTTTATCCACTGGGCTGTTTTTTTTTTTCAAAGCCTGGGCATGCTTCAACAAAGGAGTGCCTGAGAGCACCTGAATGTTCAGATAAAGTTTACTGAGGTCTCCTTGGCCTGAGAGTGCCTGTCCAGCCGCACTTTTGAACAAGAGGAATGGGTGGGACATTCTTTGATAGAAACAGCAGGAGCTTGGTTGCCAGTCAGAAAATTGTTGAAGAACAGCAGCAGGCTGTAGTGTTTCACATTGTCAGACACCCTGTGAAATTTGCAAAACCCAAAGTAACTTGGAGCTAAAAAGTTAGAGATCTGATTAAGAGGTAAAATCTTGGATGTTGTAGTGAAGAGCAAAAACTTATAATTTTGGGCCTCATAGCATTGTGGTATGTAAGTTCAAGAAATTCAGGGCTGAAGAATAGACCAAGGTGGGTCCAGGCACAGCCAAACCCACCCTGTAGCTAAGAATGTCCAGCCATAAAAGATAAAAAAGAGAATGCAGGAACTAGCCACTGCTATCAGGGCAGACCAAATGGCCATCTGGCAGGATGGCACCTCCCTATAGATCACCATAAATCATACATTGACCAGGTGTCCTGCTGACCTCGAGAAGTCCCAAGCCCTTGTGCCTCCCTACACCTTAGCATGCACATATTACCCTGTTAATTTGTAATCATCCCGCCAACATTTAAATAAGCCTATCATGTGTAATGGCCCAAATTCTTTTGGCTCCCCTGTTTTTGGTTTGTGGTTTTTGCCTTTATATGCCTGTAAAAAGTTTGGGCCGGGGTTGAACTTCCCTGCCCCCTGCGCAGTGAATGAGATTCGACCCCAGCATGCTGGCTTGGGCGCTCCTTTTTTGTTTGTGTGTTTGTGTGAGATTAAAGCTTGTATAGTTACAGCGAGTTCCGCCTCAGTGTCCTACTGGGTGCGCACCTCCCTGAAGAGGGACTCACTGAAGGGGTCTTTCATGTGGTGGATCGGCTGGGAGATGTGTGACCACCCAGGGGTCCTAGACCCACTTGGACGTAAGGCCCTCTATCTTGTCTTGGTTTTGTCTCTATATTCTGTCTGAAAATCTTGTGAGATAACAGTTTCAGTTTTGCAAACTCTCTTATGAGACAGTGCTTCGAAGGGAGAGCAAAGTGGATAAGGACAGATGTGTCTAGGTGTCCACCAGTTGTTCGCCCTGGGAGACTTTCAGGGAAGTCAGGGGGAGGGCCAGGGATGCCTAGTGAACCTCCTCGGGAAAAGTCAGGGATAAATTTTCTCCTTGACGATCTGTTTCTGAGACCTGTTCCTAGGCCGTCTGATTCTTTTCAGGAACTCTGGTTGACACAGAGTAGACGACTGGTTTTGCTTTTGAGTCTTGTAGCCTTTGTAATCGTTTTTAACATGTGTGTGACAGAGCTTAACATGGGAAAGACTGTGACGACCCCACTAACACTTACTCAGAACCATTGAACAGACGTTATGACTAGGGCCAACAATCTTTTCTCTGATGTCAAGAAGGGACCTTGGCAAACTTTTTGCTCCTCTAAATGGCCAGCTTTTGGTGTGGGCTGGCCTTCGCAGGGAAATTTTAGCCTGCCTGTTATTCTAGGTGTCAAGTTATTTTTCAGACTGCAGGAGGGCATCCTGATCCGGTACCTTATATAATTGTGTGGCAGGATCTGGTACAAAATCTGCCACCCTGACAGGGTTCCTGGACTTCCGGAGCTGAGGCAGCGATGGTGGCAGTAGCCATGAAACCGAAAATGATGCATGCGGGTCTGCCAGAGCACGTTCCATCGGCCCCCCTGAGGATCTATCCTGAAATTGATGATGCCTTTTTCATTGACTCCTTCCCACGCCCTTACCCCCAAAGAACTTCTAATCCTGATCCCTCACAGCTGCCCACCCCATCAGACCCCAGGGTGGCCTCTGTGACAGGACTGTTGGGAGGGACTCCTAGCTGCGAAGTCCATAGTTCAGAGGGAAGTGAATCTAAACCAGATTCCACTGTTGCTTTGCCTTTAAGAGCTTATGTAGGAGGACCTGCCCATGCCCCGGGGCAGTTAGTCCCATTGCAGTACTGGCCATTTTCATTGATAGATATGTTGGCAGATATGTATAACAGATATGTATAACTAATCACTCCTCTTTCTCATAGAATCCCTCAGGCTTAACAGGACTCCTTGAGTTCCTAATGTTCTCCTACCAGCCCACTTGGGATGACTGCCAGCAACTTTTGCAGGTCCCCTTTAGAACTGAAGAGAGAGAGAGGATCCTGGTAGAAGCCAGAAAAAAAGGTCCCAGGACCAGATGGGACCCCCACTAATCTCCCCAACCTTATAAATGCAGCTTTCCCCTTGGCCCGTTCTGCCTTAGAGTTCAATACTGTGAAAGATAGGGAGCGTCTCACAGTCTACTGATGGACTCTAGTGGCAGGGATAGAGCGGGCTGCATGGTGACCCACCAATTTGGCCAAGGTAAGAGAAGTCCTTCAGGGTTCAATGGAGCTGCCCTCCGTTTTCTTAGCACGACTAATGGAGTCTTATAGGAGATAGCCCCATTTGATCCCTCTTAGGAGGGACAGCATGCAGCTGTAGCCATAGATTTCATTGGTCAGTCTGACTCTGATATTATGAGAAAGTTACAGAGGTTAGAGGGTCTCCAAGATTATACTCTGCAAGATTTAGTAAAAGAAGCTGAGAAAGTGTACCACAAGAGAGAGACTGAGGAAGAAAAGCAAGAGAGAGGAGAGAAAGAGGTAGAGGAAAGAGAAAACCGGCATGAACGCCAGCAGGATAGGAACTTGACTAAGATTTTGGCCGCAGTGGTAGGTGGAGAAAGTTCAGAGAAGGGTCAGTCAGGGTACCTGCGCAACAGGGCAAGAAGACCCCCAGGAGAACAGAGACCTCCACTTGAGAAAGACCACTGCACATACTGCAAGAAAAAAGAATATTGGGCCAGAGACTGCCCAAAAAAGAAGCAGAGTGGCCCCAAAGTATCTGCCCTTGAAGAAGACAAGGGAAGTCGGGGCTCGGTCCCCCTCCCCAAGCCTAGGGTAACTCACTCTGTGGAGGGGACCCCCGTTAATTTTCTAATAGACACAGGAGCTGAATATTCAGTCTTGACTGAACCTTTAGGACAATTAGGATCAAAGAAGATTTTAGTTATGGGAGCCACTGGTAGCAAGCTTTATCCCTGGACAACCAAAAGGATTTTAGACATAGGAAAAAATAAAGTGACGCATTCTTTTCTTGTGATACCTGAGTGCCCAGCACCCCTGCTAGGCTGGGACCTTTGTAAAAAATTGAAAGCACAAGTCCAGTTTACTTCTGACGGACCTGAGGTATCATGGAAGAAGAATCCAGTGGCATGCTTAGTTTTAAATTTAGAAGAAGAATATCACCTCCACGAACAGAAGTCTGAGACTTTACCCTTTAAAGAACGATTGACAGGTTTTCCAGAGGTTTGGGCAGAGCTGGCTGGGATGGAATTAGCTAGGCAAGTGCCACCCAACATAGTCGAGCTAAAAATGGCTGCCAAACCCATTTCAGTCAGGCAATACCCCATGAGTCAAGGGGCTAAAAACAGCATTCGACCACATATCCAGAGACTGCTATAACAGGGTATATTGGTCCCGTGCCAGTCCCATTGGAATACCCCCTTCCTGCCAGTGTGTAAACCTGGGACAAATGACTATGTGCCTGTCCAGGACTTAAGAAAAGTCAATAAGCGGGTACAGGACATTCACTCAACTGTGCCCAACCCTCACAACTTGCTGAGTTCCTTACCACCTGAACGGTCCTGGTACACTGTCCTGGATTTGAAAGATGCCTTTTTCTGTCTCAGATTACACCTGAACAGTCAACTTCTGTGTGCTTTTGAGTGGCGAGTCCCTGAAGGAGGATATACGGGTCAGCTAATTTTGACTAGGCTGCGACAGAGGTTCAAAAATTCACCCTCTTTTTTTGATGAAGTGGTCCACCACAGCCTTATGCCCTTTAGGGAACAGAACCTCCAAATTTCTCTCCTGGAGTATGGAGATGATTTAATCCTTGCAGCTTCAACCCAGGAAATGTGCCTTGACAGGATCAAGAAGCTTCTAAATGAAAAAAGTGAATTGGTGTACCACTAAGAAAGCTCAGCTATGCCATATGGACTTGACCTACCTAGGATACTCCCTCCGAGAAGGAAAGCAGTGGTTCACCGAAGCTCGAAAGAAGACTGTGATGCAGATCCCAACCCCCACCACTCTGTGACAAGTACGTGAGTTTCTGGGAACTGCAGGCTTTTGTAGACTCTGAATACCAGGGTCCACAATGTTGGCGGCACCTCTGTACCCACTCACTAAAGAAAAAGTCCCGTTCACCTGGACAGAGGAACACCAAAAAGCCTTTAACAGCATAAAGGCTGCTCTGCTTGCAGCCCAGGCTTTGGCCCTGCCAGATTTGACTAAGCCTTTCACCATATACGTTGATGAGCCAGCTGGAGTAGCCCGCAGAGTCCTGACTCAGACTCTGGGGCCCTGGAAGAGGCCAGTGGCCTACCTGTCTAAAAAATTGGACCCAGTTGCCAGTGAATGGCCCTCCTGCCTAAAAGCCATCGCTGCAGTAGCCCTACTTGTTAAAGATACTGGCAAGCTTACTCTAGGTCAGCATGTGAGTGTAATCACTCCCCATGCGTTAAAGAGTATTGTATGACAGCCCCCTGACCATTGGATGACAAATGCCCGGATGACCCACTACCAGAGCCTGTTGCTAAATGACCGAGTGACTTTTGCCCTACCTGCCATCCACAATCCTACCACCCTCCTCCCCAAGACGGATGCCTCTACCTGGGTACACCAATGTGCTGATATCCTGGCTGAAGAAACTGGATCGAGAAAGGATCTGACTGACCAAACTTGGCCAGGTGTGCCTGACTGGTACACAGATGGTAGAAGCTTTGTGGTGGAGGGAAAATAAAGAGCAGGAGAGGCAGTGGTTGACAGAAAACATGTAATTTGGGCAAGTTAACTTCCAGAAGGAACTTCGGCTCAGAAGGCTGAGCTCCTGACGCTAACTAAAGCTCTGCGGCTGGCAGAAGGTAAGGCAATCAATATTTACACTGACAGCCACTATGCTTTTGCCACAGCCCACATTCATGGGGCCATCTATAGACAAAGGGGGCTACTTACTTCAGCAGGCAAGGAAATCAAAAATAAAGAAGAAATCTTGGCCCTCCTAGAGGCTATACACATGCCCAAGAAAGTGGCCATCATCCTCTGCCTTGGCCATCAAAAGGGGCAAGGTGCTGTAGCCCAGGGAAATCAGATGGCAGGTTGGGTGGCCAAACAGGTGGTACAAGGCATCCCTGCGCTGCCTGTAGAGAGTATAGAAGAACCAAAAGGGACCCCAGAGATCAGTTTTGAATACACCTCCAAAGATTATGAGATGATTGAAGATCTTGAAGAACAAGGGAAGTCCAAAGGATTTAGCTACCATGGGATAGCAAGAACAAAAGAAGGAAAAATTATTTTGCCCTATAGAGAAGGAAAGGCATATGTAAAACTCATCCATCCCCTGACACATCTGGGAGCAAAGAAATTGTGTGATTTAATCCAGTCCTCAAACTATTATGTGCACAGGCTACTAGACGAACAAGTAACTAAATCCTGCAAGTGTGTTCCCTAATTAATGCTGCACGCCCCTTTAATGAACAAGGAAAATGACAACTGGGGGATAGACCTGGAGTTTACTGGGAAGTAGACTTCACTGAGATCAAACCAGGAAAATATGGTAATAAATAGTTACTAGTTTTCATAGACACTTTCTCAGGATGGGTAGAAGCCTTCCCCACCAAGTCTGAAACTGCTCAGGTGGTGACCAAGAAGATCGTTGAAGAGATCCTACCCCAGTTTGGGATCCCCAGGGTAATATGCTTGGATAATGGGCCTGCATTTGTTGCCCAGGTAAGTCAGGAATTAGCCACACATTTGGGGAACAATTGGAAGTTATATTGTGCTTATAAACCCCAGAGATCAGTATAGGTAGAAGGAATGAACAGGACTCTGAAAGAAACCCTAACTAAATTAGCTTTTGAGACCAGTGGTAAAGACTGGGTGACCCTCCTTCCCTTTGTGCTCCTTAGGGCCCGAAACACACCTGGGTGTTTCGGCATTACTCCTTATGAAATTCTACATGGGGGACCACCCCCCTTGACCGAGTCTGATGGGATATTGAATTCCAGTGCTGACTCTTCCTCACCCTCTTCTCTGTTTACCCATTTAAAGGCCGTAGAAGTTGTCAGAACACAGATCTGGGACCAGATTAAAGAAGCCTACACACCAGGGACCAGTGCAGTGCCCCACAGGTTCCAGGTCGGGGACTCAGTTCTGGTCTGACAACATCGAGCTGGCATTCTTGAGCCACGGTGGAAGGGACCTTATCTAGTGCTGCTGACCAGCGCCAAGGTAGCAAAGGTAGACAGGATCGCTGCCTGGATCCACGTATCCCACATAAAAAAAAGGCATCCAACCAGGATGAAGACGACCTCAGAGAAAATTGGACAGTGGCCGCTACTGATAATTCTCTTAAACTGTGCCTTCGCTGTACACCAACCTTGGGTAATAATCCTCACACTCTTATGACCCTGACATGGGAGGCCATCTCTCAAGCTGGAGATACTGTATGGAGTACTTCAAAGCCCCCCCCCTTATACATGGTGTCCCCCTCTGTTTCCTGAAATCTGTGCCCTGATAGATGGATTAGATGCCTGGGATATCCCTGAAGAGTCACATGAAACGGTGCCCCAAGATGAGGTAATCTATCACAAGCAGCCATATCACCAGGGGTTAAGTTCCCAAGGAAAGTACATTGCAGATATACCAGGCTGTAGTAACAGGTCTCAACAGAGGAGACTTTGTCAGGAGCCCTTTTATGTCTGTCCCAGGGATAGGGCAAATAAAAAAGAGGCTCGCTGGTGTGGGGGAATAGAGGGCAACTTCTGTAGTCAGTGGAGATGTGAAACCACTGGTACCACTCATTGGGACCCTTCCTCTAGCTTGATATTATTATAGTATCCAGATGAAATAAGGGCCATGATTCCTTAAACATCACTTTTACTCAAAAAGCAAAAGAGACAAAAAAGATTGGATAAAGGGAAGACTGTGGGGCCTAACATTTTATGTGACAGGGACGGGCCCTGGATTCACATTTAAGATACGGCTAAAGATGAAGTGTCCCCCAACCCAGGCAGTAGGACCTACCCCCGTTCTTGTTAAAAAAACCTCCAATGCCCCTTCCCAGACCTACTTTTCCCGGACATACCCTAGTTGGTCCAGCTATTCCAACAGAAGTCTATACCCCTTCCTCAGACCTGAAACTTACATTGCCCCTACTCCCCCAGATACTGAAAACCGTCTGTTTAGTATGGTACAGGGGGCTTTTTGGTACGCAATTGTACCAATCCCAACATCACTAAGTCTTGTTGGCTGTGTTATGCCTCCAATCCCCCATATTATGAGGGAGTTGCTCAAGTTAAGACATACAATAAGGCTGAGGACAATTCTCAGTGTCCTTGGGGAGAAAACAGAAAACTAACATTAGCAGCTGTCTCGGGAAATGGACTTTGCCTGGAACAAGTCCCACATGACAAACGGTAACTCTGTAATCAGACTCATCATCTCCAGTCTTCCAGTAATAGAGGTCAGTACTTAGTCCCTCCCTTAGTCACAGTATGGGCTTGCAACACTGGACTCACTCCCTGTGTATTTACTTCTGTTTTTAATACTTCTAAAGATTATTGTCGTTTAGTTCAGAGGGTTCCTAGGCTTCTGTATCATGATGACAGTTTTTTGTCAATGGATTCAACCACTGGACCCGGTATAAAAGGGAACCCATTACCATGACCTTAGCAGTGCTTTTGGGTCTAGGAACAGCAGCTGGGGTCGGCACAGGCACAACTGCCTTGATACAGACCCCCCACTATTTTCATGAATTGCACAACCGCTATGGATGCAGACCTAGGAGCACTAGAGCAGTCCATCACCAAACTTGAAGAATCTTTGACCTCGCTACAGAACAGGAGGGGGCTAGATCTACTTTTTCTCAAAGAAGGTGGACTCTGTGCCGCACTAAAAGAAGAGTGTTGTTTTTATGTAGACCATTCTGGTCTTATCAGGGACTCCATGGCTAAGCTCAGAGAAAGGTTAGAAAAATGAAGCAAAGAAAGAGAAGCGTATTAAGGATGGTATGAAAATTGGTTTAACAGGTCTCCCTGTTTTACGACACTGATTCCACCCTGGCAGGCCCTCTGATTATTTTTTTCCTCCTGCTTTCTTTTGGGCCATGTATTTTAAATAAGCTGGTTGCTTTTGTTAAAGATAAAATAAACACCATACAAGTCATGGTCCTCAGACAGCAATATCAACAAGAAGAAAGGTCGTTCTAAGATTAGAGCTATCCACTAAAAGAAGTGGGTAATGAACAGCAAAAACTTATAATTTTGGGTCTTATAGCATTGTGGTATGTAAGTTCAAGAAATTCAGGGCTGAAGAATAGACCCAGTCGGGTCCAGGCACAGCTAAACTCACCCTGTAGCTAAGAATTTCCGGCCATAAAAGATTAAAAAGAGAATGCAGGAACTAGCCACTGCTATCAGGATGGACCAAATGGCCATCTGGCAGGATGGCACCTCCCTATAGACCCCATAAATCATACATTGACTAGGTGTCCTGCTGACCTCGAGAAGTCCCAAGCCCTTGTGTCTTTCTCCATTTTAGCAGGTACATATTACCCTGCTAATTTGTAATCATCCTGCCGCCATTTAAATAAGCCAATTATGTGTAATGGCGCAAATTCTTTTGGCTCCCCTGTTTTTGGTTTGTGGTTTTTGCCTTTATAAGCCTGTAAAAAGTTTGGGCTGGGGTTGAACTCCCCTGCCCCCTGCACGGTGCATGAGTTTCGTCCTCAGCATTCTGGCTTGAGCGAACCTTTGTTGTTTGTGTGTTTGTATGCCATTAAAGCCTTGTATAATTACAGTGAGTTTGGTCTCAGTGTCCTACTGGGTGTGCGCTTGCCCGAGAAGGGACTCCCCACGGGGGTCTTTCAGTAGGTTTTCTGAATAAGTTTGTATTACATGGCAAAAAAAAAAAAAAGATTTATTATATTCATTTCCTTCCTTCTCATGGTGTTTAAGGCATATATAATGCAATTGAATACTGCACATTCGGATTATTAACAGTTTTATACCAAGTTCCAAATTTAACATACCACGAAATGAGAAAGCGTACAATATATATTCCAATCATGAATAAGCAAATGAATGTAGGGAAATAGTTTTCAGGTACTAAGATACATAGCTATTAAGACATGATCAGAACAATTTAGATCAGAGGATATTAGCCTAACCCCTATGACTTAAATTTCCCCTTGGCTGTATACTCAGAGCTCTGTGTCCTGTCTGTTGCTGATTGGAACAATGCTTTGTTTTTCAGTAGCTTCCTGCATGAATTTAACATGGTCATACACTATAGACCGTCTTAGCAGGAATCAACTTAATGTGGATCTAGGAATCTGTTACCTGTAGAGAAGGGCCTCTCTGTTAAGAATGATCAGTGACCATTGTACCTCATTGTTTCTACAGAGGATCCTAAAGGGTGCATAACCTGCTGTGAAAAATATCTAGGCCCTCTAATCCATGACACAAGCCTAGTTTCCATTTGTTCAGTTATGTCAGATTTTGTACTAATATATTCAGGCAAAGTAATTACTGTTATATATCTGTTCTATCCAAGATTTTAATACTATTGGTTGCTATTTTGCATTGAATCCTAGAGCTGATGAACCAAGTAAAGAACACTGGGAAATCACCTAGATAAAAGAGATAAAGTGTGTGATGGTTACACCTTGTAATGGCAATGACTCTTTGAATTAAGAGGCCTTAAAAAGAAATGAAATAGAAACTTGAGTTTCTCAGTAATGTGAGTCACTCTGGTATCAGGTCTCTTTAGCCTGAGGATACAAGAGAAGACTCTAACCAACATCATTGACAGTCTTGGTCTTAGGTCATCATGATATCCCTTTCTATGATCCCAAGTGTATTACAATATAATAAGTAGACCCACTAAAGGCAATAAAGTAAAGACAGCACTAATCACTGAGTCCTAGGCATCCTAAATGCTAGGCAGTCACTCTGTCAACTGAGCTATGTACAGACTCTGTTCCCAATATTCACAGATTTAAGGTTTTCCAATGAAGCCTAGAAGCTGCTTTCGAAGGAAGATGTGTTCTATGACTATGTCCTAGCACAGTCTGCTGGAAAAGGCACCTCAGTTTCTGGTCAGTACTAGGAGAGCAACAGCAGGGAGGTAAAAGCTATTCACTATTGCGTCCCGCTCGACCGGCAAGAAAGATACAACAAACTAGAATCTTCCACAGTAAGAGCTTTATTGCTTGCTTATCAGGAAGATCCCGAACCGGGAAAATGGCGCTGCTTTTATAACCTGCAGCGTGACATTTCAGCACCTGATATGGCATGACAGCTCCTGATTCATTGCTTGCCCATCACCTGAATATTTCACCCCGAGAATGGGAGTGACTAGGAGTGAATTCACTCTCGCACCTTCGTACAAGGCTTCTTTACTAGTTAGCCACAGCGGAGGCCCGCGCCATCTTATGGCGATTGCTCGCGGCACACACGGCTCTCCTCAGAGATTACTGGTGGCATGCACGAGATTGCTCGCAGTACGTACCTGCTCTCCACATCTTCCCCTTTTTATTTTATTAAAACTTGAGGCTGGTCTAGGCCTGTGTAACTTTGCCCATCCACTGTGGCTCCTGTCTTAGGTCATTCCTCCAATGTCACAGCCTTTCCTGTCATAGGGTAACCCTATCGCCACCGGGCCCCGTGTCTTAGGTTGATCTGTGCATGAGGAAAGTTGCCCGTCCCTGGATACCACAGTGCTATGTGACATTAACTACTAAATAAACTAGGGCGAACTCTATAAAAGAGGACAGCCACCAATGTCAATTAATTTTTGAGCATAGATAGCCAGATTTCAGGGAAGGCCCCTTGCTTGATGGCAGCAAGTGCTTGGGTTATCAAAACCTTGTCACGTGTTTGTTGGGTTCTGAGCTTGCAAACCAACCAGAGCATGACCACAAGTCCACAGCAGGTGGCAACGCCAAATAAACCTACCCCCACCCATTCCTTAAAATAAGAAAAGGCAGATGAAATCCAGGAGGAGAGGACCTCTGTCAATGACAGGTCCACTCGTGTTGAGTTGATCTTTAGAACGGCCGCTCTAAGGACCTCAAGGGTCTCATCGAATCTTTCAGACCAGTTTCCTGCAAGATATAAAGAAACCTGTCTAGACAAATTAGCTGCATAAGTAAAATTTCATATTGGACACTGGTAATGCACAGAGCTTCCAGTTTTCTTTCACAACCCAACTGGGCCATCTGGTATAGAACACCTATCTGTTCTTCCGCCAGGTCAAGGCACTGATTCAAAGTCATCAGCCCTCCCTTTAACTTGGTACTAGCAGAAGCTTGGACAGTGATGGCATCAGCCAGATCTGCTGAAAGCTGATTTAATTTTGTGCCTGATTGAACCGCACTAACCATAGCATACCCTGCAGCTGTAGCAGCAGCTGCACTGGCTGAAATTGCTATGATCACGGCAGCAGTAATGCCAAAATCTCTCTTTTTTCAAAACATAGATAAGATGGAGGGTGTATCCACCAGAACAGGGATCCAACGTGGGATCCGTGCCACCATGGCACGGGTGTTCTTTGTTACATCCCAACATTGAGAAATCCAACAATTATCATTGGAACAGATTTCAAATGAATCATTTGAAAGAATAAACAAGAAAGCGGGGTAAACACAGACTGTGGTAGATGGATAATTAATCTGGTTTACCAAAGTTTTATTAAACCCAGTGATCTCTGCACTGGTATTACTATATCCATAAGAGTCCAGGGAGGCATCATGTATTCCCCAATACTGAGCAAATCTTGAGTTGCCAGTAAAAGAAGCCTTTCCAACTGCTCCTCCCTGGATAAAGATCAAAGGATTGAGTTCTGTACAACTGCCATTGACTCCACAAAGCACCCACTTGTGAAAGGGATGCATTCTAATGTCCTGTATGAAAAGTCCCTTTTTCATAACAAATTCCTTCTCTGGGTTATCTATCATGTTGGGAGAAAAGGAAAAGGTTTTACTCTGATCTGCCCAATGAGTGATGGAGGATTGACAATCAGACCAAGGCAGGATCAGCCCTTCATCTTCCAAACTACAATGAGGGGCTATTTTTGGTTGGTGTGGACGTTTTTTGTCTGAAAAGTTAGGTGGTAGAAATGTACCATTAACCCAATTTACCTCGTGCCAAAAGGTCCGATTTGTAAAGGTTATCTCTACATTGGAAGTATCTTGGGTTGTGCTCACGCAACCTCCTCTATGCTCATTAAACTTCCCCAAAGCTCGGGCTGTGAGGTTGATAAAATTTCCTGGTCCATTAATTCGAAAACATAAAGAACCCTGTTCTAGTAAAGTGCGATTTTCTCCTAATGGTGCTCGGGTTGGGATCATAGGGTAAATATGGCAAATCCACTGTTTTATCAGTAGTAAAGAATTTTGGAAGAACTATAGCATCATAGCGAACTGGCATTGGTTTAGGGAAAGATGAGAGAATAGCCCATCTCTGCTGGCCCATTATACTAGGAACCTGAGACAAGTTCAGCATTGTCAGGATCAGGAACAGTCCTCGGGAGGTCAGCATCTTCTGCACCATCCTTGATGAATATCCTGGGGATGAGTCATTCCCGCAGCCAAAATGGGTTGTCTTCACTCTGTGAAAAAACACAAACAGCTCCCCAGGATCTGATTAAGATAGGATCCGGGCCTTTCCACTGACCAGTTAAAACATCCTTCCCTTTGACCATTTCTTTTGGTCTATCAGGGTCTGAGCTATGTCGCTCAGCTGCAGAGTGTCCCTGCTCGTCGAGATTCAAAAAATTAAGTGTAAAGAGTGCCATAGATACTGCTACTCTTGGCACTGAGGGCAGAGTCTCATCAACTCCCCCTTTCTGTTTTATAAGATTTGAGTTTGGGGTGGGCACGTTCCACAATGCCTTGTCCTTGAGTATTATAAGGAAGGCCAGTCAAATGAGTGACATCCATTTGATGACAAAATTAAGTAGAATTATATGCTGGCCCATTATCCGTTTTTAGAATTGTGGGCTTGCCCCACACACTCCACGCTTCTAGGCAGTGCTGTATAACATGAGAGGCTTTTTCACCTGTTAAAGGTGTGGCAAATATTACACCAGAGCAGGTGTCAATAGAAACATGTAAATATTGATTTCTCCCAAAGGAGGAAATATGACTGACATCCATTTGCCAGACCTGTAATGTCCTGACGCCACGAGGATTTACCCCTACATGAGGAGTAGGTAAAAATTGACAACAGTTTTGACATTGGGTGACAATGTCACGAGATTCTTTCCTGGTTAAAGTAAAACGGTGGTGTAATGTCTCAGGTGTCACATGAAAGCATTCATGAAATTCTCTTGCAGCCTCTGCCTGTGAGGACAAAGCAGCAGCCACGATTCTAGTGGCTTTGTCTGCTAAGTCATTTCCATGAGACATGAGGCCAGGAAGGCCAGAATGAGCTCAAACATGAGTAATATAGACAAGATGTCTTCTGTATAACAAGGCTGACTGAATCTTTTGAAAAATGTGAGCAAGCTTACTAGTTGGTTTAATTAAGCCTGCAACTTCAAGCATATTAACTGCATTGAACACATATAAGAAATCAGATACAATATTGAGCGGTCCCAGGAAAGTTTCAAGGACTTCTAGAACTACTAAACACTCTACAACATGGGGTGATGAATCATTATATTGTTTAGATGTTACTTGGCCCTTTACTACATATGCACCTATACCAGATTTGGATCCATCTGTATACACTACTACCCCATCCGGAAGTGGGTGTTTGACTGTTATTATTGGAAACACTATAGCTTGGCTTAAGGCAAATTGTAAAATTGTATGTTTTGGATAATGGTTATCAATTTGTCCTGAATAGGAGGCAACCAAGACTGCCCAATCGTTGGTTGTTGCTGCCAGGGTTTGAACTTGAGCAGAAGTATAAGGTACACTTACTATATAAGGTTCTTACCCGAAATAAGTAATGGCTGCTTTTATCCCCCTAAGTGCAAGATGAGCAACTGCATTAGGATACCACTCAATGATTTTTGCAGGGGAAGCATTAGGATGGACCCACAACAAGGGCCCATTTTGCCATAAGACCACTGTTGGTAACTGTGCAGTTTTTAATATGCACAATTCAAATGACTTTGACTCGTCAATGTGTTGTAATTGAGCATCTTGTAGGGCCTTTTCTACAATTTGTAAAGCTTGACATGCAGCTGGGGTAAGTGCTCTGTGGGAGGAGATATGGGTATCTCCCTCTAATATGTCAAATAAGGGCTTTAATTCTGCTGATGGAATTTTCAAAAAGGGTCTCAGCCAATTAATATCTCCTAACAATTTTTGAAAATCATTCAAGGTATGTAGTTGATCTTTGCGAATCTCTAATTTTTGAGGAACAATTTTGTCAGGATAAATAAGTGACCCTAGGAAGGCTCCCATTCGAGCAACTTGCACCTTTTCGGTGGCCACCTGCGATCCCCATTGCCCTAACGTTTTTATTAATATAAGGTATGCATCTTGCAATAACTCTGAATTTTTATGGCAAATCAAAATGGCATCCATATAAATTATCACCTGTAATGATGGAAAATGTTCTCTAACTGACTTAAGTGCCAATTGTACATACAGTTGACACATGGTGGGACAATTCGCCATCCCCTGAGGTAGGACCTTCCATTGGTATCTTTGATCTGGCTCTAAGTAATTAATGGCTGGGATCGTAAATGCAAATCTTTGCTTATCTTGAGGGCATAAAGGTATAGAGAAAAAGCAATTTTTAATGTCTAGGATTATAATTTCCCAATTTTTGGGTAAGGCAGAAAGTAATGGTAGCCCTTGCTGAACTGGTCCAAACAGATGCATTTGCGCATTAATTGCTCTAAGATCATG
Source organism: Mus musculus (assembly GCF_000001635.26). NCBI lineage: Eukaryota > Metazoa > Chordata > Mammalia > Rodentia > Muridae > Mus > Mus musculus. The sequence goes on along the minus strand of NC_000087.7, from coordinate 62,672,531 downwards.
TAATAAGCGCCAGTTGCCAGATTTTTTCTTAATTACGAAAATAGGTGTATTCCAGGGTGAGGTAGAAGGCTCTAAATGACCCAAGTGTAGCTGTTCAGAAATTAGTTTTGTGGCTGCTTCTAATTTTTCAGAGGAGAGAGGCCATTGGGGAACCCATACAACTTCCTCTGTAAGCCATGGTATGGGCATGGAACCCTCAACAGCTGTCTCTAGAAAAAATCCAAACCTTGTCTCCCATTATTACCTTTTTGAGGGATAGGTTCAAGTTTACCCTGCTCTCCTTTTCCTAATCCCCTTCCTTCTTTATAGCATATTTTCTTAATCATTCGAACAGCTTGTGGCGAGCATGCATTAGTTAAGGTCAGTCCTAGTGCCTGTAAGATGTCTTTCCCCCAGAGATTTACTGGGAGTGGTAAGACATAAGGAGTGAATCGTCCCATTTGACCTTCAGGCGCTGTCCAGCTCAAAGAACGGGAACTAATAGTGGGACAGGACTGATAACCGAAACCTTGCAAAGAATGTGATGACTGAATAACTGGCCAAGATTTCGGCCACCAGTGAGAAGAAATAATACTTTTGTCTGCTGCTGTGTCTAAAATCCCCTTAAATTGTTTCCCTTCTATAACTAACTCTAAAGAAGGCCTGGAATCTAAAGGCATTATTAAATAAGCCGAATCATTTCCAATAGAACCAATCCCTCTGGTAGCTTGAGGGACACCAGAAGAGGGAAAACAGTCATGTAGGCTTGGCTGAATTACTAACTGAGCTATTCTATCTCCTTGTGAAATAGAAACGACACCCTGAGGACAGGAACAGAGAACTTGAAGTCCCCCTTCATAATCTTGATCTACATCTCCAGGGTGAACAATAAGACCTTGTAGTGTAAGGGAAGCCCTGCCCAATATTAGGCCGACACTCCCAGATGGCAGAGGTCCTTTATAGTTAGTAGGAATAGGCTGCACTCCCATTTGAGGGATCAGCATGAATTGGGTGTTGCCCTGCGGACTGTGGGGTCCACCTTTCGCCTGTCGAGGTCCCATATGTTTTCGGGCCCTGAGACCTGAGGGCCCTGTACTGGTTTTTTGAAATGGTGTCATTATCTACTGCTTGAGGGAATCCTGGCTGCAGGAGCCTGCCTCGAATGTCCCTGATTGAACGACAAGCGCTAGTCCAATGATATCATTTTCCACACTTAGTGCACAATCCTGGTGCTCTCCTTTTAACAAGGGCTCTACAGTCCTTTTTTAAGTGTCCCGGTTTGCCACGATTATAGCAGAGTTTGAGCTCAGCCATGTCAGTGCATTTTTGCACTTGTAGAATGGCAGCTGCTAAACCTGCATTAGTGAGTGGCCCACCAAGTTCACGGCAAACCTTCGACCAGTCCTGCAGTCCCTTGCTTTTTCCAGGTGTAATAGCCGCCCTGCATTCCTGGGTAGCCTGTTCATATATCAACTGTCCAATTAAAGGCATAGCTGCTTTTGTATCTCAAAATATTCTCGTGCTGCCTCTGTCATTCTAGCCACAAAATCTGAGTACGACTCCTGGGAGCCCTGAGTGATCTTGGTCAAATGCCCACTTGCCTCTCCCTTCTTAGAGAGTGCCTTCCATGCCTTAACAGTGGCAGCTGAGATCTGGGCGTATGCTCCCCAATGATAATCTGTTTGGTTAGCAGCATGCTGTCCCTGACCTGTAAGCAATTCAAATGTCCATGTCCTTTGGTTTCCTTCCATGGTGGCATTGGCCCTTGCCTGCGTCTGACAGCAGTCCTGCCACAAAGCTTTCCATTCAAGATACATCCCCATACTGGGGGCTGCAGCTTTTACTACAGTCTGGCAATCACCAGGAGTCATAGTGTGAGTTGCAAGCCTTTCAACTTGTGCTACAGTGAAATTAGCTCTGACTCCATAACACGGACTGTTTCTGCAAGCTCCTTAATCTGTATATATTCTACTGGAGCGTGAACACGCCCTCCCTCAGCTCTTTCAAAAACTGGAAATGCCTGTTGTATCTTCCTCTGTTCCTCTTTTGGTATAAATGAGTCTGAATGATACCTCTGCACATAAGGCTCAGACTGGTGCCTCTGCACATAAGGCGGAGGTGCACTAAAACCCTGAAGTTGCATATCCGAAGACCGCGCAATGATTTGACATTTGTCTCTAGCTGCTTTCATGTTATTCTGTAACTGATTAACTTGTCTTTCATCTGACTGGTATCTTTCTCCCTCACAACCTGTTGCTTTCTTCTCTAAGTCTGTTTCCTCATAGGAATAAGTTCCTTATCTGATTCTGAGCTACTGACAGCTAGCTGCTTAAACTCATCTAGTGGTGGGTAGAGGCTTCTTTCCTAATGTGCCTCTCCAGCTCGATCTCCCTTCTTCTCTCCCTTTCCATCCTTTTTTCTAATCTCTCCCCAGGTATTTTCCCTGACATTCTCTTTTCCTCGGTCTCAAGGCTCATGGAAAGGCCTAAATTCTTCAGTGCACTTTGTTTCCTCTCTATTTTTCCTCTCTCTCCCCGCTCTACCTCTGATAGACTTTCTTGAATTTCGTCCAGAACTTTCTGCCCCGCTTCTACCATTTGCTGACAATCCTCATCTGTTAAACACGATTTCACCAATTTCATAGCGGCATAATCCCTCCTTTAAGTTTGCCTTTCTGTTGTTCCCTAACTAGATCTCCTTTCAGTTTGTCCCAAGAGGCGACAGTTAATGACAATGAGCAAGCATACCATGGTGCAACACGGTCTATCTCTCTGACAAATCCCTCTTAGGTCTTAGTGGCGATTTTTAGGCCACACTGCTTCAGGACTGAGCGTAAGCCCACTACTATAGAATGGGAGATTCCCATACTGCCGCTGTCCAGGCCTGACCGGTCCTGAAATTGGTTGCTATCCAGGCGCTGTCCAGGCCTGACTGCGACTAAGAACCAGTCAACAGTTCCAGTGGTGGAAACAAAACGAAACCAAAAGGAAAAGTGTAATCGCCATGCAAACAATCAAAAGGGCTTCTAACTCTGGAGAAATTTCAAGATTGTACGTACCTTGTAGAGCCTTTTGTCCCACAGTTCTGATTCTGCCCCGTGAATGAGGGATCTTCCTTGCGCTGGTGTGATGACAGTTCCCGGGTTTTGGCACCACTTATTGCGTCCAGCTCGACCAGCAAGAAAGATGCAACAAACCAGAATCTTCCTCAGCAAGAGCTTTATTGCTTGCTTCTCAGGAAGATCCCGATCCGGGAAAATGGCACTGCTTTTATAACTAGCAGCGGACGTTTCAGCACCTGATATGGCATGACAGCTCCTGATTCATTGCTTGCCCATCACCCCACTATTACACCCCGAGAATGGGAGTGACTAGGAGTGAATTCACTCTCACACCTGCGTACAAGGCTTGTTTACTAGTTAGGCACAGTGGAGGCCCGCACCATCTTATAAAGGTGATTGCTCACTGCACACATGGCTCTTCTCAGAGATTACTGGCGGCACGCACGTAATTGCTCGCAGCACGTACCGGCTCTCCACAATTCACCACGATATCTGCAGTCCCTTCTATGAATAGTCTGTTGTAACCTGGAGAGTTCTGGTCATCCACTCTGATACCACTACTGTTGTAGCAACTTGAACTTCTCTTAAACCAGTCAGTCCCTTTCTATAGAGATGATTCATCCCTGAAGCATCTACATGGGAGAGAGAATGGGGAGCATAGAAATCAGAGAGAGGCAGAAGTAATCTAGACTTCAAGCTGAGAAAAGAAAAAGTGGTCCTGGGGAAAATACAGTGATTTCTGGGTAGAGAATATGGAGCATCCCAGTAAAGGTAGTTCTGAACTGGCTTGTTTATCTTGAAGGCAGACTTGGGCATTGTATAAAGCTCTCTTGTAAGATCTCATACACAAAATTTTGCTCAATGTCTGACTCAGAAGTAATATTTCAGCAGTATCTAGGATTCATGCTGGAAAAAACTGGAGAAAAGAAATCAGGATTTTTGTGGGCCAAGGTCCATGACATAAGGTTTCAGATATCTAAATTGGCAAAGCTCATGCAGCCAAGAGAAACCTTTACACAGACACCTAGAGTCTTGTGGCAATGAGCCAGGATCAAATTCACCATAACTATCCATATTTTAGCATTCCTTGTGCTATGATAATAAAGGACACAGCCTGAGTTCATATAAATCATTAGGTCTGCTTTTATTGGGTTCTAACTTCCTGGGGCGGGGCTCTAAAGCAGGACAAATCTTTCCTCTTATCAGCAGAAGACATAACATGACCTAGTCATGTCGGGCATGCATGCAGAGCTTAGAGAATGAGAACCCTGAAGGGGCATAGAACCTCAAGAGATTAAGAAAGAAATTGACTTCTGTTTGGTATTTGCCTGTCAGAGAGAGAAGCACTTAAGGCAGGGTCATCTCTGCCTTTCATTGTTTCAGGACTCAACACTCTGCAACTTTGTTTCAATACCTTCTTTCTGTTAGCCATTAGCTTGCCTTTAGCCTCCTAGACACAGTGTTGCTGAGTGTGAAACAGATTATACTCCTGACAGCCTCAGGAGCATGTAGATGTGTAATTCACACACAAGTACCAATTCAAATGTGTTGTGTCTGGCCAGCGGCTCACATGTCTGGGTTCTAATCTGGAAAGGAATCTTGGAAACCTGGAAGAGAACAGGGAGCTAGGCAGAGAAGAGAAAGATGTAGCTAAGGCAAAATTCTGAACAAAGCTCAATTTTACTATTTCTGAAACTCATTTATGAAGCAGAGGTAGGGACCTGATTCCCGCCAAATCATCTTGGAGTAAAGTTGCAGGTGAACACGTGATGGGTCCAGAAATGCTAGTTGCAAAGCAGCAGCAGTGGGAGTGGCAGGGTTATAGAGCTGCAAGCTCTGCTGAGATGCTCTCTAATACTGAAACCTGAGCAGATCAGCTGAAAATGAAAGGAAGCTTGTTCAGGTATAAGACTAAAAATAAGGGTTCTGGGCATGGAGGATCAACACTTGGGAAATATCAATCTGATATATAAGGACAAACAGAAATAGACTAGCAACAACCAGTCCCAGAGAATAGAGGGAGATAGCTTACGAGGTTAGTCAAGCACCATTTGCTCTTTGGAATGCCTAACTGCTCATCCATCCAATTTTGCTTGTAACCATCTCCTTTCTAATCTACCAGCCAGATAATATGCAAAGCCTGAGGGACCTTCTAACATTCAGTCCTACAAGGGAGGTCACCATCAAATCTCCACCTCAGTGTTCAGGAAACACTGTAATAAAAGACAGAAACAGTGTAGGATCATAAAAACTATCTTGATTGTAACTACTAGAATTTAGTCCTAGCTATACACTTTTATTAAAAAACTGACATCAATGAAATTTATATTTTAGAGTTGTTTCTACAACAGAACAAACGATCTACATTTGGGGTTGGTCTTCCTATTTCACATAATCAAATCAGGAAAAAAAAATTCCTCACAGGTGCCCCAAATTCCCAGAGTTTTAGTGAATTCCTAATATTATCAGGGTTACAACCAAGACTAGCCATCATAAGTATACCTCTTGTCAATAAGACATACAATCATATCTCCTTATATTATATTAATTTCCAAAGGAAAGCAATAGTTATGCCTAGCATAGTATCCTATATCCAATATACAACTGCAAATAAAGTATATGAATTTTCAGGGCAGAATCATGCTTAACATGAGATAAAATTCCATATACAATTACAATCATATTTTATCTTTTAGAATAGATTACAATTTCTTAATTGTAACACCATATAAAATCAAATTCAAAGCATTGTTTACTTTCAAAGTACACTGACATGATTATACATTCTCATTCAAAATAAGAGGAAAAGAAACATAAACAGTAAATATTGGGAAAATCAAGATCAAATCTAGCTAGACAAACCCCAAGTCCTAAATTTATGTACATTGTGGTTTAAAAAGCTCTTCCTATCTAGTTTCATGACTACAATATATTTCTCTGTCTTGGAATGGTTCCATTCTTTGTGTGTAGCTTTCTTTGAGAGATATCGCACAGCTGTGGACCTTCTTACATCCTGATTGCTATATCACAATATAGGCTTCCCTTTCATACCTTCACTAAAAGCCTCTCTAGGCATCTATGCAGGGACTTCACTGCAACCTGGATGCCCTCAGTGGCTTTCCATAACCACGTAGGAAGACTCCATGGCTCTTTTCCTTCTGTATCCTTCATTAATCTGATGAAAGAACTACATGGTGGATGTTGCCAAGTTCTTTTGCCTGCTTTAGATAGAACCTGCCTGCTTCCTTGAATATTTTTTCATAAATTTGATATGTTGTTTTTCTGCTATAAACAGATCAATCCTTGGGACATTTCTTTGCACAAGTTGCAGGATTAGCTTGGTGGATACTCACCTCGAGGAAACAATTCCCTTTATTACATTACTCCTTATATCTTTCAACACTAGCTATGGCTCCCACAAAAAATTTTCTGGTGCTCTTTTTTTCTCCAAACTTAAATTCTAGCTCATCCCTTAAAGAATGAGTACAATCAGGAAAACAAAAGTCAAGAAGCATTAGCGATGTGGGAATAAAGTACAGCTGTACTGCTGGTGGGTGCTTAAGTTGGTACATCCAGGATAAAATCAGTGTGGAATTTGCTAAAAATATCTAAAAATAGAACTAACTGGTGACTCACCTATATCACACTTGAGTGTAGAAAAGATAGCATGGTTATCTATTGATACTTGCTCAGTCATTTTTGTTGATTTTGTTTTCAAAAAAGGAGATGCAATCAGCTGTAACTAAATTTGCTAGAGAGTATATGGAATTTGAAAATACTATATAATAAATGCGTTAAGTCAGGCCTATAAAGAGAAATGCTACGTGTCTGTAATCACATTTGGTCTAGCTTCAACTATTAGATTTTTTGTTTAACTTGGAGTATCTGTGGAGATAAGGAACCCCAAAGTGGCACATGGCATGGAAGAAAGGATGAAGCCTTTAGGGATGGAGGGAATGACAGAACACATGCAACATAGTAGGAGGAGGAAACATTAGAGATTACAAGTTTAGGTAAGCATGAGTATAGGATTATGTCTGTTATTCCATACAGAATGTCACATTTTAGGAAGTTTATTTAAAATATTACATTTAAGTGGCATTACTCTTGGTTACAGTCCAAAACTTGATACTACAACACTTTCTGAAGAAACCACATACTCGAGTAATAGAACATGAATAAATAAAGTTATAAACAATCTTGAAATTTAATTCTTAGGGCTTGCTGTTATATAGTGGCAGAATGTTCTGTTTATGCTACTAGCAGAGAAAGTAATCAAGCATATTACACATCTGTGATCCCTGACAACAAGATTAGTGACTCATTTGAAATATACTGTGTACATATATATCATCTAGGTTTAAAGTAATATATTCCTGTTGTCTATTTTTCTGTGTTTACTTCTAGATCATAGGAACTATTTTACTGTTACCTAGAACTGATTTTAGAACGAGGACAGAATACTTTGTCTTAATAATTTCATGCCTACCTAAACATAAATACACAATATTGTTTAAAAAATAATAATTATGAATATTTTCTACCTGCATTGGGTAGTGCCATAATAAGTTCGTATTTCAAACTACTGATTAATAATATGAAACAAAAAATGTTAAATTTTAGGATAGATAGTTATAATACTTCAGAAAGTTGTCAACAAATTACACAGGGAAGGAGAAATAGAATACATCGTTTTCTCCACCTATGGTTATTGAGATTTTGGTCAGGTATAGTAGCCTGGGTTGGCATTTGAGTTCTCTTAGTGTCTGTATAACATCTGTTCAGGCTATTCTGGCTTTCCTAGTCTCTGGTGAAAAGTCTGGTGTAATTCTGATAGGCCTGCCTTTATATGTTACTTGACCATTCTCCCTTACTGCTTATAATGTTCTATCTTTTTTTAGTGAATGTGTTTTTCTGATTATTATGTGTTGGGAGGAATTTCTTTTCTGGTCAAGTCTACTTGGAGTTCTGTAGGCTTTTTTATGTTCATGGGCATCTCTTTCTTTACGTTTGAAAAGTTTTCTTCTATAATTATTTTGAAGATATTTGCTGCCCCTTTAAGTTGAAAATCTTCATTCTCATTAACTCCTATTATCTGTAGGTTTGGTCTTCTCATTGTGTCCTGTATTTCCTGGATGTTTTGAGTTAGGATCCTTTTGCATTTTGCATTTTCTTTGATTGTTGTGCTGATGTTCTCTATGGAATCTTCTACAACTGACATTCTCTCTTCCATCACTTGTATTCTGTTGCTGATGCTTGCATCTATGGTTCCAGATATCTTTCCTAGGGTTTCTATCTCCAGCGTTGCCTCACTTTGGGTTTTCTTTATTGTGTCTACTTCCATTTTTAGGTCTAGTATGGTTTTGTTCATTTAAATCACCTGTTCGGATGTGTTTTCCTGTTTTTCTTTAAGGAATTCTACCTGTTTGGTTGTGTTTTCCTGTTTTTCTTTAAGGACTTGTAACACTTTAGCAGTGTTCTCCTGTATTTCTTTAAGTGAATTATTAAAGTCCTTCTTGATGTCTTCTACCATCTTCATGAGATATGCTTTTAAATCCGGGTCTAGCTTTTCGGTTTTGTTGGGGTGCACATGACTAGGTGGAGTGGGAGTGCTGTGTTCTTGATTTCTGTAAGTACAATTCTTACATTTGCCTTTGGCCATCTGGTAATCTCTGGAGCTAGTTGTTATAGTTTTCTCTGGTTAGAGCTTGTTCCTCAGGTGATTGTGTTAGCCTCTATCAGCAGACCTGGTAGACTACATCTCTCCTCTGAGTTTCAGTTGTCAGAGCACTCTCTGCAGGCAAACTCTCCTCTCACGGGAAAGGTGCACAGATATATGGCCTAAAGACCTCCCTCCTGGCCGAAGAAGAAGGCCCAAAACAGGACCTGTCCTGAAGCTGAGTTGCTTTGGCCTGTCCCAGAAGGTGTTAGCTTCTGTATTCTACACTCTCACACGTCCAGAATACACTCTGTGGAGTCCTGGAACCAAGATGTCTGCAGCTGATGCTCAGGCAAAGCACTCCTGCAATGGGCAGACCCCTTTCCTCTGGCTGGGAAAGTGGCCAGATGTCTGAAGCCTGTGCAGAATACTCTCGGCTGGGTCCCGGAACCAAGATATCTGCTGCCGCCGATGCTCCGTCAAAGCGCTCCCGCACTGGTCAGACCCCTTTCCTCTGGCCTGGACATTTGCCAGTTGTCTGGGGCCCGAAAAGTGGGCTGCCTTAGAAGCTCTGTGGCTCCCACCTCTCCCAGAAGCTTTTGGCTTCTGTATTCCGTACTCTCACCTGTGCAGAATACACCCGGTGGGGTCCTAGAACCAAGATGTCTGTTGCTGATGCTCAGGCAAAGCACTTCTGCACCCGGCGGACCCCCTTTACTCTGGTTCGGAAAATGGCCGGATGTTTGGGGCCTTTGCAGAATACACTTGGCAGGGACCTGGACCAGTCTTGTGCTTCTTCAGAAAATTGACATAGTACTACCAGAAGATCCAGCAACACTTCTCCTGGGCAAATACTCAGAAGATGTTCCGATGTGTAATAAGGATTCATTCTCTATGATGTTCATACCAGCCTTATTTATTTATTTTGTTAATATTTTTTATTATTACGTATTTTCCTCAATTACAATTAGAATGTACATTTAGAAAGTCCCCCATACCGTACCCCCCACTTCCCTAACCACGCATTTCCATTTTTTGTCTCTGGCATTCCCCTGTACTGTGGCATATAAAGTTTGCATGTCCAACGGGCCTCTCTTTCCAGTGATGGCCTACTAGGCCATCTTTTGATACATATGCAGTCAAGAGCTCCGGGGTACTGGTTAGTTCATAATGTTATTGGACCTACAGCATTGCAGATCTCTTTAGCTCCTTGGATACTTTCTCAAGCTCTTCCATTGAGAATCCTGTGCTCCATCCAATAGCTGACTTTGAGCATCTACTTAAGTATTTGCTATGCCCCAGCCTTGTCTCACAAGAGACAGCTATATCCGGGTCTTTTCAGCAAAATCTTGCTAGTTTATGCAACGGTTTCATCGTTTGGAGGCTAATTATGGGATGGATCTCTGGACATGTCAGTCTCTAGATGGTCCATCCTTTTGTCTCAGCTCCAAACTTTGTCTCTGTAACAGTCTGGCGGTTCCTCAGAAAATTGGACATGGTACTACTAGAGGATCCCACAATACCTCTCCTGGGCATATATCCAGAAGATGTCCCAACCAGCAAGAAGGAATCCTGCTCCACTATGTTCATAACAGCCTTATTTATAATAGCCAGAGGCTGGAAATAACTCAGATGCCCCTCAACATTGGAATGGATAAAAAAAATGTGGTACATTTACACAGTGGAGTACTACTCAGCTATTAAAAAATGAATTTATGAAATTCCTTGGCAAATGGATGGATGTGGAGGGCATCATCCTGAGTGAGGTAACACAATCACAAAAGAACTCAAATGATATTTACACACTGATAAGTGGATATTAGCCCGGAAACTTAGCATACCCGAGATATAAGATACAATTTGCAAAACACATGAAACTAAAGAATGAAGACCAAATTGTGGACACTTTGCCCCTTCTTAGAATTGGAAGCAGTCACCAGCATTATTTATAATAGCCATTTACTCGAAAGAACTCAGATGTTGCTCAACAGAAGAATATATGATACAGAATGGATACAGAAATTCTGGTACATTTAAACAATGGAGTACTATTCAGCAGTTAAAAACAATGAACTTATGAATTTCTTAGGCAAAAGCATGTATCTGGAGGATATCATCCTGAGTATGGTAATCCAATCACAAAAGAACACATATGATATGTACTAACTTATAAGCCGATATTAGCCCCCAAACAGACTACTCAAGATACAATTTGCAAAACGCATGAAACTCGAGATGAAGGAAGACCAAAGTGTGGATACTTCATTGGTTCTTATAATGGGGAACAAAATACCCATGTAAGGAGTTACAGAGACATTTTGGAGGTGAGAAAAAAGAAAGGACCATCCAGAGACTGCTCCACCTGGTGATGCATCCCATAGACAACCACCAAAGCCAGACAATATTGCATATGCCAGCAAAATTTTTTGACAGGACACTGGAATAGCTATCTCTTGTGAGGCTATGCCAGTTCCTGGCAAATACAGAATTGGATACTCACAGTCATCTATTGGATGGTACACAAGGCCCTTAATGTGGAATCTAGAGAAAGTACCCAAGGAGCTAAAGGGTCTGCAAACTTAAAGGAGGATCAACATTATGAACTAACCAGTAACCCCCTGAACTATGTATCTAGTTGCATATGTGGCAGAGGATGGCCTAGTCAGCCATCAAAGAGAGGAGAGTCACTTGGTCTTGTGAAGATAATATACCCAAGTACAGGGGAATGCCAGGGCCAGGAAGCAGGAGTGGGTGAGTTGGCAAGCAGGGTAGGGGAAGGTATAGGAAACTTTCAGGATAGCATTTGAAATGTAAATGAAGAAAAATATCTAATAAAAATGAGTTAAAAATATTAGCAAAACCTTATATTAGCACGTAAACAGCACATCCTAAAGATCTCAAACACAAAGAAGAAATGACACCCAAAAGATGTGGTGGCAGGAAATAGTAAAACTCAGGGTGGAAAAAAAATAAAATAGAAAGAAAAATACAAATAATTTTTGGAACAAATATTGGTTCTTTGACAAGATCACTAAGATCAACAAACTATTATTCAAGTTAACTAAAATAAAAAAGATAATATCCAAATTAGCAAAATCAGATATTAAATGGGGGGACATAACAACAGACACCTGATAGGTCAGAAAGTTTCGCAAAGTGCTTCTTCCTCCTAGAAGCACACTTGCTCTGAAAGACCCCCGAAGGGAGACCCTTACTCAGACACTTAAGTCCCGGGACAGCCACGTACCCAAGAAGACACTGAGACCATACATAAAATGTAGAAGGTAAGATTTAATAAAGTAGCAACATGAAAGCACACAGACCAGAGCTCTGGGGTTGAAATAAAGCAGCAACATGAAAGCACACAGAGCTCTGGGGTCGAAACTCATACACCTTTGCACAGGGTAGAGGAGTCTCAACGACCAGCCAAAATTTTTCACAGGCTTATATAGTAAAACTCAAAGGGGGGAGAACTGGGCAAGGAAAGTACAAGTTTACATCACTAGGGAGTTCTGCCAAGGGACAAGGGGTTCTGCCAAAGGATTCTACGTAACTAAGGAGTCATGTCCTATCAAGGAATCTACGTAACTAAGGAGTCATGTCCTATCAAGGAACCTACATAACTAAGGAGTCATGTCCTATCATTTGGCAATGTACCCGGTTCATTTTGAGGTTGTTCTAGGAGGCCTTTATCTCAAAAATGTAGGGTGAGGAGTTTTGGGGTGAAGAAGAGTTCAGTAAAAATTTTTATTCTTCATTCCCCACTTCTTCTTGTAAGTAATTCTAATCTTAGAATTTCAGAAGTCTATATCTCTATGTGGAGAATACTGTATTTACTCTATCTTTAACATGGGAACAAAAACAGAATAAGGCGGATTAGTAAACAGAACTAGGCAGGGACCCTTCTAGTGAGGCTTGAGGGTCTCAGCATGACGCAGGTGTACGCAGATCAGATCTCTGGCTGGAATTGGTAAGATGTCCTTGGGGTACCCAGCTTGTTCACTGTAGCCAGTTGTGACCAGACTTCTTTCTGCACCACCTGTAAGCCTTATAACTTAGTATACAGATCATTATTATAACAACATAGGTTTAAACACATTATTTAAGACAGTGATGGGCATAGGAGCCCCATAAAGGATCTCAAAAATAGTAAAACCGAATCAAGAGGGAGTATTCTCAGTTCTAAATAGGGCAAGGGGAAGGAGTACCAAGTAAGTCTGTGCCAGTCTCTAGGATTAATTTTGTCAAGGTCTGTTTAGAGTTTTATTCAGTATTTCTATCTGTCCTGAGTTCTGAGGTCTGTACACATAATACAATTTTTATTTGACCTCTAAATACTTGGCCACACCCTGGCTTACCTGGGCAACAAAGGCAGGACCATTAACTGACACTATTGCTTTTGGCACTCCGAACCTTGGAAAATTTTTAATAATCTTCTTGATGACTATCTGAGTAGTCTCAGTTTTACAAGGAAAAGCTTTTATCCATCTTGAGAACGTTCACAAAAACCAGAAGGTGTTCATACACATTTTTTTTTCAATGAAGTCTATTTTTCAGTAGATGTCAGGTCTGTCTTTTCATGAGAGGACTAGTTTTCTTTCTTCAGTTTCTACTATTTTATACAGGGTTTCTTTTACCAGTCTTAATTTGTCTATAACTTGATAGTCTTCAGACTGTCAGGATCATTGCTCTTTAGGATGCCTGGGCGGTTAGATTTGCCACCTGATTTTTTTAGCCACAGCATCTTAGGTCTTTCTCTGCAGATGTCAACAGCTCTCTTTGTCTGTATATATAGAGCTTGTATTAAAGCCACAAGTTTGGCTTTTTGGGCTGAAGTTCCTTTAGGGAGGCTGCTGGCCTAGATCACTTGCTTTCTGTCCATCACTGCACTGCTGTCCCCGCCTTCCGCTTACCTTTAACCTCCAGGCTACTGCCATCCGTGTACCAGTTCAAACTCTCAGGCCAAGGCTGATCTGATCCTTCAGATCATTTCGAGTATGAGTTCCTTCTGCCAGAATGTCAGCACAATGATGAGTAGGTGAAGTCTCAGGCAGTAGTGAGATTGAGGATAGCAGGGGGAGCGAAGGTCACTCGTTCAGTCAACAAAAAGCTCTGACAATGTGTCCATCGGTCAGGGGGACGGTTGGATAATGTTTTCAAGAGCTTTAGTCAGCCATCGGTCATGGGGGCTGAACCACACTTTCTAGGACATGTGCCAAGTTTTGTCTCAGAGTCAATTTATCTGCGTCCTTGACCAGAAGCCACTATGTGCAGACAAGCAGGCCATCCTACAGCCACCAGGTCTAATTTTTTATAAGTATGCCACAGGTCTTTTTCAGGGTCCCAATCTCTGAGTAAGAACTTTTTTGGCAATACCTTTGTTCTCAGTCACATCTAGGAGTCCCATAGCTGGGGATAACATTAGGGCAGTCTCAAGAGCATCCAAGGCCATCTAAGATTGTTCTCTTTTTTTTTTATATACGAAGGGCTGTTTATCTCTTTAACTCAGCAAAACCTGGAATCCACAATCTGCAAAAGCCCGCAGTGCCCAGGAACTTTTTAGCTTGTTTTGCACTGGTCGGTGGAGGAGTATGAAACACAGTCTCTTTTTTTAGCTGCTTCAACAGGTAGGCCACCGGACTCTTCTAAGGACTGGGCTTCTCTATTAGCACCCCTTTTGTTATCTCTTAAACACATTGATCTTTAGCCAAAAGCTTTCGTTTGTTGCCAGGTACTATCTAAGTTTTCTAATTTTCCTGACTTTTGTGACCAGCATTTTATTTTTCTTATCTTTCTTTCTCACAGCACAGCTCTGATTCTGACTCTGGTCTCTGTCTTTGTCAGCCTCATGTTTCTTTAACTCTTTTTTTTGTCTGACTCTTATTACCTTGGTCAGATTGTTGGGACACTTTCTAGTCCCACAGAGACGAGACCCCCATCAGAGCCTGGCAGTTAGACTCACAGGTGCTCCTTACCTTGGACAGAAGCCCCAAGTGGGCGGATGCCTCCCTCACTGGAACTTGGAACAGACTCACTGCCAGCAGCTCAGGGTGGTGCCACCTTCTGAGATGAGGGAACTTTAGAGCAGAGACGGGAGTGCAGCTCTCACAGCTGGCTGCAACCGGCACTTATCTTAAAGTGAAAGCAGTTTTTCTGTTAACAAGAGACGGGATGGGAGGGACAGGGGAATGAGAAGCTGCCTGGGAACCTGCAGCGCTCTTGGCCGGCTACTCTCACAGCCTCTTCTTCTTTTTATTTTAGCAGCCACAACATCAAGGCCACTGACTTCTCAGGGACCACCCCTCATTTGTTCCGGATTTCCGAGCTCATTTTTCCCTAGGCTCCAGGTCCATGGGCGGGACCACTGTGACCCGCTGGCTGCTCTCTGGAGTTGGAGTGGGAGGCAGGGCAGCTGAGGATCTGAAAGGAAGTGGTCAGCATAGGGATCTGACAGGATTCTTAGGCTTATTTCAGAGGGCATAACTTAAAAACAGTCGTCAGTCATCAGTCCAAGTCCGAACACAAAGAGACACAAAAGACACACACAGAAACAGTTTTTCAGGCAACCACTATAGAATCACAGTACCACAGAAATGACAAACACAAGCAAGACCAATACAGGGCATCTTACATGCGATTTCCAGAGAAGCTTACTGTCACTATGACCAACCCAAATGGACCTGTCTCCATGGGAAGGCCCCAGAACCTGAGACCGGCCTAAAACCAAACCAAGATAATCAGTCAACTCCTTGGGACCAAGACCAGACCTGAAACCAGACAAACCAAAAACAAAACAGAATCAGAAGGTGGTCCAATGGAGGACACAAAAGTGAACAAGACACACAGACATACAGACAGGGAGGGATCCCACTTTATCTCTGACGTACAGTGTCTGTGTCTCATGACAAAAACCACAAACAAAAACAAGATAGCAACAGAGAAAAAGAAGCCTGACGGGGTCAGATTTCACATCGACTCCCTTCCTCCTGAAAAACAATTTGCCTGACAAATTGTGACAAGTCAAAAGCACCCTCAGGTGGCCAGCCCACTCCAAACGTTGGCCACTCAGAGGCGCAAAAGGTCTGCCACGGACCCTTTCTGACCTCCACTGACTGGTTGTGGGCTCTGACCCGCACCTCCTTCCAATGCTCCAGAGTCAGAGAAAGGGGAGTGGACACAGATTGTCCCATTTCTAGAAAAACAGTAGTCACAACAAGAGCGGACACGAGACTAAGACAAAAAAGAAACCAGAAGAATCAGATGGCCTCTCTAAGGCCGGCCAATTGAGACCCTCTGCACGAGGTGGGACTCGAACCCACGATCCCGTGACCAAACGCTAGGTGGGACTCGAACCCACGGTCTCGCAACAAACGCGAGGTGGGACTCGAACCCACGATCTCGCAACAAAACACGAGGTGGGACTCGAACCCACGATCTCGCAACTGGGCACGAGGTGGGACTCGAACCCACGATCTCGCAACACCAAATGGTCTCTTGGCCTTCAAAGGGGTATACCAGGCGTCCCTGATCCTCCCCTGTTCCTCCTGGGACGTCTCCCAGGGTGAACGGACGGTGGACACCTGGACACGTCTATCCTTATCCACCCCGCACTCCCTCTCGGAGCGCGGTCTCACTGAGCGTCCGCAAAACTGAAACTGCGATCGCACCAAACTTAGAAACAGAACACAGACATCAGACCAAAGCAGAACAAAGAATCTTACCTCTAAGTGGGTCTAGGACCTCTGGGTGGTCGCGCTGTTTCCCGGCCAATGCACCAAATGAAAGATTCTCGAATTCCCGGCCAATGCACCAAATGAAAGATCCCCGAAGGGAGACCCTTACTCAGACACTTAAGTCCCGGGACAGCCACGTACCCAAGAAGACACTGAGACCATACATAAAATGTAGAAGGTAAGATTTAATAAAGTAGCAACATGAAAGCACACAGACCAGAGCTCTGGGGTTGAAATAAAGCAGCAACATGAAAGCACACAGAGCTCTGGGGTCGAAACTCATACACCTTTGCACAGGGTAGAGGAGTCTCAACGACCAGCCAAAATTTTTCACAGGCTTATATAGTAAAACTCAAAGGGGGGAGAACTGGGCAAGGAAAGTACAAGTTTACATCACTAGGGAGTTCTGCCAAGGGACAAGGGGTTCTGCCAAAGGATTCTACATAACTAAGGAGTCATGTCCTATCAAGGAATCTACGTAACTAAGGAGTCATGTCCTATCAAGGAACCTACATAACTAAGGAGTCATGTCCTATCATTTGGCAATGTACCTGGTTCATTTTGAGGTTGTTCTAGAAGGCCTTTATCTCAAAAATGTAGGGTGAGGAGTTTTGGGGTGAAGAAGAGTTCAGTAAAAATTTTTATTCTTCAGCTCAACCATATTAATTGCTGCTGTATTCATAATTATCTGCAACTGGAAACAACCTACATGTCCATAAACTGAAGAATGTATAACATATATGTTATATTTATACAATGGAACATTACTCAGCTGTTATGAAATGGATGGAAACAGAAAAAAATAAAAAAAAAAACTAAAAACAAAAACATAACCTGAATAACGTATCCCAGTCCCAGGAAGATAAATATGCTATGTGTTGATTTATATGTTGATATTGACTGGGCTGGATAGTTTTTTGTCAACTTGTCACAAAGTAAAGTCCCCTGAGAGTAGGGAATCTCAATTGAGAAAATGTCTCCATAAGATTGGTCTGTGCAGGCAGGACTGCAGGGCAGTTTCTTAATTAATGATTGATGGGTAGGATTTCTGGCAATTGTTGATACTGCCATCCATGTGCTTGTGGTTCTGAGTTCTCTATGAGAAAGCATGAAACCATGGGGAACTAACCACTAAGCAGAATGCTGCAGACACTCTGGGCCCCTTTGTCTGCGTGGAACGGATCTCTAGTCACAGGTGGGCAAAGCGTTGGATGAAATGATAGACAGATACACAGAGGAGAGGTTGTGTAGAATCTGAATGTAATGTGTCAAATTGAGCATCAAACTTTTTATACAGAAGAGAATAGGAAAGTTGGGTGACACACAAGCAAGGTACAAAGAGGTTACTGGATTCTTACAGAAAACGGAGGAATACAAACTCAGAAGTTCTCACAGGAAACACCTGGGATAAAATTCACTGTTAACAACTGGGATCAAAAAGAGCTCCACCAAATATCCACATAATCTTAGAAGTCAGGGTCAAGGGCTTCGTGCCCTTGCTATAGTTCCTATTTTAGTCTATTGTATAGACCACCTTCCTCCTAGGCAATTGTAAATACGTGTATATGGGTGGAACTCAGCTATCTATAGTTCTAAGTATGTACTCTGCTTCCTCCTTAGGTCTCAAACTTCCTTCTTCCTAGATGATGATAAATTCTTGTGTAGGGCAGTGACTTAGCTTTTATTCAAAGTGGTAGTATAATACCAGAGGCAATTCTGAATGCCACTGAATATACAACATTCTTACTGAATTCTAAGCCCATGGTCAGCTCAAGGACTTTCTAGGATATTGGAAAACTGGCAAAAGCTTAGCTATATCAGAATTCAATCTTAAAAAGAACTTATAATAAGATAACACTAAAAGAGAGCATGTGGATCCATACACCAGACTAACGCGGGAATAGGGGATGAGTATATGGGTTAATGAGAAGGCCAAAACTCCAGAAGGTGAGCTTCCGTGAAACTCTTTGCCTCATGAGTGCTTCCAGGCCACTCGGCCTGTCA
This sequence comes from Mus musculus, assembly GCF_000001635.26. Taxonomy (NCBI): domain Eukaryota; kingdom Metazoa; phylum Chordata; class Mammalia; order Rodentia; family Muridae; genus Mus; species Mus musculus. The sequence continues at coordinate 62,654,095 of NC_000087.7, read as the reverse complement.
AGCTGACTCGACTGGTGTGCGTGGCAGCAGTACCCATCCATGGTCTCTGTATTAGCTCCTGCCTCTAGGTACCTGGCCCATTTCAGTTCCTGTTCTGTCTGTCTTCAGATGATGAATAGCAATGAAGAAGTGTAAACCAAATAAGTCCTACCCTCCCCAACTTGTGCTTGGGTTATAGTTTTTGGTGACAGCAATACAAAGATTAACACATTCTACATTACATATGTGATGGCCTGTCTACAATCTGTAGATCCAGTGAAGTTAGGTATAGAGGAAGGACTTGGGTGCATACATTGATGCCCATGGTATGGGGATATAGAATGGATTTTATTAGTGGACAAAGGTGGACAAGAAAGAGAAGATCAGGTGGCATACTGGAGGGAGATGGGGTTGAATAAGGAAATGCAGGAAGAGATATTTGAAAGAGAAGTATTTGATGAATGATGACCGAAAGGGGGAGGAACTGGAGAGGATGGGAAGTAGTGAAAGAACCGTGGGGAGTAAAATTTGGGGGGACTGTAAGCAGGGTCTATTAAATGAGAAATTAATATTATTTTTAATTTTACTAGAATATTAAGCATGGCAGAGGGTCTCCCAGGAATGTACATTTTACCTCCAAAATACTGGTCTTTGATGGATTCTTGGTGAGGTGAACCACTTAAAAGCTCTTACCACTCTTAAACACTTAAAAGCTGGTACCACTCTGTTACCACTCATGCTGTTGTAGAGTTTCTCTCTACTTGCTGCCCTCACATCACATCCCTCATAATCTATGGATTGTATGAAAATTTAAGGGGGGTTCCAGCCCCTCACTGGGCAATATCATTGCCACCAACAGTGTTAGTTAGATCTAACTTTCTCAAGGATTGCAGCTGATGCAGATTAATACTTCAACCACGATCTTGGAAAGAATTACAAAGAAAAGCATGCCTTTTTTTTTTTTTTCAAAAGTCAGGCTGGTGTTCAGATGATTATTATTTCTTTGTACCTATTTCCTCCCTCTAATTCCTGATATGATTTAAGAAAAACATGGTTAATGAACAAATGTGCACCCTGAGGATTCAAAGTAGAAAGGGATGATAGGTTTTTACATAAAAGTTTAGTTTTGTGATTCTTTTAAGATTTTTGAAGGATTAATTTTTGAGATAGATAAAAACTAATCCTTTATGTATAACAGCAAATTTCAGTCTACCAGTAAGAGAAACTGGCTGAAAAAAATACCTTACTTGCTTACAACTTGTTAATCTATAACAAGTTTTTTAGTTAGAAATGTGTGTTGGTTCTTGGGGATAATATTGGATATTTATAAACATAATTTATAAATAGCTCATCATAAAAGTATAGTGAGAAGATTCTTTTCCTTATATATTCTCATAATTATTCACTAAAAGAAAATAGAAAGTAACCAGTATAAATTTTATACTAATTGAAAGATTGTGCAGAGATATATAAGCAGTGTGAGAAAAATAAAGTTGGTGCTTTGTTCCATCCACCAAATGTGAGTATATATGGAAAGTGGTTGAAGCTTTGCACTGTCCAACAAATGTGTGTGTGTGTGTGTGTGTGTGTGTGTGTGTGTGTGTGTGTGTGTGTGTGTGTGATTGTTTGTGCTTCTTAAAGCTTGCTTCTTCTACCATGTATGTAAATGTGTCTTGCCTGCATTATATGCCATCTAACCAACATCCCCTCCTTGAATCATTGAACACTCTATCACAGCTACTCTTGGAAAGGCAAACAGACAGCAAACACACAGAACCCTACTGGGCATAACTTGAACATGTATGAGACCACCCACCTCTTCCAGTGACACCCTTCCTCCAAAAAGGAAACACCTAGTCCAACAAGGTTACTCATCCGAATACAGCCTATGGGCCGATGGGAACCAATTACATTAAAACTACCACACCTACCTAGCTACATGCATACATATATTCATGCATAAGAGATAAACAGAGAAAGAGGGTGAGAGAAATAGAAAGAGAAAGAGTGATTGGTAGATGATAGAGAAATAGTTGCATACATATCTATATAAATACATTCAATCATTACTTCATACATACATACATACATACATACATATATAGATGATGGATAGACAGATAATGATATGTGTTATTAATCTAATCACTAAAGACATGGTGCCCTTTAACTCACACACACACACCCTGAGCATTGTTTACAATCCTCAATTAAGACATAAAGGTTGGACATTCGAACTACAAAGACATATAAAAACAAATCCACAAAACTCACAATGTTCATTTGGTGTGCATAGATTTGATTAATATCTAGGATTTTCTTTTTTGTGTATATTATGAGAGATTACACCATAAAATCTTTCTCAAACTTGTCCATTATTTTAGTTAGGACCGTGTACAACCTGATACTTATAATCCACTAGATAGTAACGTTACAGAAGGTATTTATTGTGCTGAAGATATTCAGTCATACCCCTCAGCTCCAAAATATATCTTTTAAAGACACATAGTAAGGAACGATCTTCCAAATGACCTGAAATGAAACTGTCACCTGGTGGAAAATAACACAGCACAGGAAGAAGTTTACACATAAAATTTATATTCATGTGAATATTGGTCAAAATGATTACAATTGTAAAGTTGAATTACATAGTGGTATGTCTTTGAAACAATAGGAAAAAATGATGTGCATACATTGTGCTTTCCAAAAAGAGTAGGAAATGTAAAACATTTAAGCAGTGGCATGTTGGTTTCTAATGCCAGGAGATGACTAACATAGCAACAGACTAATAATGTATCCTCTTCAAAAGTTAAAAGAAAACAGCAACAACAAGAAGAGAACAACAATCACAAGGAACCATGTCATCCGTGGCATCTTCAGGAGGATGTGCAGCACTCTGAACATGGTTCCAAGGACTTTAGTAGATGTCTATTGCATTGTCAGCCTGACAAGTTTGTGTTCAACCATCCATGTCTTTATACTAAGGTTGGGATCAATCCATCGGTGATGAGTGACCTAAAGATGATGAGTTCTACTCCCCACTCTCCTTGCTGCTCTGGAGACTTCAAACCTGAGGGGAGGAATGTTATATTGATGAGTATGAGAATGCTCAAATCCTTTTTGTCTACATTGTGTAAATGTGGCATCTCTTTAAGTGAAATGTAAGAACTGCTTGGCCAGAAGGTACAACCAGAGGCCTGTTGAATAAAGATGCTACTATAGAGACCCCATGTAATGAGAAAGGTCTTTCTGAAGTACCCTTGAATAGAGGTGGAATTTAAGATCCAATTATTCAAAAATGGCATGTAGGCACAACTGTTGGCCTTATTGTCATACCGAGAACATCCCCAACACTAATCAGAGATGTATGGCTGGTGGTCAGAGGTGATTGGGTAATGGACATTGGGAAGAAATGAGACCCTATGAGCCATGAAAAATAGATAGGACCCCAATGGTCAGAGGGGAAATACACGAGGGCATCTTTGTGAGAATTTGGAAATCTAAAACCCCTTTGTACAGGTAAACTAGTATGTTGGTTGGGTAGAGTTTAAATTTGCATGTTCTTTCCTTGACGTGAGCTCAAAGACTCAGCCTACCTCATGCAGTGGAGCCCATTCCAGGTACTTCCTTACAGCTAGCAACTCCTCATCAGAGACTAGAGCATCTGTCCACTGTAGTAAATGTGGTGCCGGATCAGGAAGCAGTCTGAGCACTCACCAAAAACCTGGCTGACAGTTCCACACTAGTTTTTCTTCTCAGGCATATGTTCATCTCCTGGGTCTAGGTATGAATCGTGAGGAGTACATCATTTTAGTTTCTGCATTGAGGAAATGAGCTTTTGTTCTGGGCTGTACTTCTTAATGTTCGGCTCAGGTAATTTAAGCTTGGGTGGTCTGGAGGTCCATTTGGGAGTTAAAATTAGAGGAGGGGGTGACTAAGTGTCTCCATCAAAGGAGAACATTGCAAGGTCATTATTAGTCAGAAAAGCATATTTGATGACCACTTGGGGAAAATGAGATCTGAGGCCCCTGGTAACTCAGAGTCAGTAGATTGAAATCTTTTTGGTCAAAGCAGAAGGATCTGAAGCCCAATTAAATAGACTTAGTAAGTTTACTCCCACAGGGGCATATTTAGAATGTCTGAGAACCCTTTGGATATTGGTGGACGGTAGCTCTCTATTAGAACAGGGAGGGCTGGTAGATCTTTTGGTGAAAAGTGGAATATTTCAGGTATAGTCGAAAAGCAAATTCAGTAAAAAGACAGTAATTGGAATACTTTTGGAGAAGGAGAGACATATGCAGTATCCCTATGTGCAGGAGAAGAATTGTTTCTTCACGTCTCAGGATTGGTGATAGATCTAAGATTCTCTAAAATAGGAGGATGGTTATAGGAGCTTCATAGGATTGTATAGAATAGTTTTATCCTGTTATTCCTATGTCTGCAGCACTATTGATCAAAAATTGAACACTGATTGATACCTTGAGAATTCTAGGACATTCCAGGTACTTACTCCTTCATCAGCTCCAAACATGAAATCACAATCAAGAATACACATCATCTGAATGTCAGTGGTAGGCATGACAACAATCTTAGAAGTCTTTTAAGAGGGTGTAATGTAGTATTTTCTGGTTTAGTGTCTTCCTTAAATATATGTCTATCCACACATTCCTCTGCTTGGAGGCCAGGATGTCTCTGTCTAAAGTAAAAAAACAAAGATAGTAAACTGATTTACCCTTACCTTGATACTCTTCTGTTTGGGATTTCAGTCCAGAGTGTTCAGAAATCTCTTAGGTCAGAACAGTGCTTCCCAGACCACGGAAATTAGAAGTTATAGGTAGGACATACACTGGGAAGATGGAGAATCTGGGGGATTTCCTCAAACACACTGTGCTCCACACAGGTTGGAGCACTCTCTGTTGTGAATGTCTAAATCTTCCTAAAGGAAGATAGGGGAGGAGCTTGGGCAGTTTTGCACAGAAGTAGAATGGTTGTGCCCTTCATCAAAGAGGTAATGTGGCAAACTTCATGAGAATAAGGAAGTTGAAGCATACTGGTCATAAGCAGCATTTCTGTGACACTTTGCAAGTGTGAAATTCTAAACCTACTTGTAAGAAGGGTAAAATCTCTGGCTATTTTCAATAAATAAGAAATACCATTTCACATTGGTGAAAATGCAAATACCTTCTGGAGAAGAGGGAGTCCCAGTATTGCTTGATTTGCTTACAAATCTTTTTTTGTAGAATTTAGGATATCCACATATTTTATGTAGTGTGTGGAAAGCAGGCAGCAATTGTTTCAGTATTCCAACAGGTTGGATGGTTATCTTTGGTCTATGAAACCTTTAGTCAGATGACATAAGAGCAAGGCCACTTTTCTTGAATGGAGGAATGTCTCCGAATATTTGTAACAGGAAGAAGTTTGGAAGTAATCTTAGACAGTTGTAATATAGCAGGCACACATAGTCAATAAGACAAGATCTATTTACACTTTACAAGAGAGTGTAGGTATGTGTCCACCACTGAAAAAAAAAGGAAATATTTCAGTCAAATATGGGCATTCGAGAAGGCTTTATTGCCCAATAGACACAGGGAGAAGAGGAAATATTTATGACTAGATGTGGTGTGTCTGAGGCTCCCATAGGGAGAGGGAGAGGCACTGAAGCCCTGGTATGACTGGATGACATTTATAGACCTCTTCGACAGAGGATGTGAATTTGAGAACCACTGGAACAAAAAGAGTCATTCTGGTGCCCCTTTCAAATGAGGAGTTCGATGTGAGACACAGTTAAATGGAAATTTTTGCCCTCCATCAGATAGAGAATAGTTTGCAATTCTTTCTGATCAGAGAGGGTAATTATTGAAGACCTTTTGGACTGGAAGTGAAGTTTGGGGCCTGGGGCAGGTAGAGATGATCTCAGGCCTGTCAGGCTTACAAGACAGATATTGGACCCTCATGTATACAGAGGGTGCATTTGATATATAATGGACACAAATTAGTGGTCTAAGTATTGATGTTTAGGAGTAGAAGATTAAAACAGAATTAGAGTCTGCTTAATGTCCCCAACCTCTTTAGGGTTAAGAAAGTGGCCTAGCCTACCTTAAGCAGGAGAGGTAGGACTGCTTCACAACTTAGAAGATTCCCATCTTCACATACACCTTGGTAAGCCTGGGAGCAATACAAGTATTATGCACCAGGCATGACTGTAAGTCTCTAAGCACTCTTGAAGCTTATCATCAGTTATATGGGTGTTTTCATGAAGGATGGTACGAAGGATAGATGACCTAAGTTTAAGGCTATGTTAATGCAGGGCAGAATTAAGTGAAGTATAATTTCCTAGAGACCATCGTTGGAGGGAAATGATCTAAAGCTCATGATTGGAGTGTTATATTTGAGGCTCATATGTATGTAAGGATGCTCTTAGGATACCTGAATTTTGGTACCCTTGGGAAAAATGAAAATTCTGAGATTCCAATAGTAAACTACAGTCATAATTATAACTGACCTTGGGCAGAAATGGAAGGTTTTGGGTATTGTTGGTAACAGCAGTAGGTCATGAAGGCCACCTATCCCAAGTGAAATTCTGATGACCCTTCATCCAAAGGTGATGGTATGAGATACCTTGAAAACAGGTTGAGTAGCATTTGTTCATACCTACAACTTCTATGACCTTCCGGACCCATTTTGCTTAAAAAGAAAGAACCTGGGGCTGGAGAGATGATTCAGTGGTTAAGAACACTGACGGCTCTCCCAGGGCTCCTGAGTTCACAAACATCTGTAATGGTATCCAGTGCCATCTTCTAATGTGCAGGCACACATGCATAGAGAACACTGTATATATAATAAATAAATAAATACTTAAAAAAGAAAGGAACAAAGGAATGAAGGAAGGAAGAAAGGAAGGAAGGATGGAAGGAAGGAAGAAGGAAAGAAGAGAAAGAAATTTAGGAGGGAAGAAAGGAAGGAAGGAAGAAAGAAAGAATGAAAGAAAGAAAGAAAGAGAGAAAGAAAGAAAGAGAAAGAAAGAAGGAGAGAAAGAGAATGAAGGAGTTAGAGAGAGAGAGAGAGAGAGATAGAAAGAAAGAGACAGAAAGCAAGAGAGAGAGAAAAAAAAGAAAGAAAGAAGGAAGGAAAGAGAAAGAAAGAAAGAAAGAAAGAAAGAAAGAAAGAAAGAAAGAAAGAAAGAAAGAAAGAGAGAGAGAACTAAAGAAAAAGAAAGAAAGGAAGGAAGGAAGGGGGAGCAAGAGAGAGAGAGAGAGAGAGAGAGAGAGAGAGAGAGAGAGAGAGAGAGAGAGTAAGTTAGTTAGTTTCAGGCCATGATTAACCAAGTAGCAGGATCAAGTCACCACATTGTGCAAAAGGGAAAAATCTAGTTTATCTTGGGTAGAGGGAGAACAGAATGGTAGTGCATAGTTTGCTTCCATCTAGTCTCCCCACCTTCCATTATCCATATATTGTATATACTGTTGGGAAGAATACAAGGAACAATCAGCACACTCTTCCAACAGGGAGAGTGGTTGTCTGACCTGAGGTTGTATTTGTCTGTACCTATCTATAACTGAGAGACAGGAACACACCATTTCTGACACCTAACTCTAGGAAGATCACATGCATATTAGTTTTCTTTCTATGTTCTGCCCTCTGCCCTACACTCAGAAACATGTGAGAGCCCACTGAGAAGTTGCAATTGTGTTTGCCTTGCAATCTTTCTAATAGAGAGTGGCACTGAGGTAGTATGAGTTTAAGTCAAGTTTAAGGTGCCCTTGAAAAGAATACTCTTGGGCATCCCAAGAGGCTATATCTGAAACTCCTATGACTACCGGTATAATAAATGAGACCCTCTTGGCCATAGGATCCAAACCTGAGGTCTCTGTCATCATTGCTCCATGACACATACACCCTTGGCAAGCAATTAGATGTCTATGTTCCTTGAGGTTGAAGGAGGTAATTATAGCCCCCTTTTGTACTACAATGAACTGCATGTGAGTGGACATCATTCTACTTTTTTTGTGAGAATGGCATAAAGCTTACTTAGTCTGGGGCATCTTTTTTTTTTATTAGATATTTTCTTTAATTACATTTCAAATATTATCTACTTTCCTAGATTGCCTTCTGAAAATTTCCTATGCCTTCTCCCTCACCCTGCTCCCCAACCTACCTACTCCTGCTTCCTGGCCCTGGCATTTGCCTATAATGGGGAATAAAGCCTTCACAGGACCAAGGTCCTCTCTTCCCATTGATGAACTCCTAGGCCATCCTATGCTACACTTGTGGTTAGAGCCACAAGTTCCACCATGTGTTTTATTTGATTGGTGGCATAGTTCCAAGGAGCTCTGGGGGAGGGGTACTAGTTAGTTCATATTGATGTTCCTTCTATGGGGCTTCAGTCCCCTTCATGTCCCTGGGTATTTCTCTGGCTCCTTCATTGAGGACCTTATGCTCTGTCCAATGGATGACTGTGAGCATCCACTTTTGTATTTGGCAGGCAGTGGTTTGGGACATCTTTTGTCACAAGAGAAATGACTGAGTCCCACATTCAACGAAACTGAAAGTTTGAGGGTATTTCTACTAAATGAGTACTTTAGACAATCTTGGGCAAATAGAGAAGGTCTGCAGGAGGCTTAGTCATAGGAGGAATGTCTGACATTCTCTTCAGTGAAAAACAAAACAAAACAAAGAACTGAGGTAACTTGGGAAGAGAGGAAGTACTGGGCACTTAGGAGTAAGAGAAAATAATGAGACCTGGTTGGTACAATGGCATGCATTAGAAAAACCTTGGAGAGGGGGTAAGTGCCATGCAACATCCTGTTATGTATGAATGTCCCTTTTACCTTGATCAGTAAAGGAAGTCCCTCCACTGCTCTTCAGCTTCCAAATCTTCCTTAGTTGGTAAAAGTTCCACATCCTGTGTTTAGTCTGGGGGAGTTCAGATAACATTCCAAGCCTTTTCAAACAGCCTGGATGTCTGTCCCTGGCTAGGTTGCCACCTTCAGTTTGTCTTAATATGTACATATATAGGCAACAACAATTCAATTGGATTGCAAAGCATAACATAGGATCCAGTCAATACTTATATATATATATATGACCTGGAACCACAAACCAGAGAAAAACAATATATTTCCCCTGTCATCCTTATAAAAGGGAAAGGCTTGAATCTTACTTAATTAGAGAATATACATTTGATATAGTTCAAAGTCATAAGTGAATGCTTGAGGATACAAGGCACCATGCATTATTATTCAAAAGAGCATATCTAATGGCATTTTAGGAATAAAGAATAGTGTGATCTTCCTTTGGTCAAACACAGTGGTTAATGCCCCCCTCCCTTGCAGAAATGGACAAGATCCAAGGCCATATTTTGAGGGAAGGAAAAGACTGAACCTCACTCAGCCTCACCCAGGTTAGTTCTCTTGGCTACTTCAAAAAACAAGGAGTGTGAGAGGAATCCTGGGAACATAGGAGTTATGAGAACCTCTTCTCAGAATGGTAAGTTCCAAGACCACCTTCAACAGAGAAAAAATCGTGAATGTCTTAGTTCCTAAAGTAGAGGTCCCCAATCATATTTTGCAGGTCAGAAATATCCAGTTCACCCATGGTCAACAGGGTAAGTTTCTTGGCTTCACTGAGTACTGGAGGAATGTTCAGACTCTGCCTCACTAGCTTCCAAGTATTTCCCCCATATGCATACCCTGTGTAACATCTTTGAGAGTCCAGTCAGTAGTCACAACAATCTCCCAGCATAAGTAGTTATGCAAGCATTGATGTTTCCTCGAGGCTGTGTTCAGCTGCACACATCTGTGAATAAGAGATAGGAATGGTGCATTTTGATGACCATTTTTGAAGCACAGGATATGAGAGCCAATTTCAGATTTCTATTTTCTGTCCTATGATCTAAAAGGATAGAAAATGTGAGGTGTCATTGGTCGTGTATGTATTGTATGGATATGTTTAAAGCAAACTTAGTTAATAGGGGTATTTGCGAGGCACAGCCAGAAGAGAATCTCTGGTGGTTCAATAATTGCACAGATGGACCTGAAGTGTCCTAGTACAGAGAGTAGATGTATGAAACGCCCCTTTGACACAGGAGCTAGTTCTGAGAGCCCTTTCAATAGTCTTTGATTTCCCAGGAACCCCTTTGTAGAAACTGAAGTTCTAAAATCCTCTTGGTGAATTGAAGTAGACAATAGGCCCAGATTCCTACTGGGAAGACAGGGAATGTTAGATTCTCTTTTATGTAGAATGAGTGGTATAAGTCTCTTATGGTCTGACATCCCTTTAAGGAAAAATGATTCAAAGCTACTTGGTAGGATTAGGAATATTCCTTATAAGGCATAATACATGTTTTAGGCGACATTTGACCAATAGGGTCTAAGGCAATGTTAGCCCTAGGAGAGTTCTGACATTCTATTCAGTGTAGTGAGAAAAAAATGAGTTACCATGGGGAAATGTGGGCCCCATGTAAAAAAGGAAATCTCGAAGGCCCTACTGAAAGAGGAGGGCAGACTCCTCTTGAGGCAGAATGTGAAATTGCCATATACACCTCTGTCAAAGGTAAAGGTCCCTGGTACCTTATAGAGTGGAGAATGTTTCCAGGCATGATCATAAGTTTCCAATTCTTATTCAGAGTTTTTATTTTCATAGTTTGTGTTCATTCATGAGAGACATGGCAGCAATATATATTTTTTTTTCTTCCAAAGGCTTTCAATGACTGTTGCTGGCTAGTATACTTCTTTGACTTTATTCATCTATCCAGGTCTAGGCAGAATTAATGAAGTTATTACATTTCTATTGACTTGCCTAAAGGCAGATGGCACAGGTACTTTGCTCTGATTTGTAACTTGGACTATGGGACCTCAAACCAGAATGGACTAGGGTACATTGTTTACAGAAGGAGTCACTTTTGGAAATATGGCTGACCAGCTAGGTATAAAACTACTTTGAAGTATACATTCACATATATACTTCATATATTTGAATGACATTTTTGAGAAAGAGAACGTGTTGGGTGGATAAGGAAGAGAAGGAAGGTCACAGAATCCCTCAGACAAAAGTTTACCTTGGGAATTGGAAGATGTCAAAAATAACTTATCAAGTGCAAATGTCCTCATAGTCCAGAATACCCATGTGTTCTGAGACTTTGAGTTTTGCTTGCCAACAATCAGAGCAGTTTTCTTTCAAATTGTTTGGTAAACTCTAGCTCTATGTTCTCCATAAGCTGTACAGCAGCATCCCAGGCATAGGCACCAAAATGGAATTGATCCATTTCAAGTGACAGGCTTAAAATTAAAAATTAGATTAGAGTTCATATAATTACTGTCATGTCCCAGGACATCATTTCAGAGTGTTTGGCATCCCTTCTTTTATTTGAGCATGCCTGGCCATCCAGGTCTGAAGGGAAACTTTAGGACCTCCTAGAGGAATAGACCTCATGGTTCTATGGATAAAAGTGGATTTTCTGAGGTAAGCATAGTCAAGAGAAGTTGATTTAAAGTTTCCTTGAGGAAAAAAAAAAAGAAAAAAAAAAGAACATTGGCTTGAGTTTTTCATGTCAGTGGCTTTTCTGTAGGCTCCATAAGCAGCAGAATTTGTATTAATCCCCGGTCAAATATAAGGGTGATTCTATTTTTCCCTAATTCAAAGATAAAATGAAAGATTCTTCCTTGACAGAGTATCTATGTCAAAGATTCTTCATTGAAACCTTTTTGAACCTAGAGTTTACCTTGAACTGAAGGAAAAGTCTCAGAAACATTAGGAAAAACATCTAAGGTTCAGTCCATAATATCAGCAAGCTCTGTGGGATTCCTCGACCTAAATGAATGTCCAAGCCTGCTTTGGACAAACTGGTATGATCTGAGGCTCCCTTTGCTTCAGTGGGAATATGTGATGCCTCCTTAATTAAAGGTAGAAGGAATGAGTAGCCCTGGGGAGAAAGGAGTTGCTGATATCCTTGTAACAGGAGAGATGATCAGAGTATAAAATTCCCCATAATATTTTGAGCAAAAATTAAATTGCTTACCTTAGCTCATGAGGTCCTAGCATGGCCACAACTTCTGACAGTTCTTCACAGCCTGGGGTATCCATATCCTTAGCTGAATTAGCAAGGCACCAAATATAGATACCATGATTCATGAAAAGCTTCGGATTGTATCCTCAGCATGATTGCCTCCTAAGAATTATGTTCAACCAACCAGAACAGAGTTATAATGATGATTTCACACAATGTCATGTGACTATACTCAAGGAAGTGGCATAAGGTTCCAGGATTGGCCTCCTCCTCTTGATTTCTGTGAACTTTGAGCAGAGGGAGCAATTCTCCTTGGTCAGAGGTAAAATATCCCATGGGTTCCTGAACGGAAGGGATTTTTATGATTGCCCATTGCATCAAAGGTGTACATTTTATGACCTTGATCATCACAGGAAGGAAAATACTATAGGTTTGGAAAGTAGAAAGTCCCTCAACCCTGTTGGACAGTAGGGGAGTTGCCCTGTTCACCTTCTGTAGAGGAGTTTGTTCCAGGCACTCCAGGCCTCCACATCTTCAGAGAACTCTAAAAAATTCTTATCTCTTAGGACTCCATGAAGATTTGACAGCAATCTGAGGTTTCTTCTGACAAGTTGGTTCAAAGTCCCTGGATTTGTTGCCTATTAAACTTACAACAAAGCACACAGGTGTGGGTGTAGTGTACAGTTACCTTTCTGATGACCAGCTTAAAGAGAGACTTGGATCCAGGCTGAGGTTTTTATACATTGGCCATGGGACTTGACTCTGGAGTTCTGTGAGGTTTGTTTTGTTTGTTTGTTTGTTTTTGGTGGTCAAAAGTGTATTCCCTAACCAATAATGTCTGAGGAAGAAGCTCTGAGTTGAGTGGTAGACCTGATTCCACCATGAACAAAGACTGAAGCTCTTGTGTATTCTTGGTACCAAGGATTCAGCCTGAAGCACACTAGAGCTGAGCCTGAATATTTGAGATAAACTTCTCACTCACAAAGTCAGTTCTATACCTTGCTTCATCAGAGAGGCATGTCTCAGACCCTTCCAGTGCAGAAGGAGGAAGAATAAAGAGTTTTACTCAAGGTCAGCTGACCCCTTTGGCACACACATAATGTCAGGGGATACTATGATTAGAGGAAGCAAGGTTTAGGTGCTCTTCAAAAGATAAACCAACTGGGTGTCAGCCCCCTTGAAGTTATGGGATACTTTACATCTGAGGGGGCCTGACGTGATGGAGTTGATATTTATGCTGGAGGTATAAATTATCCTGGGTCTAGAAGGGTACATCTGAGTCCCCATTGTAACTTCATCAATGCTATTGCATGCTGATAGTAAAAGAGCCAACTTTGTGGCTTTCTTAAAATGTTGTTGGGGTCTGTTGATAAGTCCTTTGCTTATCATGTCATATGTATCAGGGCATCTTCAGTTATTGAGGACCTATGTGACACCTTTGTTCTGAAGTGGTAATTCTGAGGGAAATTAACGAAATTCTGAGGTTTCTGGTTCTCATATGATAATGCTGCCTTCAATACTCGGGAGTTTCTAACATATTTGATTTCGGGGGTTACATCTGAATCCCCCTTGAGTTATTGGTGTAAGTTGTGAGTCACATAGGTTCTATTTCATGTATGTGGGTATACTGTCATTGTCTTCAGACACACCATAAGGTGGCATCAGGTCCCATGACAGATGGTTGTGGTACAACAAGTGATTGCTGAGAATTGAACTCAGGACCTGTGGAAGAGAAGTCAGTGCTTTTAACTGCTGAGCCATCTCTCCAGCCCCAGCACATTGGTTCTAGACAGGTAAGATGAAGGTCACTTAGGCTATTGGGGATGATCTGAGGATCCCTGGTTCAGAATGGGCATATCAGAAGTTCCCTTGGTCCATACAGTAGTTTAGAAGATCTGTGGTTCTTAAGCTGTAGGTCTGAACCTTACCAGAGAAGAATGCCTGGAGTGTTTTTGAATTCCTAATTTAGACAAAGTGTACCTGATGACTCCTTGAGCCACTGAGAGTGATTTAAGCTCCACTTCAAGAATGGGGAAACAGTGTGAGTCTTTTTGGTGCTGAAGGGATAATTCTGAGGTTTGTGTGTCAGAAACAGGACTTGGAGGACCCATTGACAGAGTGATAATGTTGATGTATCCACAAACAATCTATAAAGGATGCCATCCTTTAGAGGCAGAAAGGTTCACACCATGTTGGGGAAAGTAGAAATGCCAAAGACTATTGTATCTGTACAAGATCAAGGGTCGATATGGAGAGGAGAGAAGGCCTGAATATTTCATGATTGAGACGTCCTGGGAACCTAGAACACGCAAATCATGCAGGCCATGCAACAGCTTAATCAATCTCCAGTGTGCTAGGAGACATTTCCCAGCTAGTTCTCCTGATAAATCTGCTGCCTACTTCTAAAAATGGCAAGGCTTTCTCATTTTTGCTGGTCAGCTTAATGTCTATGTCCTGGGTTCATTAACGTGCTGGCTACTCTTAAGCTCTGAGACTTCAGGAACCCGGGTCCTGATCCTTGGACAGGGGTAATTAGGTCAGAGGATCAGAATAAGAAGCACTTGGTGCACCTTAGATCAAGGGAGTGGAATTTTCATGGACTAGATCAGATCTAGTAGGTAGGTCTAGGTCCTCAATGTTCAGAAGAATCACATAATACTCTCCATGAGGTGAAAATTATATAGCACATTCTTCTGGATACAATTGTGATCTAATCTTTATCAGAAAGGGGATTCTTGTCCTGCTTTTAGTCACAGGGGCATAGATGAGGCTTCAATGTGCATCTGAGGCAGCTAGGAGTGGAAATTGTAAGTTTGATATACAGTTGATGAAAAGAAAAAGTTCTAAATTCATGTTGTTCATAAGGGGCATAGAAAGGGAAAATATGAGGGCAGCTTCTGTATCAAAAAAGAACTGAAAATGCCAGAGTAAGAGAGAGTAGGGCCCAGGCCACCCTCTTGAGATGGACTGCCTTACAGGTTCCGTTTGGCAGGCTGGGAAGCTCTGGTGTGTCCCTGGGCAGAAGAAGGAAGTCAGAAGCAAGGAGTAAGTCGTAAGCCTCCTAGAGCATTTTCGATATCTCTTTTGTCATAAAAAGCACCGGTGAGGCCCAGTTTCTTAGATGGAGCATTTGAGGGGCCACCTATTTCAGCCTGAAGCATTCTGAGCCTTTCTGAAACAGGGATCACAAAGCCAGTGTCCCTTTGGTGAGAACTGGAAAGTCTGAGTCCACAGTGGTCTGATTGAGAAGGTCCGACACCTCCTTTAGGGAAGAGGAAAGAACTACAACTCCCCTTTTGCAGTGTGATCCTGTTGAGATTGATTTTCAAATGATGTGTATATTTGTGGCCTCCTAGGACAGAATGGTCACAAAGGGGGAACCCAAATTTATATTGTAATGATGGGTCTCTCCGAGGACAGGAGAGAGCAGGTACCACATCCTCTGCTTGAGATATTGTATGTTTGTCATATCTTCGCATAACAGGGAATGTTCCAAAAGGGAATGTGGTACTCCCTTTTGGAGGTATGAATGCCCATAGGATAGGCACAAAAGCTATGGGCTTTCGTTTGGCACTTCTGGAAGTTTTCTCTCCCTCTTGGACATTAGGAATATGTTTTGAGTCCTCCTTAGTAGAAAAAGAATGGCTGATATCCTCTTGGGGTGATGATGAGTGTTGCACACCTCTATGGGGACTGTCTCCATCTGGAGATGAATCAATGAATTCTTGATCTGTAGGGGAAGCTTGCAGGGCTCCTTGGGTAACAGAGGCTTTCCTCTGTTTTCTCTTGGTAGAAGTAGCGTGTCTGGGAATCTCATGAGGAAGGTGGGATGCCTGAGGCTGTCTTCATGAGAAAGAGTGGTTCGCATGCACTCTTCTGTAAGGATGGAGGATGGCTTGTCAACCTTATGCTCTGAATTGGAAGCTTTGGTGTCCCATTGGTCTGAAGGGGCTTTTTCTGATGGGGTTTCAGTAGACTTAGATGGTCTGTGAATGCCTTGGCTTGGTAGGGGACTTCTGAGGCCCACCTCATGAGATGGTGAGCATCTGCAGGCTCCTTTAGCAGAATCAGATGTGGCGAAGTTTATGTTAGTCATAGTTTTAAGCTTTACAACTCTTTCTTAAATTTGCAAACTCTTACCCAAATTTTGGAAGAATGGCAGTGTTTCCAACCCGCATGTTTTGAGCGCACATATTTCAGGCCCTCTTGATCTACAGAGGAAGGGCTTGGTCTTGTTTTCCTCAATTTAGAAGGTGTGGGGCAATCTCCTGGAGGAGGAGAATGACTGAGACCTTTTTTACAAAGAATACTAGATCTGAAACTCAATTGAGATGATTTTAAGGGGGAGATGCTCCTTTGAGGAGTAGAGGTAGGACTGGATTCCTTTTCTGCATACTTGGAAGATGTGAGGCTACTTACGGCAGAAGAGATACATTTTAAGGCATCAAGTTCTGAAAGGCAGTATCTGATATCCCTTTCAGGAATTGGGACATGTTTCATTATCCTTTGGTTAGATTTCAAACGTCTAGGGTTCTTTTTGAGATAAGAGAAATTTCTCCATCCATCTTCATGAGGAGGGGTAGGCATAATGTCCCCTTCTGCACAAAGGGACAGTCCCTGAAACTCTGTTGAAAAGGAAGTATCCACGGTTTCTTGGTGAGATGTCACAGGTTTTAGAGGCCCCTGGGCAGGTTGAGAAAGTTCTAGACTTTCCTGGGGAAATGCTGGTGTTCTCAGGATCCCTTGTTCAGATACTAAAGGGCCCAGAGCACCTTCATTGGGTTTCAAAAGACACAGAGACCCTAACACAGATGCCAAAGCTTCTGGAGTCCCTGGCACAGATTTTGAACTCTTAGAAATGGATTGTGTATATGTCAGAGGTTCTTCTGTCTCTGGACTAAGTGGTGAAGGAACTGGTAATTTGGGAGAATCTTGTGTGGCTGACAAAGATTCTATGACCTCTTGGGTGACAGATGGTATTTCTGTACTATTTTGCATACATGCCCATATTTCTAGTGTGTCCTGGGAAGAATCAGAAAGTCCAAGATCTTCAGGATTGGATGGTAAATATCCTAAAGCCTCATTTTCCAACCAGTGTCCTGGAGGCTCTTGAGGTAACAAGGAAGTTTCTGTAAGCCCTTGGGAAGATATTGATGTTTCTAGTACACCTTGGGCAGACATGGAAGGTCTCCAAGACATTAAGACAGAATGTTACTCTTTCAAATCCAATTGGACAGATGGAGAAGGTCCTGGACTCACTATGGTAGATGCTGAAATTTCCAAAGCTCGTGATGAAGCATTGGATATTCCTGGATTGCCATGTGTACAGGTACAACCTTCCAGGTTCCCCTATAAAGACAGCCAAGGGCCTCCAGCTTCTTGAACAGATAACAAATGTCCTGGATTCCCTTGAGCAGATAGGGACAATGTCAAAGGCTCTAGGGCAGATGATATAGATCCTAGTGTTCCTCGATCAGATAAAGAAATTACCATGGGTCCTTTGGAAGAATGCATAGATCCTGAAGGATCTGAAGTAGATGGATCTGTTTGTTGAACCCCTTGTAGGGAATTCAAAGACTCATTTGGTCCCTGGAATGAAGTTAAAGGTCCCTCTGTAGGTTTAGAGAGGTCTAAAGGCTCTTCTGTGGAAAGGGAAGATCCAAAAGGCTTAGGGAAGAAAGTGAGGAACTAAGTTGGGCAGAAATTGCAAGTTTCAGAGGTGAGTCATTGGATATCACATGTCCTGGGGTAGCTGTTGAAAATTTTTGTGCTCCTCATGCAAATGATGAATATCCTAGAGCCCCCTGGGGAGGCAGCAATGTTTCTACAGAGCCTGTGTATTTGCTGAAATCCTCAGAGATCCCTGGTCAGATCTCAAAATCCTTGCTGTATTTTTAGCAGGGTGGTTATATCCCTGACACACTGGTAAAGATGGTGAGTCTGCTACTGTGTAGTGTGTAGATGTGGAGTGAGTTCCTATACCTTGTGTATGTAAAGAAGGACTTGAAAACCTTTTGGAAGATGTAGAATGTTGGGTAGACCTTTGTGGACATGTGGACAGATGTATGGTCCCCTTGTGCAGAGACTGGGACTCACACCTCCTTGAGCAGAATCAGAAGATCCTGGAGTCCTTTGTTCTGAGGATGAAAGACCCAGAGGATTATGAGAACATTCATAGCATTGTGATGTATTCATCATTGCCTGGGCTGAGATAGAAAGTTTCAGAGGCCCCTGGGCAGATTGCAAAAGTGCTAGATACCCTTGACCAAATGGGAAAGTCTTTGCACCTCCTTGGTCAGAACAGGAATGTCTACCAGGTGTTGGCGATGATGGTGGCAATGTTCCTAGATTTGCTGAAGTAGACTGAGAAGATGCTACAGCCTGCCTCACTTGTGGAAAAAGGCCTAAAGCACTGTGTGACTCTTCATATTGTGCAAATATCCCTGTGGCATCTGTTGAATTTTCTCGATTTCTTTGTTTGGGGAAAAAAGAACTTTGCATGAGCAAAGTTCCCTCTTGTGCCCTGGAAAATTTCTTGTGCTTTTGAAAAGATGACAAAGCTTCTAGAACCTCTGGAGTAGATACAAGATGCTCCTGAACACCCAGTACTGATGGTGTAGGATAAAAGGTTTCTTGAGATTTCTGGCTAGGTAGGAAAGTTCGAGTGTCCCTTGGGAAACCTGGGGATCTTTGTGCAAAATGATGGGCAGTTGGAGAAAATCCTACTTCTGTCTGACAAGAAGTTGGAGGATGCAAAGTATCTTGAGCAAATGAAACACTTTGTGTATTCCCCTGTTTAAAATTGGGCTTTTAGATACCCTTGGGAAAAACAGAAATGTCCGAAAGCCTCTTGGAAAGATGAAGAACCTAGGGTTCCTTGTGAAGATAAACAAATTCCCAGAGACATCTGCTCAGATGACACAGATTCCGGTCGCACCTGAGTATATTGGGTAGACCCCAGATGTCCTGGAGTGGGAAGCAAAGCTCCCACAGTCTCCTTTGCAGACAGGGACTTTCCTACTGTGGCTTCTGCAGATAAAAAAATCCCCTCAGTGCCCTGAGCAGATGTGGAAGACCCTAGAGTTGTTTCTTTAGATTTAGTCACTTCTAGATGGCATTCTTCAGTTGAACAAAGTCCTAGAGTTCCTTGCTCAGATCTCAAAGATGATGGTGACAACTGTAGTGATGTAGTAAGATCCAGGGGCAGTTCAGCACATCTGAAAGTGTCTGAAGTCCCTTGGGTAGATGGAGAACATTCATTTGTTTCTGAAACTGTTGGGGAAGGAGTTGAATGCAGTAGAGCCCCTTCAGCATATCCAGAATATGGGTCATTGCCTGGGCTGAGCTTGAAAGTGTCAGAGGCCCCTGGGCTGACTGCAAATGTGCTAGGGTCCCAGGACCAGATGGGAATGTTTCTGCACCTCCTTGAGTAAAAGATGAATGTGTACAAGGTTCTCGAGGTGATGGTGGCAAAGGTCCTAGAGTAGACAAAGCAGATGTAGAAGATTCTGTATTCTCCTTCACTAGAGGCAAAGGGCCTGAGGTAGTCTCTGTGTGATTACATTGCCCCAAGCCCAATATCCCTGAGGAATCTGCCCAAGGTTCTATTTTCCTTCGGGTGGATGACAAAGAACTTAGCACAGGCAAAGTCCCCTCTGCAGCTGTGGAAAAGTCCTTAAACTTTTGAGAAGTTAGCACATATCATTGAGAGTCTTTACTACATAGAGGATGCTCCTGAGAACCTAGTACAGATGGTGAATGTGTTACATATGCTGGTGAATATGGAATGGATTTTTGAGATTTCTGGCTAGGTAGTAATGTCCCAAAGTCCCTTGAGGAAAGTTGGGATCTTTGTCTAGAATGTTCAGAAGGGGGAGAAAATCTCATACCTTTCTGGCAATAAGTTGGATGTTGCACAGTCTTTGGAGAAAATGGCACAGTTTTTACACTCCCTTGCTTAGTGGTGGGCAGTTTTAGAGACCCTTGGTCAGAAAGGGAATTTCCAGAAGCCTCTATGGAAGATGAAGAGCTTAGAGTTCCTGGTAAAGAGGAAGAAATTCCCAGAGGCTTCTGATCAGATGGAAAAGACTCTGAGACCACCCGAGTGATTTGGGTGGACCCTAAAGGTCCTGGAGTGGGAGGCAAAATTCCCACTCTCTACCTTGCAGACATGGACTTTCCTGCTTTGGCTTGTGCCAGTAAGGAATGACCCCTAGTGCCCTGAGCAGATGCATAAAACCCTACAGTTGTTTCCTTAGATTTAGTCCCTTCAGGTATGCAAGGTCCCAGAGATCCTTGCTCAGATCTCAAAGATGATGGTGACACCTGTAATAATGTAGTATGATCCAGGTGCAGTTCAGCACATCTGGAAGTGTCTGAAGTCCCTCAGGTAGAAGGAGAATATTCATTTGTTTCTGAAACTGCTGGGGAAGGAGCTGAATGCAGTAGAGCCCCTTCAGCAGATCCAGAGATATGAGTCATTGCCTGGGCTGAGATGGAATGTGTCAGAGGCCCCTGGGATGATTGCAAATGTGCTAGTTTCCCGGGACTAGATGGGAATGTTTCTGCACCTCCTTGAGTAAAAGATGAATGTGTACCAGGTTCTCGAGGTGATGGTGGCAAAGGTCCTAGAGTAGACAAAGCAGATGTAGAAGATTCTGTATTCTCCTTCACTAGAGGCAAAGGGCCCGAGGTAGTCTCTGTGTGATTACATTGCCCCAAGCCCAATATCCCTGAGGAATCTGCCCAAGGTTCTATTTTCCTTCGGGTGGATGACAAAGAACTTAGCACAGGCAAAGTCCCCTCTGCAGCTGTGGAAAAGTCCTTAAACTTTTGAGAAGTTAGCACATATCATTGAGAGTCTTTACTACATAGAGGATGCTCCTGAGAACCTAGTACAGATGGTGAATGTGTTACATATGCTGGTGAATATGGAATGGATTTTTGAGATTTCTGGCTAGGTAGTAATGTCCCAAAGTCCCTTGAGGAAAGTTGGGATCTTTGTCTAGAATGTTCAGAAGGGGGAGAAAATCTCATACCTTTCTGGCAATAAGTTGGATGTTGCACAGTCTTTGGAGAAAATGGCACAGTTTTTACACTCCCTTGCTTAGTGGTGGGCAGTTTTAGAGACCCTTGGTCAGAAAGGGAATTTCCAGAAGCCTCTATGGAAGATGAAGAGCTTAGAGTTCCTGGTAAAGAGGAAGAAATTCCCAGAGGCTTCTGATCAGATGGAAAAGACTCTGAGACCACCCGAGTGATTTGGGTGGACCCTAAAGGTCCTGGAGTGGGAGGCAAAATTCCCACTCTCTACCTTGCAGACATGGACTTTCCTGCTTTGGCTTGTGCCAATAAGGAATGACCCCTAGTGCCCTGAGCAGATGCATAAAACCCTACAGTTGTTTCCTTAGATTTAGTCCCTTCAGGTATGCAAGGTCCCAGAGATCCTTGCTCAGATCTCAAAGATGATGGTGACACCTGTAATAATGTAGTATGATCCAGGTGCAGTTCAGCACATCTGGAAGTGTCTGAAGTCCCTCAGGTAGAAGGAGAATATTCATTTGTTTCTGAAACTGCTGGGGAAGGAGCTGAATGCAGTAGAGCCCCTTCAGCAGATCCAGAGATATGAGTCATTGCCTGGGCTGAGATGGAATGTGTCAGAGGCCCCTGGGATGATTGCAAATGTGCTAGTTTCCCGGGACTAGATGGGAATGTTTCTGCACCTCCTTGAGTAAAAGATGAATGTGTACCAGGTTCTCGAGGTGATGGTGGCAAAGGTCCAAGAGTAGGAAAAGAATATGTAGAAGATTCAGTATTCTCCCTCACTAGAGGCAAAGGGCCCGAGGTAGTCTCTGTGTGTTTACATTGTCCCATGACCAATATCCCTGTGGAATCTACGGAAGGTTCTACATTCATTCGTGTGGATGACAAAGAACTTTGCACAGGCAAAATCCCCTCTGCAGCTGTGGAAAAGTCCTTACACTTTTGAGAGGATAGCACATATCCTTGAGAGTTTTTACTAGATAGAGAATGCTCCTGAGATCCTAGTACAGATGGTGAGTGTTTCCCATCTGCTGGTGAATATGAAAAGGATTTTTGAGATTTCTGGCTAGGTAGTAACGGCCCAATATCCCTTGAGGAAGCTGGGGATCTTTGTCCAGAAGGTTCAGAAAGGGGAGAAAATCTCATACATTTCTGGCAATAAGTTGGATGTTGCACAGTCTTTGGAGAAGACGGCACAGTTTGTACACTCCCTTGCCTAGTTGTGGACAGATTTAAAGACGCTTGGTCAGAAAGGCAATGTCCAGAAGGCTCTATGGAAGAAGAAGAGCCTAGAGTTCCTGGTGAAGAGGAAGAAATTCCCAGAGGCTTCTGATCAGATCCGAGTGATTTGGGTGGACCCTAAAGGTCCTGGAGTGGGAGGCAAAGTTCCCACAGACTGCTTTGCAGACATTGGCTTTCCTACTGTGGCTTGTGCAGATAAGGAATACCCCCTAGTACCCTGAGCAGATGCAGAAAACCCTACAGTTGTTTCCTTAGATTTAGTTGCTTTAGATGAGAAAGGTCCCACAGTTCCTTGCTCAGATCTCAAAGATGATGGGGACACCTCTAGTGATGTAGTAAGATTCAGGTGCAATCCAGCATATCTGGGAGTGTCTGAAGTCCCTTGGGTAGATGGAGCAAAAAATACAGCAACTCATTCATCATCTTTACTTTGTGCTTGCAGGCTGGTTGCAATTATCTTGTAAGCATCAAAAATCAGTCTAACATACTGCCTATGTTCCATAGGGTTTCATTGATGTGAGGAGACATCATGACTCAGGCAACTCTTATAAGGAAAATTTAAATGATGTTGTCTTACAGTTTCAGAGGGTCAGTACATTATTATCTTTGTAGGAAGCATGGCAGCACCCCGGTAGAGGAGGTGCTGGGGAAGGAACTAAGTGGTCTATATCTTAGTCTGAAGGCTACCAGAAGGAAGCTTGTGGCCACAGGTAGCAAGGAAGAGGATTGATTTTTGTCTCTGAGCAGAGATTGAGCACTACACAAAAGCAAGCCTACACAATGATACACTTCCTCTAACAAGCCAACACCTTGTAATAATGCCACATACTATGGGCAAAAGATATTCTAATCAACACACTGCGTCATAGGACATAAAGAAAGATACTGCATGATTGCATTCCTCTAGTCACAGGTGCGACATACCTACAAGCTTATATGAACACACACACACACACACACACACACACACACACACACACACACACACACACACCAATCGGATATGCACGTGCATACATATATATTTGTCTATTTATTTACTTACTTACTTACCTACTTACTTACTTACTTACTTACTTACTTACTTACTTACTTACTTACTTACTTACTTACTTACTTACTTACTTTGTTTTAAATTTGTTGGGTAAGAACTTTCTACATACACATAAATGAGTTTTAGCAAATTCATCCCTATCTTCTCCTCCTTGAATTGTTACCCATTTCTCCTGTATCACTTTTATCCTTAATTACATTTTCATTTTTATTTAGACGGCTGTGTAGTGCCATGCCCTGAGCAATCGCGTGCATGCCGCAAGCAATCACTGAGAAGAGCCGTGCATGCCATGAGCAATCGCCATTATAAGATGGTGATGGCCTCCCCTGTGCCTAACTAGTAAACAAGCCTTGTACGCAGGTGCAAGAGTGAACTCACTCCTAGTCACTGCCCATTCTCGGGGCATAATAGTGGGGTGATGGGCAAGCAACGAATCAGGAGTAGTCACGTCACATCAGGTGCTGAAACGTCATGCTGTTGGCGCCATTTTCCCGGATCATGGTCTTCCTGATAAGTAAGCAATAAATCTTTTGCCACAGAAGATTCCGGTTTGTTACTTCTTTCTTGCCGGTCGAGTGGGATGCAATAAGTGGCACCGAGGAACCCGGGAACTTTATACCATCACACCAGTGCAAGGAAGATCCCTTGTTCGCGGGGCGGAATCAGAACTGCGGGATGAAAGGCTCTGTAAGGTACATACAGTTTTGAAATTTCTCCAGAGTTAGACACCCTTTTGATTGTTTGCACAGCGATTGCACTTTTCCTTTCAGTTTCGTTTTTCTTCCACTGCTTCCACTGCTGACTGGTTCTTAGTCACGGTCAGGCCTGGATAGCGCCTGGACAGCGACCAGTTTCAGTCACGGTCAGGACTGGACAGTGCCTGGACAGCGTCCATTTTCAGTCACAGTCAGGCCTGTACAGCGGCAGTATGAGAATCTCGCATTCTATAATAGTGGCCTTACACTCGGTCCTGAAGCAGTGTGGCCTAAAATGTGCCACTAATACCTTAGAGGGATTTGTCAGGGAGATAGACCATGTGGCACCATGGTATGCTTGCTTAGGGTCATTTAGGCCTTTTCATGGGCCTTGATCCCGAGGAAAAGATATAAAAAGAAAAGAATGCCTTGGGAGAGATTAGAAAAGGGATGGAAAGGGAGAGAAGAAGGGAGATCCAGCTGGAGAGGCACATAAGGAAAGGAGCCTCTACGTGCCACTAGATGAGTTTAAGCAGCTAGCTCTTAGTAGCTCAGAATCTGATGAAGGGCTTAGCTCCTCTGAGGAAACGGACTTGGAGGAGGAAGCAGTTCATTATAAGGGAGAAAGGTACCTGCAAGATAAAATGCAAGATACTCAGTGCAGAAAAAGTCCAACAACGACTGGTGAAAGCCAGCTTGCTGCTCGGCCTCGGGATTGTTGGCTTCAGTGTCCTAGTGAACCTCTGTTTTATGTGCATACGTAGTTGTCAATTTTTGCCTACACCTCATGTAGGGGTAAACCCTCGAGGCATCAGGCCATTACAAGTCTGGCAAATGGATGACACTCATATTTCCTCCTTTGGGAGAAATCAGTACTTACATGTTTCCTTTGACACCTGCAATGCTGTAATGTTTGCCACACCTTTAACAGGGGAAAAAGCCTCTCATGTTATACAGCACTGCCTAGAAGTGTGGAGTGCTGGGGCAAGGCCACAATTCTTAAAACGGTTAATGGAGTAGCATATACTTCTACTAAATTTCAACAATTTTGTCATTAAATGGATGTCACTCACTTGACTGGCCTTCCTTATAATCCTCAAGGACAAGGCATTGTGGAATGTGCCCACCACACACTCAAGTCTTATCTTATAAAACAAAAAGGGGGAGTTGATGAGACTCTGCCCTCAGTGCCAAGAGTAGCAGTATCTATGTCACTCTTTACACTTAATTTTTTGAATCTTGACGAGCAGGGACGTTCTGCAGCTGAGCGACATAGCTCAGACCCTGATAGACCAAAAGAAATGGTCAAACGGAAGGATGTATTAACTAGTATCTGGAAAGGCCCGGATCCTATCTTAATCAGATCCCGGGGAGCTGTTTGTGTTTTTCCACAGAGTGAAGACAACCCATTTTTGCTGCCAGATTGACTCACCAGCAGGATATTCATCAAGAATGGTGCAAAAATGCTGACCTCCTGAGGACTGTTCCTGATCCTGACAATGCTGAACTTGTCTCAGGTTCCTAGTATAATGGGTGAACAGATATGTGCTATTCTCTCGACTTTCCCTAAACCAATGTCAGTTCGCCATGATACTATAGTTTTTTCCAAAATTCTTTACTACTAATAAAACAGTAGATTTGCCATATTTACCCTATGATCCAACTCGTTATTATCATTAGGAGAAAATCACTCCTTACTAGAACAGGGTTTTTTATGTTTTCAAATTAATGGACAAGGACATTGTATCAACCTCCCAGCCTGAGCTTTAGGGAGGTTTAATGAGCACCGAGGAGGTTGGGTGAGCACAACCCAAGATACTTCTAATGTAGATATAACCTTTACAAATCGGACCTTTTGGCAGGATGCAATTTGGGTTAATGGTACATTTGTACGACCTAACTTTTCAGACAAAGAACGTCCCCACCAACCAAAAATAGCCCCTCATTGTGTCTTGGAAGATGAAGGTCTGATCCTGCCTTGATCTGATTGTCGATCCTCCATCACTTGTTGGGCAGATCAGAGTAAAACTTTTTCCTTTTCTTCCAACATGACAGATGACCCAAAGAATGAATTTTTTATGAAAAAGAGATTTTTCATTCAGGACTTTAGAATGCATTCCTTTCACAAGTGGGTGCTTTGAGGAGTCAATGGCAATTGTACAGATTTCAATCCTTTGATTTTTATCCAGGGAGGAGCAGTTGTAAAGGCTTCTTTTACTGGCATCTCAAGATTTGCTCAGCACTGGGGAATACATGATGCCTCCCAGGACTCTTATGGACATACTAATATCAGAGTAGATATCACTGGGTTCAATAAAACTTTGGTAAACCAGATTAATTATACATCTCCCCCAGTCTGTTTTTACCCCCCTTTCTTGTTTATATTCTTTCACGTGATTCATTTGAAGTCTGTTCCAATGATTCTTGATGGATTTCTCAATGTTGGCATGTAACAATAAACACCCATGCCATGGTGCCACGGATCCCACTTTGGGTCCCTGTTCTGGTGGAAACACCCTCCACCTTGAAAGTAAATGGGAGAAATGCCCTA
This sequence comes from Mus musculus, assembly GCF_000001635.26. Classification (NCBI taxonomy): domain Eukaryota; kingdom Metazoa; phylum Chordata; class Mammalia; order Rodentia; family Muridae; genus Mus; species Mus musculus. Next base: position 62,627,531 of record NC_000087.7, on the reverse strand, counting down.
AAGATACATGAAGTACACACTAGATTAGTTGAAAAGTGGAAAATTAGCTGATAAGAGCAACTGTTGTTTGGGCAGTGGTGCTTTATGTCTTTAATCCTATCACTTGGTTGGCAGAGGCCAAGAATGTCTGAGTCTGAGACCAGCTTGGTATACAGAGTGTGTTCCAAGACAGCCAGGTCTACACAGAGAAACCCTCTCTCAAAAAACAAACAAACAAACAAACAAACAAACAAACAAAAAGCACCTGTTCTATGAAGAGGACCTGGCACAATGCACCCACATAGTGGCTTACAATTTATGCACAGCTACAGTTTTAGAGAATCACTGCTCTCTTTTAGCCTCTGTAGGCTATAGAGGCATAAGTGAGAGAGAGGGCATGAGCAGACTAGCACAGAAGTGAGAGAGGGCATAGCACATAGGTGAGAGAGAGGTCCTGAGCACTCTAGCACATAAGGGAGAAAAAGGGGCTGGGCATCCAAGCACATAAGTGAGGCAGAGAGGGCCTGCACATCCTAGCACACTCTTGTAATCAAGCTCAGTACTAGGAAGGTTGAGGTGGGAGTTTACCAGGGATTGTAGGGAATCTGGATGTTCTCTTCTGATCTATTAGGACAGCATGGACTGTTCTGTTGTGGGTATGTACATACAGAAAAAGTACACACATTTTAATTTTTATGCACATAAATAAATAACAAAAATTATTACAGTTGAAATTAGTAGTGCCATTTCCAGTACTTTCATGTTACACATTTGTTCATGTTTTTTCAATTCTGCAAATGCTTATCAACCTAGAAACTGGAAATCATTTGTCTTAAAGATGGTAGCTCATTTCCACCTCCTGAGACCTCCCTTCTAATCAATGGTGCCTGGTACTCCATGACAGCATACACAGGGTATATTCAGCCAAAGGGTGAAATCCCTGGATGAGACCTGTTTTCTCCATCTGGCATCACAAAGGGTCCTCAGAGTACTACATGTGGGTCTCTCCTGATAACGTTTTATTTATTTGTTTGTTTGTTTGTTTGATTTTGTTTTGTTTTTTATTTTTGTTATTGTTTTGTTTTTTATTTGTTTTATTTTTGTTTTGTTTTTTGTTTTTGTTTTTGTTTTTGTTTTTGTTTGTTTGTTTGTTTGTTTGTTTTTCCCATTGAGCAGACAAGCAAGGAAAGGTGCGGTTGTGAAGGAGTTCACTTCTGAATGACCTGGAAGAGATAACCAGCTCTGATCAGGGTTATTGGACTGTTAAAGGATGTGTGACTGGAGGGAAATCTCAGTCGCAAGAGGCCACTATGTGAGGAAAAACCTCCCGATCTGCATTTCCTACGGCTTCTGAGGGTTAAATGAAGGAGGAAGATCATATTTATTTATTTTTCCTTTTTTTTTTAACTAAGAAGCCATTATAGTTTTTAAGAGAAGAATGGCTCTTAAGAAAATAATGGTGATTCCAAAGGAAGATTACTTATTACTTTTGGACTTTGATGATGAAGAAGATGACATAAATATTTCGGAGGAGTCTCTTTCTGAAGGTTACTGCATATTCAGTGTTGGGTATTAATTGTGTGTTGTGCAGTTCACTAGACTTTTACCTAGTCACCTGAAACGGAAGAAGTCTTTTCTCAGAGATTTTATATAGTTCATTTGAAATTTTACCTATCTATCTATATCTATATATTCCTATACCCGAGTTTTAGCAACACATATAACTACTCTTGACATTGTAGTCACAATATGTTGATAAAAATAACTTGTTATGATTTTGCCACCGGAAAATACCTGAACATTGTTCCAATAATATGTTTGCAAAACTTGAATTTATTTCAAGAACATTACAAATAATTTATTTCATTGTTTTTTTTTTTTATTATTTATTTTCTTTTTTTCTTTTTTTTACATTTCAAATGTTATTCCCTTTTCTGTTTTCCCCTCCAAAAATCCCAGTCCTCTCCCCTCTATCCCTGCTTTCCAACACACCTACTCCCAATTCCTGGCCCAGGCATTCCCAAAACTTGGTCATAGGAACTTTACAAGAACAAGTGTCTCTCCTCCCATTGATGACATACTAGTCCATCCTCTGCTACATATGCAGCTGTAGGCATAAGTCACAACTTATGTTTACTTTGATTGGAGATTTAATCTCAGGGAACTCTGGGAGTACTTGTTAGTTGTTTTTCCTCATAGAATGTTCCTTGTGTACTTTCTCTAGCTCAATAATTAGGGACCCTGTGCTCAGTCCAATGGATTTCTTTGAGCATCCACTTCTGTATTTGTCAGGAAATGGCAGATCGTCTCAGGAGACAACTATATCAGTCTCCTGTCCCTAAGCTCTTGTTTGGCTGTTCAACAGTATCTGGGTTTGGTGGTTGTTTATGGTATGGATCACAGAATGAAGCAGTGTCTGGATTCCTTCAGTCTTAGTTCCAAACTTTTTCTCTGTAACTCTTTCCATGGATCTTTTGTTCCCAATTCTAAGAAGGAACGACATATCCACACTTTGGTCTTCCTTCTTGTTGAGTTTCATGGGTTTTGCAAATTTTACCTTGTTTTTTTCTGAGCTTCAAGGATAATATCCACTTATCAGTGAGTATATATCATGTGCTTTCTTTTGTGATTGAGTTATCTCACTTAGGAACATATCATCCAGATCCATCCATTTGTCTAAGAATTTCATGAATTCATTGATTTTAATAGTGATGTAGTATTTCATTATGTAAATGTACTATATTTTCTGTATTCATTCCTCTGAAGACAGGCATCAGGTTTATTTTCAGCTTCTTGCTATTATAAATAAGGATGCTATGAACATAGTGATGCATGTATCCTTATTACAAGTTGGAATATCTTCTGGATATATGTCAAGGAGGACTATTGCTGATCTTCAGTAGAACTATTACCACTTTTCCGAGGAAACCCCATCTGCTTTCCAGAGTGGTAGTACCAACTTGCAATTCCACAAGCAATGGAGGAGTGTTCCTAATTCATCACATACCCACCAGCAACTATTGTCATCTGAGTTTTAGATCTTAGCCATTCTGACTCTGTGAGGTGGAATCTTAGGGTTATTTTGACTTTCTGTTCCCTGATGATTAAGGATTTTGAACATTTATGAGGTGCTTCTCAGCCATTCAGTGTTTCTTAATTTAGAATTCTTTGTTTAGAACCGTCCCCATTTTTTAAAATAGTGTTATCTGATTTTCTGGAATCCAGCTTCTTGAGTTCTTTGTATATATTGAATATTAGTCCCTTATCTGATTTAGCATTGATAAAGAATTTTTCCCCGATTTGTTCTAATGATAGTGCCCCTTGCCTTACAGAAGTTTTGCAATTTTTGAGGTCCCATTTGTCTATTTTTAATCTTATAATAACAGCCATTGCTGTTTTGTTCAGGAATATTCCCCATTTAACCTTGTCTTCGAGGCTCTTCCACACTTTCTCCTCTATAAGTTTCAGTGTCTCTGGTTTTATGTGCAGTTCCTTGATCCAATTAGACTTGAGCATTGTACAAGGAGATGAGAACAGATCAATTTGCTTTCCTCAATATGCTAACTGCCAGTTGAGCCAGCACCATTTTTTTGAAAATGCCATTTTCTTTCCATTGGGTGGTTTTATCTCCTTTGTAAAAGATCAAGTGACCACATGAGTTTGGGTTCATTTCTCTGTCTTCAGTTCTGTTCCATTTATCTACCTGTCTAACACTATTCCTGTACCATTAAGTTTTTATCATAATTGCTCTGTAGTACAGCTTGAGGTCAGGCATGGTGATTACAAAAGACATTCTTCTATTGTTGAGTATAGTTTTGGATATAGTAGGTTTTTTTTTTCAAGATGAATTTGCAAATTGCCCTTTCTAACTCAGTGAAGAAATGAGTTGGAGTTTTGATGGTGATTGCATGCATATCAGATTGCTTTTTGAAAGATAGCCATTTTTACTATATTAATCCTGCCAAATCATTAGCATGGGAGATTTTACCATCTTCAGAGATCTTCTTTGATTTCTTTCTTGAAGAATCTTGAAGTGTTTATCATACATATATTTCACTTTCTCAGAGTCACACCAAGGAATTTTATATTATTTGTGACTACTATGAAGCACGTTTTTTCCTAATTTCTTTCTCATACTATGTGTCTTTTCTGCAGAGAAATTCCACTGTTATGTTTAAATTTATTCTAAATTCAGCTCCTAAGCTGAAAATGTGTATCAGGATTAGGTTTTCTCTGTTGTAATTTTTGGGGTCATAGATACATGCTATCATATCTTCTGGAAATAGAGAAATTTTGACTTCTTCCTTTCCAATTTGTATTCATCTGTTTTCATTTTGTTTTGTTTTGTTTTGTTTTTTTTTTGTTGTTGTTGTTTTGTTTTGTTTTGTTTTGTTTTGTTTTTTTGTGTAATTGCTCTGGCTAGTATTTCAAGTACTCTATTAAATAGGTAGGGAGAAAGTGGGCAGCCTTGTCCAGTCCCAGATTTTAGTGGGATTCCTTCTGGTTTCTGACCATTTAGATTAAAGTTAAATCCTGGGCCTTCTTTTCTTTTCTTTTCTTTTCTTTTCTTTTCTTTTCTTTTCTTTTCTTTTCTTTTCTTTTCTTCTCCTTCTTTTTATTTTTTTTTAGGTGTATGCCTTGAATTCCTGGTCTTTCCTGGACTTATTATGAATGGCCATTGTATTTATCCAACTATTTGCTCAGCATCTAATCGAATAATCATGGGGTTTTTGTACTTGAGTTTTTTTGTTTTGTTTTTGTTTTTGTTTTTGTTTTCTATAATGGATTTAATTGATGGATTTTCGATATTAAACTCTCCCTGAATCATAAGAAGGAGGCCAACTAGGTCATGATGGTTTATCCTTTTGATGTATTCTCGGACGCGTTTTGAAAGGATTTTATTTAGTATTTTTGCATCGATATTCATAATGGAAATTGGAATAAAGTTTCCTTTCTTCATTAGGTTTTGTATAGTTGTAATCTTGCTTCATAGAACATATTAAATAGTGTTCCTTCTCTTTTAATTTTGCATAATAGTTTGAGGAGTATTGGTATTAGGTCTCCATGAATATCTGATAGAATTATGAACTAAACCCATCAGACCCTGGGCTTATTTTTGGTTGGGAGACTATTAACGATTGCTTCTAATTCTTTAGGGGTGTTATGACCCACACTACAGTCTTGCCAGAAAGAATGCCCACAGGACACTCGGATCCTTCTGCAGTAAAGCTTTAAGGCATCTCGAGAGATAGATGATCAGCTTCAGGACAGGAGACCCAGAGAGCAGAAAACCCCTCCCTTATATAGGCTGTGAAGACAGTTAGAAGTATGGTTGGAGACGTGCACCACCGGAATTGTCTGCCCACCATCAGCCTGATGATGCCATTGGAGAGACAGGGCTCAGGTAATGGAAAGATACCCCGATGCCTGTGCACACTCACCACGAGCAATAGTGACAATGGTGTTGTGAGCACCATCTTGTAATGGTGGCCGTGAGGACGGCTCCTCACATCTCACCCTTTTTTTTATGTTAGAAGCAACAGGCCACACAGTATGGAGAGTGGAGATAGAGGTCAAATTCCGAGTGTGCAAGCATAGTGGCCTTACACAAAACCTCCTTCCAGGCTCATCACCCAGAGGGGTCTTGGTCAGCTCCCCTGTCGTTTTTCCTGGGGGAAGGACACTAGGACACTCAACCTTCTTGAAAGATGACATCTCCCAGAAAGAAGCTCAAATTAGACCACAACGCCATTCCAGTGCAGTGCTTAGCCCCAAAACTCTCCTGGGCTGTTAAAGCACACCCGCTCCAACCCATGCAGCAAGACTCGCCTCAGGGTTTTGTGGAGCTGGATGTCCAGCAACCTTATTGCTTGAGTATCATTGATATTCATATATTGGGGGAAACACCCTGCTCCAAAGCAACAAGTGCCTGGGTTACTACCATCCTGTCCCTCCTTGTTTGGGATTTAAGTTTGCAGATCATCCATAGTAGGAGCAGTACTCCACTGTACACAGCCACTCCAAACAAACCACCCCCACCCATTGCTTGAAGTAGGAGAATGCTGCAGAAATCCAGGTAGAAAATCCTTCCATCAATGACAGGTCAAGACATGTTGAATCGACTTATAAGATGGTGATCCTCAGCTCCCGGAGTGTCTGTTCAAATTCTATGGTCCAATTCTGTAACAAGTAACAAGACAAAGCCTTTTACAGGTTAGCTGCTCTTGTAAAATTCTGAAATTGTAGTAAGGTGATACAGACGCTAGGCAGCTTATGTTTGCAACCCAGCTGAGGCATTTGCCAAAGAATATACACCTGCTCTTGGACCAGATCGATCCGTTGGTTTACCAACATGAGGCCTCTCTGTATCTGGGAGTTGGCCATGGTCTGGCTGTTCAGGGCCAATGTCACTCTTGCCGAAAGGTCATTTTATATTTTGCGTTGTCTGAACCGTAGCAGACAAGGCAAGGGCCGAAACAGTGACAGAGTCAGCTATTGCTGCTATTGCTACCAAGCCAACTATAATAGCAGAGATTCCAAAATCTCTCTTTTCTCTAAATAAGCTTAAATTCTAGAGGCTTCCACAGGAACTGGAACAAATCTAGGCACATGAGTAACCAAAGCAAAGGGATACTTAGTAGCATCCCAACACAGGGTATAGAAACTTTAATTAAGCAAGCAATCTAACTCTAATTGATTATTATTTAAACTTTTATTACTTACCACCCACAGAAAGGGGGCCAAACACAAACCGGGGTGACAGTATAATTCACCCTTTTAAATGCTTTATATTTAGTATTAGAGGAGGAGTGATCGAATGACCCCAAACCAGCACTCAAAGTGCCCTACCACTCAAAACCCATTTGGCCCTTTTCACTATATCCACCTTCAATCATGGCCATAGGTGAAAGATCGGTACAGCTCTCATTAACCCCACAAAGTAACCATTGATCAAAAGGGTTAGCATCTGCCCGATCAGGATCCATGAAGTTAAAATCATGTCCAGCAAGGATTTCATTAATCTCTACACTTACATGTGGGGAAAAGGAAAAAAAAAATCCTTCAACCACCCAAAAGGTTTTTCTGGCCTGGCACCCAGTCCAAGGAAGCATGGAGTCCTCCGAGGATCTTCCTTTACAAAAGGGTGCCATTCTGGGTTGCTGGGGCAGTGCTTTCCTGGATTTATGACTAGGCCTCCAGCCTTGGATTATCAAGGCATTGGCTATTATTTCAGAGTGGGTTCCCCAAGCAGCTGCTTTCAACCAGGCCACTGATTGATTTTATAAGGATATACACTGGCGTTGGTCTTTCAATTCAGAGATCATTACAAAGCACAGGCTTCCTTTGAGGGAGAAGTTCTGTTTTCCATCAGAACCTGAATTTGTCCATCTAATGGTAAAAAGGCAAGTCCCAGCTCCCTATCAGTAGTAAAGAAATGTGGAAAAACTTGTGCACTGTGCATGACAGGCATGAACAGAATGCTAGACATAATACCCCAACACAATTCCCCCGATATACTAGGAACCATGATCTCCAGTAGAAGGGTCATTATCCATCGTTGTTTCCAGAATTCCCTCTTTTGTCCACATCTTCTGAAGGGGAGATCCTTCAGATGAGGCATTCTGGATCCCAAAGGGGATTGTCTTCTTCCTGTGGAAAGACACAAATAACTCCTTTGGATCTTATTAAAATAGGATGCAGGCCTCTACATTTTCCAGTTAAGACAACTTTCCATTTGATAATTTCTCTAGATCTGTTTGGTTCTGAACAGTGATGATCAGCTGCAGTGTGGCCTTGCTCATCAATATTCAAAAAATTAAGAGTAAAGAGTACCATGGAGATGTCCACTCTCAGTGTTAAGGGTAAGAGCCTCATCGACTCACCCTTTCTTTTTGATAAGGTAAGTTTTAACAGTGTGGTGGGAACGTTCCACAATGTCTTGTCCCTGTATGGCAAACCAGTTAAATAAGTTACATTCCTCTGTAGACAGAATTGTTGAAAATTTTGAGAGGTGTAGGCCAGTCCATTATCGGTTCTAAGAAATTTGGTTTGTCCCCAAGCACTCCAAGCTTCAAGGCAAAGTTGAATTACATGTGTGGCTTTTTCTTAGTAGAGGATCAGTTTTACTGCCCTCTTTTCTCTCTCCCCTTCCTTCTGAATCCCTGGGAGGGCCCTTTTTCTTAGACATGTCTTTCTTTTTTCGAGCTCCCATTCTCTCATTCTGTTAGGTTTCTGACATACTGTCCTGAACCTTTTCTAGTATTCCCTGTCCCTCCACATTGGCTGTTTGGCAGGTTTCATCCTCTAGACAGTTTTATATCAGCTTGCAAATGCCTTGGTGCCCAGGCATAAGTCTCCCTCTTCATGCTTAAGGTCAAGGTCACTTCCTAGCTTACTACATAAGGGTACAGTTAGAGACCCCGAACAAGAATACCAGGGAGAAATGCGATCCACTTCCTTAACAAAGTTCTGCAGTGTACTGGAGGCAACCTGCTTGTAATGCAGTGATCACTGACTGTGAGGAGGCCATGATAGAGTGAGTCCCTGCTCCGATCTACACCCCATTTATAGTACTCCTTAAGCAAAGCGAAAGTAAACACAGTGCTCTGTTCCCTTGTCTACGGAAGGCTTAGAAGATACCTCAGTGCTGCCACTTATCTACGTCGGACTGACAACACCTCATTTTTCAGCACCAGCCTCGATGGACCTCAAATTTCAGCACCAGCCTCGATGGACAGAATAAGAAACAGAATGAGGGCCAGGGCAACCAAGACTAGAGCTTCTACTCCCCCTTCCTAGGGTGCATCTAGATTAAGACCGAAATCAATAGGGATAAGAGGGTCACGATGAGACATACCTCTCCAAACTTACCTTTTCCCTGCAGTTCTGAATCCACCCCATTTCCAGGGGTTCTCCTCAATGCCAGCGATGTTGATCCTGGCTTTATGGCACCGGATGACCTGCGCTACCATCTCGCCAGCAAGAACACATGCAGGACACTCAGATCTTTCTGCAGTAAAGCTTTAATACATCTCCAGAGATAGATTAACAGCTTCAAGACAGGAGACCCAGAGAGCAGGTTATATAGGTTGCAAAGTATGGTTAGAAATATGGTTGGAGAAGTGAATCACCGGAATTGTCTGCCCACCATCAGCCTGATGACGCCATTGGAGTGGCAGGGCTCAGGTAATGGAACGATACCCTGACGCCTGAGCGTACTCACCATGAACAATGTTGACAATGGTGTTGTCAGCACCATCTTGTATTGGTGACCGTGAGGGCGGCTCCTCACAGTGGTAGAAGTAATTGCAGGGTTTCTCTAATCCTGATTTGAATTTGGTACCTGATATCTGTCTAGATAAGTGTCCATTTTATCCAGACTTTCAAGTTTTGTTGAGTACAGCCTTGAATAGTAGGATCTGATGATATTTAAAATTTACAAATTTCTGGTGTTATTTCTCCCTTTTCATTTCTGATTTTGCTAAATTGGATGCTGTCCTTGTGTTCTTTATTTAGTCTGTCTAATGGTTTATCTATCTTGTTGATTTTCTCAAAGAAAAAGCTCCCAGTTTGTTTGATTATTTTTGTATTGTTCCTTTGTTTCCACTTGGTTGATTTTAGCACTGAGTTTGATTATTTCCTGACTTCAACTCTTTTTGGGTGAATTTGCTTCCTTTTGTTCTATAGTGTTAAGGTGTGATGTCAACCTACTCCTATATCCTCTCTCCGGTTTTTTTAGAGGCATTCAGAGAGAGCTATGAGTGTTCCTCTTAGGGCTATTTTCATTGTGTTCCATTACTTGCAGTATGTTGTAGCTACATTTTCATTAAACTCTGAAAAGTCTTTAATTTAGTTCTATATTTCTTGCTTGACTGTTTTGTCACTGACAAGATTGTTGTACACATTCCACGTGTATGTGCGTTTTCAATTATTTATATTATTGTTGAAGTTAGTCTGTGGTGATCTGATAGGAAGCAGAAAATTATTTCAATAATTTTATATCTGTTGAGGCATGTTATGTGACTGAGTGTATGGTCAATTTTGGAGAAGGCATCGTGAAGTCCTGAGAAGAAGGGACATTCGTTTGTTTTAGGATAAAATGTTCTATAGATATCACCTAAACGTATTTGCTTCATAAATTCTGCAAGTTTCGTTCCCAAATCTAAGGAGGGGCATAGTGTCCACACTTCAGTCTTCATTCTTCTTGAGTTTCATGTGTTTAGCAAATTATATCTTATATCTTGGGTATCCTAGGTTTGGGGCTAATATCCACTTATCAGTGAATACATATTGTGTGAGTTTCTTTGTGAATGTGTTACCTCACTCAGGATGATGCCCTCCAGGTCCATCCATTTGGCTAGGAATTTCATAAATTCCTTCTTTTTAATAGCTGAGTAGTACTCCATTGTGTAGATGTACCACATTTTCTGTATCCATTCCTCTGTAGAGGGGCATCTAGGTTCTTTCCAGCTTCTGGCTATTATAAATAAGGCTGCTATGAACATAGTGGAGCATGTGTCCTTCTTACCAGTTGGGGCATCTTCTGGATATATGCCCAGGAGAGGTATTGCTGGATCCTCCGGTAGTACTCTGTCCAGTTTTCTGAGGAACCGCCAGACTGATTTCCAGAGCGGTTGTACAAGCCTGCACTCCCACCAACAATGGAGGAGTGTTCCTCTTTCTCCACATCCTCGCCAGCATCTGCTGTCACCTGAATTTTTGATCTTAGCCATTCTGACTGGTGTGAGGTGGAATCTCAGGGTTGTTTTGATTTGCATTTCCCTGATGATTAAGGATGTTGAACATTTTTTCAAGTGCTTCTCTGCCATTCGGTATTCCTCAGGTGAGAATTCTTTGTTCAGTTCTGAGCCCAATTTTTTAATGGGGTTATTTGATTTTCTGAAGTCCACCTTCTTGAGTTCTTTATATATGTTGGATATTAGTCCCCTATCTGATTTAGGATAGGTAAAGATCCTTTCCCAATCTGTTGGTGGTCTTTTTGTCTTATTGACGGTGTCTTTTGCCTTGCAGAAACTTTGGAGTTTCATTAGGTCCCATTTGTCAATTCTCGATCTTACAGCACAAGCCATTGCTGTTCTGTTCAGGAATTTTTCCCCTGTGCCCATATCTTCAAGACAAAACACCCATGGAAGGAGTTACAGAGATGGAGTTTGGAGCTGAGATGAAAGGATGGACCATGTAGAGACTGCCATAGCCAGGGATCCACCCCATAATCAGCATCCAAACGCTGACACCATTGCATACACTAGCAAGAGTTTATTGAAAGGACGCAGATGTAGCTGTCTCTTGTGAGACTATGCCGGGGCCCAGCAAACACAGAAGTGGATGCTCACAGTCAGCTAATGGATGGATCATAGGGCTCCCAATGGAGGAGCTAGAGAAAGTAGCCAAGGAGCTAAAGGGATCTGCAACCCTATAGGTGGAACAACATTATGAGCTAACCAGTACCCCGGAGCTCTTGACTCTAGCTGCATATATATCAAAAGATGGCCTAGTCGGCCATCACTGGAAAGAGAGGCCCATTGGACTTGCAAACTTTATATGCCCCAGTACAGGGGAACACCAGGGCCAAAAAGGGGGAGTGGGTGGGCAGGGGAGTGGGGGTGGGTGGATATGGGGGACTTTTGGTATAGCATTGGAAATGTAAATGAGTTAAATACCTAATAAAAAATGGAAAAAAAAATTCTGCAAGTTTCACCATGTATCTTTTTAGTTTTAGTTTCCAGGATCTGTCCATTAATGAGGGAGGGGTGTTGAAGTCTTCCAATATTATTGTGTGTGGTACAATGTGAGTTTTGAGCTTTACTAAAGTTTCTTTTATGAATGTGGATGTCATTGCATTTGGAGTATATATGTTTAGATTTGGGAGTCCATCTTGGTAAATATTAACTTTAATGAATATGACGTTTCCCGCCTTGCCTATTTTAATAACTTTTGGTTGAAAGTCAATTTTATTTGATATTGGAATGGCTGCTCCACCTTATTTCTTCGGATCATTTGCTTGGAAAGTTCTTTTCCAGCCTTTTAGTCTGAGGTAATTTCTGACTTTGTCCTTGGTGTTTGTTTTTGGTATGTTGAATATTGCTTACACATCCATTTTTTTATTCTATGCCTTTTTACTGGTGAACTGAGTCCACTGATATTAAGAGATCCTAAGAAAAGTCCTTGTTGCTTCCTGTTATTTTTGTTATTAGAGTTGGAATTTTGTTCATGTAGCTATCTTCTTTTAGGTTTCCTTCACCTTTAATTTCTTCTTTTTTCTCGAGTGTAATTTCCCTCTTTATATTGAAATTGTCCCTTTATTATCGTTTGATGTGCTGGATGCATTGGAAGATATTGTGTAAATATTGTTTTGTCACAGAATACCTTGTTTTCCCAAGCTATGTTAAAAGAGTTTTGCTTCATGTCTTGCCTGGCATTTCTGCTCTCTTACATTCTGTATGACTTCAGCCCTAGATTTTCTCCTTTCATAGTCTCAGGGGAGAAGTTATGTGTAATCCTGATAGATCTTGCTTTATATATTACTTGACCATTTTCCCTTACTGCTTTTAATATTCTTTCTTTGTTTTGTGCATTTGGTGTTTTGACTATTATATGATGGCAGAAATTATTTTTTTTCCGGTCCAAATAATTTGGCGTTCTGTAGTCTCCTTGTTTATTCATGAGCATATCTTTCTTTAAGTTAGGGATTTTTTTCTATAATATTGGTAAAAATATTCACTAGCCCTATAATTTGGAAACCTTACTTCTTATCTATGCCTATACTGGATTTCATGTACGTAATTATGTCATTTCTAAAAGCTGTTTCAAAAATTCACCTGGGCAGTATTTCCTGAGAAATTCAAATCATTAATACTTTATTCCCTTTTACTAATATAGCATATTATGTTTCCATTTTCTGTTGTCCATATAGTACAGAGCCCAGCATTTGACAAAGATGAGAATATATCACCTCAGGTAGAAACAGATGAAGATACGGTGTAATATTTTCAATTTTTTCCCATTTCAATAGAGTACTTCAAAAGTGGTGTTTGTGATCCCTTGACTGGAGAAGTAGATTCAGGAAAAAGAGTAATTCAGGGTTAGATGCTCTTATATGTGTAGTTCAAGACCAGATTGTGGTCCTTTAGACCTTGTGATAACAAAAACATAGCAACTAGTACAATACAACCACCTGCATGAGATGTTCCCAGATATACACACAAAGAAAAGGAGAACCATTATAAAAATAATAGAAGGACCATTTGGGAAGAAGAAGGATCTCAGCAATGGTAGTACAGTTATGAAGAAGTGCTGTGAGGTGTAAATGTATGAATTGTTTAAAGTAAATATTACAAGTTTTTTTTTGGAATTCTACCATGTATTTTATATGGATATGATATATGGTTCAAATCAAATATTATATATTCATTAAAAATAATTAAAATAATTTTCTGTGTAAAGTTTTTTGTGTGGTAGAAAAAATGTCCTATGGTGAGACTCCAACTTAAAGTGTATCTCGCAGGAAGGTAAATCCCCTAGACGTTTCCCAAGCTTGTTTTCCCTGATCTCTGAAAATACAGCTAGGAAGAAGCTCTTTGTTCTCTATAGCCAGCAAAAAGGCTTTTTGTTTCTATACTTTTCAACCAGAGATGCCTGCCTTCCTGTGCCAAGGACAAGGAGATAAAAATTTAGAAAGGACTCACGCCCCACTCCTGCCTTGTAAATTTCACCAAGAACATCAGGAAGAGAAGAACTCCCTTGCCCACATTTCCCAACTCCTCCCAACTCTCCTCCCAACTCCTCCCAATTCCCCAGCTAGCTGCTAAAAGCCCCTTACTGTCACAGCTCGGTGTCAAACTCCCCTGCCCTGCTAGGCAGAGTGACTTTGTCCTCAGCCAGCTAATAGTAAAACCTCTTGCAGTTTGCATCAGTTGTGGTTTTCTCTTGGGTCATTGGGGTGCTGGCCAGCTCTTCCCGGGACTTGAGAGGAGGCCCAGCTTCTGAGGTCTTACATTTGGGGGCTTCTCCACCATGATTTGTGGCCTACCCCAATTCTCAGAGACCCTGCTTGGAGGTAGGATTCTATCTTTGTCTGTATCTTTGTCTCTATCTTTTTCTATAACTTTCCTCTATCTTTGTCTCTATTTTTTTGTGCCAGCTCTGTTTGAATTCACTATTCTCCGTTTGCAGTTGTAAATGCTCGTGAGAGCAACGAACTCCCTTTTTCAGATGGAAAAGGGTTACTGACAGACATGTCAGGAGAAACCGGCTGCCACCCTTTGGGACATCCCAGGAGTTCTGAGGGAGTTCTAGGGATACCTGGAGATCTCCTATCAGTGTGCCAAGTGAGAGTGTGCTCACTCGGCTGTCTGTTTCTGTTACTGGGTGCCAAGTGAGTGTGTGCTTTCTTGGCCATCTTATTGGGGCCTGGTCTTGGTTATTGTAATCTTTTTTGTGTATATGTTTTTTTTTTCCCTGTATGTGACTCTGATGATGGGACCAACTATTATCATGCCCCTTGGACTGACCCTTGATCACTCGACTGAAATTAAGACTAACACTCACATTCTCTCTGTGGATGTCTGAAATCGATTTTAGAGAACTTTCTGATCTACAGAATGGCCAGCTTTGATGATAGTTGGCCACTAGAGGGCACTCTTTGTTTGGTTCTGTTTTCAGCTCTTAATGTTGTTTTACAGAGGGGACCAGGGTCTCAGCCAGATTACGTGCCATACATTCTCATCTAGAAAAATTTAGCACAGGATCCCCCCTCTCCCATCCTGTTTAAAGCCTTGGGTTAAAAAGAATAATCCAGGCTCCCCAGTCCTGGCCCTCTGCCACCAAGAGGTAAAAAAAAAGTTAAAACTGGCACAGGTTGAACTGCAGCCCTCGGTTTCTCCCAAGATCTATCCAGAGTTAGAAGAACCTCCAAAATGGCATAGCACCCCACCCCCATATTCCCAACTGGTCCCCTCCAAGAACTCTCAACAGGGTGCCACTAGATATTTGGGGAGGGACCAGTTGCTAAAGCCCAAGGCCAGCGAGCTCGAGGCCCAGAGTGACCAGATTCAACCATTGCACTGCCTTTATGTACTTATGACCCTCCTCCAGCAGGCCCCAGACAACTGCTGACCCTTCAGTAATGGCCCTTTTCCTCCTCTGAACTCTATAACTGGAAGGCTAATCACACCTCCCTTCTTTGAAAACCCCTCTAGCCTGCTAATCTAATGGAATCTCTCATATTCTCTCTTCAGCCTACTTGGGATGACTGTCAGCAGCTACTGATTCTTTCACCACAGAGGAGAAGGAGAGGATTCTGAGAGGAAAGAAAGAGCATGCTGGGGGCCAATTGACTACCAATAAAACTTCTGAATGAAATGGATGCAGCCTTCCCTCTGACATGTCCTGATAGGACTGACCATATGGAGCAATTGACAATTTTCTGCTGGGCTCTGATAATAGGACTGAAAGGAGCTGGCAGGTGCCCCACCAATTTGGCCAAGGTAAGAGAGATCCTACAAGAGAAAAAGGAGCCCCCAGCAGTGTTTTTAGAATACCTCTGAAAGGTATAGAGGTGTTACACTACCTTTGACCCTACTTCGGCGTGCCAACAGGTGACAGGTGTCATGGCTTCCATTGGGCAGTATTCTTCTGACATTAGGAAAAGGTTACAGCGTCTAGAGAGTCCGAAAACATTATCTTTACAACATCTGTTTAAGGAGTCAGAGAAAGTGTACCATAAGAGAGAGAGTGACAAGTCAGCACCAGGGTATATTGTGCTCTGAGTCTGCAGACACGCTTAAGGTCCCCAAAAGACCCTCAATGGGATCATAAGACCTCTGGTGAACGGAACACAACCTCTGCTCCAATCCAATCTCACAGGTTCTGAGACTGCATTAATTAGGGAAGCAGAAAAACTGGCCTGACAATGGTCACAAGTCCCTCTGGTCTGTGCCAGCACCTGGCCAACTTGTTGGACAGAGTCTGAGGACAGCCCCAAGGTCCTCACAGAAACATCCACGAGATCTTAAGACCTTTGTGAATGGAAAACCACTTCTGCTCCAATCCTATCATGCAGGACCTGAGACTGCATTCATTAGGGAAGCAGATAAACCGGCCTGACCAGGGTCACAAGTCCCTTCCAATCCATTACAGCACCGGGCACCTTGGGGGCAGAGTCTGTGGACAACCCAAAGGTCCCCACAGGACTCTCCATGGGATCTTAGTACCTCTAGTGAGTGGATTACAACATCTGCCAGGAGGAAGGTTTGAAAACCAGATATCTGGGACCCTTCTCTGCAAGAGGAGATCTTGCCTGCAGAGAGTACTCCGAACACTCAAACTCAGGAGAAAACTAGTCTCCGAAGTCTGCTGATAGAGGCTAACATAATCACCTGACCATCGTTATGGCAACTATTAGAAAACAAAGCATTTAATTGGAGGCTTTGTTACATTTTCAGAAGACTGGTCAATCATCACGGGAGGTACCCCATCACTGGAGCAATAGAGAACTATTGATCCTTAGGCAAAGAGAGAGATTCAGCCATTTTATTGGCTTCTTGAAAACTCAAACTCATCCTTGTTGACACACCTATCCTCCAATGAAGCCACACCTTCTCGTATTCCTTCTAATCTTTAAACTCACTGCCACTTCCTGGTAATGAAATATTCATATATATGTGTCTATAGGGGATTTATTATTCAAACCACCACTTTTCCCATGGCTCGATCAGCTATTTTTTTTAAATATAACCTAAAGGGCTCCCATTTATTAAGGACTACTTATGAGCTTAGCCACAGTGATGGGCCCTCCCACATCAATCATTAGACTAGAAAATAACCCATAGACTTACCTAATGACTAAGTGATTGGAGACAGATGTTCAATTGTTCTCTCTTCTCAGGTAACTGTAGATTGTCAAGATGGGAAAAAATAATGTTCCATCACAGTAATGTTTAACTTACTCCATAACCTACACAAACATTACTCAACACCATCTATTGCATTCTGCCCCTGCATAGACACACTTCCATGTATGGCATAAGTGAAGGGTGACTACCTCCATCAGCAAGGATACTCAATAATATGTGACATGAACTGAATATTTCCTATAGCCTCACAACCCCCACATTCTACTGTGTGTTACACTTATTGTGTGACTTGCTAATCTGTCCAATATCCTGCCACCAAAGCTATGACAAAAAAAAAATCCTCATCATAAAATCATTTAATGATTTTAACACATTTTCATCTCCGTTCCATTTTCCCATCATTTTCTGCTACTTCATATGATATTGCAATCTATTAAAATATAGTAGTGAATACAGCGAAAGGACCAGTGTGTGAAGCAGCAAATTTCTTTATTTCTCAGACAACAGATACACTGCCAGAATCTTCCAGGTACAACTGCTTGGTAACTTTGTGTCTAATGTTAGCATGATTCTTCCAGAAAAAAGCTTAAAGAATTAAACCATGGTTACTCTGGACCAGACAAGTCAGTATCACTAGTGAAAAACATTCATGTAAATCATTTTCATCACTGTTACAATGTGCCTTAGCAGCAAGGAAAACAGGTCCATGGTCACAAGAGTATGAAAGAGGCATCAAGGAGCACAGTTGTCCAACTTATTAGCAGCCAGTAAGCATCAATACAGGAAGCGACCAAAGACAATAAATACCTTCCAAGACATGTTCCCAATGACCATGTTCCTTTACAAGTGCCTCACCCCTTCCATGCACACCCATCAATCAATTAACTCATTGATTAAAGCCCTCAGGGTCCAATCACTTTTCAGATTGTATATATTGTTCTACCTTTGAACATTGTACTTCGGAACAAAATCTTCATCAAAGACCCACGACTGACATTGCAAACCCATTTCACCACAGAATTCTTTATGTTACAAAATGTGATAGGATCTATCTGTCTCTTTAAGGGTATCTCTGTCTAGCAGTTACAAAAGCAGAACGTCCAGGCCAACAGGATCATCACCACCATGAGCGTTTTTTTTTTTGTTTTTTGTTTTTTTTTTTTTAATATGAGTTCAAGAAGAAGGAAAATGCAATGCAAGTTAAGGGTCTTGATCCCCTATCCATCCATCTTAAAGCCATAGGGTGGACCCAGAAGTTTAGGTCAAAAGTGTAAATTTCACCTATACTACAAACAACTGTGATGATTTCTAGCCATCTCCAGTTTCAGTGTGGTATTTAGTCCCACCATCTACATCAAGGCATATTGCCTAATGTGAAATAATGCCAGCTGTTTATTGCAAAAACCACTATGTGTTGACTTGGATGTAAAATGAGACATCTATAATATAGATACACTTGTACACGTACACATACTCACAGAAAGAGGCAAGAAGTAGAGGAGCTGAGTCTTAGGATCCCTCAATGAAGAGATAGTGGAAATCTTGTAAGGCAGAGATGTCATTGAGAAACTGTATGTCTCTATCTGCACAAAATCAGGCCAGTCTGCCTTCCATCAATGAGTTGTAGGTTCTCACTATCCATCATCCACATTTGAGAAGGTATGGACAGTTAATGAAAGATGGAGAGTCAGTTTTCATCAAAGGTATGCCCTTTGAAGGTTATAGGTTGGCCAGGCACTACTGGTAGCCCCATATCCAAGATTTTATGGGCAACACAATTGATTTGAATGGGTCTTATCAAAAGGGAGAAAAGGAGACATGAATTTGGAAGGAGGATTTAGGTGGAAATGGATCTGGTTTTGGTTCGGGAGGAGTTATTAAGAGAACTGGAAAGTAAATTCCATCAAAATATATTGTATGAATTTCTCAAGTTATTAATGAATGTAGTTCTTAATATACAATATCTGTACTGAACCTATACAGACGACTTATATTTCCATCTCCTAAATAACAAACCCTTGTATAGCAGTTTCATTACATTAAGGGCAAAAGTAATCCAGAGATTATTTAAAATAAAGAAGGATCAGAGGTGATGGCCCAGGGGCAAATTCATGTGTGTGTTCATTTACTTACAACACCAGTGCTTAGGATTTTTAGAGGGGCAGAGACAGGAAGATGAATATGACTTCCTGAAAGCCAGCCTCACTATTAGCTCAGCAGGAAACCCTATCAAAAGCAGATAAATTAGGGAGTGAAGGAGCAAATCATACTATGCCCTTCCCTAGCCTCTGAACTTACCTGTACAGATCTGTGTGCAGAAACACATTAATATAATTAAAATATACAAGAGCTTATCTTGCATAGCTTATATGCAGTGTTTTGTTATCTTAGCCTAGAATCCTGAGGACTTTATATCATTAGAGTTCCTGAAGCAAACTCCCCAGATATAGTGGATGGGTATATCTTGTTACTATGCAAAGAGACCTCAGTTAAATGTGTGTGTCAGTGACTCCAAAACACCTTTCCTTCTCTACCTTCCTTTATATGGCACAGAACGACCTGTAAATAATTAAAATATGAAAACAAAACTTTTTCACGAATTTAGGCTTGTGTTAAAATAATATTTATAACATTTTATTGAATGGAACAGAAATCTTCAGCTCCCAGGAGAAATACAGTGAATCCTGTAGGCTTCTGTTTTGTCCCATTATGAAAAAAATTAATTGCAAATCAACAGTTCCCACACTTTTAACTAAATCAGGATGAAGGGATATGTTTCCATACAAATAAGTAATGCCAAAGTGATTAATCAAGTAGAAATGTGGCAGGGTTAGGATGCCTTTGGCTGATGTGACAATGATGACTGATTAGTCTCTTGTTATGCAAATAACCCTAACCTCTAAGAAAAGAAAAGTAATGATATAAAATATTCCAAGAAGTGGCATGGAAAATTATTACTTGATTACAATTTCTTTTACATACTTTATTAGTTTGAATAATTGTGGCTCACAGAAGATCAAATATTCAAAGGAGTTAGTTTTCCAGGTGGTGGGACGTTTAGAAAGAATTAGGATTTGTGTTTTCATTAAAAGTGATTTGGCACTGGGCTTGAAATATCAAACAACCATTGAAATATCAAAAACTCTCTCTCATTCTCTCTCTCTCTCTCTCTTTCTCTCTCTATTTCTCTCTCTATTTCTCTCTCTCTCTCTGTCACTCTCTCTCAGTCTCTCTCATGTTTTAAGCCATTCATCAAGTGGTTGACATCTAGTATTAATCCATTGCGTGTTAATTATACAGAGTAAGGCAATCAACATTTATGATATGGATGTGAAATGGTCTTTCTTGTTTTTTTTTTTTTTTTTTTTTTTTTTTTTTTTTTTTTAGTTAACTCAACCTGGGAATATAGAACCTCAGATAAAGAACTGCCTCCATCACATTGGCCAGTTGCCACACCTTTAAGGAAGGATCTTTCTTGGATGGCTGTTGTTGAAGGGTCTAGCCCAATATGGGTAGTGTCATCATCTATGAAAAGGATATACAAAGTGTGGTGGTGACCGTGGAAGGGCCAGAAATTGATGTTTCTGGAAGAACTGAAGATCTATATGGCATGAAAAATTAAAGTGCCCGCTAATTTGTAAGTAAATTCCATACTTACCAGCGTTCAATATTTTGTCTACCCATATTTCAAAAGTAAAATTATCAAATATATTTCACCCTGTTTTACTGCATTTAATCTATGAAATTACTTGTAACCAGAAATACTGAAAAAATTTAAAGGCCTTTAAAACATGACTGGTTGATATTGGGTTTGTTTAACTTTATCACAACTTTGAAGGCAGGACCAAGAGCTAGATTGTCTTCCCATTTTACAAAGAATCCATGATTCAAGGTTGCAACTGGCTTCAATACAAGGTACTTAACACTGTAAAATTTCTGCTTTGTTTGAATAAAATAGTAATTGCTCTAACTTTGGTTTTCATAAACAGAATTTTGATGTGCTATCCAGTGTGCTGCCTCAAAGAGTCTGGCACCATTTCTGACACTAAGAACAGTTGAAAGATAACCAGGGAAAGTTTGGAACAGGGAAAATAACCACCAAGGATGTTGGTGAATCAGAAACTGAAGGCTTTCACAGGAGGAAAATAATAACAAAAGCAAAACAAAGCAATCAACAAACAAATAAACAGAAACCCAACCACCAAAAAAATAAAAACAATACAAGAGTGATTTACTTGGGCAGAATGTGACTCAGGTCATCAGGACATTTCTGCAGGGATTTCATTTTGGATTGCAAGGAGGCCATATGAAAAGGTAAAGCCTAGATGGTTAATGTTTCTGAGTGTAGTTAGGGAAGGAACCAGCATGAGTGGGGTCTATGATGCAAGCTGAACTAGGTGATGTCACAGAGCACTGGTCATAGATTGCACATCTATTCCACTTAGAGACACTAGAATCCCTAGAAGGTGTGTCCACTATTTTCCCAGTGATGTGTGAAAGGCAGGCCAGCTCCTGAACCCCAACTTGTTCCTCAAGCTTTTGTGCCCTGGTCTGTATCAAAAGACAGAATCTTGACGACTAAGACATTTTCTTTGGGTAAGTACATTTATGAAGTAACTGGGACCATCATAGCTATAGAAAGCTGAAAGTTTTCCCTCCCACACTGAGTAACTGTACATTCTAAATTCTCCCATGTTTGGGGCCAGGGGCATGGCTGATCCAGTTTAGTTGATCTCCTGAATTTATTATCCTTGCTAACGATATCTCCTTCAAAATTCCATCAAAATGCCAAAGCTGCTCTTTGTCCGTATGTATTTTAGAAAATGTTACTTATAAATGGCTGATATTGGGCCTGGAGCGATGGCTCAGCAGTTAGGAGCACTGACTGCTCTTCCAGAGGTCATGAGTTCAAATCCCAGCAACCACATGGTGGCTCACAACCATACTAATGAGATCTGACACCCTCTTCTGGAATGTCTGAGGACAGCTACAGTGTATTTAGATACAATAATAAAAGAAATCTTAAAAAAAAAAATGGCTGATATTGCCTGGACTTGTTGAGGCCGGAGTTGCAGTGGCATATAATCACCAAATAATCCTGAGTCTGGGTCAGGTAACACAATACAGAAGGCCAGTGTTGTGCTGTGTCCCTGGGATATTTGTGAATATTGCCACCTATTTGACAGCTTGCAGGTACAAGAGAGGGTAGGTAACAACTTTGGCTCATTTTCTTTATTCTGTTCTCTCCTTGATCATTTTGGGTAAAAGGCATACCAACTTCCACATTGACATAGACATGCAACGAGATGTTCCTCAGAAGAGGCAAATTAGCTCAGGGCTGAAGACATATTGATCTGAGTATGTTATTCTGAGCTGTGGAGAATTACTTGTTAATTTCCCTTTGATAATTTCCTTGTTTCCCTTATTTATTTGTTTGTTGTTGTTGTTGTTGTTGTTGTTTTGTTTGTTTGTTTTTTCTTTGGATGGGTGTTTAATTTTACTTTGAGTGTTTTTGTGTGTAGCGTTGACTGTTAGGAAAATCACTTTGTAGAATAGACTAGCCTTTATCTCACTAAGTTTTGCCTCCCTCTGCCTCTTGAGTACTAGGATTAAAGACTTGGGTTACTACCATCTCCTATTAACTTCTGATTTGATTTTTTGTTTTGTTTTGTTTTGTTTGTTTTTCTTTTTTGTTTTTTGTTTGTTTGGTTTTGTTTTTGTTGGTTTTTTGTTTTAGTTGTTAATGTTGTAGCTGATTTGCAGACATTTTTCCTTTGTCTACCACTGGCTGCCCTGGAACTCACTTTGTAGACCAGGCTGGTCTCTAAGTCAGAAATCTGCCTGACCCTGCCTTCTAAAAGCTGGGATTAAATGAGTGTGCCACCATAGCTAGATTATGATCTACTTATTTTGATCAAATTAAGTTTAGAAGCCCAAACATGTTTAGCATAGCCTTCTTGACCTGCTCAAAATTTCATTAGAGAAGAGCCTTGGTCCAGCATTCTCTCCAACCCTACACCCATTGCCTTTTAGTAACTCATATATATGACAGTAGCAACAGCATTGTGTCTGGTTTAAACAGGCAATATCTTCAATCCAAGGCAATGGGCAAGTATATTTGAACACAGAATGATAGCCACAAGACATCTGCCTGGGTTTGGTATGGTATACCACAGCAAGGCTACAGCCATGTAGAAGAAAATACCTTTGAAGAGGCTTAGCATGTCCTCCCTCATGAAGAAGAGGAGGAGGAAGTCTTCTTCCAACACCCTGAGGAATATTGTCTGCTGCAGAATTTCTCATTGTTGGAAGGAAGGTAATGAGCCTGTCACCCAATGGAAGGCCATAGTTCTAGGTCAACTGCCAACAAACCCTTCTCTTTACTTGGTGAAGTATGATGGAATTGACAGCATCTATGGACAGGAGCTCTACAGTGAGACAGGATTTTAAACCTTAAGGTTTTGCCTCCCATAGTAGTATTTCCTCAGGTGAGGGATGCCCACCTTGCCAGAGCCCTGGTTGGCAGAGTGGTACAACAAAAATTTGAGGGGAAAGATGGCTCTGAGGTCAACTGGAGGGGGGTGGTGCTAGCCCAGGTGCCAATCATGAAGGATTTGTTTTACATTACCTACAAGAAGGATCCAGCTCTCTATGCTTATCAGCTCCTGGATGACTACAAGGAAGGTAACCTCCACATGATTCCAGACACTCCTCCGGCTGAGGAGAGATCAGGAGGTGACAGTGATGTGTTGATAGGTAACTGGGTGCAGTACACCAGAAAAGATGGTTCTAAAAAGTTCCGAAAGGTTGTTTACCAAGTTCTAGACAATCCTTCCATGTACTTTATCAAGTTTCATGGTGACATCCATATCTATGTCTATACTATGGTGCCAAAGATTCTTGAAGTTGAAAAATCATAAAGTACAGAAACGTAAACATATAGGACTGGAAGAAAAAAAAAAGTTTTTTTTTTTTTTTTTTACTGTGTTAGCTACATAAGGGTCTTTGACAATCCCAGTATCTTTGCCAATAAAATATGTTTTGTTCTAAAAATGTAAATGTGTGACATGATATGCTGTAAGTGAACAATTTGCTGGAAGAGATGGCCTACAGTGGAAGGAACATCAAATGAAGATGAAAGTTTCATTTCAGGCGGTGAACAGTACATACACCTAAAATCATACATGCTAAAAGGAACAGCTTCTCTGGTCTGCATGCAGAATAAGGAATTGGAGATGGAACTTGGAGGAGCAGGGAGGGCAGAAAAAGATGGATGTTTAGGAAGTAGGGGAGAAGGACAGGACATAGTTAGAACCTCTGATGTGAAGACTGAAGGAGAAACAAAAATTTGGGGAAAGTGGGAGATTTAAAAGAAATGTGGCCTTGTTGCACAAGGTGAAACCCAGAAAACTGATTGAAATAGACTCAGAAATCAGAGAAAATCAGGTTTTCTTTGAATAATGACACTTAAAGAAACCTGTCTCACATTTTAAGATTTATTATCTTTACTTATGTGGGTGGGGATATGGCATGTGCTTTTGAGTACAGGTGAACACAGAGACATGCGTTGTCAGGTCCTCTGGAGCTGCCATTAAAGGTGATTATTTACCATTGGATATGAAATCAAGAAACCAAATCCATTTTTCTTGTGGTGCAAAAGTGCTTGTTACCATTGATTCATCTCTCTAATCCCACAAAGATATCTTTTTTAAGAAATCCAAAAATCACATGCATAAAACAGACCAGATTCAAGATAAGAAAGTTCTAATTGATGGTGACCATTAAAAGTAATAAGGGACACACAAGGAGTAGAGGACACTGAGAGACAAATGAATTCTAAGTTGGAGTTCTCAAAAAGTTAAGCTGGAGACACAGGAAGAAGAGAAATTTTAAGGAAATAGTCAAACTTGGGCCATATCCACATTGGCTTCTTTGTTTTCTTAACAAATAGCCAGCCTGTCATTACAGATGGGTGTGTTTGTGTGTGTGTGTGTGTGTGTGTGTGTGTGTGTGTGTTTGTGAGTGTGCGTGTGTGTCCATTTTTACACAGGCAATCTAGACTAGTGAATGTTTATATTTATGAGACTCCCTAAATCATCACAGAAACCTTGATTTTGTGTAATCAGTTCCAAAAGTAAAGTAAAACAGAAAATGAATATGCTGTGAGATAATTTTGGGTTGGAATGGATCCTGAGTTCCTTCCGTGAGCACTCTTTCCCTGTGATGAATCCTGTGATCTTTTGCAGGTCTCCAATGAGATTCCCAGATAACCATAAAAAGCCCCATAGTGGCCTGTTCCACCTAGCTCTCCTCTAAACACATGACCCCCTACATACCTATGTATAACTTCAGCCTGTCTATAGCCTGGAAATTCTAGTCTTTTACTTATATGTGACCTCATTCTCAGAAAACACTGAAGGTGTAACCAATGCATATATGCTTACCTCTTTTCTACGCCAGTTGTCATGGGTTTCAAATGTTATGAGTTTGCCCACTTTGTGGGTCACTTCCTGAGGAGCCCGTGTACTTCATGGAGGTCTGCCTGGGTTCCATCTATACTCTGAGAGGTTTTTTTTTTTTTTTTTTTTTTTTTCTTTTTTGAGGCAGGAATGCCATGGACTCAGTCATTACAATTTTCCTCTCTAGAATAAGTTTGTATGCTTCAGCATTTGATAATAATCTCTATTGTTGATTAATTTTAATATCTGGGAGAGTTTCTGCAGTAACTGATTCTCTTAGGGATTAGTTGCTGTGAAAAGACACCATGTCAAAGGCCACTCATAAGAGACAACATTTCATTAGGTCTTTTCTACATTTCATTACAGGTTCAGAGATTTACTCCACGATCATCAAGGCAGAAAATATGGCACTGTCTAGGCAGACATGGTGGTGGAGAGGAAGTTTAGAATTATGCATCTTCATCCAAATGCTTCCAGGAAAAACTATGTATTCTGTATGCAGGGAGGGTCTCTTCCACACTGGTAGAGCTTTAAAGCCCCAAAATGATATGCTTCCTCCAGCAAGGCCCGACCTATTCCTACAAGGCCACACCTCCTCATAGACATAATACATTTAGAATGCCACACTGGTTTCATAACAATTGACAAGATCTAGGTTCTTCAAAGAGGAGGAGCCTCAGTTGAGAAGATGCCTCCACAAGATCCAGCTGTTAGGAAATTTCATAATTGGTGGGAGAGCACCCACTCCATTGTGGGTGTTGACATCCTTGTATTAGTAGTCCTGGGTTCTTTAAGAAAGCAAGCTAAGCAAGACTAGAGGAGCAAGACAATAAGCATCACCACACCATAGCCTCTGAATAAGCTCCTGGCTCCAGGATCCTTTGTTGTTTCAGTTTCTGTCCCAACTTCTTTGATAATTAACAACAATGTGGAAGTATAAGCTGAATAAAACCTTTGCTATGGAATTTGCTCTTTGGACATGGTGGATCCTTACAACAATAAACATAGTAAGACATTCATCAGAAAAATGTCTAACAGTGTCAATGCCACTTATCTTAAAACCACAAATAATAATGTGTAGATATTTTATTTTATTTAAAGGTAAGATATACTCGTGTACCTACCTGAGATGTAAATGTTCTAGTTTGCTTCTTTCTCACTATGTAGAATACTACAATCAAAAATTACTTGGAAATAGAAGGGTTATAGTCTATCACCGAGGAAGACAAAACAGGAAGTTGTATCAGTAACAGCAAAAAACTGCTTATTGGCTTGCCACTGTCTTAGTCACTCTTTTATTGATGTGAAGAGATACCATGGATAAGGCAACTATTAGAAAACAAAACATTTAACTAGAGGCTTGCTTACATATTCAGAAGTTTGGTCATTCACCAAGGGAGGGATCCCAACACTGGAGCAATAGAGAACTATTGATCCTTAAGCAAAGAGAGAGATTCTGCCATTGCTTTGGCTTCTTGAAAACTCAAACCCATCCTTGTTGACACACCCACTTCCTCCAATAAAGCCACACCTTCTCTTATTCCTTCTAATCTTTAAACTCACTGCCACTTCCCAGTGACTAAGTATTCATATATATGTGTCTATAGAGAACTTTCTTATTCAAACTACCAATTTTCTATGGCTTGATCAGCTTTTATTATTTTAGTACAGTCTAAAAGGCTCCCAATTAAAATGACTACTGTTGAGCTTAGCCACAGTGGTGGGCCCTCCCACATCAATCATTACCCAAGAAAATATCCTATAGACTTACCTAATAACCAAGTGAATAGAGAAAGATCTTCAATTGCTCTCTCTGATCAGGTATCCGTTGATTGTCAAGATTGGGAAAAAATAAAGTCCCATCACAGGAATATTTTACTGACTCCACAACCTACCCAAACATTACTGAACAGCATTTCCTCCTCTCTGCCCCTTCATAGACCCACTTCCATGCATGGCATAAGTGAAGGATAACTTCTTTCATCAGCATTGATACTCAATAATAGGTGAAATGATGTGAATATGTCCTATAGCCACACAACCCCCCACATTCTACTGTGTGTTACACTTACTGGGGTACAACCCAATCTGTCCAATTTTCTGCCAACTCAGCTATGAGAAAAAAAAATCTCCTCATCAATAGATCCAATGAATTTTACCTGATTTCTTTCTCCTGGGGCAACTCAGTGTTATCCCTTCATGCATATATTGGTGTCTTATTCATCTTAATAAAACCACTACTATTAATAGATACATCACAGGAGATATGACAAATACCAACTCCCATGAGCAGCTGCACAGTTGGCCAAGCCTTTTCAGTGCTTTTTTGAAGTTTCCTTTGTATACTAAAAAATCAATTGATTTCTTTAAGTGTATAATTTAATGATTCTAACACATTTTCACCTCCATTCCATTTCCCCCTCATTTTCTGCTTCTTCATATGATATTGCAATCTATTAAAATACAGTACTGAAGGCAGAGGGAGGATCAGTGTGGGAAGCTGCAAAGTTCTTTAATTCTAAAACAACAGATACACTGTCTGAATATTCCAGATACAACTTTTTGGTAACTTTGGGTCTACTGTTAGCATGAAATTTCTAGAAAAAAAAAACTTGAAGAATTAAGCCATGGTTCCTCTGGACCAGAGAGTTCAGTATCACTAATGAGTCATATTCATGTCAATCATTTTCATCACTGTTACAAGATGCCTAGCAACAAGGAAAACAGGTCCATGGTCACAAGAGTATGAAAGGGGCATGAATGAGCACAATTGTCCAAATTATTGGCAGACAGTAAACATCAACACAGGAAGCAACCAAATACAATAAACACCTTCCAAGACATGTTCCCAATGACCATGTTCCTTTACAAGTTTCTCACCCCTTCCATTCACACCCATTAATCAACGCATAGATTAAAGGCCTCAGGGTCCAATCACTTTTCAGATTGAGTATATAGTTCTACCTATGAACATTGTACTTCGGACCAAAACCTTCATCAAAGACCCAGGACAGACATTTCAAACCCATTTCACCACAGCATTCTTTATGCTACACAAAGTGATAGGATCTATCTGTCTCTTTAAGGGTATCTCTATCAAGCAGTTCCAAAAGGAAAATGTCCAGGTAAACAGCATCAGCACCTCCAGGAGCTTTTATAAATGTGAGTTCAAGAAGAGCGAAATTGCAATGCAATTTAAGGGTCTTTGTCCCCCATCTCTGCATCTTAAAACCATAGGGTGAACACAGAAATGTAGGTCTAAAGTGTAAATTGCACCTATACTACAACTAATTGGTATGATTTCTAGCCATCTCTACGTTCTGTCTATTACGGAGTCCACCATGTCTGCCTCAAGGCATATTGCCTAGTGTTAAATAGTGCCAGCAGTTGATTGCAAACAACACTATGTGTTGACTTGCATGTAAAATGAGACATGTATAATATAGACATATTTGTACATACACACATACTCACAGAAAGAGGCAAGCAGTAGAGGAGCTTTGTCTTAGGAACTCTCACGGAAGAGATGGTAGAAATCTTGTAAGGCAGAGAGGTCACTGAGACACTGTATGTCTCTATCTGCACAAAATCAGGCCAGTCTGCCTTGCATCCCTAAGTGGTATGGTATCACTATCCATCATCCCCATCTGCGAATATATGGACTATTGATGAAGGATGGAGAATCAGTTTTCATCAAAGGTAAGGCTTTTGTATGTGATAGGTTTGCCATGCTCTACTGGTTTCCGCATGTCCAAGAGTTTAGGGGCAACACAATTGATTTGAATTGGGTTGTATCAAAGGGGAGAAAAGTAGACTTGAACTTGGGAGGAGGATTAAGGTGGGAATGGGTCTGGTTTTAGTCTGGGAGGAGTTATCAAGAGAATTGGAAAGTGAATTCCATCAAAAAAATTGTATGAAGTTCTCAAGGAATTAATTAATGTAGTTCTTAATATACAATGTCTTTACTGAACATATACAGACCACTTATATTTCAATCTCCTAAATAGCAACTCATTTTGTAGCACTTACATTACATTAAGTGCAAAAGTAATCCAGAGATTATTTAAAATAAAGAAGGATCAGGGGATATGGCCCAGAGACAATGCCATGTGTGTGTTCAAACATTCACCTACAACACCAGTGCTTATGATTTTGGGAGGGGCAGAGATAGGAAGATGACTGTGGCTTCCTGAAAGCCAGCTCAGCAAGAAACCCAGTCACAAGGGGATAAGTCATGTAGGAAAAGAGTAGATCACACTATACCCTTCCCTAGCCTCTGAACTTACCTGTACAGTTCTCTATGCAGACTCACATAAATATGATTAAAATATGCAAGAGGTTATTTTGCATAGCTTATATTCAAAAGCAATGTTGTTTTAGACTAGAAACCTGAGGACTTTATATCATTATAGTTCCTGGAGCAAACTCCCAAGATATAGATGATGGGTATATCTTCTTACTGTGCAAAGGAAACCTCAGTTAAGTGTGTGTGTCAGTGACTCCAAACAGCTTTCCTCCTCTATGTTCCTTTATATAGCATAGAATGATCTGTAAATAATGAAAATATGAAAACAAAGCTTTTTTGAGATTTTAGGCTTGTGTTAAAATCATATTTATAACATTGTATTAAATGGAAGTGAAATCTTGAGCTCTCAGGAACAATACAGTCAATGCTGTAGGCTTCTGTTTTGTCCCATTGTGAACAAAATTAATTGCACATCAACAGGTCCCACACTTTTAACTAAATCAGGGAGAAGGGCTATGTTTCCGTACAAATAAGTAATGTCAATGTGATTATTCAAGTAGAAATCTGGCAGGGTTAGGATGCGTTTGGCTTATGTGATAGTGATGACTGATTAGTCTCTTGTTATTCAAATAACCCTTACCTCTGAGAAAAGACAAGTAATGATATAAGATATACTACAAAGTGACATGGACACTTATTACTAGATTTCATTTTCCTTTACATACTTTAGTTGTTAGAAAAATTGTGGCCCACAGAAGCTCAAATATTCAAAGGTGTTAGTTTTCCAGGTGGTGAGATGTTAAGAAAGAATTAGGATTTGTATTTTTATTAAAGGAGATTTGTCACTATTCTTTGAAATATCAAAAATCCATCAGGCTCTCTCTCTCTCATTCTTACTCTCTCCTCATTCTCTCTGTCTCTGTCTCTTTGTCTCTGTCTCTGTCTCTATCTCTGTCGCTCTCTCTCTCTTTCATTCTCTGTCTTTCTCTGTCTCTGTTTGTTGTCTGTAGTATTGCTTGTGAGCTCTCAGCTACTGCTCTACACATGTGTGCCTGCGTGTTGCCATGGTGTTTACCATGATGTCCTGGAGTCGCCTTCTGAAACTGTAAGACCACAATTAAATATTTCATCTTATAATTTGGTGTGGTCATGATGTCTCACATCATTAGAACAGTAACCAAGCCATCCATATTCCAGTTAATTTTTTCAATCGTTCTGTATTTATTTCATTAAAGTTACCTTTTGTCCATTGAAAAGTTTTAAGAATACTTTTAAAGATCCTGAACAAATAGTGCCAGTAGGAGTGGCACTGTTAGGAGGTGTGGCCTTGTTGAAGTATGTGTGACCCTGTTGGAGTAGATGTGGCCTTGTTGGAGGAAATGTAATACTGTGCTTGTGGACTTTGAGGTCCGTTATGCTTAAGCTGTCCCCAGTGTGACACACAGTCTCCATCTTCTACCTGTGTATCAAGATGTAAAACTCTCAGCTCCTTCTCTAGCATTGTGTCTGTCAGAATGCTTCCATATTTCCAGTCATGATAATAATGGAGTAAACCTCTGAAAACAAGTTACAAAGTGTTCAAGAGTTACTGTGATCCTGGAGACTCTTCATGGCAATAAAACCCAAACTAACACAAACACAAACATTCAAAAACACATTTGATATTTTGACTATTCTTGGCCTAGGGAGTGGCACTACTGGGAGCTAATAACCTTGTTGAAGTAAGTTTGGCCTTGTTGAAAGAAATTTATCTTTGTGAACATGGACTTTAATGCCCTCTGCCTAGCTGCCTGAAAGGTAATCATTTCCTAGCACCCTTCAGATGAAGATGTAGAACTGTCAGCTCCAAATGCACATGCCTGACAGGATCCTGCCATATTCCTACCTTGATGATAATGGACTGAATTTCTGAACCTGTAAGCCAGGGTAAATTGAAAAGTGTCTCTGCTGATAGTTGGTTGCTATTCCAGAAAGACCAAAAGTTATGACGTACCATCCAGAGTCTGAGAATACATTGGTTTAGCTTCTAGCATTTGACAGAAAACAGGATTAACAAGACAATGAGAATATAAAACTTCCTATTTCATAGAGACACATGGGTTATAGATCTGCGGAACTCAAGGTTTCATGGGTGGTATGGTAGGGTGATTAGTGTCTGTATATGAGTGCAGTGTCTGTTCCCAAGTCTGATGTCACACATACACATATGTTCAGTAATGAGTAGAATATCTTCAACACTTGCTCTCTTAGAGTGAAACCCTCTCACCATTTTGACTAGTTTGACTGTCCAATACACTATTGGGATATCTACCTGTCTCCACCCCACAGTGTTGCAGATATGAATAGACATGCCTGGAATTTTACAGAGGTGCTGAGAATACATGAACTCCACTGAGCCATCTTCTCAGCCCCCAGCAGGGTATTGTTTATTGAAATCAATGATCATATCAGTAGAGAAATGAAAACCAACATGACCCTGATATTTTATCTTACCTCCACCTTACACCAACTAAATGAATTTTAAATATAAATTTAATTTATGTCCAAATGAATCCAGATTACATTCTAATGAAAGATAAAATTGGAGTGTATCCAGATGAAAGCTATGTTAGTATATTTTTGGCCATTTATATGGAGAATAACCTATATTTTCGGTACACTAGGAGAGCAAATGCATGTAAATGAGTTCAACCAAAGAAAATCTTTGTTCCAGTGAATTTCTTTGTAAAATAACGTTGAAAATCATGCCATTTCAGTTATATATATTTAATTATTTTGAGTATGTTATTATGGGAACATGTGAGTTTTCTTGGATTCCGATTGCAGAATTAGAGTATAGGGGACCTGATTATGTGGCACTATTATTTTTTATTAATTAGTTCATTCATTGTCCACCTTCCTACTGTTCCACATCCCATATCTACTGCCCATCCCCTGTCTCCAAGGGCAAGTCCCCATCCTACCGGATCTCTAAACACCTTGATGTCTCTAGTTTGTTGAGAATTTGGTACATCATTTCTGATTGAATAGAGATCAAGCAGATTTTTTTCTGTGTATGTTTTAGAGACCTTCTGATAGTTCATATATGCTGCCTGTTTGGTTGTCTAGCATTTGGGAGAATTCTAGGTCCATAGTATTTGAGACAACTGGTCCTGTCAGCCTCCTTCAGTCTTTCTCAAATTAAACCAATGGTTCTGCAGATTCTGTCCATTGGTTGTTTGCATACATCTGCATCTCACTGTTTCACCTGCTCATTATTTCTTCATAAGTACAGTCATCCTAGCATTCATATTACAAGTATCTGATTTCAGAAACATACAGAGGCTGTGTACTGCAAGCAGGTCTTCTGCAAACGCAATATATAATATAAGTACTAAAATTGATATCAGTGCTCTACAATATTCTATTCTATGTGATGTAATATCTCTCTCTCTCTTTCTCTCTCTCTCTCTCAATATATATATTCCTCTAACACTTAGTATGAATAAAGATTCTCTTATATTCTCTCCTACAAAGGGGATGATATTGGCATGTCATCTGCAACATTCATTCACTTTCCTACACAGTTTGTGCTTTCTCTTAGCAATCAACTAATATCTAAATCACACATGCACTCAGATTACAAAGTAAGGTATCTGAGCTCATGCAAACTGTTATTCTGAGTCAGAGTAGGGGGAGGACAATTCCAAACTGTAGTTACATCCAAGAGCATGGACTTTAACAACTTGTGAATCAGTAGAAGAAAAGACAATGTATAGACACGGTTGTTTCTTTTGGTTTGGTTTGGTTTAGCTTTGCTTATTTCAGTTACCCACAATCATTATAAGAAACACAGAGAAACACAGATTAATGCCTGTATCTTGAACTGAATGCAAACAGGGGCCTTAGAACCAACATTTTATTTCTGTTACAATATACAATATATATTTTTAGAGATTTTTTTTTATTTATTAGCTATTATACCCACTGCAACAAGTTTAAGAAATATTCCTAGTGACCCAAATAGCAGCTTTATGATTCAGATGCAGATATTTTCACCCAATCAATGGATTGAAGCATCTGACCCCTGTTGTTGAATTAATGAGGTCAAAGATATTAAAGAAGAGGGCATCCCTGTGGTAGGATACCTGTCTCAATTGAAGTGTTCCCCCAAGATGTCTGAAATTGTGGCCCAACAAAGAGACAGAATGCACCTGCTGATATGAGGCCTCCAACACACATACAGGAGAGGATTGCTGGGAGGAGAACTCTACAATTCCACTCTCCCCACTGGAGGGCATTTCATCTAATGTTTTTTTTTTTTTTTTTTTTTTTTTTTTTTTTTTTTTTAATTCCTGAGAGTCTCTCACATCCCAGGTCTCTGGCATACTCTAGAGCGTTTTCTCATTTCCTCCTTCACAAAGTTGCCTGTTTCCATTCTTTTCGCTGGTCTTCATCAATTCAGTCCTGTTTCCCACAACCACAGTACCTGATAAAATTCCTCTATTCTCCTTCTTGTCCCATTTCCCACCCAGGTCTCTCCCTTCCCCTATCTGTATTGATTTTTTAACCTTCTTATCATTTCTAATTATGTTTATGACTAATAAAATAATTGAAGTTTATTTTTTTGATTCATTATCTTATTAGTTTCCAAAGGGATGATATACAAATACCAAAGGTACATTGGTTTAATTTTATTTCATTTCATTTGATTTTGAGATAGGCAGTTAGTATGTTTTGTATTCTCCAGGAAGGTCTAGAGTGTTGAGGTTCAGCATTCCATGCTAGTACCATTACAGGTATGTAAAAACTTACCTGGCTTTAATTGCTTATAATAAAATAGTCCCAAAATATCTATAAACACTATAAAATAAACACCTTCCATTCTGAGAGATGAAAATATTTCCTGTTCATTTACAAACCTCATTGATAGAAAGTATATTTGTTTCTTGAAACAAACTAAACTGCAAACTGAGTGCCATGATTAGCCCCCTCTCTGGTTTCCAGGCTCAGCCGCTTCTCTCTGTTCCCATTATTATTGATGCTCTCGAACAGGGGAATGCCAGGCCTACGACATGAGAGTGAGTGGGTAAGGGGAAGGGTTGGGGGAACATACAGGGGAATTTTGGGATAGCATTTGAAATCTAAATGAAGAAAACATCTAATTGAAAAAAAACTTAAGTGTATTCACATATGTACACAGGGACATGTGGCACATATGTACATAATTTAAAATTATCATTCCTTTTCAATACTGTGTTTTTCATTTATTTTATTATTATTATTAATATATATGGCAATTCTGAAACTTACTTTGTAGACTAGAATGTCCTCAAACTGAGATTTGCCTACCTCTACCTTCCAAAAACTGAGATAAAAGGTGTGTGCCACCACCACCTGGCTTCCGAAATATTTTTTACTTAGTGGGAGATGTCCATTATTTTTTTCTGTTAGGATATATCAAAATCATCAAGATGTCATTTTTCCTTAATCAATTTATGAGATTAAATCAATCCCTGTAAAAATATTTCAGGTACTTTTGGAGACAGGTAAGTTTACAAGAAACATCATTTAAAAAATATTTTATTTCTGGAGCCAAAACCTTGAGTAGACCTTGCATGCAAACTCTGTAGCTAGCCTTATAACACTCGGAGGCAACTCCACTGTCAATCATCTAACATTCATAGGATCCGATGATCAGACAAGAGGAAGACACAACATCATTCCCCAACACCTGGAGTAGAGGGTACCAAAAAGACACAGGCATGCAGGAACTCCACCAGACCAGTGGTATGGATTGCATCCATTCTGTCTGGGACAGGGCCCTGAGCAGTCCTTGGATGCAAACTCAGCAGCCAGCCCCATAACACCCAGAGGAAGCTCCACTACCTGAAGATCTAATATGGCCAGGGTCAGAGGATCCCAGGATCCTAGGAGCTTAGTCACACCAGGATCTCAAGGTTCCAAGGGCAGCTTGACTCCCAGGATGTCAGACACACCCAGCATCTCATAATCACAGTATACCGTAATAACAGGATCACAGAGACAGCTAGACTTTGAAGAGTTATGACACAACCAATATCACAGGAAGGACAGTCTGATGTAGCCAGGGCATGTAGCACTTGAGTTATCTAGATGGTGAGAGGCAAGGATAAGTTAATAAGCAAGAGAAACCAAAGTTATTTGGAATAATCAGCACCCAACACTTGCACCATATCAAGTGGATACCCCAACACACCCTAAAAGTAAGACATGGATCTAAAGTCACTTCTCATAGTGATGATGAAGGACTTTAAGAAGGACATTAGTAACTCTCTTAACGAAATGCAGGAGAACACAGATAAACATGTAGAAGTCCTTAAAGAGGATACACAAAAATCTGTTAAATAGATTCAGGAAAACACAATCAAACAGGTGAAGGAGCAGAACAAAACCATCCATAATCTAAAAATGGAAATAGAAACAATTGACAATTCTCACTCAGGCCATGAAGCTATGGAATATTCCCATTTACTGAGATCCAGAGGAGTAGCCATTTGGAAGATTGTGTCCCTAAATGTGAAGGTTGTGCTGAAACTCTTATGAAAATTGAGAACAATTTTAAATATGAAAGAAAAAAACACACATTAAAAATTCATGTAGGCAAAATTGACAGCCTTCTATGTGTCACAAAACACACAAGCAGAGATTACAATTACAATAATTATTTTTATATCAAGGGGTCAAAACTCCTGATACAATCAATGTCCAAGAAGAGATATTTAGAGCACACACTCACCGGGGACAAACTGTCATGACTGGGACAGCATGGCAGGAAACAAAATGTTGATCTGTTTCATTGAGGGCCAGCATGGGGCCTTCTTACACTTTTGTGGAATAAGCAGCCAAGAGTTAGGTCAGAAATAGCCAGCGCCCTCAATTATGCCAAAGTAACCTATTTCTGCTAGGGAACAGTCCCAAATGTTCCACAAACTTGCTAGACTGTTCCACAAGTTTGAGACACCTGAGACTGTGGGAAAATTTCACACCCAATCTTAATGAAACTGAACCAGGCATGTGTAAAATACTTTTTGAAAATAGTTTCATTTCAATTCAGGAAAAAGGACAGAGAGCCCTGCTTTGTAATGGATGGAGTTAGTCTTTAGCTTCCATTGTGCACCCTAAATGAAACATAGTGTAAACGAAGCAGTTTTCTATGCAGCATATAAAGAGTGAAAACAACACACTAATGGAGATAAAATGCAAAGAACCGGGATATATAGTAACAATTCCAATTGTAAGTGTGAAAAAACAAATATACATATATGTGAGTTGTGCTTGTTATTTTCCTACTGGTTTGATTGTACAGGATAAAAAAACAATAGTCTGTCCGTATTGGCCACAGTTTCATTCATCATTGTGTTAGTGGATCCAATCTAGGAATTAATCATCAGGGTTTGACAGCAAAATCCATCGGCTCAATACACCAGACATTAGCTGGAAAGTGAGGTACAAGTAGGTAATGTCCTTTGGTTTCTTCTCTCTGAGTCTGTTATATGGGCGTCCTGTCATTGTTTGTTATTATTGTTGGTTGTTGTTTTAAAATTTGAAATATTGAATGCAAAAGCAAGTGGCAGGAGCCCAACAGGTCTTTGCATTCTTACTTTCTCCTTTCCATCACTCTCCAATTCTTCCAATCCCCAGCTTTCATTCAAACATAAAGAAACAATGTGAAAATAAGACTCCTTCATCATCTTTACTTTGTGCTTGCATGTTGGCTGTAGTCATCTTGAAAACATTAAAAATCAGGCTAAGATTCTGCCTATGTTTGATAGGGTTTCATTGCTGTGAAGAGACACCATGACTCAGGCAACTCTTATAAAGGAAAATTTAATAGAGGTTGTCTTACAGTTTTAGAGGGTCAGGTCAGTACATTATTATCATGGTGGGAAGCATGGCAACATCCAGGTAGAAGGGGTGATGTAGAAGGAAAGAAGTTTTCTATATCTTAATCTGAAAGCATACAGGAGGAAGCTTGTGGCCAAAGCAGCAAGGAAAAGCATCTCTCTTCATCACTGGGCAGAGTTTGAGCACTAGATAAAAGCCAGCCTACACAATGATCAAGGCCACATCTGCTAATAGTGCCAGTTCCCATGGGCCAAGGATATTCTAATCATCAAACTGCTACATACCTGCAAACACTCCTGTATGCATGTATGCACACACACACAAAGACACACACACACACACACACACACACACACACACACACACACACTTTCATGCCTATTGCACGTGATATTGCATAAAAATATATTTGTTTATTTACTCATATATTTATTTTTTACTTGCTTGCTTGCTTATTACTTACTTATTTACTTATTTACTTACTTACTTAGTTTTAAATGTTTTGCTGAAGAACTTTGTACATAAACATAATGAGTTTGAGTAAATCCATCCCCATCTTCTCCTCCTTGAATTGCTCTCCATTTCTCCTGTATCACTTTTAGCTTTAATTCCATGCACATTTTAATAAAGACCACTGAGTGAATTTAGTGCTGACTACATATGTGGGGTTAGGGAAACACATCCACTGGAACATGGGCAGCCTCTGAGGAGCCAAATCTATGAAGAAAACTGGCCCTCACACCTGCAGCCACTAATTGCCAATTTTTGGGGGTGAAATTTTCTCTGCTCCCCCATCTATTCTTCAAGAACTGTGAGACAGAAAATTTTAAAAAAAAGTGTTGAGATCTGCTTAGAAAGGACTTTAATCTCAGGATATGGGAATCAAAACCAGGTAGAGATGAATTCTCTGCTGATCTGCACAGGAAAGCACAGAAATCTAGGACTATACAGAAATATCCAGTTCCAGAGAAGAAAAAAAAAAAAAAAGAAACAGGGAGGAATTGGAAAGTACAAATAAGAATTTGAATGTACAGATTGTAAATCCTGTCTCTGGGAGTAATAATCAAGATACTTTGAAAGGAACAATCAAGCCATGTTTAAAAGACTGGACACACCATTTGGCATATGTTATATAAATCAGTTAAAATAATTAAAAATGTCTCATTAAAATTCACAACAGTCCCCTTAAGTTTTTTCTTCTGGTTTTCTTCTTTAAATATCTTATTGAATCTGAAGTGATGGCTCAGCATTTCTGAACACTGGCAGCTCATGCACAGCATACACTTGGACTTGCCACATTTCCATTGGCTGTTTACAACTTCTTCTATTTTAGTAACCACAGGGAATCCACACTCCCCTTTCCCATGAGACAATGTATCCATACCTATACAGAGAATTCAAAACAAACAAAATCTCTTCAATCTGTCTCACCAATCATACATTAGGTCCAATGCGTGGGTGCTTTCTGTTTCAGGCTCACAATGATCAATGGTATATACATTCTAGGTTGTATAACTGCACTTCATTTCTCTACAGGAACCTTTCCTCAGATTCTGTCCTCATCAAGAATCCCATCTAATACCATCAGACACTTCTATGCATCAGAGGGAACAAGGTCTAGCTGTGTGCCTTGCAGGTTGGGTAGAGCACTGTCAATATCCCTTCTCCTCCAGCAAACCCTCTCAAGGCTCACAACGGTTGTCTTCCAGATTCTGATTGCCTAAGAGAAGGAGCAAATCATCTCTGCTTGCTCTAATGTCTAAATGACATTGCAGATTAAGAAAAAACCTAGAGCTTCCCTAAGATTCTCAGTCCGGGAGCATTTGGACAATCCATTACTTTCATAGGGTCCAAAATTGTTTGAATTCTACAGACCAATGAATTGTCCCATTAGAAGCCAACTTTCCAGCAGGTAGCAGCAGCTCCAACTGTTGTCTCCAAAGGCAGTTAAACAAAAGCAACCTGAAGAGGCAGGTGAACTGCTCCTGGTCCCACCAAGGTGACTTTGGTTTCTGGTGGGAGGGGGCAATTACATGCTGTGAGAACTCTGTTCTGTTGATGTGCTCACCCACCAAAACACTCCTCTTGGAAAGACCAGGAATAAGTTCCTCTTCCAAAATCCCTCCTCTTGCATGTGGTGTTCATTCCATGGGTGTGGGGAGTAGGCTCTATTCCTTGGGTAATCTGTTTCTAAATGAGGTGACACACAGTGATCACTCTCTCCTATCTTTCACAGATGATTGAGACTCCTAATCTAGACATTATTTATTTATTTATTTTTTCAATCTGCGAAGGCAGATATGGTTGTTTGCTAACATTACAGTTTGCATGGACACTTCATATATGTAATACATCAGAGGACAGAAGAGGATACAGCAGCATATGCTGCTGGAATTACAGGGAGGATGAGAAAGAAAGGGGGGGCAGGGAGTGAGAGGGAAGAGAGAAACACAAACTGAGACTGAGATACAGAGAGATAGCAATACAGAGAGTGGGAAAGTTAGAAGGAAAGAGAGAGAGGCAGAGAGACAGAGAGACAGAGAGACAGATAGAGAGACAGAGAAACAGTCGCAATGTAATTGCTGGAAATTGAAGCCACGACCTGTGTGATAGCAGCAAGTCTGTCCAATACATACATTGTCTCTTGAGATTTTGGCTCCAATTTTAATTGGCCAAGAAAGACCTGATGCTATGTATTCTGGAGCTGACCTTTTGTATATCATCGTATTCCTGGAAACAGTTTCACATCTAGGGAACATGACCTTTAATCAGTCTTGATGCATCTCACATATCCTATGCCCAGACACCAAAGGAGACATATGGAAGGTTTCCTGTTGTGGTCTGGTAAATGCTCGCAATTCCTGACAAGAATCTCCAGAAGAATAAAGCCAATACAGTCGAAACAACCTTAGCCCTGTTCAGAGTGAGATACCTGCCTTCTTAATGCTTCTCAGTACAGCTTTATATAGTGTATTAGCTTACTCTTGGTCAGAATTCACCACAGATCACAAACATCCTATTCAGATTTCTCTCTCTTTATCTATTTTTTTCTTGCTGTAGTGGTGGTGATTTTTTAAGAGAGCCTTATAAGAATTAATTTACTCTTAGATGAATTTGGACCTTTTGAGAAAGATTGTATTCCTACACCATTTTTCGCTCATGAGAAAATGGGGAAGTGGTACATGGCTTAGAGTATAAGATCATTGGCCCCTGTGCACAGGTTCCAGGATTCAATTACCAGGGCCCATCTTGTTTGTCACAGCCACAGGTAAGTGCTGTTTCAGGGGATCTAATACTATCTAACTTCTGATCTCTACACGGTCCAGTTTAGTGCACAGGCAGCAGACACACCCCTTCAGGTAAAACATTCATAAAATAGAAATAATGAAAATTCTACAGTTTACCAATTGCCATATAAAACTTGATTTCCAAATGATCACACATACTATTAGGAGAGGACCTCAAAATGTGGATGTAGGTCAAAAATTTTGATATATTTGATACTTATTTTTTCTTTCTTTTCTGTTTTACACCACCTAGGACCCCACATCCCAATGACCTGGAGGAGAGTAAGCCAGAGTTCTTCCATAGTCTTTGCTTCAGTTCCTGTCTCCACTTACCAGCTCTGATTAAGGTGTTGTCCAGACTTCCCTAGATAACACAGTTTAAAACCTGAAAGTTGAAAACAGAAAGAATCCATTACATCATTTGGTAGATTTGAGTCCCAATTTTTACCTCATTGAAATCAAGACAGGACTGTATGCTTGCAATAATGTTATCTGCCTGTGCTTAAACTTCTGACTAAAAAACTCTTTGTTCAAAACAGTGCAGTGACCGATGAGCATCAGACAGTTACATAGCAATTGTTGCCCTATGAATTTGGATACATCTCTGATTATATTGAAGTTCAAATTCAATTAAATGGTTTTAGTAGTAGGTAGACAGGCACCTAGTGTTGAGGTAAAACAAATTCCACAGTAGATCAGTTCTAAAACTACATTATTCTGCATGATATCTCAGCACTAATGAATAGGCAGCTGCACAAGCAAAAGAAGAGGAAAAGGAAGAAACACAGGCAGACACAGATGCAGAGGTTGAGAAACAGGCTGAGATAGAGAATGAAGAAGGAGAAAAGGAAGGGCAGGCAGAGTCACAGGGACAGTCAAAGGGAGATTCAGAATCAGAGACAGAGTCAGAATGTGTGGTGTGCATGTACCTAGTGTGTGTCTTTCTAATTTTTAGACCTTTTAGGAAGTTACATTAACTCAAGTGTCCTGAGAGATGGAGTGATTGGTTGCAACAAATTTCTCAGATTACAACCAGTATACCAAGACATGGTTTCTGTCTAATTGGCCACCCAGACCCAAGGAATACTTATAATAGGAGAGATCCCAGGCTAATGGTTTTCTTTCTTATAATAAGTCTGTCTCTCCCAGTCACAGAATAAAAGGAAATTATGATTCATTGGAAAAGAACACATAAATGGCTCCAGAAACTCAGCCAAGTCTATTAAGATATATATATATATATATATATATATATATATATATTATCACAAAGCTCTCACACAACTTTTTAAAAATCCTGTACTGGATTCATCTTCTAAGTATACCCTGTATGTTATGTATAGTATATCATAAAATACTAAATAGGAATATCTAGCTATGTACACTGAATGTATACTGTGAGGAGCTGCCCTTTCAATCTCCATTACAAGATGGCGCTGACATCCGTTGTTCTAACTGGTAAAGAAATAGTCTGTGTATGTGCTGGGGTATTTTTCCATTCTTTGTGCCCTTCCTGTTCTGTGGCGTCATATGGGCTGATAGTGAGCAGCCCTTAGGGTGAAATATGTCTCTAACACTTCTTGTGGTCTATTTAAGGACCGAGTTTCCTGTGTTCTAAGCCTCCTCGCCCAAAAGCTAATCATCTTTCTCTTGAGATGGATTAAAGCTATGCTGCAGAAGGATCTGAGTGTGTCCTGTGTGTGTGTGTTATCGACGGTGAGACTCTTTATCATCACAGACACAGTATACTGAATGCACAGAGCATTAGTACTGTAACTCCATGGATAAATCATGTTCATGAAGTAACACTAACAGAGATTTACACACAATATTTGCATTTCATTTGTGTTCCCGAGATGAAAATTATTTTCATCAACACACATGGCACTGCATAGAACAGGTATGACTAATATTAAAATAGTAAACAGCTGACTGCAAGAAGTATAGAAATCAGAGTTAGTAAGTCTTTGGTGGAATACTATATTTACATACTCACAACATCCATTAGTGAAGAACTCCTGCTGCATTAACTTTGCACAAGATTTATTGTCAAAACTTGTACTTTTAGTCTGGTGGTTGGTGGTTGGTTACACAAGTTGGTTGTGGTTTGTTAGTAGCCATAATTAAAGGAGAAGAACAAGGAAAAAAATTAAATTCAGAGATTTTCTAATTCCTCTCTCTAATATACCCTTATTTCTGTTCTATCTAGCGTTAGGGGTTATAAAAAGAAGATCCTAGAAAATATCAAACACCAACTATAAAAATGAATCCTTAATTACTGTCCACCAGAAACCACCAATTGTGAAGAAATACACTTTATCTTCTTTATCATAAGTTTTAAAGGACTCTCTTCAATAGCTTCCTGACTGGACTGTTCTTTTTTCTTCTGTGTTCTTTGTCCTTGTGTGTGTGTGTGTGTGTGTGTGTGTGTGTGTGTGTGTGTGCATGAGGGTGAGTGTGTGTGACTTCCTGTGATTAATACCTTCCTGTGT
Source organism: Mus musculus (assembly GCF_000001635.26). Lineage (NCBI taxonomy): Eukaryota > Metazoa > Chordata > Mammalia > Rodentia > Muridae > Mus > Mus musculus. The sequence continues at coordinate 62,584,328 of NC_000087.7, read as the reverse complement.
TGTTAACCATTCATATTTGCTGTGGATTTACTCACAACAAACAGATAAACTGAATTGTGAGTATCTTTTTTTTTGGTGTCTGTTTTGTTTTTCCTTTCTGGTGGTGGGTTTAGCATGTATGTAAATCAAACACTACCATCGAGTCACATCTCTAGCTTAGACAGGGTTTTGAATTCTTTAACACTAGTTATTTCTCTCCATATTACTGTAACATTATAATGTTTTTATTGTACTCCTGATCTGTTACTGAAATTTTATTTCTATTTACTCCAAATTTATGTAGGTGCTAAGCAACGTCAACCCATTGCTGATATTTTTTGTCAATAAGGCAAGTTGATCAATAAATGACTTTTTTTTTTTTCTGACTAGTGCCATATTGTGTTTTCTTGAAGACTTTTATCTTATGAGCCGGAGCAGAAACTTGTAATGTACACTTGAGGAGGTTTTTTTTGGGATTTGGAGGGTATTTCAGTGTATTAAATGAATGTCAGGTGCCTGATGTTCTATCAGGGTAATGGTGCTCCTTAAGCTACATGTTCATCTTTATTTTCTCCTACACTTTTCATAACAATATTTTTCAGTACCACAGAGCAAATGTTACAGGTTCTTAGCTTTTAAACTCTCAGTAAACACCAAAGTCTCAATTTTGGACTTCAGTGCAGCCTCTTCTCTAAAAGCTAGTCAGAGGATGCTTAGTCCTGTGAGCCCAATCCTTTCTTTTTATTCCAAGCATGGAGGGAAGCTGGCATTCCCTGTAAGGGTTTTGCAATTAGAGATTCTGGTGAGCAGATCTTACTTGTCACCCTATTGAGTTTGCTCATCTGTAATAGCAAGTGAAAGAGTGGTAATCAATACCATGATGGCTCAAAAGAAGTCTAGAACACCACTGCATTCTGCCCCCTTGTGGGTGCCATCCCTGTCACAATTTGAAGAGAAACAGTGCTCCTTCCAAGAAGCTGCTGGGAATTGAACTGCACTCCTCTGCATGCTGTCAGACCCAGCCTCCAGGTCTGGACTGACTCTCCTTAAGGATAGTCACTTACCCTCCTGGCCCCAGTCCCTAATTCTCTCTCAGTTCTCCACAAAACAGGAGACTCTCTTTATTTTTTGTGCCAAATGATGCCAGCTTCATTTCAAATATCCTGATAAACTAAACTGGTTGGGTCTTAAAATAATTTCTTTCTCTCAAACACCTATTTATCAGGAAAACTGTCAGTGAGAATGGCTGAGACATCTAGTCTGGGCGAGTTTCCCATGATTAAGGGCAGGGAATATGAAGATAAGGCCAACTTATTAATATACTTCCAAAGTCTAGTTTTAATTGGCATCTCTAATGCTGTGCAGAAGAAATGTGAGATTGTGAGGTGACTTCACAGATTAATATAAGAGGTGAGTCTAGAAAATCAGGAGCTGTCTATTGAGAACAGCACTGGACCATGGCCCTCCTTTGAGGATTTACACTTTAAAGCTGAGATAAACTGTAAAAAAATTATGTCTTTCTGAAATTTATGACATGGAACGTCCACATAATATCTTAGTTCATTTGTGTGATGTTTTTATACATGGCTGTAAATGCTTTTATGTTAACCTGTGTGTGCTAGTAAGTGTTTGCCTTCTTAACATGAAGCTAAAGTCACCTGGGAAGAGGGAACCTCAAATTGGATCTGTCTACATTAGATGAGGCTATAGCCATGTTTATTTGTTTTCTTAGAAATTTTTCTTTAAATTTTCCATCTTATGTGACCTGAAAGTATCCATCTCCCTGTTTATCCTCCTACCATCGAACTCAGAGACACAGTGAAACTAACAGAAGTTATGGGCCAAATGAATTTAACAGATACCTATAGAACATCACCCAAAAACAAAAACACACATAATATGCACTCATTCTTAAGTGTATATTAGGCAAAAAAAACATGGAATACCCATGATACAATTCATTGATACTATCCATTATCTCTACCTATGGTCAGGATTATTTTTCTGATTTTTCTTTTTATAGATTCCTGATTCTTGAAGGAGAGAGCTCGATAAAGGCATCCTCTTTAATCTTTAATTCTCTGAGTCTCTCACTCTCTGTGCATTGTCCAGTTGTGTCTTTCTGTGATTATTACCAGTTTTGTAGGAAACTCACCTCTGATGAAGGCTGAGGCATATATACTAACATATGGGTGGAGCCATTAGGATTCATGAGAAGTCATTTTACTGCTGTGGTTATTTAACAAAATTTATGATGGCAGATTTTCACTTAGTGTTTTATGACCTTTCTAGTCTCAGATGCTTGGCCTGATATTTCCCTCCACATTTAACCCTCCTATTTTAGTGTCTTCTTCATTCCTTTATACCACTATATTCTACTTCCCCTTCCTTGGAAGAGCTCCTCCTTCTTTATGGTTCCTTACTAGATAGCTCATCTCTGTTACCCTAAATGAAAAACAAACATATATAAACCTTACAAGCTAACTCCATACATAGGTGAAAACATTCCATTTGTGTCGTTCTGGGACTGATTTGACTGTTGGATATTTTCCCTTTTTTTGTTTTTTTGTTTTTTTTTTTTGGTTTTGTTTTTTTTTTTTTTTGATACTTCAATCCTTCTTTTTAAAAAAAATATTTTTATTACGTATTTTCCTCAATTACATTTCCAATGCTACACCAAAAGTTCCCCATACCCTCCTCCCCAGTTCCCTACCCACCAATTCCCATTTATTTTTTGGCTCTGGCGTTGCCCTGTACTGGGGCATATAAACTTTGGTTGTCCAATGGGCCTCTCTTTCAGTGATGGCTGACTAGGTCACCTTTTGATACAAATGTAGCTAGAGTCCAGAGCTCCGTGGTACTGATAAATTAATAATGTGGTTCCATCTGTAGGGTTGCAGATTCCTTTAGCTTCTTGTGTACTTTCTCTAGTCCTCCATTGGGAGCCCTGTGATCCATATAATAGCTGACTGTGAGTATCCACGTCTGTGTTTGCTAGGCCCTGGCATAGTCTCACATGAGACAGCTGATTAACAGTTGATGGGAGAGGATCCAGTACTCAGTGAGTGGTGCTATCTCTGCAAAGATGGTGATAAAATATATAAGAAAGCAACCTGAGGGTAGTGTTTGAAAAATGAGTCAGTGTTTAAGAGAACTGGCTGCTCTCTTAGAAGGTCAGGATTTGAATCACAGAACTCAGGTGGCAGCTCACAGCCTCATGAAGCTCCAATATCAAGGGACCAAGCTCCCTCTTATGGACTCTGTGAACCCTGGACAAAAAAGGCCCACAGACATTCACGCAAACAAAACATTTTTATATATACATATATGTTATTAAAATAAAAGTTAAAAGGCATTTTTAAATTTTGAAGTAGAAAAGCTGAGAAAACTGTGTTGAGAAACAAGCCAATAAGCAGCCTTGCTCCATGTACCCTGCCTATAATCCTACATGGGTTCCTGCCCTGATTTCACTCAGTGATGGAGTGTGATGTGGAAGAATAACACAAACTAATCTTTTTCAAAAGAGAAGGGAGGAGAGGGGGATTGGAATGGGGATTTGTTGATCGGAAACTGTGAAGGAAGTTATCATTTAAATTGTAAATAGATAACTAAATTAATGATGAAAAAAATAAGTCCTGTCAAGAACTCCAATGTGACAGTGTGAAACTGCTAATCTACAACCTGCTAAACTCACATGTGCGGGGTGTGGGCATGCAAGTGTTCTGTCTGAGCCTTCAGGCCACTTAAATCCTCAAAAACCCTGTGGAGTTCAACCCTGACTTCCTGGCACAGATGATCCCCAAAGTGTATTGGGAAGTGCTTGTGCAGGTAGCAGACACCTCAATCTTGGCCCAGGTACACAAATAGCCAACTAGCTGCTATGAACAGGACAAGATACTTTTGAGGAAGATGTACCCACGTGTGGCTTGAGATTGATGTACTGGATGGTACTCTGCAATGGTCAGAATCCAGTGTTCTTTTCCCCATCATCCACAGGATCACCAATATGCTGTAGAATGATGAGGAGACAGAGAGGTAACCTTGCTAGCCACCACAATGTGATGTGGGAATGGGTATCCAGATGGAGGAAGACCCTCATGAAACAGTGGGGAGGGGATGGGATAGAGGGTTTCTGGAAGGGTGGGAAACTGAAAACGGACATCATTTGAAATGTATATAAAGAAAATATACAATTAAAAAAAGACCAACCAAAGAGTACATAGGGCGGGGCCCATGGCTGCAGCTTCATATGTAGCAGAGAATGGCCTATTTGGACACCAGTGAGAGGTGAAGCTCCTGTTCAAGAGAAGGCTCTATACCCCAGTGTAAGGGAATGTCAGGACTAGGAAGTAGGAGTGGGTATTTTGTTGATTACTGAGAGGAGGGATGGCATTGTGGGTTTTCAGAGGGGAAACCAGGGAAGGGGATAACATTTGAAATGAAAATAAAGAAAATGCCTCATAAAATAAAATAAAATAAAACAAAATAGATTGAAAACAACCACCTAGACACAATAAGTTAATAGCAGAATAATAAATAAGACAGTGTAGTGGTGCATACCTTTTATCCCTGCTCTTGGTAGGCAGAGGCAGGGGCAGGCAAATTTATGAGTTCAAGGCCAGCCTGATCTCCAGATTGAATTCCATGACAACCAGGGCTAAACAGAGAATCCCTGCCTCGAAAAAACAAAAAACAATAAACAAATAAAGAGAAAATGAATGACACACAGGCATACAGAAGAGGACTGGTCCCAAAGACAGCTCTGTCCTAAATATACTAGAGCACATTGCTTCACAAAATGAATTCTGAACATGATCTCACATAGTGCATTTGAATATACTTTCTAGGTTAACCCCATATGATCACAAGAAACAAAAGGTAACAAGAAGATCAGAGTCAGAAGTATATCTCAGACTCATGTCAAAGACAGTCTGGGAGGCACACCATGCTTCAGTTTTCAAAGTTCAATAGAGTGGTTCTCCACCTTTTTAATACTGCGGTTCCTTCATATATATACTTCCTTATGCTGTGTGGTGCCCCAACCGTAAAAATATTTTTTGCTGCTTCATAACTGAAATGTCCTACTGATATGAATTGTAACATACATTTCTGACATACAGATAGTCTAGGACAACTCTTGTGAAATTTGTCACAAGGACTAGCAACCTACAGGTTGCCAACCACAGTGCCAGCAACTAGGAAAACTAGCCAGCCCCTTGATTTTTACAATGTTGCCTTCTGTAACTGTGGTAGAATAGATGTGCTCTATTTTAGTGGTCTAAACATGTTAGGATCTGTAACACTACCTGGAAACACACATACCAAATTGGATGAGGGAGTCTATTTTTTCTGTCCTGGACCTTGCAGGTTTGAGTCAGCTCTAACCAAATAGAAGAGAAAGGATACTGGATGAATTCCTACTCAAAGTCTTTGGAGACAACACGGATTTTATTGGGTTCTCATGGAGAATGGGAGAGTGTTTGTGCTCCATTAAAAAGGTACTCACATTCACTATTTTGATGCCTTTCTTTCTATTTGAGTGTGCTTTGTACTTTTGTCTGCTATGTGTTGTGTTCTGTGTTCTTTGTTACTAACTCTAGGGTTCTTCCCATACTTGGAAAATGAAAGTCAGTTTGAAAACCTTTCATATTTGTTCTCTGTATAGAAACTCTCTCTCTCTCTCTCTCTCTCTCTCTCTCTCTCTCTCTCTCTCTCTCTCTCTCTCTCTCTCTCTTTGAGTTTTCAAGACAGTGTTTCTCTGTGTAGCCATGTTGTTCTGGAAATCACCCTGTAGACCAGGTTGGCCTCGAACTTAGAAATTCACCTGTCTCTGCTTTTCGAGTGCTGGGGTTAAAGGTGTTTGCCACCACCACTTGGAAATATGATTCTTTTAAAAAATTAGATTATGAGTCCTTTGTACCAAAAATAAGATCAAAATTTCAAGGAAGGTACTTTTAATTGAAAATGCATCTTTCTGATAAAAAAAAATGGGGTATTCCATGGAGATACAGAAGGTTGAAAATGACCCAAAAGGTATTGTTCTTCAACTAATTCCTTATCAGCTTGTAATTTTCTGAGGATATTGGCCACTGAGGCTTGAAGTATCAAAAACCCATCAGGCTATCTCTCTCTCATTCTTTCTCTCTCTTTCTCATTCTTTCACTCTCTCTCATTTTTTCTCTCTCCTCATTCTCTCTCTCTCTTTCTCACTCTCTCACCCTCTCTCTCTCTCACCCTCTCTCTCTCTCTCTCTCTCTCTCTCTCTCTCTCTCTCTCTCTCTCTCTCTCTCTCTCACCCTCTCTCTCTCTCGTTTTAAGCCATTCATCCAGTGGTTGACATCTAATGTTAATCCATTTCTTGTCTATTTCACACAGTGAGGCAATCAATATTGATGATATGACTGTGAAATGGTCCTTCTTACTTTTTTTTTTCTTTTGCTTTTTTGAGACAGGCATGCCATGGACTCATTCATAACAGTTTTTCTCTCTAGAATAAGTTTGCATGCTTTAGCACTTGATAATAATCTCGATTGTTGATTTATTTTAATATCTGTGAGTTTCTGCAGTAACTGATTCTATTAGTTAGTGATTAGTTGCTGTGAAAAGACACCATGACCAAGGCCACTCATAAGAGACTCATTTCATTAGGGCTTTTCTACATTTCATTACACGTTCAGAGGTTCACTCCATGATCATCAAGGCAAAAAATATGGCACTGTCTAGGCAGACATGGTGGTGGAGAGGAAGTTTCGATTATACACCTTCATCCAAATGCTTCGAGGAAAAACTATCTATTTTGCAAACAGGGAGGGTCTCTTCCACACTGGTAGAGCTTTAAAGCCCCAGAGTGATATGCTTCCTCCAGCAAGGCCAGACCTACTCCTACAAAGCCACACATCCTCATAGGCCAACTATATTTAGAATGCCACACTGGTTTCATAGCAACTTGACAAGATCTAGAGTCTTCAAAGAGAAGGAGACTCAGTTGAGAAGATGCCTCCATAAGATCCAGCTGTTAGGAATTTTCTTAATTGATGGGAGAGCACCCACTCCATTGTGGGTGTTGACATCTTTGTGGTGGTAGTCCTGGGTTCTTTAAGAAAGCAAGCTAAGCAAGATTAGAGGAGCAAGACAATAAGCATCACCACTCCATAGCCTATGAATGAGCCTCTGATTCCAGGATCCTGTGTTGTTTCAGTTTCTGTCCCAACTTATTTGGTGATAAACAGCAATGTGGAAGTATAAGCTGAATAAAACCTTTGCTATGGAATTTGCTCTTTGGACATGGTGAATCCTTACAACAATAAAAAACAGTAAGGTATTCTTAGGGAAAAAATGTCTAACAGTGCCAATGTCACTTGTCTTATAACCACAAATAATAATGTGTAGACATTTTATTTTTACTTAGAGATAAGGTATACTCATGTACCTACCTGAGATGTAATTGTTCTAGTTTTCTTCTTTCTCACCATGTAGAATACTACAATAAAAAATAACTTGGAAATAAAAAGGATACAGATTGTCACTGAGGAAGACAAAACAGAAAGTTGAGTCAGTAACAGCAAACACTGCTTATTGGCTTGCCACTGTCTTAGCCACTGTTCTATTGCTATGAAGAGACACATTTGGTGACGGCAACTATTAGAAAACAAGGCATTCTTTGTGTAGAGAAAGGCCATTGACTTGTTTGAGTTAATTTTATATCCAGCTACTTCACCGAAACTGTTTATCAGGTTTTGGTGTTCTCTGGTGGAATTTTTAGGGTCACTTATATATACTATCATATCATCTGCAAAAAGTGATATTTTTACTTCCTCTTTTCCAATTTATATCCACTTGATCTCCTTTTGTTGTCAAATTGCTCTGGCTCATTCTTCAAGTACTATATAATAAACAGGATGAGAAAGAAATTAGGGAAACAACACCCTTCTCAATACTCACAAATAATAAAAAATATCTCGGCGTGACTCTAACAAAAGAAGTGAAAGATCTGTGTGATAAAAACTTCAAGTCTCTGAAGAAAGAAATTAAAGAAGATCTCAGAAGATGGAAAGATCTCCCATGCTCATGGATTGGCAGGATCAACATTGTAAAAATGGCTATCTTGCCAAAAGCAATCTACAGTTTCAATGCAATCCCCATCAAAATTCCAACTCAATTCTTCAACGAATTAGAAGGAGCAATTTGCAAATTCATCTGGAATAACAAAAAACCTAGGATAGCAAAAACTCATGTCAAGGATAAAAGAACCTCTGGTGGAATCACCATGCCTGATCTAAAGCTTTACTACAGAGCAATTGTGATAAAAACTGCATGATACTGGTATAGAGACAGACAAGTACACCAATGGAACAGAATTGAAGACCCAGAAATGAACCCACACACCTATGGTCACTTGATCTTCGACAAGAGAGCTAAAACCATCCAGTGGAAGAAAGACAGCATTTTCAACAATTGGTGCTGGCACAACTGGTTGTTATCATGTAGAAGAATGCAAATTGATCCATACATATCTCCTTGTAGTAAGGTCAAATCTAAGTGAATCAAGGAACTTCACATAAAACCAGAGACACTGAAACTTATAGAGGAGAAAGTGGGGAAAAGCCTTGAAGATATGGGCACAGGGGAAAAATTCCTGAACGGAACAGCAATGGCTTGTGCTGTAAGATCGAAAATTGACAAACGGGACCTAATGAAACTCCAAATTTTCTGCAAGGCAAAAGGCACCGTCAATAAGACAAAAAGACCACCAACAGATTGGGAAAGGATCTTTACCTATCCTAAATCAGATAGGGGACTAATATCCAACATATATATAGAACTCAAGAAGGTGGACTTCAGAAAATCAAATAACCCCATTAAAAAATGGGGCTCAGAACTGAACAAAGATTTCTCACCTGAGGAATACCGAATGGCAGAGAAGCACCTGAAAAAATGTTCAACATCCTTAATCATCAGGGAAATGCAAATCAAAACAACCCTGAGATTCCACCTCACACCAGTCAGAATGGCTAAGATCAAAAATTCAGGTGACAGCAGATGCTGGCGTGGATGTGGAGAAAGAGGAACACTCCTCCATTGTTGGTGGGATTGCAGGCTTGTACAACCACTCTGGAAATCAGTCTGGCGGTTCCTCAGAAAATTGGTCATAGTACTACCAGAGGATCCAGCAATACCTCTCCAGGGCATATATCCAGAAGATGCCCCAACTGGTAAGAAGGACACATGCTCCACTATGTTCATCGCCACCTTATTTATAATAGTCAGAAGCTGGAAAGAACTCAGATACCCCTCAACAGAGGAATGGATACAGAAAATGTGGTACATCTACACAATGGAGTACTACTCAGCTATTAAAAAGAATGAATTTATGAAATTCCTAGCCAAATGGATGGACCTGGAGAGCATCATCCTGAGTGAGGTAACACATTCACAAAGGAACTCACACAATATGTATTCACTGATAAGTGGATATTAGCCCAAAACCTAGGATACCCAAGATATAAGATACAATTTCCTAAACACATGAAACTCAAGAAAAATGAAGACTGAAGTGTGGACACTATTCCTCTCCTTAGAAGTGGGAACAAAACTCCCATGGAAGGAGTTACAAAGTTTGGAGCTGAGATGAAAGGATGGACCATGTAGAGACTGCCATATCCAGGGATTCACACCATAATCAGCATCCAAAAGCTGACACCATTGCATACACTAGCAAGATTTTATCGAAAGGACCCAGATGTAGCTATCTCTTGTGAGACTATGCGGGGCCTAGCAAACACATATGTGGATGCTCACAGTCAGCTAATGGATGGATCACAGAGCTCCCAATGGAGGAGTTAGATAAAGTACCCAGGGAGCTAAAGGGATCTGCAACCCTATAGGTGGAACAACATTATGAACTAACCAGTACCCCGGAGCTCTTGACTCTAGCTGCATATGTATCAAAAGATGGCCTAGTCAGCCATCACTGGAAAGAGAGGCCCATTGGACACGCAAACTTTATATGCCCCAGTACAGGGGAATGCCAGGGCCAAAAAGGGGGAGTGGGTGGTTAGGGGAGTAGGGGTGGGTGGGTATGGGGGACTTTTGGTATAGCATTTGAAATGTAAATGAGCTAAATACCTAATAAAAAAATGGGAAAAAAAAGAAAAAGAAGAAAACACGGCATTTAACTGGAGGCTTGCTTACATTTTCAGAAGATTGTACAATCATCACGAGAGGGACCCCATCAGTGGAGCAATAGAGAACTATTGATCCTTAGGCAAAGAGATAGATTCTGCCATTGCATTGGCTTCTTGAAAACTCAAACCCATCCTTGTTGATATGCTCACTTTCTCCAATGAAGCCACACCTTCTCTTATTCCTTCTAAATTTAAACTCACTGCCACTTTCTGGTGACTAAATATTCATATATATGTGTCTATAGGTGACTTTATTATTCAAACCACCACTTTTCCCATGGCTCGTTCAGCTATTTTTTTTAAAATACAGCCTAAAAGGCTCCCATTTATTAAGGACTACTGATGAGCTTAGCCACAGTGATGGGCCCTCCCACATCAATCATTAGCCTAGAGAATATCCCATAGACTTACCTAATGAACAAGTAAGTGAATAGAGACTGATCTTCAATTGTTCTCTCTTCTCAGGTAACTGTGGATTGTCAAAATTGGAAAAAAAAATAGTATCCCATCACAGTAATGTTTAACTTACACCATAACCTACAAAAACATTACTCAACACCATCTATTGCATTCTGCCCCTGCATAGACACACTTCCATGTATGGCATAAGTGAAGGGTGACTACCTCCATCAGCAAGGATACTCAATAATAGGTGACATGAGCTGAATATTTCCTATAGCCTCACAACCCCGAAATTCTACTGTGTATTACACTTACTGGGGGACTTGCCAATCTGTCCAATTTTATGCCACCAAAGCTATGACAAAAAGACTCCTCATCAAGAAATCTAATGAATTTTACCTGATTTCTTTCTCCTGAGGCAACTGAGTATTATCCCTTCATGCTTATATTGGTGTTTGACTCATCTGTAATAAACCCACTACTATTTACAGCTACATCACAGGAGGTATGACAAATACCATCTCCCATGAGTTGGCCAAACCTTTTCAGCAGCTTTTTTTTGTAGTATCCTTTCTATAATAAAAAAATACATTGATTTCTTTATTTTTAAGTGTGTAATTTAATGATTCTAACACATTTTCATCTCCTTCCATTTCCCTCATTTTCTGCTACTTCATATGATATTGCAATCTATTAAAATACAGTAGTGAATACAGTGGAAAAAACAGTGTGGGAAGAATCAAAGTTCTTTATTACAAAGACAACAGATACACTGGCAGAATCTTCCAGGTACAACTATTTGGTAACTTTCGGTCTAATGTTAGCATGATTCTTCTAGAAAAAAGCTTAAAGAATTAAGGCATGGTTACAATGGACCAGAAAAGTCAGTATCACTAGTGAGACACACTCATGTAAATAATTTTCATCACTGTTCCGATATGCCTAGCAACAAGGACAACAGGTCCATAGTCACAAGAGTATGAAAGGGGCATGAAGCAGAACAGTTGTCCAACTTATTATTACCCAGTAAGCATCAACACAGGAAGTGACCAAAGACAACAAATAACTTCCAAGACATGTTCCCAATATTCAAGTTCCTTTACAAGTGTCTCACCCCTTCAATGCACACCCATCAATCAATTAACTCATTGATTAAAGCCCTCAGGGTCCAATCACTTTTCAGATTGTGTATAGTGTTCTATCTTTGAACATTGTATTTGGGGCCAAAGCCTTCATCAAAGAACCACGACTGACATTGCAAACCCATTTCACCACACAATTCTTTATGTTACAAAAAGTGATAGGATCTATCTGTCTCTTTAAGGATATCTCTGTATAGCAGTTACAAAAGCAAAACGTCCAGGCCAACAGAATCATCACCTCCATGAGGTATTTTAAAATATGAGTTCAAGAAGAAGGAAAGTGCAATGAAAGTTAAGGTTCTTGATCCCACATCCCTCTATTTTAAAGCCATAGGGTGGACCCAGAAGTTTAGGTCAAAAGTGTAAATTTCACCTATACTACAACCAACTGTGATAATTTCTAGCCATCTCCAGTTTCAGTGTGGTATTTAGTCCCACCATCTGCATCACAGCATATTGCCTAGTGTGAAATAGTGCCAGCAGTTGATTGCAAACCCCACTATGCGTTGACTTGGATGTAAAATGAGACATCTATAACATAGACACACTTGTACACACACACATACTCACAGAAAGAGGCAAGAAGTAGAGGAGCTGAGTCTTAGGATCCCTCAATGAAGAGATAGTGGAAATCTTGTAAGGCAGAGAGGTCATTGAGAAACTGTATGTCTCTATCTGCACAAAAACAGGCCAGTCTGCCTTCCATCAATAAGTGGTAGGTTCTCACTATCAATCATCCCCATCTGAGAATGTATGGACTGTTAATGAAAGATGGAGAGTCAGTTTTCATCAAAGGTATGCCCTTGGAAGGTTATAGGTTGGCCAGGCACTACTGGTAGCCCCATATCCAAGATTTTATGGGCAACACAATTGATTTGAATGGGTTTTATCAAAAGGGAGAAAAGGAGACATGAATTTGGAAGGAGGATTTAGGTGGAAATGGATCTGGTTTTGGTTCGGGAGGAGTTATTAAGAGAACTGGAAAGTAAATTCCATCAAAATATATTGTATGAATTTCTCAAGTTATTAATGAATGTAGTTCTTAATATACAATATCTGTACTGAACCTATACAGACGACTTATATTTCCATTTCCTAAATAACAAACCCTTGTATAGCAGTTTCATTACATTAAGGGCAAAAGTAATCCAGAAATTATTTAAAATAAAAAAGGATCAGAGGTTATGGCCCAGGGGCAAATTCATGCCTGTGCTTATTTACTTACAACACCAGTGCTTAGGATTTTGGGAGGGGAAGAGACAGGAAGATGACTGTAGCTTCCTGAAAGCCAGCCTCAACATTAGCTCAGCAAGAAACCCTGTAGAAAGGGGATAAATTAGGGAGTGAAGGAGCAAATCACACTATACCCTTCGCTACCTTTGAACTTATCTGTACAGATCTGTGTGCAGACACACATGAATATAAATAAAATATACAAGAGCTTATCTTTCATAGCTTATAAGCAGTGTTCTGTTATCTTAGCCTAGAGTCCTGAGGACTTTATATCATCAGAGTTCCTGAAGCAAACTCCCCAGATATAGCAGATGGGTATATGTTGTTACTATGCAAAGAGACCTCAGTTAAGTGTGTGTGTCAGTGACTCCAAAACACCTTTCCTTCTCTACCTTCATTTATATGGCACAGAACGACCTGTAAATAATTAAAATATGAAAACAAAGCTTTTTCACGAATTTAGGCTTGTGTTAAAATAATATTTATAACATTTTACTAAATGGAAGGGAAATCTTCAGCTCCCAGGAACAATCCTGTAGGCTTCTGTTTTGTCCCATTATGAACAAAATAATTGCACATTGACAATTCCCACGGTTTTAACTAAATCAGGATGAAGAGATATGTTTCCATACAAATAAGTAATGCCAATGTGATTAATCAAGTAGAAATGTGGCAGGGTTAGGATGCCTTTGGCTGATGTGACAATGATGACTGATTAGTCTCTTGTTATGCAAATAACCCTAACCTCTAAGAAAAGAAAAGTAATGATATAGAATATTCCAAGAAGTGGCATGGACAATTATTACTTGATTTCAATTTCTTTTACATACTTTATTAGTTTGAATAATTGTGGCTCACAGAAGATCAAATATTCAAAGGAGTTATTTTTCCAGGTGGTGGGATGTTTAGAAAGAATTAGGATTTGTGTTTTCATTAAAAGTGATTTGGCACTGGGCTTGAAATATCAAACACCCTTTGGCATATCAAAAACTCTCTCTCATTCTTTCTTTCTCTCTCTCTCTCTCTGTCACTCTCTCTCTCTCTCTCTCATGTTTTAAGCCATCCATCCAGTGGTTGACATCTAGTACTAATCCATCGCATGTTTATTGCACACAGTAAGGCAATCAACATTTATGATATGGATGTGAAATGGTCCTTCTTGCATTTTTTTTTTTTTTTTAGTTAACTCAACCTGGGAATATAGAACCGCAGATAAAGAACTGCCTCCATCACATTGGTCAGTTGCCACACCTGTAAGGAATGATCTTTTTTGGATGGCTGATGTTGAAGGGTCTAGCCCACTATGGGTAGTGTCAACATTTATGAAAAAAATATACAAGGTGTGGTGGTTATCGTGTAAGGGCCTGAAATTAATTTTTCTGGAAGAACTAAAGATCTATATGGCATGAAAAATTAAAGTGCCTGATAATTTGTAAGTAAATTCCATACTTACCAGCATTCAATATTTTGTCTACCCATATTTCAAAAGTAAAATTATCAAATCTATTTCACCCTGTTTTACTGCATTTAATCTACTAAATTACTTGTAACCAGAAATACTAATAAATTTTAAAGGCCTTTAAAACATGACTGGTTGATATTGGGTTTAACTTCATCACAACTTTGTAAGCAGGAACAAGAGCTAGATTGCCTTCTCATTTTCCAAAGAATCCATGATTCACGGTTGCAAATAGCTTCAATACAAGGTACTTAACCCTGTAAAATTCCTGCTTTGTTTGAATAAAATATTTATTGCTCTAACTTTGGGTTTTCATAAACAGAATTTTGATGTGCTATCCAATGTGCTGCCTCAAAGAGTCTGGCACAATTTCTGACACTAAGAACAGTTTAAAGATAACCAGGGAAAGGTTGGAACAGGGAAAATAACCACCAAGGATGTTGGTGAGTCAGAAACTGAAGGCTTTCACAGGAGGAAAATAAAAACAAAAACAAAACAAACAATCAACAAATGAATAAACAGAAACCCAACCACCAAAATGATAAAAACAATACAGGAGTGAATTACTTGGGCAGAATGTGACTCAAGTCATCAGGACATTTCAGTAGGGATTATATTTTGTATTTCGAGAAGGCCATATGAAAAGGTAAAGCCTAGATGGTTAATGTCTCTGGTGTAATTAGGGAAGGAACCAGCATGAGTGGGTTTCTATGATGCAAGCTGAACTAGGTGATGTCACAGAGCACTGGCCATAGATTGCACATCTATTCCACTTGGAGGCACTAGAATCCCTAGAAGGTGTGTCCACTATTTTCCCAGTGGTGTATGAAAGGCAGGCCAGCTCCTGAAGCCCAACGTTGTTCCTCAAGTTTTTTTTTGCCTGGTCTGTATCAAAAGACAGAATCTTGATGACTAAGACATTTTCTTTGGGTAAGTACATTTATGAAGTGAATGGGACCCTCATAGCTATAGAAAGCTGAAAGTTTTCCCTCCCACACTGAGTAACTGTACATTCTAAATTCTCCCATGTTTGGGGCCAGGGGCATGGTTGATCCAGTTTAGTTGATCTCCTGAATTTATTATCCTTGCTAACAATATCTCCTTCACAATTCCATTAAAATGTCAAAGCTCTTCTTTGTCCGTATGTATTTTAGAAAATGTTAGTTCTAAATGGCTGATATTGCCTGGACTTGTTGAGGCCAGAGTTGCAGTGGCAAATAATCACCAAATAATCCTGAGGCTGGGTCAGGTGACATAATACAGAAGGCCAGTGGTGTGCTGTGTCCCTGGGATATTTGTGAATATTGCCACCTAATTCAGAGCTTGCAGGTACAAGAGAGGGTAGGTGACAACTCTGACTCATTTTCTTTATTCTTTAATCCTTGATCATTTTGTAAAAGGCATACCAACTTCCACATTGACATAGACATGCAAGGAGATGTTCCTCAGAAGAGGCAAATTAGCTCAGGGCTGAAGACATATTCATCTGAGTATGTTATTCTGAGCTCTCGAGAATTACTTGTTAATTTCCCTTCGATAATTTCCTTGTTTCCCTTATTTATTTATTTATTTATTTATTTATTTATTGTTTGTTTGTTTGTTTGTTTGTTTGTTCATTTTTTCTTTGGATGGGTGATTAATTTTAATTTGAGTGTGTTTTTGTGTAGCTTTGGCTGTTAGGAAAATCACTCTGTAGAATAGTCTAGCCTTTATCTCACTAAGGTTTGCCTCCCTCTGCCTCTTGAGTACTAGGATTTAAGACTTGGGTCACTAACACCTCCTATTAACTTCTGATTTGATTGTTTGTTTTGTTTTTTGTTTATTTTTCATTTTTTTTTTGTTTTGTTTGTTTGTTTGTTTGTTTTTTGTTGTTGTTGTTTTTTTGTTTAAGTTGTTAATGTTGTTGCTGATTTGGAGACATGGTTCCTTTGTCTACCACTGGCTGCCCTGGAACTCACTTTGTAGACCAGGCTGGTCTCTAAGTCAGAAATCTGCCTTATCCTGCCTTCTGAATGCTGAGTTTAAATGCTTGTGCCACCATAGCTGGATTATGAACTTCTTATTTGGATCAAATTAAGTTTAGAAGCCCAAACATGTTTAGCATAGCCTTCTTGACCTACTCAAAAATTCCATTAGAGAAGAGCATTTCTCCAGCATTCTCTCCCATCCTACACTCATTGCCTTTCAGTAACTCATATATATGACAGTAGCAACAGCATTGTGTCTGGTGTAAACAGGCAATACCTTCAATCCAAGGCAATGGGCAAGTATGATATTTGAACACAGAATGATACCCACAAGACATCTGCCCAGGGTTGGTGTGGTCTACCACACCAGGGCTACAGCCATGTAGAAGACAATACCTCTGAAGAGTCTTAGCATGACATCCCTCATGAAGAAGAAGAGGAGGATGTCTTCTTCCAACGTCTTGAGGAATATTGTTGGCTGCAGAATTTCTCAAGGTTGGAAGGAAGGTAATGAGCCTGTCACTCAATGGAAGACCATAGTTCTAGGTCAACTGCCAACAAACCCTTCTCTTTATTTGGTGAAGTATGATGGAAATGACAGCGTCTATGGACAGGAGCTCTACAATGATGACAGGACTTTAAACTTTAAGGTTTTGCCTCCCAAAGTAAGATTTCCTCAGGTAAGGGATGCCCACCTCGCCAGAACCCTGGTTGGCAGAGCGGTACAACACAAATTTAAGGGTAAAGATGGCTCTGAGGACAACTGGAGGAGGGTTGTGCTAGCCCAGGTGCCAATCATGAAGGATTTGTTTTACAGTACCTACAAGAAGGATCCAGCTCTCTACTTCTATCAACTCCTGGATGACTACAAGAAAGGGAACCTCCACATCATTCCAGAAACTCCTCTGGCTGAGGAGAGATCAGGAGATGACAGTGATGTGTTGATAGGTAACTGGGTGCAGTACACCAGAAAAGGTGGTTCCAAATAGTTCAGAAAGGTTGTTTACCAAATTCTAGCCAATCCTTCACATTCAATTTCACATTTGCAAAGTGTCACAGAAATGCTGCTTATGACCAGAGTGCTTAAACTTCCTTATTCTCATGAAGTTTGTCACATTACCTCCTTGATGAAGGGCACAACCATCCTACTTCTGTGCAAAATTGCCCAAGCTCCTCCCCTATCTTACTTTAGGAAGATTTAGACATTCACAACAGAGAGTACTCCAACCTGTGTTGAGCACAGTGTGTTTGAGGAAATCCCCCAGATTCACCATCTTCCCAGTGTATGTCCTACCTATAACTTCTAATTTCCATGGTCTGGGAAGCACTGTTCTGACCTAAGAGATTTCTGAACACTCTGGACTGAAATCCCAAACAGAAGAGTATCAAGGTAAGGGTAAATCAGATTACTATCTTTGTTTTGTTACCTTAGAGAGAGACATCATGGCCTCCATGCAGAGGAATGTGTGGATGGACATATATTTAAGGAAGACACTAAACCAGAAAATACCACATTACACCCTCTTAAAAGACTTCTAAGATTGTTGTCATGCCTACCACAGACATTCAGATGATGTGTATTCTTGATTGTGATTTCATGTTTGGAGCTGATGAAGGAGAAAGTACCTGGAATGTCCTAGAATTCTCAAGGTATCAATCAGTGTTCAATTTCTGCTCAATAGTGCTGCAGACATAGGAATAACAGGATAAAACTATTCTATACAATCCTATGAAGCTCCTATCACCATCCTCCTATTTTAGAGAATCTTAGATCTATCACTAATCCTGAGACAGGCAGAAACAATTCTTCTCCTGCACATAGGGGTACTGCATATGTCTCCCCTTACCCAAAGTATTCAACTTACTGTCTTTTACTGAATTGGCTTTTAGACTATACCTGAAATATTCCACTTTTCACCAAAGGATCTACCAGCCCTCCCTGTTCTAATAGAGAGCTACAGTCCACCACTATCCAAAGGGTTCTCAGACATTCTAAATATGCCCCTGTGGGAGTAAACTTACTAAGTCTATTTAATTGGGCCTCAGATCCTTCTGCTTTGACCAAAAGGATTTCAATCTACTGACTCTGAGTTACCAGGGGCCTCAGATCTCATTTTCCCCAAGTGGTCATCAGATGTCCCTTTCTGACCAATAATGACCTTGCAATGTTCTCCTCTGATGCAGACACTTAGACACCCCCCCTCCAATTTTAACTCCCAAATGGACCTCCAGACCACCCAAGCTTAAAGTACCTGAGCCGAACATTAAGAAGTACAGCCCAGAACAAAAGCTCATTTCCTCAAGGCAGAAACTAAAATGATGTTCTCCTCACCATTCATACCTAGACCCAGGAGATGAACATATGCCTGAGAAGAAGAACTAGTGTGGAACTGTCAGCCAGGTTTTTGATGAGTGCTCAGACTGCTTCCTGATCCGGCACCACATTTACTATAGTGGACAGATGCTCTAGTCTCTGATGAGGAGTTGCTAGCTGTTAGGAAAAACCTGGAATGGGCTCCACTGCATGAGGTAGGCTGTGTCTTTGATCTCACGTCAAGGAAAGAACATGCAAATTTGAACTCTACCCAACCAAACATACTAGTTTACCTGTACAAAGGGGATTTAGATTTCCAATTTCTCACAAAGATACCCCTCTTACCATTGAGTTCCTATCTATTTTTCATGGCTCATAGGGTCTCATTTCTTCCCAATGTCCATTACTGGCTCACTTCTGACCACTAGCCATACATCTCTGATTAGTGTTGGGGATGTTCTCGGTATGACACTAAGGCCAACAATAGTGCCTACATGCCATTTCTGAATAATTGGATCTTAAATTCCACCATTGTCCAAGTGTACTTCTGAAAGACTTTTCTCATTACATGGGGTCTCTACAGTAGCATCTTTGTTCATCAGGCCTCTAGTTGTACCTTCTGGCCTAAGCAGGTCTTATACTTCAATTAAAGAGATGCCAAATTTACACAATGTAGACAAAGATGCATTGAGCATTCTCATACTCATTAATATAACATTCCTCCCCTCAGGTTTGAAGTCTCCAGAGCAGCAAAGAGAGTGGGGAGTAGAACTCATCATCTTTAGGTCACTCAACATCGATGGGTTGTTTGCAACCTTAGTATACAGACATGGATGGTTGAACACAAACCTGTCAGGCTGATAAAGAACTAGACATCTACTAAAGTCCTTGGAACCATTTTCAGATTGCTGCACATCCTCCTGAAGATGCCACAGATGACATGGTTCCTTGTGATTGTTGTTCTCTTCTTGTTGTTGCTGTTTTCTTTTAACTTTTGAAGAGGATACTTTATTAGTCTGTTGCTATGTTAGTCATCTCCTGGCATTAGAAACCAACATCCCACTGTTTAAATGTTTTACATTTCCTACTCTTTTTGGAAAACACAACGTATGCACATCATTTTTTCCTATTGTTTCAAAGACATACCACTATGTAATTCAACTTTACAATTGTAAACATTTTGACCAATATTCACATGAATATAAATTTTATGTGTAAACTTCCTCCTGTGCTGTGTTATTTTTCACCAGATGACAGTTTCATTTGAGGTCATTTGAAAGATCATTCCTTACTATGTGTCTTTAAAAGATATATTTTGGAGCTGAGGGGTATGGCTGAATATCTTCAGCACAATAAACACCTTCTATAACATTACTATCTAGTGGATTATAAGTATCAGGTTGTACACAGTAGTAACTAAAATAATGGACAATTTGAGAAAGATTTTAGGGTGAAATCTCTCATAATATACAGAAAAAAAGGAAATCCTAGATATTAATCAAATCTATGCACACCAAATGAACATTGTGGGTTTTGTGGGTTTGTTTGTATATGTCTTTGTAGTTCGAATGTCCAACCTTTATGTCTTAATTGATGATTGTAAACAGTGCTCAGAGTGTGTGCATGTGAATTAAAGGGCACCATGTCTTTAGTGTTTACATTAATTTCACATATAATTATCTGTCTATCTGTCATCTATGTATGTATGTATGTATGTATGTATGAAGTAATGATTGAATGTATTTATATAGATATGTATGCAACTATTTCTCTATCATCTACCTATCTCTCTCTCTTTCTATTTCTCTCACCCTCTTTCTCTGTTTATCTCTTATGCACGAATATATGCATGCATGTAGCTAGGTAGGTGTGGTATTTTTAATGTAATTGGTTCCCATCGGCCCATAGGCTGTATTAGGATGATTAACCTTGTTGGACTAGGTGTTTCCTTGTTGGAGGAAGGGTGTCACTGGAGGAGGTGGGTGGTCTCACACATGTTCAAGTTAGTTATGCCCAGTAGGGCTCTGTGTGTTTGCTGTCTCTCTGTCTTTCCAAGAGTAGCTGTGATAGAGTGTTCAGTGATTCAAGGAGGGGATGTTGGTTAGATGGCATATAAAGCAGGCAAGACACATTTACATACATGTTAGAAGAAGCAAGCTTTAAGAAGCACAAACAATCACACACACACACACACACACACACACACACACACATTTGTTGGACAGTGCAAAGCTTCAACCACTTTAAATATATACTCACATTTGGTGGATGGAACAAAGTACCAACTTTATTTTTCTCACACTGCTTATATATCTCTGGACAATCTTTCAATTAGTATAAAATTTATACTGGTTACTTTCTATTTTCTTCTAGTGAATAATTATGAGTATGTATAAGGAGAAGCATCTTCTCACTATACTTTTATGATGAGCTATTTATAAATTATGTTTATAAATATCCAATATTATTCCCAAGAACCAACACGCATTTCTAACTAAAAAACTTGTTATAGATTAACAAGTTGTAAGCAAGTAGGGTAATTTTTATTTCAGCCAGTTTCTCTTACTGGTAGACTGAAATTTGCCGTTATACAGAAAGGATTAGTTTTTATCTATCTCAAAAATTAATCCTTCAAAAATCTTAAAAGAATCACAAAACTAAACTTTTATATAAAAACCTATCATCCCTTTCTACTTTGAATCCTCAGGGTGCACATCTGTTCATTAACCATGTTTTTCTTAAATCATATCAGGAATCAGAATGAGGAAATAGGTACAAGGAAATAATAATCATCTGAACACCAGCCTGACTTTGAAAAAAAAAAAGGCATGTTTTTTGTAGTAATTCTTTCCAAGATTGTGGTTGAAGTATTAATCGCATCAGCTGCAATCCTTGAGAAAGTTCGATCTAAATAACACTGTGGGTGGCAATGATATTGCCCAGTGAGGAACTGGAACCCCCCTTAAATTTTCATACAATCCATAGATTATGAGGAATGTGATGTGAGGGCAGCAAGTAGGGAGAAACTCTACAACAGCATGAGTGGTAACAGAGTGGTACCAGCTTTTAAGTGTTTAAGAGTGGTAAGAGATTTTAAGTGGTTCACCTCACCAAGAATCCATCAAAGCCCTGTATTTTGGAGGTAAAATGTACATTCCTGGGAGCCCCTCTGCCATGCTTAATATTCTAATAAAATTAAAAATAATATTAATTTCTCATTTAATAGACCCTGCTTACAGTCCCCCCAAATTTTACTCCCCACGGTTCTTTTACTACCTCCCATCCTCTCCAGTTCCTCCCCCTTTCGGTCATCATTCATCAAATACTTCTCTTTCAAATATCTCTTCCTGCATTTCCTTATTCAACCCCATCTCCCTCCACCATGCCACCTGATCTTCTCCTTCTTGTCCACCTTTGTACACTAATAAATCCATTCTATTTCTCCATACCATGGGCATCCATGTATGCACCCAAGTCCTTCCTCTATACCTAACTTCACTGGATCTACAGATTGTAGACAGGCCATCACATATGTAATGTTGAATGTCTTAATGTTTCTATTGCTGTCACCAAAAACTATAACCCAAGCACAAGTTGGGGAGGGTAGGACTTATTTGCAATGTGGGTACTGTAAAGAAAAGAGACACTGAGCAAGAGACTGCCCCAAGAAAGAGACAGATACCAGACCACCTAAGTCCTTTTCTCAGAGGATGATGACTACATGATATGGGGAACAGACACCCTACGTGACACTAGGGTAACCCCAGCTGTGGAAGAGACCCTTATTGCTTCCCTTCATGATATCAGAGCAGAGTTTTTAGTCCTGACAGAGCCACTGGAGAAATTGAGGACCCAGAAATCCTTAGTATTCGGGGCTACTGGTCAGAAACCATACTCTTAGACCACTGATAAGAAAGTTAATCTATGAATAAGCCAAGTAACTCATTCCTCCCTCATCATTCCTCAAGCCCCACCACATTGTTGTGGAGAGATATACTAGCATATTTAAAATCCCAAATAAGCTGCTCTTTGGAAGGAACTTCAATCCCTTGGCAAGCCTGTCCCTATAAATTTAACTTTAAAATTAGAAGAAGAATATAGATTACATGAGTCTCAAGCCCCGTCAAGAAAAGTACTAGAATGGACCTATTTAGAGAGATATCCAACAGCCTGGGCAGAGACTGGTGGTATAATTGAGACAAAAATGGTGTCCCCCCCATCATTGTGACATTGAAAACTGGTGAGATTCCTTTTGGGGTACAACAATACACCATGAGCAAAGAGGCCAGTGAGGGCATCAGACCTCACCTTCAAAGGCTCTTAGAACTAGGCGTGTTTGGTCCTTTGTCAGTCTTCCTGGAATACTCTGTTGCTACCAGTTAAAAAGCAAGGCTTTGCCACCTGGCACTCCCTAATAATCCCCCCTTACTAAAGAGACTGGGACTTTCTCATGGACCCCATATATGGGGAGGCCTTTAAAAAGATTAAAAGATCGTGCTTAGTGCCTCAGCCCTAGTCCTGACAGATGTGACCGAGCCATTCACTCTCTATTTAGATAAAAGAGCAGAAATAGTGAGATAGGTCCTGAACTAAGCTCTGGGGACATAGAAAAGACTTGTGGCCTACTTGTAAAAAAAAAAAATAGACCCAATGCCCAGTGGATGGCCGTCTTTCTTAAAAGATATCAATACTTCTCAAAGATGCTGACAAACTGACTCTAGGTCAAGGAACTATAGTAGTAGCCCCCCTCTGCCCCCATGCCTTAGAAAGCATTGTTAGGCAGCTGCCAGATTGCTGGATGACTAATGCTCACAGGACCCATTATCAGAGCCTCTTTCTGACTGAGAGAGTGTAGAGAGAGTGTAATTTGCACCCCTGCTATCCTGAATCCTTCCACCTTGCTGCCTGAAGCTGACATCTCCCTACCAGTGAAGGTGTATAGACATCCTGGCAGAAGAAACCAAAACTAAGAAAGAAGTCATTGACCAGCCATGGTCAGGTTGCCCCAATTGGTACACAGATGGTATCAGCTTTTTGATTGAAGGTAAAAGAAAAGTGGTGCCAGCAGTGGTCAACGGAAAAGAAACCATCCGTGTAAGCAGCTTTACTGAAGAAATGACAGTCCAGAGAGAAGAGCTAATCACACATACCCAAGCCTTGCAGCTGGCCATAGAAAAGAACATCAATATCTAAACAGACAGCATGTATGCCTTTGCCACATGCATGGTAGTATCTGTAGAAAAAGGATGCTACTCACTTCTACTGGGGAAGATATTAAAAATAAAAAGGAAACCTTGAGACTATTAGAAGCCATACACTTTGCAAAAAACTGGACATCATACATTGCCATTGTCACCACAAAGTCCATGAGGCCATAGTGAAGGGAAATCTGATGCCTGAACTGACTGGCCTAAAAAAAATAAATGAATAAAATAAAGAACGTGAAGACCATTATAAACTCAAAGATGCAGGCTTTGACTATACTCCAGAAGATCAGAAATTAACAGGCAAAATACCTGATATATGTGGGTGTACTACCCGGGGAGTCTCTAGGACCAAGATGGTTGCTCTGTCCTGCCCACAATAGAAAGGTAACAATATGTCTCCAATCTAAACCACCTCATGCACTTGGAAATTGAGAAGGTCAAAGAAAATGTTGAGAGCTCAAACTGCAATGTTATAAGATTGCCAGATGTTGCCCAGGGGATTGTTAATGAATGCCAAGCATGTGCCCTCACCATTGCTGGGCACCACAAGAACACCCCCCCCCAGAAGGTGGATAAGAGTTGACTGGCCATGAGCATACTGAAAAGTAGACTTTACTGAAGTTAAACCAGCCAAGTACAGTAATAAATATCTATTTTTTTTTTGTAAACACCTTTTCAGGCTTGGTCGAAGCCTTCCCCACTAATAACAAGAACACCCATGCCATGGGAAAGAAGATATTAGAGGAAAGTTTCCCAAGATTTGGCATCTGTAAGGTACTTTCATCAGACAATGGCCCCTCCTTCATTGTCCAGGTAAGCCAAGGGTTAGCCAGACAATGGGGGATTCATTGGAAGATACATTGTTCTTACAGATTCCAGACTTCAGGACAGGTAGAGTGGATGAATAGAGCATTAAAAGAAACCTTGACTAAATTGGTTTTAGAGACCTACAGAAAAGATTATGCAGCTCTTTTTCCCTTTGCCTTGTTCTGAGTATGGAACACCACAGGGAAATTTAAACTTACACCATTCAAACTCCTCAACTTGGGACGCCCCTCCCTTTAAACAGAAGCAGGTGCAATGTTTGAACTTGATGTTTCTTTTTCAGAACCCCCTCTAGCTCACTTGAAGGCCCTACAATTGGTCAGAAAAGATGCCTTGGAAATGCTGAAACACAATAAAAAACAAAAACAAAAACAAAAAAACAAAAAAACATACTAACCAGGAACCATCTTCGTGCCACATAAATTTCAAACAGAAGATCCTGTCCGGGTCCGGTGCCACCATTCTGGCAAACTTGAACTCAGATCAAAAGGATGCTCCCTGGTGCTTCTGACAAGCCCTGCTGCCGCACCTCCAGCATGTAACCGCTTCTGGCCTGCCATGGCCCACTGGCCTGGCACTGCACAGGATCCCCCCTTTTTCCCTCCTCCCACTGGCAAGAGTCTCTTTCGTCTCATTCAAGGGGCTTCTGAGGTTCTCAATCTTACAAATCCTAAAGCTGTGACCTCAGGTTGGCTTTATTTTGCAGCTGGGCCAGAGGTTTAATTTTCTAACTTATAAAATTAGAACTATGTACTAGAAGGAGTGGGAAATGTGAGAACCCAACTTAGAGCATTTCTCCCTGGAAGGTGAAGCCCCTGGACATTCTCCAAGCTTGTATTCCCTGAGCTCTAAAAATACAGCCAGAAAGAAGCTCTATGTTCTCTACAGCCACCAAAAAGCATTTTGGTTTCTGAGCCTTACAGCTAGAGATTCGAAAATTGGAGTTTTGCCAAGGACATCTGGGCAGAGAAGAACACTCCTCCCGACTCTTCCCAACTCTCCAAACTCTCCTCCCAACTCATCTCAATTCCTCAGGTAGCTAATAAAAACCCTCTTCTGTCACATCTCAGAGTCATATGCCCCTGCCCTGCACAGTGGAAGGAGTTTGTCCTTAGCTAGCTGATAATAAAACCTCTTACAGTTTGCATCAGGTGTGGATTTCTCTCAAGTCATTTGGGTGCTGGCCATCTCATCTGAGGACTTTAATGGACTTGAGAGGAGGTCCATCTTCAGGGTCTTACACATGGAGACCTAAGACCAAAATTCTTCAAACTATTATGCAAAATCAAAAGAGAAGGAACACTATTGAATTTGTTCTATGAAGCCAGATTACAATTATATTCAAACCATACAAAAACTCAATGAAGAAAGGAAACTTCAGATCATTTTCCCTTATGAATATCGAAGCAAAAATACTCAATAAAATCACTGCAAACCAAATAAAAGAATACATCAAAACGATCATCCATCATGGTCAAGTAGGCTTCATCCCTGTGATGCAGGGATGGTTTAATATATGGAAATTTGTCAACTTAATCCACTATAGAAACAAACTCAAAGACGAAAACAACATGATCACCTCATTAGATGCTGAGAAAGCATTTGACAAAATACAACACTCATTCATAATAAAAGACCAGGAAAGGTCAGGAATTCAAGGCCCATACCTAATATAAAAAAAAAAAAAAGTCAGCAAACCAGTAGGAAACATTAAACTAAAAGAAACAATCGCATTAAAATCAGGGACGAGACAAGACTGCCCACTTTCTTCATACCTATTGAATATAGTAGTTGAAGTCCTAACCAGAGCAATTAGACAACAAAAGGAAAACAAATGAATACAAATTGGAAAGGAAGAAGTCAAAATATCACTATTTCCAGAATATATGATAGTATGTTTCAGTGACCCAAAAATGCAAAAAAGAGAAATCATAAACCTTATATACGACTTCAGTGCAGTAGGTGAATATAAAATTAACTCAAACATATCAGTGGGCTTTCCCTACACAAAGGAAAAGGAGGATGAGAAAGAAATTAGGGAAAAAACAACCTTCACAATACTCACAAATAATATAAAAAAGCTTGGTGTGATTCTAACTTAGAAAGTGAAAGATACATATGATAAAAACTTCAAGTCTCTGAAGAAAGAAATGAAACAAGATCTCAGAACATGGAAAGATCTCCCATGCTCATGGATTGGAAGGATTAATATAGTAAAAATGTGTGTTCTGCCAAAAGTAGTTTAAAGATTCAATGCAATCCCCATCAAAATTCCAACTCAATTCTTTACTGAGTTAGAAAAGGCAATTTACAAATTCACCTGGAATTAAAAAAAAAACCCAACAACAACAACAACAACAAAAACCTAGTATAAGAAAAACTATTCCCAACAATAAAAGAACCTCTTGTGGAATCACCATGCCTGAACTCAAGCTGCACTACAAAGCAATTGTGATAAAAACTACATGGAACAGGTTTAGTGGTAGGCAGGTATATAAATGAAATAGAACTGAAGTCAGAAAAATAAACCCACACACCTATAGTCACTTGATCTTTGACAAAGGAGCTAAAACCATCTAGTGGAGAGAAGACAGCATTTTCAACAAATGGTGCTGGCTTAATTGGCAGTTAGCATGTAGTAGAATGTAAATTGATCTATTCTCATCCCCTGTACAATGCTCAAGTCTAAGTCGATCAAGGAACTGCACATAAAACCAGAGACACTGAAACTTATAGAAGAGAAAGTGGGGAATAGCCTGGAATACATGGGCAAAGGGGGAATATTCTTGAAAAAAAAATACCAGCAATATCTTGTGCTATAAGATTAAAAATGGACAAATGGGACCTCATAAAATTGATAAGATTATACCCAGAAGTTCAAACTTGTAATAAGGATACATGCTTCACTATGTCCTTATGTATAATAACAAGAAGCTGAAATGAACCCAGATGACTCTCTTTAGAGGAATGTATATAGAAAATATGGTACATTTATTTAATGAATTACTACACAGCTATTAAAAACAATGAATTCATGAAATTTTTATACAAATGGATGGATCTGTATGATATCTTTCTAAGTGAGATAACCCAATCACAAAAATCACACATGATATTCACTCATTGGTGAGTGGATATTATCCCTGAAGCTCAGAATAACCAAGGTAAAATATGCAAAACCCATGAAACTGTAGAAGATAGACCAAAGTGTGGATAAGTACCCCACAATTCCCTGGGACTAAACCACCAATCAATGAAAACAAACAATGGGACATATGATTCCAGCTTTCTATGTAGCAGAGGATGGACTAGTCAGGCATCAATGAGAGGAGAGACACTTTTTCCTGTAAAGATCCTATGCCCCAGTATGGGGGAATACCTGGGCTGGAATTGTTAGATGGTGTGTTGGGGAGATGGGGGAGAAGGGAGAGGACAGGAGATTTTTGGAGTGTAAACTAGAAACGGGGATAATATTTGAAATGTAAATAAGGAAAATATACAATAGAAAAAGAAAGGAAATAATTTATTTGAAGGTTTTATGAGATAAATTCATGTTTGGCAAACATATTATACGAACAATGTTCAGGTCTTTTGTTGAGGCAAAATCAAGAAAGTTCTTCTTTCTCAAAATATGGTGATATAGTTCCAAGAGTAGGTATATGTGCTGCTAAACCTTGTATATAAGAATAGATAAATATAGGTAAAATTAGAAATGAAGTATATGTAAACTTAACAAGACTTCCTCCATTTCAGGTGACTAGGTAAAATCTAACGAACTGCAGGACACAATTAATACCTGACACTGGAAATGCTATACCTTCCAAAAGAGCCTCCTCTGAAACTTTTATGTCATCGTGCTCATCATCAAAGTCCAAGTGTAATAAGTAACCTTCCTTTGGTATCACCATCAATTTCTTAAGTGCCATTCTTCTTTTAAGAACTCAGTAGTCTTAGTTAAAAAACAAACAATAAAAATAAAAAGGAAAAAAAAGAACTTAGTTACCTGACTAAAAATTATCATTTAAATAATTAAAAATAACAAAACATCAAATAATTATTTTAGCTCAATGAAAGATAATTTCTTTTGTTACTTAACATGTATATTTTTAATCAATTGCCTTTTTCAGAGAGTTCTGTATACATATTCAATATGGTGATGCATATATATATATACTTACCCGTACCATTTTCTCCATGTATCCCATTTATCATGTCCCTCTCCCTCACAACTTGTTTTAAAAACTTCTTTAACTCACTTCTTTAAAAACCTCCTTTAGAACCAAAGTTATCAATCTGCCATTTCTCAGTTTAAAAAAAAAAAAAAAAACAAAACAAAAACTGGCCAACCTTCAACATGTGAGTCCTCCCCTCCTCCCAATAAACAATGAGCAACATCCTTTAACCTTTGAGGCATCTGAATTTTGGTCCTATCTCCCACAGATTCTTTTTAAACAAAACATCAGCAATTCTGTTTAACAGTTTATCTCAGTCTAAGGTATACTCACAGTTCTATCCAGAAAGATAAAGAACATGGTAACTGTATATTCATATCAAAAAGATCCACCACTAAGTCTACAAAAAAAACATGAACTACCACCACCACCCACACAGAAAGACCTTATATTGGAGAAATTAGGGATTTGGGGAAGCCGAGGATTTCAAACATCTGAAGATTGTAAGTTAAAGGCCAGACCAAGCTGGGCCAGCTGAAACTACAAAGATAGATCCCATCCTACAGAACCTAAACTGAGAGAAAAAGCTGAACTTGGTGGTGCAAGTCTTTAATCCCAATACATGGGAGATTGGGACAGAAGGATCTGTGGTCAGAATCCATCCCCAATGACTTATGAATCTCTTACAATATCTCCTCTTCTTCTTTTCATTCATCTTCCTATGCCATTCTACTGTCTGCAATGTTCATACAGTCTATACCAAAGGAACACACCATAGAGAAGACAATGAGGAGGGACGAATCCTCAGTGTGTTTCTAAGGGATCCTGTACAGCACACAGGACAAGCGCCAAGGCATCTCATCCATGGCTCCCTGTTCCCTGACCCACAGTCCTGCAGCTGGTTCTCTGATCCTATCCCCAGGCCCAAAGCTTTTCTCTTCCAAGGGTTCCGAATTCTCTATGGCCCTGAACTGTTCAATCCTCTTCCATGAATACAGTCCTTCACCTTCCATTCACCTTCAGATTCCACAGGAAATGGCGATCAGGAGGCTTTTCCTCACTTAGTGGCCTCCTGGGCCTGAGATTCCCCACCCTGTCACACCTCGATTAACTGTACAACAACCCTGATCAGGGCAGATTATCACTTACAGGTCATGTATGAGGAGAACACCTTCACAACTGCACCCTTCTGTGCTTAGCTCCTCAATGGCAAAAAAAAAAAAAAAAAAAAAAAAAAAAAAAAAAAAAAAAAAAGTTGTCAGGAGCCAGACCCGGACAGAAGCCTCAGAGGATCCTTTGTGATGCCAGCTGGAGCAAACAGGTCTCACCAAAGGACTGTGCTGATTGGCTAAATACCCCCTGCACATGCGTTCATGGAATACCAAGTACCAACACTTTGAAGGGAGATTTTAGAAGGTGGGAATAAGCCACTGGCTTTAAGGCAAATGATTTCCAGTTTGTTGGTTGATAATTGCTTACAAACTTGAAAATCCAGAACAAATATGAAACATATGAAATACAGCAAATGGCTCTACTTAATTTCAACTGTAGAGGCTCTTGTACGCATTTTTGGTTTTTTATTTATTTATGTGCATAAACATTTAATAATGTGGACTTCTGCATGTACACACGCACACCAGAAGAGTCTATGCTGCCCTAAGAGTTCAGAAGGGAGCATGCACATTTCCTTCAACCCCTGGTACTCTCCTGTCTCTACTTTCCTAGTCCTCAGCTTGATTAGAAGAGTGTGCTATGCAGTGCAGGCCCTCTCTCTCTCACTTATGTGCTTGGCCACTCAGGCCCACTCTCTCACTTAGGCATTAGGCTGGGCAGGCACTCTCTGTCTCTCTCTTTCTCTCTCTGTCTCTCTCTGTCTCTCTCTCTGTCTCTCTCTTTGTCTCTTTGTCTCTTTGTCTCTCTGTCTCTGTCTCTGTCTCTGTCTCTGTCTCTGTCTCTCTCTCTCTCTCTCTCTCTCTCTCTCTCTCTCTCTCACTCTCTCTCACTTAAGTGCTAGGCTGCACATGTCCTCTCTCTCTCTCTTATGTGCTAGACTGCCCAGGGCCCCTCTCTCTCTTATATGCTAGGCTTCCCAGGACCTCTCTCTCACTTAGATGTTAGTCCTTGCAGGCCCTCTTTCTCACTTATGTGCTAGGCTGGGCAGGGCCTCTCTCTCACTTATGTGCTAGCTGCCCAGGTCACCTCTCTCACTTCTGTGCTAGGCTGAGAAGCCCCTCTCTCTCACTTATGCCGCAAGAGAGCACTGATTCTCTGAAACTGTGATTGTGCATATGTTATGAGCCACAATGTGAGTGCTTTGTGCCTGGTCCTCTACATAGAACAGGTGCTTTTCTTTTCTTTTTTGTTTTTATTATTATTATTATTATTATTATTATTATTGTTATTGTTATTATTATTATTATTAAATTTCAAGACAGGGATTCTCAGTGTAGCACTGTCTTTCCTGGAACTTACACCAGGCTGGCT
This sequence comes from Mus musculus, assembly GCF_000001635.26. Classification (NCBI taxonomy): domain Eukaryota; kingdom Metazoa; phylum Chordata; class Mammalia; order Rodentia; family Muridae; genus Mus; species Mus musculus. The sequence continues at coordinate 62,552,960 of NC_000087.7, read as the reverse complement.
TTGAACTCAAAAATCCTTGTCCTCTGCTTCCCAAGTGCTGTGATTGAAGGCATGAACCACCACTGCCCAACCAACAGTTGCTCTTAACAGCTAGTTTTTCCATTTTTTCAACTAGTCTAGTGTGTATTTCATGTATCCTAGAGCATTCCGCCCATTTACTTGCAGTGTTTTCCTACTTGTGCATTAGATTTTCAAGGCTGGTTTGGTGAAAAGAAATGAAAGGAAGTAGTTAGGCACTTTAATAATAATAATAATAATAATAATAATAATAATAACAATAATAATAATAATAATAATAATAATATAAACATTTTAATGTCTTTAAGTCTATCATTTTTAAAATGTATGAGTGCTCTGTTTATGGGTTCACCTTCATGAAAGAAGGGGACATCAGATCACTTTATATATGGTAGTAAGCCACCATGTTATTGCTGGGAATTGAAATCAGCAACTGTAAAATAACAGCCCCTTCTCATAACTGCTAAGCAATCCCACCAGTTCTAGAAATATGTTTTGATTTAATTTTTATTGCATTATGATAAGAAAATATACATAATTTCAATTTATCTGAATTTGTTAACAACTAAAAACATATTTTGAGTAAACAGACTTACATCACATTCTTCTTTTTATTTTGTACCCCAACTCCTCCAGCTGATGCCCACTCAAAACCTATCAAACCTTTCATTTTTATCATGTTCCTTAATATTTATAAAATGTTTAACAATAAAAATGAATATTAAAAAAGTTGTTTGATATAAAACAACAATCAATTGAATAGTCTTATTGATATGTTTGTCTGCAGCAATACTGAAAATACATTTCTCTCATAAATTTTAAATAACTCCAAATATATTAACTGTATGACATATTAAAATAATATATCACTATTAGTTTTTTTGGTGAACATAAATAGTCTTTTGGTTTGTTTGTTGTTTGTTTGTTTTGTTTTTAGGAGATCTTAAAATTCTTGACTTACAGATTATGCTAACAGGACCCTGAAGTTGTCTTGTGTGAGGATAGTCCAGTGACTGGCAAATACAGAAGTGGATGTTCACAATCATCTATTGGATGGAACACAGGACCCCCAATGGAGGAGCTAGAGAAAGTACCCTAGGAACTGAGGTGGTTTGAAACCCTAAATAAGAACAACAATATTAACTAACCAGTACCTCCAGAGCTCATGTCTCTAGTTGAATGTGTAGCAGGGGATGGCCTGGTAGGCCATGTGTGGGGGGAGAGGCTTATGGTTTTGTGAAGGTTATATGCCTCAGCTCAAGGTACTACTAGGGCCTGGAGGTGGGAATAGGTATTTTGGGGATCAAGGAGGGGGGAGAGGGGAGGCGGAAGGGTACTTTTGGAATGTAAATGAAGAAAGTATCTAATAAATATAAAATTAATATAAAATCTTGGCTTACTGTGATACAAAAAAAAAAGAAAAAAAGAAGAACAGTTTATGGACACTGGATTTCATTGTAATAAGGCTGTACTTGAATGTCCCTCACATCACCAAAGTATTTTACCTCCATAGTAGCTAAGGGAAGAGTTGACATATCTGCTGCAGCAAGGAATGAACTGTAGGCATTATTTTTGGATACTAATTTCCTGCTATGTACAAAGCTATTTGATTTGAGTGATTGTTGTCATTCTCAGGCCACAGGTAACAGGGTACATTCACTTAAGGAATGGGTGTTTATTAAGATGGTCTATCCATGATGTCATTGATCAACAGTTTCAATGAAGAATTGTTCTGCTTCGAGAGTGTTACAGACATTAGTTGATGATAGAATTCAGTTTCATTGGATGTGATGTTTTTTGCAAAAGCATTCATCTCAGAATAATAGTAACTTTATTGCAAACTTGAAAAATGGAAAAACTCAGAGTAGAAGTGGAAGCTAAAATACTACCACCTTTTTGCTACTGTGATGACAGATGACTGATAAATCCTCTCTCACTCTTTGTAGGAATGTGTAAACAGGAACAATCAGCAATGGGTTTGGCTAAGATTGTTTTCCTGCTGTCCAAACCCTGTTACTCAGTATGCTTTGTGGTGGCCAGGAAGCTGAGTTCCTGAGGAAGTAAAGTTCTGGAGGAAGCATGGTAGGCAGAAGTCTCTGTGGAGGGAGTCAGTGAACTGTTGAAAGATGGTTAATCCTGGTTCAGCTGGGGGTCCCAGTGGGATGATGGTGGAGGGATGGAGGTGTTACTAAAGGAGAAAGGAGAGCAGGTGACCCTCATTGGACTCCTGTGGTTAATGCTTCTGGGTTCACAATCCACTTTACCCATGAAAAACAGAGAACTTTTTCGCTATGGGCAGGAGATTGAACAAATTATCACCTAGCTGAAACCAGGAAGGCTAGGGAATTGGAGACCCTAAAAGTATTCTTGGGGCCTGGGGATGTGAGCTGTGAGTAAACTGGCGGTCAGTTACTGGTGGAAACAGACTAGATCCTTTTCTGTACTGCTGCTGCCCACCAGGAATTCAAAAAACAAACTGAAGACCAGTCTTCATTTTCCTTTACCTGGTTTTGAAAGGCCAGATTTCCAAAATTTGCGTATATAGGCGCCAAAGTGCTTCCAAATCCAGAGGCTCCTCTCAACCTCAGAAGAGCTGGTACTTCAGACATGATTCAGGGAAGGCTGTGTTTATGTATGTGTTGTTTTGGTATAGGAAGGTAAGCTCTAACTCTGTATCTCAGTATTATCTTAGCACATGTGCAGTTTGGAATGGCCTTGAAAATGAAGTACTCAGCCTTACAAATTTACTGGGGCCTAAGGAAACATGTCTTCTATATTTTTTATACTTAAATTTTATTTTTTATTTATTTATTTTTTCATTGTTGAAGATTGAATCCAGAGCTTCTTTGTGTAGCATTAAAATATAAGTCCAGTCAGGTGAAAAGTATTTCATTAATATTTGCAAAAAAAATAATAATAATTATTATTTATATATCTTGTTGTATTACCAAACAAGAACAGAATCTTCAGTAACTAATGATAATTAAAATGCAAATTCTGAAGAAGTAATTGGAGATACACTGTATTATGTTCAAACTTATTATTTCCTTCTTAGTGTAAGTATTTCAATGAAAGTATAATTCATTGTATAGCAAGTAATCTATGTTAACATTTTGTATATGATGTATATTCCAAACAATAATTCTGTATGATTAATCTTTAATTTTAATGGTTTTCTTGGAGGGTATAGTGTTGTGGGTCAAACTCTCATTGTCATGCCTGTATGTCAAAAGCTGAGCCATCAAACTCTAAGATCTGCATCTGTACTTTTTAAAACATTAATTTCTTTATAGATTTCCAGTACAAAATCTTCAGGGAAAATTTGAAGGTACATTTTTGGATATATAATTTTTTAAACTATATAGTATTAGCATAATTTCTATATTAGGAAATATTAGTTAATATACTGTATGACATCATAGTGAATTATTCTTTTTATATGTAGTATTTTGTAACTATTTTTATTTTTATTTATTTATCTATCTATCTATTTATTTATTTATTTTTACTAGATATTATGTTTCTTTACATTTCAAATATTAGTCATTTCTTTGTTTCACCCCAGATAATCCCTATTCCATTTACCCTCTCTGTGTTTTTATGAGGGTCTCCTCCATCTTTCAATTTTACCCTCCCCACCCTGGTACATGCCTACACTGGGGAATCAAGCCTTCACAGGACCAAGAACCTCTCCTCCCACAGATGTCTGACAAGGTCATACTCTGCTATATATGCAGCTGGAAACATGGGTTGGTGCTTAGTCCCTGGGTGCTCTGGACAGTCTGGTTGGTTCATATTGTTGTTATTCCTATAAGGTTGCAAACCCATTCAGCTCCTTCAGTTCTTCCTGTATCTTGTCTACTGGGAACCCCATGATCAGTCTGATATTTGTCTGTGAGCATCAGCCTCTTTTCTTGCCAAGAAATGGCTGAGCTTCTCAGGAGATAGCCATATTTGGCTCCTGTCAGCAAGCAAGTGTTGGTATCCACAATAGTGACTGGGTTTGGTGTCTGTATATGGGATGGATCCACAGGTTGGGCAAACAATGGATAGTTATTCCTTCAGTCTCTGCTCTGCACTTTGTCTCCATATTTTTTTCCAAGGAGTATTTTGTTCCCCATTCTAAGAGGGATTGAAACACCCACACTCTCATCTTCCTTCTGCTTGAGCTTCATGTGGTCTGTGAATTACATTTTGGATATTCTGAATTTTTAGAATAGTATCCCTTTATCAGTGAGTGTGTACCATGTTTGTAATTTTGGGATTGGGTTACCTCACACAGGATGATATATTTTATATCCTTCCATTTGCCTGTGTATTTAATAAAGTCATTGTCTTTGTATCATTTGCATATATTTTTATCTCTATTGCTCTATTCTACAGCTTGAGGTCGAGGATGTTTCCCCCTGTACTTCTTTTATTGTTGAGAATAGTTTTTCAATATCCTGGATTTTTTTTTATTTCAGATGATTTTGTAAATTGTTCTTTCTATCTTTATGAATAATTGAGCTTGAATTTTGATTGTGATTTCACTGAATTTATAGATTGCTTTTGGCAAGATCACCATTTTTACTGAATTAATCGTGCCAATCTATGAGCATGGTAGGTCTTTCCATTTTCTGAGATTTTCAATTTATTTCTTCAGAGACTTGAAGTTCTTGTCACACAGATCTTTCACTTGCTTGGTGCGAGTAACAGAAAAGTATTTTCTACTTTAAGTAAATGTTAATGAGACTTTAAATTTTGATTTACATTTGTTGTGGAAATACGGAAGTATTGCACAAAGTTTTAGAAATGTACTTTATGGTTTATTATGTTTAACAGTATAGAAAAAATCAGTTACATAATCAGGCAATTTGTATATTTTAATTGAATTATGTTTTACACTAAGTCTTAACTGAGTCAATATAGGAAAAAAAATTAGACTTTCTATTTGGTAGAACAGAATAAAACCCTACTTTGAAATACAATTAATTTACTAAAAAAGATTACCTATCTATCTATCTATCTATCTATCTATCTATCTATCTATCTATCTATCTATCTATCTATCTATCTATCTATCATCTATCTACCTCTCTATTTTCTATCTATCATCTATCTATCTATCTATCTGTCTGTCTGTAAACTTTAATTTTGAAAATCTAAAACATAAAATAAAACTTCTCTGATAATCTCTTAGAAAAAAAATCTGCAATTACTTCCCATTAGATGATTTTTACTGCTATTTTTCTTTTTATAGTATGAAAAGAACAATTTAATTTTTTTGAGCGTTCTTTTCCTATTTGTATAAATTTGACTGCTTTCATTACTTTGCTTTACAGGGTCATGATCAACAACAAATTATATGAGCAGTATAAAAATATGTTTCAGAAGTTGTATGAGGGTGTAGAGAAATTCGATAAAGAATAAGAAAAACAAGTGGTTGGTATAGTAAGTAACTTTATAATTATCCTCGTATACCTATGTATCAATTAGGAATGGAGAAACTAGCCTTGTGTTCGACTTGAAACTAAATTAAGTCTCATTATCTAACTATCCTTGGTTCTGTTCAAGTCCTACTGAATTGTAAATCAGAGAGGTATGGTCACATACTATACCAATGAAAACCACTAAGAATTTTAATGGAGACGAGATCATAAATTTCCAAGAGACAGACATTTGCTGAGAGATGAAGAGAGGATTACCAGTTTTTACAATATGTCAGCCTCAGGTATAGTTGAAAGATAGAGAAAGATTACTTACTGTTGTCATCTGGACTCTGTCGTTAATTTTAGAAAACCAAATCAAACTAGCAAAGTAGTTTTAAAATCCTAAACTTAGTCCCTATTTAGTAAAAAAAAAAAAAAAAAAAAAAAAAAGTGTATGGAAACAACTTTCCTAACAACCATGGCAAAATAATCCTGTGTAATAATATCACCAAACTATTTTAGATCGTCTCCCCGTTAATGTAACAATCATTGTAGTCATCAAATGGTTTCCAAGTAAGATCTGAGGCAATTACCATATTAACCATTTTTTTTTGGTTGGTTAATTGTTTGGGGGGTATTCAATTTGAAATAAACAGGAGATCATTTCCTGCATGAGAACAACGTGGAGGGAGCTGCCATTTTGAGTAAGTTCAGGAAACAGATAGGGACTAAAGATAAAAAATAAATAAATACTCCAAATGAAGGCAATTTTTAAACCTTTCATAGCATGGCAAAAAACACTGTAGTCATTTACATACCAAAAGCTAGAACCTCTTTCTAGTGTTGGCATTGGGCTTACCATCCTAGTCTCAGTATACTAACTTACTTGAAAATTATCATAAAAACATACACTGAATATTTTGTCTTTAGATCTCTAAAAACCTCAGAAAAACTTATCAAAATAACAGACTACAATAAATTCAAGAGAATCAGTTTCATTTTATTTCAAAAAAATTTAGGCTTTTTATAATATTAAATATTTGTTATGAGTGATTCTAGCTCATTTGGTCATAAATATATATGTTTTTAGGAAAATAATTCTAAAAACTTAAAATGCATGTTTTGTATTATTATGTATAACATTGGCAAATTAGATAAGACATGCTCATTCATGTTAAACTCATAAATCTACTCCTATTTTCTGAATCTCTTAAAAATCAGAAACCTCGCTAGGCAAGATCTTAAACTACTGTTCTCCTGTAGGCCATGACATTTTTAGCAGATATTTAAATGTATTAACTGATCTACTAATGAGTAGAAATCTGAAAGACCAGAATCTCTGTTGCCTTTCACATAATGACTCTATTCAATGTAAACTATGACTACAATTAAAAAAATACTGAAATCCTAAAGTCAAATCCTCACCTCTTTTATCAGTCATAGAAAATCTTTTAATAGCTATGATACTCTAATCTGTAATCCCAGCACTTGGCAGTTGAATGCAAGAGGATCAAGGCCTTTGACTGTCCATAGCTATATAGCAAGTTTGAGGTCAGCATGAGTAATGTAGGACTGTCTCAAATAAACCTGTCCCCTACAAATCAAACAGAAATATAATGTTAGTATAAAGATATAAAAATAGTAAATATTGCTGTCACTTCAGAATGAAATTGTTAACCAGAAATACTAAAATAAATGTACAATTGGAATTTTTTTACTATACTTTTGAAGGGAAAACTATTGAAATCTGGATATCCATAGAGTTCCCTGTTTAGAACATTATCCTGACAGCATATAGCCCAGAACTGGTAAGAAGCAAGGCATGGAGAATCACAGGAGTTGCCTTGCCCAGACTTTAGAGATGGCAGCAAATAACTGTAAGTATCACCTGTTATTTTAGACTGAGGAAGTGCAATTGATGATGACATGTTCCAATATAATAATAGAAAAACAAACAAACAAACAAAAAACTAGTATTTCTGCTTTAGATCTTGGCAGGGCCATTCTAGCCCCATCGTTTGACAAAAGCACAGCACACCTCAGAAAATTGTTTTGATGACATCAACAATTGTCAGACTTAAAATCTATTGATGTGCTTCAAACATCTCTCATCTTCCAGGGTTATACATGGTGGTATTTATGAGACCTCTAAATGATCCCTAGGAATAGGAGCATAGTGTGTAGAGTTGGGAGAGGATATATAGACTGGAGAGATAAAATGGGAAGCATGGTGATCCTTGGATTGCCTGTGCCATATACCTTTGCAGTTGTGGTAATAGATTCAGTGCAGATTGACACTATGAGCACTACCCTAGCACACAGTACAGTGCTTTCTTTTCTTTTTCCGGGCTTTTGCCTGTGACAGGGAATGTAGCTTGGATACTACTGGGTATTGTGTGGAAGATAACAATCATTGGATCAGTTCAAAGCTTTGGGAGCTGCCAGTTAATAGGCTAAGCTTCAGACTACATCCTACCAATGGATAAATAGGGTCCAGTCTAGATGAATTTCTGGATCCCCAGGATACATGAATAGCATGCAGTATTCTAGAGTAGTATCCAGCTTAATGATACTTCTGTTGCTCTTGTGTCTTTCCCTCTTCTGTATCCCCCAAGTTCATTCCGCTTTCTTGGCATGACTCACAAATGAGCCTTTGTGTATTATCCTGTGGTATATGAGAGGAGTTGTCTGAATAGAGATGAAATATTGAGTCATGGCAAACACAACTGTGGAAATGGAAACCATCCAGGGGCAAATGTTGTAAAATTAACATAGTCTGTGAAAGAAAAATGCTTTTGCTTTCAAAAGGAGAGTGAATGGAGTTTTTCACTAAGCTGGAAGGGGGCTAATAAAGACCCTTTTTAACTGGAGAATTTAATAAGAATTAACCAAAACCCAGGTGCAATTATTCTTACAGGAGAGAACTGGATAGATGGGTAGAGTTTGGCTAGTATAAGATACTTGATTTAATGACTTTTGAGGTCCTTTTTCGAAATCATGATCAATAAATTCTGCCCTCTGTGACATATCTACTATATTTGTTTGAAAAATGAATAAACTGGGATACATAGATATAGCTTTATAGTATAGTTCTTGAACTTTCATGATGTGACAATTAAATCTGTATGATCAGGACATATTTAGAGCTCTGCATTAGGCACACATAATCTATAGCTCCTGGGGACATACACGCAAATGAGCAAACATGACTTTATAGTGTTTCTTGTTTTCAGAATGGAATACATTTTATAAATAATCTAAAAGCAATAAGTTCAGTTTCTATGTTCTTAGAGACAGAACCTTAAAGACCCTAAAAACTCTAAAAAATAAAAAAGAAAAAAGAAGAGAAAAGAAAATAAACTTGAAGCTTTAAATAAACAATAAAAACCCTAAAACAAACAAACAAACAAAAAAAAAACATAAAATTTTTGAAAAAATAAAACTAAAAGAACCTAAAACCCTAAAGAAAAACAAACAAACAAAAAAAATCAACAAAAAAATTCTAGATCTCTACAAAGACCCAAAAAAACATAAAATAATTACCACAAACAAACAAACAAGGAAAGAACAATAGCCACACTAAGCCTTAAAAAAAAATCTTGCCAAATACACTGAGAACAACCCTAAAATCATTTAAAAACCGTAAAAAAAACCCTAAAACAATAAAGCAAAACCTAAAACCCTAAAAAACCCTAAAATTATTAAACAAACACTAAATGACCCAAAAAAGCTATTTTTTAAATTCTTAATTAACATTTTTAAAACCCTAAAATTCTATAAATAAGAAAACACAAGAACTCTAAAAAGACCCTAAAAAAATTATAAAACCCTAAAAAAAAAAAATCCAAAAACTCTACAAGTCTAGATCCCTAATGAGACAATAAAAAAGCAATTAAAAAAAAAAAGAAAATGAAAAGATACAAAACCACCACCCCAACAACTACAAATTGTTCTGCCTTAAAAAATCGCCAAAAACACTGGAAAAGAAAATCATTTTCCAAACCTTATTAAAAAAATGCTTAAAACAATTTTTAAAAATTCGTTAATTAAATTAAAAAACAAAACAAAACTAAAAAATAAAGAAATACCCTAAAATTCTTTTTTTTTCTTATAAAAGAAAACATTTATTTGGGGGCTTGCTCACAGTTTGAAAGGGTTAGTCCATTATCATCATGGTGGGAAGCAGACAGGCATGGTGGCGGAGAGGTAGCTGAGAGCTTCGAATCCTGATCTGAAAGCAGCCAGGAGAGAGAGTGAGGGGGAGAGACAGAGAGAGACAGAGAGAGAAAAAGACAGAGAGAGAGAGAGAGAGAGAGAGAGAGAGAGAGAGAGAGAGAGAGAGACAGAGAGAGAGAGAGACAGAGAGAGAGAGACAGAGAGAGAGAGAGACAGAGAGAGAGACAGAGAGAAACAGAGACAGAGACAGAGACAGAGACAGAGACATAGTTTCAAAGTCCTGGTATGGACTTTGAAACCTTAAAGATCACTCCTTACTAGGAGTGATCACACCTGTTCCAACAAGGCCACACCTCCTAATCCTTCCCAAACACTCCCATTAACCAGGGAATCAAGCAGTCAAGCATATAAGCCTACGTGAGGTTGTCTTATTCAGACCAAGACACTCATTAAACCTTGTAACAAAGCCAAGTTGAAAAGCAGTACTGTACAAGTGTTATGAGAAAAGTTGCTGGGACCAGGCTTACATTGCAATGCAGTGACCTGGCAACTCACTCAACAACAGTAAAAAGACCCACAAGAACTGTAAAACCCTAAAAAAAGTTCCTTTAAAAAGTTCTAAAAACACATCAAAACTCTGAAACTCAAAATAAAATCCTTGAAAACCCGCTTAAAAAAGCAAAACAAAAAAACCAAACATACAAACAAACAACAACAACAAAAAACCTACAATACCCTGAAACCCTAAGTAAAATCCTGAGACTATAAAATCAATCCTACCCTCCCCCAAAATACCTACAAAACCCTGAAACATTAACTAAAATCCTAAGATAAAAAAATAATCCTAAGCCTATAAAAAAAAGCAAACACACACACAAGAAAACAAAAAACCCTTACAAAATCCTAAAACACTATAAAACACTAAAAGTATAAAAAGAAACAAAAACAAAACAAAACACAACAACAAGAAGAACAAAATCACACAAAAAACTACAATTATCCTAAAATTATTTATAAACACTAAAAAGCCCTAAAACCCTGAAATACCTTAAATAAATAAATAAATAAATAAATGAATAAATAAATAAATAAATAAAATAAAAATAAACCTCAACCCTACCCAAAACAAACAAAAAAACAAACAAACAAAAAACTTATAAGGACAAAACAACCTACCAAATTTAAAACCATTAAAACCCTAAAACTCTAAATAACACAAAGGGCTTTACCCTCCCGCACACCCCCCCCTCTAAAAAAAAAAAACCTGAAAACTGTAAAATACTAAAAAGCCCGAAAAAAGCCTAAAACATTAGAAAAAGTAAATCAAAAGAAAAAAAAAACTAGAATCTTTAAACAAATACTGAAATAGTCCTAAAATACAAAAAAAAAAAAAAAAAGAAAAAGAAAAAAAAGAAAAAGAAGAGAAAAATAAAATTCTGAAAACACACCTATTAGCTAGGCAGTCATTCAACTTACAGAGTTTAGCCTGCTTCTGAGTGCTGATATTAAATGGGAATAAAACTATACTTGACTCCTTTTTGTTTGTATAATTGTTTTCTAAAATATTTTTTTTTCTCTGTGGGTGAGTATATGTGTGTGTGCGTGTGTGTGTGTCTGTGTGTGTGTGTGTTGTCCAAAGAGGTCATCAGATCGTCTAGAACTAGAATTGCAGGTGGTTGTGAACAACCATGTGGGTGTTAGAAATTGAACCCTGGTCCTGTGCAAAAGCAATCAGTGGGCCTAAGCAGTGAGCTATCTCCTCAGTCCTTTCTGCTTGCTCTAATCTCTACTTCACTATTCATCTTGCCCAAATATGTCTTTAATTCTTACTTCTTCTGTCTTTTTTTCTGTGATGAATTCTTGTTTGCTTTTCTCTTGTTTCTCCAATTACAGCACCAAGATTCTTCATTTCCTTTTGTTTTGGAAGATTCTCAAGGAATCTTAAATCCAGACTTTAGGGCAATTATTTAAAATTCACACCTGGGGATTAATCTTCAGAAAATTATTTTTGGGAAAAACATGTGATTATTTCAACATCTATAGTAGTGTGGGGGCATTATTCTCCCTACGTCATGTACACTTAATATCTTTAGATACCTCCTTCCCTGTGATAGCCTTGCAGCTCACTGAGTGACATGTGCATTTGATGATAAATGATACACAAACTTTGAAGCACCTTACCATATCCTGTCACCCATATCATGTTCAACATAGCAAGAACCACAAGTGAGTTGAAAAATACAAATACATTTTTTAGTGTCTTGAAGCTAAAATCCCCAAATTAATCAAAATATTATTTGGACTCTGTTACTTTATACCAGTGTTTTTTTTAAGTGTACAAGTCGCAGGCCTTTTCTGTGACCCTTTGCACAGGTTTACAGTGTCCTTTTACCATCTTCATCCTCCCCACTATCCTCCATTGCTATCAGATCTCCCCCCTCCTGCTGCGCTTACTCTTCCAAAATACCTCCTATTTTTTAATGTCCCTTATTAAATTTATATTTTTACAATAGTCATTTTGAGTTTTACTTGTCTAACCTAATATATAGTATTTAACCATTCCATCCATTTTTTTGAAAACAAAGCGCTGCACTAATACACAAAGATGAGAAATATATTTATCTCTCTCTCTCTCTCTCTCTCTCTCTCTCTCTCTCTCTCTCTCTCTCTCTCTCTCTCTCTCCTTCTGTCTCTCATTTTTAAGGCATTCATCCAGTAGTTGACATCTTAAATCACTCCATAGCATGTATGTTTCATACAGTGAGGCAATCAATATTGATGATATGGATATGTAGTGGTCCTTCTTAGATTTTTTTTTTTTTTTGTGAACTTAAATCAACCTGGGAAGATAGAATCTCAGATAAAGATCCTCCATCACATTGGCCTGTTGCCACACCTTAAGGAATGATTTTTTTTTTGATGACTGTTGTTGAAGGATCTAGCTCTCTATGGATAGTGTCATATCCTATGAAGATGATGTACAGGGTACGGTGGGGACCGTGGAAGGTACTGAAAAGGATTTTTTTTGAAGAACTGAAGATCTATGTGCCATGAACAATTAAAGTGTCCTCTAATTTGTAAGTAAATTTTATACATACCTGTGTCCAGTATTCTGTCTACACATATTTCAAAAGTAAAATTACCTCATCTATTTCATCCTGTTTTACTGCATTTAATCTATGAAATTACTTATAATCAGAAGTGCTGGTAAATTTTAAAAACCTTTAAAATATGACTGGGAGATATCAGGTATTTTTTTTTTAATTTTATCACAACTTTGTAAGCATGCCCAAGATCTATGTTGTCCTCTTACTTTCCAAAGAATCCATAATTCATGATTGCCTTTGGTTTCAATACATGTCATTTAACCCTGTCAAATTCCAGGTTTGTTTGCATAAAAATAGTCCTCCTCTAACTGTGGGTTTTCATAAAGTGAAAATTGGTGTGCTATCCAGTGTGCTGCCTCAAAGAGTCTGGCAATATTTATGATAAGAAGCACAGCTTAAAGATAACCAAGGGAAAGGTTGGAACATGAAAAATAACCACCATGGATGTTGTCAAGGCAGAAACCGAAGACTTTCTCAGAACGAAAATAAAAACAAAAATGAAACAAAACAAAACACAAACCAAACAAATAAATAAAAACTCAACAACCAAACAATAAAAACCATGCAAGGGTGTAATTCTTTGGCAGAATATTACTCAGATCATCAGGCCTTTCAGTTGGGATTTCATTTATTATTTCTAGGAGGCCATATGAAAAGGTAAATTCGAGATGCTGAATGTTTCTGAGTGTAACTAGGGAAGGAACCAGCCTGAGAGGGGTTCTATGATGTAAGCTGAACTAGGGTGATGTCACAGAGCACTGGCTGGAGGTTGCGCATCTATTCCACTTGGAGGCGCTAGAATCCATTCAAGGTGAGTTCACTATCTTCACAGTGGTGTGTCAAAGCCAGGTCATTTTTTCCCACAGGCTTTTGGTGCCTGGTCTGTATCAGGAGATCTTGACGAGTAGGATATTTTTCTATGGGTAAGTACATTTATGAAGTAATTGGGACCCTCATAGCTACAGAAAGCTAAAAATTTTCTCTCCTACAGTGAGTTACTGTACATTCTACTTTCCCCATGTTTATTAGCAAGGAAGATGAATGGTCTAGGTTAGTTTATCTCCTGAATTTATTATCCTTGCTAACCATATCTAGATCACAATTCCACTAAAATGCCAAAGCTCCTGTTTGTCCATGTGCATGTTAGAAGTTATTAGTTCTAAAAGGCTGATATTGCCTCGACTTTTTGAGTTGTTCTTGAGTTCAGTGATGCAATGGCTTCATCGAATAATTCTGAAGCTGGGTCAGGAGAAACAATAAAGAAGGACAGTGGTGTGCTGTGTCCCTGGGAAGATATTTGTGAATGCAATAACTTAGCTCAGAGCTTACGCGTACAAGAGAATCATGGTGACCCCTCTGGCCTTTTTTTTTTTTTTTCTCTTCTTCTTGATCATTGGGGGTAATTGTCATAGCACCACCTAAATTGACATAGAAATTCAAGGAGAGGATCCTCATCAGAGACAAATTTACTCAGGTCTGAAGAAATAAATGTTGATCTGAGTATATTCTTCTGAGCTCTAGAGAATTACTTGTTAATTACACTATTTTTATTTCCTTGTTTCCCTTGTTTCTTTGTTTCTTTGTTTGTTTGTTTGCTTGCTTGGTTAATTTTATTTGAGTTTCTGTATGTTTAGATTTGGCTGTCAGGAAACTCACTGTGTAGACCAGACTAGTCTTTCTCTCACTAAGGTCTGCCTCACTCTGCCCCTTGAGTACTATGATTAAAGTTATGGGTCACTACCACTTCCTATTAACTTCTCCATTTGATTGTTTGTTTTGTTATTTTTTTGTTTGTATTTCTGTTTTGTTTGTTTTTCGTTTGATTTTCGTTTGTTTTCTTTTACTTGATGTTGTTGTTGTTGTTGTTGAGACAGGGTTCCTCTCTATAGCACTGACTGCCCTGGAACTCACTTTGTAGACCAGGCTGGTCTCTAATTTAGAAATCTGCCTGTCCTTGCCTTCTGAGTTCTGGGATTAAATGCGTGTACCACCATGGCTGACTTATTAACTTCTTATTTTTATAAAATTAATTTTAGGAGCTCAAAACTGTTTAGCATAATCTTCTTCACCTGCTCAGAAGTTCTCTTAGAGAAGAGTCTTGGTCCAGCATTCACTCCCAACCCATAACCATTGCCCATCAGGAATTCATATATATGACAGAGGCAACAGCATTATGTCTGGTTTAAACGGGCAAGATCTTCAGTCCCAGGCAATGAGCAAGTATGATATTTGAAGGGAATGGAAGCCACAAGACAGTGTGATCTACCACAACAGGTCTACAGCCAGGTAGAAGACAATACATCTGAAGAGTCTGAGCATGACATCACTCAAGAAGAAGAGTAGGAGGAAGCCTTCTTCCCAGGCCCTGGGGAATATTGTTGGCTGCAGAATTTCTCACGGGTGGAAGGAAGGTAATGAGCCTGTCACCCATTGGAAGGCCATCATTCTAGGTCAACTGCCAACAAACCCTTCTCTTTATTTGGTGAAGTATGACGGAATTGACAGTGTCTACGGACAGGAGCTCCACAGCGATGAGAGGATTTTAAATCTTAAGGTCTTGCCTCACAAAGTAGTTTTTCCTCAGGTGAGGGATGTCCACCTCGCAGGCACACTGGTTGGCAGAGAGGTACAACACAAATTTGATGGGAAAGATGGCTCTGAGGACAACTGGAGTGGGATGGTGCTAGCCCAGGTGCCATTCTTACAGGACTATTTTTACATTTCCTACAAGAATGATCCGGTCCTCTACGTCTATCAGCTCCTGGATGACTACAAGGAAGGTAACCTCCACATCATTCCAGAGACCCCTCTGGCTGGGGCGAGATCAGGTGATGACAATGACTTCTTAATAGGTTCCTGGGTGCAGTACACCAGAGATGATGGATCCCAAAAGTTCGGAAAGGTTGTTTACAAAGTTCTAGCCAATCCTACTGTGTACTTTATCAAATTTCTCGGTGACCTCCATATCTATGTCTATACTCTGGTGTCAAATATCACTTAAATTGAAAAAAATCACAAAGTACAGAAATGTAAACTTATAGGATTGAAAAAAAATGTTTGTTTTCCTGTGTTGGGTACCTATGGGTCTTTGACAACCTCAGTATCTTTGTCAATAAAATTTGTTTTGTTCTAAAAATTAATACGTGTGACATGACATGCTTTTAGTGAACACTTTGTTGGAAGAGATGGACTATGGTAGAAAGAACATCAAAGGAAGATGAAAGTTGCAATGCAGGCTGTGAACAGTGCATACATCTAATATCACACAGGCTAAAATGGACAGGACTTAGATTCTGTGGTCTGCATAGTGAGCAAGGAATTGGAGATATGACTTAGAGGAGCAGGGATGGCAGCAAAAAATGGATTTTTAGGAAGAAGCGGAGAAAGACAGGACATAGATAGAATCTCTGGTATGAAGTCTGAGGGAGAAACAACAAGTTGGGGAAAGAGTGATAGATAAAAGGAATGTGGCCTTGTTACACAAAGTGCAACCCAGAAAACTGATCCAAAGAGATTCAGAAATCAGACAAAATAAGGTTTCATTTGAATAATGAAACCAAATGAAACTTGTCTCTCATTTTAAGATTTATTATCTTTATTTATATGGGTGGGAGTAGGGCATGAGCTTGAGAGTATAGGTGACCACAGAGACATGAGTTGTCAGATCCCATGGAGCTGGCATTAAAGCTGATTGTTAACCATTGGATATGATTTCAAGAAAACAAATCCAGTTTTTTTGCGGTACAGTAGTGCTCTTGACAACATGGTCATCTCTCTATTCCCATTAAGATATCTTTTTAAGAAATCCAATATTAACATGCAGAAAAGAGACCAGGTAGAAGTTAAGAAAGATTAAATTGATGGTGACCTTTAAAAACAATAAAGGACACACAAAGGACTAGAGGACACTGAGGGACAAATGAATTCTAAGATGAAGTTCTCAAAATGTGAAGCAGGAGACCCAGGAAGAATAGAAATTTTGTGCAAATAGTTAAAATTGGGCATATCCACATTAGGTTCTTTGGTTTCTTAACAAATAGCCAGCTGATCAGATCAAAGAGTAATTTAAAAGAGAAAATGAATAAACTGTGAGATAATATATGGTGGGGCGTGGATCCTGAGTTCTTTCCCTGTGCAATCTTTGCCTGGGATGAATCCTGTGATCTTTTGGAGGTCTCTGTTGAGTGCCCCAGATGACCATCAAAATGCTCACCACTGGCCTGTTCCCCTGGCTCTCCTCCAAACATCTGACTCCCAACATACCTATGTACCATTTCAGCCTGTCTATTCCCTATAAATTCCTGTCTCAAATTTATGTGTGACCTCCTTCTCATAAAACAGTGAAGGTGTACTCAATGCATATGTGCTGATCTCTTTTCTATGCCAGTTCTCATGGGTTTCAAACTCTATGAGGTTGCCCAATATGTTGGTCACTACTCCTGAGTAGCCCCTGTGCTTCATGGGGGTCTTAATGGGTCCCATATGCACTCTGAGTGTTTCTTTTGTTTGTTTGTTTGGTTGGTTTTATTGTTGTTGTAGGTTTTTTGTTTGTTTTTGTTTTGTTTGTTTGTTTGTTTTTTGTTTGTTTGTTTTTGTATTGTTTTTTGTTTTTGTTTTTAGTCAGGCTTGTCATGGACTCAATCATTTGTGTTTTTTCTCTAGAATAAGTTTGAATGCCAAATGACTTGAAAATACTCTCTATTGTTGATTAATTTTGATATCTGGGAGAGTTTCTCTGCTAGCTGGATGTCTTAATTAGGGTTTCAATGCTGTGAAAAACCACTATGACTAAGACAACTCATTAGAGACATTTCATTAGGGCTTTTCAACATTTCATTGCAGTTTCAGAGGTTCAGTCCATTATCATCAAGGAAGTGAACATGAAAGTGTCTGGGCATATGTAGTGGTGGAGAGGAAGCTTAGAGTCTTCTGCATGCAGGGATGTTGTCTTCCACACTGAGCAGTGCTTTAAAGCCTCACAGTGATATGCTTCCTCCAAAAAGGCCACACCCACTCCTACAAGGCCACACCTCCTCATAGGCCAACTACATTCAGAGTGCCATACTGGTTTCATAGCAACTTGAAAAGATCTAGAGTCTTGCAAGAGGAGGAGCCTCAGTTGAGAAAATGCCTCATTAAGATCAAGCTTTTAGGAATTTTCTTAATTGGTGGGAGAGGACCCAGTTCATTGTGGGTGGGGACACCCTTGTGGTGGTAGTCTTGTGCTCCTTATGGAAGCAAGACTTAAGGAGCATGTCAATAAGCATCACCACTCCATGGCCTATGCATGAGCTTCTGGCTCCAGGAACCTGTGTTGTTTCAGTTTCTTTCCAAACTACTTTGATGATGAACAGCAATGTGGAATATAAGCTGAATAAAACTTTTGCTATGGAATTAGCTCTTTGGACATGGTATGTTCTTACAACAATAGAAACCTTAAGTAAGACAATTTCTTAGAGGAACAAAATATCTAATACTACCACTGTCACTTATCCTATAAGGACAAATAATGTGTAGATATTTTATTTTAATTTAAAGGTAAGATATTCTCATGTATATAATGACATGCAATTGTTCTAGTTTGCTTCTTTCTCACACTGAAGAATACTAACATCAAACATAACTTGGGAATATAAGGGTTATTAGCTTACATGTTACAGACTATTACCAAGGAAGGCAAAACAGGAACTTGAAGCATTACCAGGAAAGAGTGCTTATTGCTTGACCCTATCTTAGTCATTGTTCTATTGCTGTGAAGAGACATCATGGATAAAACAACTATTATGAAACAAAGCATTAACTGGGGGCTAGATTACACTTACAGAAGTTTAGTCAAACATCAAGTCAGTGACCGCAGCACTGGAGCAATAGAGAACTATTGATCCTTAGACAGAAACAGATATTCTGCCATTACATTGGTTTCTTGAAAACTCAAAGACCACCCTTATTAACACAACCACTTCCTCCAATGAAGCCACATCTTCTCTCATTCCTTCTAATCCTTAAACACACTGCCAATCCCTGGTGAGTAAATATCCATATATATGAATCTATAGGGTATATTCTTATTCAAACCACCAAAAATCATGTGGCTTGATCGAATATTTTATTTTAAATACAGAGTAAAAGCTTTCCTTTTATAAATGACTACTGATGAGCTTACCCACAGTTGCCTACCCTCACACATCGACCATCAATGAAGAAAATGTCCCATAGACTTACCCAAAAACCAAGTGAATAGAGACAATTCTTCAATTCTTCTCTCTCCTAAGGTGACGCTAGATTGTCAAGTTGGAGATAAATAAAATCCCAGCACATTAAGGTTTATCCTGCTCCATAACCCACACAAACATTACTCATCACAATCTCCTCATTCTGCCTGGGTGTAGACCCACTTCCCTCCATGGCAGAAGTGAAGGGTAAGTACCTCCAACAGCAAGAATACTCAATAATAGGTGACAAGTAGTGAATATGCCTTATAGCCTCACAACACCTACATTCTAATTTGTGTTACACTTTCTGGGAGACACCCCAGTCTGTCCAACTTCCTGCCAACTCAGCTTTGACCAGAAAAATTCTCATCAAGAAATCCAATGACTTTTAATTGATTTCTTTCTCCTGAGGGAATGGAGTGTAACCCCTTCATGGATGTATTGGTGTCTGATTCATAAGTAATAAAACCCACTACTATTAACAGCTAAATCACAGGTGCTATGACAAATAACAACTCACATGAGAAGCATCACATTTGGTTAAGCCTTTTCAGAAGTTTTATTGGAGTTTGGTTTATATACTAAATAAATCCATTGAATTATTTATTTTTAAGTGTGTAATTTAATGATTCTAAACACATTTCACCACTGTCATTTTTCACTCATTTTCTGGTACTTCATATGATATTGAAATCTACTAAAATACAATAGTGAATTCAGAAGAAAGACCAGTGGTGTGGGTAGCAGCAAAGTTCTTGAGTCTCAAAGACAACAGATACCATGGCTGAATATTCCAACTACAACAATTAGGTAACATTGGTTCTACACTTAGCATGCCGTTTCTAGAAAAAAAAATTAAAGAATTAAGCAATGTTTCCTCTGAACCTGACATGTTACTATCACAAATGAAAGAAGGATCCATGATCACATGAATATGAAAGGGGCATGAAGCAGCACAATTGTTCAAATTATTGGCAGCTAGTCAGCATTAACACAAGAAGGGACCAAAGACAATAAACAGCTTTGAAGACATGTCCAAATGACCGCGTTCATTTACAAGTTTCTTACCCATTCCTTGTATATCCATTGATTGATTAACTCATTGATTAAAGCCCTCAGGTTCCAATCACTTTTCAGAGTGCATATTGTACTACCTATGAACATTGTACTGTGGACCAAAGCCTTCATCTAAGACCCATGACTGACATTTCAAAACAATTTAACCACAGAATTCTTTATTTGAAACAAAGTGATAGGATCCATCTATCTCTTCAAGGATATCTCTGTTTTGTTCAAAAAGGAGAAAAATGCAATCCAAGTTCAGGATCTTGATCCCTTATCCATGCATCTTAAACCCATAGGGGCTAGCCAGAATGTAAGGTCAGAAGTCTAAACTTCACCTATACTACAACTAACTCTGAAGATATCTAGCAATCTCCAGTTCCTTTCTGGTACTTACCCACACCAAGTCTGCATTAAGGAATATGGTCTAGTGTGAGATAGTGCCAGCAGTTAATTGCAAAATCCCACTATGAGTTGAGTTGTATATATACTGAGACATCTGTAATATAGACACACATGCATATTCACAAATACTCACAGAAAGAGGCAAGAAGTAGAGGAGCTGAAACTTAGAAATCCTCAAGGAAGAGAATGAAAATCTTGTAAGGCACAGAGGTAAGAGAAAAACTGTGTCTTTCTGCACAAAATCAGGACATTCTGTCTTCCATCACTGAATGGGAAGGCTCACTATCCCTTATCGCTATCTGATAAGGTATAGACAGTTGATGAAGGATGAATAGTAAGTTTTCATCAAAGGTATTGACTTTGAAGGTTATAGATTGTTCATGCTCTACTGGAAGCCAGATGTCTAAGAGTTTATGGGAAACACAAATGATTTGAATGGGTTGTAACAAAGGGGAGAAGACGAGATATGAAGTTGGCAGGAGGAGTTAGGTGGGAGTGGGCCAGGTTTTGTTCTGGGAGAAGTTACTAAAATAATTGGAAAGTAAATTCCATCAAAATATTTGTATGCAATTCTCAAGGTATTAAGGAAAGTAGTTCTTAATATACCATGTACTGAACACACACAGACCACTTATATTGCCATCTTCTAAATAACAAATTCTTATAGAGCAGTTTCATTACATTGAGGGCAAAAGTCATCCAGAGGTTATTTAAAATAAAGAAGAATCTAGGGAGATGGCCCAGTGGTAAAGCTAAGTGTTTGGTCAAACATTCACCTAAACACCAGTGCTTAGGAATTGGAGTGGCAGAGACAGAAGAATGACTGTGGCTTCCTGAATGTCAGCCTCACTCCTAGCTCAGCAAGAAACCCTGTCACAAGGGGAAAATTAGGGAGTGAAGTAGCAGAAAACAGTATACCCTTCCCTATCCTCTGGACTTACCTGTATAATTTTGTATGCATACACACATCAATATGATAACTGTATAAAAGAGGTTACTTTGCATAAATTATAGGCAAAAGCAATGTTGTTTTAACCTAGAGACCTGAAGACTTTTATATATTAATGGTCCTGGAGAAACTCTCCATATATAGAGGATTGATATATCTTCTTCCTGTGCAAAGGAAACCTAAGTTAAGTGTGTGTGTCAGTGACTTTAAACACCTTTCTTCCTCTAGATTCCTATTTATACCACAGAATGGTCTGTAAATAATGAAAAGATGAAAATAAGACTTTTTCAGGGTGTTGCCTTCTTTTAAAATCATATTTATATTTTACTAAATCGATGGGAAATCTTCAGCTCCAAGGAACAATGGATTCAATATTGTTGACTTCTGTATTATCCCATTATGAATAGGAATTAATTATACATCAACATTTCCCACGATTTGAACTAAATCAGGTATAAGGGATATGTTTCCATAAAAATAAGTAATGCCAATATCGTTAATCAAGTAGAAATGTGTGTGTGTGTGTGTGTGTGTGTGGTGGGGTTAGGATGCCTTTGGATTATTTGAGAATGATTGCTGATCAGAAATATGTTATGCAAATAACCCTAACCTGAGAGAAATGAAAAGTAATGATATAAACTATACTACCAAGTGTCATGGCCACTTATTAGTTGATATCATTTTCTTTTTCATTCCTTTATTCGTTTGAATAATTGTGTGCCACAGATGATCACACGTTCAAATGTGTTAGTTTTCCGGGTGATGGGCTGTTTAGAATGAATTAGGAGTTGTTTTATTATTAAAGGAGATTTGTCACAGACCCTTGAAATATCAAAAACCCATCAGACTCTCTCTATCTCTCTCTCTTTCTCTCTTTCTCTTTCTCTCTCTCTCTCTCTCTCTCTCTCTCTCTCTCTCTCTCTCTCTCTCTCTCTCTCTCTCTCTCCCTCTTTCATTACTCTCTGCCATCTCCATCATAAGTTGTTCGCTCTCAACTACTGCTCTACATGTTTTGCCTCTGTGTTGCCATGGTGTCTACCATGATATCCTGGACTTGCCCTCTGGAACTCTAAGACCACAATTAAATGTTTCCTCTTATAAGTTTGTTTGGTCATGATGTCTCTCACAGCATAGAACAGTAACCAAGACATACATACTCCTGTTTATTTTTTGAAACATTCTTTATTTCTTTCATTAAAGTTACCTATTGTCCATTGAACAGTTTTAAGAATAATGTTAATGGGCCCAAATAAATAGTGCCAATAGGTGTGGCACTCTCAGGAAGTGTGAAATAGTTTCATGAGGTGTGACATTGGTGGAGTAGTTGGGACACTGATGGAGATGTGTCTTTGTTGAGTTGGTGTGATCTTGTTGGAAGAAATGTAACAATGTGGTGGTAGGCTTGGAGCTCTGCTGTCCTTAAGCAATCCCCAGTTTGACACAGTCTCCATCTGCTTCCTGTATATCAAGACCTAAAACTCATCTCCTTCTCCAGCACTTTGTCTGTCTGAAGGCTACCATGTTTCCAGCCATGACAATAATGGAGTAAACCTCTGAAAAGAAGTTACAAAGTGTTCAAGATTTACTATGATCCTGGTGACACTTCATGGCAATAAAACCCATACTAATACTCACATAAACACTCAAAAACACATTTGGTGTTTTGTGGGAACAGACTTTTCAGGCCCTCTGCCTACTGCCTGGAAGCTATTCATTTCCAAGCAGCTATCAGATGAAGTTATAGAACTCTCAGCTCCAAATGAACCATGCCTGCCTGGATCCTGACATATTCTTACCTTGATGATAATGGACTGAACTTCTGAACCTGTAAGCCAGCCCCAATTAAATGGTTTTCTAATAAAACATGCATTGATAAGTGTGTCTGTTTACAGCAATAAAATCCTAACACACACATGTACATATACACCTAGTTATACTGAGTCACAGACACACACACACATGGAAACATTCACACACACACACACACACACACACACACACACACACACACATTCATTTACAGGGACTTTAGATTCAGCCAGTACCCATGCAATTTAATTGGGGTGTTGAATACATGTGTTTGTGGAACATGACTATTGCTCTTTCTTTTAGGAGTTATGTGGACAAAATCTCCACACTCACTTCATTCCTCTTCAACATCAGAAATCTCAATTTAAAGAAAGTGAGATAATGAGAAGTAGTTTTAGATACCTCTCTTTTTTTTCCTGTGAGTAGCTTCCACTTCAAATCACCAAAGAAAAATAAACATAACAGGAAAGAAATTCATATTCAAATGCTCTTGACAAGCTCATAATACATTCTCCATAATGAATATAAACTTTTATTTAGAATTCCCAAGGAAATGAGACTTTTGAAAAATCCTTAATTTCAGATAGGCTTTGGTATTTCATTTCCCTGCAAAAGAACACCAATGTAAAAAGACAAAATGTAGATTGCTTTGTGCACAAGTTGAATCAGAAACATTTGATAATGTGCATACAGGGACTCACCACATTTTTACAAACATATATATATATATATATATATATATTATATATATTGGGAGGGTGAAAGGAGACATCTGGAGAACAATAAGACCCTCATTAGCATTAAACATTCCTGAAGTCAAGTAATAACATCTAACAACATCAATAACAACAACAACAAAAACAACAACAAGAATAGATGTTCATTAGGAAGAATTTTTTTAAATAACCTTCCATTAGCCACATAAAGAGGGGGCATGATCCATCTGCAACACTTTATAGATACTTATTACAATTACCACTAAAATTTTTAAAATAATACGGATTTTTAAAAATGAAATTGAAGTAAAATAGATTTTTCAGCTGTTAAAAGGGGGAAAATGTGTTCTAGAACGAAATAAAGAGTGTAAGAAATAATTGATTTTTTAATAAAGAACATCCTTATAACTCATGTGTCAGTAAGTATCAGGATTATAATGCAGTTGATTTTCTCATTGTAGAATAATTTTAATGTGTTTGAATATTTCCAGTTGTAAGAATGGATCTCAGAATTTTCACAGGACAAGAAGAAGACACCAAGTAGTTCCTCACTTTTGTTTCAAAATTCTTAATTCCTTTTTTGCAGAGTCCCAGACATTCCAGGGAAGGGTTTGAAACATCCAACAACTTCTGAGACCATAACCTCAGAGAGAAGCTACCTTTCTCAGTAAATGGAACTAGGAAAGCTGAAAAGATCCATCAAATCGCTTTAGAACAAAAATGGCAGCTGGTTCACAGAACAAGGTATCATTTAGCAACTCAGCCAAGAAATAAGAGGATTTGAAATGATAATAACACAGAGTAATAAAAACCACTATGCAGTTGTAATTTAATCGTATATATATACTTTGGACAGAGAAAGCAATCAAATCTTGAGATCTCTCTGCTCAGCCCAATGAAACTCTGGGTCATGCTGCAGATGTTCCAAGTTCATGGCTCATCACAGATACTGGAAGTATCTGGGAAACTAGAACTACATCACGTAAGTGCTGTGAGTCCAAAGACATGATTTCAGAAATTGTTCAAGTCCTCATCTTGCTTGAAAAAAAAAATCACATAGCACCAGAAGTAATAAGAAGTTCATGGTATCAATGTCAACAGGTAAGCACTACTAACAAATATCTGTTAAGCATTGGATTGTTACCAACTCAAATGAGGAGATGATTTTTAAATTTAAATGCAGTTACATTTTAATAATTTGTAGTAATGTTAAGTGTCCAGTGTGAAACTGTGGGTGTAGGGCAAGTTGGTGAAGTGAGAGAGAACATGGACGGCAGAAGGTTCTGTGCTCTGTGAAGGCTGACATGGGAGGAGTGAAGGATAATTACCATGCATACCTGATTGTGCATCTGGCTGTGTAAATCCACTGAAACTACACGGATGGGGGTGAAATAGGGGAAGACAATGGTACCAGATTCTTTGTCTCTGGCATCCCATATTGGACCTAAAAAACATAGACAGTCTAATGTTTTAGAGCTTTATTTTAGACAGCAAGGAGAAAAAAAAGAGTAAAAAGATTGTTAGACTTGCCATGGCCAAAAGGAGAGATGGGGAAAGACATAGAAGGAAAGACAGAAAGCAAGTTAGAGAGTAAGAAAGTTGAACGCTTAGAGAAAGAGGTAAAAGTTTACAGAGAGTAAGGATTGTAAAAGTTAGAGAGAGAGAGAGAGAGAGAGAGAGAGAGAGAAAGAGAGAGAGAGAGAGAGAGAGAGAGAGAGAATGAGAGACTGATGTAGGGCCAAGTAGCCTCTCATATATTGGGCTTGTTATCTTGCTGTTGCTAGGTAACTAGAAGTTATCTAACCTGAAGATCAGAACCTTTGGTCATTTTGTATGTGACTGCTAGCCATTAGCCACTGCAGGGCGGGAGTGCTTGTGGGTATGGTAAATTCACCAGGAGCCAGGGTTCCAGAAATACGGAGGAAATGCCTTCCTTCCCATGTAGGTGAAAATTACGACCCATTAGATTTCATCAGGTTTAAGGACTTCAGCATGACTGGAGACCAGACATTTGGTACATAGCACAATGCCCCAAGCTCAATGATCAAATTTAACTCTAGCCTCCAGATTTTGTGGTTTCTCAGGCAGAACACCATCAGAGAGGATGTGAGTTTGAAACTCTGGAGACTCCCACCAGAAGAAATCAAGGCATGGAGGTGGGGTGGGGTAAAATGATCTTAGAAGAAATCTGTAAAACAGTGAAAGGACAATTGAAAAGACATATGGTAAAGACCAGTAACAGGGGATGCCTCAGGAGACCATCCTTGTCTTCATAGCTTGGCAAGACAAAATTCAAATGACCAGTAGTACTGGAGGAGAGTCTGTGAATGCATCAGGGAGGGTAGGGTAAGGGTAGGAGGGAGTGAGGGAGGGTGAGATAGAGAAAAAAGTAGAAGGAGAAAAAGAAAGAGAAGGAGAAGAATATGGAGAGGAAGAGGAGAAGAAGGAAGGGAAGAGGAATGGGTGGAGCAGAACGACAAGGAGAAGGAGAAGGAAGAAGAACAAGAGAAGTGGAAGAGGAAGAGCAAAAGGGAGGAGGAGGACTTGGAGAAGTAGAAAAGGAGAAGGTTAAATAAGGAGGAGAGAAGGAGAGAAGAAGAATGAGAGAAGGAAAAGTCAAAGGCATAGAAGAAGAAGAAGAAGAAGAAGAAGAAGAAGAAGAAGAAGAAGAAGAAGAAGAAGAAGAAGAAGAAGAAGAAGAAGAAGAGGAAGAAAGAAACAGGAGTAGGAGGAGAAGGCGAAGGAGAAAAGAATAAGGAGGAGAAGGATAAGGCAAAGAAGGAAAAACAATAGAAGAAGAAGGTAAGCAAGGAGAAGAAATGAGTTTAGATGTGAGGCATAGATAGACAGACAGAGACAGAAAGATAGAGAAACTTAGACATACAGAGTGAGACATGCACATAAACATTCACACAGAGAAACACAAGTAGGCACAGAGACAGAGAAAAATATACATAGAAAGAGAGATATGCACAGAGACATTCACAGAGTTACACACATTCACAAAACTTAATTAAGAAGTATTTAGAAAAATATATCTATGAAATCACGAGGATATTAAGTACTAAATTATGTGAGCAATGAGGAGGAATGAGATCCAAACAAATTTTGCAAGTCCTCCAACATTCTCCATGCTTCCACACAGCTTTAGCTGTGGGAGTATCAGTTATAGGGCTGTAACTTTTGTTTTCTTCATTTATAATTTACTGTGAATCTCCTTTCTCCACCATTCAATATGGTCCGTAGTTTCCATGTGGAAGGACTTTCCAATGCATGGCATCTAGTGAGAAAGAGAAAACAATTTTAAAGAAGAGTCTCTATGCTAGAGCCAACTGTACAAACAATTTGTAGTTATTCTCCAAATGCAGGGCTCAAAGAACACAGAGGCTCCTCTAGCTGCTACACAGATCTTAAGTATGGCCCCACAGCATCACTGGGAACCTATTGACAATTCTCACTCAGGTCATAAAACTATGGAGCATTCCAATTTCTTGAGTTCCAGAAAAAAAGCCATTTGGAAGCTTATCTCACTAAAATTGAAGATTACACTGAAATTTATGAAAAGTGAGAATAATTTTTAATGTGAAAAATCATTCCACACACACACATTAAAAAAATACATGAAGGCAAAATTGACAGCAATATATTTGACACAACACCCACCCATACACACCTACACACACCCACACAGAGAGAGAGAGAGAGAGAGAGAGAGAGAGAGAGAGAGAGAGAGAGAGAGAGAGAGAGAGAAAGAGAGAGAGAGAGAAAGAGAGAGAGAGAGAAAGAGAGAGAGAGAGGGAGGGAGGGAGGGAGGGAGGGAGGGAGGGAGGGAGGGAGGGAGGGAGGGGGAAGAGGAAGAGGTGGAGAGACAGATGTACACTTACAGTACTTATTTTTAAGTCAAGTTGTCAAAACTCCTGACACAATCAATGTTCAGGAAGAGATGTATATGGCAAAAACTCACTAGGAACAGACTGTCATGATAAAGAGAACATAGGAGGAAACAACAAGTTCATCTGTGGCATTGAGAGCCTGAATGGGCCCTTCTCACATTTGGTTGGATTTAGAATCCAAGATTTAGTTCAGAACCACCCAGCTCGCTCCTTCTTGCCCCACGGATCTACTTCTCCTAGGGCACAGTCACAAAGGTTCCACAACATTTCTAGACAGTTTTCTCAGTTTTAGACAACTGGGACTGTGGGAGAAATAACCCCCCCCCAATCTTAATTAAACTAAGCCACACAACTGCAAAATATATTTGAAAACAGTTTAAATTCTATTTTGGAAAGAGAACAGAGAGCTCTACTTTGAAATGGACTGAATTAGTCTTTAGGTTCCGTTGTGCACCCTAAATGAAATATATTGTAAAAGATTCCGTTTTCTATGTAGCAAGTGAGGGCTGAAAACAACACACTAATGGAGATAAAATGCAAAAAAAAAAAAAAAAAAAACAAACAAACCAAACTGGGAAATATAGTAACAATTCAAACTGACTGTGTGAAAAACGATGTATTTATACACGTTAACTGTCCTATTGACCACAGTGTCATTCATCATTGTGTTAGGGGATACAATCTAGTGATTAATCATCAGGGTTTGACAGTAAAATCCTTAGGCTCAATACACCAGACATTAGCTGAAAAATGATTTACAAGAATGTAATGCCCTTTGGTGTCTTCTCTGTGAATCTGTTGTATGGATGCCCTGTCGTTGGTTGTTTTAGTTGTTGGTGTTGTTTTAAAATAGATATATTGAATGCAAAAGCAAGTGGCAGGAGCCCAAAAGGTCCTCTCTCTATCTCCTTCCCAAAACTTTCTAATTTTCCCAATCCCCTCATTCATTCAAAAATTCAGAAGTTCAAAAAATACAGAAACTCATTCATCATCTTTACTTTGTGCTTGCATGCTGGTTGCAATTATCTTGTAAGCATTAAAAATTAGGCTAACATACTGCCTATGTTCAACAGGGTTTCATTGATGTGAAGAGACATCATGACACAGGAAACTCTTATAGGGAAATTTAATTGAGGTTGTCTTACAGATTCAGAGGGTCAGTACATTATTATCTTGGTAGGAAGCATGGCAGCATCCAGGAAGAGGAGGTGCTGGGGAAGGAAGTAATTGGTCTATATCTTAGTCTGAAGGCAACAATGTGGAAGCTTGTGGCCACAGTTAGCAAGGAAGAGGATCAATTTTTGTCACTGGGCAGAGATTGTGCACTACATAAAAGCAAGCCTACACAATGATACACTTCCTCAAACAAGCCAACACCTTGTAATAGTGCCACATCCCATGGGCAAAAGATATTCTAATCAACACACTGCATCATAGGAAAATGGCAGAGAGAAATAAAGAAAGACACTGCATGATTGCATTCCTCTGGTCACAAGTGCTACATACCTACACGCTTATATGCACACACAAACACACACACACACACACACACACACACACAAACACACACACACATGCCTATCTGATGTGCATAATAATAATGTGCAGTCTAGGGTCCTGGGCAATTTGATTGGACCAGGCGCTGTGTTCCACCCACCAGAGGTGTTAGGATCCCGTGGAGGATCCTGTGTGGGTCCTTGTGGGTGTCCACAGAATCCCCCGGTCCAGGGACCATGGTGCTCCCTTGATCTACTTCTGTTGTCTAATTGCTCTGGCTAGGATTTCAAGTGATATATTGAATAGATAGGAAGAAAGTGGCAGCCTTGTCTAGTCCCTGATTTTAGTGGGATTGGGTTTAGTTTCTCTCCATTTAGTTTGATGTTGACTACTGTTTTGCTATATACTGCTTTTATTATGTTCAAGTATGGGCCTTGAATTCCTGATCTTTCCATGACTTTTATCATGAATGGGTGTTGGATTTCGTTAAATGATTTCTCAGCATGTAAGTAGATGATCATGCGGTTTTTGTTTTTCAGTTTGCTTATATAGTGGATTACGTTGATGTGTTTCCTTATATTAATCCATCCCTGCATCCCTGGGATGAAGCGTACTTGATCATTATTGATGATCTTTGTGATATGTTCTGAGATTCAGTTTGCATGGACTTTATTGAATATTTTTTGCATCAATATTCATAAGGGAAATTGGTCTGAAGTCCTCTATTTTGTTGGGACTTTATATGGTTTAGTTATCAGAGTAATTGTGGTATCTATAGAATGAATTGAATAGGGTACGTTCTGTTTCTATTTTGTGAAATAGTTTGAGAACAGTTGGAATTAGTTCTTTTTTGAAGGTCTGATAGAACTCTGCACTAAATTCATGTGGGTGGTCCTGGGCATTATTTGGTTAGGAGACTATTAGTGACTGCTTCTATTTCTTTAGGGGATATGGGGCTGTTTAGATCTTTATTCTTATCTGGATTTAACTTTGGTACCTGATTTC
This sequence comes from Mus musculus, assembly GCF_000001635.26. Lineage (NCBI taxonomy): Eukaryota > Metazoa > Chordata > Mammalia > Rodentia > Muridae > Mus > Mus musculus. Next base: position 62,522,700 of record NC_000087.7, on the reverse strand, counting down.
TGTCTACAAAATTGTCCATTTTGTCCAAGTTTTCCAGTTTTTTTAGTATAGCCTTTTGTAGTAGGATGTGATGATGCCTAGGATTTCCTCAGGTTCTGGTCTTATGTCTCCCTTTTCATTTATGATTTTGTTAATTAGGATACTATCCCTGTGCCCTCAAGTTCATCTTGCTAAGGGTGTATCTATCTTGATACTACTTTCAAAGAACAGGCTCCTGGTTTGGTTGATACTTTGAATAGTTCTTTTTGTGCCCACTTGGTTGATTCCAGCACTGAGTTTGATTATTTTCTGCTATCTACTCCCCCTTGTAAATTTGCCTCCTTTTGTTCTAGAGCTTTTAGGTGTGCTGTCAAGCTCTTAGTGTGTGCTCTCTCTTGTTTCTTTTTGGTGGCACTCAGAGCTGTTGGTTTTCTTTGTGGGACTACATTCATTGTGTCCCATAAGTTTGGGTATATTGTCCCTTCATTTTCATTAAACTCTAAAAAGTGTTTAATTTCTTCTTTATTTCTTCCTTGACCAAGTTATCATTGAGTAGAGTGTTGTTCAGCTTTCACATGAATGTTGGCTTCCTATTATTTATGTTGTTATTGAAGATCAGCCTTCCTCCATGGTGATGTGATAGAGTGTATGGGATACTTTCAATATTTTTGTTGAGTCCTGTTTTGTGACTGATTAATTGGTCTATTGTGGAGACGGTACCATGAGGTGCTGAGAAGAAGTTATATGCTTTTGTTTTAGGGTAAAATGTTCTGTAGATATCTATTAAATCCATTTGTTTCATAAATTCTTTTATCTTCAATGTGTCTCTGTTTAGTTTCTATTTCCCCGATCTTTCTATAGATAAGAGTGGGTTGTGAAGTCTCCCTCTATTATGGTGTGCAGTGCAATGAATGATTTGAGGTTTACTAAAGTTTCTTTAATGAATGTGGATGCCATTGCATTTGGAGCATAGATATTCAGAATTGAGGGTTCATCTTGGAAGATTTTGCCTTTCATGATCATTAACTGTCCCTTCTTGTCTTTTTTGATAACTTTGGGTTGGAAATTGATTTTATTCTATATTAGAATGGCTACTCCAGCTTATTTCTTCAGACCATTTGCTAGGAAAATTGTTTTCCAGCCTTTTACTCTGAGGTAGTGTCTGGTTTTGTCCCTGAGGTGGGTTTCTTTTTTTTTTTTTTTTTTTTTTTCTTTTTTTTTCCATTTTTTATTAGGTATTTAACTCATTTACATTTCCAATGCTATACCAAAAGTCCCCCATATCCACCCACCCCCACTCCCCTGCCCACCCACTCCCCCTTTTTGGCCCTGGTGTTCCCCTGTACTGGGGCATATAAAGTTTGCAAGTCCAATGGGCCTCTCTTTCCAGTGATGGCCGACTAGGCCATCTTTTGATATATATGCAGCTAGAGTCAAGAGCTCCGGGGTACTGGTTAGTTCATAATGTTGTTCCACCTATAGGGTTGCAGATCCCTTTAGCTCCTTGGGTACTTTCTCTAGCTCCTCCATTGGGAGCCCTATGATCCATCCATTAGCTGACTGTGAGCATCCACTTCTGTGTTTGCTAGGCCCCGGCATAGTCTCACAAGAGATAGCTACATCTGGGTCCTTTCAATAAAAACTTGCTAGTGTATGCAATGGTGTCAGGGTTTGGATGCTGATTATGGGGTGGATCCCTGGATATGGCAGTCTCTACATGGTCCATCCTTTCATCTCAGCTCCAAACTTTGTCTCTGTAACTCCTTCCATGGGTGTTTTGTTCCCAAAACTAAGGAGGGGCATAGTGTCCACACTTCAGTCTTCATTCTTCTTGAGTTTCATGTGTTTAGCAAATTATATATTATATCTTGGGTATCCTAGGTTTGGGGCTAATATCCAGTTATCAGTGAATACATATTGTGTGAGTTTCTTTGTGAATGTGTTACCTCACTCAGGATGATGCCCTCCAGGTCCATCCATTTGGCTAGGAATTTCATAAATTCATTCTTTTTAATAGCTGAGTAGTACTCCATTGTGTAGATGTACCACATTTTCTGTATCCATTCCTCTGTTGAGGGGCATCTGGGTTCTTTCCAGCTTCTGGCTATTATAAATAAGGCTGCTATGAACATAGTGGAGCATGTGTCCTTATTACCAGTTGGGGCATCTTCTGGATATATGCCCAGGAGAGGTATTGCTGGATCCTCCGGTAGTACTATGTCCAGTTTTCTGAGGAACCGCCAGACTGATTTCCAGAGTGGTTGTACAAGCCTGCACTCCCACCAACAATGGAGGAGTGTTCCTCTTTCTCCACATCCACGCCAGCATCTGCTGTCACCTGAATTTTTGATCTTAGCCATTCTGACTGGTGTGAGGTGGAATCTCAGGGTTGTTTTGATTTGCATTTCCCTGATGATTAAGGATGTTGAACATTTTTTCAAGTGCTTCTCTGCCATTCGGTATTCCTCAGGTGAGAATTCTTTGTTCAGTTCTGAGCCCCATTTTTTAATGGGGTTATTTGATTTTCTGAAGTCTACCTTCTTGAGTTCTTTATATATGTTGGATATTAGTCCCCTATCTGATTTAGGATAGGTAAAGATCCTTTCCCAATCTGTTGGTGGTCTTTTTGTCTTGTTGACGGTGTCTTTTGCCTTGCAGAAACTTTGGAGTTTCATTAGGTCCCATTTGTCAATTTTCGATCTTACAGCACAAGCCATTGCTGTTCTGTTCAGGAATTTTCCCCCTGTGCCCATATCTTCAAGGCTTTTCCCCACTTTCTCCTCTATAAGTTTCAGTGTCTCTGGTTTTATGTGAAGTTCCTTGATCCACTTAGATTTGACCTTAGTACAAGGAGATAAGTATGGATCGATTCACATTCTTCTACACGATAACAACCAGTTGTGCCAGCACCAATTGTTGAAAATGCTGTCTTTCTTCCACTGGATGGTTTTAGCTCCCTTGTCGAAGATCAAGTGACCATAGGTGTGTGGGTTCATTTCTGGGTCTTCAATTCTATTCCATTGGTCTACTTGTCTGTCTCTATACCAGTACCATACAGTTTTTATCACAATTGCTCTGTAGTAAAGCTTTAGGTCTGGCATGGTGATTCCGCCAGAAGTTCTTTTATCCTTGAGAAGACTTTTTGCTATCCTAGGTTTTTTGTTATTCCAGACAAATTTGCAAATTGCTCCTTCCAATTCGTTGAAGAATTGAGTTGGAATTTTGATGGGGATTGCATTGAATCTGTAGATTGCTTTTGGCAAGATAGCCATTTTTACAATGTTGATCCTGCCAATCCATGAGCATGGGAGATCTTTCCATCTTCTGAGATCTTCCTTAATTTCTTTCTTCAGAGATTTGAAGTTTTTATCATACAGATCTTTCACTTCCTTAGTTAGAGTCACGCCAAGATATTTTATATTATTTGTGACTATTGAGAAGGGTGTTGTTTCCCTAATTTCTTTCTCAGCCTGTTTATTCTTTGTATAGAGAAAGGCCATTGACTTGTTTGAGTTTATTTTATATCCAGCTACTTCACCGAAGCTGTTTATCAGGTTTAGGAGTTCTCTGGTAGAATTTTTAGGGTCACTTATATATACTATCATATCATCTGCAAAAAGTGATATTTTGACTTCCTCTTTTCCAATTTGTATCCCCTTGATCTCCTTTTGTTTTCGAATTGCTCTGCCTAATACTTCAAGTACTATGTTGAAAAGGTAGGGAGAAAGTGGACAGCCTTGTCTAGTCCCTGATTTTAGTGGGATTGCTTGCAGCTTCTCTCCATTTACTTTGATGTTGGCTACTGGTTTGCTGTAGATTGCTTTTATCATGTTTAGGTATGGGCCTTGAATTCCTGATCTTTCCAGAACTTTTATCATGAATGGGTGTTGGATCTTGTCAAATGCTTTTTCTGCATCTAACGAGATGATCATGTGGTTTTTGTCTTTGAGTTTGTTTATATAATGTATTACATTGATGGATTTTCGTATATTAAACCATCCCTGCATCCCTGGAATAAAACCTACTTGGTCAGGATGGATGATTGCTTTAATGTGTTCTTGGATTCGGTTAGCGAGAATTTTATTGAGGATTTTTGCATCGATATTCATAAGAGAAATTGGTCTGAAGTTCTCTATCTTTGTTGGATCTTTCTGTGGTTTAGGTATCAGAGTAATAGTGGCTTCATAAAATGAGTTGGGTAGAGTACCTTCTACTTCAATTTTGTGAAATAGTTTGTGCAGAATTGGAATTAGATCTTCTTTGAAGGTCTGATAGAACTCTGCACTAAACCCATCTGGTCCTGGGCTTTTTTTGGTTGGGAGACTATTAATAACTGCTTCTATTTCTTTAGGTGATATGGGACTGTTTAGATGGTCAACTTGATCCTGATTCAACTTTGGTACCTGGTATCTGTCCAGAAATTTGTCCATTTCGTCCAGGTTTTCCAGTTTTGTTGAGTATAGCCTTTTGTAGAAGGATCTGATGGTGTTTTGGATTTCTTCAGTATCTGTTGTTATGTCTCCCTTTTCAGTTCTGATTTTGTTAATTAGGATTTTGTCCCTGTGCCCTTTAGTAAGTCTAGCTAAGGGTTTATCTATCTTGTTGATTTTCTCAAAGAACCAACTCCTCGTTTGGTTAATTCTTTGAATAGTTCTTCTTGTTTCCACTTGGTTGATTTCACCCCTGAGTTTGATTATTTCCTGCCGTCTACTCCTCTTGGGTGAATTTGCTTCCTTTTTTTCTAGAGCTTTTAGATGTGTTGTCAAGCTGCTAGTATGTGGTCTCTCCCGTTTCTTCTTGGAGGCACTCAGAGCTATGAGTTTCCCTCTTAGAAATGCTTTCATTGTGTCCCATAGGTTTGGGTATGAGGTGGCTTCATTTTCATTAAACTCTAAAAAGTCTTTAATTTCTTTCTTTATTCCTTCCTTGACCAAGGTATCATTGAGAAGAGTGTTATTCAGTTTCCACGTGAATGTTGGCTTTCCATTATTTATGTTGTTATTGAAGATCAGTCTTAGGCCATGGTGGTCTGATAGGATACATGGGACAATTTCAATATTTTTGTATCTATTGAGGCCTGTTTTGTGACCAATTATATGGTCAATTTTGGAGAAGGTCCCGTGAGGTGCTGAGAAGAAGGTATATCCTTTTGTTTTAGGATAAAATGTTCTGTAGATATCTGTCAGGTCCATTTGTTTCATAACTTCTGTTAGTTTCACTGTGTCCCTGTTTAGTTTCTGTTTCCACGATCTGTCCTTTGAAGAAAGTGGTGTGTTGAAGTCTCCCACTATTATTGTGTGAGGTGCAATGTATGCTTTGAGCTTTACTAAAGTGTCTCTAATGAATGTGGCTGCCCTTGCATTTGGTGCGTAGATATTCAGAATTGAGAGTTCCTCTTGGAGGATTTTACCTTTGATGAGTATGAAGTGTCCATCCTTGTCTTTTTTGATAACTTTGGGTTGGAATTCGATTTTATCCGATATTAAAATGGCTACTCCAGCTTGTTTCTTCAGTCCATTTGCTTGGAAAATTGTTTTCCAGCCTTTCACTCTGAGGTAGTGTCTGTCTTTTTCCCTGAGATGGGTTTCCTGTAAGCAGCAGAATGTTGGGTCCTGTTTGTGTAGCCAGTCTGTTAGTCTATGTCTTTTTATTGGGGAATTGAGTCCATTGATATTAAGAGATATTAAGGAAAAGTAATTGTTTCTCCCTTTTATTTTTGTTGTTAGAGTTGGCATTCTGTTCTTGTGGCTGTCTTCTTTTTGGTTTGTTGAATGATTACTTTCTTGGTTGTTCTAGTGCGTGATTTCCGTCCTTGTATTGCTTCTTTTCTGTTATTATCCTTTGAAGGGCTGGATTCGTGGAAAGATATTGTGTGAATTTGGTTTTGTCGTGGAATACTTTGGTTTCTCCATCTATGGTAATTGAGAGTTTGGCCGGGTATAGTAGCCTGGGCTGGCATTTGTGTTCTCTTAGTGTCTGTATAACATCTGTCCAGGCTCTTCTGGCTTTCATAGTCTCTGGTGAAAAGTCTGGTGTAATTCTGATAGGCCTTCCTTTATATGTTACTTGACCTTTCTCCCTTACTGCTTTTAATATTCTATCTTTATTTAGTGCATTTGTTGTTCTGATTATTATGTGTCGGGAGGAATTTCTTTTCTGGTCCAGTCTATTTGGAGTTCTGTAGGCTTCATGTATGATTATGGGCATCTCTTTTTTTATGTTTGGGAAGTTTTCTTCTATTATTTTGTAGAAGATATTAGCTGGCCCTTTACGTTGAAAATCTTCATTCTCATCAATTCCTATTATCCGTAGGTTTGGTCTTCTCATTGTGTCCTGGATTACCTGGATGTTTTGAGTTAGGATCCTTTTGCATTTTGTATTTTCTTTGACTGTTGTGTCGATGTTCTCTATGGAATCTTCTGCACCTGAGATTCTCTCTTCCATTTCTTGTATTCTGTTGCTGATATTCGCCTCTATGGTTCCAGATCTCTTTCCTAGGGTTTCTATCTCCAGCGTTGCCTCGCTTTGGGTTTTCTTTATTGTGTCTACTTCCCCTTTTAGTTCTAGTATGGTTTTGTTCATTTCCATCACCTGTTTGGATGTGTTTTCCTGTTTTTCTTTAATGATTTCTACCTGTTTGGCTGTGTTTTCCTGCTTTTCTTTAAGGGCCTGTAACTCTTTAGCAGTGCTCTCCTGTAATTCTTTAAGTGACTTATGAAAGTCCTTCTTGATGTCCTCTATCATCATCATGAGAAATGTTTTTAAATCTGGGTCTAGATTTTCGGTTGTGTTGGGGTGCCCAGGACTAGGTGGGGTGGGAGTGCTGCGTTCTGATGATGGTGAGTGGTCTTGATTTCTGTTAGTAGGATTCTTACGTATGCCTTTCGCCATCTGGTAATCTCTGAAGCTAGCTGTTTTAGTTGTCACTGTTAAGAGCTTGTTCTTCAGGTGACACTGTTAGCCTCTATGAGCAGACCTGGAGGGTAGCACTCTCCTTAGTTTCAGTGGGCAGAGTATTCTCTGCAGGCAAGCTCTCTTCTTGCAAGGCAGGTACCCAGATATCTGGTGTTCGAACCAGACTCCTAGCAGAAGTTGTGTTCCACTCACTAGAGGTCTTAGGATCACGTGTGGAATCCTGTGTGGGCCCTTGCGGGTGTCAGGCGACTCAGCTGGCAAGGTAGCCCAGGGCTCGAGTGGAGTGGAAGGGGTTTGTGCCCCAGATCAAGCCCAGGTAGCCTACTTCCCTATGTACCACAGTCTCAAGTTCCGCGCGATTGGATTGGAGCAGGCACTGTGTTCCACTCACCAGAGGTCTTAGGGTCCCGTGGGGAGTCCCGTGTGGGCCCTTGTGGGTGTTGGGCAAGACTCTGCTGGCAAGGTAGCCCGGGGCTCGAGACTCCAGTCGAGGGGAAGGGCGAGGTGGGTTTCTTTTATGCAGCAAAATGTTGTGTATTGTTTATATAGACTGTCTGTTAGTCTATTTGTTTTTATTGGTGAATTGATTCCAGATTAAGGCAACTTCAGACCAACTTCTTTTATGCATATCAATGCAAAATACTCAATAAAATTCTCCCCAAACTAAAAGGGCTATTAGGTCATTTTCTGATAGTCAAAACTGCAATGAGAACTGCCAGTTTTCCTAGTGTCACTGGCTAATTGCTATTAGATAGTAACTAGGCTTTCTCCTATTCAGAGCACATTCCAAGAGGTTGTATAACAATTAACCAAAGGTCATCAGAAGGGAACTAATGATTTATTATAGGTTCTAGGGTAAAAGATAAAATATTGATTGGGTTTACCTATACAAAACTTCACTAATATCATAGTTATGTTTTGATAACTTCAGTGAACCTGTTGATCTGAGACAGTTGATGAACTTTGTAACATGAGGTCATGTATTCTGAAATATTTATAAGTGCTGAGGACAAAGAGACAAGGAAAATCGAGAGAGAAAATTTTTTTTTTTGCCTTTCTCCACTTAGACTATTTTTTTTTTCCTTTTACTCACTTAGAAGAATTTTTCCCTTTCCGCACTTAGGATCTTTCTGCTTTGCCCTTATATAACTTTCATAAAAATATTTTTATAACTTAGTAATAACTTCTATAATCACTTCTCTAAATTCCTTCTCTTCCAGTGACACCTGGCTTGTTGGCTCAAAGTTAGAGCCCAGCAATTCCTGCTGAGCTAGAAAAAAGGCTGCATTGCTTAATCCTCCTCTGTTAGGCTACAGGTGTTAATCACCTAAGCCAGCCTACCCTCAGAAAAACCAAGTACTTTTTAGAAGTTATCATCAGCATTTCAGTACAATTTGAGAGCTAGAAAGCCCTGAGACATTTCGATTTTAAAGCCATTGCCAGGGTCCTACTCTGTGACTCCACTGCTATCCTGGCTCAGAGCAATCCTGGACCTCAAACTCTAGTATAGAGCAGTAGTGATAAAAAAAAACCTACATGGTATTGATACAGAGACTGACAGATGGATCAGTGGACTAGAACTGAAGAACCAGAAAGAAAACCACACATTTATAGACACTTGATATTTGGAAAGAAGCTATATATATATATATATATGATGGAAAAAAGAAAGGATTTTCAATAAATGGTGCTGTTCTAATTTGCAGTCTGTATGTTGAAAAATAAAAATAAATCCATACTTATCACCTTGCACAAAGCTCAGTTTCAAGTTGATCAAGATTATCAACATAAAATAAGATCCACTGAATCTAATAGAAGATAAACTCATTGACACAGAGAGGGAAATGTCCTAAAAACTACTCCCATGGCTCATGCTCTAAGATCATCAATTCATAAATGTGACCTCATGAAACTGGAAAGCTTCTGTTAGCAAACCATATAGGCAATGGTACTAATCATCAACCTACAGACTGGAGAAAAAAATCTCAACTAACCTCACATCTGATAAAGGGTTAATATCCAAAATGTATAAAGAACTCAAGAAACGAAATAAACCAATCAAATATGGGGTATATATCTAAATAGAGATGTCAAGACAGAAGAGTCTAAAATGGCTAAGGAACACTTAAAGATATGTTTAAAGTCCTTAGTGCTCAGGTTAATTCAAATCAAAACAACCCTGAGATTGTACTTTACACCAATCAAATTGGCTAAGATCAAAACCTCAGATGACAGCACATGTTCGTGAAAATGTGGAGAAAAAGGAACACTCCTCCACTGCTGGTGGGACGGAAGCAGGTACAACTTCTCTGGAATTCAGTGTGGAGATTCCTCAGAACATTGGAAATAGGTCTACCTGAAGACCGACATGTACCACTCTTGGGCATATACCAAAAAGATGTCCCACCATGCCCCAAGGCACATGTTTTTCTATGTTCATAACAGCCTTGTTTATTATAGCTAGAAGCTGCAAATAACCCAGATGTCCCAAAACAGAAGAATGGATACAGAAAATGTGGCTCATTTACACAATGAAATACTACTCAGCTATTAAGAAACGAAGACATCCTGAGTTTTTCAGGCAAATGGATGTAACTCGGAAATATCATTCTGAGTAAGGCAACTCAGAACCAAAAGGACATGCATGGTATATCCTCATTAATAAGTGGATATTAACCAAAAAAGTGCAGAACACCCTGTATTCATTCCGCAGAACTTAAAAAAGTTATCAAGCCACAAGTCCCAAGTGAGGACACCTCAATCCCACTTGGAAGGGAGAAAAAGAAATCACAGAGCGAGTGGGGGTGGTGGGAGGGTCTCAAGTGGGGATGGGGACCAGGAGTACTAGAGAAGAACATGATCAGGTATTGGTTAGAAAAAAAAAAAAAAACTGAAGCCCTGAGGTACAGCAGAAAGAATGAAAACAGGCAACCTATGGAAGTATGGCGTTGGGGACCTCCCAGAATGTACCAGAGCCCTGGGAGGTGAGAGACTCTCAGGACTCAAATGGAGGTATCTTAGATGAAATGCCCTACAGTGGGGAGTAGGAACTTGTAGATGGGAAGCAGGAACTTGTAGAATCCACATCCAGTAGAAAGATAAGGAAGGCATGAAGTGAGTGATGGGGTTGCCATCCCACGTCAAAAGCTCTGACCCAGAACTATTCCTGTCAAAAAGAACTTCAAGAACAAAAACAGAGAAGAGCCTGATGGAAATGAGGTCCAGTGAATGGATCAAGGTGGGGCCCAGCTTGGGGAAAGGCCCCAAGGCCTTACACGACTACTGAGGCTATGAAGTGCTCACAAAAGGGGGCCTATTATGACTGTACCCGAATGACCCAAAAAGCAACTGGAAGAGTCAGGTGCAGATATTTACACCCAACCAATGGACAGAAGCTGCTGATCCCTCTGGTTCAATGAGGGAAAAGCTGGAAGAAGCTGAGGAGGAGGGCAACCCTGTATGAGGACAAGCAGTCTCATTTAACCTGGATCTCCAAGACCTCTCTGACACTGAGCCACCAATCAGGCAAAATATACAAGCTGACATGATGCCCCAAACACACATACAGCAGAGGACTGCCAGGTCTAGGTTTAGTCAGAGAAGATGCACCAAACCCTCAAGAGACTGGAGGCCACAGACAATCTCTTGGGTAGTTCTGGTGAGGTGGGGGTTGAAGACAATTTTGTGGAATTGGTGGGCGGTGGTATGGAATGTGGAACAATCAGAGGGGTATAACACCTGGAGTATGAAGAAAAGATTAAATAAATCAAAAAAGATAAATAAATAAATAAATAAATAAATAAATAAATAAATAAATAAATAAATTCTTAATGAACACTGGCTTTTAAAGGTTTCTTTCTTTTGAGTACATTCTCTCTCTCTCTCTCTCTCTCTCTCTCTCTCTCTCTCTCTCTCTCTCTCTCTCTTTCTCTCTCCTTTCTCCTCTTCCTTCTCTTCCTATTTCTCACTTGCTGCTTTGCTCCAGAATATTTATCAACAGTCACCTATTATTCTACCTATGTTTAGAAGGGGTGAGTCTCTGCCTCTTTAAGGTATCTAAGGGAGTTTTTTTTTTCCTACAAAATTAAAATGAGAGTATTGTCCTGGAAATTTCCCAATGCTTGTTTTGTAGTGTGTAGCACTTTCCTGATACTTACAGAGGAGTTCCTATTAATTGAAAATTTTGCGTCTGTGTATCAGAGGGAGAACAATAAATGGAGAAAGAGAGGATAAGGTGGGAGTTCTCATTGTTTTTTATTTGCTGAGAAATAATCTATGCACTAGACACACCAGTGTTTTGGTCATTTCCCAGATAAAACACCTGCTTTTAGCTATCAACGATTACAAACAAATATAGTAAAAATATGTAAGTATATTTTTGTGAGAATATGTTTTCCATTGATTTAATTATCAGAAATAATATTTTTCAGTCCTGTACTTAATTTGTTTAGCCCCTAGATATGAATCCCTGAAATATGTGTACTTGGGCTTTTGAAATATATTGAGATAGCTATCCAGGCTCTATTCTAATTTATCAGAACAATGTATGTCAGTTATAATAAGTATATAATATCCCTAACATAATTACTGAATAATATATAGATAAAGCAAGACATCAAACTTTATCCCTTAGAGATGCCCAGACAAAGATAGCTGATAATAAATAACTCTGAAAAGATAGTTAATAAAATTTATATTTGTCCACTTTGGTGAAGTAAAACCCCTCTGCACAGATATTTCTTTCATGATATAGAATAGAGGTCCTAACTGTCACAGGAACAGATTTATACAGTTTGTCAAAGAATTCTTTACAAGATTACAAAAGAGGTCGAATATAAATTACATAGTCTTTAGTTGAATTGACCTTTTATAAATAGAAATTTGACAAAAAAATAATATTTACTCTATGGGTGCTTTCAAAAATAGAATGGTTTGCATGGAACAAGTTAGTATTGGAAGGATTAGAAGTTCGAAGCTATCCTTGGTTACATTCTAAGTTGGGGCCAGCCTAGGCTATATGACATCCTGTCTGAAAATATGAAATTACTGGAACCAGTAGTTTATCTTTATGAATCCTCTACTTTGGATACTGAATCATGAGCAATATCAGAAGTACAAGGTCTATCAGTACCAGAAAGTATAAAAAGAATTTCCCCAAACAAAAATAATTTAAGAGTTATTTTTAGGGGCATGATTATGTTGCCAGGGAATAAAAGCACTTTGAGTTTAGAGTGGTCAGTAATGAGGAGTGAGTATTGCTCTTACACAGGACTCACATTGGTTAGCTCACAGTCACCTTTACCTTGAGTTTCAGGAGGCCTCTGGCAACTGTGGGCATGTGCATTTCCTTACATACATATGTACGTACGAACACATACACACACACACACACACACACACACACACACACACACACATTTAAATAATAGGGAAAAGTACTTTGCTTTATCTATCAGTTTAAAGGAAGTTTGAGTTGAATGTACTTAAAAGAGGTGCCTCATAACCAAAGTATGAAATCTGCTAGTCTTCCACAAATTAGGTGACTCACAGCCACTACTCAAATAAATTACACCCTATAAAATCAAATAACCCCATTTAAAAATGGGGCTCAGAACAGAACAATGATTTCTCACCCGAGGAATACCGAATGGCAGAGAAGCACCTGAAAAAATGTTTAACATCTTAATCATCAGGGAAATGAAAATCAAAACAACCCTGAGATTCCACCTCACACAAGTCAGAATAGCTAAGATCAAAAATTCAGGTGACAGCAGATGCTGGCGCAGATGTTGAGAAAGAGGAACACTCCTCCGTTGTTGGTGGGATTGTAAGCTTGTACAACCACTCTGGAAATCAGTCTGGTGGTTCCTTAGAAAATTGGACATAGTACTACCAGAAGATTCAGCAATACCTCTTCTGGGTATATATCCAGAAGATGCCCCAACCGGTAAGAAGGACACATGCTCCACTATGTTCATAGCAGCCTTATTTATAATAGCCAGAAGCTGGAAAGAACCCAGATGCCCCTCAACAGAGGAATGGATACAGGAAATGTGGTACATTTACACAATGGAGTACTACTCAGCTATTAAAAAGCATGAATTTATGAAATTCCTAGCCAAATGGATGGACCTTGAGGGCATCATCCTGAGTGAGGTAACCCAAACACAAAGAATCTCTCACAATATGTACTCAGTGATAATTGGATATTAGCCCAGAACCCTAGGATACCCGATACAAGATATAATTTGCTAAAAACATTAAACTCAAGAGAACGAAGACCAAAGTGTGGACACTTTGCCCCTTCTCAGAATAGGAAATGAAACACCCATGGAAGGAGTTACAGAGACAAAATTTGGAAGTGTGACGAAAGGATGGACCATCTAGTGTATGCCATATCCAGAGAACCATCCCCTGATCAGCTTCCAAATGCTGACGCTATGGCATACACTAGCAAGATTTTGCTGAAAGGACCCAGATATAGCTGTGTCTTGTGAGACTATGTCAGCGCCTAGCAATCACAGAACTGGATGCTCACAGTCAGCTATTGAATGGATCACAGGGCCCCCAATGGAGGAACTAGTGAAAGCATCCCAGGAACTAAGGGAACTGCAACCCTATAGGTGTAACAACAATATGAACTAAGCAGTAACACGGAGCTCCTGTCTCAAGCTGCATATGTATCAAAAGATGGTCTAGTCGGCCATCACTGCAAAGAGAGGCCTATTGGACTTGTACACTTTATATGCCCCAGTACAGGGGAACGCCAGGGCTAAAAAGGGGGAGTAGGTGGGTAGGGGAGTGGGGGTGGGTGGGTATGGGGTACTTTGGTATAACAATGGAAATGTAAATGAGCTAAATACCTAATAAAAATGGAAAAAAATAAATTACACCCTAGACATGTGCAGCCATGAGGTCCACTGGTAAACTGTGGATAGAGATCAATGGTAGAGCTATTGGATTATGTAAGGGGAGGCTTAAATAAAACTGAGAGAGTCACAGTCTCATGTGATATAAGCTGGCTTTTGTTTGTGTGTTGGTATTATATAGTATTATAATCCTTACTTGCTTTCGAGATATATTCCATATAGTTCAGACTGTCCTTTATCTCACTTAATAGCTCAATATGACTATGAACCACTGATCCTCCTGCTTTCATTTTCCAGAACAGCTAGTATTAAAGAGAGGTACCAGCATGCTCTACTTGATACAGTTTTAGAGATAAAACCCAAGGCTTCATGCATGAGAATAAAGTACTCTACCAAATCTACTTCGGCAGCTGCAAGCCTTCCTGTTAAGGATAAGTCCAAGACAACATTTCTTACCCTTAACACATCATGCCTATGGCTATAATCATTAATGTCCTCTTCTGTCTAAATCAATATCAACTTCACACAAGCCAGAACCATTTGAGAATATTGAATTTCAATTGAGAAAATAACCCCACCAAACTTTTGTCTGGAAAAGGCTTTGTTGAATTTTATTAATTAATGATTTCTATAGAAGGATATCCCAGTTGGCAGTATCAGCTCTGGACTGATGGTACTGGATGCTATATAAAAAAAAAAAAAGTAGGATGATCAAAACATGGGGAATATGCCAGTATGCAATTTTTCTACATGTCCTCTACTTCAGGTCTTACCTGCTCCAAATTCCAGTCTAGGGTTTCTGGTGTGACTTTCATGTATGATGAATTACAAACTGAACTATGAACCAAAACATTTTCTCTCCCAGTTGATGTTGTTCATAATGTCTTATCACCTAAATACAATCCCTTACTAAGGCAAGTTAGTATGCCAATGTAGCTCATATGGAATGTTCACGGTGGTCCAGATAGAGCATAGAAATAATGAACTTCACTGGTCGTGATAATGCATACCTAATATCTATGTACGTGAAAGACAGGAGGATGAGTGTAAGTTCAATGCAATGCTGAGCTACATAGGGAGGTTCTGAGTCCAAAACAAAACAAAACAAAAACAAAAACAATATCAAAAACAAAACAAAAAAAACACAAAACGGGAGGTTAATGAGATGCTAAACAAATAAAGCACTTGCTAAGCAATTGTGATGGCCTTCATTCCATTCTCAGAACATACATGAATGTAAAGAGGGAACTGCATTCAGCAAAGTGATGCTCTGACTTCCACATGTGCTATAGATCACATATGCTACCACATAATAATAATAGTAGTAGTAGTAATAATAATAATAATAATAATAATAATAATAATAATAATAATAATAATAATAATAATAAATGTGTTTAAAAATGAAAAGAAAATTTATTCAGTCATATTATATTAGGCTTATAAAAAAACTAGCACTGAGGAAGAGAAAATGGAGTAGTATTGAAAGTTTGAGGCAAGCATGAACTGCATTAAGAAGGTTAGCACCTTATAACTTTCTTTAGGTATCCTGGCCAAAACAAGGTACATGAAAGTTTATTTTACACACAAATTCAGACTATAGTCCATCACTGTTGGGGCATCAGTGCAACAGGAAGTAGCAGAAACTTGACACAAGTCAAGAGTATAGATCAAGGAATTGATGCGTGTATGGTTACTAGAACTTAATTTGCTTTCTTTATTCTCATACACTCCAGAATCCCCATCGTAAATAATGGTGCCACAACAAGGAAAGTTCTTCCCATATAAATTAAAAGTAATCAAGATGCAGGCACACAACCATGCTCACAGACTAAGTAGTATAAACAATCCTTCATTCTGATTTCCCTCCCAGGCAATTCTATATTGTTTTATGTATATAACATTAACCATCACAGCTTCATTCATTGTTAACCGGTCACATAGACACATCACATTATGTTTTAGACATGAACTACCAACCCTTATTTCCAAAGTCCTCTGTGTGTTTAATAATGCAAAATACAGTTCAACTTTAAAAGTCCTCATAGTCTTTAAAATTTTTACCACATCAAAAAATGTATTGTGATATCTTGTAAAAAATTATGTTATTGCTATGCGTAATAGAATAATGTAAAAATTATTATCACAAAATAAAAATAAGTATTAGGAATAGAAAGTGATGATTATACAAAAAGCCAAAATCAAGCAGAGAAAGGAAATCCTCCATTTCTGGGGCTTTCCATGGAGAAATCAGCTTTGGTGTCCCAATTCCTCTACATATGCTATCTTCAGCACACACAGAATTTCTCAGCATTTAAACTGATTCCATTTCTCACCTTCAGATGTCCTTGTCCAGATATTAGATCATGTCCCATCATCCTGGCCTTTCTAATACTCTGGAATCTCTACAGTAGCTTAAACTTTACCTTCATCACTTCATGCAACAGCCTCTTGGGGCTTCTTTGCCAGGATTCAAACTCTGTCACACAGTTCTGGCCTCAGCTGTTCTTAAAGACTGTCTTAGTATTGCATCTTTCATATATTAAATTTAGAAAAATGTAGACATTGCCACCAAATTTCATGACTGGCCCAAGAGGTAACCTAGTTTCACTGGACCATAGCTGTAACATCATATCTCAGTTAATGTATCTGAAACGTTTGACCATGTTTCATCAACACTAGTATCATTGGTGAATGTAAAACATACAGAGTTCCCAAAGCTTTTTAATCATTCCCAATTCTAAGGTATGTTAATTTATTTTTAAACAAATTCAACATATATATTTTTGGTATGAACTTCATTGTACAAAGTTCCATTTCAAGGACTTGTGACTTTGTGATTAAAAATATGAACATAAGATGTTAAAAAAAAACATAAAATGTATGCACAATGAAATGTTTTGTACACAGACATCCAAATTCTCTCAATATGTCTTACATTTTCTAGCCTCCATTCTCCATTTAATGTTGCCTTAACTCAAGGGGATTAATGATAAACACCTTCTTTCTGAAAATATTTTTTTCCAAATTCAATAAAATAAAATAAAATAAAAGCCAATTCAGTTTAAAAGAATGCATTTCTGTTTGATGGAAAACTCAAGTTGATCGTGCTGTGCTTTAAACTATTTCGAGTATTTGATATGCTCTCTACTTTATAGAGTTTGACTCACATTTAAGGGTACCCTGAGAAGTTCTGGTAAGTAATTTTATAATATTCAGTCAAGTTCCTACAAATCCAAAGTAACCAAAATATCTTTAGAAATCTGCAACCCTTGAAAAAACATATTGTCTTGCAGATTTTATAGTATATAGACCTGTACTGGCTAGTTTTATGTCAACTTCACACAGCTGGGGTTATCACAGAGAAAGGAGCTTCAGTTGAGGAAATGCCTCCATGAGATCCAACTCTAAGACATGTTCTCAATTAATGAACAAGGTGAAAAGGCCGTTTGTGGGTGGGACCATCTGTGGGCTGGTAGTCTTGGGTTCTATAAGAGAGCAGGCTGAGCAAGCCAGGGGAAGCAAGACAGTAAAGAACATCCCTCCATGGCCTCTGCGTCACCTTCTGCTTCCTGACCTGTTTGAGTTCCAGACCTGACCTCCTTAGTGATGTAAGCCAATAAATCTCTCCTTCCTCCCCAAATTGCTTCGTGGTCATGATGTTCTGTCCAGGAATAAAAACCCTGACTAAGACAACACCCTATCCTGTTACATATATTATGCTATTTTTTTCTAAGCCCAGTTTATAGAGATAATTATGTCTGACAGAAAATAAAGCTCATTAATTTGAACAAAGAGTTTCAATAACAGAATGTACTCTAGTTTTGGAGGGTTAACATGGTGAGTCAAAAAATAAGATGAACTGCCTTGTTGCTGCTCTAAGAACTTAAGAGGTTTTTTTGCAATGATGATTTGTGGGAATTTAAAAGGTATACATAACTACATGTGTATTTGTGTGTGTGTGTGAGAGAGAGATTAGGTTAAAGTAATTTGTATTATTATTATTATTAACAATTTTTCATACAATATATTTTGAGCATGTGTCCCATCCCTGAATACCTCCCAGATTTTTTCCAACCATCATACCCAATTTAATGTTCTTTCTCTTTCTTTCTCTCTCTTTTTCTTTCTCTCTCTAAATGAAAAAAAACAAAAAAGCCTGAATCAACAACAACAAAAAATCATGAAATCAAAAAGCCTCAGAAAATCACACACACACACACACACACAACACACACACATATACACACACACACACAAACAGAGAGAGAGAGAGAGAGAGAGAGAGAGAAAGGAGAGAGAGAGAGAGAGAGAGAGAGAGAGAGAGAGAGAAAGCCAAAACAAACAACATCAAAGAAGTCCACAAAAATAACATGTGTTGGTCAACTCTCTGTAGGTATTAGTCAACTCTGGAATTTGGTTGACGTGCACAGCAATATTCCATCAGAAAAAAAAGAGTTCTTTCATATGCCTGAGGGTCTCAATTTAGAACAGAGTCTATGTACATTTCCCCATCTAAGTGTTGGGATCTCATCTATCTTGAACTTGTACAGGTTTCATTTGTGCTACCACAGTCTTGTGAATTCTTATGTTCAACACCATTTTGTCTGGAAGAGAATGAAGAGGAAACCATATTTTTATGAAACTTAATAAATAAGTTTTCTCCACTTAAGAATAAGAACAAATTTGTTGTTAGAGTTATAACATTTCTCTTTTCAAAGAGACCATCTCATTACAGACATGTGTTCATTCCAACTACGAAATAACTAATATAATAATGTAAACTTTTAGTTATCTTCCAATATTGGTAAATATTTACAATTCAACTGATTTGGTAAATCAATTCAAAACTGACATTACCAATTTGAAAATTAAATAACTGTTTATTAAAATTACTAAGGTATAAAAATAAGTATGATTGCTATCAGAAAATATTGCCTTAATAAAATTAACATAAGTGAAGTAACAATTTTACTTAATATAGATTGTATCTCATATTCATCAATACTATTTTAAGATATTATAGTCTTCATTTTATGCATCTGGGATTAGATGACATGCTGAATTTCAGTGCCTGAAATAATAACTAGAGATGTTAGATGACTGGGAGGAAACTGGATTTGATTTTTATACTTATTGTGTTTTTATAATACTAATATTAAATCAATTGGTTACTACACTAAAGCTTTTTGAATCACTTTTTTTTCAAATTTTAAAATCTTATGCTACCTCTTATACTACATAGCAAGGCATTATTCAACAGATTCTTAATTTGTTAAATTGTTCTTTGTGAATGACAATGATGTGTAAGAATATTAAAATCATCAATATACTCACCAAGTAACTACAATGTTTTTAATATGTTGAAGGAATTTTTATATTCTGCATCTGTTAGAAAAATATCTTAATGTTCATTAGACACAGCCCTGGAAGGAATTAGGGTAATTTTTTTCTTTGAGCTTAGAGATGGGTGAGTCCTTCAGTAACATTTAGAATTTCTTTTTACCATGAGCATTCTTGAATCTCGACAGTCCTGACCCATGAAACAATCGAACAGGGTCTGAGAAACCACCTAAGGAGAGAATGGGGAACAAGAAACACAAAGAATGGACAGCAAGACAAAAAAAAAAAAAAAAAAAAAAAAAAAAAAAAAAAAACCTGATCAAGCTGACAAATTTTGTTTTTCCCAGGCAGGTTTTATACCAATATAAACAGGAAATGGGGAGTGAAAATGATGCGAAATCACTTTGTTTCTGGGGGAAAGCACCTGTTCCCCAAGCAGGATATTGACTAGGTAAAAAAAGTTCAGCAGGAGGAACAAAACAGAGTGTGTTGCTAAGTACCTGTCCACAAGATCTATAGCTATTTGTTCTTAACTGGGACTAGTACTTTCCTATACAGGCCTCAACTTTTCCCACAGAAATCTCAACTAAGATAGGACTTTTCCACTAAGGCCAAAACTTTGTTAGTAAGGACTTCTGGCTGACAAGGCAGTTAACTTCACCCACAGTCATTCCCAACACTTGACTATAAATACTGCACCTGGAAATTAAAAATAATATTTGTTTGCATGAGATGCAAGCATGAACATGTCTTGATTGGATTAACAACTTTTGGATTAGAATGGCTAGAAGATAAATACAACAAGACAAATTAAAATTAAGTTAACTATTGGGTAAGTAAACCTAATTAATATGCTTTATTGGCAAAACCAGAAACTAATATTGAGAAAACCAGCAAAGTTTCAACATTAAGGTCAAAAGAGCTATGAAACAAAAAACCTTTTTAAAAGTAGGGATGTGAAAATTTTAATTTCTCATTTGTTTAATGTTGCATGAGACTGTAGAAAAAATAGTGACAATGGGATAGAAGTCAACATAAGATTCAAAGTCACACAAAACATTAAAATAGACAGCATTTGCTAAATAAAAGTATAATTTCAAAACTTAGTGAAATATTTATTAATAAAAAACTATTTGAAAGCATGTGGCAATGAGCAGACTAAAGCCCACACTAAAACGTTAGCTTATCTTTGGAGTTATTAATAGTATGCCAAAATTGGAATGCCTTCTTTTGAGACACGGATGCATTTAATGAAATCATATTCTCTCTAAAATTTTCATAACATCAACACTGCTGACAAGTATGAAGAAAGCAATGACTTGACTAGCTATTGATGCTGCAGTAAGTTTGTATTTTATTTTAATTTATTTACATTCCAAATATCCCACCTCCTGATCCCACTTCCTACAGTTCTTCAACCCATTCATCTTCCCCATTTCCTCTGAGAGGGTGTTCCACAAGACACCCACCCCATCTCACCGCAACATATCCCACACCAGCATCCCTGATGCATCAAGTCTCTCCAGGATTCAGTCTATCCTTTCCCACTGGGCTGGAAAAAGCAATACTCTGCTACATATGTGCCAGGGGCCATGGACTAGCCCAAGTATGCTCTTTGTCTGGTGGCTTAGTCTCTCAGATCTTCCTGGGAGTTTGGGTTAATTGACACTCTTGGTAATCCTATGGGGTTGTCATCTTCAGTTCTTTCAAACTTTTCTCTAACTCTTCTGTATGCGTCCAATGATTAACTATAATTATCTGCATGTGTCTCAGTCAGTTTTTTTTAGAGACACTAGGGGCCCTGTCTATTAACTGGAGGTGGTCTTTCCAGGTTCCATCTCCGCACTGTTGGGCATTTCGGCTAAGAGCACCACCCAGTTCCGGGAGCCTCTCACATCCCAGCTCTCTGGGACTTTCTAGAGTTCCTAAGAGCTCCCCACCACCAGATTACACGTCTGGTACATGGATCAGACCGCCTGAAATTGGAATCATGGATGATTTCAACTTACAAAGAATGTGTAGAGAAACAAATGTTTTCTCTGGAAGAGTACTGGCTATCACTCCTAACCACTGAGCAATCTCTCCAATTCAAGAATATTATTTCTTTAAGACAAGATGTCTTTTCTTGAAGTTCTTATATTGGAAATTATAGATAAAATCTTTTGTAACATGATGCTAATTGTCTGAGAATATGTTTCCCATCTGTACCTTAAATACTAGATTAATTTAAAATGTTAACTGTCACTAAACAACATTAATAACTATTTTTCATTTCATTTTTCATGCAGGTTATTGTAGACTAAATAAATAGTCTGATGTTATGCTGGGCATGGTTGTGCACGCCTTTATTCCCAGCACATGGGAGGCAGAGGCAGGTGGATTTCTGAGTTCAAGGCCAGCCTGGTCTACAAAGTGAGTTCCAGGACAGCCAGAGCTATAGAGTGAAACTCTGTCTCACAAAACCATAATAAATAAATAAATAAATAAATAAATAAATAAATAAATAAATAAATAAATAAATAAATAAAGAAATAAAGAAATAAATAAATAAAAATAAATAAATAAATAAAATAAAAATTAAAAAAATAAAAAAGAAGTCTGATTTTATTGTGTGAATTGATGCATTTAAAATTAATGCAAAATATAACATATGATTATTCTCACAATGAAGATATCCATAAGATACCTTATGTGATAAAATGTTTTAGCAGTGAACTATATTTTAACAGAGAGATCATTGAAAAGCCCTTAACTTGTGTCCTTTATTATCTGAAATAGGGTGTATTATGTGTATGTATGTATATATTTATGTATGCATTGTATGTGTGTGTCTTTCTGTGAGTGTATTTGAACTTTGTGAGGGTGCGAAGAGAAAGCGTTATGAACCAAGCAGTCCAGGAAGGTTAGGTTGGGGTGTCTCCTCTGGAGTTATACACCCCAGGATTTGGCTATATTTGAAGCCAGCAAACTCTAACAATAGTATTGCTAATATCCCCTTCTAAATTTGAATCATATCCCTACACCCATTGCCCAAATTGTTGCTGTATGAACAATATGGATGCTGTAAATTCAAACTCTGCCCTTGTCATTCAATAGCAATCTCAGTTAACTACTAAGACATCTCTTTAAATACTCTTTTGTGAACACAGACAAATAATAAAATTCTTCTAGTTTTAGAGCTTTATGATAGCTATGAATTTCAACAAGATATCATAAGGACCTATTAATGATTAGAGGTTTGGCAAAGGTAAGTGCTTGATCATGGACCATTTTCCACTTTGGTTAATGCTTCACATGTTGAATTATACCATATCAGAATATACATGAATATTTGTCTTAAGCATTACACAGAATAAGAAAATAAACAGAATAGGAAAGTGAATGGAAGATAGTTTTGACATTACTAATTAATTTACAAAATTATTTTTAAAATGGAATTTAAAATGAGAGATAGTAATTGTTAGTGAAGTTGTTAAAAAACGAAATTTTTGTGGAGAAAATAATTTTCTACACTAGATCTTTAGGCTAGTCTGTTCCAATAGGGGAAAGTAACTGTTATTGGTAAGACATAATTTTTATTTCCAGTATTCAGTAGGCTAATGCAGCAAAATCATACTTTCCAAGGAAATTTGAGCTATGTAGTGAGATCCTATGGCTTAATAAGTGTTCTATTAATACAAGATACCATCACCAGGAAAATATTGTAAACTGAAACCATTTAATCATGACTTGCTTACAGTTTCAGAGATTTAGTTCATTCTTACTGTGGTGGGAGTGCAGTAGCATGTAGACAGACATGTTAATTGAACAGTAGCGAGAGAATCTTCAGGTAGAAAGAAGAGAGAAACTCTGGTCTTGTAATGTACATTTTGAAATATCAAAATAATACCCAGTGTCAATACTTCCAAAAATGTTATACCCATTTCAACAAGGTCATACTTATTCCAACAAGGCCATACCTGCTTACTCTTTCAATTATGTTACTCAGTACTTATTCAAATATATGAACCTTATGGGGGCCATCCTTATTCACACTGTTTCTAAATACTTTCTTTTTAATTGGACACTTTACTTATTTGCATTTCAAATGTTATCTCCATTCCATGTTTTCCATCTACAACCCCTATATCCCATCTCCCCTTTCCCTGATTTTATGAGGGTGATCCTCCTACCTCCAACCCACTCCTACCTCACCGCTCTAGCATTAGGCATAGAGTGTGGAATAACCACGATACAACTCATGAACTACATGAACTTCAGGAGGAAGTAAGACCAAAGAGTGGATGCTTCCATCCTAATTAAACGGGGAACAAAATAGTCAAGGGACGTAGATGATGGGAGGGAATTGTGAAGAAGAAAAGAGGGGGGGCAAAAAAGAGGGGAAGAATCAGGAATGGGAGAAGACAGGAGAGTTGTTCAGAGGGTAAGGACATTGAACAGGGGTGTATAGCAACTGGGGGATGAGGAACTGGTGGTAAAAAACAGAAAGTCCCAGATGCTAAGAAAGCAAGAGCTTCCCAGGACTCCAGAAGGATGGCATTAGCTAAAATACTCCCACAAAGGGGACGGGAAAACCTGTCGAGACTAAATATATTATTTAAAGAGAGATAATGAAGTATTCTCTCCCTCTTTCTCTGTTTCTGTCTGTCTGTCTCTGTCTCTGTCTCTGTCTCTCCCTCTCCTTTCCTTCATCTCTCCCTCCATCCCTCCCCCTCGGTTGTGTGGTTTGGTATGGTGGTGGTTGTGGTGGTGGAGATTGTGTGTGTGTGTGTGTGTGTGTGTGTGTGTGTGTGTGTGTGTGTGTGTTTGTTTGCATGTGAACACACACATGCCTGTGAAGAAATGCCATGGTGTGCATGTATAGCTCAGATGACATCAGATGTCACTTTTATTTCTCTACAATATAGGACATAAGAGTTAAACTCAGGCTGTCAGGGTTGGCAGGAAACACTTTACCAGTTGAACCATCTCTACTGCCCATAACATAAAGGTCTATATCTAGTTTTGTTTAGTCTATGTATAGTTTAGCTGACTATAAATTTACTTTCTTGGTGTATCCTGGCATAAAGACATTCTTCATATTTCTTTATACTTTATACTTTAGCAAGTAGTATAGTAGTGATGTTACTTTCAGAAATGTACTATGGTTATTTAAAGTATTACTATTAAAGAAAAAAGAGATAAATCGTATATGAAAACTTTATCCTGACAATGTTTCTGCATATATAAAAATAATCTAAAACAAAAATTGAAGATTAAATAATTAAGCTTGAGATATTCTTTCCTTTTATGAATATTCAGTAGGGACGTATAATTTAGGAGAAATAACAGATGTTTCAAGCCTTTGTTTCATAAGGCTTCTGCTACTCTGAAAATGTTTATGCAAACTAAAATGCCCAAAATAAAAATCAGTAATAAAATTGTATTTGAACACTGACATTCTTATTATGAACCACACATATGTAAAAAAATTAAAATAGTAACATAGATATTTATCTTGCTAACATTTAAAATATTGAGTAATGAAGTATTTGTGCATATTTTACTGTCTTGAAAGAGAATCTCAACAATTACCTTAGGCTTTTTTTTTTAACTCAAAGGTCTTCCAATTATGGCTGTAGCTATGAGTATTAACTACCATACCAGCAAGAATTGTTTTAGATATTTACAAGAAAACTATTAGCTGGGATATAGGTATCTGCACCGTAGATTTTGTAAGAAAAAGAAGAATAAAATATTAATAAAATAGAATATGTTAAAAAAATTCAGTTTTGTTGCACATTTCCTGAACAGAAAAAAAATATCATGATTTATATACCATATATCCAGGATTATGTGCATAAGCTTATGTGTATTTGTGTGTGTGTGTCCGCACACACATGCACATGCACACACTTGTGCACGTATCTAACTTATTTCTAAACCTATAGCTTACTATAACTTTTCAAAATAAAATATGTTAACTCACAAAATGTCATGTTTACATGATATTAGTTCAATTTTTAGGGTAGAAACCTAGATGTCAGAAAAGTTAGTATTTTTTTATTTTTATATTATGAAGATAGTTGTATACCCCTGTGTATGTTTTACTTTTTCCCTTTAACATAGAAATGAATAATGGTTTGAAAATTTGGTACTCTTTTTCAAACTTTTTGTTTGATCTTCCTGAGTTTTAAATCATGCACCCAGTCCCACTTATCTCCTCATCACCTTGTATTCTGCTTCCATCATTGCAACCACCCCACCAGAATAAGAATCTCATCCTGGAATTTATAATGTCACAGTGTATATCCCACAGTGTGCACTTTTATCTACACTTCTTTGTTTCCAAGTTGTTCATTTTAATGAGTCTTAAGAGCTCTCTGCCTTCTACTATACTATCAGTACTAATGCATAACTGTAACTCCTCTCAGATATCCTGTTGTTGCCCTTTTTTATGGAGATCCTGTAGTATGGGATCTGTAGGGTGGCCATTTTAATCTACTTCAGCAGTTCACCAATGGGGGTCAATGTTGTGGTGGGGCAATTCAAACCCCAGGATCTGGGCCTGAGAGAGATCTGACTAATCAGACCACCAGCTCTGCCACACTACCACCATCTGGGAGAGATTTCCTGCCCTTCCCAAGCTTCCCTTTCCAAAGTTGCAGCCAAAAAGGGGCAGAAACAACTTTCATGCTACCATACCCTCAGTGCTCTCTCATTTGTGCCCCTGCCATCAAAGCCAGCTTTACTGTGCTTCCCAGACAAGGTAGAGGGGTCATACTCTACAGTGCTACAGCAGGTAAGGGATGGAGCCAGGTCTCTAATTCTCACTCCCTCTGAGCATGCTCACCAGTAACCCCCCAAACCAGGGCCAACTCCCTCCCTGCTGCTCAGATGAGGTGCATGGCCTAATCTCCCAAGTGCTGCAAGAGGTGATTGGGCTCATGGCCCCATCAGGGACAGCTCTCTTGCCAAGGGTGGTGAGGGCAGAAGGGATGGAAAGGGTCTCTCCTTTGTCCAAACCACTGCACATCAAACAAGAGGCAGGACCAGGTACCCATGCCCATGCCCACCAGGCAGCTCATCAGAAAGCCCCAAATCTAGGGCCAGCTCTACTCTGCTGCTCAATCAAGGAAGGCTGTCACTAGAGGCAGGTTTTGAGATCATATATGCTCATGTCTGGCCAGTGTGTAGACAGCCTCTTTTTGCTGCCTGTGGATGAAAATTTATAGCTCTTGGCTTCATCTCCGGCTCTAACAAAAATCTTCCTGAAAACTACCATGATTCTTGGCAAGACAATAATGAAATTAACCTCTGAAACTTTAAGTCAGCCCCAGCAACGTTCTTTGCTTTATAGGAATTACTGTGGTCATAGTGTCTCTTCATAACAACAAAACTGAAATTTCGACACCTTCCATCCTTACCCTCCAATTCATTCTCTAAATTTCTTTCTCACATTCACATTTTATTTTATACTCTATGATAATGATTAAAACGTCCAGGTAATAGTAAATAAACAGTAAATTACTAAGATTTCTTTTTGTGAATCTATTCAACATTTTATCATTTTTATCATAAATGTAACACTGTTCTTGTTTCGAATACAAATAAAATCTCAAAGAAAAATGAACTGTAATAAGAAGATATTAGCCAAAGACGTACAGATTTCCTAAGATACAATCCACAGAACTCAACAAACTTAACAACAAGAAGGGTCCAAGTGAGAATGCTTCAATCACACTTGTAAGGGAGAAGAAAGAAATCACACGAGGCAGAGAGAGAGAGAGAGAGAGAGAGAGAGAGAGAGAGAGAGAGAGAGAGAGAGAGAGAGAGGGAGAACTAGGTGGGAGATGGGAGGGGGAGGAAAAAAATGAACACATTCAGGTATGGGAAGGCAGGAGAGAGGCCGTGAGTGTTAGTAGCTCTCCCAAGTCTGCCTGCCCAGAGCATAGGAGGAACTCTGGCCAGATGTGGGCTATCCTTCCTACCCCTCCTTCCCCTGCCCTCATTAGTTTCCACATATTTGGTGCTAAATTTTCATTTTTTATGAAGTCTATGACAATCCTAGAACTAAGGTATCACAAAACTGGTTCATCCTTGTTTTCTGCAATGATCACTTTTCATACTATTAAAAGAGCTGGAGTCCTATTCATCCCTCCATGTTAAAATTAACTAGGTCCTAAGATTGCTGTTTTTACTGACTGCATGTGCTGCTGTTCCCAGTCCATGTCTCCATTCAGAGATCAAGAACCAGCAGCAGCCTTATGACTTGACTAGGACAATTGAGAATCCTGAAATGGGTTATTGGGCCCAACTGGCTAATAAAGAAAAACCACTTGGGATGTCATGATTTCCATATTTAACGTTTGATCTGTGACGGCTGGCTGATAACTCATGGCCTGACTCCCAACAGACTTTACAACATTCATACACTAAGTAGACTTAGGGAGAATTTTGTATATGTCTGGGGAAAAGAGAACTGTGGCATATGGGGAACCAGATCAATTCTATTATGCTTTTTGGGGTTGTGAAACATCGGGATAGAAGGCATCAATGGAAAATTTTATTACAGTCACCTGACAGGGGAGGGAATCTGAAGTTCAACTAAAGTTCACCAGCCTAGGAAAGCAGGAAAAGGGCTGGGAAACTGGGAAACCTTGGGGCCTCCGATTTTATATTATTGGGGGGGAAAACCTCAAACTCATTTTCACAATTAGGCTCCTGATAAAACCAATAGTAAACCCCCCGAATGTGACTGTAGGACCAAACCGAATTTTGGCAAACACTAAACCTATACCAAGAGGTCTTGCCCTGAAAAACCTATGCCAAAGTCTATTCTCAAACCAGTGTTTGTTGACCTCCCAGTCCTTCCCCAGCAGCTCTGCGCCCCCGTAGATCTGCTCTGGTCAAGGATGCTAAAAACCTTTCAGATTTTGACCAGTTCCCAACCAGAGCTAACCATCTTCTGCTGGCTGTGTTATTATGCCAGAAACAATTTTTATGAAGATGTTGGTTTTATGTCTAAATATAATGAATCCGAGAGAGACACTGCATGCATATGGTCCCAAGAGAAGAACCTTAACCATACAGACCATATCAGGACAGGGGACCTGCCTGGGAAAAGTTCCCTTGTCACATCAACATATTTGTAACCAAAATACCCTCATGGTGCATTCCAAATGGGTTATTTCCCCCTGAACAGGCATGGTGGGCCTGTTCAACAGGGTTGACTCTGTGTGTGCATGGAGAGGTTCTTAATTCCCCTACTGCAAAGGAGTTCTCTATTCTAGTCCAATTGGTGCCATCCATAACCTATTATTCAGAGGAAATAGTGCTGAAGAACCTAATAGGGCATGTTGGGAGAGACCTCAAAAGACAGAAGAGAGAAACTATTTCCCTAACGTTGGCTATAATTTTGGGAGCAGGGCTACCTAGTGCAGGCACTGGGATAGCAGCTCTAACATTGTAAGAGAATAACTATACAGCCTTATATTAGATACAGATCAAGACAGCCAATGCTTAGAAAAATCCATTGCACACCTAGAGTGAAATGTAGATTCCCTGGCTGAGATAGTTGAACAGAACATACAAGGGTTAGACTTTGTGTTCCTGCATCAGGGATCCACTTAGACTTGAACTACTTTTTCTTTCTTTTCTAGATATATTGGATTTTTTGCTAATATTCATTGTAGAACAATATGTGAAATGTTCATAAAAAACATTCCTAAATGTTCCATAACCTTCCCAAACACTGTCTCTACCTGGAGACCAACTGTTTAAATATATTAGCCTACTCAAAATATTATATATTCAAATCATAATAAGACTGAAGCTATGGTGACAGCTAGAGGCGTAAATTGCTTTTGAGTAAAATTTTCACACTAAATGGACAACTGTGACCATAGAACAGGCACTGAGTTAACATGTCAGTGGTGGGCATAAATATACCACCTCCTGTTTAAACGTGTACACTGTGTTTAAACTGTAAGACAGAATTTGCAACACCTATTCCCTTGTTTGTCTTCCCAATATTTTATTATTGAATAAAGCTTACTTGTCTGAACTTTATTACTTGTCTATTTGGTTGTTATATAGGAGATAGGTTGCCAGGCATATTACTTCTATGACTTCTACCTTTTTGATTGCTAGTCTTAGTTGTTAACTTTACTGAATATTGAATTAACTGAAAGTGAAAAGCACTGGATATAAGTGATTTTCGGTTCATTACCTCATTTGAGGTCTAAAAACCTATCCTAACTCTGGGACACATATTCTTGTGCTAGCCTATGTAAAGCACATAGAAGACCCCTTTGGTTTTTGCCTTTTTGTCTTCATTCTCACAGGTATGCTTGTTCTTTTGAAGGTTTTAGAGTATATTTCTTTGAGAGCCCAACATATACTGAAGAACATCTGGGAAACTCAGTCTTGTGGACAGAAGATCTATTGGATTCCTTTACTATCTGACCATAGACATCTATTTTTAAATACCTGGGCTGGACCACAGTGTATAAATCCCTCTACAAACACACACACACACACACACACACACACACACACACACACACACACACACATAATTATTCCAGTTTTTTCTTTAAAGAATTTTGACTACCATACCTAAAATCTCTAAAATTAAATTTATCTTCCTATATCCAATTACTTTCATGCTCCTGTTTTGAAGATATTCTAAACTATATCATACTATCAATTTTACTAATTATTTTATTTATTTATATTTCAAATGTGATCCCCTTCAGCATACTCCCTCCATGAGGCCCCTACCACACTTCCCTCCATTCTCTAAAATGTTACTCTCCCACCCACCTCTCTAGAATTCAACTTTTCTGGGGACATAAAGCTTCCACAGGACAAGCACACACCCTCATCGCACTGAGGCCAGACAATGCAATCCTCTGCTACATATGTATAGTAGGGGTTATGTACTAGTACATGTATGCTTTTTGGTTGGTGGCTTAGTACCTGAGAATTCTGGGAAATCTAGTTTTTTCATGGTGTTGTTCTTCCAATAGGGTTGTAATTCCCTTCAGTTCCTTCAGTCTTTGATCAAACTCTTCCATAGGGGTTCCTGGGTTTAGACCAATGATTGGCTGTAAATATCTGCATCTGTCTCAGTCAGTTGATGGCATAGCCTCTTTTAGGACAGTCATGCCATGTTCATGTCTGAAAGCATATCTTGGTCAATTAACAAATGGGACCTTCTGAAACTGAAAAGGTTCTGTAAGGCAAAGGACACTGTCAATAGGACAAAATGGCAACCTAGTAATGGAGAAAAGTTCTTTACTAACCCTACATCTGATCGAAGGCTAATATTCAAAATATACAAAGAATTCAAGAAGCTAGACTCCAAAAAAAAAAAACAAAACAAAACAAAAAACAAAAAACAAAAAACAAAAAACAACCTAATGAAAAAATGAGCTCTAGAGCTAAACAAAATTCTCAACTTAGGAATCTCAAAAGCCTGAGAAGCACCTAAAGAAATGTTCAACATCCTCATTTATTGTGAAATAAAAATCAAAACCACGCTGAGATTCCATCCTAAACCAATCAGAATGGTTGAGACCAAAATGTCAGGTGAAAATAGCTGCTAGAGCAAATGTAGATAAAAAAGAACACTTTATCTTTGCTAGTGGGATTGCAAAGTGTTTTCCAGATTCCATAATCTGGAAAATATTCTGGCATTTCTTCACAAAATTGGAAATAAGTCTATCTGAATATTCATATATACAACTTCTGGGCATATACCCCAAAATGCTCTACCATATCATGAGTAAACCTTCAGTGTTTACAGCAGCCTTAATTATAATAGCGGGGGTTCAGGGACTATGCCGAACTTAGGAAATTAATCTGAACAGGTAAGAGAGTGCACCACAGAACTGGACAGCTTCTGGGACAGGCGGAGCCACAGAACCACTGAGGCAGCACGCTTTTCAGGCAATAGAAAGCCAGCCACCCTCCCAACCAAAGGACAGGTATCTGCCTGGTTAGGAAGGCCTCAGCCTCAGGAGCAGCAG
The DNA here is from genome assembly GCF_000001635.26 of Mus musculus. NCBI lineage: Eukaryota > Metazoa > Chordata > Mammalia > Rodentia > Muridae > Mus > Mus musculus. The sequence continues at coordinate 62,491,580 of NC_000087.7, read as the reverse complement.
ATGCCACTTTGGTTCTGGGACGCCACCGAACTTAGGAACTTAGTCTGCACAGGTGAGAGTGTGCACTTCTGGGACCTGCCAAGCAACACAGCTTCTGGAAAAGGTCCTGTTTTTGGCCCACTTCTTCAGCCAGGAGGAAGTCCAAACACAAGATAATCTGTGCACCTTCCCTGTAAGAGGAGAGCTTGCCAGCAGAGAGAGCTCTGAGCACTGAAACTCAGAGGAGAGAATCTGTCTCCCAGGTCTGCTGATAGACGGTAACAGAATCACCAGAAGAACAATCTCTAAACAGAGTCAACTATAACAACTAACTCCAGAGATTACCAAATGGTGAAAGGTAAATGTAGGAATCTTACTAACAGGAACCAAGACCACTCACCATCATCAGAACCCAGCACTCCCACTTCGCCTAGTCCAGGGCACCTCAACACACCCGAAAACCTAGACCCAGATTTAAAAGCATATCTCATAATGATGGTAGAGGACATCAAGAAGGACTTTAATAACTCACTTAAAGAAATACAGGAGAACACTGCTAAAGAGTTACAAGTCCTTAAAGAAAAACAGGAAAACACAAAAAAACAGGTAGAAGTCCTTACAGAAAAAGAGGAAAACACATCCAAACAGGTGAAGGAAATGAACAAAACCATACTAGACCTAAAAAGAGAAGTTGACACAATATAGAAAACTCAAAGTGAGGCAACACTGGAGATAGAAATCCTAGGAAAGAAATCAGGAACCATAGATTTGAACATCAGCAACAGAATACAAGACATGGAAGAGAGAATCTCAGGTGCAGAAGGTCCCATAGAGAACATCGGATCAACAATCAAAGAAAATGGAAAATGCAAAAAGATCCTAACTCAAAATATCCAGGAAATCGAGGACACAATGAGAAGACCAAACCTACGGATAATAGGGGTGGATCAGAATGAAGATTTTCAACTCAAAGGACCAGCAAATATCTTCAACAAAATTATTGAAAAAAACTTCCCAAATCTAAAGAAAGAGATGCCCATGAACATACAAGAAGCCTACAGAACTCCCAATAGACTGGACCAGAAAAGAAATTCCTCCCGACACATAATAATCAGAACAACAAATGCACTAAATAAAGAGAGAATACTAAAAGCAGTAAGGGAAAAAGGTCAAGTAACTTATAAAGGCAAGTCAATCAGAATTACACCAACTTTTTCACCAGAGACTATGAAAGCCAGAAGAGCCTGGACAGATGTTATACAGACACTAAGAGAACACAAATTCCAGCCACGGCTACCATACCCAGCTAAACTCTCCATTACCATAGATGGAGAAACAAAAGTATTCCACGACAAAAACAAATTCACATATTACCTTTCCACAAATCCAGGCCTTCAAAAGATAATAACAGAAAAAAAAAAAAACTAGGAAGGGAACCTTGCCCTAGAAAAAACAAGAAGGCTATCCCTCAACAAACCTAAAATAAAACAGCCACAAAAACAGAATGCCTACTTTAACAACAAAAATAAGAGGAACCAACAATTACTTTTCCTTAATATCTCTTAATTTCAATGGTCTCAACTCCCCAATAAAAAGATATAGACTAACAAACTGGCTACACAAACAAGACCCAGCATTTTGCTGCTTAGAGAAACTCATCTCAGAGAAAAAGATAGACACTACCTCAGAATGAAAGGCTGAAAAACAATTTCCCAAGCAAATGGTATGAAGAAACAAGCAGGAGTAGCCATCATAATATCTGATAAGATTGACTTACAACCCAAAGTCATCAAAAAAGACAAGGAGAGGCACTTCATTCTCATCAAAGGTAAAATCCTCCAAGAGGAACTATCAATTCTGAATATCTATGCTCCAAATACACGGGCAGCCACATTCATTAAAGAAACTTTAGTAAAGCTCAAAGCACACATTGCACCTCACACAATAATTGTGGGAGACTTCAACACACTACTTTCACCAATGGACAGATCAAGGAAACATAAAGTAAACAGGGACACAGTGAAACTAACAGAAGTTATGAAACAAATGGATCTGACAGATATCTACAGAACATTTTATCCTAAAACTAAAGGATATACCTTCTTCTCAGCACCTCATGGTATCTTCTCCAAAATTGACCACATAATAGATCACAAAACAGGCCTCAACAGATACAAACATATTGAAATTGTCCCATGTATCCTATCAGATCACCATGCACTAAGGCTGATCTTCAATAACAAAATAAATAATAGAAAGCCAACATTCACGTGGAAACTGAACAACACTCTTCTCAATGATATCTTGGTCAAGGAAGGAATAAAGAAAGAAATGAAGGACTTCTTAGAGTTGAATGAAAATGAAGCCACCTCATACCCAAACTTATGGGACACAATGAAAGCATTTCTAAGAGGAAAACTCATAGATCTGAGTGCCTCCAAAAGGAAACTAGAGAGAGCACACATTAGCAGCTTGACAACACACCTAAAATCTCTAGAACAAAAGGAAGCAAATTCACCCAAGAGGAGTAGATGGCACGAAATAATGAAACTCAGGGGCAAAATCAACCAAGTGGAAACAAGAAGAACTATTTAGAGAATCAACCAATCGAAGAGCTGGTTCTTTGAGAAAATCAACAAGATAGACAAACCCTTAGCCAGACTCACTAAAGGGCACAGGGAAAGCATTCTAATTAATAAAATCTGAAATGAAAAGGGAGACATAACAACAGATCCTGAAGAAATCCAAAAAACCCTCAGTTCCTTCTACAAAAGGCTATACTCAACAAAACTGGAGAACCTGGATGAAATGAAGAAGTGTCTAGACAGATACCAGGTACCAAAGTTGAATCAAGATCAGGTTAATGATCTAAACAGCCCGATATCCCCCAAAGAAATAAAAGCAAACCTTAATAATCTCCCAACCAAAAAAAAAAAAAAAGCCCAGGACGAGATGGGTTTCGTGCAGAGTTCTATTAGACCTTCAAAGAAGATCTACTCCTAGTTCTGCACAAACTGTTCCACAAAATAGAAACAGAAGGTACTCTACCCAACTCATTCTATGAAGCCACAATTACTCTGATACCTAAACCACAAAAAGACCCCACAAAGATAAAGAACTTCAGACCAATATCACTTATAAATATTGATGCAACAATCCTCAATAAAGTTCTTGCTAACCAAATCCAAGAACACATCAAAACAATCATCCATCCTGACCAAGTAGGTTTCATCCCAGGGACGCAGGGATGGTTCAATATACGGAAATCCATCAATGTAATCCAGTATATAACAAACTCAAAAACAAAAACCACATGATCATCTCATTAGAAGCTGTGAACACATTTGACAAAATCCAACACCCATTCATGATAAAAGTCTTGGAAAGATCAGGAATTCAAGGCCCATACCTAAACATGATAAAAACAATCTACAGCAAACCAGTAGCCAGCATCAATGTAAATGGTGAAAAGCTTGAAGCAATCCCACTAAAATCAGGGACTAGACAAGGCTGTCCACTCTCTTCCTACCTATTCAACATTGTACTTGAAATCCTAGCCAGAGCATTTAGACAACAAAAGGAGATCAAGGTGATACAAATTGGAAAGGATGAAGTCAAAATATCACTTTTTGCAGATGATATGATAATATGTATACGTGACACAAAAATTCCACCAGAGAACTCCTAAGCCTGATAAACAGCTTCAGTGATGTAGCTGGATATAAAATTAACTCAATCCAGTCAATGGCCTTTCTCTTCACAAAGGACAAACATGCTGAGGAAGAAATTAGGGAAACAACACCCTTCTCAATAGCCACAAATAATATAAAATACCTAGGCATGACTCTTAGGAAGTAAAAGATCTGTATGACAAGAACTTCATGCCTCTGAAGAAAAAAATTAAAGAAGATCCCAGAAGATGGAAAGATCTCCCATGCTCATGGATTGGCAGGATCAATATAGTAAAAATGGCTATCTTGCCAAAACAATCTACAGATTCAATGCAATCCCCATCAAAATTCCAACTCAATTCGTCAACAAATTAGAAAGAGCAATCAGCAGATTCATCTGGAATAACAATAAACCTAGGATAGCAAAAACTCTTCTCAAGGATAAAAGAACATCTAGTGGAATCACCATGCCCAACCTAAAGCTGTACTACAGAGCAATTGTGATAAAAACTGCATGGAACTTGTATAGTGACAGACAAGTAGACCAATGGAACAGAATTGAAGACCCAAAGAAAAACCCACACACCTATGGTCACTTGATCTTTGACAAGCAATCTAAAACCATCCAGTGGAAAAAAGACAGCATTTTCAACAAATGGTACTGGCACAACTGGCTGTTATCATGTTGACGATTGCGAATTGATCCATTTCTATCTCCTTGTACTAAGGTCAAATCTAATTGGATTAAAGAACTCCACATAAAACCAGAGACATTGATACTAATAGAGGGGAAAGAAGGGAAAAGCCTCGAAGATATGGGTACAGGGGAAAAATTCCTGAATAGAACAGCAATGGCTTGTGCTGTAAGATGGAGAATCGATAAATGGGACCTCATAAAATTGCAAAGCTTCTGCAAGGCAAAAGATGCCTTCAATATGACAAAAAGACCACAAACAGATTGGGAAAGGATCTTTACCTATCCCAAATCGGTAAGGGGACTAATATCCAATACATATAAAGAACTCAAGAAGGTAGATTCCATATATTCAAATAACCCCACTAAAATTGGGGCTCAGAACTAAACAAAGAATATGCCCCAGTACAGGGGAACGCCAGGGCCAAAAAGGGGGAGTGGGTGGGCAGGGGAGTTGGGGTTGGTGGCTATGGGGGACTTTTGGTATAGCATTGGAAATGTAAATGAGCTAAATACCTAATAAAAAATGGAAAAGAAAAAAAAAGAAAATATATATATCATAAAATTCTGAAATATATAACCTAAGGTTGCTCTTTAAGTCCTTGAAAAAAAAATAAAAACAAAAGTTATAGTAAGAAGTAATAAAATCAAAGGCAGACATGAATGTGAACTAGAGCACAGAATAAGGCAACTCAAACAAAAAATACATTCTTTTAAAAGCTTAAAATAATAAAATCAAATAAAAAGTGTAAAATACAAAAGTGGGTGGTGAGTGGGAGATGCTAGATATACAAATGACATGAGAAAGAGAGACCAAGAGAGACGAAAAAAGGATTTTGGAGCTCTCCCAGGAACAGAAGGAAATTTGGAGATGTACTGTTTCTCTTTGCCCCATACAGGAGACATCCATAATTCTGGTTACATCAAGTTCTCTACCCTCTCTGTATTGTCTGTGTTTGATGCACCAGTCTTTCCATGTGTCAATTCGTGTCTGTTTTTGTTTTGTTGTCTGAACAACTGTTGTTCTGTTTCATGTTGAATAAAAATAGTTAAAACTTAAAAAAAAAAAAAAAAAAAAAGTTCTCACCAGAGGAATACCGAATGGCAGAAAAGCACCTGAAAAAATGTTCAACATCCTTAATCATTAGGGAAATGCAAATCAAAACAACGCTGAGATTCCACCTTCACACCAGTCAGAATGGCTAAGATGAATAATTCAGGTGACAGCAGATGCTGGTGAGGATGTGGAGAAAGAGGAACACTCCTACATTGTTGGTGGGATTGCAAGCTTGTACAACCACTCTGGAAATCAGTCTGGCGGTTCCTCAGAAAATTAGACATATTACCACCAGAAGATCCAGCAATACCTCTTCTGGGCATATATCCAGAAGATGTCCCAACCGGTAAAAAGGACATATGCTCCACTATGTTCATAGCAGCCCTATTTATAATAACCAGAAGCTGGAAAGAACCCAGATGCCCCTCAACAGAGGAATGGATACAGAAAATGTGTTACATTTACACAATGGAGTACTACACAACTATTAAAGAGAATGTGAGTTTCCTTCATTCGGATTCCAGATTTGGAGTATAGGGGATGTGATTACTTGGCATTATTCTATTTTAATTCATTCATTCATTCACTCAACCCTGTCCACCTTCTTATTATTACACATCCCATATCTACTGACCATCCACTGTATCCAAGAGCATGTCCCCAAGCCACCTGATCTCTAAACACCCAGGGGCCTCTAGCCTCTTGAGACCTCAGTGCATCATCTCTGATTGAACAGAGATCAAATTTTTTTTCAGTGTATATTTTGGGGATAATCTAATAGTTGGTATATGCTTCCTGTTTGGTGGTCTATCATTTGGGAGAATTCTGGTCCAGAATAATTGAGACAGCAGGTCCTCCTAAAGGGATACTCTCCTCTTCAGCCTCCTTCAGTCTTTCTCCAATTCCCCAATGGTTCAGCAGATTCTGTCCATTGGTTGGTTGCAGACATATGCATCTGATTGTTTCAACTGCTCATTAGGTCTTCAGAAGTGCATTCATGCTAGTATTCACATTACAATTATGTGAATTCAGAAGCCAGCAGAGTTCGTGGACTGCAAGCAGGTCTTCTAAAAAAGCAATGCATGATATAATTACCTGAATTTTCTGGCAGTGCTCTTCAATATTGTGTTCTACGTGATGCAATATTCCACTCTCTTTCTCTATCTCTGTCTCTGTCTCTGTCCCTCTCTGTCTCTGTCTCTCTCTGTCTCTTTGTCTCTCTCTCTCTGTCTCTCTGTATCTGTCTCTGTCTCTGTCTCTGTCTCTGTCTCTCTCTCTCTCTCTCTCTCTCTCTCTCTTTCTCTCTCTCTCTCTGTCTGTCTCTCTCAATATCTATTCCTCTAACACTCAGTATGACTGATTCTCTTATCTTCTCTTCTACAAAGGGGATGATATTTTAATGTCATCTGCAAATTGTTATTCTGAATCGGAGTAGGGAAAGGACACTTTAAATCTGTTGTTACACCCAAGAGCATGGCTTTTAAAACCTGGTGAATCAGTAGAAGATGAGACAATGTATAGAAGAGGTTGCTTCTTTTGCTTTGGTTTGGTTTAGCTTTGTTTATTTCTGTTACACGCAATCATTAGAAGAAACTCTGTGAAATACTGCCTAATGAAAATTTCCTGAAGGAAAATAGGTACCTCAGAACCAAAATTATATTTCTCAGTTACAATATATAATATATATTATTAGAGATATTTTTTTCATTAAACCTTGAACAGAATTTTTCTCTGATCTTAACAAAACTGCAAAGTACATGGGGGATAAAGGTGCACACTCTCAGGTGTGCATGGAATGACAATATGTTGAAGACCTTATTAGCCTCCATGTCCTTACCCTATGTGCCATCTTGGAAAAAAAAATATGCTGAAAGTCAAGAAAATGGCTTACTTGAATATGCCAGGGAGATTTCTAACCAAAATGTCACTGTGTATATCTCTAACACAAGGTAGACCTGGTATTGCAAGAGACAGTAAATGGCAGTAACATTGGTGCACTCTAGGATATGGGCCTGTTCTAAGTGTACATCAATAACAACAAAGAGAACGAAAATTTGCAGCCTAATTGCATAAAGGATATAGATATATCTATCTATTTATCTATAGATTAGATAGATAGATAGATAGATAGATAGATAGGTAGATAGATAGATAGATAGTTATAATAAATACACAATGATACACACACACATACATATATATTATATATAATATAACACTTATAAGCATATACATATAATACATATATACACATATCCATCTGTTAAACAAATATGATATATGATATTTGTGCACAGCAAGATTTCAGTTTCATAATGATGATCACCTTTACATATAATCAAATGAATCTGACTATTTTGTCTACTTCAATCTAATTTATATCACTCTTCATATATTAGAAACTCTTGATATATTTTAATAAATATCAGTAATCCTATTGCTGAATATAGAAAGGTTTGTTCCATTTTCTCTTCATTTTTGTCTTGGTTATATTGTTTAATTTCATATCCCATGTTATCTCCTGTTTTAGATTTCCCCCTGGAAATCCCTCATCTGACCACCTCACCTGCCTCCGAACCTGTGCTGTCCCATCAATTCACCCACTCCATTTCTATACTAGAAAATCCTACCGCCTGATTTTACTGGACTTAGGATCAGTTATCTACTTTCTCATTCACAAATGCTATCTCTGTGAGATGTAAACTTTACTGTTGTATAGTAAATTTGATATTGGTAAATGATCATGTCAAGAAAAACTAACTACAATCAAGCAGGATTGGTCCAACAGATTGTATATGTTCAGCAAGTTTACCCCATTCACTAGGTATTATGCCCATTGCAACAAGTTTAAGAAATGTTCCTGACCCAACTAGCAGCTGAAAGAGTCAGATGCAAACACTTGCACCCAACCAATGTCTTGAAGCAGTTGAACACTATTGTTGAATTAACTAAGTTTAAAAGATGGTGAAGAGGAGGGCAGCCCTGTAGAAGGACCAACAGTCTCAATTAACTTGCTCCCCCAAGATGTCTAAAATTCTGGACAACCAAGGAGACAAAATATGCCTGCTGATATGAGGCCTCAAGCACACATACAGAGGAGGATTGCTGGGTGTGTGTTCCATCTGAATAGATGCACCTAATTTTCAAGAGAATGGAAGTTCCAGGGGGTTTAGATTTCTGGTAGTTTAGAGGTGAGGTGTGGAGACATTTTTGTGGAGAGTATGAGGTGTGAAGGAGGTATGGGATGTGGAACAATTGGAGGGTAGATAGGGTGGGGAATAAAATCTGGACTGTAAATAGAAATAATTATAAAGGAAGAAAAAAAAGACAAAAGTTATTGCAATTGCACTGAATTGTGGAATATTAGTGGAGAGTGGTGTGTTCAAGGGTTTTATTTCCTTTTCTCTATAAAAATGCATTCATGGAAAGCAAGTATTAAGATTTTTAAGGATCCAGGACTATTTTGGCAACTGTTCAGAGAATGTTCTGCCAATGCTGAATATCTGAGTTCTGTTCCTCTATCGTCGTCTGCTATTTCATAACTGTTTTTGTGTCCCTTAAACTGCAATTTGAGTATCAAGACGTTCTTTGCAAACATGACATCTTCAATCCAGTTTCAATGAGTAAAATGTGGATTTTAATGCAGGATGTATTCCTTAAAGGGATGTTTCTGTGGAGAATAACATGAAGAGACATTTTTTTAAATGATGATGCATTTTAGACCAAATTCTCATGCTGTTGATGGATGAATGTGAAGGATTTAGTGTAGCTGCAAACATACACTTACCTTTTTGGAAATGTTATTTTCTAGGATGTAGTAAAATCAAAATGCTGCCTCCATTTTCATCTATTTAGAATTTTCGGAGTCCAGGACCTCAATCTGATCCGGAAAATGAGGCCAGATTATCATAAAAATTGAATACACGATAATATCAGTTTTAACATTTTCTTTCCTAACAAAATGATAATTGCTTGTTGACATATTTACAAACTTTCTTTATTTTATTCTGTTTTTGTTTACATTCCTTTATCATATTTTTACAGTGGAGTAGTTATCCCAGTCTCAGCCTGCACCCTGACTTCCTCATCACATACCTCTGCCCTCATCAGCAATAGGATATCCACACATCCCAACCCCCACATATTCCCAATGCCTAGGACCTCAACTTTCTCTGGTGTTTAGGTGTATCTTCTTCCACTGAGGCCAGGTCAGGCAATCCTTTCTGTATATGTGTCAGGGTCTCATATCCGCTGGTGTATGCTGCCTAGTTAGTGGCATATTTTCTAAGAGATCTTAGTTGTCCAGAGTAGCTGACAGTGATGTTAGTCATTCTATTGGTCACACTCCTCAGCTTCTTCCAACTAGCTCCTTATTTCAAAAACAGGGTTCCCCAAATTCTGTCAATTGTTGGATAAGATATGTGTATATTTGAAAGCAGAAAAAAAAAAAGAATGATTTCACCTTAGAATACAGAGCCATATTTTGGAGAACACTGAAAAAAACAGAGAGTATTCTCTCATGAATATGTTCCTACTGGAAATAAGAAAAAGTGTTCTTATTTCATATTTGTTGATTCTTTAGGTTGATTTTTTTCTCTGATACTTTTATTTATAGCCCTATTTGACCTGGGACTAAATTTCTATGCAAGGTCATAGATTCAATTGCCAAATCCAATTTAATTGGAAAATAGCAGGACAGAAATCTTCATGAAAAAAAAAATGATGAATAACATTGAAATAAAAATTTGAGAACTTTATTTCTTCCAAAGGAAAAACGAAAGTAAATGAGTAAAGATTTTATGGAGAATGTACATTAGATTGGTGGATAAATATTTCTAGACATCACTGGATGAATAAATGTGAATTATTCCAAAACAAGATAAATGCAGTGTAAGTCAATAATTTAAAGAGATGTACCAAATTAATATTTGACAGTATTCCTGAGCTATGTGTTCAGATATCTGACTTCTATCTGACACCTTGGATAGAATTCAAGTCTGGTCTTATTTCAATGATGTAGATCTTGGGTGTAAAGATGCATCCAAGCATCACTGCACTGGATGCCAAGATTGAGAAGACCTCTACAGCAGCCATGACCATGCCCTTAGTCCTATGTGAGTCATGGAGGAAGGTGACATAAACACTGCAGAATCCTAGCACGACAAAGGTCAGGAACTTGGCTTCATTAAATGTTTCAGGAAAATTCTTTGCCACGAAATCCACAGTGAAGCTTCCAAGGGCAAGGCAGGTCAAGTATCCCAAAATTCAGTAGAATGCAGTAACTGAACCCTTGTTGCACAAAATGATTATCATTATCATCAATATCAACAAATATCAATATCAACAAAAGGAGGAGAAACTGAGAGCCAGATTGCCCACAGAATACATTGATATGGAACATATCAGAAGGATGTATTTCATTGAACCTGATAAAAGGAGGTTCCTTAAACCTCTTCCAGGTTCTGTGATTATGAAAGCCAAACTACAATGATTGTTTTGGCAAGCAATGTGGAAACAGACACCATGAATACAATTCCAAAAGTGATTTGTTGTAAGGCTACATTTTTTTCTGTTAGGAAGACCAATGAAGAAAAAGGAGCATGAGAAAATGGAACATGAGTGACATGAGTAGCTGATGAGAAATGTGGAAAGACATAGAAGGAAGGACAGGAAGCAAGTTAGAGAGTAAGAAAGGTTAAAGCTTAGAGAAAGAGGTGAAAGCTTAGAGAGAGTAAGGATTGTAAAAGTTGAGAGAGAGAGAGAGAGAGAGAGAGAGAGAGAGAGACAGAGACAGAGAGACAGAGACAGAGGGAGGGAAGGAGGGAGGGAGGGAGGGAGAGAGGGAGGGAGGGAGGGAGAGAGAGAGAGAGAGAAAAGAGAGATAGAGAGAAAGAGAGAAAGAGAGAAAGAGGGAGACACTGAGGTAGGGCCAAGTAGCCTCTCATATATTGGGCTTGCTATCTTGCTGTTGCTAGGTAACTGGAAGGAATCTAACCTGAAGATCAGAAGCTTTGGTCATTTTGTATATAACTTCTAGCCATTACCCTATCCTGAGCAGGGGTGCCTGTGGGTTGGGTAAATTCACCAGGGGCCAGTGTTCCAGAAGTACTGAGGAAATGCCTTCCTTCCCATGTAGGTGAAAATTACGACCCATTAGGTTTCATCAGGTTTAAGGACTTCAGCATGACTGGAGACCAGGCATTTGGTACATAGCCCAATGCCCCAAGCTCAATGATCAAATTTAACTCTAGCATCCAGAGTTTGTGGTTTCTCAGCAAAACAACAGCACAGACGATGTGAGTTTGAAACTCTGGAGACTTCCATCATATGAAATCAAGGCATGGAGGTTAGGTTTGGTAAAATGATCTAGAAGAAATCTGTAAAACAGTGAAAGGACAATTGAAAAGACTCATATGGAAAAGATCAGCAACAGGGAATGCCTCAGGAGACCATCCTTGTATTCATAGCTTCTCAAGACAAAATTCAAATGACCAATAGTACTGGAGGAGAGTCTGTGAATGCATCAGGGAGGGGAGAGTAAGTGTTAGGAGGGAGGGTGAGATAGAGAAAAAAGTAGAAGGAGAAAAAGAAAGAGAACGAGAAGGGAAAGTAGAAGGAGAAGAATATGGAGAGGGAGAACAGAAGAAGGAAGGGAAGAGGAAGGGGTGGAGCAGGATGACAAGGAGAAAGAGATGGAAGAAGAACAAAAAAAGAAGAGGAAAATGAAAAAGAAGGAGCAGGAGGGGAGGAGAAGGAGAAAAGGAGAAGGTGAAATAAGGAGGAGAGAAGGAGAGAAGAAGAAGGAGAGAGGAGGAAGAGATGGGGAAGGAGAAGAAGTAGAAGAAGATGTGGAAGAAGAACTAAAAGAAGAAAGAGGGAGAGGAGAAAAAGATTGAGAAGGAAGAAGAAAGAAGGAGAAGAAAGAAGAAAGAAGAAAGAAAAGTAGAAAAAAAAGAAGAAAGAGGAGGAGGAGGAGGAAGAGGAGGAGAAAAGAGAAGGAGAAGGCAAAGAAGGAGAAGAAGTAGAAGGAGGAGAAGGAGAACATGGAGAAGAAATGAGAAGAGATGAGAGGTATAGTTAGGCAGACACAGACAGAGAAACACAGACACACAGAGAGAGTCGTGCACATAAACATTCACACAGAGACACACAAGTAGGCACAGAGACAGAGAAAAATATACATAGAAAGAGAGACATGCACAGCGACATTCACAGAGATACACACATTTACACAACTTAATTAAGAAGTATTTACAAAAATATATCTATGAAATTACAAGGATATTAAGTACTAAATTATGTGAGCATTGAGGAGGAATGAGATCCAAACAAATTTTGCAAGTCCTGCAACATTCTGCATGCTTCCACACAGCTTTAGCTGTGGGAGTATCAGTTATAGGGCTGTAACTTTTGTTTTTTTCATTTATAATTTACTGTGAATCTCCTTTCTCCACCATTCAATATGGTCAGTAGTTTCCATGTCGAATGACTTTCCAATGCATGGCATCTAGTGAGAAAGAGAAAACAATTAAAAAAAAAAAAGAGTCTCTATGCTGGAGCCAACTGTACAAACAATTTGTAGTTATTCTCCAAATGCAGGGCTCAAAGAACTCAGAGGCTCCTCTAGCTTTTACACAGATCTTAAGTTTGGTCCCCCAGCATCACTGAGAACCTATTGACAATTCTCACTCAGGTCATAAAGCTATGGAGCATTCCAATGTATTGAGTTCCAGAGAAAAAGCCATTTGGAAGCTTATCTCTCTAAAAGTGAAGATTGCGCTGAAAATTATGAAAAGTGAGAATAATTTTAAATATGAAAAAACATTCCACACACACACATTAAAATAATACATGTAGACAAAATTGACAGCAATCTATATGACACAATACCCACATACACGAGAGGGGAAGGGGCAGGGGGAGAGGTGGAGAGACATATGTATACTTACAATACTTTTTTTTTTTAGTCAAGTTGTCAAAACTGACACAATCAATGTACAGGAAGAGATGTATATGGCAAACACTGGGGACAGACTGTCATGATAAGGACAGCATAGGAGGAAACAACAAGTTGATCTGTGGCATTGAGAGCCTGAATGGGCCCTTCTACATTTGGTTGGATTTAGAATCCAAGATTTAGTTCAGAACCAGCCAGCTCCCTCCTTGTCCCAGTGATCCACTTTTGCTGGGGCACAGTCACAAAGGTTCCACAACATTTCTAGACAGTTTTCCCAGTTTTAGACAACTGGGACTGTGGGAGATATAACCCCCCCTCATCTTAATTAAACTAAGCCACGCAAATGCAAAATATTTTTGAAAACAGTTTAATTTAAATTTTGGAAAGAGAACAGAGAGCTCTACAATGATATGGACTGAATTAGTCTTTAGGTTCCATTGTGCACCCTAAATTAAATATAGTGTAAAAGATTCTGTTTTCTATGTAGCAAGTGAGGGCTGAAAACAACACACTAATGGAGATAAAATGCAAAAAACTGGGATATACAGTAACAATTCAAAATGACACTGTGAAAAACAATGTATTTATACATGTTAACTGTCCTATTGACCACAGTGTCATTCATCATTGTGTTAGGGGATCCAATCTAGTGATTAATCATCAGGGTTTGACAGTAAAATCTTTAGGCTCAATACACCAGACATTAGCTGGAAAATGATTTACAAGAATGTAATGACCTTTGGTGTCTTCTCTGTGAATCTGTTGTATGGATGCCCTGTCGTTGGTTGTTTTAGTTGTTAGTGTTGTTTTAAAATAGAAATATTGAATGCAAAAGCAAGTTGCAGGAGCCCAAAATGTCTTTGCATCCTCTCTTTCTCCTTCCCATAACTTTCTAATTTTCCCAATCCCCACATTCATTCAAAATACAGAATTTCAAAAAATAAAGAAACTCATTCATCATCTTTACTTTGTGCTTGCATGCTGGTTGCAATTATCTTGTAAGCATTAAAAATCAGGCTAACTTACTGCCTATGTTCAATAGGGTTTCATTGATGTGAAGCTACATCATGACTCAAGAAACACTTATAGGGAAAATTTAATTGATGTTGTCTTACAGTTTCAGAGGGTCAGTATATTATTATCTTGATAGGAAGAATGGCAGCATCCAGGAAGAGTCGGTGCTGGGGAAGGAACTAATTGGTCTATTTCTTAGTCTGAAGGCAACCAGGAGGAAGTTTGTGGCCATAGGTAGCAAGGAAGAGGATCGATTTTCGTCACTGAGCAGAGATTGTGCACTACATAAAAGCAAGCCTACACAATGATACACTTCCTCAAACAAGCCAACACCTTGTAATAGTGCCACATCCCATGGGCAAAAGATATTCTAATCAACACACTGCATCATAGGAAAATGGTAGAGAGACATAAAGAAAGATACTGCATGATTGCATTCCTCTAGTCACAAGTGCTACATACCTACACGTTAATATGCACACACACACACACACACACACACAAATAAACACACACACACACACACATAAACACACACACACACACACACACACACACACACATGCCTATCTGATATGCATAATAATAATGTGCAGTCTCGGGTCCTGTGCGATTGGATTGGACCAGGTGCTGTGTTCCACTCACCAGAGGTCTTAGGATCCCGTGGTGGATCCTGTGTGTGTCCTTGGGGGTGTCCAGAGACACCCCTGGCAAGGGACCACGGTGTTCCCTTGATGTACTTCTGTTGTCCAATTGCTCTGGCTAGGATTTCAAGTGGTATATTGAACAGATAGGAAGAAAGTGGACAGTCTTGTCTAGTCCCTGATTTTAGTCGGATTGGTTTTAGTTTCTCTCCATTTAGTTTGATGTTGACTACTGGTTTGCTATATATTGCTTTTATTATGTTTAAGTATGGGCCTTGAATTCCTGATCTTTCCTTGATTTTTATCATGAATGGGTGTTGGATTTGTTTAAATGATTTCTCAGCATATAACGAGATGATTATGTGGTTTTTGTTTTTGAGTTTCTTATGTAGTGGATTACGTTGATGTGTTTCCTTATATTAAACCATCCCTAAATCCCTTGGATGAAGCCTACTTGATCATTATTGATGATTTTTATGATATGTTCTTGGATTCAGTTTGCATGGACTTTATTAAATATTTTTGCATCGATATTCATAAGGGAAATTGGTCTGAAGTCTTCTATTTTGTTGGGAATTTATGTGGTTTAGTTATCAGAGTAATTGTGGCTTCTATAGAATTAATTGAATAGAGTACCTTCAGTTTCTATTTTATGGAATAGTTTCGGGACAGTTGGAATTAGTTCTTTTTTGAAGGTCTGATAGAACTCTACAATAAACCCATGTGGGCTGTCCTGGGCATTATTTGGTCGGGAGATTATTAGTGACTGCTTCTATTTCTTTAGGGGGTATGGGGCTGTTTAGATCTTTATTCTGATCTGGATTTAACTTTGGTATCTGATTTCTGTCTAGAAAATTGTCCATTTTGTTCAAGTTTTCCAGTTTTGTTTAGTATAGCCTTTTGTAGTAGTATCTGATGATGCCTAGGTTTTCCACAAGTTCTGGTCTTATGTCTCCCTTTTCATTTCTAATCTTGTTATTTAGGATACTATCCCTGTGCCCTGTAGTTCCTCTTGCTAAGAGTTTATCTATCTTGATACTATTTTCAAAGAACAGGCTCCTAGTTTGGTTGATACTTTGAATAGTTCTTTTTGTTCCCACTGGTTGATTCCAGCCCCAAGTTGATTATTTTCTGCTATCTACTCCCCCTTGTAAATTTGCCTCCTTTTGTTCTAGAGCTTTTAGGTGTGCTGTCAAGCTCTAGTGTGTGCTCTGTCTGGTTTTTTTTTGTGGTGGCATTCAGAGCTGTTGGTTTTCTTTGTTGGACTACATTCATTGTGTCCCATAAGTTTGTGTATATTGTCCCTTCATTTTCATTAAACTCTAAAAAGTGTTTAAGTTCTTCTTTATTTCTTCCTTGACCAAGTTATCATTGAGTAGAGTGTTGTTCAGTTTTCACGTGAATGTTGGCTTTCTATTATTTATGTTGTTATTGAAGATCAGCCTTCTTCCATGGTGATGTGATAGGGTGTATGGGATACTTTCAATATTTTTTTGAGTCCTGTTTTGTGACTGATTATATGTTCTATTGTGGAGAAGATACCATGGTGTTTTGAGAAGAAGTTATATCCTTTTGTTTTAGGGTAAATGTTCTGTAGATATCTATTAAATCCATTTGTTTCATAACTTCTATTATCTTCAATGTATCTCTGTTTAGAGTCTATTTCCAGGATCTTTCTATTGATAAGAGTGGGTTATTGAAGTCTCCCACTATTATGGTGTGCAGTGCAATGAGTGATTTGAGCTTTACTAATGTTTCTTTAATGAATGTGGATGCCTTTGCATTTGGAGCATAGATATTCAGAATAGAGGGTTCATCTTGGAAGATTTTACCTTTCATGAGCATTAATTGTCCCTCTTGTCTTTTTTGATATCTTTGGGTTGGAAATTGATTTTATTCTATATTAGAATGGCTACTCCATCTTATTTCTTCAGACCATTTGCTTGGAAAATTGTTTTCCAGCCTTTTACTATGAGGTAGAATCTGGTTTTTTACCTGAGTTGTGTTTCTTTTATGCAGCAAAATGTTGTGTATTGTTTATATAGCCAGTCTGTTTGTCTATTTGTTTTTATTGGTGAATTGATTCCACATTAAGGCAACTTCAGACCAACTTCTCTTATGTATATCAATGCAAAAATACTCAATAAAATTCTCCCCAAACTAAAAGGGCTATTAGGTTCTTTACTGAGAGTCAAAACTGCAATGAGAACTTCCAGTTTTCCAAATGTCTCTGACTAATTGCTCTTTGATAGTAACTAGGCTTTCTCCTACTCAGAGCACATTACAAGAGGTTGTATAACAATTAACCAAAGCTCATCAGAAGGGAACTAATGATTTATTATAGGTTCTAGGGTAAAAGATAAAATATTGATTGGGTTTACCTACACAAAACTTCACTAACATCTTAGTTATGGTTTGATACCTTCAGTGAACCTGTTGATCTGAGACAGTTGTTGAACTTTGTAGCATGTGGTCATGTATTCTGAAATATGTATAAGTGCTGAGGACAAAGAGACGAGGAACATCTAGAGAAAAGATTTTTTTTTTGCCTATCTCCACTTAGACTATTTTTTTTTCCTTTTGCCCACTTAGAAGAATTTTTCCCTTTCCCCACTTAGGATCTTTCTGCTTTTCCCCTTATATAACTTTCATAGGAAATTTTTTATAACTTAGTAATAACTTCTATAATCACTTCTCTAAATTCCTTCTCTTCCAGTGACATCTGGTTAGTAGGCTCAAAATTAGAGCCCAGCAATTCCTGCTGAGCTAGAAAAAAGGCTGCATTGCTTAATCCTCCTCTTAGGCTACAGGTGTTAATCACCTAAGCCAGCCTACCCTCAGAAAGACCCAGTACTTTTTAGAAGTTATCATCAGCATTTCAGTACAATGAGAGAGCTAGAAAGCCCTGGGACACTTAGATTTTAAAGGCATTGCCAGGGTCCTACTCTGTGACTCCACTGCTATCCTGGCTCAGAGCAATCCTGGACCTCAAACTCTACTATAGAGAAGAAGTGATTAAAAAAAAAAAACTACATGGTATTGATACAGAGACTGACAGATGAATCAGTGGACTAGAACTGAAGATCCAGAAAGAAAACCAAATAATTATGGACCCTAGATTTTTGACAAAGAACCAAAAAAAAAAAAAAAAAAAAAAAAACGATGGAAAAAAGAAAGGATTTTCAATAAATGGTGATGTTCTAATTTGCAGTCTGTATGTTGAAAAATAAAAATAAATCCATACTTATCACCTTGCACAAAGCTCAGTTTCAAATTGAACACGATTATCAACATAAAATATGATACACTGAATCTAATAGAAGATAAACTCATTGACACAGAGAGGGAAATGTCCTAAACACATATCCCATGGTTCATGCTCTAAGATCAACAATTCATAAATGTAAAATAATAAACTATTTTAGATCATCTCCCCATTAATGTAACAATCACTGTAGTCATCAAATGGTTTCCATGTAAGATTTGAGGCAATTACCATATTAACCATTTTTTTTTAATTTGGTTGGTTAATTGTTTGGGGGGTATTCAATTTGAAATGAACAGGAGATCATTTCCTGCCTGCGAACAACGTGGAGGGAGTCAGTTCAGGAAACAGATAGCTACTACAGATAATAAATAAATAAATACTCCAAATGAAGGCAATTTTTAAACCTTTCATAGCATGGCAAAAAACACTTTAGTCATTTACAGACCAAAAGCTAGAACCTCTTTATAGTGTGGGCATTGGGCTTAGCAGCCTAGTCTCAGTATACTAACATACTTGGAAATTATCATAAAAAAATACACTGAATAGTTTGTCTTTAGATCTTTAAAAACCTCAGAAATACTTATCAAAATAAAAGACTATAATAAATTCAACAGAATAAGTTTCATTTTCTTTCAACAAAAATTTAGGCTTTTTATAATATTAAATATTTGTTATGAGTAATTCTAGCTCATTTGGTCAAAAATATATATGCTTTTAGGAAAATAATTCTAAAAACTTAAAATTTATGTTTTGTATTATTATGTATAACATTGGCAAATTAGATAAGACATGCTCATTCATGTTAAACTCATAAATCTACTCCTATTTATTGAATCTTTTAAATCAGAAACCTCCCTAGGCAAGATCTTAAACTAATGTTCCCACTTATGCCATGACATTTTTAGCAGATATTTAAATGTATTAACTGATCTACTAATGAGTAGAAATCTGAAAGACCAGAATCTCTGTTACCTTTCACATAATGATTCTATTCAATGTAAACTATGACTACAATTAGAAAAATACCCAAATCCTAAAGTCAAATCCTCACCTCTTTTATCAGTCATAGAAAATCTTTTAATAGCTATGGTACTGTAATCTGTAATCCCAGCACTTGGCAGTTGAATGAAGGAGGATCAAGGCCTTTGACTGTCCATAGCTACATAGCGAGTTTGAGGTCAGCATGAGTAATGTAGGACTGTCTCAAATAAACCTGTCCCCTACAAATCAAATAGAAATCTAATGTTAGTATAAAGATATAAAAAAGTAAATATTTCTGTCACTTCAGTAGGAAAATGTTGACCAGAAATACTAAAATAAATGTACAATTGCAATTTTTTTACTATATTTTTGAAGGGAAAACTATTGAAATCTGGATATCCATAGAGTTCCCTGTTTAGAACATTATCCTGACAGCATATAGCCCAGAACTGGTAAGAAGCAAGGCTTGGAGAATCACAGGAGTTGCCTTGCCCAGACTTTAGAGATGGCAGCAAATAACTGTAAGTATCACCTGTTTTTTAGACTGAGGAAGTTCAATTGATGATGACATGTTCCAAATAATAATAGAAAAACAAACAAACAAACAAATAAAAAACTATTATTTCTGCTTTAGATCTTGGCAGGGCCATTCTAGCCCCATCGTTTGACAAAAGCACAACACAGCTCAGAAAATTGTTTTGATGACATCAACAATTGTCAGACTTAAAATCTATCGATGTGCTTCAAACATCTCTCATCTTCTGGGGTTATAAATGGTGGTATTTATGAGACCTCTAAATGGTCCCTAGGATTAGGAGCATAGTGTGTAGAGTTGGGAGTGGATATATAGACTGGAGAGATAAAATGGGAAGCATGGTGATCCTTGGATTGCCTGTGCCACATACCTTTGCAGTTGTGCTAATAGATTCAGTGCAGATTGCCAATACCTTCTATGAGCACTACCCTAGCACACAGTACAGTGCTTTCTATTCTTTTTCCGGGCTTTTGCCTGTGAGAGGGAATGTAGCTTGGAAACTACTGGTTGGTGTGTGGAAGATAAAAATCATTGGATCGGTTCAAAGCTATGGGAGCTGCCAGTTAATAGGCTAAGCTTCAGACTACATCTTTCCAATGGATAACTAGGGTCCAGTCTAGATGAATTTCTGGATCCCCAGGATACATGAATAGCATGCAGTATTCTAGAGTAGTATCCAGCTTAATGATACTTCTGTTGCTCTTGTGTCTTTCCCTCTTCTGTATCCCACAAGTTCATTCCGCTTTCTTGGCATGACTCACAAATGAGCATTGTGTATTAACCTGTGATATATGAGAGGAGTTGTCTGAATAGAGATGAAATATTGAGTCATGGCAAACAAAACTGTGGAAATGGAAACCATCCAGGGGCAAATGTTGTAAAATTAACATAGTCTGTGAAAGAAAAATGCTTTTGCTTTCAGAAGGAGAGTGAATGGAGTTTTTCACTAAGCTGGAAGGGGGCTAATAAAGACCTTTTTTAACTGGAGAATTTAATAAGAATTAACCAAAACCCAGGTGCAATTATTCTTACAGGAGTGAACTGGATAGATGGGTAGAGTTTGGCTAGTATAAGATACTTGATTTAATGACTTTTGAGGTCCTTTTTCGAAATCATGATCAATAAATTCTGCCCTCTGTGACATTTCTACTATATTTGTTTGAAGGATGAATGAACTAGGATACATAGATATAACTTTATATTATAGTTCTTGAACTTTCATGATGTGACAATTAAATCTGTATGATCAGGACATATTGTAGAGCTCTGCATTAGGCACACATAATCTATAGCTCCTAGGGACATACACGCTAATGAACAAACATGACTTTATAGTGTTTCTTGTTTTCAGAATGGAATACATTTTATAAATAATCTAAAAGCAATAGGTTCAGTTTCTATGTTCTTAGAGATAGAACCTTAAAGACCCTAAAAACTCTAAAAAATAAAAAAAAAGAAAAAAGAAGAGAAAAGAAAATAAACTTGAAGCTTTAAATAAACAACAAAAACCCTAAAAACAAACAAACAAACAAACAATAAAAAAACATATTTTTTTGAAAAAATAAAACTAAAAGAACCTAAAACCCTAAAAAAACAAACAAACAAACAAACAAACAAAAATCTAGATATCTACAAAGACCCAAAAAAACAAAAAATCATTACCACAAACAAACAAACAAACAAGGAAAGAACAATAACCACACTAAGCCTTAAAAAAAAAAAATCTCGCCAAATACACTGAGAACAACCCTAAAATCATTTAAAAAAACGTAAAAAAAAACCCTAAAACAATAAAGCAAAACCTGAAACCTTAAAAACGCTAAAATTATTAAACAAACACTAAATGACCGAAAAAAGCTATTTTTTAATCTTAATAAACATTTTTAATACCCTACAATTCTATAAATAAGAAAACACAAGAACTCTAAAGAGACCCTAAAAAAATTATAAAACCCTAAAAAAAAATCCAAAACTCTACAAGTCTAGATCCCTAATGAGACAATAAAAAAAAAAAAATTAAAAAAAAAAAAGATAATGAAAAGATACAAAACCACCACCCCAACAACTACAAATTCTTCTGCCTTAAAAAATCGCCAAAAACACTGGAAAAGAAAATCATTTTACAAACCTTATTAAAAAAATGCTTAAAACAAATTTTAAAAATTCCTTAATTAAATTAAAAAACAAAACAAAACTAAAAAATAAAGAAAAACCCTAAAATTCTAAAACAATCTCAACAACAGTAAAAAGACCCAAAAGAACTGTAAAACCCTAAAAAAAGTTTTTTTAAAAAGTTCTAAAAACACATCAAAACTCTGAAACTCAAAAAAAAAAAACTTGAAAACCCGCTTAAAAAAGCAAAACAACAAAAACAAACAAATAAACAAACAAAAAACAACAACAACAAAACACCTAAAAAAAAAAAACCCTGAAACCCTAACTAAAATCCTGAGACTATAAAAACAACCCTACCCCCCCAAAAGGCTTACAAAACCCTGAAACATTAACTAAATTCCTAAGATACAAAAATAATCCTAAACCCATAAAAAAAAAGCAAACACACACACAAGAAAACAAAAAACCTTTACAAAATTCTAAAACCCTATAAAACACTAAAAGTATAAAAAGAAACAAAAACAAAACAAAACAAAAAAACAAGAAGATCAAAAACACACAAAAAACTACAATTATCCTAAAATTATTCATAAACCCTAAAAAGCCCTAAAACCCTGAAATACCTTAAATTTCTAGGAGAAATCAAGATCTAAAATAAATAAATAAATACATAAATAAACACATAAATAAATACATAAATAAACAAACAAACCTCAACCCTACCAAAAACAAACAAACAAACAAACAAACAAACAAACAAACAAACAAAAAACTTGTAAGGACAAAACAACCTCCCAAATTTAAAACCATTAAAACCCTAAAACTCTAAATAACCCAAAGGGCTTTACCCTCCTGCACCCCCCCCCCAAAAAAAAAAAAACCCGAAAACTGTAAAATACTAAAAAGCCCGAAAAAAAAGCCTAAAACATTAGAAGAAGTAAATAGAAAAAAAAATCTAGAATCTTTAAACAAATACTGAAATAGTCCTAAAATCAAAAAAAAAAAAAAAAAAGAAAAGAAAAGAAAAGAAAAGAAAAAGAAAAGAAAAAGAAAAAGAAAATTCTGAAAACACACCTATCAGCTAGGCAGTCATTCAACGTACATATTTTAGCCTGCTTCTGAGTGCTGGTATTAAAGGGGAATAAAACTATACTTGACTCCTTTTTGTTTGTATAATTGTTTTCTAAAATATTTTTTTCTCTGTGGGTGAGTATATGTGTGTGTGTGTGTGTGTGTGTGTGTGTGTGTGTGTGTGTGTGTGTGTGCGTGTGTGTGTGTCTGTGTGTGTGTGTGTTGTCCAAAGAGGTCATCAGATCGTCTAGAACTAGAATTGCAGGTGGTTGTGAACAACCATGTGGGTGTTAGAAATTGAACCCTGGTCCTGTGCAAAAGCAATCAGTGGGCCTAAGCAGTGAGCTATCTCCTCAGTCCTTTCTGCTTGCTCTAATCTCTACTTCACTATTCATCTTGCCCAAATATGTCTTTAATTCTTACTTCTTCTGTCTTTTTTTCTGTGATGAATTCTTGTTTGCTTTTCTCTTGCTTCTCCAATTACAGCACCAAGATTCTGCATTTCCTTTTGTTTTGGAAGATTCTCAAGGAATCCTAAATCCAGATTTTAGGGCAGTTATTTAAAATTCTTGCTGGTGATTCTGACAATGGTTTCCTCATTTTTTAAAAAATTAGGTATTTTTTCATTTACATTTCCAATACTATCTCAAAAGTCCCCACATACCCACCTCAACCACACCCCCACCACCACCACCACATCTTGTCCCTGGCATACCCCTGAATTAAGGCATATAAAGTTTGCAAGACTGATGGGGCTCTCTTTCCAATGATAACCAACTAGTCCATCTTCTGATACAACTGCAGCTAGAAACATGAGCTCTGATATGCTGCTAGAAAAATGAGCTCTGGGGGGTTTCTTTAGTTCATATTGTTGTTCCACTTATGGGATTGCAGACCCCTTAAGCTCCTTGGGTACCTTCTCTACCTCCTCCATTTCGGTCCCTGTGATTCATCCAATAGATG
Source organism: Mus musculus (assembly GCF_000001635.26). Classification (NCBI taxonomy): domain Eukaryota; kingdom Metazoa; phylum Chordata; class Mammalia; order Rodentia; family Muridae; genus Mus; species Mus musculus. Next base: position 62,467,631 of record NC_000087.7, on the reverse strand, counting down.
ACTGTGAGCATCCACTTCTGTGTTTGCTAGGCCATGGCAAAGCCTCACAAGAGACAGCTAAATCTGGGTCCTTCCAGCAAAATCTTGCCAGTGTATACAATTGTGTCAGTGTTTGGAGGCCGCTTATGGATGGATTAGTGGATTGAAAACCACTAATTTGGACACAATGGGGCTACTGCTGCCAATGTAGACTGTTTATCCAGTGTTGCTGGTCAGAAATCTCCATTCTTTGAAGGCAATGGGTTTTCCTAGAACAGGCTTCTTCTGAGTCCCCAAACTTCTGTCAACACCTGTTCACATTGATGATGATCACTGATGTATCAAATGACCATACTTAGTAAATTAGAGTAATACAGTTTTCTTTTCCACCCTAGAAAGTGGGGATTCTAAAAATATGTGTACTAGCTAAAAGCAGTGATGGTGCTCTTCCTAGGGTTCCTTACATAGTGTCCTCCTTGGATGTTCCTCTCTGATCTATACTCACCATCTATGCAGCTTCCTCTCATGAACAGCACACATGATAACACTCAACACATCTGATCTTCAGTCAGCAGAAATATACTAATTATATTTCCCATATGGCCCAGTTGCTCATGATTCTGAGGCATAATCATACATGTTGTATTGCCAAACAAAATGACACTAATTGTCTAGTATATAATGAAGCATATTTTGTATGACTCTTTTCAGGAGTCTGTATATTCAATGATGAACACACCATCAGCAAATGAGTGAATTCTTGTGAGATGATGTCATCACAGTGGGAACCAATGGGCTAGAAAGAGAAAAGAGAGAGCCAAACTCCCTTTCATAATTAAACCTTTTCTATAACAGCATTATTAAATTATTTTTATATGTAAGTCATATCCCTCCTGACCCATTCAATTTCTTCCAAATATATTCACACCTGGGGATTAATCTTCAGAAAATTATTCTTGGGAAACACATGTGATTATTTCAACATCTATAGTAGTGTGGGGGCATTATTCTCCCTACGTCATGTACACTTAATATCTTTAGATACCTCCTTCCCTGTGATAGCCTTGCAGCTCACTGAGTGACATGTGCATTTGATGATAAATGATACACAAACATTGAAGCACCTTACCATATCCTGTCACCCATATCATGTACAACATAGCAAGAACCACACTTGAGTTGAAAAATACAAATATATTTTATAGTGTCTTGAAGCTAAAATCCCCAAATTAATCAAAATATTATTTGGACTCTGTTATTTTATACCAGTGTTTTTTAAGTGTACAAGTCGCAGGCCTTTTCTGTGACCCTTTGCACAGGTTTATAGTGTCCTTTTACCATCTTCATCCTCCCCACTATCCTCCATTGGTATCAAATCTCCCCCTGCTGCTGCGCTTACTCTTCCAAAATACCTCCTATTTTTTAATGCCTCTTATTAAATTTATATTTTCACAATTGTCATTTTGAGTTTTACTTGTCTAACCTAATATATAGTATTTTAACGTTCCATCCATTTTTTTGAAAACAAAGCCCTGCACTAATACACATAGATGAGAAATATATTTCTCTCTCTCTCTCTCTCTCTCTCTCTCTTTCTCTCTGTCTCTCCTTTTTAAGGCATTCATCCAGTAGTTGACATCTAAAATCACTCCATAGCATGTATGTTTCATACAGTGAGGCAATCAATATTGATGATATGGATATGTAGTGGTCCTTCTTAGATTTTTTTTTTTTGAACTTAAATCAACCTGGGAAGATAGAATCTCAGATAAAGATCCACATTGGCCTGTGGCCACACCTTAAGGAATGATTTTTTTTTATGACTGTTGTTGAAGGATCTAGCTCTCTATGGATAGTGTCATATTCTATGAAGATGATGTACAGGGTGTGGTGGGGACCATGGAATGTACTGAAAACGATTTTTTTTTTGAAGAACTGAAGATCTATGTGGCATGAACAATTAAAGTGTCCTCTAATTTGTAAGTAAATTTTATACATACCTGTGTCCAGTATTCTGTCTACACATATTTCAAAACTAAAATTACCTCATCTATTTCATCCTGTTTTACTGCATTTAATCTCTGAAATTCCTTGTAATCAGAAGTGCTGGTAAATTTTAAAAACCTTTAAAATATGACTGGGAGATATCAGGTTTGTTTTAATTTTATCACAACTTTGTAAGCATGCCCAAGATCTATGTTTTCCTCTTACTTTCCAAAGAATCCATAATTCATGATTGCCATTGGTTTCAATATATGTCATTTAACCCTGTCAAATTCCAGGTTTGTTTGCATAAAAATAGTCCTCCTCTAACTGTGGGTTTTCATAAAGTGAAAATTGGTGTGCTATCCAGTGTGCTGCCTCAAAGAGTCTGGCAATATTTATGATAAGAAGCACAGCTTAAAGATAACCAAGGGAAAGGTTGGAACATGAAAAATAACCACCATGGATGTTGTCAAGTCAGAAACCGAAGACTTTCTCAGAACGAAAATAAAACAAAAATGAAACAAAACAAAACACAAACCAAACAAATAAATAAAAATCCAACAACCAAACAATAAAAACAATGCAAGGGTGAAATTCTTTGGCAGAATATTACTCAGATCATCAGGCCTTTCAGTTGGGATTTATTTATTATTTCTAGGAGGCCATATGAAAAGGTAAATTCGAGATGCTGAACGTTTCTGAGTGTAACTAGGGAAGGAACCAGCCTGAGAGGGGTTCTATGATGTAAGCTGAACTAGGGTGATGTCACAGAGCACTGGCTGGAGGTTGCGCATCTATTCCACTTGGAGGCGCTAGAATCCATTGAAGGTGAGTTCACTATCTTCACAGTGGTGTGTCAAAGCCAGGTCATTTTTTCCCACAGGCTTTTGGTGCCTGGTCTGTATCAGGAGACAGAATCTTGACAACTAGGATATTTTTCTATGGGTAAGTATATTTATGAAGTAATTAGGACCCTCATAGCTACAGAAAGCTAAAAATTTTCTCTCCTACAGAGAGTTACTGTACAATTTACTTTCTCCATGTTTATTAGCTAGGGAGATGAATGGTCTAGGTTAGTTTATCTCCTGAATTTATTATCCTTGCTAACAATATCTAGATCACAATTCCACTAAAATGCCAAATCTCCTCTTTGTCCAAGTGCATGTTAGAAGATATTAGTTCTAAATGGCTGATATTGCCTCAAATTGTTGAGTTGTTCTTGAGTTCACTGATGCAATGGCTTCATCAAATAATTCTGAAGCTGGGTCAGGAGAAACAATAAAGAAAAACAGTGGTGTGCTGTGTCCCTGGGAAGATATTTGTGAATGCAGGCACTTAGCTCAGACCTTACACTTACAAGAGAGTCATGGTGACCCTTCTGGCCCTTTTATTTTTTTTTCTCTTCTTCTTGATCATTGGGTGTAATAGTCATAGCACAACCTAAATTGACATAGAATTTCAAGGAGATGATCCTCATCAGAGACAAATTAACTCAGGGCTGAAGAAATAAATGTTGATCTGAGTATATTCTTCTGAGCTCTAGAGAATTACTTGTTAATTACACTATTTTTATTTCCTTGTTTTTTTGTTTCTTTGTTTGTTTGTTTGTTTGTTTGCCTGCTTGGTTAATTTTATTTGAGTTTCTGTATGTTTAGATTTGGCTGTCAGGAAACTCACTGTGTAGACCAGACTAGCCTTTATCTCACTAAGGTCTGCCTCACTCTGCCTCTTGAGTACTATGATTAAAGTTATGGGTCACCACCACTTCCTATTAACTTCTCCATTTGATTGTTTGTTTTGTTATTTTTTGTTTGAATTTCTCTTTTGTTTGTTTTTCGTTTGATTTTCTTCTGTTTTCTTTTACTTGTTGTTGTTGTTGTTGTTGTTGAGACAGGGTTCCTCTCTATAGCACTGGCTTCCGTGGAACTCACTTTGTAGACCAGGCTGGTCTCTAATTTAGAAATCTGCCTGTCCTTGCCTTCTGAGTTCTGGGATTAAATGCGTGTACCACCATGGCTGACTTATTAACTTCTTATTTTTATAAAATTAATTTTAGGAGCTCAAATCTGTTTAGCATAGTCTTCTTCACATGCTCAGAAGTTCTCGTAGAGAAGAGTCTTGGTCCAGCATTCACTCCCAACCCATAACCATTGCCCATCAGGAATTCATATATATGACAGAGGCAACAGCATTGTGTCTGGCGTAAACGGGCAAGATCTTCAGTCCCAGGCAATGGGCAAGTATGATATTTGAAGAGAATGGAAGCCACTTAGACAGTGTGATCTAGCACAACAGGTCTACAGCCAGGTAGAAGACAATACCTCTGAAGAGTCTGAGCATGACATCACTCAAGAAGAAGAGTAGGAGGAAGCCTTCTTCCCAGGCCCTGGGGAATATTGTTGGCTGCAGAATTTCTCACGGGTGGAAGCAAGGTAATGAGCCTGTCACCCATTGGAAGGCCATCATTCTAGGTCAACTGCCAACAAACCCTTCTCTTTATTTGGTGAAGTATGACGGAATTGACAGTGTCTACGGACAGGAGCTCCACAGCGATGAGAGGATTTTAAATCTTAAGGTCTTGCCTCCCAAAGTAGTTTTTCTTCAGGTGAGGGATGTCCACCTCGCCAGCGCCCTGGTTTGCAGAGAGGTACAACACAAATTTGAGGGGAAAGATGGCTCTGAGGACAACTGGAGTGGGATGGTGCTAGCCCAGGTGCCATTCTTACAGGACTATTTTTACATTTCCTACAAGAAGGATCCGGTCCTCTACGTCTATCAGCTCCTGGATGACTACAAGGAAGGTAACCTCCACATCATTCCAGAGACCCCTCTGGCTGAGGCGAGATCAGGTGATGACAATGACTTCTTAATAGGTTCCTGGGTGCAGTACACCAGAGATGATGGATCCAAAAAGTTCGGAAAGGTTGTTTACAAAGTTCTAGCCAATTCTACTGTGTACTTTATCAAATTTCTTGGTGACCTACATATCTATGTCTATATTCTGGTGTCAAATATCACTTAAATTAAAAAAAAATCACAAAGTACAGAAATGTAAACTTATAGGATTGAAAAAAATGTTTATTTTCCTGTGTTGGGTACCTATGGGTCTTTGACAACCTCAGTATCTTTGTCAATAAAATTTGTTTTGTTCTAAAAATTAATACGTGTGACATGGCATGCTTTTAGTGAACACATTGTTGGAAGAGATGGACTATGGTGGAAAGAACATCAAAGCAAGATGAAAGTTGCAACTCAGGCTGTGAACAGTGCATACATCTAATATTACACAGGCTAAAATGGACAGGACTTAGATTCTGTGGTCTGCATAGTGAGCAAGGAATTGGAGATATGACTTAGAGGAGCAGGGATGGCAGCAATAGATGGATTTTTAGGAAGAAGGGGAGAAAGACAGGACATAGATAGAATCTCTGGAATGAAGTCTGAGGGAGAAACAACAAGTTGGGGGAAAGAGTGATAGATAAAAGGAATGTGACCTTGTTACACAAAGTGCAACCCAGAAAACTGATCCAAAGAGACTCAGAAATCAGACAAAATCAGGTTCATTTGAATAATGAAACCAAATGAAACTTGTCTCTCATTTTAAGATTTATTATCTTTATTTATATGGGTGGGTAGTAGCTTGAGAGTATAGGTGACCACAGAGACATGAGTTGTCAGATCCCATGGAGCTGGCATTAAAGCTGATTGTTAGCCATTGGATATGAATTCAAGAAAACAAATCCAGTTTTTTTGCGGTACAAAAGTGCTCTTGACAACATGGTCATCTCTCAATTCCCATTAAGATATCTTTTTAAGAAATCCAATATTAACATGCAGAAAAGAGACCAGGAAGAAGTTAAGAAAGATTAAATTGATGGTGACCTTTAAAAACAATAAAGGACACACAAAGGAGTAGAGGACACTGAGGAACAAAAATATTCTAAGATGAAGTTCTCAAAATGTGAAGCAGGAGACCCAGGAAGAATAGCAATTTTCTGCAAGTAGTTAAAATTGGACATATCCACATTAGGTTCTTTGGTTTCTTAACAAATAGCCAGCCGATCAGGTCAAATAGTAATTTAAAAGAGAAAATGAGTATACGGTGAGATAATATATGGTGGGGCATGGATCCTGAGTGCTTTCCCTGAGCACTCTTTGCCTGGGATGAATCCTGTGATCTTTTGGATGTCTCTGTGGAGTGCCCCAGATGACCATCAAAATGTTCCCCATGGCCTGTTCCCCTGGCTCTCCTCCAAACATCTGACTCCCAACATACCTATGTACCATTTCAGCCTGTCTATTCCCTGGAAATTCCAGTCTTAAATTTATGTGTGACCTCATTCTCATAAAACAGTGAAGGTGTACTCAATGCATATGTGCTGACCTCTTTTCTATGCCAGTTCTCATGGGTTTCAAACTCTATGAGGTTGCCCAATAAGTTGGTCACTACTCCTGAGTAGCCCCTGTGCTTCATGGGGGTCTTACTGGGTCCCATATGCACTCTGAGTGTTTCTTTTGTTTGTTTGTTTTTATTGTTGTTGTAGTTTTGTTTTTGTTTTTGTTTTCTTGGGTTTTTTTTGTTTGTTTTTGTTTTTGTATTGTTTTTTTTTTTTTTGTTTTTTTTTTTTTTGTTTTTAGTCAGGCTTGTCATGGACTCAATCATTTGTGTTTTTTCTCTAGAATAAGTTTAAATGCCAAATGACTTGAAAATACTCTCTATTGTTGATTAATTTTGGTATTTAAGAGAGTTTTTGTGCTAGCTGGATGTCTTAATTAGGGTTCCAATGCTGTGAAAAATCACTATGACTAAGGCAACTCATTAGAAACATTTCATTAGGGCTTTTCAACATTTCATTGCAGTTTCAAAGGTTCAGTCCACTATCATCAAGGAAGTAAACATGCAAGTGGCTGGGAATATGTGGTGGTGGAGAGGAAGCTTAGAGTCTTCTGCATGCAGGGATGGTGTCTTCCACACTGAGCAGAGCTTTAAAGCCTCACAGTGATATGCTTCCTCCAAAGAGGCTACACCTACACCTATAAGGCCACACCTCCTCGTAGTCCAACTACATTCAGAGTGCCATACTGGTTTCATAGAAACTTGACAAGATCTAGAGTCTTGAAAGAGGAGGAGCCTCAGTTGAGAAAATGCCTCTTTAAGATCAAGCTGTAAGGAATTTTCTTAATTGGTGGGAGAGGACCCAGTTCATTGTGGGTGGTGACATCCTTGTGGTGGTAGTCTTGTGCTCCTTATGGAAGCAAGACTTAAGGAGCATGTCAATAAGCATCACCACTCCATGGCCTATGCATGAGCTTCTGGATCCAAGAACCTGTGTTGTTTCAGTTTCTTTCCCAACTACTTTGATGATGAACAGCAATGTGGAATATAAGCTGAATAAAACTTTTGCTATGGAAATAGCTCTTTGGACATGGTATGTCCTTACAACAATAGAAATTTTAAGTAAGACAATTTCTTAGAGAAACAAAATATCTAATAGTACCACTGTCACTTATCCTATAAGGACAAATAATGTGTAGGTGTTTTATTTTAATTTAAAGGTAAGATATTCTCATGTATATAATGACATGCAATTGTTCTAGTTTGCATCTTTCTCACACTGATGAATACTAACATCAAACATAACTTGGGAATATAAGGGTTATTAGCTTACATGTTACAGACTATTACCAAGGAAGGCAAAACAGGAACTTGAAGCATTACCAGGAAAGAGTGCTTATTGCTTGACCCTATCTTAGTGATTGTTCTATTGCTGTGAAGAGACATCATGGATAAAACAACTATTATGAAACAAAGCATTAACTGGGGGCTTGAATACACTTACAGAAGTTTAGTCCAACATCAAGTTAGTGACCGCAGCACTGGAGCAATAGAACTATTGATCCTTAGACAGAGACAGATATTCTGCCATTACATTGGTTTCTTGAAAACTCAAAGACCACCCTTATTGACACTACCACTTCCTCCAATGAAGCCACATCTTCTCTCATTCCTTCTAATCCTTAAACACACTGCCAATCCCTGGTGACTAAATATCCATATATATGAATCTATAGGGGATATTCTTATTCAAACCACCAAAAATCATGTGGCTTGATCAAATATTTTATTTTAAATACAGAGTAAAAACCTCCCTTTTATAAATGACTACTGATGAGCTTACCCACAGTTGCCTACCCTCACACATCGACCATCAAGGAAGAAAATGTCCCATAGACTTACCCAAAAACCAAGTGAATAGAGACAATTCTTCAATTGTTCTCTCTCCTAAGGTGATGCTAGATTGTCAAGTTGGAGATAAAAAAAATCCCAGCACATTAAGGTTTATCCTGCTCCATAACCCACACAAACATTATTCATCCCAATCTCCTCCTTCTGACTAGGTATAGACCCACTTCCCTCCATGGCAGAAGTGAAGGGTAAGTACCTCCAACAGCAAGAATACTCAATGATAGGTGACAAGTAGTGAATATGTCTTATAGCCTCACAACACCTACATTCTAATGTGTGTTACACTTTCTGGGAGACATTCCAATCTGTCCAACTTCCTGCCAAGTCAGCTTTAACCAGAAAAAATTCTCATCAATTAATCCAATGACTTTTAATTGATTTATTTCTCCTGAGGGAATGGAGTGTTACCCCTTCATGGATGTATTGGTGTCTGATTCATAAGTAATAAAACCCACTACTATTAACAGCTAAATCACAGGTGCTATGACAAATAACAACTCACATGAGAAGCATCACATTTAGTTAAGCCTTTTCAGAAGTTTTATTGGAGTTTTATTTATGTACTATATAAATCCATTGATTTATTTATTTTTAAGTGTGTAATTTAATAATTCTAAACACATCTCACCACTGTCATTTTTCACTCATTTTTCTGGTACTTCATATGATATTGAAATCTACTAAAATACAATAGTGAATTCAGAAAAAAGACCAGTGGTGTGGGTAGCAGCAAAGTTCTTGAGTCTCAAAGACAACAGATACCGTGGCTGAATATTCCAACTACAACAACTAGGTAACATTGGTTCTACACTTAGCATGCCGTTTCTAGAAAAAAAAATTAAAGAATTAAGCCATGTTTCCTCTGAACCTGACATGTTACTATCACAAATGAAAGAAGGATCCATGATCACATGAATATGAAAGGGGCATGAAGCAGCAAAATTGTTCAACTTATTGGCAGCTAGTCAGCATTAACACAAGAAGGGACAAAGACAATAAACAGCTTTGAAGACATGTCCAAATGACCACGTTCATTTACAAGTTTTTTACCCATTCCATGCACATCTATTGATTGATTAATTCATTGATTAAAGCCCTCAGGTTCCAATCACTTTTCAGAGAGAATATTGTACTACCTATGAACATTGTACTGTGGAACAAAGCCTTCATCAAAGACCCATGACTGACATTTCAAAACAATTTAACCACAGAAATCTTTATTTGAAACAAAGTGATAGGATCCATCTATCTCTTCAAGGATATCTCCGTTTTGTTCAAAAAGAACAAAAATGCAATGCAAGTTCAGGATATTGATCACCTATCTATGCATCTTAAACCCATAGGTTCTAGCCAGAATGTAAGGTCAGAAGTCTAAACTTCACCTATACTACAACTAACTCTGAAGATATCTAGCAATTTCCAGTTCCTTTCTGATACTTACCCACACCAAGTCTGCATTAAGGAATATAGTCTAGTGTGAGATAGTGCCAGCAGTTAATTGCAAAATCCCACTCTGAGTTGAGTTGTATGTAAACTCAGACATCTGTAATATAGACACACATGCATATTCACAAATACTCACAGAAAGAGGCAAGAAGTAGAGGAGCTGAATCTTAGAAATCCTCAAGGAAGAGAATGAAAATCTTGTAAGGCACAGAGGTAAGAGAAAAACTGTGTCTTTCTGCACAAAATCAGGCCATTCTGTCTTCCATCACTGAACGGGAAGGCTCACTATCACTTATCGCTATCTGATAAGGTATAGACAGTTGATGAAGGATGAATAGTCAGTTTTCATCAAAGGTATTGACTTTGAAGGTGATAGATTGTTCATTCTCTACTGGAAGCCAGATGTCCAAGAGTTTATGGGAAACACAAATGATTTGAATGGGTTGTAACAAAGGGGAGAAGACGAGATATGAAGTTGGCAGGAGGAGTTAGGTGGGAGTGGGCCAGGTTTTGTTCTGGGAGGAGTTACTAAAAGAATTGGAATGTAAATTCCATCAAAATATAGTGTATGAAATTCTCAAGGAATTAAGGAAAGTAGTTCTTAATATACCATGTCTGTACTGAACACACACAGACCACTTATATGTCCATCTTCTAAATAACAAATTCTTATACAGCAGTTTCATTACATTGAGGGCAAAAGTAATCCAGAGGTTATTTAAAATAAAGAAGAATCTGGGGAGATGTCCCAGGGGTAAAGCCAAGTGTTTGGTCAAACATTCACCTACAACACCAGTGCTTAGGAATTGGAGTGGCAGAGACAGAAGGATGACTGTGGCTTCCTGAATGTCAGCCTCACTCCTAGCTCAGCAAGAAACCCTGTCACAAGGGGAAAATTAGGGAGTGAAGTAGCAGAAAACAGTATACCCTTCCCTATCCTCTGGACTTACCTGTATATTTCTGTATGCATACACACATCAATATGATTACTGTATAAAAGAGGTTACTTTCCATAAATTATAGGCAAAAGCAATGTTGTTTTAACCTAGAGACCTGAAGACTTTTATATCATTAGGGTCCTGGAGAAACTCTCCAGATATAGAGGATTGATATATCTTCTTCCTGTGCTAAGGAAACCTCAGTTAAGTGTGTGTGTCAGTGACTTTAAACACCTTTCTTCCTCTAGATTCCTATTTATACCACAGAATGGTCTGTAAATAATGAAAATATGAAAATAAGACTTTTTCAGGGTGTTGCCTTCTTTTAAAATCATATTTATAATATTTTACTAAATCGATGGGAAATCTTCTGCTCCAAGGAACAATGGATTCAATCCTGTTGACTTCTGTTTTATCCCATTATGAATAGGAATTAATTATACATCAACATTTCTCACGATTTGAACTAAATCAGGAATAAGGGATATGTTTCCATGAAAATAAGTAATGCTAATATGGTTAATCAAGTAGAAATGTGTGTGTGGGTGTGGGGTGGGGTTAGGATGCCTTTGGATTGTTTGAGAATGATGGCTGATCAGAAATATGTTATGCAAATAACCCTAAACTGTGAGAAATGAAAAGTAATGATATAAACTATACTACCAAGTGTCATGGCCACTTATTAGTTGATTTCATTTTGTTTTTCATTCCTTTATTCTTTTGAATAAATGTGTGCCAAAGATGATCACACGTTCAAATGTGTTAGTTTTCCAGGTGATGGGCTGTTTAGAATGAATTAGAATTTGTTTTATTATTAAAGGAGACTTGTCACAGAGCCTTGAAATATCAAAACCCATCAGGCTCTCTCTCTCTCTCTAACTCTCTCTCTCTCTCTCTCTCTCTCTCTCTCTCTCTCTCTCTCTCTCTCTCCTCTCTCTCTCTCTCTAACTCTCTCTCTCTCTCTCTCTCTCTCTCTCTCTCTCTCTTTCATTACTCTCTGCCATCTCCATCATAAGTTGTTCGCTCTCAACTACTGCTCTACATGTTTTGCCTCTGTGTTGCCATGGTGTCTACCATGATATCCTGGACTTGCACTCTGGAACTCTAAGACCACAATTAAATGTTTCCTCTTATAAGTTGGTTTGGTCATGATGTCTCTCACAGCAAGAGAACAGTAACCAAGACATACATACTCCTGTTTATTTTTTGAAACATTCTTTATTTCTTTCATTAAAGTTACCTTTAATGAAAGGTCCATTGAACAGTTTTAAGAATAATGTTAATGGGCCCATATAAATAGTGCCAATAGGTGTGGCACTCTCAGGAGGTGTGGAATAGTTTCAGGAGGTGTGACATTGGTGGAGTAGTTGGGACAATGATGGAGATGTGTCTTTGTTGAGTTGGTGTGATCTTGTTGGAAGAAATGTAACAATTTGGTGGTAGGCTTGGATGTCTGCTGTCCTTAAGCAATCTCCAGTTTGACACAGTCTCCATCTGCTTCCAGTATATCAAGACCTAAAACTCATCTCCTTCTCCAACACTGTGTCTGTCTGAAGGCAACCATGTTTCCAGCCATGAAAATAATGGAGTAAACATCTGAAAAGAAGTTACAAAGTGTTCAAAATTTACTATGATCCTGGTGACACTTCATGTCAATAGAACCCATACTAATACTCACATAAACACTCAAAAACACATTTGATGTTGAGTGGGAACAGACTTTAATGCCCTCTGCCTACTGCCAGGAAGCTATTCATTTCCAAGCAACTATCAGATGAAGATGTAGAACTCTCAGCTCCAAATGAACCATGACTGCCTGGATCCTGACATATTCTTAACTTGATGATAATGGACTGAACTTCTGAACCTGTAAGCCAGCCCCAATTAAATGGTTTTCTAATAAAACATGCATTGATAAGTGTGTCTGTTTACAGCAATAAAATCCTAACACACACATGTACATATTCACCTAGATATACTGAGTCACAGACACACACACATGGAAATATTCACACACACACACACACACACACACACACACACACACACACACACACACACACACACACACAAACACATTCATTTACAGGGACTTTAGATTCAGCCAGTACCCATGCAATTTAATTGGGGTGTCGAATACAGGTGTTTGTGGAACATGACTATTGCTCTTTCTTTTAGGAATTATGTGGACAAAATCTGCACACTCACTTCATTCCTCCTCAACATCAGAAATCTCAATTTAAAGAAAGTGAGATAATGAGAAGTAGTTTTAGATACCTCTTTTTTTTTTCATTTGAGCAGCTTCGACTTCAAATCACCAAGGAAAAATAAACATAACAGGAAAGAAATTCATATTAAAATGCCCTTGACAAGCTCATAATACATTCTCCATAATGAATATAAACTTTTATTTAGAATTCCCAAGGAAATGAGACTTTTGAAAAATCCTTAATTTCAGATAGGCTTTGGTATTTCATTTCCCTGCAAAGGAAAACCAATGTAAAAAGACAGAATCTAGATTGCATTGTGCACAAGTTGAATCAGAAACATTTGATATTGTGCATTCAGGGACTCACCACATTTTTACAAATATATATATATATATATATATATATATATATATATATTGGGGGGGTGAAAGAAGACATCTGGAGAACAATAAGACCCTCATTAGCATTTAACATTCCTGAAGTCAAGTAATAACCTCTAACAACATCAATAACAACAACAACAAAAACAACAACAAGAATAGATGTTCATTAGAAAGAATTTTTTTAATAACCTTCCATTAGCCTCAGAAAGAGGGGGCATGATCCATCTGCAACACTTTATAGATACTTATTACAATTACCACTAAAGTTTTTAAAATAATATGGATTTTTAAAAATGAAATTGAATTAAAATAGATTTTTTTTAGCTGTTAAAAGGGGGAAAATGTGTTCTAGAACGAAATAAAGAGTGTAAGAACTAATTGATTTTTTTAATAAAGAACATCCTTATAACTCATGTGTCAGTAAGTATCAGAATTATAATGCAGTTGATTTTCTCATTGTAGAATAATTTTAATGTGTTTGAAAATTTCCAGTTGCAAGAATGGATCTCAGAATTTTCACAAGACAAGAAGAAGTCACCAAGTAGTTTCTCGCTTTTGTTTCAAAAGTCTTCGTTCCTTTTCTGCAGAGTCCCAGACATTCCAGGGAAGGGTTTGAAACATCCAACAACTTCTGAGACCATAACCTCAGAGGGAAGCTACCTTTCTCAGTAAATGGAACTAGGAAAGCTGAAAAGATTCATCCAATCGCTTTAGAACAAAAGTGGCAGCTGGTTCACAGAACAAGGTATCATTTAGCAACTCAGCCAAGAAATAAGAGGATTTGAAATGATAATAACACAGAGTAATAAAAACCACTATGCAATTGTAATTTAATCGCATATATATACTTTGGACAGAGAAAGCAATCAAATCTTGGGATCTCTCTGCTCAGCACAATGAAACTCTGGGTCATGCTGCAGATGTCCCAAGTTTATGGCTCATCACAGATACTGGAAGTCTCTGGGAAACTAGAACTACATCATGTAAGTGCTGTGAGTCTAAAGACATGACTTCATAAATTGTTCAAGTCCTCATCTTGCTTGGAAAAAAAAATCACAAGCACCAGAAGTAATAAGAAGTTCATGGTATCAATGTCAACAGGTAAGCACTACTAACAAATATCTGTTAAGCATTGGATTGTTACCAAAACAAATGAGGAGATGATTTTTAAATTTAAATGCAGTTACATTTTAATAATTCGTAGTAATGTTAAGTGTCCAGTGTGAAACTGTGGGTTTAGGGGAAGTTTATGAAGTGAGAGAGAATATGGCCAGCAGAAGGTTCTGTGCTCTGTGAAGGCTGACATGGGAGGAGTGAAGGATAATTACCATGCATCCCTGGTTGTGCATCTGGTTGTGTAAATCCACTGACACTACACGAATGGGGGTGAACTAGGGGAAGGCAATGGTACCAGATTCTTAGTCTCTGGCATCCCATATTGGGCCTTAAAAAAACATAGACAGTCTAATGTTTTAGAGCTTTATTTTAGACAGCAGTGAGAAAAACAAAGGGTAAAAAGATTGTTAGACATGCCATGGCCAAAAGGAGAGATGGGGAAAGACATAGAAGGAAGGACAGAAAGCAAGTTAGAGAGTAAGAAAGGTGAACACTTAGAGAAAGAGGTAAAAGTTTACAAAGAGTAAGGATTGTAAAAGTTAGAGAGAGAGAGAGAGAGAGAGAGAGAGAGAGAGAGGGAGAGACTGATGTAGGGCTAAGTAGCCTCTCATATATTGGGCTTGTTATCTTGCTGTTGCTAGGTAACTAGAAGTTATCTAACCCGAAGATCAGAACCTTTGGTCATTTTGTATGTGACTGCTAGCCATTAGCCACTGCTGGGCGGGAGTGCTTGTGGGTTTGGTAACTTTACCAGGAGCCAGGGTTTCAGAAACACTGAGTAAATGCCTTCCTTCCCATGTAGGTGAAAATTACGACCCATTAGGCTTCATCAGGTTTAAGGACTTCAGCATGACTGGAGACCAGGCATTTTGTACATAGCACAATGCCCCAAGCTCAATGATCAAATTTAACTCTAGCCCCTAGATTTTGTGGTTTCTCAGGCAGAACACCAGGAAAGAGGATGTGAGTTTGAAACTCTGGACACCCCCACCATAAGAAATCAAGGCATGGAGGTGGGGTGGGGTAAAATGATCTTAGAAGAAATCTGTAAAACAGTGAAAGGACAATTGAAAAGACATATGGAAAAGACCAGTAACAGGGGATGCCTCAGGAGACCATCCTTGTTTTCATAGCTTGGCAAGACAAAATTCAAATGACCATTAGTACTGGAGGAGAGTCTGTGAATGCATCAGGGAGGCTAGGGTAAGGGTAGGAGGGAGTCAGGGAGGGTGAGATAGAGAAAAATGTAGAAGAAGAAAAAGAAAGTGAAGGAGAAGAATATGGAGAGGAAGAGAGAAGAAGGAAAGGAAGAGGAATGGGTGGAGCAGAACGACAAGGAGAAGGAGAAGGAAGAAGAACAAAAGAAGAGGAAGAGGAAGAGCAAAAGGAAGGAGGAGGACTTGGAGAAGTAGAAAAGGAGAAGGTTAAATAAGGAGGAGAGAAGGAGAGAAGGAGAATAAGAGAAGGAGGAAGAGAAGGAGAAGTCAAAGGCATAGAAGAAGAAGAAGAAGAAGAAGAAGAAGAAGAAGAAGAAGAAGAAGAAGAAGAAGAAGAAGAAGAAGAAGAAGAAGAATGAGGAGGAGAAGGAGACCAAAGACAATATCAAGAAGAACAAGAAGAACAAGAACAAGAACAAAGAAGGAAGAAGAATAAGGAAGAAGAATAAGGAAGAAGAATAAGGAAGAAGAAGAAGAAGAAGAAGAAGAAGAAGAAGAAGAAGAAGAAGAAGAAGAAGAAGAAGAAGAAGAAACAGGAGTAGGAGGAGAAGGCGAAGGAAAAGGAGAAGCAGAAGGAGAAAAGAATAAGGAGGAGAAGGATAAGGCAAAGAAGGAGAAACAATAGAAGAAGAAGGTAAACAAGGAGAAGAAATGAGAAAAGATGAGAGGCATAGATAGACAGACAGAGACAGAAAGACAGAGAAACTTAGACATACAGAGTGAGACATGCACATAAACATTCACACAGAGAAACACAAGTAGGCACAGAGACAGAGAAAAATATACATAGAAAGAGAGACATGCACAGAGACATTCACAGAGTTACACACATTCACACAACTTAATTAAGAAGTATTTAGAAAAATATATCTATGAAATCACGAGGATATTAAGTACTAAATTATGTGAGCAATGAGGAGGAATGAGATCCAAAATAAATTTTGCAAGTCCTCCAACATTCTCCATGCTTCCACACAGCTTAAGCTGTGGGAGTATCAGTTATAGGGCTGTGACTTTTGTTTTCTTCATTTATAATTTACTGTGAATCTCCTTTCTCCACCATTCAATATGGTCAGTAGTTTCCATGTGGAAGGACTTTCCAAAGCATGGCATCTAGTGACAAAGAGAAAACAATTTAAAAAAAGAGTCTCTATGCTAGAGCCAACTGTACAAACAATTCGTAGTTATTCTCTAAATGCAGGGCTCAAAGAACACAGAGGCTCCTCTAGCTGCTACACAGATCTTAAGTATGGCCCCACAGCATCACTGGGAATCTATTGACAATTCTCACTCAGGTCATAAAACTATGGAGCATTCCAATTTCTTGAGTTCCAGAAAAAAAGCCATTTGGAAGCTTATCTCCATAAAAGTAAAGATTGCACTGAAATTTATGAAATGTGAGAATAATTTTAAACGTGAAAAATCATTCCACACACACACATTAAAAAAATACATGTAGGCAAAATTGACAGCAATCTATTTGACACAACACCCACCCACACACCCACACACAAACACAGAGAGAGAGAGAGAGAGAGAGAGAGAGAGAGAGAGAGAGAGAGAGAGAGAGAGAGAGAGGAAGTGAAGGAGGGAAGGAAGGAAGGAAGGAAGGAGGGGAGAGGGGTATGGGTAGGGGAAGAGGTGGAGAGACAGATGTACACTTACAATAATTATTTTTAAGTTAATTTGTCAAAACTCCTGACACAATGAATGTACAGGAAGAGATGTATATGGCAAAAACTCACCAGGGAAAGACTGGCATGATAAGGACAGCATAGTAGGAAACAACAAGTTCATCTGTGGCATTAAGAGCCTGAATGGGCCCTTCTCACATTTGGTTGGATTTAGAAGCCAAGATTTAGGTCAGAACTAGCCAGTTCCCTCCTTCTTGCACCAGTGACCTCCTTCTGCTAGGGCACAGTCACAAAGGTTCCACAACCTTTCTAGAGAGTTTTTCCAGTTTGAGACAACTGAGAATGTGGGAGAAATCCCTCCCACCCCACAATCTTAATTAAACTAAGTCAGGCAAGTGCAAAACATTTTGAAAACAGTTTAATTTCAATTTTGAAAAGAGAACAGAGAGCTCTACTTTGAAATGGACTAAATTAGTCTTTAGGTTCCATTGTGCACACTAAATGAAATACAATGTAAAAGATTCCATTTTCTATGTAGCAAATGGGGCTGAAAAGAACACACTTATGGAGATAAAATGCAAAAAAAAACTGGGATATATAGTAACAATTCAAACTGACAGTGTGAAAAACAATCTATTTACTTAACTGTCCTGTTGACCACAGTGTCATTCATCATTGTGTTAGGGGATACAATCTAGTGATTAATCATCAGGGTTTGACAGTAAAATCCTTAGGCTCAATACACCAGACATTAGCTGGAAAATGATTTACAAGAATGTAATGCCCTTTGGTGTCTTCTCTGTGAATCTGTTGTATGGATGCCCTGTTGTTGGTTGTTTTAGTTTTTGGTGTTGTTTTAAAATAAAAATATTGATTGCAAAAGCAAGTGACAGGTGCCCAATAGGTCTTTGCATCCTCTCTTTCTCCTTCCCATAACTTTTTAATTTTCCCAATCCCCATATTCATTCAAAAATTCAGAAGTTCAAAAAATACAGAAACTCATTTGTCATCTTTACTTTGTCTTTGCATGCTGGTTGCAATCATCTTGTAAGCATTAAAATCAGGCTAACATACTGCGTATGTTCTACAGGGTTTCATTGATGTGAAGAGACATCATGACTCAGGAAAGAAACTCTTATAGGGAAAATTTAATTGAGGTTGTCTTACAGTTTCAGAGGGTCAGTACATTTTGATCTTGGTAGGAAGCATGGCAGCATCCAGGTAGAGGAGGTGCTGGGGAAGGAACTGATTGGTCTATATCTTAGTCTGAAGGCAACCAGGTGGAATCTTGTGGCCATAGGTAGCAAAGAAGAGGATCGATTTTTGTCACTGGGTAGAGATTGTGCACTACATAAAAGCAAGCCTACACAATGATGCACTTCCTAAAACAAGCCAACACCTTGTAATAGTGCCACATCCCATGGGCAAAAGATATTCTAATCAACACACTTCATCATAGAAAATTGGCAGAGAGACATAAAGAAAGATACTGCATGATTGCATTCCTCTAGTCACAGGTGCTACATATCTACATGCTTATATGCACACACATGTGCACACACACACACACACACACACATATCCTATCTGATATGTATGTCCATCCAAATATATTTGTCTATTTATT
The DNA here is from genome assembly GCF_000001635.26 of Mus musculus. Classification (NCBI taxonomy): domain Eukaryota; kingdom Metazoa; phylum Chordata; class Mammalia; order Rodentia; family Muridae; genus Mus; species Mus musculus. Next base: position 62,448,848 of record NC_000087.7, on the reverse strand, counting down.
TAATTACTTACTTACTTTGTTTTAAATTTGTTTGTGAAGAACTTTCTACATACATGTAAATGAGTTTGAGCAAATCCATCACTATCTTCTCCTCCTTGAAATGTTCCCCACTTCTCCTGTATCACTCTTATCCTTAAGTCCATATGCATTTTTATATAGATAGCTGAGTCCATTTAGTCCTGACTACATATGTGTGGGTAGGGACAAATATATACTGGAACACGGGCAACCTTTCACTAGCCAAATCCATGAAGAAAACTGGCCCTCTCACCTGAAGCCATTAATTTCCAATAACTCCTTTGTTGGGGGTGAAAGTTTCTGAGTCTCCCCAATCTATTCTTGGATTTGTCTGTGAAAATTTTGTTGATGGAAACTTAGCCACGGTGAGTAACACACAAACACACACACACACACACACACACACACACACACACACACACACACACACACACACACACACACACACACACATACACACCAAATTTTAAAACCAGAGGATTGTTTAAAAGTTTACACAACGTCCAAAATTCAATTCATTTTTGTTGAAACATTTGAATTCCATACGAGATCTTAATACTATCTGTATAAAATTAGATTATAACAATGAATATTTTAAAATTCAGTGGATCTTTATGTGTTAAATAGCACCTATTGAACAAAATCCGTTAGTGCCAAAACACTGATGGCTGCACAAAAAAAAAAGTGTAAATCAGTGTCCAAAGGTAAGAATCCACAAGGTAAGGGGGTTGTCAGAGATTAAGGGCATGCAGGATAGTGTATGGAAGCTCTGTAGACCAAAACAGGTATACCGTTAGCAAATAGCCTGGAAAATCTGCCATTCATTCCTTCACAATCTTATACTAGGGAAAATTCAGGTGTAAGTACCCTCAAAAGTGGGAGTAAGAAAACTTTAATATACTCCAGGTCTCTTGACTACTAAAAGGAATGTGGACTGAAATCTACAGTGTGAAAGAATTTAGAAATGGCAATGTCCGTTTTTATCTTTTCTGTGACAAAACTTTGTTATTGAGGGGCTGGAGAGATGGCTCAGAACCCTTTGCATCCTCCCATCTGTCTCTAAGTCTGGGAGATCTGACTTCTTCTTCTGGCCATTCCAGGTACTGCAGCCATGTGGCATACACAAAACCTACTTTATATATTTTAAATGAGATATTTAGTTGTTATTAGTGCCCCACATTTTGAGACTCTCTTATAAACATCATCTGTCAATTAAATAATGTGTATGACAAATGAGCTGAGGAAGAAAATATGAGGTGAGACTTTTCAAAAAGAGAGTATTCTATGAAATATTAGGAGAATAAACAGATTCAGGGACAGATGCTGGCACATATGCTAAGGGAGATATTTAGGAAGATGCTAAGTAAATAGATAAAGGGGTAACTAAAAATGTACAAAACATAAAATATTTTGAATGTGTTAAATACGTTATTCTGGGAATAAGCCACAGTTTGTGGCCCAGGCATTTGTTAATAAGTAGTCTAAGACAAAACTGTCTTTTTTTTTCCTTACAAATTTTATTTTCTCCTCATTATTGTCATACAAATTTGTAAGATGCTAACATATGGACATCATGAGTAGGGAATACAGGAAATTGCGAGTATCCTAGAGAATTCTAAAATAAGTGTGTTTTTTTAATTTGAAGTTGGTAGAGGTTTTTGTTTTTTTTTTAATTTACATTTTTAAGTTTCAGTATATTCTAAAATATATGTGCTTATATGCACTGTAGAAAATATCTATGTGATGTAAGGAGACATTAATCAAATCTACTAAATTGCTTTCTGGAATTCAGTTAGCTTTAGACACTGACAGCTGTGATGATTTAAGATAGGCAGCAGAGTGCTCACAGTATCACTAAGAGATGAACATTAGCTTGTTGTCATATTCACCCACACTCACACATACATAAACACACACAAACATACACACACACATAAACACACACAACACTCACACAAACACACACGCACTCACACACCCACACACACACACACAAACGCACACCAGCCATTGGAACACAAACCCCAGTAGTGACTCCCGTGACAGTTCTAAATATTTAGACACAGTCCCTAGTCAAAAAGTTCATGGAAACTAAGTCTTCAGGAACCATCCTGGAAAAAATGCATCAAACTTGTCCTTACATTAGTAAGTGATTGAATCTTTGTGACTTCTTTCAATGTTGTTTTATTATAAGTGCCTCCAAGTAATGACTTGGCAAATATCTAAGCAATATCCAACTTTGTTCCCTGTCCTTCACCAATATTCTAGGTAGTCCTTGAGCAGATCCTGGGCTTGGAATTCAGTAAGAATGTTAGCTGTAACAACCAGAGTTACCTCTAGTATTATAAGAGAGATTGTGACAGCCATTGCTATATACTACATAGAGTTAGAAATCTCAGGACAACTTTAGGAAAGTATGTTTAGAATATTTGTTATACTTATGCATGGCAGGCTACATTAGTTGTTAGTAGAAAGATTCCCCCATACAATCCCTCTCATATACAGGAATTTACAATGGTTTAGGAAATAACTTGTGCTGTGGTTTGAGGGGGAACAACAGTTTTGAATTATTCATGAGAAGATTAGCTAGAAAGAAACTCCCTAATTAGAACCATGGCTTGAGTGTGCAATCCATTTGCATGGTGTGATCATAAAGTGTTCAAACCTAGCTTCAAAGAATATAGCTGACTTTAGAGAAGAATTCATTTCAGTTATTTTATTGCTCAGTCCCTGCCAGTCATTATGTTTTTATTGCTCTATTTTGGACATGAGTCTTTAAGAATTCAGTAACCTCATTTACCTGGCTGATTTGAAAACCAACTTCCCTATTTGTTTCTATATTAATAATCTGATGATTTCTTTGAGAAATTACATTCAGATACAGCACCCCCTCTGTGTTTGTATCTGATTGACACTTAAATGTCAGCTTCCTGCCCACCTATACCAGGACAACGATTTCTCCCAGAGATTGAGGAGGGCTGATTGAGGCCAGTCTGCAGCAGGCCATCCATTAAAAGCAGTACCTAAGCTTTGGTTGTGGCTTCAAGAATCTGCAACAGTGGCATTGGCTTTTGTTATTTCTTATTTTAGCCATTCTGTCTAGTCTTCCCTATTCCAGAACTTTTTTTCTTTTCTGCATGTGTTTATGTGTGTGTGTGTGTGTGTGTGTGTGTGTGTGTGTGTGTGTGTGTGTGTGTGTGTGTTTAAGAGATACCATGCGTGTTGGCAATTATAAGAGAAAGAACAGTATATATGAAGGTTTTTCCTCTACATGTGCATGCAGACACTTGTTGAAGCCCAAAGTGGATTCAGGAAATGACCCTAATGTGTTGTCTATCTTTTCACGGAGGCAAGGTCTCTTAATTAGAGGAAAAGCTTCTTGGTATGGGTCATCTTTCTAGACAGGTTTCTCTGGGCATCCTTCCCCTGCATTCTGTGATCCTCTAATAGATGATTTCTACATCCACAGGGCATTTATGTTAGTTTTGTAGGGAGCAAGTGATTAACTGCTAGGCTTTCAGTCTAGCCCCTTCCAAAACTCTCTGTTGCAACTCTTTGTCACATTTTCTTTTTAGATGTATCAAGCGTGCTTCACAAACGGAAACTGTATGAATTTGGTGTATGAGGCATGGGGTTCTGAAGAAAAGAAATATTGTAAAAATGATTCTTTTTTTCTTTCTTTCAATATTACATTAGATATTTTCTTCATTTACGTTTTAAAATCAAGACCATCCATCATCTCATCACCCCATTCTATTTCTCTATGTCTCTGTCTCTGTCCATATCCACTCTGTCTCTGTCACTCTAAGATCTATTCCCTTGACATATTCCATATACAGAGAACACCACTGACAATTATTTTCAGTTCACTGTTGCCAGGCTCCAAGGTAAGTTCATTTTTTACCTGTACATTGTTGTACATTCTAGACAGTCTATTTCTCAAATAGAAAACTAAATACATTTGTTATCCTGTTAAAACCCTCTAAATGGATACTTATTGTCCTGAGGGTAAGTTGAAAAGTCTTTCTGATGATAGTTGGATGCTATTCCAGAAAGACAAAATGTTGTGTTCTACCATCCTGAATCTGAGAATACATTGGTTTAATTTCTGGAATTTAAGAGAAAACAGGATTAACAAGACAATGAGAATATAAATCTTCCCATTTCATACTTAGAGACACATAGGTTATGGAACTGCTGAACTCAAGGTTTCATGTGTGGTATGCAAGAGGGTTTCCTGGCTTCATATGAGTGGAGTGTCTGTTCCCAATTGTGAGGTCACACCATGAACATACACATATGTTCAGATATGAGTAGAATGTCCTCACCGTTTGGTCTCTCAGAGTGTATTACACCCACCATTTTGACGAGTTTGAATAGCCAGTACACTATTGGGATATCTACCTGTTCCCACCCACAGTGTTGCAGACATGAATAGAAATGCCTGGAATTTTACAGAGGTGCCAAGAATATATTCTCTCCATGGAGCCTTCTTTCCAGTGCCCAGCAGGTTATTGTTCTTTTAAACCAATGCCCATATCAGTAGAGAAATGAAAAAGACATTACCCTGATATTCTACTTTACATCCATGTTACAACAAATAACTGAAATTTAAATATAAATTTAATGTATATCTAACTGAATCCAGATTATATTCTAATGAAAGGTATAATTGGTGTGGATCTAGATAAAATTATGTTGGGAGATTTTCCCAGATAAAAACTATGTTAGGAGATTTTGGCCTTTTATATGGAGAACAATCCATATTTTGGGTAGATTAGGAGAACAAATGTATGTAAATTAATGGAACAAAAGAAAAACTCTGTTCCACTGTATTTCTTTGTAAAATGAACTTCAAAATCATGGAATTTCAGTTATATGTGTGTGTGTATTTTTTAGTTATATTTTTGAGTGTGCTGTTATGTGAACATGTGAGTTTTCTTGGATTATGATTAAAGAATTAGAGTATATGGGGCGTGGTTACTTGGCAGTATTCTTTTTTATTTATTAATTCATTCATTCATTGAACCCTGTCCACCCTCCTACTGTTCCACATGCCATATCGACTGGCCATCCCCTGTCTCCAAGAGCATGTACCCATTCCATCTGATTTCTAAACACCCTGGGGTCTCTAGGTTCTTGAGAATCATTGCATCATTTCTGATTGAACAGAGACCAAGAATTTTTTTTTTCTGTGTATGTTTTGGGGACCTTCTAACTATAGTTGGTGTAAGCTGCCATTTTGGTTGTCTAGCATTTGGGAGAATTCTGGGTCCATATTAATGGAGACATCTAGTCCTCCTACAGGGTTGATCTCCTCCTCAGTCTCCTTCAGTTTTTCTCCAATTAAACCAATGGTTCAACATATTCTGTCCGTTGGTTGGTTGCATACAACTTCATCTGATTGTTTCACCTACTTGTTAGTTCTTAAGAAGTACAGTCATGGTAGTATTAATATTACAAATGTGTGAATTCAGAAAACTGCAGAGGTTGCTTACTGCAAGAAGGTATTCTGCAAAAGCAATAGATGATAAAAGTACTGAAATATCTATCAGTGCTCTACAATATTATATTCTAGGTGATGAAATTTCTCTTTCTCTCTGTCTCTGTGTCTGTGTCTCTGTCTCTATCTCTATGTCTGTCTGTCTGTTTGTGTCTCTCTTTCTCTCTCTCTCTCAATTTCTACTTCTCTAATACTTATTATGAATTATGATTCTTTTATCTTATTCCCTCCAATGGGAATGATATTGGAATGGCATCTCTAACATTCATTCACATTCCTACACAATTTGTGCTTTCTATTAACAATCAACTAATATCAAAGTCACACATTCACTCAGATTACAAAATAAGATATCTGAGCTCATGTAAAGTGATATTCTGAATCAGAGTAGGGGAAGGGCACTTCCAATGTGTAGTTTCACTCAAGAGCATGGCTTTTAAGAACTGGTCAATTGGAAGAAGGTGAGACAATGTATAGAAGAGGGTGTTTGTTTTGGTTTAGTTTGGTTTAGCTTTGTTTCTTTAGGTTACCCACAGTCATTTTAAGAAACATTGAGAAACACTGTTTATTACCTATATCTTGAACTGAATGTGAATAGGTCCCTTAGAACCAACGTTATATTTCTCAGTTACAATATGCAATATATTTTTGATATTATTTTGATTCATTATCTAGTACATACACTACAACAAGTTTAAGACATGTACCTCATTAGGAACTAGCAGGTGAAGGATTCAGCTGCAGATATTTGCAACCAACTAATGGACTGGAGCATCTGACGCTTGTTGTTGAATTAACAAAGTTTAAAAAATGTTAAAAACAAGGGTATCCCTCTAGGAAGACCCACAGTCTCATTTAAACTGTTCAACCATGAAGTCTGAAACTCTGACCCTTCAAAGATACAGAATTCACCTGCTCATATGAGGCCTCCAATACACATACAGAAGAGGACTGCTGGGAGAACTCTACAAGTCCCCTTTCCCAACAGGAGGGCATTTCATCTAAGGTCACTCCCTTTGAGTCCTGGGAGTCTCTCAGCTCCCAGGTCTCTGGTACATTCTAGAGGGTTTTCTCACCTCCTACCTCACAAAGTTGCCTGTTTCCATTCTTTTTGCTGATCTTCATCAATGCACTCCTGTTTCACAACCCCCCACAGTACTTGATCAAGTTCATCTCTTCCCCTCTGTGTGTGGTTTCTCACCCAGGTCTCTCCCTCCCCCTTCTTGTAGTAATTGTTTAACCTTCTTAACATTTCTAATTATTTTTATCATAAAGATAATTGAATTTTTTGATTCATTATCTTATAAACTTCCCAATGCACTAGATACAATTATCGAAGGTACATTTGTTTGATTTTATTTCACTTCATTTTAGTGTTGAGGTAGGCACTTAGTATGTTATGTATTCTCTAGGAAGTGATAGAGTGTTGCGGTTCAGCATTCCGTGTTGGTGCTAATACAGGTATGTTTAAACATACCTGGCTTTAATTGTTCTTCGGAAAATAGACCCAAAAAAACTCCTATAACCACAATAAAATTTCCACAGGCAGTTCTGAGAGATGGAAATATTTCCTGTTCACTTATAAAATTCATTGAAAGAAAGTATATTTGTTTCTTGAACCAAAATAAACTGCTACCTGAGAGGAAGGATAAAATGACTGATTGGCCCCTTTCTCTTTCCCAGGACCAGCCCCTACTCTCTGTTCCCATTGTACTTGATGCTCCAGTACAGTGGAATTCCAGGACAAAGAAATGGGAGTGAGTGGGTAGGGGATCAGGGCAGGGGGAAGGGAGGGGAAAGGCTAAAGGTGACTGTTATGATAGCATTTGAAATGTAAATGGAGAAAATAACTACTAAAATTAAAAAAAAAATTTAAAAAAACATAAGTGTATTTACATATGTGCACAGGGATATGTGGCTAACAACCACATAATATAAAATTATCATTCCTTTCCAGGACTGTCTTTTTTGTTTGATTGTTTGTTTTTTGTTTTGTTTGTTTGTTTTGTATTGTTTGTTTTTTATTATAAGTATTTTTTTTTGTATATCTATTAGTCCTGGAAATTACTTTGTAAACTAGACTGGTCTCAATTTGAGATCTGCCTACTTCTCCCTCCAAAAACTTCGAAATATGTGTGTGCCCCCACCACGTGGCTTCAAAATTATTTTAGACTTAGTGGAGAAGGTCCATTATTTTTTCTTGTTAGGATATTTTAAAATCATCAAGATGTCATTTTTCCTTAATATATTTATAAGATTAAATCCATTCCTATAAAAATATGTCAGATATTTTTGGAGACAGGCAAGTTTGCAAGAAGCATCATTTAAAAATACTTCTGGAGCCAGTGCCTTGATCAGGCCATGCATGCAAACTCTGAAGGCAGCCCCACAACACCGAGAGGCTGCTTCAATCCAAGGTACTCCAACATTCTAAGGATCAGATAATCAGACAGGAGGAAGAACATCTGTCATCAACACATGGAGTAGCTGGAATCAGAAGGATCCAGACATGCAGGAACTGTGCCGGACAAGTGGCATGGGTTATTTCTATTCTGTCTTGGCCAAGGCCCTGAACAGTCCTTGGAAGAAAACTCAGCAGCCAGCCCCATAACACCCAGAGTTCTAACATGGCCAGGTGCAGAGGATCTCAGGATCCCAGGATCTTGGTCCCACCAGGATTTCATGGTCCAAAAGGCAACTTGACTCCCAGAAGATCAGACAGACCAAGGATATCTACCTTTTCTATAAACTTCTTTATCACCTGTGAATACAGCCGCAAACCTAGTTACATTTTTTTCAAGGCTTCTATCTCGTCAATTTTCTCTTTCCTCAGCCTCTCTCTTTTTTATTTGTCTTTTTTCTTTTTCAGTCTCAATCTCTTTTTAATATATTTTATTATGTATTTTTTTCATCTAAATTTCCAACACTATCCCAAAAGTCTCGCATACCCTCCCCCTCCCCCACTCCCTTACCCACTCACTACCACTTTTTGACACTGGCGTTCCCCTGTACTGGGGCATAATTAGTGTGCATGCCCAATCGGGCTCTCTTTCCAGGGATGGCCTACTAGGCAATCTTTTGATACATATGCAGCTACAGTCAAGAGCTTTGGGGTACTGGTTAGTTCATAATGTTTTTTTACCTAGAGGATTGCAGATCCCTTTAGCTGCTTGGATATTTTCTCTAGCTCCTCCATTGGGGCCATGTGATCCATCCAATAGATTACTGTGAGCATCCACTTCTTTGCTAGGCCCCGGTATAATCTCACAAGAGACAGCTATATCAGGGTCCACTCAGCAAAACCTTGCAAGTGTATGGAGTGGTGTCAGTGTTTGGAGACTGATTAGTGGATGGATCCCTGCATATGGCAATCTCTAGAAGGTCCATCCTTTTGTCTATGCTCCAAACTTTGTCTCTGTAACTACTTCCATGGGTGTTTTGTTTCCAATTCTAAGAAGGGGCAAGTGTCCACACTTTGGTTTTCATTCTTCTTGAGTTTCATGTATTTGGCAAATTGTGTCTTATACCTTGGGGTTATTCTAGGTTTCAGGGCTAATATCCACTTATTAGTGAGTACATATCATTAGCATTCTTTTGTGATTGAGTTACCTCACTCAGGATGATGCTCTCCAGGTCCAACCATTTGCCTATAAATTTCATAAACTCATTCTTTTCAATAGCTGTACTATTAGTAGTAGTACTCCATTGTGTAAATGTACCACAATTTTGTAAACATTTTCTGTTGACAGGCATCTGGATTCTTTCCAGCTTCTGGCTACTATAAATAAGGCTGCTCTGAACATAGTGGAGCATGTGTCTTACTAGTTGGAACAGCTTCTGGATACATGCCCAGGACAGGTATTGTGTGAGCCTATGGTAGTACAATTTCCAATTTTCTGATTTCCAGAGTTGATTTAAAACTTGCAATTCCAACAACAATGGAGGAGTTTTCTGCTTTCTCCACATCCTTGCCAGCATCTGCTGTCATCTGAATATTTGATCTTAGCCATTCTGTCTGGTGTGAGATGGAATCTCAGGGTTGTTTTGATTTACATTTCACTGCTGATTAAGGATGGTGAACATTGTTTCAGGTGCTTCTTAGCCATTTGTTATTCCTCAGGTGAGAATTCTTTCTTTAGCTCTGAGCCCCATTTTTAAATGGAGTTATTTGATTTTCTGGAGTCCACCTTCTGAGTTCTTTATATATATTTGATATTACTCCCCTATCTAATTTAGGATAGTGAAAGATCCTTTCACAATCTGTTGGTGACCTTTTTGTCTTATTGAAGGTGTCTTTTGCCTTACAAAAGATTTGCAGGTTTATGAGGTCCCATTTGTCAATTCTAAATCTTACAATACAAGCCATTTGTCTTTTATTCAGGAATTTTTCCCCTGTTCCCATATCTTTGAGGCTTTTCCTCATTTTCTCCTCTACAAGTTTCAGTATGATTTTATGTGGAGCTCCTTGATCCACTTACATTTGACCTTAGTACAAGGAGATAGGAATGGATTGATTCACATTCACATGATAACCACCAATTGTACCAGCACCATTTGTTGAAAATGCAGTATTTTTTCCACTAGATGGTTTTAGCTCCCGTGTAGATGATCAATTGACAATAGGTGTGTTGGATCATTTCTGGGTTTTCAATCATATTTCATTGGTCTACTTGTCTGTCACTATATCAGTACCATGCAGTTTTTATCACAATTGCTTTGTAGTATAGGTTTGGGTCAGGTATGGTGATTGCACCAGAGGTTCTTTTATCCATGAGAAGAGTTTTTGCTATCCTAGGTTTTGTTTATTCCCAATGTATTTGCAGATTGCCCTTTCTAATTCATTGAAGAATTGATTTGGAATTTTAATGGAGATTTTATTGAATCTGTAGATTTCTTTTCGCAAGATGGCCATTTTTACAATGTTGATACTGCCAATCCATGATAATGGACGATCTTTCCATCTTCTGAGATATTCTCTAATTTCTTTCTTTAGAGACTTGAAGTTCTTATCATAGAGATCTTTCCCTTCCTTAGTTAAAGTCACTCCAAAGTATTTTATATTATTTGTGACTATTGAGAAGGGTGATGCTTCTCTTATTTCATTTTCAGCCTGTTTATTCTTTGTGAAGAGAAAGGTCATTGATATGTTTGATTAATTTTATATCCAGCTATTTCACTGACGTTGTTTTTCAAGTTTAGGAGTTCTGTGGTGGAATGTTTAGGTTCATTTATATATACTATCATATCATCTGCAAAAAAGTGATATTTTGATTTCTTCTTTTCCAATTTGTATCCCCTTGGACTCCTTTCGTTGTCAAATTGCTCTGCCTAGGACTTCAAGAACAATGTTGAATAGGTCGGAGAAAGTGGGCAGCCTTGTCTAGTCACTGATTTTAGTGGGATTGCTTCCAGCTTCATACCATTTCATTTGATGTTGGGTACTGGTTTACTGTAAATTGCTTTTATCCTGTTTATGTATGGACCTTGTATTCCTGATCCTTCCAAGACTTTTATCATGAACGGGTTTTGGATATATTTAAATGATTTATTTGCATCTAATGAGATGATCATGTGGTTTTGTCTTTGAGGTTGTTTATATAATGGATTATGTTGATGGATTGCCATATATTAAACCATCCCTGTATCCCTGGTATAAAACCTACTTGGTAAGGATGAATGAAATTTTTAATGTGGTCTTGGATATGATTAGGGATAATTTTACTGAGTATTTTTGTTTCGATATTCATAAGGGCCATTGTTCTGAAGTTCTTTATCTTTGTTGGATCTTTCTGTGGTTTAGGTATCAGAGTAATGTGGTTTCATAGAATGAGTTGGGTAGTGCATCTTCTACTGCTATTTTGTGGAATTGTTCATGCAGAACTGGAATTAAATATTCTTTGAAGGTCTGACAGAACTCTGCATTAAACCCATCTGTTCCTGGGCTTTTTTTTTTTTTTTTTTTGATTGGGGGACTATTAATTCCTCCTTCTATTTCTTTAGGGTATATGGGACTGTATATGTCGTTAACTTGATCCTGTTTTAACTTTGTTACCTGGTATCTGTCTAGAAATGTGTCCATTTTGTCCATGTTATCCTGTTCTGTTGAGTATAGCCTGTGGTAGAAGGATCTGATGGTGTTTTGGATTTCGTCAGGATCTGTTTTTATGTCTCTCTTTTCAATTCTGATTTTGTTAATTAGGATGCTGTCTCTGTGCCTTAAGGGATGCTAGCTAAGGGTTTATCTATCTTGTTGATTTTCTCAAAGAACCAGCTCCTCTTTGGTTGATTCTTTAAGTAGTTCTTGTTTCCACTTGGTTAATTTCATCACTGAGTTTTATTATTTCCTTACATCTTCTCCTCTTGAGTGAATTTGCTTCCTTAATTCTGGAGATTTTTTATGTGATTTCAAGCTGCTTGTATGTGCTCTCTCTGGTTTCTTTTTTGAGGCACTCAAATCTGTGAGTTTCCCTCTTAGTAATGATTTCATTGAGTCTCATAAGTTAGGGAATGTTGTGGCTTTATTTTCATTAAACTCTAATATGTCTTTAATTTCCTTCTTTATTCCTCCTTGACCAAGGTATCACTGATAAGACTATTGTTCATTATCAACGTAAACGTTGGCTTTCCATTATTTATGTTGTTATTGAAGATCAATCATCCTTAGTCTTTGGTGGTCTGATAGGATGTTTTGGACAATTGCAATATTTTTTATCAGTTGAGGTCTGTTTTATGATCAATTATATGGTCAATTTTGGAGAAGGTACCATGATGTGCTGAGAAAAAGTTATATCCTTTTGTTTCAGGATAAAACGTTCTGTAGATATCTATTAAGTCCATTTGTTTAATAACTTCTTTTAGTTTCACTGTGTCCCTGTTTAGTTTCTGTTTCCAAGGTATGTCCATTGATAAAAGTGGTTTTTTAAGTCTCCCACTATTATTGTGTGAGCTGCAATGTGTGCTTTGAGCTTTCTTTAATGAATGGGACTGCCTTTTCATTTGGAGCATAGATATTCAGAATTGAGAGTTCCTCTTGGAAGATTTTAACTTTGATGAGTATGTGTCCTTCTTTGTCTTTTTTGATAACTTTAGGTTGGAAATCAATTTTAATCGATATTTGAATGGTTACTCCAGCTGATTTCTTCAGACCATTTGCTTGGAAAATTATTTTCTAGCCTTTCACTCTGAGACAGTGTCTGTCTTTTTCCCTGAGATGGGTTTCCTGTAAGCAGCAGACTATTGGATCCTGTTTTTATAGCCAGTCTATATCTTTTTATTGGGGAACTGAATCCATTGATATGAAGAGATATTAAGGAAATGTAATTGTTGCTTCGATTATTTTTGTTGTTAGAGTTTGCATTCTGTTCTTGTGGCTGTCTTCTTTTTGGTTTGTTGAGGGATTACTTTCTTGCTTTTTCTAGGGCGTTGTTCCTGTCCTTGTATTGTTTTTTTTTTTTTTCTGTTATTATTCTTTGAAAGGCTGGATTCATGGAAAGTTAATGTGTGAATTTGTTTTTTATCGTGAAATACTTTGGTTTCTCCATCTGTGGTAATTGAGAGTTTGGCTGGGTTTAATAGCCTGGGCTGGCATTTGTGTTCTCTTAGTATCTGTATAACATCTGTCCAGGATATTCTGTCTTTCATAGTCTCTGGTGAAAAGTCTGGTGTAATTCTGATAGGCCTGCCTTTATATGTTACCTGACCTTTTTCCCTTACTACTTTTAACAGTATATCTCTATTTAGTGCATTTCTTCTTCTGATTATTATGTGTCAGGAGGAATTTCTTTTCTGGTCCAGTCTATATGGAATTCTGTAGGCTTTTTTTATATTCATGGGCATGTGTTTCTTTAGGTTTGACAAGTTTTCTTCTATAATATTTTTGAAGATATGTGCTGGCCCTTTAACTTGAAAATCTTCATTCTCATCTACTCCTATTACCAGTAGGTTTGGACTTCACATTGTGTCCTGGATTTCCTGGATATTTGAGATAACATCTTTTGCATTTTGTATTTTATTTGATTGTTGTTCCAATATTCTCTATGGAATCTTCTGCATCTGTCATTCTCTCTTCCATGTCTTGTATTCTGGTGCTGATGCTCGCATCTATGGTTCCAGATTTCTTGCCTAGGTATTCTATCTCCAGTGTTGCCTTACTTTGGGTTTTCTTTATTGTGTCTACTTCACTTTTTAGGTCTTGGATGGTTTTACTCAATTCCATCACCTGTTTGGTCGTGTTTTCCTTCAATTCTTTAAGTTTTTTTTTTTTTTTTGTGCTTCCTCTTAAGGTTCTACCTATTTAGCAGTGTTCTCCTGTATTTCTTTAAGTGAGTTTTTAAAGTCCTTCTTGATGTCCTCTACCTTCAACCTGAGATATGCTTTTAAATATGGGACTACCTTTTCGGGTGTTTTTGAGTTTCCGGGACTGGATGAGGTGGGAGTGCTGTAATTCTTATGATGGTGAGTGGTCTTGGTTTCTGTTAGTAAGATTCTTATGTTTGCCTTTCATCATCTGGTAATCTCTGGAGTTAGTTGTTATAATTGTCTCTGGTTATATCTTGTTCCTCAGATGATTATGTAATCCTCTATCAGTAGACCTGGGAGACTAGTTTTCTCCTGAGTTTCAGTGTTCAGAGTACTCTATGCAGGCAAGATCTCCACTTGCAGAGAAGGGACCCAGATATCTGGTGTTCGAACCTTCCTCCTGGCAGATGTTGTGATCCACTCACTAGAGGTACTAAGTTCCCATGGAGAGTCCTGTGGGGACCTTTGGGGTGTCCACAGACTCTGCCCACAAGGTGTCCGATGCTGTCATGGACTGGAAGGGACTTGTGACCCTGATCATACCGGTTTCTCTGCTTCCCTAATGAATGCAGTCACAAGTCCTGCATGATAGGATTGGAGCGGAAGTTGTTTTCCACTCACCAAAGGTCATAAGATCTCATGGATGTTTCTGTGAGGACCTTGGGGCTGTCCTCAGACTCTGCCCAATATGTTGCCCAGGTGCTGGCACAGATCAGAGGGACTTGAGACCATTGTCAGGCCAGTTTTTCTGCTTCCCTAATTAATGCAGTCTCAGATCCTGTGAGATTGGATTGGAGCAGAGGTTGTGTTACATTCAACAGAGGTCTTATGATCCTATTGAGGGTCTTGTGGGGACCTTAGGGGTGTCTGCAGACTCCGAGCCCAATGTGCCCTTGTGCTGGCTTGTCAGTCTCTCTCTTATGGTACACTTTCTCTGCCTCCTTAAACAGATGTTGTAAAGATAATGTTTTCAGACTCTCTAGACCCAGTAACCTTTTCCTAATTTCAGAAGAGGACTGCCCTATAGAAGCCATGACACCTGTCACCTGCTGGCACACTGAAGTAGGGTCAAAGGTAGTGTAACACTTCTATACCTTTAAGAGGTACTCTAAAAACACTGCTGGGGGCTCCTTTTTCTCTTGTAGGATCTCTCTTACCTTGGTCAAATTGGTGGGGCACCTGCCAGCCCCTTTCAGTCCTATTATCAGAGCCCAGCAGAAAATTGTCAATTGCTCCATATGGTCAGTCCTATCAGGACATGTCAGAGGGAAGGCTGCATCTATTTCATTCAGAAGTTTTATTAGTAGTCAATTGGCCCCCAGTATGCTCTTTCTTTCCTCTCAGAATCCTCTCCTTCTCCTCTGTGGTGAAAGAACCTGTAAAAGCTGCTGACAGTCATCCCAAATAGGCTGAAGAGAGAATATGAGAGATTCCTTTAGATTAGCAAGGCTAGAGGGATTTTCAACGAAGGGGATTGTGATTTGCCTTCCAGTTATAGAGATCAGAGGAGGAAAAAGGTCATTACTGAAGGGGCTGCAGTTGTCTGGGGTCCGCTGGATGAGGGTCATAAGTACACAAAGGCAGTGCGATGGTTGATTCTGGTCCCTCTGGGCTTTGAGCTCGCTGGTCTTGGGCTTTAGCAACTGGTCCCTCCCCAAATATCTAGTGGCACCCTGTTGAGAGTTCTTGGGGGGACCAGTTGGGACAATGCGGGTGGGGTGCAGTGCCATTTTGGAGGTTCTTCTAACTCTGGATAGATCTTGGGAGAAACCGATGGCTGCAGTTTAACCGGTGCCAGATTTACCTTTTTATTTTCCCTCTCTGGATGGCAGAGGGCCAGGACTGGGGAGCCTGGACTATTCTTTTGAACCCAAGGCTTTAAACACGATAGGAGAGGGGGGATCCTGTGCTAATTTTTTCTAGATGAGAATGTAGGGCACTCAATCTGGCTGAGACCCTGATCCCCTCTGTAAAACAACTTTAAGAGCTGAAAACAGAACCAAACTAAGGGTGCCCTCTAGTGGCCAACTAACATCAAAGCTGGCCATTCTGTAGAGCACAAAGTTCTCTAAAATCTATTTCAGACATCCACTGAGAAAATGTGAGTCTTAGTCTTAATTTCAGTACTGTGCACTAGGGTCAGTCCAAGGGGCATGCTAATAGTCGGTCCCATCATCAGAGTTACATACAGGGGAAAAACCAATATATACACACAAAAAGATTACAATAACCAAGAACAGGCCCCAATAAGATGGCCGAGAGAGCACACACTCACTTGGCACCCATTAACAGAAACAGACAGCCGAGTGAGCACACTCTCACTTGGCACCCTGATAGGAGATCTCCAGGTATCCCTGGAACTTCCTCAGAACTGGGGAGTGACTTCTTTCTGAATTTTTATCTCCTTGTCCGTGGCAAAGGAAGGCAGGCATCTCTGGTTGTAAAGTATAAAAAAAAAAATGCTTTATTGCTGGCTATAGAGAACAAAGAGCTTCTTCCTAGCTGTATTTAAATAGATCAGGGAAAACAATCTTGGGGAATGTCTAGGGGCTTCCTTACTTCCTTACTGGGAGATATACTTTAAGTTAGAATCTCCCAGTAGGATATTTTTTCTACAACACACAAAACTTTACACAGAAAATTATTTCAATTATTTATAATAAATATATAATATTTGGTTTGAACCAAATGTTAAATCCATATAAAATACATGGTAGTATTCCAAAAAAACTTGTAATATTTACTTTAAACAATTTATACATTTACACCCCACAGCACTTCTTCATAACTGTACTACCCTTGCTGAGATCCTTCTTCTTCCCAAATGGTCCCTCTCTTATTTTTATAATGGTTCTCCTTTTCTTTGTGTGTATATATGGAAACATCTCATGAAGGTGGTTGTATTGTACTCATTGCTATTTTTTTGTGATCACAAGGTCTAAAGGACCACAATCTGGTCTTCAACTACACATATAAGAGCATCTGACCCTGAATTGCTCTTTTTCCTGAATCGACTTCTCCAGTCAAGGGATCACAAACACCACTTTTGAAGTACTCTATTGAAATGGGAAAAAATTGAAAATATTGTACTGTATCTTCATCTGTTTCTACCTGAGGTGATATATTCTCATCTTTGTCAAATGCTGGGCTCTGTACTATATGGACAACAGAAAATGGAAACATAATATGCTATATTAGTAAAAGGGAATAAAGTTTTAATGATTTGAATTTCTCAGGAAATACTGCCCATGTGAATTTTTTAAACAGCTTTGAGAAATGACGTAATTACATACATGATATTCGGTATAGGTATAGATGAGAAGTAAGTTTTCCAAATTATAGGGCCATTGAATATCTTTACCAATATTATAGAAAAAAAAACCTCCCTAACTTAAATAAAGATATGTTCATGAATATACAAGAAGCCTACAGAACGCCAAATTATTTGGACCAGAAAAAAAAATCTTGCCATCATATAATAGTCAAAACACCAAATGCACAAAACAAAGAAAGAATATTAAAAGCAGTAAGGGAAAATGGTCAAGTAATATATAAAGCAAGATCTATCAGGATTACACATAACTTTTCCCTTAGACTAAGAAAGCGAGAAAATCTAGGGCAGATGTCATACAGAATGTAAGAGAGCAGAAATGCCAGCCAAGACTACTATATGAAGCAAAACTCTTTTAACATAGCTTGAGACAACAAGGTATTCTGTGACAAAACAATATTTACAAAATATCTTCCAATGCATCCAGCACTTCAAACGATAATAAAGAGACAATTCCAATATAACGAGGGAAATTACATTCAAGAAAAAGCAAGAAATTAAACTTGAAGGAAACCTAAAAGAAGATAGCTACATGAACAAAATTCCAACTCTAATAACAAAAATAACAGGAAGCAACAAGAATTTTTCCTTAGTATCTCTTAATATCAGTGGACTCAGTTCACCAGTAAAAAGGCATAGAATAACAAAATGGATGTGTAAGCAATATTCAGCACACCAGAAACAAACACCAAGGACAAAGTCAGACATTACCTCAGACTAAAAGGCTGGAAAAGAACTTTCCAAGCAAATGATCCGAAGAAATAAGGTGGAGCAGCCATTCTAATATCAAATAAAATTGACTTTCAACCCAAAGTTATAAAAAAAAGTCAAGGAAGGAAACTTCATATTCATTAAAGTTAATATTTACCAAAATGGACTCCCAAATCTAAACATTTATACTCCAAATGCAATGACATCCACATTGATAAAAGAAACTTTAGTAAACTCAAAACACACATTGTACTACACACAATAATATTGGAAGACTTCAACACCCCTTCTTCATTAATGGACAGATCCTGGAAACTAAAACTAAAAAGATACATGGTGAAACTCACAGAATTTATGAAACAAATACATTTAGTTCATATCTATAGAACATTTTATCCTAAAACAAACGAATGTCCCTTCTTCTCATCACCTCACAATGCCTTCTCCAAAATTGACCATACACTCAGTCACAAAACATGCCTCAACAGATATAAAATTATTGAAATAATGTCATGCTTCCTAACAGATCACCACAGACTAAGGCTGATCTTCAACAATAATATGAATAATTGAAAACCCACATACACGTGGAATGTGTATAAAAATCTAGTCAGTGACAAAACAGTCAAGGAAGTAATCTAGAACTAAATTAAAGACTTTTTAGAGTTTAATGAAAATGTAGCTACAACATACTGCAAGTTATGGGACACAATGAAAATAGCCCTAAGATGGACTCTCATAGCTCTCTCTGAATGCCTCTAAAAAAGAAACTGGAGAGAGGATATAGGAGTAGGTTGATATCACACTTTAACACTATAAAACAAAAGGAAGCAAATTCACCCAAAAGGAGTTGAAATCAGGAAGTAATCAAATTCAGTGCTAAAATCAACCAAGTGGAAACAAAGGAACAATACAAAAATAATCAAACAAACTGGGAGCTTGTTCTTTGAGACAATCAACAAGATAGACAAACCATTAGACAGAATGAATACAGAACACAAGAACAGTATCCAATTTAGTAAAACCAGAAATCAAAAGGGAGAAATAACAACAGAAATTTAGTAAATTTGAAATATCATCAGATCCTACTATACAAGGCTGTACTCAACAAAACTGAAAATTCTGGATAAAATTGACACTTATCTAGACAGATATCAGGTACCAAATTCAAATCAGGATCAGATAAACCCTGTAATTACTTCTACCACTGTGAAAAGCCGCCCTCATGGTCGCCATTACAATATGGTGCTGACAACACCATTTTCACCATTGCTCATGGTGAGTGCGCGCGGGTGTCAGAATATCTTTCCATTACCTGAGCCCTGCCTCTCCCATGGCATCATCAGGCTGATAGTGGGCAGCCAATCCCATGGTGCACGTCCCCAACCTTACTTCTAACCATACTTCGCAGCCAATATAAGGGAGGAGTTTTCTGCTTTCTAAGTCTCCTGTCCTGAAGCTGTTCATCTATATCTCGAGATGTATTACAGCTTTACTACAGAAAGATCCGAGTGTCCTAGATGCGTTCTTGCTGGCAAGATGGTAGCGTGGGTCATCTGGTGCCAGAAACCCAGGATCAACATTGCTGGCATTGAGGGGAACCCCTGAAGAAGGGATGGATTCAGAACTGCATGGAAAAGGTAAGTTCGGAGAAGTATGTCTGATCATGAACCTCTTATCCCTTTTGATTTCGGTCTTAATCTAGATGCAACTTAGGAAGGGGCAGTAGAAGCTCTTGTTTTGGTTGCCCTGGCCCTCATTCTGTTTCTTATTCTGTCCATCGAGGCTGGTGCTGAAATTTGAGGTAAATCGCGGCTGGTGCTGAAAAATGAGGTGTTGTCAGTCCAATGTAGATAAGTGGCAGCACTGAGGTATCTTCTAAGCTTTCCATAGATAAGGGAGCAAAGTGCTGTGTTTACTTTCACTTTGCAAAAGGAATACTATAAGTCGGGTGTAGATCAGCCGCAGGCACTCACTCTATCATGGGCTCCTCACAGTCAGTGATCACCACATTACAGTCAGTGCTAAAGCAACGTGACCTGCAGGTTGCCTCCCGTATGCTGCAGAACTTTGTTAAGGAGGTGGATCACATTTCTCCCTGGTATGCCTATTCGGGGTCTCTAACTGTAGCCTTATAGAATAAGCTAGGAAGGGACCTTGACCATAAGCATGAAGAGGAAGACTTATGCCTGGGCACCAAGGCAATTTGGAAGCTGATAAAAAACTGTCTAGAGGATGAAACCTGCCGACCAGCCAATGTGGAGGGACAGGGAATATTAGAAGAGGTTCAGGACAGTATGTCAGAAACCTAACAGAATGAGAGAAAGGGAGCTCGAAAAAAGAAAGACACGTCACGAAAAAGGGCCCTCCCCAGGATTCAGAAAGAAGGGATGGAGAAAAGAGGGCAGCAAAATTGATCCCTCTACTAAGAAAAAGCCTCACATGTAATTCAACATTACCTTGAAGCTTGGAGTGCTTGGGGACAACCCAAATTTCTTAGAACAGATAATGGACTGGCCTACACCTCTCAAAAATTTCAACAGTTCTGTCTCCAGATGAATGTATCTTATTTAACTGGTTTGCCATACAGGGACAAAGCATTGTGGAACATGCCCACCACACTCTTATAACCTACCTTATCAAACTAAAAGGGTGAGTCGATGAGGGCCTGCCCTTAACACTGAGAGTGGCCATCTCCATGGTACTCTTTACTCTTAATTTTTTGAATATTGATGAACAAGGCCACACTGCGGCTGATCATCACTGTTCAGAACCAAATAGATCTAGAGAAATGATCAAATGGAAAGATATCTTAACCGGAAAATGGAGAGGCCCGGATCCTATTTTAATAAGATCCAGGGTAGTTATTTGTGTCTTTCCACAGGAAGAAGACAATCCTCTTTGCGTTCCGGGATGCCTCATCTAAAGGATCTCCCCTTCAGAAGATGTGGACAAAAGAGGGAATACTGAAACAAAGAAGGCTACTGACCCTTCTACTGGAGATCCTGGTTCCTAGTATATAGGGGAAATTGTGTTGGGGTATTATGTCCACCTTTCCTCTGCCCATGCCTGTCATGCACAGTGCACAAGTGTTTCCACATTTCTTTACTACTGATAGGGAGCTTCAACTTGCCTTTTTACCATTAGATGGGCAAATTCAGGCTCTGATGGAAAACAGAACTTTTCCCTCAAAAGTTGCATATGTAGCAGAGGATGGACTAGTAAGTCATCAATAGCAGGAGAGACACTTGTTCTTGTAAAGTTCCTATGACCAAGTTTTGGGAATGCCTGGGCCAGGAATTGGGAGTGGGTGTGTAGGAGAGCAGGGCGAGAGGGGAGAGGACTGGGATTTTTGGAGGGGAAAATAGTAAAGGGAATAACATTTGAAATGTAAAAAAAAAAAAGAAAAAAGAAAATAAATAATAAAAAAAGAATGAAATAAATTATTCGTAGTATTCTTGAAATAAATTCAAGTTTTACAAACATATCATTGGAACAATGTTCAGGTATTTTCCGTTGGCAAAATAATAACAAGTTATTTTTTATCAACATATTGTGACTACAGTGCCAAGAATAGTTATATATTAGTTGCTAAAACTCTGGTATAGGAATATATAGATATAGGTAAAATTTCAAATGAATTATACAAAATCTCTTAGAAAAGACTTCTTCCAATTCAGCTGACTAGGTAAAAGTCTAGTGAACTGCAAGACACGCAATTAATACCCAACCCTGAATATGCAATAACCTTCAGAAAGAGACTCCTCCGAAATATTTATGTCATCTTCTTCATCATCAAAGTCCAAAAGTAATAAGTAATCTCCTTTGGAATCACCATCATTTTCTTAACAGCCATTCTTCTCTTAAAAACTGTAATGTCTTCTTAGTTAAAAAAAAATGGAAAACAAGGAAAAAAAATCTTAGTAATCTGAATCCAAAGGTATCATTTAAGTAGTTAAAAATATCAAAAATGAAATAATTATATGCACTTCCTCTTTCCAGTTCCTCCATGTGTCCCATTTATTATGTCCCTCTCCCTCACAACATTGTTTTAAAATCTTCTTTAACTTACTTCTATAAAAAACTCCTTTAGAACCAGAGTTAACAATATGTCAGATCCCAGTTTAAATAAGGGGAAAAAGGCCAGCCTTGAATATGTGAGACTTCTTAACTACCCAAAGACGATGAGGAAAATGTATTTGCATTTAATTTCTGAGTCATCTGATTCTTGTTCCTATTTCCCACAGATTCTTTTTAAACAAAACATTAGCAATTTTGTTTATCAGTGTGTCTCTGTCTTTAAATAAACTCACACTGCTATCAAGATAGATAATGAATATGGTAACTGTATATTCATTTGAGAAGACCCAAAGCTCCCTCTACAATAAACACCCAACAGCACCAGCACCCACACAGAAAGACCTTCTATTGGAGAAAGCAGGGATTTGGGGAAGACTTGGTTTTCAAATATCTGGATATTGTAAGTCCAAGGCCAGCCCAAACCAAGACAGCCTGAGCTACAAACGAAGAACCCATCCTACAGAAGGAAAACGGAGAGAAAAGGCTGATCTCCGTGGTGCAAGTCTTTAATAGAAATACTTGGGGAATGAGAGGGGAGGATCTGTGCTCAGAATCCATCTTAGAAGACTTATGAATCTTCTGCATTGTCTGCTCTTATTCTTTTCATTTATTCTTCCTATGCCACTCCCCTTTCTGTAGTATCCATACAGTCTCTACCAAAGAAATACACACTAGAGAAGACAGTGAGGGTAGAGGAATCCTCAGTGTGTCTCTAATAGATTTTGGACTACACACAGGACAAGTGCCAATTTCAACCCTAAGGTCTCTTTCAGCACATAGGACAATCGCCAAGACTCCTCACCAATGGCACCCTGATCCCCTGACCCCCAGTCCTGCAGCCGGCTCTCTGATCCTCTCCCTAGGCCCCAAGCTTGTGTCCTCCAAGGGTTTTCAATCCTCTAAGCCCCTGTCCTGTTCAATCCTATGCAATGAATATGATCCTCCTCCTTCATTTTACCCTCAGAAGCCATAGGAAATGCCGATCGGGAGGCTTTTCCTCACAGAGTGGCCTCCTGAGACTGAGATTTCCCACCAGTCACACATCTGTTAATAGTCCAATTACCCTGATCAGAGCTGGTTATCAGTAGCAGGTCATTCAAAAGTGAACACCTTCACAACTGAACCCTTTCTTGCTTGGCTGCTCAATGAAAAAAAAAAAACAAAAAAACAAAAAACAAAAACAACAACAACAAAAAAAAAAACCAAAGCAAAACAAAACAAACAAACAAAAAAAAACTAAGCAAAAAACAAAACAAAAAACAAAACAAAACAAAAAAATCAAAATCAAAACAGATAAAAACAAAACAAAAAACAAAAAGAAAAACAAAAACAAAACAAAAAGAAAAATAAAAACAAAACAAAACAAAAAGAAACAAACAAACAATCAAACAAACAAACAAACAAAACGTTATCAGGAGAGACCCAGATGGAGTACTCTGAGGAGCCTTTGTGATGCCAGATGGAGAAAACAGGTCTCTTCCAGGGATTTCACTATTTGGCTGAATATACCCTGTGTATGCTGTCATGGAGTACCAGGCACCATTGATTGGAAGGGAGTTCTCAGGAGGTGGAAAAGAGCTACCATCTTTAAGACAAATGATTTCGAATTTCTAGGTTGAAAAGCATTTGCAGACTTGAAAAACATGTACAAATGTGTAACATATGAAAGCACTGGAAATGGCACTACTAATTTCAACTGTAATATTTTTTGTTATTTATTTATGTGCATAAAAATTAAAATGTGTGCACTTTTTCTGTATGTACATTCCCACAACAGAAGAGTCCATGCTGTCCTAATAGATCAGAAGAGAACATCCAGATTCACTACAATCCCTGGTAAACTCCCACCTCCACCTTCCTAGTACTGAGCTTGTTTACAATAGTGTGCTAGGATGTGCAGGCCCTCTCTCCCTCAATTATGTGCTAAGCTGCCCAGCCCCTTTTTCTCCCTTATGTGCTAGAGTGCTCATGCCTATTCTCTCACTTATGCCTCTATGGCCTACAGAGGCTGAAAGAGAGCAGTGATTCTCTAAAACTGTGGCTGTGCATAAATTGTAAGCCACTATGTGGGAGCATTGTGCCCGGTCCTCTTCATAGAACAGGTGCTTTTTGTTTGTTTGTTTGTTTGTTTGTTTGTTTGTTTTATTATTTTTTGAGAGAGGGTTACTCTGTGTAGACCTGGCTGTCCTGGAACTCACTCTGTATACCAAGCTGGTCTCGGACTCCCAAAATCTTGGCCTCTGCCACCCAAGTGATGGGATTAAAGGCATAAACCACCACTGCCCAAACAGCAGTTGCTCTTATCAGCTAATTTTTCCATTTTTCAACTAATCTAGTGTGTACTTCATGTATCTTTACTGCATTTCTCCCATTTACTTTCAAGGTGGAGGGTGTTTCCACCGGAACAGTGATCCAAAGTGGGATCCGAGCCACCATGGCATGGGTGTTCTTTGTTACATCCCAACATTGAGAAATCCAACAAGAATCATTGGAACAGACTTCAAATGAATCACTTGAAAGAATATAAACAAGAAAGGGGGTAAACACAGACTGGGGGAGATGTATAATTAATCTGGTTTACCAAAGTTTTATTGAACCCAGTGATCTCTACACTGATATTAGTATGTCCATAAGAGTCCTGGGAGGCATCATATATTCCCCAATGCTGAGCAAATCTTGAGATGCCTGTAAAAGAAGCCTTTACAACTGTTCCTCCCTGGATAAAATTCAAAGGATTTAGTTCTGTACAACTGCCATTGACTCCACAAAGCAACCACTTGTGAAAGGGATGCATTCTAAAGTCCTGTATGACAAATCTCTTTTTCATAACAAATTCCTTCTCTGGGTCATCTGTCATGTTGGAAGAAAAGGAAAAAGTTTTACTCTGATCTGCCCAACAAATGATGGAGGATCGACAATCAGATCAACGCAGGATCAGCCTTTCATCTTCCAAGATACAATGAGGGGCTATTTTTGTTTGGTGGGGATGTTCTTTTTCTGAAAAGTTAGGTTGTAGAATTGTACCATTAACCCAAATTGCCTCTTGCCAAAAGGTCCGATTTATAAAGGTTATATCTACATTGGAAGTATCTTGGCTTGTGCTCACCCAACCTCCTCGGTGCTCATTAAACTTCCCTAAAGCTCGGGCTGGGAGGTTGATACAATTTCTGGTCCATTAATTTGAAAACATAAAGACCCCTGTTCTAGTAAGGAGTGATTTTCTCCTAATGGTGCTCGAGTGGGATCATAGGTTAAATATGGCAAATCCACTGTTTTATTAGTAGTAAAGAATTTTGGAAAAACTATAGCATCATGACGAACTGACATTGGTTTAGGGAAAGTCAAGAGAATAGCCCATCTCTGTTATACTAGAAAACTGATACAAGTTCAGCATTGTCAGGATCAGGAACAGTCCTGGGGAGGTCAGCATCTTCTGCACCATCCTTGATGAATATCCTGCGGGTGAGTCGTTCCAGCAGCCAAAATGGGTTGTCTTCACTCTGTGGAAAAACACAAACAGCTCCCCAGGATCTGATTAAGATAGGATCTGGGCCTTTCCACAGACCAGTTAAAACATCCTTCTGTTTGACCATTTCTTTTGGTCTATCAGGGTCTGAGTTATGTCGCTCAGCTGCAGAACATCCCTGCTCGTCGTGATTCAAAAAATTAAGTGTAAAGAGTGACATAGATACCAATACTCTTGTCACTGAGGGCAGAGTCTCATCAACTCTCCCTTTTTGTTTTATAAGATAAGACTTGAGTGTGTGGTGGTCACATTCCACAATGCCTTGTCCTTGAGGTTTATAAGGAAGGCCAGTCAAGTGACTGACATCCATTTGATGACAAAATTGTTGAAATTTAGTAGAAGTATATGCTGCCCCGTTATCCGTTTTAAGAATTGTGGGCTTGTCCAAAGCACTCCACTCTTCTAGGCAGTGCTGTATAACATGAGAGGCTTTTTCCCCTGTTAAAGGTATGGCAAACATTACACCATTGCAGGTGTCAATGGAAATATGTAAATACTGATTTATAATGGCGATTGCACGTGGCACGCAAGCTCTTCTCAGCAATTGCTTGTGGCACGCACACGATTGCTTGGGACATGGCACTACACAGCTGTCTATATAAAAATGAAAATGTAATTAAGGATAAAAGTGATACAGGAGAAATGGGGAACAATTCAAGGAGGAGAAGATAGGGATGAATTTGCTAAAACTCATTTATATGTATGCAGAATGTTCTTACCCAACAAATTTAAAACAAAGTAAGTAAGTATGTAAGCAAATAAATAAAAAAAATATATTTGTATGCACATGCATATCCGATAGGCGTGTGTGCGTGTGTGTGTGTGTGTGTGTGTGTGTGTGTGTGTGTGTGTGTGTGTGTGTGTGTGTGTGTGTGTGTGTGCATATAAGGGTGTAGGTATGTAGCACCTGTGACTAGAGGAATGCAATCATGCATTATCTTTCTTTATGTTCTATGATGCAGTGTGTTGATTAGAATATCTTTTGACCATGGGATGTGGCACTATTATGATCTTTAAGTGGCACTATTATTATCTTTAAGTGCTCCTTAGCCATTTTAGACTCTTCTGACTTGACATCTCTATTTAGATATATACCCCATATTTGATTGGTTTATTTCGTTTCTTGAGTTCTTTATATATTTTGGATATTAGCCGTTTATTGGATGTGAGGTTAGTTAAGATTTTTTTCTCCAGTCTGTAGGTTGATGATTAGTCTCATTGCCTATATGCTTTGCTTACAGAAGCTTTCCAGTTTCATGAGGTCACATTTATGAATTGTTGATCTTAGAGCATGAATCATGGGAGAGGTTTTTAGGACAATTCCCTCTCTGTGTCAATGAGTTCATCTTCTATTAGATTCAGTGTATCTTATTTTATGTTGATAATCGTGTTCAACTTGAAACTGAGCTTTGTGCAAGGTGATCAATATGGATTTTTTTTTCAACATACAGACTGCAAATTAGAACCGCACAATTTATTGAAAATCCTTTCTTTATTCCATCGTATATATATACATATATATTTTGCTTCTTTGTCAAATATCAAGTATCCATAAATGTGTGGTTTTCTTTCTGGTTCTTCTGTTCTAGTCCACTGATCCATCTGTCAGTCTCTGTATCAATACCATGTAGTTTTTTTTTTTTTGTTTTGTTTTGTTTTGTTTTGTTTTAATCACTTTTGCTCTATAGTAGAGTTTGAGGGCCAGGATTGCACTGAGGCAGGATAACAGTGGAGTCACAGAGTAGAACCCTGGCAATGTCTTTAAAATCTAAGTGTCCCAGGGCTTTCTAGCTCTCTCATTGTACTGAAATGCTGATGATAACTTCTAAAAAGTACTTTGTCTTTCTGAGGGTAGGCTGGCTTAGGTGATTAACACCTGTAGCCTAACAGAGGAGGATTAAGGAAAGCAGACTTTTTTCCAGCTCAGCAGGAATTACTGGGCTTTAATTTTGAGCTTACTAGCCAGATGTCACTGGAAGAGAAGGAATTTAGAGAAGTCATTATAGAAGTTATTACTAAGTTATAAAAAATTTCCTATGAAAGTTATATAAGGGCAAAAGCAGAAAGATCCTAAGTGCGGAAAGGGAAAAATTCTTCTAAGTGGGGAAAAGGAAAAAAAAATAAAAAAAAAAAGTCTAAGTGGAGAAAAGAAAAAAAAAAAACTTCTCTCTTGATTTTCCTCGTCTCTTTGTCCTCAGCACTTATACATATTTCAGAATACATGACCACATGCTACAAAGTTCATCAACTGTCTCAGATCAACAAGTTCACTGAAGGTATCAAACCATAACTAAGATATTAGTGAAGTTTTGTATAGGTAAACCCAATCAATATTTTATCTTTTACCCTAGAACCTATAATAAATCTTTAGTTCCCTTCTGATGACCTTTGGTTAATTGTTATACAACCTCTTGGAATGTGCTCTGAGTAGGAGAAAGTCTGGTTACTATCTAAGAGCAATTATCCAGTGACACTTGGAAAACTGGCAGTTCTCATTGTAGTTTTGACTATCAGAAAATGACCTAATAGCCCTTTTAGTTTGGGGAGAATTTTATTGAGTATTTTTGCATTGATATACATAAGAGAAGTTGGTCTGAAGTTGCCTTAATCTGGAATCAATTCACCATTAAAAACAAATAGACTAACAGACTGACTATATAAACAATACACAATATTTTGCTGCATAAAAGAAACCCACCTCAGGGACAAAACCAGATACTACCTCATAGTAAAAGGCTGGAAAAAAATTTCCAAGCAAATGGTCTGAAGAAATAAGCTGGAGTAGCCATTCTAATATAGAATAAAATCAATTTCCAACCCAAAGTTATCAAAAAAGACAAGAAGGGACAGTTAAGGCTCATGAAAGGTAAACTCTTCCAAGATGAACCCTCAATTCTGAATATCTATGCTCCAAATGCACAGGCATCCACATTCATTAAAGAAACTTTAGTAAAACTCAAATCACTCATTGCACTGCACACCATAATAGTGGGAGACTTCAACAACCCACTCTTATCAATAGAAAGATCCTGGAAATAGAAACTAAACAGAGACACATTGAAGATAACAGAATTTATGAAACAAATGGATTTGATAGATATCTACAGAACATTTTACCCTAAAACAAAAGGTTATAACTTCCTCTTAGCACCTCATGGTCCCTTCTCCACAATAGACCACAATCAGTCATAAAACAGGACTCAACAAAAATATTGAAAGTATCCCATACACCCTATCACATCACCATGGACGAAGGCTGATCTTCAATAACAACATAAATAAGAGAAAGCCAACATTCACGTGAAAGCTAAACAACCCTCTACTCAATGATAACTTGGTCAAGGAAGAAATATAGAAGAAATTAAACACTTTTTAGAGTTTAATGAAAATGAAGGTACAATATACCCAAACTTATGGGACAAAATGAATGCAGTCCCACAAAGAAAACCAAAAGCTCTGAGTGCGACCAAAAAGAAACCAGAGAGAGCACACACTAAGAGCTTGACAGCACACCTAAAAGCTCTAGAGCAAAAGGAGGCAAATTTACAAGGGTGAGTAGATAGCAGAAAATCATCAAACTCAGGGCTTGAATCAAACAAGTGGGCACAAAAAGAACTATTCAAAGTATCAAACAATCCAGGAGCCTGTTCTTTGAAAATAGTATCAAGATAGATAAACCCTTAGAATGATGAACTGGAGTGCACAGGGATAGTATGCTAATTAACAAAATCATAAATGAAAAGGGAGACATAAGACCAGAACCTGAGGAAATCCTAGGCATCATCACATCCTACTACAAAAGGCTATACTAAACAAAACTGGAAAACTTGGACAAAATGGACAATTTTCTAGACAGAAATCAAGTACCAAAGTTAAATACAGATCAGAATAAAGATCTAAACAGCCCCATATCCCCTAAAGAATTAGAAGCAGTCACTAATACTCTCCCAACCAAATAATGCCCAGGAACACCCACATGGGTTTAGTGTAGAGTTCTATCAGACCTTCAAAAAAGAACTAATTCCAACTGTTCTCAGACTATTTCACAAATTAGAAACAGAACGTACTCTATTCAATTCATTCTATAGAAGCCACAATTACTCTGATAACTAAACATATAAAGTCCCAACAAAATAGAGGACTTCAGACCAATTTCCCTTCTGAATACCGATGCAAAAAATATTCAATAAAGTCCATGCAAACTGAATCCAAGAACATATCACAAAGATCATCAATAATGATCAAGTAGGCTTCATCCCAGGGATGCAGGGATGCTTTAATATAAGGAAACACATCAACATAATCCACTATATATAAGCAAACTCAAAAACAAAAACCACATGATCATCTCCTTAGATGCTGAGAAATCATTTAAGGAAATCCAACACCCATTCATGATAAAAGTCATGGAAAGACCAGGAATTCAAGGCCCATACTTAAACATAATAAAAGCAGTATATAGCAAAACAGTAGTCAACATCAAACTAAATGGAGAGAAACTAAAACCAATCCCACTAAAATCAGGGACTAGACAAGGCTGCCCACTTTCTTCCTATCTATTCAATATAGCACTTGAAATCCTAGCCAGAGCAATTGGACAACAGAAGTAGATCAAGGGACACCATGGTCCCTGGCCCGGGGGATTCTTCGGACACCCGCAAGGACCCATACAGGATACTCCATGGGATCCTAAGCCCTCTGGTGAGTGGAACACAGCGCCTGGTCCAATCCAATCGCGCAGGACCCTAGACTGCATATTATTATTATGCATATCAGATAGGCATGTGTGTGTGTGTGTTTGTGTGTGTATGTGTGTGTTTGTGTGTGCATATAAGCATGTAGGTATGTAGCACTTGTGACCAGAGGAATGCAATCATGCAGTATCTTTCTTTATGTCTCTCTGCCATTTTCCTATGATGCAGTGTGTTTATTAGAATATCTTTTGCCCATGGGATGTGGCACTATTGCAAGGTGATGGCTTGTTTGAGGAAGTGTATCATTGTTTAGGCTTGCTTTTATGTAGTGCACAATGTCTGCCCAGTGACAAAAATCGATCCTCTTCCTTGCTACCTGTGGCCACAAGCTTCCTCCTGGTTGCCTTCAGTCTAAGATATAGACCAATTAGTTCCTTCCTCAGTACCTCCTCTACCTGGATGCTGCCATGCTTCCTACCAATATAATAATGTACTGACTCTATAAGAGTTTCCTGAGTCATGATATCTCTTCACATCAATGAAACCCTATTGAACATGGGCAGTATGTTAGCCTGAATTTTAATGATTACAAGATAATTGCAAACAGCATGGAAGCACAAAGTAAAGATGATGAATGAGTCTCTGTATTTTTTGAACTTCTGAATTTTTGAATGAATGTGGGGATTGGGAAAATTAGAAAGTTATGGGAAGGAGAAAAAGAGGATGCAAAGACCTTTTGGGCTCCTGCCACTTGCTTTTGCATTCAATATTTCTATTTTAAAACAACACCAACAACTAAAACAACCAATGACAAGGCATCCATACAACAGATTCACAGAGAAGTCACCAAAGGGCATTACATTCTTGTAAATCATTTTCCAGCTAATGTCTGGTGTATTGAGCCTAAAGATTTTACTGTCAAACCCTGATGATTAATCACTAGATTGGATCCCCTAACACAATGATGAATGAATGACACTGTGGTCAAAAGGACAGTTAACATGTATAAATACATCGTTTTTCACACTGTCAGTTTGAATTGTTACTATATATCCCAGTTTTTTTTTTTGCATTTTATCTCCATTACTGTGTTGTTTTCAGCCCTCACTTGCTACATAGAAAATGGATTCTTTTACACTATATTTTATTTAGGGTGCACAATGGAACCTAAAGACTAATTCAGTCCATTTCAAGTAGAGCTCTCTGTTCTCTTTACAAAATTGCAATTAAATAGTTTTCAAAAATATTTTGCACTTGTGTGGCTTAGTTTAATTAAGATTGGGGGGGTTATATCTCCCACATTCTCAGTTGTCTCAAACTGGGAAAACTGTCTAGAAATGTTGTGGAATCTTTGTGACTGTGCCCTAGCAGAAGTAGATCACTGGGACAAGATGGAGGGAGCTGGGTGGTTCTGAACTAAATCTTGGCTTCTAAATCCAACCAAATGTGAGAAGGGCCCATTCAGGCTCTCAATGCCACAGATCAACTTGTTGTTTCCTCCAATGCTGTCCTTATCATGACAGTCTGTCCCCTGTAACTGTTTGCCATATACATCTCTTCTTTTTTTTTCTTTTTCATTTTTATTATGTATTTAGCTCATTTACATTTCCAATGCTATACCAAAAGTCCCCCATAGCCACCCACCCCCAATCCCTTATACACCCACTCCCCCTTTTTGGCCCTGGCGTTTCCCTGTACTGGGGCATATAAAGTTTGCATGTCCAATGAGCCTCTCTTTCCAGTGATGGCCGACTAGGCCATCTTTTGATACATATGCAGATAGAGTCAAGAGCTCCAGGGAACTGTTGAGTTCATAATGTTGTTCCACCTATAGGGTTGCAGATCCTTGGGTACTTTCTCTAGCTCCTACATTGGGAGCCCTGTGATCCATCCATTAGCTGACTGTGGGCATCCTCTTCAGTGTTTGCTAGGCCCCGGCATAGTCTCACAAGTCACAGGTACATCTGGGTCCTTTCGATAAAATCTTGCTAGTGTACGCAATGGTGTCAAAGTTTGGATGCTGATTATGGGGTGGATCCCTGGATATGGCAGTCTCTACATGGTCCATCCTTTTATCTCAGCTCTAAACTTTGTTTCTGTAACTCCTTCCAAGGGAGTTTTGTTCCCACTTCTAAGGAGGGGCATAGTGTCCACACTTCAGTCCTCATTTTTCTTGAGCTTCATGTGTTTAGAAAATTGTATCTTATATCTTAGGTATCCTAGGTTTTGGATTAATATCCACTTATCAGTGAGTACATATTGTGTGAGTTACTTTGTGAATGTGTTACCTCACTCAGGATGATGCATTCCAGGTCCATCCATTTGGCTAGGAATTTCATAAATTCATTCTTTTTAATAGCTGAGTAGTACTCCATTGTGTAGATGTACCATATTTTCTGTATCCATTTCTCTGTTGAGGGGCATCTGGGTTCTTTCCAGCCCTGGCTATTATAAATAAGGATGCTATGAACATAGTGGAGCATGTGTCCTTCTTACCAGTTGGGGTATCTTCTGGATATATGCCCAGGAGATGTATTGCTGGATCCTCCGGTATTACTATGTACAATTTTCTGATGAACTGCCAGACTGATTTCCAGAGTGGTTGTATAAGCCTGCCATCCCACCAACAATGGAGGAGTGTTCCTCTTTCTCCACATCCACGCCAGCATCTGCTGTCACCTGAATTTTTGATCTTAGCCATTCTGACTGGTGTGAGGTGGAATCTCAGGGTTGTTTTGATTTGCAATTCCCTGATGATTAAGGATGTTGGACATTTTTTTTTTCAGGTGCTTCTCTGTCATTCGGTATTCCTCAGGTGAGAATTCTTTGTTCAGTTCTGAGCCACATTTTTGTATGGGGGTTATTTGATTTTCTGAAGTCCACCTTCTTGAGTTCTTTATATATGTTGGATATTAGTCCCCTATCTGATTTAGGATAGGTAAAGATCCTTTCCCGATCTGTTGGTGGTCTTTTTGTCTTATTGATGGTGTCTTTTGCCTTGCAGAAACTTTGGAGTTTCATTAGGTCCCATTTGTCAATTCTCGATCTTACAGCACAAGCCATTTCTGTTCTGTTCAGGAATTTTTCCCCTGTGCCCATATCTTCAAGGCTTTTCCCCACTTTCTCCTCTATAAATTTCAGTGTCTCTGGTTTTATGTGAAGTTCCTTGATCCACTTAGATTTGACCATATTACAAGGAGATAAGCATGGATCGATTCGCATTCTTCTACATGATTACAACTAGTTGTGCCAGCACCAATTGTTGAAAATGCTGTCTTTCTTCCACTGCAAGGTTTTAGCTCCCTTGTCGAATATCAAGTGACCATAGGTGTGTGGGTTCATTTCTGGGTCTTCAATTCTGTTCCATTGGTCTACGTGTCTGTCTCTATACCAGTACCATGCAGTTTTTATCACAATTGCTCTGTAGTAAAGCTTAGGTTAGGCATGGTGATTCCACCAGATGTTCTGTTATCCTTGAGAAGAGTTTTTACAATCCTAGAATTTTTTGTTATTCTAGATAAATTTGCAAATTTCTCCTTCTAATTCGTTGAAGAATTGAGTTGGAATTTTGATGGGGATTGCATTGAATCTGTAGATTGCTTTTGGCAAGATAGCCATTTTTACAATGTTGATCCTGCCAATCCATGAGCATGGGAGATCTTTCCATCTTCTGAGATCTTCTTTTATTTCTTTCTTCAGAGACTTGAAGTTTTTATCATACAGATCATTCACTTTCTTAGTTAGAGTCACGCCGAGATATTTTATATTATTTGTGACTATAGAGAAGGGTGTTGTTTCCCTAACTTCTTTCTCAGCCTATTTATTCTTTGTGTAGAGAAAAACCATTGACTGGATTGAGTTAATTTTATATCCAGCTACTTCACCGAAGCTGTTTATCAGGTTTAGGTGTTCTCTGGTGGAATTTTTAGTGTCACTTATATATACTATAATATCATCTGGAAAAAGTGATATTTTGACTTCCTCTTTTCCAATTTGTATCCCCTTGATCTCCTTTTGTTGTCGAATTGTTCTGCCTAATACTTCAAGTACTATGTTGAAAAGGTAGGGAGAAAGTGGGCAGCCTTGTCTAGTCCCTGATTTTAGTGGGATTGCTTCCAGCTTCTCTCCATTTACTTTGATGTTGGCTACTGGTTTGCTGTAGATTGCTTTTATCATGTTTAGGTATGGGCCTTGAATTCCTGATCTTTCCAAGACTTTTATCATGAATGGGTGTTGGATATTGCCAAATGCTTTTTCTGCATCTAATGAGATGATCATGTGGTTTTTGTCTTTGAGTTTGTTTATATAATGGATTACATTGATGGATTTTCGTATATTAAACCATCCGTGCATCCCTGGAATAAAACCTACTTGGTCAGGATGGATGAGTGCTTTAATGTGTTCTTGGATTCGGTTAGTGAGAATTTTATTGAGGATTTTTGCATCGATATTCATAAGAGAAATTGGTCTGAAGTTCTCTATCTTTGTTGGATATTTCTGTGGTTTAGGTATCAGAGGAATAGTGGCTTCATAAAATGAGTTGGGTAGAGTAACTTCTACTTCTATTTTGTGAAATAGTTTGTGCAGAACTGGAATTAGATCTTCTTTGAAGGTCTGATAGAACTCTGCACTAAACCCATCTGGTCCTGGGCTTTTTTTGGCTGGGAGACTATTAATAACTGCTTCTATTTCTTTAGGGGATATGGGACTGTTTAGATGGTCAACATGATCCTGATTCAACTTTGGTACCTGGTATCTGTCCAGAAATTTGTCCATTTCGTCCAGGTTTTCCAGTTTTGTTGAGTATAGCCTTTTGTAGAAGGATCTGATTGTTTTTTGGATTTCTTCAGGATCTGTTGTTATGTCTCCCTTTTCATTTCTGATTTTGTTAATTAGGATTTTGTTCCTGTGCCCTCTAGTGAGTCTAGAAAAGGTTTATCTATCTTGTTGATTTTCTCAAAGAACCAACTCCTCGTTTGGTTAATTCTTTGAATAGTTCTTCTTAATTCCACTTGGTTGATTTCACCCCTGAGTTTGATTATTTCCTGCCATCTACTCCTCTTGGGTGAATTTGCTTCCTTTTTTTCTAGAGCTTTTAGATGTGTTGTCAAGCTGCTCGTATGTGCTCTCTCCCGTTTCTTCTTGGAGTCACTCAGAGCTATGTGTTTCCCTCTTAGAAATGCTTTCATTTTGTCCCATTGGTTTGGGTACGTTGTGGCTTCATTTTCATTAAACTCTAAAAAGTCTTTAATTTCTTTCTTTATTCCTTCCTTGACCAAGATATCATTGAGAAGAGTGTTGTTCAGTTTCCACGTGAATGTTGGCTTTCTATAATTTATTTTGTTATTGAAGATCAGCCTTAGTCCTTGGTAGTCTGATAGGATGCATGGGACAATTTCAATATTTTTGTATGTGTTGAGGCTTGTTTTGTGACTAATTATGTGGTCAAATTTGGAGAAGATACCATGAGGTGCTGAGAAGAAGGTATATCCTTTTGTTTTAGGATAAAATGTTCTGTAGATATCTGTCAGGTCTACTTGTTCCATAACTTCTGTTAGTTTCACTGTGTCCCTGTTTAGTTTCTGTTTCCACGATCTGTCCATTGATGAAAGTGGTGTGTTGAAGTCTCCCACTATTATTGTGTGAGGTGCAATGTGTGCTTTGAGCTTTACTAAAGTGTATTTAATGAATGTGGCTGCCCTTGAATTTGGAGCGTAGATATTCAGAATTGAGAGTTCCTCTTGGAGGATTTTTACCTTTGATGAGTATGAAGTCTCCCTCCTTGTCTTTTTTGATAACTTTGGGTTGGAAGTCGATTTTATCTGATATTAGAATGGCTACTCCAGCTTGTTTCTTCAGACTATTTGCTTGGAAAATTGTTTTCCAAGCAAATTTGATTTTATAGGGTGTAGTTTATTTGACTAGTGGCTCTGAGTCAATAAGACAAAAAGACCACCAACAGATTGGGAAAGGATCTTTACCTATCCCAAATCGGACAGGGGACTAATATCCAATATGTATAAAGAACTCAAGAAGGTAGACTCCATAAAATCAAATAACCCCATTAAAATATAGGCCTCAGAACTGAACAAAGATTTCTCCCCCGAGGAATACCGAATGGCATAGAAGCACCTGAAAAAATGTTCAACATCTTTAATCATCAGGGAAATGCAAATCAAAAGTCTTATTTTCATATTTTCATTATTTACAGACCATTGTGTGTTATAAATAGAAATCTAGAGGAGGAAAGATGTTTAGAGTCACTGACACACACACTTAACTGAGGTTTCCTTTGCACAGGAAGAAGATATACCCATCCTCTATATCTGGAGAGTTTCTCTAGGACCCTAATGATATAAAAGTCTTCAAGTATCTAGGCTAAAACAACATTGCTTTTGCCTATATTTATGCAAAGTAACCTCTTTTATACAGTAATCATATTGATGTGTGTATGCATACCGAAATATACAGGTAAGTGCAGAGGATTGGGAAGGGTATACTGTTTTCTGTTACTTCAGTCCCTAATTTTCCCCTCGTGATAGGGTTTCTTGCTGAACTAGGAGTGAGGCTGACATTCAGTCATCCTTCTGTCTCTTCCACTCCCATTCCTAAGCACCAGTGTTGCAGGTGAAAGTTTGACCAAACACTTGGCTTTAACCCTGGGCCATCTCCCCAGATTCTTCTTTATTTTAAATAACCTATGGATTACTTTTGCTCTCAATGTAATGAAACTGCTGTATAAGAAGTTGTTATTTAGAAGATGGCAATATAAGTGGTCTGTATGTGTTCAGTACACACATGGTATATTAAGAACTACTTTCCTTAATACCTTGAGAATTGCATACAAATATTTTGATGTAATTTACTTTCCAATCCTTTTAGTAACTCCTCCCAGAACAAAATACGGCCCATTCCCACCTAACTCCTCCTGCCAACTTCATATCTTATCTTCTCTCTTTTGTTACAACCCATTCAAAATCATTTGTGTTTCCCATAAACTCTTGGACATCTGGCTTCCACTAGAGCATGGCCAATCTATCACCTTCAAAGGCAATACCTTTGATGAAAACTGACTGTTCATCCCTCATCAACTGTCTATACCTTATTAGATAGTGATGAGGGATAGTGAGCCCTCCCCATTCAGTGATGGAAGACAGAATGGCCTGATTTTGTGCAGAAAGAAACAGTTTTATAATTTTTTAAGGTCTTTTTAGAGTTCTTGTGTTTTCTTATTTATAGAATTTTATGGTTTTAAAAATATTTATTAAGAATTAAAAAAATAGCTTTTTGGGTCATTTAGTGTTTGTTTAATAATTTTTTGTTTTTTTAGGGTTTTAGGTTTTGCTTTATTGTTTTAGTTTTTTTTTTATTAAGGTAAAGTGATTGTTAGTTTCTATTAGTTTTATTCTTAGAGGTGGAAGCATGTGTTTGTGGATTTGTTGTAAGATTACTTTCTTGTTTCTTCTATGGTGTAGTTTCACTCCTTGTGTTGTTGTTTTTCACCTATTATTCTTTGTAGGGGTGGATTTAAGGAAAGATTATGTGTAAAATTGGCTTTGTCGTGGAATATATTGTTTTCTCCGTCTATGGTGATTGAGAGTTTTGTTAGGTATAGGAGCCTAGGCTAGCATTCATGTTCTCTAGAGGTGGAATAGATGCTGGTATTAATATCTTTTTATGAAAATACATCCATGAGTTGAGAGAGGAGGACTTCCACTGGCCTTTGTACCCTAGTGCCATGTTCTAGGTGCTGCTAGTGAATAGGGAACTAAGTGACATCCCAGTGACAACAGAAAACACCTCTTTCAGAATCATACCTAAGAATGTCAGGCAGAGTTTATTTTGGCTGACTCATGGTAACCAGATCTTATATAGAGAGGGTGGGACTCATGTATCACTTCAGAAAATGCTTTTAAGCTTAGTCTTATATATTTTACAGAGAAGGAAAAGAGAGAAATAACTTCATGAAGGATAACACCCAAGAAAGCAAATGATCAAGGCAGCTTTACAGCAACACACAAATCTGCCCAACACTAGTGTTTACTAGTGGTTTGTTGGTGTTAAATAGCCAAGGAGGCTACTGGACCATAGAGGGGCTGGAGAAAGTCAGATTGCTTTTTGTTATTGTTTTATTTTATTTTAACATTTCCCTTTTGAATTCAGCCAGTCTCATTTTAGATTTTTCCTGCTGCTAAGACCACTAGTGTTCTCTGGTACATTCAACCTTACTGATCTCCAGGCGACTAGACTTGTCAGGGTCAGAGTGGAAACTGGATATTTTACAACCAATTATCTGGGCCACTTGCCTACCACTGGTCACCTCAGTTTCTTTACCTAAATTCCTTACTGATAATTTCCTCAGCATGCAGCCTGCCATGATTCACAGACAGGTACAACAACTGCTTCTGCCTCAGTATTAAATTCAAGTCCTTTCTCTTCTTCAGGAATGTTAATATTTGACTATATACAAATGCATTTATCTGAGAAAGAATGGCCTATGCTAACCCATCGAAGAAGACACTCTACAGTGTTGTAATTCTCGTCATCTACAAGCTAACCACCTGTCTAGGTTAACTGATTAACTATAACTCATTTCCTTTGTGTATACATTGTGTAACCTGGACTGTAATGGTGAAAAATACACCCTGGGAGATATTACCTTTTGGGTTATAATTGATTTAGATTGCTTCTTCACTGTTGAAGCAGGAACTGCTACAGAAAAACAAAATTCTATGTTATTTTTTTTGGGTTATTTGTTTTCTTTGTTTTTTAAAGATACAATTTCTCTGCATAACCCTGGCTGTCTTCAAGATCAATCTGTACAGCAGGTTTACCACAAACTCACCTGCCTTTGTCTCCCAAGTTCTGGGTTTAAAACATGCACCACCATCATCCAGCTCAGTGTGAAAGTTCTTAATTTTAGTGAGGATCAATTATTTCTCTTAGAATGAATATTTCTTCCATGAAATCTAGAACTCTTAACTCTATTAATCATACATATACTCCAATTTTCCTAAATCTTTTATTTTGTTCTTACATTAAGTCCATGCCCTTGTGAATTATTTTACATACAGTATGAAGTTGAGATTGAGTGTGAGGCTTACTCTTTTACCTATTATGTGTCACTGCTCTCGAGAGAAACAAAACATACAGCACAAATTACATATATGCATAATGTTATAAAACTATGGTGTATATATTATATATAATTTATTTTATATGTAATATATTTTATCATTTATAATATTTTGTTATATAATATACTTTAAATGTAGTTTAAATAGACTTTAAAGTGAATTACAGGGTGTGATCCAACAATAGCTGTCTACCAACTGATATTCTAAGAACATAATAGTTATTCAGTCAATGAGGTGGATTGTCTCAGGTAGTCTCCAGTGTATTATGGAATACTGAAAATGGCCTGTATTGACAGTGAAGGAATGGGCTTCCCAATGAGGGCAAACAGGCAAAGAAAACAAACTTTCTTCTTCCACGTCTTTCATATAGGTTGCAGAACATTTATATAAGTGTGTGCCAGGTTTAAGGTGACTTTTCCCACTTGAAAGATTCAGATTCAAAATGGAGCTTGCCATTTCAAAGTATTAAGAAAAAAAATCCTTTAACGTCTTGCTCAGTCAGTTGGATTTTAATTAATTCTTGATGCAGTAAAGTTCAAAACCAAGAACACTCATCACATTGTCCAATTGGCTCCCCATAATTTATTGACATTTATAGCCTTCCTTCATTGAATTGCTTGTGTATTTTGTTGAAAGTTACTTCGCAATTGGTATACATATGTCCAGACTGAGCTGTTTGACTTTTTGTTGTTATTATTTAACTCTTAAACAATTATAGATAAGCCCTCATATCTATTACACAATTTTTTCTACTTTATTCATTCTTGTTATTCTTTGCATTGTGAAGAAAGAGATGGCTCAATTCTTGAACAGTACATGTTAAACTTCCCGTTCTGTTTATAGCACCAAATATAGTTTAACAAAAAAACTGTCTAATGCCAGGCAGTGAGGGAACAGGTCTTCAATCTCAGCATTTGGGGGTTGGGGGCATAGGCAGGCGAATTTCTGAGTTTGAGGCCACCATGATCTACAGAGTGAGTTTTGGGAAAGCCAGGGGTAAACAAACAAACTTTGTCTAAAAAACAAAACAAAACAAAACAAAACAAAACAAAACAAAAAAAAAAAAAAACAAAAGATCAAAAAAACAAGAATAAAAACTTACTTGTATCTATCTCTAGGTCTTCCGGTCTCTTTAGACCCTGAATACATATCACACACACACACACACACACACACACACGCACCCTCACACGCAGAAAAACACCGTTCAGATTTTAAAATACATTATCTGACTCACTAAGAAATAAAACTACATCAGTGTTCCTGGTGCCAGAAACCTTTAATCATAATACAAATTTAGTTGAACATCAATGATTTTATACAGGAGAGAATCCTGTTTAACTGTATTGAATGTGGGAGGCCATTCCTTCAGAAATGTCACCTCATTAAGCACCAGCTGACCCACATTGCTGACCATCCCTATACATGTAACCTGTGTGAGAAAATGTTTAACAGACAATCAAGGCTTCTAAGACACCAGAACGTGTCAGAAAACAAGAATAAAAACTTACTTGTATCTCTAGGTCTTCTGGTCTCTTTGGACCCTGAATACATATCACACACACACACACACACACACACACACACACACACACACACACACACACACACACACACACACACACACACACATGCACCCTCACTTAGTCAAAAAACTCAGACAGAATTGCCAAGCTAAGTAAAATTAGCATATTGCAGGGACAGAATGTAAAGAATGTTTAAAATCTAGAAAATTTGGCAGAGTTATGTTTCATATAAAAAAAAAGATAAAATAGAATAATAAGTTGCTTCCCACTGTCTTTCATTATCTGTGTTATCCACACAATTTTTTTTTGTATTAGGAATAAAAGAAATGAGTATTTGTTTGACATTTGTATCCAACCTATGTTTTTGTTTGACATCTGTGTCCATAGCAATGTTTTCTTAGACACTATCATCTGGTTTCAGGTACCATGGACTATGATTTAATTCTTCACTTTTCTCAGAAGAGATGTAAAATGCAATTAGGGCCCTTGAAGTCAGAAAGAATTAATATTCATGGCATAGATTCAGTGGCTATAATGTTGACTGTCATACAATACCAAAACAAAGATTCAGGTAAATTTATGAACAAGATGACAAGACTGTGTCTTCCTTCAGTGTTACCATGGTAGTTGTCACTTCAGTCTCTCCCTTGACATTGTCTATTTTCATGGAAGCTTGGGGAACACAAGACCAGAAAGCCAACACAAACCTAAGAAACTTGTAAGCATTTGAAGTCCACTTACAGATCTCACTGTCCATACTAGTTATCCATCTCTGTGGAAGTAAAAGAGAGCAGTAAAGTGACTTTGATTATTTTGGCTTTTATTACACACACTGGAATTTTTAAATGATTGCATACCACTCCTGTGCCTAAAGGGATGTACAATTTGTGATTTCTTAATTTTAAATGAGTATAGCAGTTTTCTCTATAGAAAAGTTTGAGCATTAATTTATTGATAAGGTCAGTGCATGGGAGCTTCTGTACCCTCTCCAACATGGTATGCATCTGATACTCGAGGGTCTCATCCACTAGTAGTCTGGCAGAGAAAGACATGTGGCTTATACATTTGGTCCCAATTAGAAGCAGGGTAGATTGAATCCCAGGTTTATGTTGAAATAACAACTGCTTGGTCAGGAGGATACTTCTTAAGATGGCCATGTAGTCAGAGAAGTGAATCCTGGCTTGTGAGTTCATGAAAGTGAATCCTGGCTTGTGAGTTCATGAAAGACAAATTATATTTTGCTAGCTACTTTAAGCAACATAGTAGGTTCACACACCAAGACACACAGACACAGACACAAACACCAATACAAATTCACTGTAGGATCTCAGATAATAAAATTCTCCTTAATAATAATTGTTGAGATGAGTTTTCTCTAACACCAGAAAATAAACTGTCCTGGAGCTGATTTTTTTAAATTAGTTAATCAATCAACATCCCAAACCTAGTATTCCTTCTCTTCTCTGCTCCCTGACTTCTCCTCCACTTCTGCTACCCCAATCCACTCTTCCTCAATTTTTCTTCAGAAAAGAGATCTTCCATGATAACTTCTAGTTTTGGCTATTGTAGTTGCACATCAACTCATATTGATGATAGACAAGGCCTGGCAGAATTTCATTCCATTGGCTATGGAATCATTAACCATAAACTCTTTTTTGTTTCTCTTTTAATTAATTAGGTATTTTCCTCGTTTACATTTCCAATGCTATCCCAAAAGTTGCCCATACCCATCCCCCCACTCCCCTACCCACCCACTCCCCCTTTTTGGCCCTGGCGTCCCCCTGTACTGGAGCATATAAAGTTTGCAAGTCCAAAGGGCCTCTCTTTCCTGTGATGGCTCACTAGGCCATCGTTTGATACATATGCAGCTAGAGACAAGAGCTCTGGGGTACTGATTAGTTCATATTGTTGTTCCACCTATAGGGTTGCAGTTCCCTTTAGCCCCTTGGGTACTTTCTCTAGCTCCTGCATTGGGGGCCATTTGACCCATTCCAATAGGTAACTGTGAGCATCCTCTTCTGTGTTTGCTAGGCCTCAGCATAGTCTCACAAGAGACAGCTATATCTAGATCCTTTCAGCAAAATCTTGCTAGTGTATGCAATGGTGTCAGCGTTTGGAAGCTGATTATGGGATGTATCCCTGGATATGGCAATCACTAGATGCTCCATCTTTTCGTTACAGCTCCAAATTTTGTCTCTGTAACTCCTTCCATGGGTGTTTTAACTATATTACAAGTACAGCTTTACATTTTTCTCTTTAATATTTTTACATTTTCTACATCTTCCAAGCCTGGTGGACAAAGTGCTCTTTTAGTCAAATTGTACTAATTCATACCAATATTGTCCAGGGAAGTTTCTTGGTAAGCCCTTTAGAGCATCAGTTTCTTGCTTTCAGCTCTTCCTTCATCATGAGGAATAAAGTATAAACACAGTACATAGCCACAGTTTCTGTCATCGATGAGGACTTGGTCTGTGAAAGATACTATGCAGATTCTTAGCCTCTGAACTTGGCAATGGTTTACAGATGCTGATGTGAGCAAAATGAGGAACTAAAGGACAACTTTGTTAGGTCTCGGGTCTTCTTGTGCACACTGTTAACAGATAATAATATGGGGAATGAGATCTAGTTTTTTAGTGCAGAGTCATTTGTCCCTGGTCAATATTAAAAGTTTTAAACATTTCTTGAATATCATCTACTGAAATTTAATAAATTTTAAATTTAAATTATGTAATTATAACAAAAAGAAAAACAACAGCAATTAATAAATAATAATAATAATAATAATAATAATAATAATAATAATAATAATAAAAACAATAATACAGTGAGACTGATGAGCCTGCAGTGACAGGACTTGAGCGTCTATGATAGAATTTGAGTCAGGCATTGTGTACTCACACATTAATTATGAGGATCTTGCTTAATTTTGTGTACATAGAACTGGATTATCACATGGATCTTTTCCCCCTCTTAAATTCTGA
The DNA here is from genome assembly GCF_000001635.26 of Mus musculus. Lineage (NCBI taxonomy): Eukaryota > Metazoa > Chordata > Mammalia > Rodentia > Muridae > Mus > Mus musculus. Next base: position 62,405,043 of record NC_000087.7, on the reverse strand, counting down.
GCATGTGAAGAAAAGTAATGTTTCTCTTTCTTATACAATTAAACAGATTCCATAAAAGCTTATCTTCTCCCACTTCTAAATTAGCATTTCCGTTTAATTTATTGCCATGTTGTATGCTTTAACTGTTTGGTAGTTGTCTGTTAATTTTTGATTTATCTTACATATAAAGCAAGTTTGATAAAAATTTGGTACGGAATTTTATGCATTTTATAATTGTAAAAATATTATTTCCACTCAACTCAAAGTGCTCTGTGGTTATAAATTGGCCTCTCAGTTAGTAATACACAACACAAATTCAATTCCACTTAACCCTTCTGAAAATGAACTTGCATGGTATTTTCTGATTTGAAGCTAATAAATCTATTTAACTAAACCAGAGACATTTGTGTTAGGAAGGAAACTACTACTGTCTGTTGTTTAGAAAATGGAAAAGTTACTTCTACAGTAAAAGAAAGAAAGGAGTGCCTGCCTTCAGCAATTGTGGGAAGTCTGTGTTGCATGTGCATTTTTCAGTTCAGCAGCATCTAGGGCACTCAGAATACACAGAGATTTCTTCATATGTGGTGAGAAAAACCAACTCTACAGGAATCCCAGGCAAGTGCTTCAAGCGAAGTCTTAGTCGTGCGAAAGTAGATGTAAAACCTCCCTTCTGCATGGGAGGTTTGTAGGAAACAAACAAGCTCCAAATCCTATAAATGTAGTCTCTCTGAAACTTCCAGTAGAAGGTCTATTTGTTTTTATATGATTTTATACATTTTAATGTACTTACATTAAGGGTACATGTGTTTGATTAAGTACATATGTGTGTAACTGTGCACAAACCACTGCACATGTGTAGAGATTGCAGGACATTGTGGAAGAGACAATCCTCTTCTTCTACCATGTATATTATTTCAGAGATGAAGTTCAGGTACGCGGTCTTGAGTGGCTAGTAACCTTACTTGAGTGGCTAGTGGGCCACCTCATACATTCCTTGAGCTTTAATTCTTTACATCCTCTGAAGATTGCCTGTTCATTCATCATGTCAAAACCCACAGAGACTATGAAGGTGGTCATGCTGCAAACCAGCATGAGTATAGAAAATGAAGCAACCAAGTTTAAATGAGCCATTGATATTTCTTATCATCCTATCACTCCCATAGGTCGAAGTGGTTAAAACTCTCACCCAAGGCCTTCTACTATCAGTTGCATTGAACTAAAAGTGTCTGTAGCAGTATCTGTATGCACAGCGCCTGCAAGGTCTGAAATAGAAAGAGCCCAAGCAATGAGAGGGAAGGGCGTGCATGCCACTATCTTTATCTCAGAAGTTATTTCTAGTTTGTAGCTTGGAAAGGAAAACATTCAAATTTCCACTAGGGTATCACTGGGTATGCAAACCATGCTTAAATCTAAGTCTCTAGTTCAGCATTGCCTGGCAAATGAAAATCAAACTGGATAATAATCTTGGAGGTCCTTTATATAATAAGGTATTGGCAGGGTTCTTTAAAGAATACCTTAAGGGTCCTTTGTTTATATATTATGGTTTGCAGTTTTTTTTTTGTTTTTATGGGATTTCTGAGTGTTTGTGAACATATATATCTCTGTGTCTACATGTATATTTCTTGTGCTTTTTCTTTGCCTCTTTTTTATTATGTTTGCTTTGTTCTGTTCTGGTTCATTTGTTTATTTTGTATCTTAATCTTCATTATTATTGTTATTAGTATCATTAATAGTATCATTATTATTTAGATGCCTGTTTGTATTTTAATAAAGGGAGAAAGAAAAAGTGTGAATTTGGGTGGGTCGAGAAGTGGAGAGGTTGTAGAAGGATTTGGGGGGACAGTAATCTGAATCTATTGAATGAAAAACTGTATTTTCAATGAAAAGTGTCTTCCCAGAAATTTTGATCTTACTATTAGTACAAAGGTATCAAAAACTTATTTTTTAAAGAATCATATTGTATACAGAGGAAAAAAATGAGAGCTTTTCCAACTGAGAAATATTTCATTTTGCAAGTATGGTAAGGACCCTAGAGTTAATAATCAAGAACACAGAGCACAACACAAAGCAGAAAAAAGTACAAAGCACACACAAATATACAGGCAGGAATCAATTAGTCAATTTATTGACCTTTTTAATGGAGCACAAATCCTCATCCATTCTCCATTCGGACAAAACAGATTTGCTGTTGTCTCCAATGACTTTGAGTAGGAATTCATCCAGTAACCTTTCTCATCTATTTCATTAGAGCTGACTCATCCCTGCTAAGATTCCAGGACAGGAAAAATAGACTCCATCATCCTCTTGGGTATGTGTGTTTCCAAGTTCCTTCATATATATTCTTCCTTATGCTTGGTGAACCCCTACATTAAATTATTTTTACCTACTTCATAACTATAATTTCCTACTGTTATAAATCCTAACATACATACCTGACATAAAGATAGTCTTAGACAACTCCAGATGATCACATGATTAGACAACTAAAATAGATCACATCTATCCTAGTACAGTTCTGGAAGGCAGAAAGTGTAAAAATCAAGGAGCTGGCTAGTCTTACTAGTATTTCCTGGCACTGTGAATGGCAACCTATAAGTTCTAAGTCCTTGTGACACTTTCGTGGGAGTTGTCTAGGACTATCTTTATGTCAGGTATTTATGTTAGGATTTATAACAGTAGGAAATTATAGTTATGAAGTAGGAAAAAAAATAATTCTATGTAAGGGCTCACCAAGCATGAGGAAGAATATATATGAAGGAACTGTAGCATTAGAAAGGTTGAGAACCACTCTCTGGATGCTTGAAAACAGAAAGCATAATGGAGTCATAGGCTGGTCTTGGCATCAGTCTGATATCTGCTTCAGACTAATATCTTGCTTCCTTTTGTTTCTTGTCACCATGAGGGGAATAACCTAGATAGTATAGTCAAAGGAAAAATCTGAGGACATGTTCAGAATCCATTTTGTGAAAACATGTGCTGTTGTATCATTTGGAAAGGGCTGTCTTTGGAACCAGTGCATGCACATGAGTGCTTTGGTGCTTTGCTCTTTCTTTCTTTCTTTCTTTCTTTCTTTCTTTCTTTCTTTCTTTCTTTCTTTCTTTCTTTCTTTCTTTCTTTCTTTCTTACTATCTTTCTTTCTTATTTTATTTTATTTTTTTTTTTTGAGGCAGGTTTTCTCTGTGTAGGCCTGGCTGTTGTAGAACTCATTCTGAAAACCTGGCTGGCCTTGAACTCATAAATTTGCCTGCCTCTTCCTACCAAGGCCAGGGAATAAAGGCTTGCAACACCACACCCAGCTTCTTTGATTTTTTTTATTCTGCTATTAACTTATTGTTCCCAAGGTTGTTTATTTTATTATTTTATTTTATTAGATATTTTCTATATTGACATTTTAAATGTTATCCCATTTCAAGTTTTCCCCTCTAAAAACCCAATAATATGTCCCTCCTCCCCCTACTGACCAACCTAAGCACTCCTGCTTCCCTGTCCTGCCATTACATTCCCTTACACTGAGGTATAGAGTCTCTCAGGACCAGGATCCCCTCCTCTCACTGTGTCCATCTAGTCCATCATTTGCTACATATTCGGTGGCAGCGATGGGCCCCTCACTTTGCATTATTTGGTTGGTCTTTTTTTTTAATTACATATATTTTAACTTACATTTCAAATGTTGTATTCTTTCCCAGTTTCCCACTCATCCAGAAACCCCCTATCACATCCTCTGTCCCCCTGCTTCAATGAGGGTGTTCCTTCACCTGTGCACCTTCTCCCACCTCACAGTGTGGTGGCTAACAAGTTTATATCTCTGTATCCTTATCATTCAACACCATATTGGGGATCCTGCATCTTATAGGGAAAAGATGTCCAGATTCTGAGAACTGAAGGGTACCATCCAATACATCAATCTCAAGCCACATGTGGGTACATCTTCCTAAAAAACGTGTCGTCCTGTTAATAGCTTTCAGTTGGATCTTTAAGTACCTCAGCCAAGATTGAGGTGACTGCTCCCTGCATAATCACTGCCCACTTCATTTTGGGGAGCATCTGTGCCAGGAAGTCAGGGTAGATATCCACATAGTTGATGCGGATTTCAGTGGCCTGCAGGCACAGATGGAAGTCATGCATGTCCAAGCCTTACACATTTGAGCTTAGGAGATAGTATGTGAGCAGTTTTATGTTGTCATTTTGGATTTCTGCATAGGACATATTGTCTTTCATTAATTTTGGGATTTATTTACATTTTAAATGATAGCTCCTTTCCCATTTTCCATTCAACAAATCCCCATCCCATCCACCATCTCCTCCCTTCCCTTTGAAAAAAGGCTTAGTTTGTATTATATTTCTATATTGCACTCCATCACTGAGTGAAATCAAGACAGGACACATGTAGGAGTATAGGCAGGGTACATGGAGAAAGGCTGCTTATTGGATTGCTTTCTCAGCACAGTTTTCTCAGCTTTTTTTCTTACAAAATTTGAAAGCTTTTTTTTTAACTTTTATTTTAATAACATACCCACAAACACACACACACACACACACACACACACACACACACACAAGACATAAGATCACTAAAGAACAAGCGAAATGATTGTAAAGCAATGTCCTAAATGTATTTCATTATCTCCAGTGCCACATTTATAAGTCAATTCTAGAGGCCTTATGTCTAATCATATTTGGCAAATGGATATAACCCATTATGCAGAATTTGGAAAACTAAAATATGAACATGTTTGTATCGATACTTGTTCAGGATTTATTTTTGCTTTTTTCTGCTTCTCTCCATAAAGGAAAGGTTTCTAAAAACGTAATTGATCATTGCCCACAAGCATTTAATGCAATAGGATTGCCTAAACATATCAAAACAGAAAATGGGCTATCCTATTCTAGTAAAAATTTTATTTCATTCTGTAAGGAATTTGGAATCAAACATAAAACTTGAATTCCTTATAAGCCCATGGAAACGGAATAGTTCAATGTGCTCATCACATCTTAAAGAATTGGCCTTTTATGGCAAAACAGTGGCAGTTATATCCCCCAAGGTCACCAAAGGCGCATCTTGCCTTTACTTTATTTGATCTAAATTTTTTGCAAACTGATATTAAAGGTCAGTCTGCAGCAGATCACCACTGGCATCCAGTTACTTCTAATTCTTATGCATTGATAAAATGAAAGGACACACTAACTAAGGAATGTAAGGGTCCAGATCCGATTCGAATCTGGGGAAGGAGCTCGGTTTGCGTTTTTTCATGTGAAGATGGAGCACAGAGGCTGCCCAAGAGATTAATTTGTTAGCTGAACACAGATCCTGAATCATCTTATAAGTATCACTCTGAGAACTAAAATTCCTCTTTTGCATAGAATTTAGTTGGGGACTCAGCCTCCCAGAAAAGCTGTTTTCTTGCTACTCTCAGAGCTTTGCAATTTGCAACTGAATAAAGTATCTGGACTTCCCCAAAAGAAGCTTTGCATTGCTACTTTCTCATTGTCTGGGTCTCTTTTTCTTAAGCAGGTCAATCAACATCCTCCAATCAGACTGCAGGGGGAGTGCATCCCTGCAAACAAAGGCTTAAGGTGGCAACTGCTATTTTCATTCTAAAGACATTCTACCATGCATTTTGGCTTTAGGTCTGATTTGAAAAATAGGTTTATTAGAAGGGCTAGGAAGGCAGATATTTCAAATATTAGAAGAGATTGGTTTTTATTCTGATAGATGGTCTTAGTCCCTTTGCTGGTCTCTGGCTCTCCATCCTTGCTGTTATTGCAAGCTCCCCTAATTTCCTCAGGCTGTTGGAATAACAGAGATGAGGAGGATGACCTCCAGCTCCTAATATAGCCTAAAAGCCACAAATTGTGATGTTACCAGTGGTATAATTCTTGTTGAGGCCTTGCTAAATCTGCTGTTGGCAATACTCCTTTAGGAGATGCACAGTACTGAGAACTGTGCATACTGATTCGTGATGATATGAATACAGTATGGGTACAGCTTCGGTGCAGATATTTACTGTATAATATCATGGGTATTCCGTGTTCTTTGTCTAATATCCACGTAGCAGTGAGTGCATACCATGTGTGTTCTTGTCTTAGGGAGAGATGTTCCAAATGTATCTGTTAAATCCATTTGGTCCATGACTTCTATAAGTTTCACAGTGTCTCTGAGTTGAATGGTAGGGATATAAAGTAGGGAAAGAATTTGTTCAACCCATATTACATGAAAAAAATTAAATTAATATATACTTTTTTTAATCCAAAAAGCATGCCTATAGACCCATCTAATGTAGGGAGATTCTATTTGATGTTTCCTCTTCGTAGGTGACTCTAGATTTTCACAAGTTGGCATAAGATTACTAGCACACTCAGATTAACATAAACACATTTTCAGTCATGTCTAAAACCATTATACCAATCGACCGAGATATTCTCTGTACATTCCATGGGCTAAATGTCAGAAACATGTGTGTTTTACAGTGTGTCTCAGCTTTAAAGTGTAAATCCTGAAAGGAGGGCCATGGTCAACTTCCTACTTCCTGCTTCTAGGCCACTATTTGCTGCTCTGTGGCACTACAAAGGCTTCTTCGTTAATCAGGTACCACTGTGCCATAGATATCTTGAAGTGACAGAGTGTACAAGCATCCATGGGACCTAGATGCTGATGAGAACACTCTTACACCATCTCCTGCCTTCACAACATACTTATTAAGATGGTGAAATATTGGGAAAGTCATGGTAGAACAAATTCTTTAAAGCCCAGTGCTGTTCTCAACAGTCATCTCCTGATTTTCTATATGGACCTCATATGTTACACTTTGAAGTCAACCCACAATCTCATGTTTCTTGTGCAAGTCATTAGAGTGTCAATTAAATCTAGACTTTGGGAATATATCAATAAGTCTGCATTATCTTCATATTCCCTGCCCTTAAATATGGTAGCCTTGCCAAGAATAGATGTCTCACCATTCTCACTGACAGTTTACCTGGTAAATAGATAGTTGAGAAAAAGACATTCTTCTAAGGCCCAAATAGCCTAGTTAATCAGTATATGAGAAGCAGGGCTGACATCACTCAGCACAAAAGCTAAAGAGAGTCTCTTGTTTTGTGGAGAACTGAGAGAACAGCAGGGACAGGGGCCTTAATGATAGTCAGTCCAGACCTGGAGGCTGGGTCTAACAGCATCCAAAGGAATACAGGCCAATTTCCTCCAGCTTCCTGGAGGAGCACTGTTTCTCTTCAAAATGTGACAGGGATGGCACCCACAAGGGGGAAGAATGCAGTGTGTTCTAGACTTATTTTGAGCCATCAGGGTAATGATCCTCCCACATTTCCCTTGCTATTACAAATGATCAACCTCAATAGGGGTCATGTAAGCTCTGCTGACACCAGAATCTCTAATTGCAAAACCCTTACAGGAAAGACCAGTTTTCCTCCACTCTAAGGATAATAAGCAAGGATTGGGCTCATATGGCTAAGCATTTTCTGACTAGCTTTGAGAGAACAGCGTGGTCCAAGGCCCAGATTTCAGATTTGGTGATTACTGACAGTTTAAAAAGTAAGTACCTGTAACGTTTGCTCTGTGGTACTGAAAAATATTGTCCCCAAATGTATGAACACAAAACGGTGAGCATGTAGCCTAAGGAGCAACATTTCCCTGATTTAACACCAGGCACTTGGCATTCATTCTATACACAGAAATACCCCCCGAGTCTCCAGACCACCCTCCTCAACTGTACATTACAAGCATTACAAGTTTTTGTTATAGCCCATAAGATACAAGTCTTCAAGAAAACACAATCAGACACAAGGCAGAAACAAGAACTCATGTATTGATCAAATTGCATTATCAATAAAAAAATGTCAGCAATGGGTTGACATTGCTTAGTGTCTGCATAAAATTGGTATAAATGGACCTAAAAGTTCTGTAACAGTTCATGAGTACAAGAAAAACAAGATTATAATTTCTTAGTAATAAAGAGAGAAACACTTTCTGTTAAAGTATTCAAAACCCTGTCTAAGGTAGATTTGTCACTCAATGGTAGTATTTGATTTGTAACTTCAAAAGCTGACCCGTCCAGCAGGTCCAGTTATTCGAGGGTCTCGACAGGACTTTCTCCTAAGAAATAAATGGGGTGTAGAGAGAGATGAGGATATTGTGCGAACAAGGATATGGAAATGTTCTGAATTACATCAGGTCCCCAATGTATTAGCCATGACCAAGGTTTAAATGCACAAGCAAAAGGGGAAGTGCCTTTCAGCAGGAGAAATGGGGTAGAAGCAATGCACCTCAGCAGGAGGGATGGGACAGCAGGGTGGGGGGGAGAGGAAGTACTTCTCAGCAGGAAGGAAGGGGCAGCGGAAATTTTTCTTTTGGTGACTACTGGTGGAAGCAGGAACTTGGCGTTATCAGGGTACATCTTTAGGTCAGGACATCCAGCACTGACTTAGGGTTGGAACAATCTGTAGTTGTTCTCAGAGCAGTGAGTCTGTGGCCTGCTTTTGACCCTCTTTTCTTATGGGGGCGGGGGAGGTGGAGAGACCCAATTCAGAGATCAGGACAATAGCATTGCAGTAATAGCTCCCAACAAAAAGCATAGATGCACTCCCCACCACCAGAAAATTAAAAAAAAAAACAATACAAAACAAAACAAAAACAAACAAACAAACAAGCAAGCAAACAAAGCAAAAGATACTCCAATGCAGTGTATCTGCTTTGTTGTGAGTAAATCCACAAACATGAATGGATAGCAACACAGGAAGGAATTATGCACAGCAAGGCACACACACACACACACACACACACACACACACACACACACACACAAAAGTAAAAAGAAACAGTCCAGTCAAGAAGCTATTGAAGAGAGTCCTTTAAAATTTATGATAAAGAAGATGAAGTGTATTTCTTCACAGTTGATGATTTCTGGTGGAGGGCAAGGAAGATTCATTTTTAGAGCTTGTGTTTGATATTTTCTAGGTTCTTCTTTTTATACTCCAAAACACTAGATAGGACAGAAATAAAGGTAGAGAGAGGAATTAGAAAATCTCTGAATCTAATTTTTTTCCTAGTGCTTTTTCTTTAACTATGGATATGAAAAAACCACAAGCAACTTGCTTAACCAACCACCAAACACCAGACAAAATGTACTAGCTTTGACACTCAATCTTGTGCAAAGTAATGCAGCAGGAGTTTTTCACTAATGTATGTTGTATGTAAATATAGTATTCCACCAAACTTAGTAACTCTGTATTCCATACTTCCTGCATTCAGCTGTTCACTATTTTAATATTAGTCATACCTATTCCATGCTGTGCCATGTGTTTTGATGCAATTAAGTTTCATCTGGGGACCTCATATGAAATGCAAATATTGTGTGTAAATCTTCCTTAGTGTTACTTCATAAACATGTTTCATCTATGGAGTAACAGTATTAATGCTTTCTGTTTGAAGTACACTTTCAGTGTGCATAAGTAGATACTCCACTTTAGTATTTTATGATACACTAAATATAACATATAGTGTATACTTAGAAGATGAATCCAGTAAAGGATTTTTAAAATGTTGTGTGAGGGCTTTGTGATTAAAAAAAAAAGTGTTCTCAATAGTATTGGCTGAGATTCTGCAGTCTTGTGTGTGCTCTTTTCTAATGAATCATAATTAACGTTTATGCTGAGACTCGGGGAGGCAGGCTTATCAGTAGAAAGAAAGCCATTATCTTGGAATCTCTCATTTTATAAGTACTCCTATAAGTATATAAATGTCTGGGTGGCCAATTAGACAGAAACCATGTCTTGGTATACTTGTTGCAATCTGATAGCTTTGTCGTAACCAATCACCCCACCTCTCAGGACTTGAATTAATGTAACTTCCTAAAATGTCCAAGAATTACAAAGACACACACCAGGTACATGCACACCACAAATTCTGACTCATTCTCTGATTCTGAATCTTCCTATGACTGTCCTTGTGACTCTGCCTCTCCTTCTTTTTCTGCCTCTACATTCTCTACCTCAGCCTGTATCTGAACCTCTGCCTCTGCACCTTCCTATGCCTTTGATTGTCCCACTGCTACTTATTAGTGCTGAGATAACATACAGGTTAGTTTAGTTTTAGAATTGATCTACTGTGGAATTGGTTTTCTATGAACATTAAGTTGCCTCTCTACCTTGTACTAAAACCATTTGATTGAATTTGAATCTTCAGTATAATGAGAGATGTAACCCAAATTCATAGGGCAACAATGTCTAGGTAACTGTCTGGCATTGAACAGTCACTCCACTGTTCTGAACAAACTGTTTGTAACCAGTAGTTTAAGCACAGGCAGATAGCATAAGTGTAAGTATGCAAGCCTGTCTTGATTTCAATGTGATAAAGATCGGGGCCCAAAACTACAAAAGGAGGTAATGGTTTCTTTCTGTTTACAAGTCTCAGCTTGTAAATTGCATGACCTAGGAAAGTCAGGACAGAACTTGATTCAGAGCTGGTAAGTAGAGGCAGAAACTGAAGCAGAGACTATGGAAGAACTCTGGATTACTTTCCTCCAAGTCATAGGTATGCGAGGTCCTAGGGGATGCAAAACAGAAAAGAAAGAAAAAATAAGTACCAAACATATCACAATGGTTGACCTACATGCATACTTTAAAGTCTGCTCTTGATAATATTTGTGTTCATTTGGAAATCAAGTTCTACATGACAATTGGTAAACAGCATACTTTTCATTATTTCTATTGGATGGACATTTTTACCTGAAGCAGTGTATTTGTTGGATGTGAACATTCCTGGACTACATGGAGGTCCTAAGTTAGCTTGTATAAGGTCCCCTGGAACAGGACTTACATGTGGCTGTGACACACAGGATGATCACTGGGAATTGAATCCCAGACCCTCTGCAAGAGCAGCCAATGATCTTATACTCTGAGTCATGTAAAGTTCTCCACATTTCTGGAGAGAGAAGGAAGGTGTAGGAAGAGAACATTACTCAAAATGTCCAAATTCATCTAAGAATAAATTAATGCTTGCAAGGGTCTGTCAAGATACACAACAAAAACAAGAAAAAATTAGAAGGTGTGTAAAAATTGAAAAGAATGTTTGTTTCTGCTCTGTTGTGTGTTCTGACCAGGACTAAATGAACACACTAAATGAAGCTGCACTGAGAAGCATAAAGAAGGGAGGTACCACACTCTGACATGTACTAAGGTTGTTTCAACTGTATTTATGTAATCCTTCAGGGGCTTCTTGTCAAAAATAAACCCCCTTTATCAAATCCCCAACAGTAAATTCTGTGTGTCTCAATTGGAGACTGGGCAGAAGATATGTGAGATGCACCAGGAATGATTAAACTTTATGTTCTCTTGCTCAGAAACCATTTTCAGGGATCCTATGAAATCTAAATGTCAGCTCCAGACTGCAGAGTATCAGGTTTTTCTTGGCCAATTCAAAATTAGAGCCAATATCTAAAAAGATGACTTATCTGTTACACAAATTTGCTGCTACCAAATAGGAGGTGGCTATGATTCCCAACACCAACACTGTGGATCTCTCTCTCTCTCTCTCTCTCTCTCTCTCTCTCTCTCTCTCTCTCTCTCTGTCTCACTCTCTGTTTCTGTCTGATTGTGTCTGTGTGTGTTTCTGTGTGTGTCTGTCTGTTTCTGTGAGTCTGAATGTGATTGAGTGTGTGTGTTATTATAATGTAGCCCATTCTTAAAATAAGAAAGGCACTTTCACTTTGTGTTTTTTTTTTCTTTCCATTTTGGCCAAATTGTATTGATTAGCACTGGCTGGCCTCAAATTGGCTATGTATGTATGGCTTTCTTAGAAGTCAAAAGAGATATGATTTCATAAGACCCATAGTCCTCTGGTTAAAAGCAGGAATCACTGTGATAGGCTTCCATTTTGTAATATTATAAGGTTTGAACTATATGAAGGTATGTAAATAGTCTTCAAAATTAATTCCTAGGTGCCAGGGAATGGGGGCAAACACACATTTAATCCCAGGACTTATTATGCTGAGGCAGGAAAATCTCTAAATTCCTTGTCAGTCTCGTCTATAGAGCAAATTCCAGTTCAGCCAAAGATATTCCATGGAATGCAGCCTGGAAAAAAAAAACTTGAAATGAATAAACTTCATAGTTAAGTAATGAATAATTAAAAAAAAAAAACGCTGCGAAAGACGAGTGAAATATGCAATTATCTAGACATATACCAAATCCATAAGATAAACCATCTAAACAGCACCTTAACACCTTAAGAAATAGAACCAATCATGATAATCTCCCACCAAAACAACCCTGGGACTAGATGGCTGTAGTGCAGAATTCTATCAGACCATCAAAGAAGAACTAATACCAATTCTCATGAAAGTGTTCCACAAATTAGAAACAGAAGTAACACTACCCAATTCATTCTATGAAGCCACTGTTACACTTCATATTCTCCTGTGGAGATGGAATGGTCACTGCCTAATGAGGAACTGGTCACTTCTTCCTTTCATACAGGACTTTGTTTGAGATTATTTTTTGCTTCTACCATGGTTAATAATACAAATAGATTTTAAATACAGTTTTAACATATATGAATTTTAGCTTTAGAAAATATCATGTATATTTAACAGGCTTTTAACAATCATAACTTATATTCACAACATAAAAGCAAAAGAAGTTACAACCTATTTAATTAATGAGAGAAAATTGGAGACTATTCTAACCAAATTGAACCAGGAGGAAAATAAGAACTGTACTGAAAAACTGATTTTTAGTAATAAAAATAACAAAAATAATGATAATAATAATAATAATAATAATAAAAATAATAATGAAATACATTAGAAATTAAAAAAAATGAATACATATATTTTGCTAGTTTAAGTAAAAAATACTAATGAATAATAAGAAATATGTTCACCTGATTTCGAAATCCCAATCCTCTCATTCTATGAAAATTTTGGTTGGAATTTGAAAGATTAGCTTTGTGAATAGTTGTCCAGGAAATTGACAGATGCCCTTAGGTTATGTTGCTTTCAGTTGTTATGGATACAATGCCTCAATTACACTCCTTTCTGTGGCTTGCAATTCTAGGTCCTCAGTCTGCCACTGCCTCCACCTCCACCTCCATTTCCGCCTCTGCTCTACCTCTGCCTCCTCCTTCTTCCCCCTTTCCTTGTCCATATCCCTGTCCCTGTCCTAGTCCCTCTCCCTGTCCCTGTCTTTCTCCCTGTCCCTGTCCCTGTCCCTGTCCTTCTCTCTCTCCCTCTCCATCTCCCTCTCCCTCTAGCCTCCCCACTAGCACACAGATAACCCTCAGATTATTTCAGTTTTAGTACTGATCTACTCTAGAATTTTTTTCCTTCATGTCTACTTCCTTCCTAGCTTGTTTAAAACTATTTAATTCAATTTGAATCTTCCACATAATAAGAAATTTATTCAAAATTCATAGGCCAACTATTGCTAAGTAAGGGTCTGGTGTTCATCAACCACTCCACTCTTCTAAAGGAAGTGTTTTGTAATCAGAATTTTAAGCACAGGCAGATATCTTTAGTGTTAGTGTAAAATTCTGTCTTGTGTTCAATGTGATAAAGATCAGGACCAAAACTGTTGGAAACCAGGCCTTACCTAACTTGAACTGTGTTTCACCTGGGAGGCAAACAGAGGCTGAAAAGAGAGAGGAACTATATAGGTGAGAGAAAAATGGAGCCAAGACAATTTTCTGATCTAGGCTCAAATATTTAATAAGAGTTTGCACTTATAAAGGGGGAAACCCATTCTCTGCCATGCCAAGTTTCTTGCTTTCCTGATACCAAGTTGTCAGCACAGCCTTTTAGCACTAAGTCACCAAATTCACAGATTGCAGTTAACTACAGAAAATCTTGGAGAACCAATTTGGCCTCATGGCAGATGGCAGGTAGTTTCACATCAAAGGAAACTAGCTGAGGAGCTGCACTGCAGGTGGCCCTGCCTCAATGGCATAAGGTCTGAACCTGCATAGGTTGGAGGAGGTTATACTCCCCCCCGTTAATAATATTTTAAAAAGTGCTAAACTGAGGCATAAAATGTATTTATGCTTTATAGTCTTGCCTGGGAGTTATGGTGACTGCAGGCCACACCTCCCTTAGGAAATCTTAGATCTTCCTGAAGCATCAAATTCCATTATGGATGCTACGTGCAACTAGTTTGTGTTATATATCACACAAAACATGGCTCTGTGTTGTGTTATCAACAGTCATTGATTTTGGCATGTACCTCTGTCTTAGATTGGTATGGTTCTGAGATCTGGATGTCTGTCATTGAATGTCCAGCCCTCATTATCACACCTTATTCCCAATTCAGACCAAAGTCATAATATGTACTAGAATGAAGATCAATAACTGCCACCTTCACTGTTGGAGGCAAGGCTGTACATCTGCTACAGTCAGGCTGAAGGACTTGGATGACCTGCTTGAGAAACAAAGGTGGGACAGTGATAAGCAACAGTATGAAAGTTTCTTTGGAGAAGTCCAGGTACCCCATTCAGTTACAAATTAGCAATGATCAAGCTTAGTCTTAGAGATTCTGGTGTGGGGAGGTGGCTTTGAGAATTGCAGAAAGGCTGCAGCCTCTCTGGGAGTGGAGGCTGTCCTCCAAATTAAATTTGCTAGCTAATTAAGATTTTAGCTATCTTCCCTAATTCTTCTAATACTGGAATTATTAATAGACCAGTCCAATATTGAATTAGGATACCTGGTCACAGTGAAGTTAGAAGATGAATCACTATAACTCTATCTTGAGACTAATCTTTCTAAATCAGATTACACAGTCTCTACTGTTCTATATCCCATAATTCTTAAAAACCTTGAAGTAAAGCATCTTAGCTTGTCCAAACTGGGAAAATGATAAACAAAGGTAGGTCAAAAACATATACCCAATTCAGCTTTCTTGTCACTACAGTCAGGGCACTAAGCAAACACACTTGTTAGTTTGTCACAAAAATTAGCCTTCTTATATATGCAGCATTCTGTGAAGAGAAGCTATTCTTGTCCCTTTCCCTATAAAGTAGCTACTTAGGATCAAGCCATATACCAATAAGTAGATTTTTTTCATTTGACCTAGACATGATTATGTCTCCTATTTAAGATACTATCAGGCATTTTTAAGTTCTTTGACATCCAAATTTCAAAGTTCTTAAAGTGTGATTTAAATAATGTGCATGGGGATATAATTTATCTTGTCCTTTGTTTTTTTAAAAAGAAGAGTTTTTTAAAGTTCCACATTACCCTGTATTAGATAAATTAATAAATTGTTTACAAAACATTTCAAATGCTTTACTGTTATAGTCAGTATTAATATAACAAGGCCAGCGACTAATTACACTTTCAATTGTTTATCTTGAAGAGCGGATTTAACTAGAAAGCTTTAAAATGTATTAATAGTCCCCCTCTTCCTTTCTCTTTCTCACTTCCTCCATTTCCAGCAGCAGTCTTCTTGCCTCTGCAGGTATTTTACACATGAAGTATCCAAGCAAAATGACATGTACACAAACAACCATACCCACCATCAAAGTTTATAAAATAAAAGAAATGATGTGTAGACTATGATTCTAATTTTTCTGGGAAAGGTAGTATAGGAGAGAGGAATCACTGTGTGTGGACTCACAAAGACACAAAGAACCCCCCAAATAGATCCAATTTACCACTCCTTAGAAACACAAACACCACAGGCAGGAGGAGGGATTTTGAATGAGGAACTCTTTCCTTGTCTTTCCAAGTGCTTTGGTGGATGAGCACAACTACAGGAAAAGGGTCTCACAGCAGGTAAACTCCCACCACCACCCCACACAAAGGCAAAGTCACCTTGGTCGAACCAGGAGCAGATCACCTGCCTCTGCAGGTTGTTTCTGTTTAGCTGCATTTGGAGAAAGCATTTGGAGCAGTTGCTGCCTGCTCTTGAGAAGGGCTCTAAGGGTACAATGTATAGGTCTGTAGAATTGCAACAAGTTTGGACCCTAGAAAAGTAATGGGTTGCTGAAATGGTCCTGGACTGTGAATCTTAGGGTCTTGCTAGGGAATTTCTTAATCTACAGTGACATTTACACATTGGAGCAAGCAGAGGTGCTTTGATCCTTATCTTAGGCACTCAAAGTTGTCCTGGAAGACAATCGTTGTGACTGTTTGTGAGGCTTTGCTGGAGGAGAGGGGATATTGACAGCCCTCTACACGATCTGCATGGCACACAACTAGAGCTTTCTTTCTTATGAAGCATAGAAGTGACTGAGGGCAAAACACCACAGGAGACAACTATATCAGCGTCCCTTAAGTAAAATCTTGCTAGTGTATGAAATAGTGTGCCTTGCAAATACTGAAGTGGGTGCTCACAGTCATCTATAGGATGGAATACAGGGCCCCCAATATAGGAGCTAAAGAAAGTACCCAAAAACTGAAGGGGTCTGCAACCCTATAGGTTGAACAACAATATGAACTAACCAGTACCCACAGAACTTGTTCCTCTAGCTGCATATGTAGCAGAATATTACCTAGTCAGCTATCATTGGGAAGAGAGGCCCTTGGTCTAGCAAAATTTATATTCCACAGTTCAGGGGAATGCCAAGGCCAAGAAGTGGGAGTGAGTGGGTAGGTGAGCAGGGGGCAGGAGATATAGGGGACTTTTGGGATAGAATTTGAAAGGTAAAAGAAGAACATATGTAATAAAAAAATGTGGGGGAAAGTAAAGAGACTAGGGCGTTTCTACAATTAGGAAAAGTCTCATTACTTTATCCCATTAAATGTGCACATTAAAAAAAAAAAGTGGCTAATGGCTTTGAGCAGGATCCTTGCTGAGGACAGGATCTTATAAAGGGTTCCAGATAGACAACTCATTTACAGTTTTACAAGCTAGTACTTATAAACAATTGATCATTGGGAGCCTCAAGCTGAGACACCCGATCACTGGGCATAAGTGTTGAGATAATTTGAAGATATTTCCATTGTTTTGAATAATCTGTATGATATTGGATACATTTACTCTATGGAAGGAGTATGTGTGTGGAGTCCCTTGTGTCACTGAAGTAGGAGTTGTAAAACACCTGTGGCGATGATGCAAGTTCATATCTATGATGTGTTTGTGATGTCAGTATTTATAAAGGAGGAGGCATCTCTGAGATGCAATAACACATTTAAAAAAGAAAACCACAAGACAAAACGGAAAGGGAATATTGCCTTATGTTGTTGTATTTCTGTTTTGTGTGTGTTGTGTGTGTGTTTTGTTTTTTGTTTTTGTTTGTTTGTTTGTTTGTTTTCTTATTTGTGTGTATGGTCTGATTTTTGGATTTTTTCGAGACAGGAATTCTCTACATGCCCCTGGCTGTCCTGGAACTCACTCTGTAGACCATGCTGGCCTTGTACTCAGAAATCTGCCTACGTCTGCCTCCCACGTGCTGGGATTAAAGCTGTGCACCACCAACACCCTGCAAATATTGCCATTTTTAGTGAGATATTTTTAATGTTTTTTTACTGATTTATGTAAGATATTTTAAATGGTGTGTCCATTTTTTTTTCACGTTGTTGCATTATTCCTTTCAAAGTTTGTTGATTATTGCTCACAAATACAGGATTTAACATCAGGACACTGACATTCTTCTTTTTCATTTCATTCCTCTCCTTTTTTTCTGTTTAACTTATCTGGAAATGGATTTTTCTGTATAGTCCTAGCAATTCTGGGCCTTCTTGTGCATTTCAGTCCTGAATTCAAATCTACTGGATTTTATCACCAAATCCTGAGATTAAACCCCTTTCTAAGCAGACATCAACATTTTTTTTAATTTTCTGTCTCACAATACTTCTTTAGAAGATGTCCTCATCACAGGTCCCAAGTAATGCCTTCAGACACTTCTAACTTTCTGTAGCAACCTTACCATATAGAGCCTATGTAAGGCATCCTGTTGGGTAGCATTCTGTCTTAAGCTGTCCACATCCAAAGTGTTTGTATTCTTCACAGTGGCCTGTGAGGTTAGTGTGATAAATCTGGGATGAGCTGTAAGGTGAAGAATTATTCACCACTGCAGCCACAAAGCTTGCAGTTTCCACTGCTCCTGATCATGATGCTGCAGAAGGTTTCTTTGATTTTCATAGACACTGGCTTCTTATTCCCAAATCTTGGTAGTGGTACTGTATTCTGCCTGTCTGTGTAAACAATTAGACATGAACCATGTCTTAGTATACTGGTTGAATCTTGAGAAGGTTGTTGTTCTTTTCTGCTGGATAGCCTGTTACTGGGAAAATCAGGCCATCAAGATTATTCTTAGCCTGGAAGGTACAGAGTCAGGGTCAGAGGAAGTGTGAAGTCTGGGTAAGGACTAGTTCTTAATCCAGATATTCCCTATGTATAAGAACCATAATTTTCAACATTTCTCATTAAAAAAAAAAACACTTGAGGTTTATATGTGTTATTCTCAAATGACAGCTGTAAGTTTTTTTCCACTTAAACACACCCCTCAATATACAAGAACAGATATCTACAGGGCCCTTTATAAACTATTCAGAGTTGTGCATCCCCATGGTCTCTGGTCTGATTCCATTGTGAAAGAACATATGTTGAGAGAGATTTGTTTACCTTTGCTCTAATGATGTCCCTGGTCATAATGTCTCAGTATTCATCCTGGTGTGAATACTGTGGAAATCGAAAATGTTAAAGGAACCGTGAAGCAAAAATGTTAATTGGTGTGAAAGAGTTAATGGGAACAGCCGTTAGTTTCCACTGACTGAAACTAAAATATTCATTACCTGTTATATTTCACAAAAACAGAATTATTGCTCATTTGTTCAAAGTGGACAGCCAGGTACAAATGAAATGACTTTTATCCACTGGGCTGTTTTTTTTTTTTCAAAGCCTTGGCATGGCTCAACAAAGGAGTGCCTGAGAGCACCTGAATATTCAGATAAAGTTTACTGAGGTCTCCTTGGCCTGAGAGTGCCTGTCCAGCCGCACTTTTGAACAAGAGGAATGGGTGGGACATTCTTTGATAGAAACAGCAGGAGCTTGGTTGCCAGTCAGAAAATTGTTGAAGAACAGCAGCAGGCTGTAGTGTTTGAGATTGTCAGACACCCTGTGAAAATTGCAAAACCCAAATTAACTTGGAGCTAAAAAGTTAGAGATCTGATTAAGAGGTAAAATCTTGGATGTTGTAGTGAAGAGCAAAAACTTATAATTTTGGGTCTTATAGCATTGTGGTATGTAAGTTCAAGAAATACAGGGCTGAAGAATAGACCAAGGCGGGTCCAGGCACAGCCAAACCCACCCTGTAGCTAAGAATGTCCAGCCATAAAAGATAAAAAAGAGAATGCAGGAACTAGCCACTGCTATCAGGGCAGACCAAATGGCCATCTGGCAGGATGGCACCTCCCTATAGATCCCCATAAATCATACATTGAACAGGTGTCCTGCTGACCTCGAGAAGTCCCAAGCCCTTGTGCCTCCCTACACCTTAGCATGCACATATTACCCTGTTAATTTGTAATCATCCCGCCAACATTTAAATAAGCCTATCATGTGTAATGGCCCAAATTCTTTTGGCTCCCCTGTTTTTGGTTTGTGGTTTTTGCCTTTATATGCCTGTAAAAAGTTTGGGCCGGGGTTGAACTTCCCTGCCCCCTGCGCAGTGCATGAGATTCGACCCCAGCATGCTGGCTTGGGCGCTCCTTTTTTGTTTGTGTGTTTGTGT
This sequence comes from Mus musculus, assembly GCF_000001635.26. Taxonomy (NCBI): domain Eukaryota; kingdom Metazoa; phylum Chordata; class Mammalia; order Rodentia; family Muridae; genus Mus; species Mus musculus. The sequence goes on along the minus strand of NC_000087.7, from coordinate 62,385,389 downwards.
GAGATTAAAGCTTGTATAGTTACAGCGAGTTCCGCCTCAGTGTCCTACTGGGTGCGCACCTCCCTGAAGAGGGACTCACTGAAGGGGTCTTTCATGTGGTGCATTGGCTGGGAGATGCGTGACCACCTAGGGGTCCTAGAACCACTTGGAGGTAAGGCCCTCTATCTTGTCTTGGTTTTGTCTCTATATTCTGTCTGAAAATCTTGTGAGATCACAGTTTCAGTTTTGCAAACTCTCTTATGAGACAGTGCTTAGAAGGGAGAGCAAAGTGGATAAGGACAGATGTGTCTAGGTGTCCACCATTTGTTCGCCCTGGGAGACTTTCAGGGAAGTCAGGGGGAGGGCCAGGGATGCCTAGTGAACCACCACGGGAAAAGTCAGGGATAAATTTTCTCCTTGACGATCTGTTTCTGAGACCTGTTACTAGGCCGTCTGATTCTTTTCAGGAACTCTGGTTGACACAGAGTAGGCAACCGGTTTTGCTTTTGAGTCTTGTAGCCTTTGTAATCGTTTTTAACATGTGTGTGACAGAGCTTAACATGGGAAAGACTGTGACGACCCCACTAACACTTACTCAGAACCATTGAACAGACGTTATGACTAGGGCCAACAATCTTTTCTTTGATGTCAAGAAGGGACCTTGGCAAACTTTTTGCTCCTCTAAATGGCCAGCTTTTGGTGTGGGCTGGCCTTCGCAGGGAAATTTTAGCCTGCCTGTTATTCTAGGTGTCAAGTTATTTTTCAGACTGCAGGAGGGCATCCTGATCCGGTACCTTATATAATTGTGTGGCAGGATCTGGTACAAAATCTGCCACCCTGACTGGGTTCCTGGACTTCCGGAGCTGAGGCAGCGATGGTGGCAGTAGCCATGAAACCGAAAATGATGCATGCGGGTCTGCCAGAGCACGTTCCATCGGCCCCACTGAGGATCTATCCTGAAATTGATGATGCCTTTTTCATTGACTCCTTCCCACCCCCTTACCCCCAAAGAACTTCTAATCCTGATCCCTCACAACTGCCCACCCCAGCAGACCCCAGGGTGGCCTCTGTGACAGGACCGTTGGGAGGGACTCCTAGCTGCAAAGGCCATTCAGAGGGAAGTGAATCTAAACCAGATCCACTGTTGCTTTGCCTTTAAGAGCTTATGTAGGAGGACCTTCCCATGCCCCGGGGCAGTTAGTCCCATTGCAGTACTGGCCATTTTCATTGATAGATATGTTGGCAGATATGTATAACAGATATGTATAACTAATCACTCCTCTTTGTCATAGAATCCCTCAGGCTTAACAGGACTCCTTGAGTTCCTAATGTTCTCCTACCAGCCCACTTGGGATGACTGCCAGCAACTTTTGCAGGTCCCCTTTAGAACTGAAGAGAGAGAGAGGATCCTGGTAGAAGCCAGAAAAAAACGTCCCAGGACCAGATGGGACCCCCACTAATCTCCCCAACCTTATAAATGCAGCTTTCCCCTTGGCCCGTTCTGCCTTAGAGTTCAATACTGTGAAAGATAGGGAGCGTCTCACAGTCTACTGATGGACTCTAGTGGCAGGGATAGAGCGGGCTGCATGGTGACCCACCAATTTGGCCAAGGTAAGAGAAGTCCTTCAGGGTTCAATGGAGCTGCCCTCCGTTTTCTTAGCACGACTAATGGAGTCTTATAGGAGATAGCCCCATTTGATCCCTCTTAGGAGGGACAGCATGCAGCTGTAGCCATAGATTTCATTGGTCAGTCTGACTCTGATATTATGAGAAAGTTACAGAGGTTAGAGGGTCTCCAAGATTATACTCTGCAAGATTTAGTAAAAGAAGCTGAGAAAGTGTACCACAAGAGAGAGACTGAGGAAGAAAAGCAAGAGAGAGAAGAGAAAGAGGTAGAGGAAAGAGAAAACCGGCATGAAGGCCAGCAGGATAGGAACTTGACTAAGATTTTGGCCACAGTGGTAGGTGGAGACAGTTCAGAGAAGGGTCAGTCAGGGTACCTGCGCAACAGGGCAAGAAGACCCCCAGGAGAACAGAGACCTCCACTTGAGAAAGACCACTGCACATACTGCAAGAAAAAAGAATATTGGGCCAGAGACTGCCCAAAAAAGAAGCAGAGTCGCCCCAAAGTATCTGCCCTTGAAGAAGACAAGGGAAGTCGGGGCTCGGTCCCCCTCCCCAAGCCTAGGGTAACTCACTCTGTGGAGGGGACCCCCGTTAATTTTCTAATAGACACAGGAGCTGAATATTCAGTCTTGACTGAACCTTTAGGACAATTAGGATCAAAGAAGATTTTAGTTATGGGAGCCACTGGTAGCAAGCTTTATCCCTGGACAACCAAATGGATTTTAGACATAGGAAAAAATAAAGTGACACATTCTTTTCTTGTGATAACTGAGTGCCCAGCACCCCTGCTAGGCTGGGACCTTTGGAAAAAATTGAAAGCACAAGTCCAGTTTACTTCTGACGGACCTGAGGTATCATGGAAGAAGAATCCAGTGGCATGCTTAGTTTTAAATTTAGAAGAACAATATCACCTCCACGAACAGAAGTCTGAGACTTTACCCTTTTAAGAACGATTGACAAGTTTTCCAGAGGTTTGGGCAGAGCAGGCTGGGATGGAATTAGCTAGGCAAGTGCCACCCAACATAGTCGAGCTAAAAATGGCTGCCAAACCCATTTCAGTCAGGCAATACCCCATGAGTCAAGGGGCTAAAAACAGCATTCAACCACATATCCAGAGACTGCTATAACAGGGTATATTGGTCCCGTGGCAGTCCCATTGGAATACCCCCTTCCTGCCAGTGTGTAAACCTGGGACAAATGACTATGTGCCTGTCCAGGACTTAAGAAAAGTCAATAAGCGGGTACAGGACATTCACTCAACTGTGCCCAACCCTCACAACTTGCTGAGTTCCTTACCACCTGAACGGTCCTGGTACACTGTCCTGGATTTGAAAGATGCCTTTTTCTGTCTCAGATTACACCTGAACTGTCAACTTCTGTGTGCTTTTGAGTGGCAAGTCCCTGAAGGAGGATATACGGGTCAGCTAATTTTGACTAGGCTGCGACAGAGGTTCAAAAATTCACCCACTTTTTTTGATGAAGTGGTCCACCACAACCTTATGCCCTTTAGGGAACAGAACCTCCAAATTTCTCTCCTGGAGTATGGAGATGATTTAATCCTTGCAGCTTCAACCCAGGAACTGTGCCTTGACAGGATCAAGAAGCTTCTAAATGAAAAAAGTGAATTGGTGTACCACTAAGAAAGCTCAGCTATGCCATATGGACTTGACCTACCTAGGATACTCCCTCCGAGAAGGAAAGCAGTGGTTCACCGAAGCTCGAAAGAAGACTGTGATGCAGATCCCAACCCCCACCACTCTGTGACAAGTACGTGAGTTTCTGGGAACGGCAGGCTTTTGTAGACTCTGAATACCAGGGTCCACAATGTTGGCGGCACCTCTGTACCCACTCACTAAAGAAAAAGTCCCGTTCACCTGGACAGAGGAACACCAAAAAGCCTTTAACAGCATAAAGGCTGCTCTGCTTGCAGCCCAGGCTTTGGCCCTGCCAGATTTGACTAAGCCTTTCACCATATGCGTTGATGAGCCAGCTGGAGTAGCCCGCAGAGTCCTGACTCAGACTCTGGGGCCCTGGAAGAGGCCAGTGGCCTACCTGTCTAAAAAATTGGACCCAGTTGCCAGTGAATGGCCCTCCTGCCTAAAAGACATCGCTGCAGTAGCCCTACTTGTTAAAGATACTGGCAAGTTTACTCTAGGTCAGCATGTGAGTTTAATCACTCCCCATGCGTTAAAGAGTATTGTATGACAGCCCCCTGACCATTGGATGACAAATGCCCGGATGACCCACTACCAGAGCCTGTTGCTAAATGACCGAGTGACTTTTGCCCTACCTGCCATCCACAATCCTACCACCCTCCTCCCCAAGACGGATGCCTCTACCTGGGTACACCAATGTGCTGATATCCTGGCTGAAGAAACTGGATCGAGAAAGGATCTGACTGACCGAACTTGGCCAGGTGTGCCTGACTGGTACACAGATGGTAGAAGCTTTGTGGTGGAGGGAAAATAAAGAGCAGGAGAGGCAGTGGTTGACAGAAAACATGTAATTTGGGCAAGTTAACTTCCAGAAGGAACTTCGGCTCAGAAGGCTGAGCTCCTGACGCTAACTAAAGCTCTGCGGCTGGCAGAAGGTAAGGCAATCAATATTTACACTGACAGCCACTATGCTTTTGCCACAGCCCACATTCATGGGGCCATCTATAGACAAAGGGGGCTACTTACTTCGGCAGGCAAGGAAATCAAAAATAAAGAAGAAATCTTGGCCCTCCTAGAGGCTATACACATGCCCAAGAAAGTGGCCATCATCCTCTGCCTTGGCCATCAAAAGGGGCAAGGTGCTGTAGCCCAGGGAAATCAGATGGCAGGTTGGGTGGCCAAACAGGTGGTACAAGGCATCCCTGCGCTGCCTGTAGAGAGTATAGAAGAACCAAAAGGGACCCCAGAGATCAGTTTGAATACACCTCCAAAGATTATGAGATGATTGAAGATCTTGAAGAACAAGGGAAGTCCAAAGGATTTAGCTACCATGGGATAGCAAGAACAAAAGAAGGAAAAATTATTTTACCCTATAGAGAAGGAAAGGCATATGTAAAACGCATCCATCCCCTGACACATCTGGGAGCAAAGAAATTGTGTGATTTAATCCAGTCCTCAAACTATTATGTGCTCAGGCTACTAGACGAACAAGTAACTAAATCCTGCAAGTGTGTTCCCTAATTAATGCTGCACGCCCCTTTAATGAACAAGAAAAACGACAACTGGGGGATAGACCTGGAGTTTACTGGGAAGTAAACTTCACTGAGATCAAACCAGGAAAATATGGTAATAAATAGTTACTAGTTTTCATAGACACTTTCTCAGGATGGGTAGAAGCCTTCCCCACCAAGTCTGAAACTGCTCAGGTGGTGACCAAGAAGATCGTTGAAGAGATCCTACCCCAGTTTGGGATCCCCAGGGTAATATGCTTGGATAATGGGCCTGCATTTGTTGCCCAGGTAAGTCAGGAATTAGCCACACATTTGGGGAACAATTGGAAGTTATATTGTGCTTATAAACCCCAGAGATCAGTATAGGTAGAAGGAATGAACAGGACTCTAAAAGAAACCCTAACTAAATTAGCTTTTGAGACCAGTGGTAAAGACTGGGTGACCCTCCTTCCCTTTGTGCTCCTTAGGGCCCGAAACACACCTGGGTGTTTCGGCATTACTCCTTATGAAATTCTACATGGGGGACCACCCCCCTTGACCGAGTCTGATGGGATATTGAATTCCAGTGCTGACTCTTCCTCACCCTCTTCTCTGTTTACCCATTTAAAAGCCTTAGAAGTTGTCAGAACACAGATCTGGGACCAGATTAAAGAAGCCTACACACCAGGGAGCAGTGCAGTGCCCCACAGGTTCCAGGTCGGGGACTCAGTTCTGGTCTGACAACATCGAGCTGGCATGCTTGAGCCACAGTGGAAGGGACCTTATGTAGTGCTGCTGACCAGCGCCAGGGTCGCAAAGGTAGACAGGATCGCTGCCTGGATCTACGCATCCCACATAAAAAAAAAGGCACCCAACCAGGATGAAGACGACCTCAGAGAAAATTGGACAGTGGCCGCTACTGATAATTCTCTTAAACTGTGCCTTCGCTGTACACCAACCTTGGGTAATAATCCTCATACTCTTATGACCCTGACATGGGAGGCCATCTCTCAAGCTGGAGATACTGTATGGAGTACTTCAAAGGCCCTGCCAACTTATACATGGTGTCCCCCTCTGTTTCCTGAAATCTGTGCCCTGATAGATGGATTAGATGCCTGGGATATCCCTGAAGAGTCACATGAAACGGTGCCCCAAGATGAGGTAATCTATCACAAGCAGCCATATCACCAGGGGTTAAGTTCCCAAGGAAAGTACATTGCAGATATACCAGGCTGTAGTAGCAGGTCTCAACAGAGGAGACTTTGTCAGGAGCCCTTTTATGTCTGTCCCAGGGATAGGCAAATAAAAAAGAGGCTCGCTGGTGTGGGGGAATAGAGGGCAACTTCTGTAGTCAGTGGAGATGTGAAACCACTGGTACCACTCATTGGGACCCTTCCTCTAGCTTGATATTATTATAGTATCCAGATGAAATAAGGGCCATGATTCCTTAAACATCACTTTTACTCAAAAAGCAAAAGAGACAAAAAAGATTGGATAAAGGGAAGACTGTGGGGCCTAACATTTTATGTGACAGGGACGGGCCCTGGATTCACATTTAAGATACGGCTAAAGATGAAGTATCCCCCAACCCAGGCAGTAGGACCTACCCCCGTTCTTGTTAAAAAAAACCTCCAATGCCCCTTCCCAGACCTACTTTTCCCGGACATACCCTAGTTGGTCCAGCTATTCCAACAGAAGTCTATACCCCTTCCTCCGACCTGAAACTTACATTGCCCCTACTCCCCCAGATACTGAAAACCGTCTGTTTAGTATGGTACAGGGGGCTTTTTGGTACGCAATTGTACCAATCCCAACATCACTAAGTCTTGTTGGCTCTGTTATGCCTCCAATCCCTCATATTATGAGGGAGTTGCTCAAGTCAAGACAAACAATAAGGCTGAGGACAATTCTCAGTGTCCTTGGGGAGAAAACAGAAAACTAACATTAGCAGCTGTCTCGGGAAATGGACTTTGCCTGGAACAAGTCCCACATGACAAATGGTAACTCTGTAATCAGACTCATCATCTCCAGTCTTCCAATAATAGAGGTCAGTACTTAGTCCCTCCCTTAGACACAGTATGGGCTTGCAACACTGGACTCACTCCCTGTGTATTTACTTCTGTTTTTAATACTTCTAAAGATTATTGTCGTTTAGTTCAGAGGGTTCCTAGGCTTCTGTATCATGATGACAGATTTTTGTCAATGGATTCAACCACTGGACCCGGTATAAAAGGGAACCCATTACCATGACCTTAGCAGTGCTTTTGGGTCTAGGAACAGCAGCTGGGGTCGGCAAAGGCACAACTGCCTTGATACAGACCCCCCACTATTTTCATGAATTGCACAACCGCTATGGATGCAGACCTAGGAGCACTAGAGCAGTCCATCACCAAACTTGAAGAATCTTTGACCTCTCTACAGAACAGGAGGGGGCTTGATCTACTTTTTCTCAAAGAAGGTGGACTCTGTGCCGCACTAAAAGAAGAGTGTTGTTTTTATGTAGACCGTTCTGGTCTTATCAGGGACTCCATGGCTAAGCTCAGAGAAAGGTTAGAAAAATGAAGCAAAGAAAGAGAAGCGTATTAAGGATGGTAAAATTGGTTTAACAGGTCTCCCTGTTTTATGACACTGATTCCACCCTGGCAGGCCCTCTGATTATTTTTTTCCTCCTGCTTTCTTTTGGGCCATGTATTTTAAATAAGCTGGTTGCTTTTGTTAAAGATAAAATAAACACCATACAAGTCATGGTCCTCAGACAGCAATATCAACAAGAAGAAAGGTCGTTCTAAGATTAGAGCTATCCACTAAAAGAAGTGGGTAATGAACAGCAAAAACTTATAATTTTGGGTCTTATAGCATTGTGGTATGTAAGTTCAAGAAATTCAGGGCTGAAGAATAGACCCAGGCGGGTCCAGGCACAGCCATACTCACCCTGTAGCTAAGAATTTCCGGCCATAAAAGATTAAAAAGAGAATGCAGGAACTAGCCACTGCTATCAGGGCGGACCAAATGGCCATCTGGCAGGATGGCACATCCCTATAGACCCCATAAATCATACATTGACCAGGTGTCCTGCTGACCTCGAGAAGTCCCAAGCCCTTGTGTCTTTCTCCATTTTAGCAGGTACATATAACCCTGCTAATTTGTAATCATCCTGCCGCCTTTTAAATAAGCCAATTATGTGTAATGGCGCAAATTCTTTTGGCTCCCCTGTTTTTGGTTTGTGGTTTTTGCCTTTATAAGCCTGTAAAAAGTTTGGGCTGGGGTTGAACTCCCCTGCCCCCTGCGCGGTGCATGAGTTTCGTCCTCAGCATTCTGGCTTGAGCGAACCTTTGTTGTTTGTGTGTTTGTATGCCATTAAAGCCTTGTATAATTACAGTGAGTTCGGTCTCAGTGTCCTACTGGGTACGCGCTTGCCCGAGAAGGGACTCCCCACGGGGGTCTTTCAGTAGGTTTTCTGAATAAGTTTGTATTACATGGCAAAAAAAAAAGATTTATTATATTCATTTCCTTTCTTCTCATGGTGTTTAAGGCATATATAATGCAATTGAATACTGCACATTCGGATTATTAACAGTTTTATACCAAGTTCCAAATTTAACATACCACGAAATGAGAAAGCGTACAATATATATTCCAATCATGAATAAGCAAATGAATGTAGGGAAATAGTTTTCAGGTACTAAGATACATAGCTATTAAGACATGATTATAACAATTTAGATCAGAGGATATTAGCCTAACCCCTATGACTTAAATTTCCCCTTGGCTGTATACTCAGAGCTCTGTGTCCTGTCTGTTGCTGATTGGAACAATGCTTTGTTTTTCAGTAGCTTCCTGAATGAATTTAACATGGTCATACACTATAGACCGTCTTAGCAGGAATCAACTTAATGTGGATCTAGGAATCTGTTACCTGTAGAGAAGGGCCTCTCTGTTAAGAATGATCAGTGACCATTGTACCTCATTGTTTCTACAGAGGATCCTAAAGGGTGCATAACCTGCTGTGAAAAAGATCTAGGCCCTCTAATCCATGACACAAGCCTAGTTTCCATTTGTTCAGTTATGTCAGATTTTGTACTAATATATTCAAGCAAAGTAATTACTGTTATATATCTGTTCTATCCAAGATTTTAATACTATTGGTTGCTATTTTGCATTGAATCCTAGAGCTGATGAACCAAGTAAAGAACACTGGGAAATCACCTAGATAAAAGAGATAAAGTGTGTGATGGTTACACCTTGTAATGGCAATGACTCTTTGAATTAAGAGGCCTTAAAAAGAAATGAAATAGAAACTTGAGTTTCTCAGTAATGTGAGTCACTCTGGTATCAGGTCTCTTTAGCCTGAGGATACAAGAGAAGACTCTAACCAACATCATTGACAGTCTTGGTCTTAGGTCATCATGATATCCCTTTCTATGATCCCAAGTGTATTACAATATAATAAGTAGACCCACTAAAGGCAATAAAGTAAAGACAGCACTAATCACTGAGTCCTAGGCATCCTAAATGCTAGGCAGTCACTCTGTCAACTGAGCTATGTACAGACTCTGTTCCCAATATTCACAGATTTAAGTTTTTTCCAATGAAGCCTAGAGGCTGCTTTCGAAGGAAGATGTGTTCTATGACTATGTCCTAGCACAGTCTGCTGTAAATGGCACCTCAGTTTCTGGTCAGTACTAGGAGAGCAACAGCAGGGAGGTAAAAGCTATTCACTATTGCGTCCCGCTCGACCGGCAAGAAAGATACAACAAACTAGAATCTTCCACAGCAAGAGCTTTATTGCTTGCTTATCAGGAAGATCCCGAACCGGGAAAATGGCGCTGCTTTTATAACCTGCAGCGTGACATTTCAGCACCTGATATGGCATGACAGCTCCTGATTCATTGCTTGCCCATCACCTGAATATTTCACCCCGAGAATGGGAGTGACTAGGAGTGAATTCACTCTCGCACCTTCGTACAAGGCTTCTTTACTAGTTAGCCACAGCGGAGGCCCGAGCCATCTTATAATGGCGATTGCTCGCGGCACACACGGCTCTCCTCAGAGATTACTGGTGGCATGCACGAGATTGCTCGCAGTACGTACCTGCTCTCCACATCTTCCCCTTTTTATTTTATTAAAACTTGAGGCTGGTCTAGGCCTGTGTAACTTTGCCCATCCACTGTGGCTCCTGTCTTAGGTCATTCCTCCAATGTCACAGCCTTTCCTGTCATAGGGTAACCCTATCGCCACCGGGCCCCATGTCTTAGGTTGATCTGTGCATGAGGAAAGTTGCCCGTCCCTGGATACCACAGTGCTATGTGACATTAACTACTAAATAAACTAGGGCGAACTCTATAAAAGAGGACAGCCACCAATGTCAATTAATTTTTGAGCATAGATAGCCAGATTTCAGGGAAGGCCCCTTGCTTGATGGCAGCAAGTGCTTGGGTTATCAAAATCTTGTCACGTGTTTGTTGGGTTCTGAGCTTGCAAACCAACCAGAGCATGACCACAAGTCCACAGCAGGTGGCAACACCAAATAAACCTACCCCCACCCATTCCTTAAAATAAGAAAAGGCAGATGAAATCCAGGAGGAGAGGACCTCTGTCAATGACAGGTCCACTCGTGTTGAGTTGATCTTTAGAACGGCCACTCTAAGGACCTCAAGGGTCTCATCGAATCTTTTCAGATCAGTTTCCTGCAAGATATAAAGAAACCTGTCTAGACAAATTAGCTGCATAAGTAAAATTTCATATTGGACACTGGTAATGCACAGAGCTTCCAGTTTTCTTTCACAACCCAACTGGGCCATCTGGTATAGAACACCTATCTGTTCTTCCGCCAGGTCAAGGCACTGATTCAAAGTCATCAGCCCTCCCTTTAACTTGGTACTAGCAGAAGTTTGGACAGTGATGGCATCAGCCAGATCTGCTGAAAGCTGATTTAATTTTGTGCCTGATTGAACCGCACTAACCATAGCATACCCTGCAGCTGTAGCAGCAGCTGCACTGGCTGAAATTGCTATGATCACGGCAGCAGTAATGCCAAAATCTCTCTTTTTTCAAAACATAGATAAGATGGAGGGTGTATCCACCAGAACAGGGATCCAACGTGGGATCCGTGCCACCATGGCACGGGTGTTCTTTGTTACATCCCAACATTGAGAAATCCAACAATTATCATTGGAACAGATTTCAAATGAATCATTTGAAAGAATAAACAAGAAAGCAGGGTAAACACAGACTGTGGTAGATGGACAATTAATCTGGTTTACCAAAGTTTTATTAAACCCAGTGATCTCTGCACTGGTATTACTATATCCATAAGAGTCCAGGGAGGCATCATGTATTCCCCAATACTGACCAAATCTTGAGATGCCAGTAAAAGAAGCCTTTCCAACTGCTCCTCCCTGGATAAAGATCAAAGGATTGAGTTCTGTACAACTGCCATTGACTCCACAAAGCACCCACTTGTGAAAGGGATGCATTCTAATGTCCTGTATGAAAAGTCCCTTTTTCATAACAAATTCCTTCTCTGGGTTATCTATCATGTTGGGAGAAAAGGAAAAGGTTTTACTCTGATCTGCCCAATGAGTGATGGAGGATTGACAATCAGACCAAGGCAGGATCAGCCCTTCATCTTCCAAACTACAATGAGGGGCTATTTTTGGTTGGTGTGGACGTTTTTTGTCTGAAAAGTTAGGTGGTAGAAATGTACCATTAACCCAATTTACCTCGTGCCAAAAGGTCCGATTTGTAAAGGTTATCTCTACATTGGAAGTATCTTGGGTTGTGCTCATGCAACCTCCTCTATGCTCATTAAACTTCCCCAAAGCTCGGGCTGTGAGGTTGATACAATTTCCTGGTCCATTAATTCGAAAACATAAAGAACCCTGTTCTAGTAAAGTGCGATTTTCTCCTAATGGTGCTCGGGTTGGGATCATAGGGTAAATATGGCAAATCCACTGTTTTATCAGTAGTAAAGAATTTTGGAAAAACTATAGCATCATAGCGAACTGGCATTGGTTTAGGGAAAGTTGAGAGAATAGCCCATCTCTGCTGGCCCATTATACTAGGAACCTGAGACAAGTTCAGCATTGTCAGGATCAGGAACAGTCCTCGGGAGGTCAGCATCTTCTGCACCATCCTTGATGAATATCCTGGGGATGAGTCATTCCGGTAGCCAAAATGGGTTGTCTTCACTCTGTGAAAAAACACAAACAGCTCCCCAGGATCTGATTAAGATAGGATCCGGGCCTTTCCACTGACCAGTTAAAACATCCTTCCCTTTGACCATTTCTTTTGGTCTATCAGGGTCTGAGCTATGTCGCTCAGCTGCAGAGTGTCACTGCTCGTCGAGATTCAAAAAATTAAGTGTAAAGAGTGCCATAGATACTGCTACTCTTGGCACTGAGGTCAGAGTCTCATCAACTCCCCCTTTCTGTTTTATAAGATTTGAGTTTGGGGTGGGCACGTTCCACAATGCCTTGTCCTTGAGTATTATAAGGAAGGCCAGTCAAATGAGTGACATCCATTTGATGACAAAATTGTTGAAATTAAGTAGAATTATATGCTGGCCCATTATCTGTTTATAGAATTGTGGGCTTGCCCCACACACTCCACGCTTCTAGGCCGTGCTGTATAACATGAGAGGCTTTTTCACCTGTTAAAGGTGTGGCAAATATTACACCAGAGCAGGTGTCAATAGAAACATGTAAATATTGATTTCTCCCAAAGGAGGAAATATGACTGACATCCATTTGCCAGACCTGTAATGTCCTGACGCCACGAGGATTTACCCCTACATGAGGAGTAGGTAAAAATTGACAACAGTTTTGACATTGGGTGACAATGTCACGAGATTCTTTCCTGGTTAAAGTAAAACGGTGGTGTAATGTCTCAGGTGTCACATGAAAGCATTCATGAAATTCTCTTGCAGCCTCTGCCTGTGAGGACAAAGCAGCAGCCACGATTCTAGTGGCTTTGTCTGCTAAGTCATTTCCATGAGACATGAGGCCAGGAAGGCCAGAATGAGCTCAAACATGAGTAATATAGACAAGATGTCTTCTGTATAACAAGGCTGACTGAATCTTTTGAAAAATGTGAGCAAGCTTCCTAGTTGGTTTAATTAAGCCTGCAACTTCAAGCATATTAACTGCATTGAACACATATAAGGAATCAGATACAATATTGAGCGGTCCCAGGAAAGTTTCAAGGACTTCTAGAACTACCAAACACTCTACAACATGGGGTGATGAATCATTATATTGTTTAGATTTTACTTGGCCATTTACTACATATGCACCTATACCAGATTTGGATCCATCTGTATACACTACTACCCCATCCGGAAGTGGGTGTTTGACTGTTATTATTGGAAACACTATAGCTTGGCTTAAGGCAAATTGTAAAATTGTATGTTTTGGATAATGGTTATCAATTTGTCCTGAATAGGAGGCAACCAAGACTGCCCAATCGTTGGTTGTTGCTGCCAGGGTTTGAACTTGAGCAGAAGTATAAGGTACACTTACTATATAAGGTTCTTACCCGAAATAAGTAATGGCTGCTTTTATCCCCCTAAGTGCAAGTTGAGCAACTGCATTAGGATACCACTCAATGATTTTTGCAGGGGAAGCATTAGGATGGACCCACAACAAGGGCCCATTTTGCCATAAGACCACTGTTGGTAACTGTGCAGTTTTTAATATGCACAATTCAAATGACTTTGACTCGTCAATGCGTTGTAATTGAGCATCTTGTAGGGCCTTTTCTACAATTTGTAAAGCTTGACATGCAGCTGGGGTAAGTGCTCTGTGGGAGGAGATATGGGTATCTCCCTCTAATATGTCAAATAAGGGCTTTAATTCTGCTGATGGAATTTTCAAAAAAAGTCTCAGCCAATTAATATCTCCTAACAATTTTTGAAAATCATTCAAGGTATGTAGTTGATCTTTGCGAATCTCTAATTTTTGAGGAACAATTTTGTCAGGATAAATAAGTGACCCTAGGAAGGCTCCCATTCGAGCAACTTGCACCTTTTCGGTGGCTACCTGCAATCCCCATTGCCCTAATGTTTTTATTAATATAAGGTATGCATCTTGCATTAACTCTGAATTTTTATGGCAAATCAACATGTCATCCATATAAATTATCACCTGTAATGATGGAAAATGTTCTCTAACTGACTTAAGTGCCAATTGTACATACAGTTGACACATGGTGGGGCTATTCGCCATCCCCTGAGGTAGGACCTTCCATTGGTATTTTTGATCTGGCTCTAAGTAATTAATGGCTGGGATCGTAAATGCAAATCTTTGCCTATCTTGAGGGCATAAAGGTATAGAGAAAAAGCAATTTTTAATGTCTAGGATTATAATTTCCCAATTTTTGGGTAAGGCAGAAAGTAATGGTAGCCCTTGCTGAACTGGTCCAAACAGATGCATTTGCGCATTAATTGCTCTAAGATCATGTAATAAGCGCCATTTGCCAGATTTTTTCTTAATTACGAAAATAGGTGTATTCCAGGGTGAGTTAGAAGGCTCTAAATGCCCCAAGTGTAGCTGTTCAGAAATTAGTTTTGTGGCTGCTTCTAATTTTTCAGAGGAGAGAGGCCATTGGGGAACCCATACAACTTCCTCTGTAAGCCATGGTATGGGCATGGAACCCTCAACAGCTGTCTCTAGAAAAAATCCAAACCTTGTCTCCCATTATTACCTTTTTGAGGGATAGGTTCAAGTTTACCCTGCTCTCCTTTTCCTAATCCCCTTCCTTCTTTATAGCATATTTTCTTAAACATTCCAACAGCTTGTGGCGAGCATGCATTAGTTAAGGTCAGTCCTAGTGCCTGTAAGATGTCTTTCCCCCAGAGATTTACTGGGAGTGGTAAGACATAAGGAGTGAATCGTCCCATTTGACCTTCAGGCGCTGTCCAGCTCAAAGAACGGGAACTAATAGTGGGACAGGACTGATAACCGAAACCTAGCAAAGAATGTGATGACTGAATAACTGGCCAAGTTTTCGGCCACCAGTGAGAAGAAATAATACTTTTGTCTGCTGCTGTGTCTAAAATCCCCTTAAATTGTTTCCCTTCTATAACTAACTCTAAAGAAGGCCTGGAATCTAAAGGCATTATTAAATAAGTGAATCATTTCCAGTAGAACCAATCCCTCTGGTAGCTTGAGGGACACCAGAAGAGGGAAAACAGCCATGTAGGCTTGGCTGAATTACTAACTGAGCTATTCTATTTCCTTGTGAAATAGAAACGACACCCTGAGGACAGGAACAGAGAACTTGAAGTCCCCCTTCATAATCTTGACCTACATCTCCAGGGTGAACAATAAGACCTTGTAGTGTAAGGGAAGCCCTGCCCAATATTAGGCCGACACTCCCAGATGGCAGAGGTCCTTTATAGTCAGTAGGAATAGGCTGTTCTCCCATTTGAGGGATCAGCATGAATTGGGTGGTGGTACGGTGGTCCAATCCAGCTGAGCCTTCTGTTGCCCTGCGGACTGTGGGGTCCACCTTTCGCCTGTCGTGGTCCCGTATGTCTTCGGGCCCTAAGACCTGAGGGCCCTGTACTGGTTTTTTGAAATGGTGTCATTATCTACTGCTTGAGGGAATCCTGGCTGCAGGAGCCTGCCTCGAATGTCCCTGATTGAACGACAAGCGCTAGCCCAATGATATCCTTTTCCACACTTAGTGCACAATCCTGGTGCTCTCCTTTTATCAAGGGCTCTACAGTCCTTTTTTAAGTGTCCCGGTTTGCCACGATTATAGCAGAGTTTGAGCTCAGCCATGTCAGGGGATTTTTGCACTTGTAGAATGGCAGCTGCTAAACCTGCATTAGTGAGTGGCCCACCAAGTTCACGGCAAACCTTCGACCAGTCCTGCAGTCCCTTGCTTTTTCCAGGTGTAATAGCTGCCCTGCATTCCTAGGTAGCCTGTTCATATATCAACTGTTCAATTAAAGGCATAGCTGCTTTTGTATCTCAAAATATTCTCCCTGCTGCCTCTGTCATTCTAGCCACAAAAATTGAGTATGACTCCTGGTAGACCTGAGTGATCTTGGTCAAATGCCCACTTGCCTCTCCCTTCTTAGAGAGTGCCTTATATGCCTTAACAGCGGCAGCTGAGATCTGGGCGTATGCTCCCCAATAATAATCTGTTTGGTTAGCAGCATGCTGTCCCTGACCTGTAAGCAATTCAAATGTCCATGTCCTTTGGTTTCCTTCCATGGTGGCATTGGCCCTTGCCTGCGTCTGACAGGAGTCCTGCCACAAAACTTTCCATTCAAGATACATCCCCATACTGGGGGCTGCAGCTTTTACTACAGTCTGGCAATCACCAGGAGACATAGTGTGAGTTGCAAGCCTTTCAACTTGTGCTACAGTGAAATTAGCTCTGACTCCATATCACGGACTGTTTCTGCAAGCTCCTTAATCTGTATATATTCTACTGGAGCGTGAACACGCCCTCCCTCAGCTCTTTCAAAAACTGGAAATGCCTGTTGTATCTTCCTCTGTTCCTCTTTTGGTATAAATGAGTCTGAATGATACCTCTGCACATAAGGCTCAGAATGGTGCCTCTGCACATAAGGCGGAGGTGCACTAGAACCCTGAATTTGCATATCCGAAGACTGCGCAATGATTTGACATTTGTCTCTAGCTGCTTTCATGTTATTCTGTAACTGATTAACTCGTCTTTCATCTGACTGGTATCTTTCTCCCTCACAACCTGTCGCTTTCTTCTCTAAGTCTGTTTCCTCATAGGAGCTAAGTTCCTTATCTGATTCTGAGCTACTGACAGCTAGCTGCTTAAACTCATCTAGTGGTGGGTAGAGGCTTATTTCCTTATGTGCCTCTCCAGCTCGATCTCCCTTCTTCTCTCCCTTTCCATCCCTTTTTCTAATCTCTCCCCAGGTATTTTCCCTGACATTCTCTTTTCCTCGGTCTCAAGGCTCATGGAAAGGCCTAAATTCTTCAGTGCACTTTGTTTCCTCTCTATTTTTACTCTCTCTCCCTGATCTACCTCTGATAGACTTTCTTGAATTTCGTCCAGAACTTTCTGCCCTGCTTCTACCATTTGCTGACAATCCTCATCTGTTAAACATGATTTCACCAATTTCATAGCAGCATAATCCCTGCTTTAAGTTTGCCTTTCTGCTGTTCCCTAACTAGATCTCCTTTCAGTTTGTCCCAAGAGGCGACAGTTAATGACAATGAGCAAGCATACCATGGTGCAACACGGTCTATCTCTCTGACAAATCCCTCTTAGGTCTTAGTGGCGATTTTTTGGCCACACTGCTTCAGGACTGAGCGTAAGCCCACTACTATAGAATGGGAGATTCCCATACTGCCGCTGTCCAGGCCTGACCGGGCCTGAAATTGGTTGCTGTCCAGGCGCTGTCCAGGCCTGACTGCGACTAAGAACCAGTCAACAGTTCCAGTGGTGGAAACAAAACGAAACCAAAAGGAAAAGTGTAATCGCCATGCAAACAATCAAAAGGGCTTCTAACTCTGGAGAAATTTCAAGATTGTACGTACCTTGTAGAGCCTTTTGTCCCACAGTTCTGATTCTGCCCCGTGAATGAGGGATCTTCCTTGCGCTGGTGTGATGACAGTTCCCGGGTTTTGGCACCACTTATTGCGTCCAGCTCGACCAGCAAGAAAGATGCAACAAACCAGAATCTTCCTCAGCAAGAGCTTTATTGCTTGCTTCTCAGGAAGATCCCGATCCGGGAAAATGGCACTGCTTTTATAACCAGCAGTGTGACGTTTCAGCACCTGATATGGCATGACAGCTCCTGATTCATTGCTTGCCCATCACCCCACTATTACACCCCGAGAATGGGAGTGACTAGGAGTGAATTCACTCTCGCACCTGCGTACAAGGCTTGTTTACTAGTTAGGCACTGTGGAGGCCCGCACCATCTTATAATGGTGATTGCTCACGGCACACATGGCTCTTCTCAGAGATTACTGGCGGCACGCACGTAATTGCTTGCAGCACGTACCGGCTCTCCACAATTCACCACGATATCTGCAGTCCCTTCTATGAATAGTCTGTTGTAACCTGGAGAATTCTGGTCATCCACTCTGATACCACTACTGTTGTAGCAACTTGAACTTCTCTTAAACCAGTCAGTCCCTTTCTATAGAGATGATTCATCCCTGAAGCATCTACATGGGAGAGAGAATGGGGAGCATAGAAATCAGAGAGAGGCAGAAGTAATCTAGACTTCAAGTTGAGAAAAGAAAAAGTGGTCCTGGGGAAAATACAGTGATTTCTGGGTAGAGAATATGGAGCATCCCAGTAAAGGTAGTTCTGAACTGGCTTGTTTATCTTGAAGGCAGACTTGGGCATTGTATAAAGCTCTCTTGTAAGATCTCATACACAAAATTTTGCTCAATGTCTGACTCAGAAGTAATATTTCAGCAGTATCTAGGATTCATGCTGGAAAAAACTGGAGAAAAGAAATCAGGATTTTTGTGGGCCAAGGTCCATGACATAAGGCTTCAGATATCTAAATTGGCAAAGCTCATGCAGCCAAGAGAAACCATTACACAGACACCTAGAGTCTTGTGGCAATGAGCCAGGATCAAATTCACCATAACTATCCATATTTTAGCATTCCTTGTGCTATGATAATAAAGGACACAGCCTGAGTTCATATAAATCATTAGGTCTGCTTTTATTGGGTTCTAACTTCCTGGGGCCGGGCTCTAAAGCAGGACAAATCCTTCCTCTGATCAGCAGAAGATATAACATGACCTAGTCATGTCGGGCATGCATGCAGAGCTTAGAGAATGAGAACCCTGAAGGGGCATAGAACCTCAAGAGATCAAGAAATAAATTGACTTCTGTTTGGCATTTGCCTGTCAGAGAGAGAAGCACTTAAGGCAGGGTCATCTCTGCCTTTCATTGTTTCAGGACTCAACACTCTGCAACTTTGTTTCAATACCTTCTTTCTGTTAACCATTAGCTTGCCTTTAGCCTCCTAGACTCAGTGTTGCTGAGTGTGAAACAGAGTATACTCCTGACAGCCTCAGGAGCATGTAAATGTGTAAGTCACACACAAGTACCAATTCAAATGTGTTGTGTCTGGCCAGCAGCTCACATGTCTGGGTTCTAATCTGGAAAGGAATCTTGGAAACCTGGAAGAGAATAGGGAGCTAGGCAGAGAAGAGAAAGATGTAGCTAAGGCAAAATTCTGAACAAAGCTCAATTTTACTATTTCTGAAACTCATTTATGAAGCAGGGGTAGGGACCTGATTCCCGCCAAATCATCTTGGAGTAAAGTTGCAGGTGAACACGTGATGGGTCCAGAAATGCTAGTTGGAAAGCAGCAGCAGTGGGAGTGGCAGGGTTATAGAGCTGCAAGCTCTGCTGAGATGCTCTCTAATACTGAAACCTGAGCAGATCAGCTGAAAATGAAAGGAAGCTTGTTCAGGTATAAGACTAAAAATAAGGGTTCTGGGCATGGAGGAACAACACTTGTGAAATATCAATCTGATATATAAGGAAAAACAGAAATAGACTAGCAACAACCAGTCCCAGAGAATAGAGGGAGATAGCTTACGAGGTTAGTCAAGCACCATTTGCTCTTTGGAATGCCTAACTGCTCATCCATCCAATTTTGCTTGTAACCATCTCCTTTCTAATCTACCAGCCAGATAATATGCAAAGCCTGAGGGACCTTCTAACATTCAGTCCTAAAAGGGAGGTCACCATCAAATCTCCACCTCAGTGTTCAGGAAACACTGTAATAAAAGACAGAAACAGTGTAGGATCATAAAAACTATCTTGATTGTAACTACTAGAATTTAGTCCTAGCTACACACTTTTATTAAAAAAACTGACATCAATGAAATTTATATTTTACAGTTGTTTCTACAACAGAACAAACGATCTACATTTGGGGTTGGTCTTCCTATTTCACATAATCAAATCAGGAAAAAAAATTCCTCACAGGTGCCCCAAATTCCCAGAGTTTTAGTGAATTCCTAATATTATCAGGGTTACAACCAAGACTAGCCTTCATAAGTATACCTCTTGTCAATAAGACATACAATCATATCTCCTTATATTATATTAATTTCCAAAGGAAAGCAATAGTTATGCCTAGCACAGTATCCTATATCTAATATACAACTGCAAATAAAGTATATGAATTTCCAGGGCAGAATCATGCTTAACATGAGATAAAATTCCATATACAACTACAATCATATTTAATCTTTTAGAACAGATTACAATTTCTTAATTGTAACACCATATAAAATCAAATTCAAAGCATTGTTTACTTTCAAAGTACACTGACATGATTATACATTCTCATTCAAAATAAGAGGAAAAGAAACATAAACAGGAAATATTGGGAAAATCAAGATCAAATCTAGCTAGACAAACCCCAAATCCTAAATTTATGTACATTGTGGCTTAAAAAGCTCTTCCTATCTAGTTTCATGACTACAATATATTTCTCTGTCTTGGGCTGGTTCCATTCTTTGTGTGTAGCTTTCTTTGAGAGATATCGCAGAGCTGTGGACCTTCTTACATCCTGATTGCTATAACACAATATAGGCTTCCCTTTCATACCTTCACAAAAAGCCTCTCTAGACATCTATTCAGGGACTTCGCTGCAACCTGGATGCCCTCAGTGGCTTTCCATAACCACTTAGGAAGACTCCATGGCTCTTTTCCTTCTGTATCCTTCATTAATCTGATGAAAGAACTACATGGTGGATGTTGCCAAGTTCTTTTGCCTGCTTTAGATAGAACCTGCCTGCTTCCTTGAATATTTTTTCATAAATTTGATATGTTGTTTTTCTGCTATAAACAGATCAATCCTTGGTACATTTCTTTGCACAAGTTGCAGGATGAGCTTGGTGGATACTCACCTCGAGGAAACAATTCCCTTTATTACATTACTCCTTATATCTTTCAACACTAGCTATGGCTCCCACAAAAAAATTTTCTGGTGCTCTTTTTTTCTCCAAACTTAAATTCTAGCTCATCCCTTAAAGAATGAGTACAATCAGGAAAACAAAAGTCAAGAAGCATTAGCGATGTGGGAATAAAGTACAGCTGTTCTGCTGGTGGGTGCTTAAGTTGGTACATCCAGGATAAAATCAGTGTGGAATTTGCTAAAAATATCTAAAAATAGAACTAACTGGTGACTCACCTATATCACACTTGAGTGTAGAAAAGATAGCATGGTTATCTATTGATACTTGCTCAGTCATTTTTGTTGATTTTGTTTTCAAAAAAGGAGATGCAATCAGCTCTAACTAAATTTGCTAGAGAGTATATGGAATTTGAAAATACTATATAGTAAATGCGTTAAGTCAGGCCTATAAAGAGAAATGCTACGAGTCTGTAATCACATTTGGTCTAGCTTCAACTATTAGATTTTATGTTTAACTTGGAGTATCTGTGGAGATAAGGAACCCCAAAGTGGCACATGGCATGGAAGAAAGGATGAAGCCTTTATGGAAGGAGGGAATGACAGAACACATGAAACATAGTAGTAGGAGGAAACATTAGAGATTACAAGTTTAGGTAAGCATGAGTATAGGATTATGTCTGTTATTCCCATACGGAATGCCACATTGTAGGAATTTTATTTAAAATATTACATTTAAGTGGCATTACTCTTGGTTACAGTCCAAAACTTGATACTACAACACTTTCTGAAGAAACCACATACTCGAGTAATAGAACATGAATAAATAAAGTTATAAACAATCTTGAAATTTAATTCTTAGGGCTTGCTGTTATATAGTGGCAGAATGTTCTGTTTATGCTACTAGCAGAGAAATTAATCAAGCATATTACACATCTGTGATCCCTGACAACAAGATTAGTGACTCATTTGAATTATACTGTGTACATATATATATCATCTAGGTTTAAAGTAATATATTCCTGTTGTCTATTTTTCTGTGTTTACTTCTAGATCATAGGAACTATTTTACTGTTACCTAGAACTGATTTTAGAACGAGGACAGAATACTTTGTCTTAATAATTTCATGCCTACCTAAACATAAATACACAATATTGTTTAAAAAATAATAATTATGAATATTTTCTACCTGCATTGGGTAGTGCCATAATAAGTTCATATTTCAAACTACTGATTAATAATATGAAACAAAAAATGTTAAATTTTAGGATAGATAGTTATAATACTTCAGAAAGTTGTCAACAAATTACACAGGGAAGGAGAAATAGAATACATCGATTTCTCCACATATAGTTATTGAGATTTTGGCCAGGTATAGTAGCCTGGGTTGGCATTTGAGTTCTCTTAGTGTCTGTATAACATCTGTTCAGGCTCTTCTGGCTTTCCTAGTCTCTGGTGAAAAGTCTGGTGTAATTCTGATAGGCCTGCCTTTATATGTTACTTGACCATTCTCCCTTACTGCTTATAATGTTCTATCTTTTTTTAGTGAATGTGTTTTTCTGATTATTATGTGTTGGGAGGAATTTCTTTTCTGGTCAAGTCTATTTGGAGTTCTGTAGGCTTTTTTTTATGTTCATGGGCATCTCTTTCTTTAGGTTTGAAAAGTTTTCTTCTATAATTATTTTGAAGATATTTGCTGCCCCTTTAAGTTGAAAATCTTCATTCTCATCAACTCCTATTATCTGTAGGTTTGGTCTTCTCATTGTGTCCTGTATTTCCTGGATGTTTTGAGTTAGGATCCTTTTGCATTTTGCATTTTCTTTGATTGTTGTGCTGATGTTCTCTATGGAATCTTCTACACCTGACATTCTCTCTTCCATCACTTGTATTCTGTTGCTGATGCTTGCATCTATGGTTCCAGATATCTTTCCTAGGGTTTCTATCTCCAGCGTTGCCTCACTTTGGGTTTTCTTTATTGTGTCTACTTCCATTTTTAGGTCTAGTATGGTTTTGTTCATTTCCATCACCTGTTCGGATGTGTTTTCCTGTTTTTCTTTAAGGAATTCTACCTGTTTGGTTGTGTTTTCCTGTTTTTCTTTAAGGACTTGTAACACTTTAGCAGTGTTCTCCTGTATTTCTTTAAGTGAATTATTAAAGTCCTTCTTGATGTCTTCTACCATCTTCATGAGATATGCTTTTAAATCCGGGTCTAGCTTTTCGGTTTTGTTGGGGTGCACATGACTAGGTGGAGTGGGAGTGCTGTGTTCTTGATTTCTGTTAGTACAATTCTTACATTTGCCTTTGGCCATCTGGTAATCTCTGGAGCTAGTTGTTATAGTTGTCTCTGGTTAGAGCTTGTTCCTCAGGTGATTCTGTTAGCCTCTATCAGCAGACCTGGTAGACTACATCTCTGCTCTGAGTTTCAGTTGTCAGAGGACTCTCTGCAGGCGAGCTCTCCTCTCACGGGAAAGGTGCACAGATATATGGCCTTAAGACCCCCCTCCTGGCCGAAGAAGAAGGCCCAAAACAGGACCTGTCCTGAAGCTGAGTTGCTTTGGCCTGTCCCAGAAGGTGTTAGCTTCTGTATTCTACACTCTCACACGTCCAGAATACACTCTGTGGAATCCTGGAACCAAGATGTCTGCAGCTGATGCTCAGGCAAAGCACTCCTGCACTGGGCAGACCCCTTTCCTCTGGCTGGGAAAGTGGCCAGATGTCTGAAGCCTGTGCAGAATACTCTCGGCTGGGTCCCGGAACCAAGATATCTGCTGCCGATGCTCACTCAAAGCAGTCCCGCACTGGTCAGACCCCTTTCCTCTGGCCTGGACATTTGCCAGTTGTCTGGGCCCGAAAAGTGGGCTTCCTTAGAAGCTCTTTGGCTCCCACCTCTCCCAGAAGCTTTTGGCTTCTGTATTCCGTACTCTCACCTGTGCAGAATACACCCGGTGGGGTCCTAGAACCAAGATGTCTGTTGCTGATGCTCAGGCAAAGCACTTCTGCACCAGGCGGACCCCCTTTACTCTGGTACGGAAAGTGTCCGGATGTCTGGGGCCTTTGCAGAATACACTTGGCAGGGACCTGGACCAGTCTTGTGCTTCTTCAGAAAATTGACATAGTACTACCAGAAGATCCAGCAACACTTCTCCTGGGCAAATACTCAGAAGATGTTCCGATGTGTAATAAGGATTCATTCTCTATGATGTTCATACCAGCCTTATTTATTTATTTTGTTAATATTTTTTATTATTACGTATTTTCCTCAATTACATTTAGAATGTACATTTAGAAAATCCCCCATACCGTACCCCCCACTTCCCTAACCACGCATTTCCATTTCTTGTCTCTGGCATTCCCCTGTACTGTGGCATATAAAGTTTGCATGTCCAACGGGCCTCTCTTTCCTGTGATGGCCTACTAGGCCATCTTTTGATACATATGCAGTCAAGAATTCCGGGGTACTGGTTAGTTCATAATGTTATTGGACCTACAGCGTTGCAGATCTCTTTAGCTCCTTGGATACTTTCTCTAGCTCTTCCATTGAGAATCCTGTGCTCCATCCAATAGCTGACTTTGAGCATCTACTTAAGTATTTGCTATGCCCCAGCCTTGTCTCACAAGAGACAGCTATATCCGGGTCTTTTCAGCAAAATCTTGCTAGTTTATGCAACGGTTTCATCGTTTGGAGGCTAATTATGGGATGGATCTCTGGACATGGCAGTCTCTAGATGGTCCATCCTTTTGTCTCAGCTCCAAACTTTGTCTCTGTAACAGTCTGGCGGTTCCTCAGAAAATTGGACATGGTACTGCTAGAGGATCCCACAATACCTCTCCTGGGCATATATCCAGAAGATGTCCCAACCAGCAAGAAGGAAACCTTCTCCACTATGTTCATAACAGCCTTATTTATAATAGCCAGAGGCTGGAAAGAACTCAGATGCCCCTCAACATTGGAATGGATACAAAAAATGTGGTACATTTACACAGTGGAGTACTACTTAGCTATTAAAAAAATGAATTTATGAAATTCCTAGGCAAATGGATGGATGTGGAGGCCATCATCCTGAGTGAGGTAACACAATCACAAAAGAACTCAAATGGTATTTACACACTGATAAGTGGATATTAGCCCGGAAACTTAGCATACCCGAGATATAAGATACAATTTGCAAAACACATGAAACTGAAGAATGAAGACCAAATTGTGGACACTTTGCCCCTTCTTAGAATTGGAAGCAGTCACCAGCATTATTTATAATAGCCATTTGCTCGAAAAAACTCAGATGTTGCTCAACAGAAGAATATATGATACAGAATGGATACAGAAATTCTGGTACATTTAAACAATGGAGTACTATTCAGCAGTTAAAAACAATGAACTTATGAATTTCTTAGGCAAAAGCATGTATCTGGAGGATATCATCCTGAGTATGGTAATCCAATCACAAAAGAACACATATGATATGTACTAACTTATAAGCCAATATTAGCCCCCAAACATACTACTCAAGATACAATTTCCAAAACGCATGAAACTCGAGATGAAGGAAGACCAAAGTGTGGATACTTCATTGGTTCTTATAATGGGAACAAAATACCCATGGAAGGAGTTACAGAGACTTTTTGGAGGTGAGAAAAAAGAAACGACCATCCAGAGACTGCTCCACCTGGTGATTCATCCCATAGACAACCACCAAACCCAGACAATATTGCATATGCCAGCAAAATTTTTTGACAGGACACTGGAATAGCTATCTCTTGTGAGGCTATGCCAGTTCCTGGCAAATACAGAATTAGATACTCACAGTCATCTATTGGATGGTACACAAGGCCCTTAATGTGGAATCTAGAGAAAGTACCCAAGGAGCTAAAGGGTCTGCAACCTTAAAGGAGGATCAACAATATGGACTAACCAGTAACCCCCTGAACTATGTATCTAGTTGCATATGTGCCAGAGGATGGCCTAGTCAGCCATCAAAGAGAGGAGAGTCACTTGGTCTTGTGAAGATTATATACCCAAGTACAGGGGAATGCCAGGGCCAGGAAGCAGGAGTGGGTGAGTTGGCAAGCAGGGTAGGGGAAGGTATAGGAAACGTTCAGGATAGCATTTGAAATGTAAATGAAGAAAAATATCTAATAAAAAATGAGTTAAAAATATTAGCAAAACCTTATATTAGCACGTTAACAGCACATCCTAAAGATCTCAAACACAAAGAAGAAATGACACCCAAAAGATGTGGTGGCAGGAAATAGTAAAACTCAGGGTGGAAAAAAAAATAGAAAGAAAAATACAAATAAATTTTTGGAACAAATATTGGTTCTTTGACAAGATCACTAAGATAAACAAACTATTATTCAAGTTAACTAAAATAAAAAAGATAATATCCAAATTAGCAAAATCAGATATTAAATGGGGGGACATAACAACAGACACCTGATAGGTCAGAATGTTTCGCAAAGTGCTTCTTCCTCCTAGAAGCACACTTGCTCAACCATATTAATTGCTGCTGTATTCATAATTATCTGCAACTGGAAACAACCTACATGTCCATAAACTGAAGAATGTATAACATATATGTTATATTTATACAATGGAACATTACTCAGCTGTTATGAAATGGATGGAAACAGAAAAAAAAAAAAAACTAAAAACAAAAACATAACCTGAATAACGTATCCCAGTCCCAGGAAGATAAATATGCTATGTGTTGATTTATATGTTGATATTGACTGGGCTGGATAGTTTTTTGTCAACTTGTCACAAAGTAAAGTCCCCTGAGAGTAGGGAATCTCAATTGAAAAATTGTCTCCATAAGATTGGTCTGTGCAGGCAGGACTGCAGGGCAGTTTCTTAATTAATGATTGATGGGTAGGATTTCTGCCAATTGTTGATACTGCCATCCATGTGCTTGTGGTTCTGAGTTCTCTATGAGAAAGCATGAAACCATGGGGAACTAACCACTAAGCAGAATGCTGCAGACACTCTGGGCCCCTTTGTCTGCGTGGAACGGATCTCTAGTCACAGGTGGGCAAAGCGTTGGATGAAATGATAGATAGATACACAGAGAAGAGGTTGTGTAGAATCTGAATGTAATGTGTCAAATTGAGTATCAAACTTTTTATACAGAAGAGAATAGGAAAGTTGGGTGACACACAAGCAAGGTACAAAGAGGTTACTGGATTCTTACAGAAAACGGAGGAATACAAACTCAGAAGTTCTCACAGGAAACACCTGGGATAAAATTCACTGTTAACAACTGGGATCAAAAAGAGCTCCACCAAATATCCACATAATCTTAGAAGCCAGGGTCAAGGGCTTCGTGCCCTTGCTATAGTTCCTATTTTAGTCTATTGTATAGACCACCTTCCCCCTAGGCCATTGTAAATACGTGTATATGGGTGGAACTCAGCTATCTATAGTTCTAAGTATGTACTCTGCTTCCTCCTTAGGTCTCAAACTTCCTTCATCCTAGATGATGATAAATTCTTGTGTAGGGCAGTGACTTAGCTTTTATTCAAAGTGGTAGTATAATATCAGAGGCAATTCTGAATGCCACTGAATAGGCAACATTCTTACTGAATTCCAAGCCCATGGTCAGCTCAAGGACTTTCTAGGATATTGGAACACTGGCGAAAGCTTAGCTATATCAGAATTCAATCTTAAAAATAACTTATAATAAGATAACACTAAAGAGAGCATAAAGATCCATACACCAGACTAACGCGGGAATAGGGGATGAGTATATGGGTTAATGAGAAGGCCAAAACTCCAGAAGGTGAGCTTCCGTGAAACTCTTTGCCTCATGAGTGCTTCCATGCCTCTCGGCCTGTCAAGCTGACTCGACTGGTGTGCGTGGCAGCAGTACCCATCCATGGTCTCTGTATTAGCTCCTGCCTCTAGGTACCTGGTCCATTTCAGTTCCTGTTTTGTCTGTCTTCAGATGATGAATAGCAATGAAGAAGTGTAAACCAAATAAGTCCTACCCTCCCCAACTTGTGCTTGGGTTATAGTTTTTGGTGACAGCAATACAAAGATTAACACATTCTACATTACATATGTGATGGCCTGTCTACAATCTGTAGATCCAGTGAAGTTAGGTATAGAGGAAGGACTTGGGTGCATACATTGATGCCCATGGTATGGGGATATAGAATGGATTTTATTAGTGGACAAAGGTGGACAAGAAAGAGAAGATCAGGTGGCATAGGGGAGGGAGATGGGGTTGAATAAGGAAATGCAGGAAGAGATATTTGAAAGAGAAGAATTTGGTGAATGATGCCCGAAAGTTGTAGGAACTGGAGAGGATGGGAGGTAGTGAAAGAACCGTGGGGAGTAAAATTTGGGGGGACTGTAAGCAGGGTCTATTAAATGAGAAGTTAATATTATTTTTAATTTTACTAGAATATTAAGCATGGCAGAGGGGATCCCAGGAATGTACATTTTACCTCCAAAATACTGGGGTTTCATGGATTCTTGGTGAGGTGAACCACTTAAAAGCTCTTACCACTCTTAAACACTTAAAAGCTGGTACCACTCTGTTACCACTCATGCTGTTGTAGAGTTTCTCTCTACTTGCTGCCCTCACATCACATCCCTCATAATCTATGGATTGTATGAAAATTTAAGGTGGGTTCCAGCCCCTCACTGGGCAATATCATTGCCACCCACAGTGTTAGTTAGATCTAACTTTCTCAAGGATTGCAGCTGATGCAGATTAATACTTCAACCACGATCTTGGAAAGAATTACTACAAAAAGCATGCCTTTTTTTTTTCAAAATTCAGGCTGGTGTTCAGATGATTATTATTTCTTTGTACCTATTTCCTCCCTCTGATTCCTGATATGATATAAGAAAAACATGGTTAATGTACAGATGTGCACCCTGAGAATTCAAAGTAGAAAGGGATGATAGGTTTTTACATAAAAGTTTAGTTTTGTGATTCTTTTAAGATTTTTGAAGGATTAATTTTTGAGATAGATAAAAACTAATCCTTTATGTATAACAGCAAATTTCAGTCTACCAGTAAGAGAAACTGGCTGAAAAAAATACCTTACTTGCTTACAACTTGTTAATCTATAACAAGTTTTTTAGTTAGAAATGTGTGTTGGTTCTTGGGGATAATATTGGATATTTATAAACATAATTTATAAATAGCTCATCATAAAAGTATAGTGAGAAGATGCTTTTCCTTATATATTCTCATAAATATTCACTAGAAGAAAATAGAAAGTAACCAGTATAAATTTTATACTAATTGAAAGATTGTGCAGAGATATATAAGCAGTGTGAGAAAAATAAAGTTGGTGCTTTGTTCTATCCACCAAATGTGAGTATATATGGAAAGTGGTTGAAGCTTTGCACTGTCCAACAAATGTGTGTGTGTGTGTGTGTGTGTGTGCGTGTGTGATAGTTTGTGCTTCTTAAAGCTTGCTTCTTCTACCATGTATGTAAATGTGTCTTGCCTGCTTTATATGCCATCTAACCAACATCCCCTCCTTGAATCATTGAACACTCTATCACAGCTACTCTTGGAAAGGCAAACAGACAGCAAACACACAGAACCCTACTGGGCATAACTTGAACATGTATGAGACCACCCACCTCTTCCAGTGACACCCTTCCTCCAACAAGGAAACACCTAGTCCAACAAGGTTACTCATCCGAATACAGCCTATGGGCCGATGGGAACCAATTACATTAAAACTACCACACCTACCTAGCTATATGCATACATATATTCATGCATAAGAGATAAACAGAGAAAGAGGGTGAGAGAAATAGAAAGAGAAAGAGTGATTGGTAGATGATAGAGAAATAGTTGCATACATATCTATATAAATACATTCAATCATTACTTCATACATACATACATACATATATAGATGATGGATAGACAGATAATGATATGTGATATTAATCTAAACACTAAAGACATGGTGCCCTTTAACTCACACACACACACCCTGAGCATTATTTACAATCCTCAATTAAGACATAAAGGTTGGACATTCGAACTACAAAGACATATAAAAACAAATCCACAAAACTCACAATGTTCATTTGGTGTGCATAGATTTGAATAATATCTAGGATTTTCTTTTTTGTGTATATTATGAGAGATTACACCCTAAAATCTTTCTCAAACTTGTCCATTATTTTAGTTACTACCGTGTACAACCTGATACTTATAATCCACTAGATAGTAACGTTACAGAAGGTATTTATTGTGCTGAAGATATTCAGTCATACCCCTCAGCTCCAAAATATATCTTTTAAAGACACATAGTAAGAAACGATCTTCCAAATGACCTGAAATGAAACTGTCACCTGGTGGAAAATAACACAGCACAGGAAGAAGTTTACACATAAAATTTATATTCATGTGAATATTGGTCAAAATGATTACAATTGTAAAGTTGAATTACATAGTGATATGTCTTTGAAACAATAGGAAAAAATGATGTGCATACATTGTGCTTTCCAAAAAGAGTAGGAAATGTAAAACATTTAAGCAGTGGCATGTTGGTTTCTAATGCCAGGAGATGACTAACATAGCAACAGACTAATAATGTATCCTCTTCAAAAGTTAAAAGAAAACAGCAACAACAAGAAGAGAACAACAATCACAAGGAACCATGTCATCCGTGGCATCTTCAGGAGGATGTGCAGCACTCTGAACATGGTTCCAAGGACTTTAGTAGATGTCTATTGCGTTGTCAGCCTGACACGTTTGTGTTCAACTATCCATGTCTGTATACTAAGGTTGCGAACAATCCATCGGGGATGAGTGACCTAAAGATGATGAGTTCTACTCCCCACTCTCCTTGCTGCTCTGGAGACTTCAAACCTGAGGGGAGGAATGTTATATTGATGAGTATGAGAATGCTCAAATCCTTTTTGTCTACATTGTGTAAATGTGGCATCGCTTTAAGTGAAGTGTAAGACCTGCTTGGCCAGAAGGTACAACCAGAGGCCTGTTGAATAAAGATGCTACTATAGAGACCCCATGTAATGAGAAAGGTCTTTCTGAAGTACCCTTGGACAGAGGTGGAATTTAAGATCCAATTATTCAAAAATGGCATGTAGGCACTACTGTAGGCCTTATTGTCATACCGAGAACATCCCCAACACTAATCAGAGATGTATGGCTAGTGGTCAGAGGTGAGTGGGTAATGGACATTGGGAAGAAATGAGACCCTATGAGCCATGAAAAATAGATAGGACCCCAATGGTCAGAGGGGAAATACACGAGGGCATCTTTGTGAGAATTTGGAAATCTAAAACCCCTTTGTACAGGTAAACTAGTATGTTGGTTGGGTAGAGTTTAAATTTGCATGTTCTTTCCTTGACATGAGCTCAAAGACTCAGGCTACCTCATGCAGTGGAGCCCATTCCAGGTACTTCCTTACAGCTAGCAACTCCTCATCAGAGACTAGAGCATCTGTCCACTGTAGTAAATGTGGTGCCGGATCAGGAAGCAGTCTGAGCACTCACCAAAAACCTGGCTGACAATTCCACACTAGTTCTTCTTCTCAGGCATATGTTCTTCTCCTGGGTCTAGGTATGAATCGTGAGGAATACATCATTTTAGTTTCTGCATTGAGGAAATGAGCTTTTGTTCTGGGCTGTACTTCTTAATGTTCGGCTCAGGTAATTTAAGCTTGGGTGGTCTGGAGGTCCATTTGGGAGTTAAAATTAGAGGAGGGGGTGACTAAGTGTCTCCATTAGAGGAGAACATTGCAAGGTCATTATTGGTCAGAAAGGCATATTTGATGACCACTTGGGGAAAATGAGATCTGAGGCCCCTGGTAACTCAGAGTCAGTAGATTGAAATCTTTTTGGTCCAAGCAGAAGGATCTGAGGCCCAATTAAATAGACTTAGTAAGTTTACTCCCACAGGGGCATATTTAGAATGTCTGAGAACCCTTTGGATATTGGTGGACGGTAGCTCTCTATTAGAACAGGGAGGGCTGGTATATGTTTTGGTGAAAAGTGGAATATTTCAGGTATAGTCTAAAAGCAAATTCAGTAAAAAGACAGTAATTGGAATACTTTGGGCAAGGACAGACATATGCAGTATGCCTATGTGCAGGAGAAGAATTGTTTCTGCCCGTCTCAGGATTGGTGATAGATCTAAGATTCTCTAAAATAGGAGGATGGTGATAGGAGCTTCATAGGATTGTATAGAATAATTTTGTCCTGTTATTCCTATGTCTGAAGCACTATTGATCAGAAATTGAACACTGATTGATACCTTGAGAAATCTAGGACATTCCAGGTACTTACACCTTCATCAGCTCCAAACATGAAATCACAATCAAGAATACACATCATCTGAATGTCAGTGGTAGGCATGACAACAATCTTAGAAGTCTTTTAAGAGGGTGTAATGTAGTATTTTCTGGTTTAGTGTCTTCCTTAAATATATGTCCATCCACACATTCTTCTGCATGGAGGCCAGGATGTCTCTGTCTAAGGTAACAAAACAAAGATAGTAAACTGATTTACCCTTACCTTGATACTCTTCTGTTTGGGATTTCAGTCCAGAGTGTTCAGAAATCTCTTAGGTCAGAACAGTGCTTCCCAGACCACGGAAATTAGAAGTTATACGTAGGACATACACTGGGAAGATGGAGAATCTGGGGGATTTCCTCAAACACACTGTGCTCCACAGAGGTTGGAGCACTCTCTGTTGTGAATGTCTAAATATTCCTAAAGTAAGATAGGGGAGGAGCTTGGGCAGTTTTGCACAGAAGTAGGATGGTTGTGCCCTTCATCAAAGAGGTAATGTGGCAAACTTCATGAGAATAAGGAAGTTGAAGCATTCTGGTCATAAGCAGCATTTCTGTGACACTTTGCAAGTGTGAAATTCTAAACCTACTTGTAAGAAGGGTAAAATCTCTGGCTATTTTCAATAAATAAGAAATACCATTTCACATTGGTGAAAATGCAAATACCTTCTGGAGAAGAGGGAGTCCCAGTATTGCTTGATTTGCTTACAAATCTTTTTTTGTAGAATTTAGGATATCCACATATTTTATGTAGTGTGTGGAAAGCAGGCAGCAATTGTTTCAGTATTCCAACAGGTTGGATGGTTATTTTTGGTCTATGAAACCTTTAGTCAGATGACATAAGAGCAAGGCCACTTTTCTTGAATGGAGGAATGTCTCCGAATATTTGTAACAGGAAGAAGTTTGGAAGTAATCTTAGACAGTTGTAATATAGCAGGCACACATAGTCAATAAGACAAGATCTATTTACACTTTACAAGAGAGGGTAGGTATGTGTCCACCACTGAAAAAAAAAAGGAAATATTTCAGTCCAATATGGGCATTCGAGAAGGCTTTGTTGCCCAATAGACACAGGGAGAAGAGGAAATATTTATGACTAGATGTGGTGTGTCTGAGGCTCCCATAGGGAGAGGGAGAGGCACTGAAGCCCTGGTATGACTGGATGACATTTATAGACCTCTTCGACAGAGGATGTGAATTTGAGAACCACTGGAACAAAAAGAGTCATTCTGGTGCCCCTTTCAAATGAGGAGTTCGATGTGAGACACAGTTAAATGGAAATTTTTGCCCTCCATCAGATAGAGAATAGTTTGGAATTCTTTCTGATCAGAGAGGGTAATTATTGAAGACCTTTTGGACTGGACGTGAAGTTTGGGGCCTGGGGAGGCAGAGATGATCTCAGGCCTGTCAGGCTTACAAGACAGATATTGGACCCTCATGTATACAGAGGGTGCATTTGATATATAATGGACACAAATTAGTGGTCTAAGTATTGATGTTTAGGAGTAGAAGATTAAAGCAGAATTAGAGTCTGCTTAATGTCCCCAACCTCTTTAGGGTTAAGGAAGTGGCCTAGCCTACCTTAAGCAGGAGAGGTAGGACTGCTTCACAACTTAGAAGATTCCCATCTTCACATACACCTTGGTAAGCCTGGCAGCAATACAAGTATTATGCACCAGGCATGACTGTAAGTCTCTAAGCACTCTTGAAGCTTATCATCAGTTATATGGGTGTTTGCATGAAGGATGGTACGAAGGATAGATGACCTAAGTTTCAGGCTCTGTTAATGCAGGGCAGAATTAAGTGAAGTATAATTTCTTAGAGACCATCGTTGGAGGGAAATGATCTAAAGCTCATGATTGGAGTGTTATATTTGAGGCTCATATGTATGTAAGGATGCTCTTAGGATACCTGAATTTTGGTACCCTTGGGAAAAATGAAAATTCTGAGATTCCAATAGTAAACTACAGTCATAATTATAACTGACCTTGGGCAGAAATGGAAGGTTTTGGGTATTGTTGGTAACAGCAGTAGGTCATGAAGGCCACCTATCCCAAGTGAAATTCTGATGACCCTTCATCCAAAGGTGATGGTATGAGATACCTTGAAAACAGGTTGAGTAGCATGTGTTCATACCTACAACTTCTATGACCTTCCGGATCCATTTTGCTTAAAAAGAAAGAACCTGGGGCTGGAGAGATGATTCAGTGGTTAAGAACACTGACGGCTCTCCCAGGGCTCCTGAGTTCACAAACATCTGTAATGGTATCCAGTGCCATCTTCTAATGTGCAGGCACACATGCATAGAGAACACTGTATATATAATAAATAAATAAATACTTAAAAAAGAAAGGAACAAAGGAATGAAGGAAGGAAGGAAGGAAGGAAGGAAGGAAGAAGGAAAGAAGAGAAAGAAATTTAGGAGGGAAGAAATGAAGGAAGGAAGAAAGAAAGAATGAAAGAAAGAAAGAGAAAGAAAGAAAGAGAAAGAAAGAAGGAGAGAAAGAGAATGAAGGAGGTAGAGAGAGAGAGAGATAGAAAGAAAGAGACAGAAAGCAAGAGAGAGTGAAAAAAAAGAAAGAAAGAAAGAAAGAAAGAAAGAAAGAAAGAAAGAAAGAAAGAAAGAAAGAAAGAAAGAAAGAAAGAAAGAAAGAAAGGAAGGAGGGAGGGAAGAAAGTAAGAAAGAAAGAAAGTAAGAAAGAGAGAGAGAACGAAAGAAAAAGAAAGAAAGGAAGGAAGGAAGGGAGAGAGAGAGAGAGAGAGAGAGAGAGAGAGAGAGAGAGAGAGAGAGAGAGAGAGTAAGTTAGTTAGTTTCAGGCCATGATTAACCAAGTAGCAGGATCAAGTCACCACATTGTGCAAAAGGGAAAAATCTAGTTTATCTTGGGTAGAGGGAGAACAGAATGGTAGTGCATAGTTTGCTTCCATCTAGTCTCCCCACCTTCCATTATCCATATATTGTATATACTGTTGGGGAAGAATACAAGGAACAATCAGCACACTCTTCCAACAGGGAGAGTGGTTGTCTGACCTGAGGTTGTATTTGTCTGTACCTATCTATAACTGAGAGACAGGAACACACCATTTCTGACACCTAACTCTAGGAAGATCACATGCATATTAGTTTTCTTTCTATGTTCTGCCCTCTGCCCTACACTAAGAAACATGTGAGAGCCCACTGAGAAGTTGCAATTGTGTTTGCCTTGCAATCTTTCTAATAGAGAGTGGCACTGAGGTAATATGAGTTTAAGTCAAGTTTAAGGTGCCCTTGGAAAGAATACTCTTGGGCATCCCAAGAGGCTATATCTGAAACTCCTATGACTACAGGTATAATAAATGAGACCCTCTTGGCCATAGGATCCAAACCTGAGGTCTCTGTCATCATTGCTCCATGACACATACACCCTTGGCAAGCAATTAGATGTCTATGTTCCTTGAGGTTGAAGGAGGTAATTATAGCCCCCTTTTGTACTACAATGAACTGCATGTGAGTGGACATCATTCTACTTTTTTTGTGGGAATGGCATAAAGCTTACTTAGTCTGGGGCATCTTTTTTTTTATTAGATATTTTCAATTACATTTCAAATATTATCTACTTTCCTAGATTGCCTTCTGAAAATTTCCTATGCCTTCTCCCTCCCCCCGCTCCCCAACCTACCTACTCTTGCTTCCTGGCCCTGGCATTTGCCTATAATGGGGAATAGAGCCTTCACAGGACCAAGGTCCTCTCTTCCCATTGATGAACTCCTAGGCCATCCTATGCTCCACTTGTGGTTAGAGCCACAAGTTCCACCATGTGTTTTCTTTGATTGGTGGCATAGTTCCAAGGAGCTCTGGGGGAGGGGTACTAGTTAGTTCATATTGATGTTCCTTCTATGGGGCTTCAGTCCCCTTCATGTCCCTGGGTATTTCTCTGGCTCCTTCATTGAGGACCTTATGCTCTGTCCAATGGATGACTGTGGCATCCACTTTTGTATTTGGCAGGCAGTGGTTTGGGACATCTTTTGTCACAAGAGAAATGACTGAGTCCCACATTCAACGAAACTGAAAGTTTGAGGGTATTTCTACTAAATGAGTACTTTAGACAATCTTGGGCAAATAGAGAAGGTCTGCAGGAGGCTTAGTCATAGGAGGAATGTCTGACATTCTCTTCAGTGAAAAACAAAACAAAACAAAGAACTGAGGTAACTTGGGAAGAGAGGAAGTACTGGGCACTTAGGAGTAAGAGAAAATAATGAGACCTGGTTGGTACAATGGCATGCATTAGAAAAACCTTGGAGAGGGGGTAAGTGCCATGCAACATCCTGTTATGTATGAATGTCCCTTTTACCTTGATCAGTAAAGGAAGTCCCTCCACTGCTCTTCAGCTTCCAAATCTTCCTTAGTTGGTAAAAGTTCCACATCCTGTGTTTAGTCTGGGGGAGTTCAGATAACATTCCAAGCCTTTTCAAACAGCCTGGATGTCTGTCCCTGGCTAGGTTGCCACCTTCAGTTTGTCTTAATATGTACATATATAGGCAACAACAATTCAATTGGATTGCAAAGCATAACATAGGATCCAGTCAATACTTATATATATATATATGACCTGGAACCACAAACCAGAGAAAAACAATATATTTCCCCTGTCATCCTTATAAAAGGGAAAGGCTTGAATCTTACTTAATTAGAGAATATACATTTGATATAGTTCAAAGTCATAAGTGAATGCTTGAGGATACAAGGCACCATGCATTATTATTCAAAAGAGCATATCTAATGGCATTTTAGGAATAAAGAATAGTGTGACCTTCCTTTGGTCAAACACAGTGGTTAATGCCCCCCTCCCTTGCAGAAATGGACAAGATCCAAGGCCATATTTTGAGGGAAGGAAAAGACTGAACCTCACTCAGCCTCACCCAGGTTAGTTCTCTTGGCTACTTCAAAAAACAAGGAGTGTGAGAGGAATCTGTGGAACATAGGAGTTATGAGAACCTCTTCTCAGAATGGTAAGTTCCAAGACCACCTTCAACAGAGAAGAAATCGTGAATGTCTTAGTACCTAAAGTAGAGGTCCCCAGTCATATTTTGCAGGTCAGAAATATCCAGTTCACCCATGGTCAACAGGGTAAGTTTCTAGGCTTCATTGGGTACTGGAGGAATGTTCAGACTCTGCCTCACTAGCTTCCAAGTATTTCCCCCATATGCATACCCTGTGTAACATCTTTGAGAGTCCAGTCAGTGGTCACAACAATCTCCCAGCATAAGTAGTTATGCAAGCATTGATGTTTCCTCGAGGCTGTGTTCAGCTGCACACATCTGTGAATAAGAGATAGGAATGGTGCATTTTGATGACCATTTTTGAGGCACAGGATATGAGAGCCAATTTCAGATTTCTATTTTCTGTCCTATGATCTAAAAGGATAGAAAATGTGAGGTGTCATTGGTCGTGTATGTATTGTATGGATATGTTTAAAGCAAACTTAGTTAATAGGGGTATTTGCGAGGCACAGCCAGAAGAGAATCTCTGGTGGTTCAATAATTGCACAGATGGACCTGAAGTGTCTTAGTACAGAGAGTAGGTGTATGAAATACCCCTTTGACACAGGAGCTAGTTCTGAGAGCCTTTTCAATAGTCTTTGATTTCCCAGGACCCCCTTTGTAGAAACTGAAGTTCTAAAATCCACTTGGTGAATTGAAGTAGACAATAGGCCCAGATTCCTACTGGGAAGACAGGGAATGTTAGATTCTCTTTTATGTAGAATGAGTGGTATAAGTCTCTTATGGTCTGACATCCCTTTAAGGAAAAATGATTCAAAGCTACTTGGTAGGATTAGGAATATTCCTTATAAGGCATAATACATGTTTTAGGCGACATTTGACCAATAGGGTCTAAGGCAATGTTAGCCCTAGGAGAGTTCTGACATTCTATTCAGTGTAGTGAGAAAAAAATGAGTTACCATGGGGAAATGTGGGCCCCATGTAAAAAAGGAAATCTCGAAGGCCCTCCTGAAAGAGGAGGGCAGACTCCTCTTGAGGCAGAATGTGAAATTGCAATATACACCTCTGTCAAAGGTAAAGGTCCCTGGTACCTTATAGAGTGGAGAATGTTTCCAGGCATGATCATAAGTTTCCAATTCTTATTCAGTGTTTTTATTTTCATAGTTTGTGTTCATTCATGAGAGACATGGCAGCAATATATATTTTTTTTTCTTCCAAAGGCTTTCAATGACTGTTGCTGGCTAGTATACTTCTTTGACTTTATTCATCTATCCAGGTCTAGGCAGAATTAATGAAGTTATTACATTTCTATTGACTTGCCTAAAGGCAGATGGCACAGGTACTTTGCTCTGATTTGTAACTTGGACTATGGGACCTCAAACCAGAATGGTCTAGGGTACATTGTTTACAGAAGGAGTCACTTTTGGAAATATGGCTGACCAGCTAGGTATAAAACTACTTTGAAGTATACATTCACATATATACTTCATATATTTGAATGACATTTTTGAGAAAGAGAACGTGTTGGGTGGATAAGGAAGAGAAGGAAGGTCACAGAATCCCTCAGACAAAAGTTTACCTTGGGAATTGGAAGATGTCAAAAATAACTTATCAAGTGCAAATGTCCTCATAGTCCAGAATACCCATGTGTTCTGAGACTTTGAGTTTTGCTTGCCAACAATCAGAGCAGTTTTCTTTCAAATTGTTTGGTAAAATCTAGCTCTATGTTCTCCATAAGCTGTACAGCAGCATCCCAGGCATAGGCACCAAAATGGAATTGATCCATTTCAAGTGACAGGCTTAAAATTAAAAATTAGATTAGGGTTCATATAATTACTGTCATGTCCCAGGACATCATTTCAGAGTGTTTGGCATCCCTTCTTTTATTTGAGCATGCCTGGCCATCCAGGTCTGAAGGGAAACTTTAGGACCTCCTAGAGGAATAGACCTCATGGTTCTATGGATAAAAGTGGATTTTCTGAGGTAAGCATAGTCAAGAGAAGTTGATTTAAAGTTTCCTTGAGGAAAAAAAAATAAAAAAGAACATTGGCTTGAGTTTTTCATGTCAGTGGCTTTTCTGTAGGCTCCATAAGCAGCAGAATTTGTATTAATCCCCGGTCAAATTTAAGGGTGAGTCTATATTTCCCTAATTCAAAGATAAAATCAAAGATTCTTCCTTGACAGAGTATCTATGTCAAAGATTCTTCATTGAAACCTTTTTGAACCTAGAGTTTACCTTGAACTGAAGGAAAAGTCTCAGAAACATTAGGAAAAACATCTAAGGTTCAGTCCATAATATCAGCAAGCTCTGTGGGATTCCTCAACCTAAATGTATGTCCAAGCCTGCTTTGGACAAACTGGTATGATCTGAGGCTCCCTTTGCTTCAGTGGGAATATGTGATGCCTCCTTAAGTAAAGGTAGAAGGAGTGAGTAGCCCTGGGGAGAAAGGAGTTGCTGATATCCTTGTAACAGGAGAGATGATCAGAGTATAAAATTCCCCATAATATTTTGAGCAAAAATTAAATTGCTTACCTTAGCTCATGAGGTCCTAGCATTGCCACAACTTTTGACAGTTCTTCACAGCCTGGGGTATCCATATCCTTAGCTGAATTAGCAAGGCACCAAATATAGATACCATGATTCATGAAAAGCTTCGGATTGTATCCTCAGCATGATTGCCTCCTAAGAATTATGTTCAACCAACCAGAACTGAGTTATAATGATGATTTCACACAATGTCATGTGACTATACTCAAGAAAGTGGCATAAGGTTCCAGGATTGGCCTCCTCCTCTTGATTTCTGTGAACTTTGAGCAGAGGGAGCAATTCTCCTTGGTCAGAGGTAAAATATCCCATGGGTTCCTGAACGGAAGGGATTTTTATGATTGCCCATTGCATCAAAGGTGTACATTTTATGACCTTGATCATCACAGGAAGGAAAATACTATAGGTTTGGAAAGTAGAAAGTCCCTCAACCCTGTTGGACAGTAGGGGAGTTGCCCTGTTCACCTTCTGTAGAGGAGTTTGTTCCAGGCACTCCAGGCCTCCACATCTTCAGAGAACTCTAAAAAATTCTTATCTCTTAGGACTCCATGAAGATTTGACAGCAATCTGAGGGTTCTTCTGACAAGTTGGCTCAAAGTACCTGGATTTGTTGTCTATTAAACTTACAACAAAGCACACAGGTGTGGATGTAGTGTACAGTTACCTTTCTGATGACCAGCTTAAAGAGAGCCTTGGATCCAGGCTGAGGTTTTTATACATTGGCCATGGGACTTGACTCTGGAGTTCTGTGAGGTTTGTTTTGTTTGTTTGTTTGTTTTTGGTGGTCAAAAGTGTATTCCCTAACCAATAATGTCTGAGGGAGAAGCTCTTAGTTGAGTGGTAGACCTGATTCCACCATGAACAAAGACTGAAACTCTTGTGTATTCTTGGTACCAAGGATTCAGCCTGAAGCACACTAGAGCTGAGCCTGAATATTTGAGATAAACTTCTCACTCACAAGGTCAGTTCTATACCTTGCTTCATCAGAGAGGCATGTCTCAGACCCTTCCAGTGCAGAAGGAGGAAGAATAAAGAGTTTTACTCAAGGTCAGCTGACCCCTTTGGCACACACATAATGTCAGGGGATACTATGATTAGAGGAAGCAAGGTTTAGGTGCTCTTCAAAAGATAAACCAACTGGGTGTCAGCCCCCTTGAAGTTATGGGATACTTTACATCTGAGGGGGCCTGACGTGATGGAGTTGATATTTATGCTGGAGGTATAAATTATCCTGGGTCTAGAAGGGTACATCTGAGTCCCCATTGTAACTTCATCAATGCTATTGCATGCTGATAGTAAAAGAGCCAACTTTGTGGCTTTCTTAAAATGTTGTTGGGGTCTGTTGATAAGTCCTTTGCTTATCATGTCATATGTATCAGGGCATCTTCAGTTATTGAGGACCTATGTGACACCTTTGTTCTGAAGTGGTAATTCTGAGGGAAATTAACGAAATTCTGAGGTTTCTGGTTCTCATATGATAATGCTGCCTTCAATACTGGGGAGTTTCTAACATATTTGATTTCGGGGGTTACATCTGAATCCCCCTTGAGTTATTGGTGTAAGTTGTGAGTCACATAGGTTCTATTTCATGTATGTGGGTATACTGTCATTGTCTTCAGACACACCATTAGGTGGCATCAGGTCACATGACAGATGGTTGTAGTACAAGAAGTGATTGCTGAGAATTGAACTCAGGACCTGTGGAAGAGAAGTCAGTGCTTTTAACTGCTGAGCCATCTCTC
The DNA here is from genome assembly GCF_000001635.26 of Mus musculus. Lineage (NCBI taxonomy): Eukaryota > Metazoa > Chordata > Mammalia > Rodentia > Muridae > Mus > Mus musculus. Next base: position 62,344,190 of record NC_000087.7, on the reverse strand, counting down.
CAGCCCCAGCACATTGGTTCTAGACAGGTAAGATGAAGGTCACTTAGGCTATTGGGGATGATCTGAGAATCCCTGGTTCAGAATGGGCATATCCGAAGTTCCCTTGGTCCATACAGTAGTTTAGAAGATCTGTGGTTCTTAAGCTGTAGGTCTGAACCTTACCAGAGAAGAATGCCTGGAGTGTTTTTGAATTCCTAATTTAGACAAAGTGTACCTGATGACTCCTTGAGCCACTGAGAGTGATTTAAGCTCCACTTCAAGCATGGGGGGACAGTGTGAGTCTTCTTGGTGCTGAAGGGATAATTCTGAGGTTTGTGTGTCAGAAACAGGACTTGGAGGACCCATTGACAGAGTGATAATGTTGATGTATCCACAAACAATCTATAAAGGATGCCATCCTTTAGAGGCAGAAAGGTTCACACCATGTTGGGGAAAGTAGAAATGCCAAAGACTATTGTATCTGTACAAGATCAAGGGTCGATGTGGAGAGGAGAGAAGGCCTGAATATTTCATGATTGAGACTTCCTGGGAAGCTAGAACACACAAATCCTGCAGGCCATGCAACAGCTTAATCAATCTCCAGTGTGCTAGGAGACATTTCCCAGCTAGTTCTCCTGATAAATCTGCTGCCTACTTCTAAAAATGGCAAGGCTTTCTCATTTTTGCTGGTCAGCTTAATGTCTATGTCCTGGGTTCATTAACGTGCTGGCTACTCTTAAGCTCTGAGACTTCAGGAACCCGGGTCCTGATCCTTGGACAGGGGTAATTAGGTCAGAGGATCAGAATAAGAAGCACTTGGTGCACCTTAGATCAAGGGAGTGGATTTTTCATGGACTAGATCAGATCTAGTAGGTAGGTCTAGGTCCTCAATGTTCAGGAGAATCACATAATACTCTCCATGAGGTGAAAATTATATAGCACATTCTTCTGGATACAATTGTGAGCTAATCTTAATCAGAAAGGGGATTCTTGTCCTGCTTTTAGTCACAGGGGCATAGATGAGGCTTCAATGTGCATCTGAGGCAGCTAGGAGTGGAAATTGTAAGTTCGATATACAGTTGATGAAAAGAAAAAGTTCTAAATTCATGTTGTTCATAAGGGGCATAGAAAGGGAAAATATGAGGGCAGCTTCTGTATCAAAAAAGAACTGAAAATGCCAGAGTAAGAGAGAGTAGGGCCCAGGCCACCCTCTTGAAATGGACTGCCTTACAGGTTCCGTTTGGCAGGCTGGGGAGCTCTGGTGTGTCCCTGGGCAGAAGGAGGAAGTCAGAAGCAAGGAGTAAGTCGTAAGCTTCCTAGAGCATTTTCGATATCTCTTTTGTCATAAAAAGCACCGGTGAGGCCCAGTTTCTTAGATGGAGCATTTGAGGGGCCACCTATTTCAGCCTGAAGCATTCTGTGCCTTTCTGAAACAGGGATCACAAAGCCAGTGTCCCTTTGGTGAGAACTGGAAAGTCTGAGTCCACATTGGTCTGATTGAGAAGGTCCGACACCTCCTTTAGGGAAGAGGAAAGAACTACAACTCCCCTTTTGCAGTGCGATCCTGTTGAGATTGATTTTCAAATGATGTGTATATTTGTGGCCTTCTAGGTCACAAAGGGGGAACCCAAATTCATATTGTAATGATGGGTCTCTCCAAGGACAGGAGAGAGCAGGTACCACATCCTCTGCTTGAGATATTGTATGTTTGTCATATCTTCGCATAACAGGGAATGTTCCAAAAGGGAATTTGGTACTCGCTTTTGGAGGTATGAATGCCCATAGGATAGGCACAAAAGCTATGGGCTCCCGTTTGGCAATTCTGGAAGTTTTCTCTCCCTCTTGGACATTAGGAATATGTTTTGAGTCCTCCTTAGTAGAAAAAGAAAGGCTGATATCCTCTTGGGGTGATGATGAGTGTTGCACACCTCTATGGGGACTGTCTCCATCTGGAGATGACTCAATGCATTCTTGATCTGTAGGGGAAGCTTGCAGGGCTCCTTGGGTAACAGAGGCTTTCCTCTGTTTTCTCTTGGTAGAAGTAGCATGTCTGGGAATCTCATGAGGAAGGTGGGATGCCTGAGGCTGTCTTCATGAGAAAGAGTGGTTCGCATGCACACTTCTGTAAGGATGGAGGATGGCTTGTCAACCTTATGCTCTGAATTGGAAGCTTTGGTGTCCCATTGGTCAGAAGGGGCTTTTTCTGATGGGGTTTCAGTAGACTTAGATGGTCTGTGAATGCCTTGGCTTGGTAGGGGACTTCTGAGGCCCACCTCATGAGATGGTGAGCATCTGCAGGCTCCTTTAGCAGAATCAGAAGTGGTGAAGTTTATGTTAGTCATAGTTTTAAGCTTTACACCTCTTTCTTAAATTTGCAAACTCTTACCCAAATTTTGGAAGAATGGCAGTGTTTCCAGCCCGCATGTTTTGAGCGCTCATATTTCAGGCCCTCTTGATCTACAGAGGAAGGGCTTGGTCTTGTTTTCCTCAATTTAGAAGGTGTGGGGCAATCTCCTGGAGGAGGAGAATGACTGAGACCTTTTTTACAAAGAATACTAGATCTGAAACTCAATTGAGATGATTTTAAGGGGGAGATGCTCCTTTGAGGAGTAGAGGTAGGACTGGATTCCTTTTCTGCATACTTGGAAGATGTGAGGCTACTTACGGCAGAAGAGATACATTTTAAGGCAACAAGTTCTGAAAGGCAGTATCTGATATCCCTTTCAGGAATTGGGACATGTTTCAATATCCTTTGGTTAAATTTCAAACGTCTAGGGTTCTTTTTGAGATAAGAGAAATTTCTCCATCCATCTTCACGAGGAGGGGTAGGAATAATATCCCCTTCTGCACAAAGGGACAGTCCCTGAAACTCTGTTGAAAAGGAAGTATCGACGGTTTCTTGGTGAGATGTCACAGGTTTTAGAGGCCCCTGGGTAGGTTGAGAAAGTTCTAGACTTTCCTGGGGAAATGCTGGTGTTCTCAGGATCCCTTGTTCAGATACTAAAGGGCCCAGAGCACCTTCATTGGGTTTCAAAAGACACAGAGACCCTAACACAGATGCCAAAGCTTCTGGAGTCCCTGGCACAGATTCTGAACTCTTAGAAATGGATTGTGTATATGTCAGAGGTTCTTCTGTCTCTGGACTAAGTGGTGAAGGAGCTGGTAATTTGGGAGAATCTTGTGTGGCTGACAAAGATTCTATGACCTCTTGGGTGACAGATGGTATTTCTGTACTATTTTGCATACATGCCCATATTTCTAGTGTGTCCTGGGAAGAATCAGAAAGTCCAAGATCTTCTGGATTGGATGGTAAATATCCTAAAGCCTCCTTTTCCAACCAGTGTCCTGGAGGCTCTTGAGGTAACAAGGAAGTTTCTGTAAGCCCTTGGGAAGATATTGATGTTTCTAGTACACCTTGGGCAGACATGGAAGGTCTCCAAGACATTAAGACAGAATGTTACTCTTTCAAATCCAATTGGACAGATGGAGAAGGTCCTAGACTCACTATGGTAGATGCTGAAATTTCCAAAGCTCGTGATGAAGCATTGGATATTCCTGGATTGCCATGTGTACAGGTACAAACTTCCAGGTTCCGCTATAAAGACAGCCAAGAGCCTCCAGCTTCTTGAACAGATAACAAATGTCCTGGATTCCCTTGAGCAGATAGGGACAATGTCAAAGGCTCTAGGGCAGATGATATAGATCCTAGTGTTCCTCGATCAGATAAAGAAATTACCATGGGTCCTTTGGAAGAATGCATAGATCCTGAAGGATCTGAAGCAGATGGATCTGTTTGTTGAACCCCTTGTAGAGAATTCAAAGACTCATTTGGTCCCTGGAATGAAGTTAAAGGTCCCTCTGTAGCTTTAGAGAGGTCAAAAGGCTCTTCTGTGGAAAGGGAAGATCCAAAAGGCTTAGGGAAGAAAGTGAGGATCTAAGTTGGGCAGAAATTGCAAGTTCCAGAGGTGAGTCATTGGATATCACATGTACTGGGGTAGCTGTTGAAAATTTTTGTGCTCCTCATGCAAATGATGAATATCCTAGAGCCCCCTGGGGAGGCAGCAATGTTTCTACAGAGCCTGTGTATTTGCTGAAATCCTCAGAGATCCCTGGTCAGATCTCAAAATCCTTGCTGTATTTTGAGCAGGGTGGTTATATCCCTGACACACTGGTAAAGATGGTGAGTCTGCTACTGTGTAGTGTGTAGATGTGGAGTGAGTTCCTATACCTTGTGTATGTAAAGAAGGACTTGAAAACCTTTTGGAAGATGTAGAATGTTGGGTAGACCTTTGTGGACATGTGGACAGATGTATGGTCCCCTTGTGCAGAGACTGGGACTCACACCTCCTTGAGCAGAATCAGAAGATCCTGGAGTCCTTTGTTCTGAGGATGAAAGACCCAGAGGATTATGAGAACATTCATAGCATTGTGATGTATTCATCATTGCCTGGGCTGAGATAGAAAGTTTCAGAGGCCCCTGGGCAGATTGCAAAGGTGCTAGATACCCTTGACCAAATGGGAAAGTCTTTGAACCTCCTTGGTCAGAACAGGAATGTCTACCAGGTGTTGGCGATGATGATGGCAATGTTCCTAGATTTGCTGAAGTAGACTGAGAAGATGCTACAGCCTGCCTCACTTGTGAAAAAAGGCCTAAAGCACTGTGTGACTCTTCATATTGTGCAAATATCCCTGTGGCATCTGTTGAATTTTCTCGATTTCTTTGTTTGGGGAAAAATGAACTTTGCATGAGCAAAGTTCCCTCTTGTGCCCTGGAAAATTTCTTGTGTTTTTGAAAAGATGACAAAGCTTCTAGAACCTCTGGAGTAGATACAAGATGTTCCTGAACACCCAGTACTGATGGTGTAGGATAAAAGGTTTCTTGAGATTTCTGACTAGGTAGGAAAGATCGAGTGTCCCTTGGGAAACCTGGGGATCTTTGTGCAAAATGATGGGTAGTTGGAGAAAATTCTACTTCTGTCTGACAAGAAGTTGGAGGATGCAAAGTATCTTGAGCAAATGAAACACTTTGTGTATTCCCCTGTTTAAAATTGGGCTTTTAGATACCCTTGGGAAAAACAGAAATGTCCGAAAGCATCTTGGAAAGATGAAGAACCTAGGGTTCCTTGTGAAGATAAACAAATTCCCAGAGACATCTGCTCAGATGACACAGATTCTGGTCGCACCTGAGTATTTTGGGTAGACCCCAGATGTCCTGGAGTGGGAAGCAAAGCTCCCACAGTCTCCTTTGCAGACAGGGACTTTCCTACTGTGGCTTCTGCAGATAAAAAAATCCCCTCAGTGCCCTGAGCAGATGTGGAAGACCCTAGAGTTGTTTCTTTAGATTTAGTCACTTCTAGATGGCATTCTTCAGTTGAACAAGGTCCTAGAGTTCCTTGCTCAGATCTCAAAGATGATGGTGACAACTGTAGTGATGTAGTAAGATCCAGGGGCAGTTCAGCATATCTGAAAGTGTCTGAAGTCCCTTGGGAAGATGGAGAACATTCATTTGTTTCTGAAACTGTTGGGGAAGGAGTTGATTGCAGTAGAGCCCCTTCAGCATATCCAGAATATGGGTCATTGCCTGGGCTGAGCTTGAAAGTGTCAGAGGCCCCTGGGCTGATTGCAAATGTGCTAGGTTCCCAGGACCAGATGGGAATGTTTCTGCACCTCCTTGAGTAAAAGATGAATGTGTACCAGGTTCTCAAGGTGATGGTAGCAAAGGTCCTAGAGTAGACAAAGCATATGTAGAAGATTCAGAATTCTCCCTCACTAGAGGCAAAGGGCCCGAGGTAGTCTCTGTGTGATTACATTGCCCCAAGCCCAATATTCCTGAGGAATCTGCCGAAGGTTCTAGATTCCTTCGGGTGGATGACAAAGAACTTAGCACAGGCAAAGTCCCCTCTGCAGCTGTGGAAAAGTCCTTACACTTTTGAGAGGTTAGCACATATCCTTGAGAGTCTTTACTAGATAGAGGATGCTCCTGAGAACCTAGTACAGATGATGAATGTGTTACATATGCTGGTGAATATGGAATGGATTTTTGAGATTTCTGGCTAGGTAGTAATGGCCCAAATTCCCTTGAGGAAAGTTGGGATCTTTGTCTAGAAGGTTCAGAAAGGGGAGAAAATCTCATACCTTTCTGGCAATAAGTTGGATGTTGCACAGTCTTTGGAGAAAATGGCACAGTTTTTACACTCCCTTGCTTAGTTGTGGACAGTTTTAGAGACCCTTGGTCAGAAAGGGAATTTCCAGAAGCCTCTATGGAAGATGAAGAGCTTAGAGTTCCTGGTAAAGAGGAAGAAATTCCCAGAGGCTTCTGATCAGATGGAAAAGACTCTGAGACCACCCGAGTGATTTGGGTGGACCCTAAAGGTCCTGGAGTGGGAGGCAAAGTTCCCACTGTCTACCTTGCAGACATGGACTTTCCTACTTTGGCTTGTGCCAATAAGAAATGACCCCTAGTGCCCTGAGCAGATGCATAAAACCCTACAGTTGTTTCCTTAGATTTAGTCCCTTCAGGTATGCAAGGTCCCAGAGATCCTTGCTCAGATCTCAAAGATGATGGTGACACCTGTAATAATGTAGTATGATCCAGGTGCAGTTCAGCACATCTGGAAGTGTCTGAAGTCCCTCAGGTAGAAGGAGAATATTCATTTGTTTCTGAAACTGCTGGGGAAGGAGCTGAATGCAGTAGAGCCCCTTCAGCAGATCCAGAGATATGAGTCATTGCCTGGGCTGAGATGGAATGTGTCAGAGGCCCCTGGGATGATGCAAGCAAATGTGCTAGGTTCACGGGACTAGATGGGAATGTTTCTGCACCTCCTTGAGTAAAAGATGAATGTGTACCAGGTTCTCGAGGTGATGGTGGCAAAGGTCCTAGGGTAGGCAAAGCATATGTAGAAGATTCAGTGTTCTCCCTCACTAGAGGCAAAGGTCCCGAGGTAGTCTCTGTGTGTTTACATTGTCCCATGAGCAATATCCCTGTGGAATCTACGGAAGGTTCTAGATTCCTTCGTGTGGATGACAAAGAACTTTGCACAGGCAAAATCCCCTCTGCAGCTGTGGAAAGTCCTTACACTTTTGAGAGGATAGCACATATCCTTGAGAGTCTTTACTAGATAGAGAATGCTCCTGAGATCCTAGTACAGATGGTGAGTGTTTCCCATCTGCTGGTGAATATGAAATGGATTTTTGAGATTTCTGGCTAGGTAGTAACGGCCCAATATCCCTTGAGGAAGCTGGGGATCTTTGTCCAGAAAATTCAGAAAGGGGAGAAAACCTCATACATTTCTGGCAATAAGTTGGATGTTGCACAGACTTTGGAGAAGACGGCACAGTTTGTACACTCCCTTGCCTAGTTGTGGACAGATTTAAAGACGCTTGGTCAGAAAGGCAATGTCCCGAAGGCTCTATGGAAGAAGAAGAGCCTAGAGTTCCTGGTGAAGAGGAAGAAATTCCCAAAGGCTTCTGATCAGATCCGAGTGATTTGTGTGGACCCTAAAGGTCCTGGAGTGGGAGGCAAAGTTCCCACAGACTGCTTTGCAGACATTGGCTTTCCTACTGTGGCTTGTGCAGATAAGGAATGCCCCCTAGTACCCTGAGCAGATGCAGAAAACCCTACAGTTGTTTCCTTAGATTTAGTTGCTTTAGATGAGAAAGGTCCCACAGTTCCTTGCTCAGATCTCAAAGATGATGGGGACACCTCTAGTGATGTAGTAAGATTCAGGTGCAGTCCAGCATATCTGGGAGTGTCTGAAGTCCCTTGGGTAGATGGAGAAAAAAAATACAGCAACTCATTCATCATCTTTACTTTGTGCTTGCAGGCTGGTTGCAATTATCTTGTAAGCATTAAAAATCAGTCTAACATACTGCCTATGTTCCATAGGGTTTCATTGAAGAGAGGAGACATCATGACTCAGGCAACTCTTACAGTTTCAGAGGGTCAGTACATTATTATCTTGGTAGGAAGCATGGCAGCACCCCGGTAGAGGAGGTGCTGGGGAAGGAACTAAGTGGTCTATATCTTAGTCTGAAGGCTACCAGAAGGAAGCTTGTGGCCACAGGTAGGAAGGAAGAGGATCGATTTTTGTCTCTGATCAGAGATTGAGCACTACACAAAAGCAAGCCTACACAATGATACACTTCCTCTATCAAGCCAACACCTTGTAATAATGACACATACCATGGGCAAAAGATATTCTAATCAACACACTGCGTCATAGGACATAAAGAAAGATACTGCATGATTGCATTCCTCTAGTCACAGGTGCGACATACCTACAAGCTTATATGAACACACACACACACACACACACACACACACACACACACCAATCGGATATGCACGTGCATACATATATATTTGTCTATTTATTTACTTACTTACCTACTTACTTACTTACTTACTTACTTACTTACTTACTTACTTACTTACTTACTTACTTACTTACTTACTTACTTACTTACTTATTTTGTTTTAAATTTGTTGGGTAAGAACTTTCTACATACACATAAATGAGTTTTAGCAAATTCATCCCTATCTTCTCCTCCTTGAATTGTTACCCATTTCTCCTGTATCACTTTTATCCTTAATTACATTTTCATTTTTATATAGACGGCTGTGTAGTGCCATGCCCTGAGCAATCGCATTCATGCCGCAAGCAATCACTGAGAAGAGCCGTGCGTGCCACAAGCAATCGCCATTATAAGATGGTGATGGCCTCCCCTGTGCCTAACTAGTAAACAAGCCTTGTACGCAGGTGCAAGAGTGAACTCACTCCTAGTCACTGTCCATTCTTGGGGCATAATAGTGGGGTGATGGGCAAGCATCGAATCAGGAGCTGTCATGTCACATCAGGTGCTGAAACGTCATGCTGTTGGCTATATAAGCAGCGCCATTTTCCCGGATCATGGTCTTCCTGATAAGTAAGCAATAAATCTTTTGCCACAGAAGATTCCGGTTTGTTACTTCTTTCTTGCCGGTCGAGTGGGATGCAATAAGTGGCACCGAGGAACCCGGGAACTTTATACCATCACACCAGTGCAAGGAAGATCCCTTGTTCGCGGGGCGGAATCAGAACTGCGGGATGAAAGGCTCTGTAAGGTACATACAGTTTTGAAATTTCTCCAGAGTTAGACACCCTTTTGATTGTTTGCACAGCGATTGCACTTTTCCTTTCAGTTTCATTTTTCTTCCACTGCTTCCACTGCTGACTGGTTCTTAGTCACGGTCAGGCCTGGATAGCGCCTGGACAGCGACCAGTTTCAGTCACGGTCAGGACTGGACAGTGCCTGGACAGCGTCCATTTTCAGTCACAGTCAGGACTGTACAGCGGCAGTATGAGAATCTCGCATTCTATAATAGTGGCCTTACACTCGGTCCTGAAGCACTGTGGCCTAAAATGTGCCACTAATACCTTAGAGGGATTTGTCAGGGAGATAGACAATGTGGCACCATGGTATGCTTGCTTAGGGTCATTTAGGCCTTTTCATGGGCCTTGATCCTGAGGAAAAGATATAAAAAGAAAAGAATGCCTTGGGAGAGATTAGAAAAGGGATGGAAAGGGAGAGAAGAAGGGAGATCCAGGTGGAGAGGCACATAAGGAAAGGAGCCTCTACCTGCCACTAGATGAGTTTAAGCAGCTAGCTCTTAGTAGCTCAGAATCTGATGAAGGGCTTAGCTCCTCTGAAGAAACGGACTTGGAGGAGGAAGCAGTTCATTATAAGGGAGAAAGGTACCTGCAAGATAAAATGCAAGCTACTCAGTGCAGAAAAAGTCCAACAACGACTGGTGACAGCCAGCTTGCTGCTCGGCCTTGGGATTGTTGGCTTCAGTGTCCTTGTGAACCTCTGCCTTATGTGCATAGGTAGTTGTCAATTTTTGCCTACACCTCATGTAGGGGTAAACCCTCGAGGATTCAGGCCATTACAAGTCTGGCAAATGGATGACACTCATATTTCCTCCTTTGGGAGAAATCAGTACTTACATGTTTCCTTTGACACCTGCAATGGTGTAATGTTTGCCACACCTTTAACAGGGGAAAAAACCTCTCATGTTATACAGCACTGCCTAGAAGTGTGGAGTGCTGGGGCAAGGCCACAATTCTTAAAACGGATAATGGGGTAGCATATACTTCTACTAAATTTCAGCAATGTTGTCATCAAATGGATGTCACTCACTTGACTGGCCTTCCTTATAATCCTCAAGGACAAGGCATTGTGGAATGTGCCCACCACACACTCAAGTCTTATCTTATAAAACAAAAAGGGGGAGTTGATGAGACTCTGCCCTCAGTGCCAAGAGTAGTGGTATCTATGTCACTCTTTACACTTAATTTTTTGAATCTTGACGAGCAGGGACGTTCTGCAGCTGAGCGACATAGTTCAGACCCTGATAGACCAAAAGAAATGGTCAAACGGAAGGATGTTTTAACTGGTCTCTGGAAAGGCCCGTATCCTATCTTAATCAGATCCTGGGGAGCTGTTTGTGTTTTTCCACAGAGTGAAGACAACCCATTTTGGCTGCCGGATTGACTCACCCGCAGGATATTCATCAAGGATGGTGCAAAAATGCTGACCTCCTGAGGACTGTTCCTGATCCTGACAATGCTGAACTTGTCTCAGGTTCCTAGTATAATGGGTGAACAGATATGTGCTATTCTCTCGACTTTCCCTAAACCAATGTCAGTTCGCCATGATACTATAGTTTTCCAAATTTTCCAAATTTCCAAAATTCTTTACTAATAATAAACAGTGGATTTGCCATATTTACCCTATGATCCAACTCGTTATTATCATTAGGAGAAAATCACTCCTTACTAGAACAGGGTTTTTTATGTTTTCAAATTAATGGACAAGGACATTGTATCAACCTCCCAGCCTGAGCTTTAGGGAGGTTTAATGAGCACCAAGGAGGTTGGGTGAGCACAACCCAAGATAATTCTAATGTAGATATAACCTTTACAAATCGGACCTTTTGGCAGGAGGCAATTTGGGTTAATGGTACATTTGTACCACCTAACTTTTCAGACAAAGAATGTCCCCACCAACCAAAAATAGCCCCTCATTGTGTCTTGGAAGATGAAGGTCTGATCCTGCCTTGGTCTGATTGTCGATCCTCCATCACTTGTTGGGCAGATCAGAGTAAAAATTTTTCCTTTTCTTCCAACATGACAGATGACCCAAAGAATGAATTTTTTATGAAAAAGAGATTTTTCATTCAGGACTTTAGAATGCATTCCTTTCACAAGTGGGTGCTTTGGGGAGTCAATGGCAATTGTACAGATTTCAATCCTTTGATTTTTATCCAGGGAGGAGCATTTGTAAAGGCTTCTTTTACTGGCATCTCAAGATTTGCTCAGCACTGGGGAATACATGATGCCTCCCAGGACTCTTATGGACATACTAATATCAGAGTAGAGATCACTGGGTTCAATAAAACTTTGGTAAACCAGATTATTTATACATCTCCCACAGTCTGTGTTTACCCCCCTTTCTTGTTTATATTCTTTCAAGTGATTCATTTGAAGTCTGTTCCAATGATTCTTGATGGATTTCTCAATGTTGGCATGTAACAATAAACACCCATGCCATGGTGCCACGGATCCCACTTTGGGTCCCTGTTCTGGTGGAAACACCCTCCACCTTGAAAGTAAATGGGAGAAATGCTCTAAAGATACATGAAGTACACACTAGATTAGTTGAAAAGTGGAAAATTAGCTGATAAGAGCAACTGTTGTTTGGGCAGTGGTGCTTTATGCCTTTATTCTCATCACTTGGTTGGCAGAGGCCAAGAATGTCTGAGTCTGAGACCAGCTTGGTATACAGAGTGATTTCCAAGACAGCCAGGTCTACACAGAGAAACCCTCTCTCAAAAAACAAACAAACAAACAAACAAACAAACAAACAAACAAACAAAAAGCACCTGTTCTATGAAGAGGGCCGGGCACAATGCACCCACATAGTGGCTTACAATTTATGCACAGCTACAGTTTTAGAGAATCACTGCTCTCTTTTAGCTTCTGTAGGCTATAGAGGCATAAGTGAGAGAGAGGACATGAGCAGACTAGCACAGAAGTGAGAGAGGGCATAGCACATAGGTGAGAGAGAGTTCCTGAGCACTCTAGCACATAAGGGAGAAAAAGGGGCTGGGCCTCCAAGAACATAAGTGAGGCAGAGAGGGCCTGCACATCCTAGCACACTCTTGTAATCAAGCTCAGTACTAGGAAGGTGGAGGTGGGAGTTTACCAGGGATTGTAGGGAATCTGGATGTTCTCTTCTGATCTATTAGGACAGCATGGACTGTTCTGTTGTGGGTATGTACATACAGAAAAAGTACACACATTTTAATTTTTATGCACATAAATAAATAACAAAAAATATTACAGTTGAAATTAGTAGTGCCATTTCCAGTACTTTCATGTTACACATTTGTTCATGTTTTTTCAAGTCTGCAAATGCTTATCAACCTAGAAACTGGAAATCATTTGTCTTAAAGATGGTAGCTCATTTCCACCTCCTGAGACCTCCCTTCTAATCAATGGTGCCTGGTACTCCATGACAGCATACACAGGGTATATTCAGCCAAAGGGTGAAATCCCTGGATTAGACCTGTTTTCTCCATCTGGCATCACAAAGGGTCCTCAGAGTACTACATGTGGGTCTCTCCTGATAATGTTTTATTTATTTGTTTGTTTGATTTTGTATTGTTTTTTATTTTTGTTATTCTTTTGTTTTTTATTTGTTTTATTTTTGTTTTTTTTTTTGGTTTTTGTTTTTGTTTTGCTTTGTTTTTGTTTTGCTTTTTTTGTTTTTGTCTTTGTTTTGCTTTGTTTTGTTTGTTTGTTTGTTTGTTTGTTTGTTTGTTTGTTTTTCCCATTGAGCAGACAAGCAAGGAAAGGTGCGGTTGTGAAGGAGTTCACTTCTGAATGACCTGGAAGAGATAACCAGCTTTGATCAGGGTTATTGGACTGTTAAAGGATGTGTGACTGGAGAGAAATCTCAGTCCCAAGAGGCCACTATGTGAGGAAAAACCTCCCGATCTGCCTTTTCCTACGGCTTCTGAGGGTTAAATGAAGGAGGAAGATCATATTTTTTTTCTCTTTTTTTCCATTTTTTTTTAACTAAGAAGACATTATAGTTTTTAAGAGAAGACTGGCTCTTAAGAAAATGATGGTTATTCCAAAGGAAGATTACTTATTACTTTTGGACTTTGATGATGAAGAAGATGACATAAATATTTCGGAGGAGTCTCTTTCTGAAGGTTACTGCATATTCAGTGTTGGGTATTAATTGTGTGTTGTGCAGTTCACTAGACTTTTACCTAGTCACCTGAAACGGAAGAAGTCTTTTCTGAGAGATTTTATATAGTTCATTTGAAATTTTACCTATCTATCTATATCTATATATTCTTATACCCGAGTTTTAGCAACACATATAACTACTCTTGACATTGTAGTCACAATATGTTGATAAAAAATAACTTGTTATGATTTTGCCACCAGAAAATACCTGAACATTGTTCCAATAATATGTTTGCAAAACCTGAATTTATTTCAAGAACATTACAAATAATTTATTTCATTCCTTTTTTATTATTTATTTTCTTTTTTTTCTTTTTTTTTTTTTACATTTCAAATGTTATTCCCTTTTCTATTTTCCCCTCCAAAAATCCCAGTCCTCTCCCCTCTATCCCTGCTTTCCAACACACCTACTCCCAATTCCTGGCCCAGGCATTCCCAAAACTTGGTCATAGGAACTTTACAAGAACAAGTGTCTCTCCTCCCATTGATGACATACTAGTCCATCCTCTGCTACATATGCAGCTGTAGGCATAAGTCACAACTTATGTTTACTTTGATAGGAGATTTAATCTCAGGGAACTCTGGGAGTACTTGTTAGTTGTTTTTCCTCATAGAATGTTCCTTGTGTACTTTCTCTAGCTCCATAATTAGGGACCCTGTGCTCAGTCCAATGGATTTCTGTGAGCATCCACTTCTGTATTTGTCAGGAAATGGCAGATCGTGTCAGGAGACAACTATATCAGTCTCCTGTCCCTAAGCTCTTGTTTGGCTCTTCAACAGAATCTGGGTTTGGTGGTTGTTTATGGTATGGATCACAGAATGAAGCAGTGTCTGGATTCCTTCAGTCTTAGTTCCAAACTTTTTCTCTGTAACTCTTTCCATGGATCTTTTGTTACCAATTCTAAGAAGGAACGACATATCCACACTTTGGTCTTCCTTCTTGTTGAGTTTCATGGGTTTTGCAAATTTTACCTTGTTTTTTTCTGAGCTTCAAGGATAACATCCACTTATCAGTGAGTATATATCATGTGCTTTCTTTTGTGATTGAGTTATCTCACTTAGGAACATATCATCCAGATCCATCCATTTGTCTAAGAATTTCATGAATTCATTGATTTTAATAGTAATGTAGTATTTCATTATGTAAATGTACTATATTTTCTGTATTCATTCCTCTGAAGACGGGCATCAGGTTTATTTTCAGCTTCTTGCTATTATAAATAAGGATGCTATGAACATAGTGATGCATGTATCCTTATTACAAGTTGGAATATCTTCTGGATATATGCCAAGGAGGACTATTGCTGGATCTTCAGTAGAACTATTACCACTTTTCTGAGGAAACCCCATCTGCTTTCCAGAGTGGTAGTACCAACTTGCAATTCCACAAGCAATGGAGGAGTGTTCCTACTTCACCACATACCCACCAGCAACTATTGTCATCTGGGTTTTAGATCTTAGCCATTCTGACTCTGTGAGGTGGAATCTTAGGGTTATTTTGACTTTCTGTTCCCTGATGATTAAGGATTTTGAACATTTATGAGGTGCTTCTCAGCCATTCAGTGTTTCTTAATTTGGAATTCTTTGTTTAGAACCATCCCCATTTTTTAAAATAATGTTATCTGATTTTCTGGAATCCAGCTTCTTGAGTTCTTTGTATATATTGAATATTAGTCCCTTATCTGATTTAGCATTGATAAAGACTTTTTCCCCGTTTTGTTCTAATGATAGTGCCCCTTGCCTTACAGAAGTTTTGCAATTTTGAGGTCCCATTTGTCTATTTTTAATCTTATAATAACAGCCATTGCTGTTTTGTTCAGGAATATTCCCCATTTAACCTTGTCTTCGAGGCTCTTCCACACTTTCTCCTCTATAAGTTTCAGTGTCTCTGGTTTTATGTGCAGTTCCTTGATCCAATTAGACTTGAGCATTGTACAATGAGATGAGAACAAATCAATTTGCTTTCTTCAATATGCTAACTGCCAGTTGAGCGAGCACCATTTTTTGAAAATGCCATTTTCTTTCTACTGGGTGGTTTTATCTCCTTTGTAAAAGATCAAGTGACCTCATGAGTTTGGGTTCATTTCTCTGTCTTCAGTTCTGTTCCATTTATCTACCTGTCTAACACTATTCCTGTACCATGAAGTTTTTATCATAATTGCTCTGTAGTACAGCTTGAGGTCAGGCATGGTGATTACAAAAGACATTCTTCTATTGTTGAGTATAGTTTTGGATATAGTAGGTTTTTTTTTTCAAGATGAATTTGCAAATTGCCCTTTCTAACTCAGTGAAGAAATGAGTTGGAGTTTTGATGGTGATTGCAATGCATATCAGATTGCTCTTTGAAAGATAGCCATTTTTACTATATTAATCCTGCCAAATCATTAGCATGGGAGATTTTACCATCTTCAGAGATCTTCTTTGATTTCTTTCTTGAAGAAACTTGAAGTGTTTATCATACATATATTTCACTTTCTCAGAGTCACACCAAGGAATTTTATATTATTTTTGACTACTATGAAGCATGTTTTTCCCTAATTTCTTTCTCATACTATTTGTCTTTTCTGCAGAGAAATTCCACTGTTATGTTCAAATTAATTCTAAATTCAGCTCCTAAGCTGAAAATGTGTATCAGGAATAGCTTTTCTCTGTTGTAATTTTTGGGGTCATAGATACATGCTATCATATCTTCTGGAAATAGAGAAATTTTGACTTCTTCCTTTCCAATTTGTATTCATCTTTTTTCGTTTTTTTTTTTTTTTTAATGTGTGTAATTGCTCTGGCTAGTATTTCAAGTACTCTATTGAATAGGTAGGGAGAAAATGGGCAGCCTTGTCCAGTCCCAGATTTTAGTGGGACTCCTTCTGGTTTCTGACCATTTAGATTAAAGTTAAATCCTGGGTTTTCTTTTCTTTTCTTTTCTTTTCTTTTCTTTTCTTTTCTTTTCTTTTCTTTTCTTCTTCTTCTTCTTCTTCTTTTTTTTTTTTAGGTGTATGCCTTGAATTCCTGGTCTTTCCTGGACTTATTATGAATGGGCATTGTATTTATCCAACTATTTGCTATGCATCTAATCGAATAATCATGTGGTTTTTGTAGTTGAGTTTTTTTTTTTTGTTTTCTTTTTTTTTCTATAATGGATTTAATTGATGGTTTTCGATATTAAACTCTCCCTGAATCATAAGAAGGAGGCCAACTAGGTCATGATGGATTATCCTTTTGATGTATTCTCGGACTCGTTTTGAAAGGATTTTATTTAGTATTTTTGCATCGATATTCATAATGGAAATTGGAATAAAGTTTCCTTTCTTCATTAGGTTTTGTATAGTTGTAATCTTGCTTCATAGAACATATTAAATAGTGTTCCTTCTCTTTTAATTTTGCATAATAGTTTGAGGAGTATTGGTATTAGGTCTCCATGAATATCTGATAGAATTCTGAACTAAACCCATCAGACCCTGGGCTTATTTTTGGTTGGGAGACTATTAACGATTGCTTCTAATTCTTTAGGGGTGTTATGACCCACACTACAGTCTTGCCAGAAAGAATTCCCACAGGACACTCGGATCCTTCTGCAGTAAAGCTTTAATGCATCTCGAGAGATAGATGATCAGCTTCAGGACAGGAGACCCAGAGAGCAGAAAACCCCTCCCTTATATAGGCTGTGAAGTACAGTTAGAAGTATGGTTGGAGACGTGCACCACCGGAATTGTCTGCCC
The DNA here is from genome assembly GCF_000001635.26 of Mus musculus. Taxonomy (NCBI): domain Eukaryota; kingdom Metazoa; phylum Chordata; class Mammalia; order Rodentia; family Muridae; genus Mus; species Mus musculus. The sequence goes on along the minus strand of NC_000087.7, from coordinate 62,327,194 downwards.
ACCATCAGCCTGATGACGCCATTGGAGAGACAGGGCTCAGGTAATGGAAAGATACCCCGATGCCTGTGCACACTCACCACGAGCAATAGTGACAATGGTGTTGTGAGCACCATCTTGTAATGGTGGCCGTGAGGACGGCTCCTCACATCTCACCCTTTTCTTTTATGTTAGAAGCAACAGGCCACACAGTATGGAGAGTGGAGATAGAGGTCAAATTCCCACTGTGCAAGCATAGGGGCCTTACACAAAATCTCCTTCCAGGCTCGTCACCCAGAGGGGTCTTGGTCAGCTCCCCTGTCGTTTTTACTGGGGGGAAGGACACTAGGACACTCAACCTTCTTGAAAGATGACATATCTCCCAGAAAGAAGCTCAAATTAGACCACAACGCCATTCCAGTGCAGTGCTTAGCCCCAAAACACTCCTGGGCTGTTAAAGCACACCCGCTCCAACCCATGCAGCAAGACTCGCCTCAGGGTTTTGTGGAGCTGGATGTCCAGCAACCTTATTGCTTGAGCATCATCGATATTCATATATCGGGGGAAACACCCTGCTCCAAAGCAACAAGTGCCTGGGTTACTACCATTCTGTCCCTCCTTGTTTGGGATTTAAGTTTGCAGATCATCCATAGTAGGAGCAGTACTCCACTGTACACAGCCACTCCAAACAAACCACCCCCACCCATTGCTTGAAGTAGGAGAATGCTGCAGAAATCCAGGTAGAAAATCCTTCCATCAATGACATGTCAAGACATGTCGAATCGACTTATAAGATGGTGATCCTCAGCTCCCGGAGTGTCTGTTCAAATTCTATGGTCCAATTCTGTAACAAATAACAAGACAAAGCCTTTTACAGGTTAGCTGCTCTTGTAAAATTCTGAAATTGTAGTAAGGTGATACAGACGCTAGGCAGCTTATGTTTGCAACCCAGCTGAGGCATTTGCCAAAGAATATACACCTGCTCTTGGACCAGATCGATCCGTTGGTTTACCAACATGAGGCCTCTCTGTATCTGGGAGTTGGCCATTGCCTGGCTGTTCAGGGCCAATGTCACTCTTGCCTAAAGGTCATTTTATAGTTTGCGTTGTCTGAACCGTAGCAGACAAGGCAAGTGCCGAAACAGTGACAGAGGCAGCTACTGCTGCTATTGCTACCAAGCCAACTATAATAGCAGAGATTCCAAAATCTCTCTTTTCTCTAAATAAGCTTAAATTCTATAGGCTTCCACAGGAACTGGAAAAAATCTAGGCACATGAGTAACCAAAGCAAAGCAATACTTAGTAGCATCCCAACACAGGGTATAGAAACTTTCATTAAGCAAGCAATCTAATTCTAATTGATTATTATTTAAACTTTTATTACTTACAACCCACAGAAAGGGGGTCAAACACAAACCGGGGTGACAGTATAATTCACCCTTTTAAATGATTTATATTTAGTATTAGAGGAGGACCAATCGAAAGACCCCAAACCAGCACTCAAAGTGCCCTACCACTCAAAACCCATTTGGACCTTTTCACTATATCCACCTCCAATCGTTGCCATAGGTGAAAGATCGGTACAGCTCTCATTAACCCCACAAAGTAACCATTGATCAAAAGGGTTAGCATCTGCCCGATCAGAATCCATGAAGTTAAAATCATGTCCAGCACGGATTTCATTAATCTCTACACTTACATGTGGGGAAAAGGAAAAAAAATCCTTCAACCACCCAAAAGGTTTTTCTGGCCTGGCACCCAGTCCAAGGAAGCATGGAGTCCTCTGAGGATCTTCCTTTACAAAAGGGTGCCGTTCTGGGTTGCTGGGGCAGTGCTTTCCTGGATTTATGACTAGGCCTCCAGCCTTGAATTATCAAGGCATTGGCTATTATTTCAGAGTGGGTTCCCCAAGCAGCTGCTTTCAACCAGGCCACTGATTGATTTTATAAGGATATACACTGGCGTTGGTCTTTCAAGTCAGAGATCATTACAAAGCACAGGCTTCCTTTGAGGGAGAAGTTCTGTTTTCCATCAGAACCTGAATTTGTCCATCTAATGGTAAAAAGGCAAGTCCCAGCTCCCTATCAGTAGTAAAGAAATATGGAAAAACTTGTGCAATGTGCATGACAGGCATGAACAGAATGTTAGACATAATACCCCAACACAATTCCCCCGATATACTAGGAACCATGATCTCCAGTAGAAGGGTCATTATCCATCGTTGTTTCCAGAATTCCCTCTTTTGTCCACATCTTCTGAAGGGGAGATCTTTCAGATGAGGCATTCTGGAACCCAAAGGGGATTGTCTTCTTCCTGTGGAAAGACACAAATAACTCCTTTGGATCTTATTAAAATAGGATGCAGGCCTCTACATTTTCCAGTTAAGACAACTTTCCATTTGATAATTTCTCTAGATCTGTTTGGTTCTGAACAGTGACGATCAGTTGCAGTGTGGCCTTGCTCATCAATATTCAAAAAATTAAGAGTAAAGAGTACCATGGAGATGTCCACTCTCAGTGTTAAGGGTAAGAGCCTCATCGACTCACCCTTTCTTTTTGATAAGGTAAGTTTTAACAGTGTGGTGGGCACGTTCCACAATGCCTTGTCCCTGTATGGCAAACCAGTTAAATAAGTTACATTCCTCTGTAGACAGAATTGTTGAAAATTTTGAGAGGTGTAGGCTAGTCCATTATCTGTTCTAAGAAATTTGGGTTGTCCCCAAGCTTCAAGGCAATGTTGAATTACATGTGTGGCTTTTTCTTAGTAGAGGGATCAGTTTTACTGCCCTCTTTTCTCTCTCCCCTTCCTTCTGAATCCCTGGGAGGGCCCTTTTTCTTAGACATGTCTTTCTTTTTTCAAGCTCCCATTCTCTCATTCTGTTAGGTTTCTGACATACTGTCCTGAACCTCTTCTAGTATTCCCTGTCCCTCCACATTGGCTGTTTGGCAGGTTTTATCCTCTAGACAGTTTTATATTAGCTTGCAAATGCCTTGGTGCCCAGGCGTAAGTCTCCCTCTTTATGCTTAAGGTCAAGGTCACTTCCTAGCTTACTACATAAGGCTACAGTTAGAGACCCCGAACAAGAATACCAGGGAGAAATGCGATCCACTTCCTTAACAAAGTTCTGCAGCGTACTGGAGGCAACCTGCCTGTAATGCAGTGATCACTGACTTTGAGGAGGCCATGATAGAGTGAGTCCCTGCTCTTGATCTACACCCCATTTATAGTACTCCTTAAGCAAAGCGAAAGTAAACACAGTGCTCTGCTCCCTTATCTACGGAAGGCTTAGAAGATACCTCAGTGTTGCCACTTATCTACGTCGGACTGACAACACCTCATTTTTCAGCACCAGCCTCGATGGACAGAATAAGAAACAGAATGAGGGCCAGGGCAACCAAGACTAGAGCTTCTACTGCCCCTTCCTAGGGTGCATCTAGATTAAGACCGAAATCAATAGGGATAAGAGGGTCACGATGAGACATACCACTCCAAACTTACCTTTTCCCTGCAGTTCTGAATCCACCCCATCTCCAGGGGTTCTCGTCAATGCCAGTGATGTTGATCCTGGGTTTATGGCACCGGATGACCTGTGCTACCATCTCGCCAGCAAGAACACATGCAGGACACTCAGATCTTTCTGCAGTAAAGCTTTAATACATCTCCAGAGATAGATGAACAGCTTCAAGACAGGAGACCCAGAGAGCAGAAAATCCCTCCCTTATATAGGTTGCAAAGTATGGTTAGAAATACGGATGGAGACGTGAATCACCAGAATTGTCTGCCCACCATCAGCCTGATGACGCCATTGGAGAGGCAGGGCTCAGGTAATGGAAAGATACCCTGACGCCTGAGCGTACTCACCGTGAGCAATGGTGACAATGGTGTTGTCAGCGCCATCTTGTATTGGTGACCGTGAGGGCGGCTCCTCACAGTGGTAGAAGTAATTACAGGGTTTCTCTGATCCTGATTTGAATTTGGTACCTGATATCTGTCTAAATAAGTGTCCATTTTATCCAGATTTTCAAGTTTTGTTGAGTACAGCCTTGAATAGTAGGATCTGATGATATTTAAAATTTACTAAATTTCTGGTGTTATTTCTCCCTTTTCATTTCTGATTTTGCTAAATTGGATACTGTTCTTGTGTTCTGTATTTAGTCTGTCTAATGGTTTATCTATCTTGTTGATTTTCTCAAAGAACAAGCTCCCAGTTTGTTTGATTATTTTTGTATTGTTCCTTTGTTTCCACTTGGTTGATTTTAGCACTGAGTTTGATTATTTCCTGACTTCAACTCCTTTTGGGTGAATTTGCTTCCTTTTGTTAAATAGTGTTAAGGTGTGATGTCAACCTACTCCTATATCCTCTCTCCGGTTTCTTTTAGAGGCATTCAGAGAGAGCTATGAGTGTCCCTCTTAGGGCTATTTTCATTGTGTTCCATAACTTGCAGTATGTTGTAGCAACATTTTCATTAAACTCTGAAAAGTCTTTAATTTAGTTCTATATTTCTTCCTTGACTGTTTTGTCACTGACTAGATTGTTGTACACATTCCACGTGTATGTGGGTTTTCAATTATTTATATTATTGTTGAAGTTAGTCTGTGGTGATCTGATAGGAAGCAGGAAATTATTTCAATAATTTTATATCTGTTGAGGCATGTTGTGTGACTGAGTGTATGGTCAATTTTGGAGAAGGCATCGTGAAGTCCTGAGAAGAAGGGACATTCGTTTGTTTTAGGATAAAATGTTCTATAGATATCAACTAAACGTATTTGATTCATAAATTCTACAAGTTTCACCGTGTATCTTTTTAGTTTTAGTTTCCAGGATCTGTCCATTAATGAGGGAGGGGTGTTGAAGTCTTCCAATATTATTGTGTGTGGTACAATGTGAGTTTTGAGCTTTACTAAAGTTTCTTTTATGAATGTGGATGTCATTGCATTTGGAGTATAAATGTTTAGATTTGGGAGTCCATCTTGGTAAATATTAACTTTAATGAATATGACGTTTCCCGCCTTGCCTATTTTAATAACATTTGGTTGAAAGTCAATTTTATTTGATATTAGAATGGCTGCTCCACCTTATTTCTTCGGATCATTTGCTTGGAAAGTTCTTTTCCAGCCTTTTAGTCTGAGATAATGTCTGACTTTGTCCTTGGTGTTTGTTTTTGGTATGCTGAATATTGCTTACACATCCATTTTTTTTATTCTATGCCTTTTTACTGGTGAACTGAGTCCACTGATATTAAGAGATACTAAGGAAAAATTCTTGTTGCTATCTGTTATTTTTGTTATTAGAGTTGGAATTTTGTTCATGTAGCTATCTTCTTTTAGGTTTCCTTCAACTTTAATTTCTTCTTTTTTCTTGAGTGTAATTTCCCTCTTTATATTGAAATTTTCCCTTTATTATCGTTTGATGTGCTGGATGCATTGGAAGATATTGTGTAAATATTGTTTTGTCACAGAATACCTTGTTTTCCCAAGCTATGTTAAAAGAGTTTTGCTTCATATAGTAGTCTTGGCTGGCATTTCTGCTCTCTTACATTCTGTATGACATCTGCCCTAGATTTTCTCCTTTCATAGTCTCAGGGGAGAAGTTATGTGTAATCCTGATAGATCTTGCTTTATATATTACTTGACCATTTTCCCTTACTGCTTTTAATATTCTTTCTTTGTTTTGTGCATTTGGTGTTTTGACTATTATATGATGGCAGAAATTATTTTTTTTTCCGGTCCAAATAATTTGGCGTTCTGTAGTCTCCTTGTTTATTTATGAGCATATCTTTCTTTAAGTTAGGGAATTTTTTTCTATAATATTGGTAAAAATATTCAATAGCCCTATAATTTGGAAACCTTACTTCTCATCTATACCTATGCCGGATTTCATGTACGTAATTATGTCATTTCTAAAAGCTGTTTCAAAAATTCACCTGGGCAGTATTTCCTGAGAAATTCAAATCATTAATACTTTATCCCCTTTTACTAATATAGCATATTATGTTTCCATTTTTTTTTGTCTATATAGTACAGAGCCCATCATTTGACAAAGATGAGAATATATCACCTCAGGTAGAAACAGACGAAGATACGGTGTAATATTTTCATTTTTTCCCATTTTGATAGAGTACTTCAACAGTAGTGTTTGTGAAAACTTAACTGGAGAAGTAGATTCAGGAAAAAGAGCAATTCAGGGTCAGATGCTCTTATATGTGTAGTTCAAGACCAGATTGTGGTCCTTTAGACCTTGTGATCACAAAAATATAGCAACTAGTACAATACAACCACCTGCATGAGATGTTCCCAGATATACACACAAAGAAAAGGAGAACCATTATAAAAATAAGAGAGGGACCATTTACGAAGAAGAAGGATCTCAGCAATGGTAGTACAGTTATGAAGAAGTGCTGTGAGGTGTAAATGTATGAATTGTTTAAAGTAAATATTACAAGTTTTTTTTTGGAATTCTACCATGTATTGTATATGGATATGACATTTGATTCAAACCAAATATTATATATTTATTAAAAATAATTAAAATAAGTTTCTGTGTAAAGTTTTGTGTGTGGTAGAAAAAATGTCCTATGGTGAGACTCCAACTTAAAGTGTATCTCGCAGGAAGGTAAATCCCCTAGACGTTCCCCAAGCTTGTTTTCCCTGATCTCTGAAAATACAGCTAGGAAGAAGCTCTTTGTTCTCTATAGCCAGCAAAAAGGCTTTTTGTTTCTATACTTTTCAACCAGAGATGCCTGCCTTCCTGTGCCAAGGACAAGGTGATAAAAATTTAGAAAGGACTCACGCCCCACTCCTGCCTTGTAAATTTCAACAAGAACACCAGGAAGAGAGGAACTCCCCTACAAACATTTCCCAACTCCTCCCAACTCTCCTCCCAACTCCTCCCAATTCCTCAGCTAGCTGTTAAAAGCCCCTTACTGTCACAGCTCGGTGTCAAACTCCCCTGCCCTGCTAGGCAGAGTGACTTTGTCCTCAGCCAGCTAATAGTAAAACCTCTTGCAGTTTGCGTCAGTTGTGGTTTTCTCTTGGGTCATTGGGGTGCTGGCCAGCTCATTCCAGGACTTGAGAGGAGGCCCAGCTTCTGAGGTCTTACATTTGGGGGCTTCTCCACCATGATTTGTGGCCTACCCCAATTCTCAGAGACCCTGCTTGGAGGTAGGATTCTATCTTTGTCTGTATCTTTGTCTCTATCTTTTTCTATAACTTTCCTCTATCTTTGTCTCTATCTTTTTGTGCCAGCTCTGTTTGAATTCACTATTCTCCGTGTGCAGTTGTAAATGCTCGTGAGAGCAACGAACTCCCTTTTTCAGATGGAAAAGGGTTACTGACAGACATGTCAGGAGAAACCGGCTGCCACCCTTTGGGACATCCCAGGAGTTCTGAGGGAGTTCCAGGGATACCTGGAGATCTCCTATCAGTGTGCCAAGTGAGAGTGTGCTCACTCGGCTGTCTGTTTCTGTTACTGGGTGCCAAGTGAGTGTGTGATCTCTCAGCCATCTTATTGGGGCCTGGTCTTGGTTATTGTAATCTTTTTTGTGTATATATTTTTTTCCCTGTATGTGACTCTGATGATGGGACCGACTATTAACATGCCCCTTGGACTGACCCTTGATCACTCGACTGAAATTAAGACTAACACTCACATTCTCACTGTGTATGTCTGAAATAGATTTTAGAGAACTTTCTGATCTACAGAATGGCCATCTTTGATGATAGTTGGCCACTAGAGGGCACTCTTTGTTTGGTTCTGTTTTCAGCTCTTAAAGTTGTTTTACAGAGGGGACCAGGTTCTCAGCCAGATTACGTGCCCTACATTCTCATCTAGAAAAATTTAGCACAGGATCCCCCCTCTCCCATCCTGTTTAAAGCCTTGGGTTAAAAAGAATAATCCAGGCTCCCCAGTCCTGGCCCTCTGCCACCCAGAGGTGAAAAAAAAGTTAAAACTGCCACAGGTTGAACTGCAGCCCTCGGTTTCTCCCAAGATCTATCCAGAGTTAGAAGAACCTCAAAAATGGCATAGCACCCCACCCCCATATTCCCAACTGGTCCCCTCCAAGAACTCTCAACAGGGTGCCACTAGATATTTGGGGAGGGACCAGTTGCTAAAGCCCAAGGCCAGCGAGCTCGAAGCCCAGAGTGACCAGATTCAACCATTGCACTGCCTTTATGTACTTATGACCCTCTTCCAGCAGGCCCCAGACAACTGCTGACCCTTCAGTAATGGCACTTTTCCTCCTCTGAACTCTATAACTGGAAGGCAAATCACACCTCCCTTCTTTGAAAACCCCTCTAGCCTCCTAATCTAATGGAATCTCTCATATTCTCTCTTCAGCCTAGTTGGGATGACTGTCAGCAGCTACAGATTCTTTCACCACAGAGGAGAAGGAGAGGATTCTGAGAGGAAAGAAAGAGCATGCTGGGGGCCAATTGACTACCCATAAAACTTCTAAATGAAATGGATGCAGCCTTCCCTCTGACATGTCCTGACAGGACTGACCATATGGAGCAATTTACAATTTTCTGCTGGGCTCTGATAATAGGACTGAAAGGAGCTGGCAGGTGCCCCACCAATTTGGCCAAGGTAAGAGAGATCCTACAAGAAAAAAAGGAGCCCCCAGCAGTGTTTTTAGAGTACCTCTGAAAGGTATAGAGGTGTTACACTACCTTTGACCCTACTTCGGCGTGCCAGCAGGTGACAGGTGTCATGGCTTCCATTGGGCAGTATCCTTCTTACATTAGGAAAAGGTTACAGTGTCTAGAGAGTCCGAAAATATTATCTTTACAACATCTATTTAAGGAGTCAGAGAAAGTGTACCATAAGAGAGAGAGTGACAAGCCAGCAACAAGGTATATTGTGCTCTGAGTCTGCAGACACGCTTAACGTCCCCAAAAGACCCTCAATAGGATCATAAGACCTCTGGTGAATGGAACACAACCTCTGCTCCAATCCAATCTCACAGGATCTGAGACTGCATTAATTAGGGAAGCAGAAAAACTGGCCTGACAATGGTCACAAGTCCCTCTGGTCTGTGCCAGCACCTGGGCAACTTGTTGGACGGAGTCTGAGGACAGCCCCAAGGTCCTCACAGAAACGTCCACGAGATCTTAAGACCTTTGTGAATGGAAAACCACTTCTGCTCCAATCCTATCATGCAGGACCTGAGACTGCATTTATTAGGGAAGCAGATAAACCGGCCTGACCAGGGTCACAAGTCCCTTCCAATCCATTACAGCACTGGGCACCATGGGGGCAGAGTCTGTGGACACCCCAAAGGTCCCCACAGGACTCTCCATGGGATCTTAGTACCTCTAGTGAGTGGATTACAACATCTGCCAGGAGAAAGGTTCGAACACCAGATATCTGGGACCCTTCTCTGCAAGAGGAGATCTTGCCTGCAGAGAGTACTCTGAACACTGAAACTCAGGAGAAAACTAGTCTCCGAGGTCTGCTGATAGAGGCTAACATAATCACCTGACCATTGTTATGGCAACTATTAGAAAACAAAGCATTTAATTGGAGGCTTTGTTACATTTTCAGAAGATTGGTCAATCATCACGTGAGGTACCCCATCACTGGAGCAATAGAGAACTATTGATCCTTAGGCAAAAAGAGAGATTCCGCCATTGTATTGGCTTCTTGAAAACTCAAACTCATCCTTGTTGACACACCTATCCTCCAATGAAGCCACACCTTCTCGTATTCCTTCTAATCTTTAAACTCACTGCCACTTCCTGGTAATGAAATATTCATATATATGTGTCTATAGGGGATTTATTATTCAAACCACCACTTTTCCCATGGCTCGATCAGCTATTTTTTTAAAATATAACCTAAAGGGCTCCTATTTATTAAGGACTACTTATGAGCTTAGCCACAGTGATGGGCCCTCCCACATCAATCATTAGACTAGAAAATAACCCATAGACTTACCTAATGACTAAGTGATTGGAGACAGATGTTCAATTGTTCTCTCTTCTCAGGTAACTCTAGATTGTCAAGATTGGGAAAAAAATAATGTTCCATCACAGTAATGTTTAACTTACTCCATAACCTACACAAACATTACTCAACACCATCTATTGCATTCTGCCCCTGCATAGACACTTTCCATGTATGGCAAAGTGAAGGGTGACTACCTCCATCAGCAAGGATACTCAATAATATGTGCCATGAACTGAATATTTCCTATAGCCTCACAACCCCCAAATTCTACTGTGTGTTACACTTATTGGGGGACTTGCTAATCTGTCCAATATCCTGCCACCAAAGCTATGACAAAAAAAAATTCTTATCAGGAAATCCAATGAATTTTACCTGATTTCTTTCTCCTGAGGCAACTGAGAGTTATCCCTTAATGCTTATATTAGTGTCTGATTCATCTGTAATAAACCCACTACTATTAACAGCTACATCACAGGAGGTATGACAAATACCATCTCCCATGAGTTGGCCAAGCCTTTTCAGCAGCTTTTTTGAAGTATCCTTTCTATACTAAAAAATCCATTGATTCCTTTATTTTTAAGTGTGTACTTTAATGATTTTAACACATTTTCACCTCCGTTCCATTTTCCCATCATTTTCTGCTACTTCATATGATATTGCAATCTATTAAAATATAGTAGTGAATACAGTGAAAGGACCAGTGTGTGAAGCAGCAAATTTCTTTATTTCTCAGACAACAGATACACTGCCAGAATCTTCCAGGTACAACTGCTTGGTAACTTTGTGTCTAATGTTAGCATGATTCTTCCAGAAAAAAGCTTAAAGAATTAAACCATGGTTACTCTGGACCAGACAAGTCAGTATCACTAGTGAAAAACATTCATGTAAATCATTTTCATTACTGTTACAATGTGCCTTAGCAGCAAGGAAAACAGGTCCATGGTCACAAGAGTATGAAAGAGGCATCAAGGAGCACAGTTGTCCAACTTATTAGCAGCCAGTAAGCAACAACACAGGAAGTGACCAAAGACAATAAATACCTTCCAAGACATGTTCCCAATGACCATGTTCCTTTACAAGTGCCTCACCCCTTCCATGCACACCCATCAATCAATTAACTCATTGATTAAAGCCCTCAGTGTCCAATCACTTTTCAGATTGTGTATATTGTTCTACCTTTGAACATTGTACTTCGGAACAAAATCTTCATCAAAGACCCACGACTGACATTGCAAACCCATTTCACCACAGAATTCTTTATGTTACAAAATGTGATGGAATGTATCTGTCTCTTTAAGGGTATCTCTGTCTAGAAGTTACAAAAGCAGAACGTCCAGGCCAACAGAATCATCAACTCCATGAGCTTTTTTTTTTTTTAATATGAGTTCAAGAAGAAGGAAAATGCAATGCAAGTTAAGGGTCTTGATCCCCTATCCATCCAGCTTAAAGCCATAGGGTGGACCCAGAAGTTTAGGTCAAAAGTGTAAATTTCACCTATACTACAAACAACTGTGATGATTTCTAGCCATCTCCAGTTTCAGTATGGTATTTAGTCCCACCATCTACATCAAGGCATATTGCCTAATGTGAAATAATGCCAGCCGTTTATTGCAAAAACCACTATGTGTTGACTTGGATGTAAAAGGAGACATCTATAATATAGACACACTTGTACACACACACATACTCACAGAAAGAGGCAAGAAGTAGAGGAGCTGAGTCTTAGGATCATGTGAATCATGAAGGATTTGTTTTACATTACCTACAAGAAGGATCCAGCTCTCTATGCTTATCAGCTCCTGGATGACTACAAGGAAGGTAACCTCCACATGATTCCAGACACTCCTCCGGCTGAGGAGAGATCAGGAGATGACAGTGATGTGTTGATAGGTAACTGGATGCAGTACACCAGAAAAGATGGTTCCAAAAAGTTCGGAAAGGTTGTTTACCAATTTCTAGCCAATCCTTCCATGTACTTTATCAAGTTTCATGGTGACATCCATATCTATGTCTATACTATGGTGCCAAAGATTCTTGAAGTTGAAAAATCATAAAGTACAGAAACATAAACATATAGGACTGGAAGAAAAAAAAAGTTTTTTTTTTTACTGTGTTAGCTACATAAGGGTCTTTGACAATCCCAGTATCTTTGCCAATAAAATGTGTTTTGTTCTAAAAATGTAAATGTGTGACATGACATGCTGTAAGTGAACAATTTGCTGGAAGAGATGGCCTACAGTGGAAGGAACATCAAATGAAGATGAAAGTTTCATTTCAGGCGGTGAACAGTACATACACCTAAAATCATACATGCTAAAAGGAACAGCTTCTCTGGTCTGCATGCAGAATAAGGAATTGGAGATGGAACTTGGAGGAGCAGGGATGGCAGAAAAAGATGGATGTTTAGGAAGTAGGGGAGAAGGACAGGACATAGTTAGAACCTCTGATGTGAAGACTGAAGGAGAAACAAAAATTTGGGGAAAGTGGGAGATTTAAAAGAAATGTGGCCTTGTTGCACAAGGTGAAACCCAGAAAACTGATTGAAATAGACTCAGAAATAAGAGAAAATCAGGTTTTCTTTGAATAATGACACTTAAAGAAACCTGTCTCACATTTTAAGATTTATTATCTTTACTTATGTGGGTGGGGATATGGCATGTGCTTTTGAGTACAGGTGAACACAGAGACATGCGTTGTCAGGTCCTCTGGAGCTGCCATTAAAGATGATTATTTGCCATTGGATATGAAATCAAGAAACCAAATCCATTTTTCTTGTGGTGCAAAAGTGCTTGTTACCATTGATTCATCTCTCTAATCCCACAAAGATATCTTTTTTAAGAAATCCAAAATTCACATGCATAAAACAGACCAGATTGAAGATAAGAAAGTTCTAATTGATGGTGACCATTAAAAGTAATAAGGGACACACAAGGAGTAGAGGACACTGAGAGACAAATGAATTCTAAGTTGGAGTTCTCAAAAAGTTAAGCTGGAGACACAGGAAGAAGAGAAATTTTAAGGAAATAGTCAAACTTGGGCCATATCCACATTGGCTTCTTTGTTTTCTTAACAAATAGCCAGCCTGTCATTACAGATGGGTGTGTTTGTGTGTGTGTGTGTGGGTGTGTGTGTTTGTGAGTGTGTGTGTGTGTCCATTTTTACACAGGCAATCTAGACTAGTGAATGTTTATATTTATGAGACTCCCTAAATCATCACAGAAACCTTGATTTTGTGTAATCAGTTCCAAAAGTAAAGTAAAACAGAAAATGAATATGCTGTGAGATAATTTTGGGTTGGAATGGATCCTGAGTTCCTTCCGTGAGCACTCTTTCCCTGTGATGAATCCTGTGATCTTTTGCAGGTCTCCAATGAGATCCTCAGATAACCATAAAAAGCCCCACAGTGGCCTGTTCCACCTAGCTCTCCTCTAAACACATGACCCCCTACATACCTATGTATAACTTCAGCCTGTCTATAGCCTGGAAATTCTAGTCTTTTACTTATATGTGACCTCATTCTCAGAAAACACTGAAGGTGTAACCAATGCATATATATGCTGACCTCTTTTCTACGCCAGTTGTCATGGGTTTCAAATGTTATGAGTTTGCCCACTTTGTGGGTCACTTCCTGAGGAGCCCATGTACTTCATGGATGTCTGCCTGGGTTCCATCTATACTCTGAGAGGTTTTTTTTTTTTTTTTTTTTTTTTTTTTCTTTTTTGAGGCAAGAATGCCATGGACTCAGTCATTACAATTTTCCTCTCTAGAATAAGTTTGTATGCTTCAACATTTGATAATAATCTCTATTGTTGATTAATTTTAATATCTGGGAGAGTTTCTGCAGTAACTGATTCTCTTAGGGATTAGTTGCTGTGAAAAGACACCATGTCAAAGGCCACTCATAAGAGACAACATTTCATTAGGGCTTTTCTACGTTTCATTACACGTTCAGAGATTTACTCCACAATCATCAAGGCAGAAAATATGGCTGTGTCTATGCAGACATGGTGGTGGAGAGGAAGTTTAGAATTATGCATCTTCATCCAAATGCTTCCAGGAAAAACTATGTATTCTGTATGCAGGGAGGGTCTCTTCCACACTGGTAGAGCTTTAAAGCCCCAAAATGATATGCTTCCTCCAACAAGGCCAGACCTATTCCTACAAGGCCACACCTCCTCATAGACATAATACATTTAGAATGCCACACTGGTTTCATAGCAATTGACAAGATCTAGCTTCTTCAAAGAAGAGGAGCCTCAGTTGAGAAGATGCCTCCACAAGATCCAGCTGTTAGGAAATTTCATAATTGGTGGGAGAGCACCCACTCCATTGTGGGTGTTGACATCCTTGTATTAGTAGTCCTGGGTTCTTTAAGAAAGCAAGCTAAGCAAGAATAGAGGAGCAAGACAATAAGCATCACCACACCATAGCCTCTGAATAAGCTCCTGGCTCCAGGATCCTTTGTTGTTTCAGTTTCTGTCCCAATTTCTTTGATAATTAACAACAATGTGGAAGTATAAGCTGAATAAAACCTTTGCTATGGAATTTGCTCTTTGGACATGGTGGATCCTTACAACAATAAACATAGTAAGACTTTCATCGGAAAAATGTCTAACAGTGCCAATGCCACTTATCTTAAAACCACAAATAATAGTGTGTAGACATTTTATTTTTATTTAAAGGTAAGATATACTCGTGTACCTACCTGAGATGTAAATGTTCTAGTTTGCTTCTTTCTCACTATGTAGAATACTACAATCAAAAATAACTTGGAAATAGAAGGGTTATAGTCTATCACCGAGGAAGAATAAACAGGAAGATGTATCAGTAACAGCAAAAAACTGCTTATTGGCTTGCCACTGTCTTAGTCACTCTTTTATTGATGTGAAGAGATACCATGGATAAGGCAACTATTAGAAAACAAAACATTTAACTAGAGGCTTGCTTACATATTCAGAAGTTTGGTCATTCACCAAGGGAGGGATCCCATCACTGGAGCAATAGAGAACTATTGATCCTTAAGCAAAGAGAGAGATTGTGCCATTGCTTTGGCTTCTTGAAAACTCAAACCCATCCTTGTTGACACACCCACATCCTCCAATGAAGCCTCACCTTCTCTTATTCCTTCTAATCTTTAAACTCACTGCCACTTCCCAGTGACTAAGTATTCATATATATGTGTCTATAGAGAACTTTCTTATTCAAACTACCAATTTTCTATGGCTTGATCAGCTTTTACTATTTTAGTACAGTCTAAAAGGCTCCCAATTAAAATGACTACTGTTGAGCTTAGCCACAGTGGTGGGCCCTCCCACATCAATCATTACCCAAGAAAATATCCTATAGACTTACCTAATAACCAAGTGAATAGAGACAGATCTTCAATTGCTCTCTCTGATCAGGTATCCGTTGATTGTCAAGATTGGGAAAAAATAAAGTCCCATTACAGGAATATTTTACTGACTCAACAACCTACCCAAACATTACTGAACAGCATTTCCTCCTCTCTGCCCCTTCATAGACCCACTTCCATGCATGGCATAAGTGAAGGATAACTTCTTTCATCAGCATGGATACTCAATAATAGGTGAAATGATGTGAATATGTCCTATAGCCACACAACCCCCCACATTCTACTGTGTGTTACACTTACTGGGGTATAACCCAATCTGTCCAATTTCCTGCCAACTCAGCTATGAGAAAAAAAAATCTCCTCATCAATAGATCCAATGAATTTTACCTGATTTCTTTCTCCTGGGGCAACTCATTGTTATCCCTTCATGCATATATTGGTGTCTTATTCATCTGTAATAAAACCACTACTATTAATAGATACATCACAGGAGATATGACAGATACCAACTCCCATGAGCAGCTGCACAGTTGGCCAAGCCTTTTCAGTGCTTTTTTGAAGTTTCCTTTGTATACTAAAAAATCAATTGATTTCTTTAAGTGTATAATTTAATGATTCTAACACATTTTCACCTCCATTCCATTTTCCCCTCATTTTCTGCTTCTTCATATGATATTGCAATCTATTAAAATACAGTACTGAAGGCAGAGGGAGGATCGGTGTGGGAAGCTGCAAAGTTCTTTATTTCTAAAACAACAGATACACTGTCTAAATATTCCAGGTACAACTTTTTGGTAACTTTGGGTCTACTGTTAGCATGAAATTTCTAGAAAAAAAAAACTTAAAGAATTAAGCCATGGTTCCTCTGGACCAGAGAGTTCAGTATCACTAATGAGTCATATTCATGTCAATCATTTTCATCACTGTTACAAGATGCCTAGCAACAAGGAAAACAGGTCCATGGTCACAAGAGTATGAAAGGGGCATGAATGAGCACAATTGTCCAACTTATTGGCAGCCAGTAAACATCAACACAGGAAGCGACCAAATACAATAAACACCTTCCAAGACATGTTCCCAATGACCATGTTCCTTTACAAGTTTCTCACCCCTTCCATGCACACCCATCAATCAACGCATAGATTAAAGCCCTCAGTGTCCAATCACTTTTCAGATTGAGTATATTGTTCTACCTATGAACATTGTACTTCGGACCAAAACCTTCATCAAAGACCCAGGACAGACATTTCAAACCCATTTCACCACAGCATTCTTTATGCTACACAAAGTGATAGGATCTATCTGTCTCTTTAAGGGTATCTCTATCAAGCAGTTCCAAAAGGAAAATGTTCAGTTAAACAGCATCAGCACCTCCAGGAGCTTTTATAAATGTGAGTTCAAGAAGAGCGAAATTGCAATGCAATTTAAGGGTCTTTGTCCCCCATCTCTGCATCTTAAAACCATAGGGTGAACACAGAAATGTAGGTCAAAAGTGTAAATTGCACCTATACTACAACTAATTGGGATGATTTCTAGCCATCTCTAGGTTCTGTCTGTTATGGAGTCCACCAAGTCTGCCTCAAGGCATATTGCCTAGTGTGAAATAGTGCCAGCAGTTGATTGCAAACAACACTATGTGTTGACTTACATGTAAAATGAGACATGTATAATATAGACATATTTGTACATACACACATACTCACAGAAAGAGGCAAGCAGTAGAGGAGCTTTGTCTTAGGAACTCTCACGGAAGAGATGGTAGAAATCTTGTAAGGCAGAGAGGTCACTGAGACACTGTATGTCTCTACTGCACAAAATCAGGCCAGTCTGCCTTGCATCCCTAAGTGGTATGGTATCACCTTCCATCATCCCCATCTGAGAATATATGGACTATTGATGAAGGATAGAGAATCAGTTTTCATCAAAGGTAAGGCTTTTGTATGTGATAGGTTTGTCATGCTCTACTAGTAGCCCCATGTCCAAGAGTTTATGGGCAACACAATTGATTTGAATTGGGTTGTATCAAAGGGGAGAAAAGTAGACTTGAACTTGGGAGGAGGATTAAGGTGGGAATGGGTCTGGTTTTAGTCTGGGAGGAGTTATCAAGAGAATTGGAAAGTGAATTCCATCAAAAAAATTGTATGAAGTTCTCAAGGAATTAATTAATGTAGTTCTTAATATACAATGTCTGTACTGAACATATACAGACCACTTATATTTCAATCTCCTAAATAGCAACTCATTTTATAGCACTTACATTACATTAAGTGCAAAAGTAATCCAGAGATTATTTAAAATAAAGAAGGATCAGGGGATATGGCCCAGAGACAATGCCAGGAGTGTGTTCAAACATTCACCTACAACACCAGTGCTTAAGATTTTGGGAGGGGCAGAGACAGGAAGATGATTGTGGCTTCCTGAAAGCCAGGCTCACTACCAGCTCAGCAAGAAACCCAGTCACAAGGGGATAAGTTATGGAGGAAAAGAGTAGATCACACTATACCCTTCCCTAGCCTCTGAACTTACCTGTACAGTTCTCTATGCAGACTCACATAAATATGATTAAAATATGCAAGAGGTTATTTTGCATAGCTTATGTTCAAAAGCAGTGTTGTTTTAGACTAGAATCCTGAGGACTTTATATCATTATAGTTCCTGGAGCAAACTCCCAAGATATAGATGATGGGTATATCTTCTTACTGTGCAAAGGAAACCTCAGTTAAGTGTGTGTGTCAGTGACTCCAAACAGCTTTCCTCCTCTATGTTCCTTTATATAGCATAGAATGATCTGTAAATAATGAAAATATGAAAACAAAGCTTTTTTTTTGAGATTTTAGGCTTGTGTTAAAATCATATGTATAACATTGTATTAAATGGAAGTGAAATCTTCAGCTCTCAGGAACAATACAGTCAATGCTGTAGGCTTCTGTTTTGTCCCATTGTGAACAAAATTAATTGCACATCAACAGGTCCCACACTTTTAACTAAATCAGGGAGAAGGGCTATGTTTCCGTACAAATAAGTAATGTCAATGTGATTATTCAAGTAGAAATCTGGCAGGGTTAGGATGCCTTTGGCTTATGTGATAGTGATGACTGATTAGTCTCTTGTTATTCAAATAACCCTTACCTCTGAGAAAAGACAAGTAATGATATAAGATATACTACAAAGTGACATGGACACTTACTAGATTTCATTTTCCTTTACATACTTTAGTTGTTTGAAAAATTGTGGCCCACAGAAGCTCAAATATTCAAAGGTGTTAGTTTTCCAGGTGGTGAGATGTTAAGAAAGAATTAGGATTTGTATTTTTATTAAAGGAGATTTGTCACTATTCTTTGAAATATCAAAAATCCATCAGGCTCTCTCTCTCTCATTCTTACTCTCTCCTCATTCTCTCTCTGTCTCTGTCTCTTTGTCTCTGTCTCTGTCTCTATCTCTGTCTCTCTCTCTCTCTCTCTCTCTCTTTCATTCTCTGTCTTTCTCTGTCTATGTTTGTTGTCTGTAGTATTGCTTGTGAGCTCTCAGCTACTGCTCTACACATGTGTGCCTGAGTGTTGCCATGGTGTTTACCATCATGTCCTGGAGTCGCCTTCTGAAACTTTAAGACCACAATTAAATATTTCATCTTATAATTTGGTGTGGTCATGATGTCTCACATCATTAGAACAGTAACCAAGACATCCATATTCCAGATAATTTTTTCAATCGTTCTGTATTTATTTCATTAAAGTTACCTTTTGTCCATTGAAAAGTTTTAAGAATACTATTAAAGATACTGAACAAATAGTGCCAGTAGGAGTGGCACTGTTAGGAGGTGTGGCCTTGTTGAAGTATGTGTGACCCTGTTGGAGTAGATGTGGCCTTGTTGGAGGAAATGTAATACTGTGCTTGTGGACTTTGAGGTCGGCTATGCTTAAGCTGTCCCCAGTGTGACACACAGTCTCTATCTTCTACCTGTGTATCAAGATGTAAAACTCTCAGCTCCTTCTCTAGCATTGTGTCTGTCTGAATGCTTCCATATTTCCAGTCATGATAATAATGGAGTAAACCTCTGAAAACAAGTTACAAAGTGTTCAAGAGTTACTGTGATCCTGTAGACTCTTCATGGCAAAAAAACCCAAACTAACACAAACACAAACATTCAAAAACACATTTGATATTTTGACTATTCTTGGCATAGGGAGTGGCACTACTGGGAGCTAATAACCTTGTTGAAGTAAGTTTGGCCTTGTTGAAAGAAATTTATCTTTGTGAACATGGACTTTAATGCCCTCTGCCTAGGTGCCTGAAAGCTAATCATTTCCTAGAACCCTTCAGATGAAGATGTAGTACTGTCAGCTCCAAATGCACATGCCTGCCAGGATCCTGCCATATTCCTACCTTGATGATAATGGACTGAATTTCTGAACCTGTAAGCCAGGGTAAATTGAAAAGTGTCTCTGCTGATAGTTGGTTGCTATTCCAGAAAGACCAAAAGTTATGACGTACCATCCAGAGTCTGAGAATACATTGGTTTAGCTTCTAGCATTTGACAGAAAACAGGATTAACAAGACAATGAGAATATAAAATTTCCTATTTCATAGAGACACATGGGTTATAGATCTGCGGAACTCAAGGTTTCATGGGTGGTATGGTAGGGTGAATAGTGTCTGTATATGAGTGCAGTGTCTGTTCCCAAGTCTGATGTCACACATACACATATGTTCAGTAATGAGTAGAATATCTTCAACACTTGCTCTCTTAGAGTGAAACCCTCTCACCATTTTGACTAGTTTGACTGGTCAATACACTATTGGGATATCTACCTGTCTCCACCCAACAGTGTTGCAGATATGAATAGACATGCCTGGAATTTTACAGAGGTGCTGAGAATACATGAACTCCACTGAGCCATCTTCCCAGCCCCCAGCAGGGTATTGTTTATTGAAATCAATGATCATATCAGTAGAGAAATGAAAACCAACATGACCCTGATATTTTACCTTACCTCCACCTTACACCAACTAAATGAATTTTAAATATAAATTTAATTTATGTCCAAATGAATCCAGATTACATTCTAATGAAAGATAAATTTGGAGTGTATCCAGATGAAAGCTATGTTAGTATATTTTTTGGCCTTTTATATTGAGAATAACCTATATTTTCGGTACACTAGGAGAGCAAATGCATGTAAATGAGTTCAACCAAAGAAAATCTTTGTTCCAGTGAATTTCTTTGTAAAATAAAGTTGAAAATCATGACATTTCAGTTATATATATATAATTTTTTTGAGTATGTTATTATGGGTTCATGTGAGTTTTCTTGGATTCCGATTGCAGAATTAGAGTCTAGGGGACCTGATTATGTGGCACTATTATTTTTTATTAATTAGTTCATTCATTGTCCACCTTCCTACTGTTCCACATCCCATATCTACTGCCCATTCCCTGTCTCCAAGGGAAAGTCCCCATCCTACCGGATCTCTAAACACCTTGATGTCTCTAGTTTGTTGAGAATTTGGTGCATCATTTCTGATTGAATAGAGATCAAGCAGATTTTTTTCTGTGTATGTTTTAGAGACCTTCTGATAGTTCATATATGCTGCCTGTTTGGTTTTCTAGCATTTGGGAGAATTCTAGGTCCATAGCATTTGAGACAACTGGTCCTGTCAGCCTCCTTCAGTCTTTCTCAAATTAAACCAATGGTTCTGTTGATTCTGTCCATTGGTTGTTTGCATACATCTGCATCTGACTGTTTCACCTGCTAATTATTTCTTCATAAGTACAGTCATCCTAGCATTCATATTAAAAGTATCTGAATTCAGAAACATACAGAGGCTGTGTACTGCAAGCAGGTCTTCTGCAAAAGCAATATATAATATAAGTACTAAAATTGATATCAGTGCTCTTCAATATTCTATTCTATGTGATGAAATCTCTCTCTCTCTTTCTCTCTCTCTCTCTCAATATATATATTCCTCTAACTCTTAGTATGAATAAAAATTCTCTTATATTCTCTCCTATAATGGAGATGATATTGGCATGTCATCTGCAACATTCATTCACTTTCCTACACAGTTTGTGCTTTCTCTTAGCAATCAACTAATATCTAAATCACACATGCACTCAGATTACAAAGTAAGGTATCTGAGCTCATACAAACTGTTATTCTGAGTCAGAGTAGGGGGAGGACAATTCCAAACTGTAGTTACGTCCAAGAGCATGGACTTTAACAACTTGTGAATCAGTAGAAGAGACAATGTATAGATGCGTTTGTTTCTTTTGGTTTGGTTTGGTTTAGCTTATTGTGGTTACCCACAATCATTATAAGAAATACAGAGAAACACAAATTAATGCCTGTATCTTGAACTGAATGCAAACAGGGGCCTTAGAACCAACATTATATCTCTGTTACAATATACAATATATATTTTTAGAGATTTTTTTTTATTTATTAGCTATTATACCCACTGCAACAAGTTTAAGAAATATTCCTAGTGACCCAAATAGCAGCTTTATGATTCAGATGCAGATATTTTCACCCAATCAATGGATTGAAGCATCTGACCCCTGTTGTTGAATTAATGAGGTCAAAGATATTAAAGAAGAGGGCATCCCTGTGGTAGGATCCCTGTCTCAATTAAAGTGTTCCCCCAAGATGTCTGAAATTGTGGCCCAACAAAGAGACAGAATGCACCTGCTGATATGAGGCCTCCAACACACATACAGGAGAGGATTGCTGGGAGGAGAACTCTACAATTCCACTCTCCCCACTGGAGGGCATTTAATCTAATGTTTTTTTTTTTATTTTTTTAATTCCTGAGAGTCTCTCACATCCCAGGTCTCTGGTTTACTCTAGAGCGTTTTCTCATTTCCTCCTTCACAAAGTTGCCTGTTTCCATTCTTTTCGCTGGTCTTCATCAATTCAGTCCTGTTTCCCACAACCACAGTACCTGATAAAATTCCTCTATTCTCCTTCTTGTCCCATTTCCCACCCAGGTCTCTCCCTTCCCCTATCTGTATTGATTTTTTAACCTTCTTATCATTTCTAATTATGTTTATGACTAATAAAATAATTGAAGTTTATTTTTTGATTCATTATCTTATTAGTTTCCAAAGGGATGATATACAAATACCAAAGGTACATTGGTTTAATTTTATTTCATTTCATTTGATTTTTGAGATAGGCAGTTAGTATGTTTTGTATTCTCCAGGAAGGTCTAGAGTGTTGAGGTTCAGCATTCTATGCTAGTACCATTACAGGTATGTAAAAACTTACCTGGCTTTAATTGCTTATAATAAAATAGTCACAAAAAATCTATAAACACTATAAAATAAACACTTTCCAGTCTGAGAGATGAAAATATTTCCTGTTCATTTACAAACCTCATTGATAGAAAGTATATTTGTTTCTTGAAACAAACTAAACTGCTAACTGAGTGCCATGATTAGCCCCCTCTCTGGTTTCCAGGCTCTGCCGCTTCTCTCTGTTCCCATTATTATTGATGCTCTCGAACAGGGGAATGCCAGGCCTACGACAGGAGAGTGAGTGGGTAAGGGGAAGGGTTGGGGGAACATACAGGGGAATTTTGGGATAGCATTTGAAATCTAAATGAAGAAAACATCTAATTGAAAAAAAAAAACTTAAGTGTATTCACATATGTACACAGGGACATGTGGCACATATGTACATAATTTAAAATTATCATTTCTTTTCAATACTCTGTTTTTCATTTATTTTATTATTATTAATATATATGGCAATTCTGAAACTTACTTTGTAGACTAGAATGTCCTCAAACTGAGATTTGCCTACCTCTGCCTTCCAAAAACTGAGATAAAAGGTGTGTGCCACCACCACCTGGCTTCCGAAATATTTTTTACTTAGTGGGAGATGTCCATTATTTTTTTCCTGTTAGGATATATCAAAATCATCAAGATGTCATATTTCCTTAATCAATTTATGAGATTAAATCAATCCCTGTAAAAATATTTCAGGTACTTTTGGAGACAGGTAAGTTTACAAGAAACATCATTTAAAAAATATTTTATTTCTGTAGCCAAAACCTTGAGTAGACCTTGCATGCAAACTCTGTAGCTAGCCTTATAACACCCGGAGGCAACTCCACTGCCAGGCATCTAACATTCATAGGATCCGATGATCAGACAAGAGGAAGACACAAAATCTTTCCCCAACACCTTGAGTAGAGGGTAACAGAAAGACACAGGCATGCAGGAACTCCACCAGACCAGTGGTATGGATTGCATCCATTCTGTCTGGGACAGGGCCCTGAGCAGTCCTTGGATGCAAACTCAGCAGCCAGCCCCATAACACCCAGAGGAAGCTCCACTACCTGAAGATCTAACATGGCCAGGGTCAGAGGATCCCAGGAACCTAGGAGCTTAGTCACACCAGGATCTCAAGGTTCCAAAAGCAGCTTGACTCCCAGGATGTCAGACCCACCCAGCATCTCATAATCACAGTATACCGTAATAACAGGATCACAGAGACAGCTAGACTTTGAAGAGTTATGACACAACCAATATCACAGGAAGGACAGTCTGATGTAGACAGGGCATGTAGCACTTGAGATATCCAGATGGTGAGAGGCAAGGATAAGTTAATAAGCAGGAGAAACCAAAGTTATTTGGAATAATCAGAACCCAACACTTGCACCATATCAAGTGGATAACCCAACACACCCTAAAAGTAAGACATGGATCTAAAGTCACTTCTCATAGTGATGATGAAGGACTTTAAGAAGGACATTAGTAACTCT
Source organism: Mus musculus (assembly GCF_000001635.26). Taxonomy (NCBI): domain Eukaryota; kingdom Metazoa; phylum Chordata; class Mammalia; order Rodentia; family Muridae; genus Mus; species Mus musculus. Next base: position 62,303,152 of record NC_000087.7, on the reverse strand, counting down.
CTTAACGAAATGCAGGAGAACACAGATAAACATGTAGAAGTCCTTAAAGAGGAAACACAAAAATCTGTTAAATAGATTCAGGAAAACACAATCAAACAGGTGAAGGAGCAGAACAAAACCATCCATGATCTAAAAATGGAAATAGAAACAATTGACAATTCTCACTTAGGCCATGAAGCTATGGAACATTCCCATTTACTGAGATCCAGAGGAGTAGCCATTTGGAAGATTGTGTCCATAAATGTGAAGGTTGTGCTGAAACTCTTATGAAAATTGAGAACAATTTTAAATATGAAAGAAAAAAACACACAGTAAAAATTCATGTAGGCAAAATTGACAGCCTTCTATGTGTCACAAAACACACAAGCAGAGATTACAATTACAATAATTATTTTTATATCAAGGGGTCAAAACTCCTGATACAATCAATGTCCAAGAAGAGATATTTAGAGCACACACTCACCGGGGACAAACTGTCATGACTGGGACAGCATGGCAGGAAACAAAATGTTGATCTGTTTCATTGAGGGCCAGCATGGGGCCTTCTTATACTTTTGTGGAATAAGCAGCCAAGAGTTAGGTCAGAAATAGCCAGCTCCCTCAATTATGCCAAAGTAACCTATTTCTGCTAGGGAACAGTCCCAAATGTTCCACAAACTTGCTAGACTGTTCCACTAGTTTGAGACACCTGATACTGTGGGAAAATTTCACACCCAATCTTAATGAAACTGAACCAGGCATGTGTAAAATACTTTTTGAAAATAGTTTCATTTCAATTCAGGAAAAAGGACAGAGAGCCCTGCTTTGTAATGGATGGAGTTAGTCTTTAGCTTCCATTGTGCACTCTAAATGAAACATAGTGTAAAAGAAGCAGTTTTCTATGTAGCAAGTAAGGAGTGAAAACAACACACTAATGGAGATAAAATGCAAAGAACCGGGAAATATAGTAACAATTCCAATTGTAAGTGTGAAAAAACAAATATACATATATGTGAGTTGTGCTTGTTATTTTCCTACTGGTTTGATTTTACAGGATAAAAAACAATAGTCTGTCCCTATTGGCCACAGTTTCATTCATCATTGTGTTAGTGGATCCAATCTAGGAATTAATCATCAGGGTTTGACAGCAAAATCCATCGGCTCAATACACCAGACATTAGCTGGAAAGTGAGGTACAAGTAGGTAATGTCCTTTGGTTTCTTCTCTCTGAGTCTGTTATATGGGCGTCCTGTCATTGTTTGTTATTGTTTTTGGTTGTTGTTTTAAAATTTGAAATATTGAATGCAAAAGCAAGTGGCAGGAGCCCAACAGGTCTTTGCATTCTTACTTTCTCCTTTCCATCACTCTCCAATTCTTCCAATCCCCAGCTTTCATTCAAGAAACAATCATCAGAAACAATTGAAAATAAGACTCCATCATCTTTACTTTGTGCTTGCATGTTGGCTGTAATCATCTTGAAAACATTAAAAATCAGGCTAAGATTCTGCCTATGTTTGATAGGGTTTCATTGCTGTGAAGAGACACCATGACTCAGGCAACTCTTATAAAGGAAAATTTAATAGAGGTTGTCTTACAGTTTTAGAGGGTCAGGTCAGTACATTATTATCATGGTGGGAAGCATGGCAACATCCAGGTAAAAGGGGCGATGTAGAAGGAAAGAAGTTTTCTATATCTTAATCTGAAAGCAAACAGGAGGAAGCTTGTGGCCAAAGCAGCAAGGAAAAGCATCTCTCTTCATCACTGGGCAGAGTTTGAGCACTAGATAAAAGCCAGCCTACACAATGATCAAGGCCACATCTGCTAATAGTGCCACTTCCCATGGGCCAAGGGTATTCTAATCATCAAACTGCTACATACCTGCAAACACTCCTGTATGCATGTATGCACACACACACAAAGACACACACACACACACATATACACACACACACTTTCATGCCTATTGCACGTGAGATTGCATAAAAATATATTTGTCTATTTACACATATATTTATTTTTTACTTACTTGCTTGCTTGCTTATTGCTTACTTATTTACTTATTTACTTACTTACTTAGTTTTAAATGTTTTGCTGAAGAACTTTGTACATAAACATAATGAGTTTGAGTAAATCCATCACCATCTTCTCCTCCTTGAATTGCTCTCCATTTCTCCTGTATCACTTTTAGCCTTAATTCCATGCACATTTTAATAAAGACCACTGAGTGAATTTAGTGATGACTACATATGTGGGGTTAGGGAAACACATCCACTGGAACATGGGCAGCCTCTGAGGAGCCAAATCTATGTAGAAAACTGGCCCTCACACCTGCAGCCACTAATTGCCAATTTTTTGGGGTGAAATTTTCTCTGCTCCCCCATCTATTCTTCAAGAACTGTGAGACAGAAAATTTTAAAAAAAGGTGTTGAGATCTGCTTAGAAAGGACTTTAATCTCAGGATATGGGAATCAAAACCAGGTAGAGATGAATTCTCTGCTGATCTGCACAGGAAAGCACAGAAATCTAGGACTATACAGAAATATCCAGTTCCAGAGAAGAAAAACAAAAGAAACAGGGAGGAATTGGGAAGTACAAGTAAGAATTTGAATGTACAGATTGTAAATCCTGTCTCTGGGAATAATAATCAAGATACTTTGAAAGGAACAATCAAGCCATGTTTAAAAGACTGGACACACCATTTGGCATATGTTATATAAATCAGTAAAAATAATTAAAAATGTCTCATTAAAATTCACAACAGTCCCCTTAAGTTTTTTCTTCTGGTTTTCTTCTTTAAATATCTTATTGAATCTGAAGTGATGGCTCAGCATTTCTGAACACTGGCAGCTCATGCACAGCATACACTTGGACTTGCCACATTTCCATAGGCTGTTTACAACTTCTTCTATTTTAGTAACCACAGGGAATCCACACTCCCCCTTCCCATGAGACAATGTATCCATACCTATACAGAGAATTCAAAACAAACAAAATCTCTTCAATCTGTCTCACCAATCATACATTAGGTCCAATGCTTGGGTGCTTTCTGTTTCAGGCTCACAATGATCAATGGTATATACTTTCTAGGTTGTATAACTGCACTTCATTTCTCTACCAGGAACCTTTCCTCAGATTCTGTCCTCATCAAGAATCCCATCTAATACCATCAGACACTTCTATGCATCAGAGGGAACAAGGTCTAGCTGTGTGCCTTGCAGGTTGGGTAGAGCACTGTCAATATCCCTTCTCCTCCAGCAAACCCTCTCAAGGCTCACAACGGTTGTCTTCCAGGATAAAATCTGATTGCCTAAGAGAAGGAGCAAATCATCTCTGCTTGCTCTAATGTCTAAATGACATTGCAGATTAAGAAAAAACCTAGAGCTTCCCCAAGATTCTCAGTCCGGGAGCATTTGGACAATCCATTACTTTCATAGGGTCCAAAATTGTTTGAATTCTACAGACCAATGAATTGTCCCATTAGAAGCCACCTTTCCAGCAGGTAGCAGCAGCTCCAACTGCTGTCTCCAAAGGCAGTTAAACAAAAGCAACCTGAAGAGGCAGGTGAACTGCTCCTGGTCCCACCAAGGTGACTTTGGTTTCTGGTGGGAGGGGGCAATTACATGCTGTGAGAATTCTGTTCTGTTGATGTGCTCACCCACCAAAACACTCCTCTTGGAAAGACCAGGAATGAGTTCCTCTTCCAAAATCCCTCCTCTTGCATGTGGTGTTCATTCCATGGGTGTGGGGAGTAGGCTCTATTCCTTGGGTACTCTGTTTCTAAATGAGGTGACACACAGTGATCACTCTCTCCTACCTTTCACAGATGATTGAGACTCCTAATCTAGACATTATTTTTTTATTTATTTTTTCAATCTGCGAAGGCAGATATGGTTGTTTGTGAACATTACAGTTTGCATGGACACTTCTTATATGTAATACATCAGAGGACAGAAGAGGATACAGCAGCATATGCTGCTGGAGTTACAGGGAGGATGAGAAAGAAAGGGGGGGCAGGGAGTGAGAGGGAAAGAGAGAAACACAGACTGAGACTGAGATACAGAGAGATAGCAATACAGAGAGTGGGGAAGTTAGAAGGAAAGAGAGAGAGGCAGAGAGACAGAGAGACAGAGAGACAGAGAGACAGAGAGACAGAGAGACAGATAGAGAGACAGAGAAACAGTCACAATGTAATTGCTGGAAATTGAAGCCACGACCTGTGTGATAGCAGCAAGTCTGTCAACACATACATTGTCTCTTGAGATTTTGGCTCCAATTTTGAATTGGCCAAGAAAGACCTGATGCTATGTATTCTGGAGTTGACCTTGTGTATACCATCGTATTCCTGGAAACAGTTTCACATCCCAGAACATGACCTTTAATCAGTCTTGATGCATCTCACATATCCTATGCCGAGACACCAAAGGAGACATATGGAAGGTTTCCTGTTGTGGTCTGGTAAAAGGACGCCATTCCTGACAAGAATCTCCAGAAGAATAAAGCCAATACAGTCGAAACAACCTTAGCCCTGGTCAGAGTGAGATACCTGCCTTCTTAAGGCTTCTCAGTACAGCTTTATATAGTGTATTAGCTTACTCTTGGTTAGAATTCACCACAGATCACAAACATCCTATTCAGATTTCTCTCTCTTTATCTATTTTTTTCTTGTTGTAGTGGTGGTGATTTTTTAAGAAAGACTTATAAGAATTAATTTACTCTTAGATGAATTTGGACCTTTTGTGAAAGATTGTGTTCCTACACCATTTTTCGCTCATGAGAAAATGGGGAGGTGGTACATGGCTTAGAGTATAAGATCATTGGCCCCTGTGCACAGGTTACAGGATTCAATTACCAGGGCCCATCTTGTTTGTCACAGCCACAGGTAAGTGCTGTTTCAGGGGATCTGATACTATCTAACTTCTGATCTCTACACGGTCCAGTTTAGTGCACAGGCAGCAGACACACCCCTTCAGGTAAAACATTCATAAAATAGAAATAATGAAAATTCTACAGTTTACCAATTGCCATATAAAACTTGATTTCCAAATGATCACACATACTATTAGGAGAGGACCTCAAAATGTGGATGTAGGTCAAAAATTTTGATATATTTGATACTTATTTTTTCTTTCTTTTCTGTTTTACACCACCTAGGACCCCACATCCCAATGACCTGAGGAGAGTAAGCCAGAGTTCTTCCATAGTCTTTGCTTCAGTTCCTGTCTCCACTTACCAGCTCTGATCAAGGTGTTGTCCAGACTTCCATAGATAACACAGTTTAAAACCTGAAAGTTGAAAACAGATAGAATCCATTACATCATTTGGTAGTTTTGGGTCCCAATTTTTATCTCATTGAAATCAAGACAGGACTGTATGCTTGCAATAATGTTATCTGCCTGTGCTTAAACTTCTGACTAAAAAACTCTTTGTTCAAAACAGTGGAGTGACCGATGAGCATCAGACAGTTACATAGCAATTGTTGCCCTATGAATTTGGATACATCTCTGATTATATTGAAGATTGAAAATCAATTAAATGGTTTTAGTAGTAGGTAGACAGGCACCTAGTGTTGATGTAAAACAAATTCCACAGTAGATCAGTTCTAAAACTACATTATTCTGCATGATATCTCAGCACTATTGAATAGGCAACTGCACAAGCAAAAGAAGAGGAAAAGGAAGAAACACAGGCAGACACAGATGCAGAGGTTGAGAAACAGGCTGAGATAGAGAATGAAGAAGGAGAAAAGGAAGGACAGGCAGAGTCACAGGGACAGTCAAAGGGAGATTCAGAATCAGAGACAGAGTCAGAATGTGTGGTGTGCATGTACCTAGTGTGTGTCTTTCTAATTTTTAGACCTTTTAGGAAGTTACATTTACTCAAGTGTCCTCAGAGATGGGGTGAATGGTTGCAACAAATTTCTCAGATTACAACCAGTATACCAAGACATGGTTTCTGTCTAATTGACCACCCAGACCCAAGGAATACTTATAATAGGAGAGATCCCAGGCTAATGGTTTTCTTTCTTATAATAAGTCTGTCTCTCCCAGTCACAGAATAAAAGGAAATTATGATTCATTGGAAAAGAACACATAAATGGCTCCAGAAACTCAGCCAAGTCTATTAAGATATATATATCTATATATATATATCTATATCTATATCTATATCTATATATATATATATATATATATATATATATATATATATATATATATATATATATATATTATCACAAAGCTCTCACACAACTTTTTAAAAATCCTAATCCTGTACTGGATTCATCTTCTAAGTATACACTGTATGTTATATATAGTATATCATAAAATACTAAATAGGAATATCTAGCTATGTACACTGAATGTATACTGTGAGGAGCTGCCCTTTCAATCTCCATTACAAGATGGCGCTGACATCCGTTGTTCTAACTGGTAAAGAAATAGTCTGTGTATGTGCTGGGGTATTTTTCCATTCTTTGTGCCCTTCCTGTTCTGTGGCGTCATATGGGCTGATAGTGAGCAGCCCTTAGGGTGAAATATGTCTCTAACACTTCTTGTGGTCTATTTAAGGACCGAGTTTCCTGTGTTCTAAGCCTCCTCGCCCAAAAGCTAATCATCTTTCTCTTGAGATGGATTAAAGCTATGCTGCAGAAGGATCTGAGTGTGTCCTGTGTGTGTGTGTTCTCGCCGGTGAGACTCTTTATCATCACAGACACAGTATACTGCATGCACAGACCATTAGTACTGTAACTCCATGGATAAATCATGTTCATGAAGCAACACTAACAGAGATTTACACACAATATTTGCATTTCATTTGTGTTCCCGAGATGAAAATTATTTTCATCAACACACATGGCACTGCATAGAACAGGTATGACTAATATTAAAATAGTAAACAGCTGACTGCAAGAAGTATAGAAATCAGAGTTAGTAAGTCTTTGGTGGAATACTATATTTACATACTCACAACATCCATTAGTGAAGAACTCCTGCTGCATTAACTTTGCACAAGATTTATTGTCAAAACTGGTACTTTTAGTCTGGTGGTTGGTGGTTGGTTACACAAGTTGGTTGTGGTTTGTTAGTAGCCATAATTAAAGGAGAAGAACAAGGAAAGAAATTAAATTCAGAGATTTTCTAATTCCTCTCTAATATACCCTTATTTCTGTCCTATCTAGCGTTAGGGGTTATAAAAAGAAGATCCTAGAAAATATCAAACACCAACTATAAAAATGAATCCTTAATTACTGTCCACCAGAAACCACCAATTGTGAAGAAATACACTTTATCTTCTTTATCATAAGTTTTAAAGGACTCTCTTCAATAGCTTCCTGACTGGACTGTTCTTTTTTCTTCTGTGTTCTTTTTCCTTGTGTGTGTGTGTGTGTGTGTGCATGAGGGTGAGTGTGTGTGACTTCCTTTGCATAATACCTTCCTGTGTTGTTAACCATTCATATTTGCTGTGGATTTACTCACAACAAACAGATAAACTGAATTGTGAGTATCTTCTTTTTTTGGTGTCTGTTTTGTTTTTCTTTTCTGGTGGTGGGTTTAGCATGTATGCAAATCAAACACTACCATCGAGTCACATCTCTAGCTTAGACAGGGATTTGAATTCTTTAACACTAGTTATTTCTCTCCATATTACTGTAACATTATAATGTTTTTATTGTACTCCTGATCTGTTACTGAAATTTTATTTCCATTTATTCCAAATTTATGTAGGTGCTAAGCAACGTCAACCCATTGCTGATATTTTTTGTTAATAAGGCAACTTGATCAATAAATGACTTCTTTTTCTGACTAGTGCCATATTGTGTTTTCTTGAAGACTTGTATCTTAAGCCGGAGCAGAAACTTGTAATGTACACTTGAGGAGGGTTTTTTTTGGGATTTGGTGGTTATTTCAATGTATTAAATGAATGTCAGGTGCCTGATGTTCTATCAGAGTAATGGTGCTCCTTAAGCTACATGTTCATCTTTATGTTCTCATACACTTTTCAGAACAATATTTTTCAGTACCACAGAGCAAATGTTACAGGTTCTTAGCTTTTAAACTCTCAGTAAACACCAAAGTCTCAATTTTGGACTTCAGTGCAACCTCTTCTCTAAAAGCTAGTCAGAGGATGCTTAGTCCTGTGAGCCCAATCCTTTCTTTTTATTCCAAGCATGGAGGGAAAATGGCATGCCCTGTAAGGGTTTTGCAATTAGAGATTCTGAAGTCAGCAGATCATACTTGTCACCCTATTGAGTTTGCTCATCTGTAATAGCAAGTGAAAGAGTGGTAATCAGTACCATGATGGCTCAAAAGAAGTCTAGAACACCACTGCATTCTGCCCCCTTGTGGGTGCCATCCCTGTCACAATTTGAAGAGAAACAGTGCTCCTTCCAGGAAGCTGCAGGGAATTGAACTGCACTCCTCTGCATGCTGTCAGACCCAGCCTCTAGGTCTGGACTGACTCTCCTTAAGGATAGTCACTTACCCTCATGGCCCCAGTCCCTAATTCTCTCTCAGTTCTCCACAAAACAGGAGACTCTCTTTATTTTTTGTGCCAAATGATGTCAGCTTCATTTCCAATATCCTGATAAACTAAACTGGTTGGGTCTTAAAAAATTTCTTTCTCTCAACCACCTATTTACCAGGAAAACTGTCGGTGAGAATGGCTGAGACATCTAGTCTGGGCGAGTTTCCCATGATTAAGGGCAGGGAATATGAAGATAAGGCCAACTTATTAATATACTTCCAAAGTCTAGTTTTAATTGGCATCTCTAATGCTGTGCAGAAGAAATGTGAGATTGTGAGGTGACTTCACAGATTAATATAAGAGGTGAGTCTAGAAAATCAGGAGCTGTCTATTGAGAACAGCACTGGACCATGGCCCTCCTTTGAGGATTTACACTTTAAAGCTGAGATAAACTGTAAAAAAAATATGTCTTTCTGAAATTTATGCCATGGAACGTCCACATAATATCTTAGTTCATTTGTGTGATGTTTTTATACATGGCTGTAAATGCTTTTATGTTAACCTGTGTGTGCTAGTAAGTATTTGCCTTCTTAACATGAAGCTAAAGTCACCTGGGAAGAGGGAACCTCAAATTGGATCTGTCTACATTAGATGAGGCTATAGCCATGTTTATTTGTTTTCTTAGAAAATTTTCTTTAAATTTTCCATCTTATGTGACCTGAAAGTATCCATCTCCCTGTTTATCCTCCTACCATCGAACTCAGAGACACAGTGAAACTAACAGAAGTTATGGGCCAAACGAATTTAACAGATACTTATAGAACATCACCCAAAAACAAGAACACACATAATATGCACTCATTCTTAAGTGTATATTAGGCAAAAAAAAAAACATGGAATTCCCATGATACAATTCATTGATACTATCCATTATCTCTACCTCTGGTCAGGATTATTTTTCTGACTTTTCTTTGCATAGATTCCTGATTCTTGAAGGAGAGAGCTCGATAAAGGCATCCTCTTTAATCTTTAATTCTCTGAGTCTCTCACTCTCTGTGCATTGTCCAGTTGTGTCTTTCTGTGATTATTACCAGTTTTGTAGGAAACTCACCTCTGATGAAGGCTGAGGCATATATACTAACATATGGGTGGAGCCATTAGGATTCATGAGAAGTCATTTTACTGCTGTGGTTATTTAACAAAATTTATGACGGCAGATTTTCACTTAGTGTTTTATGACCTTTCTAGTCTCAGATGCTTGGCCTGATATTTCCCTCCACATTTAACCCTCCTATTTTAGTGTCTTCTTCATTCCTTTATACCACTATATTCTACTTCCCCTTCCTTGGAAGAACTCCTCCTTCTTTATGGTTCCTTACTAGATAGCTCATCTCTGTTACCCTAAATGAAAAACAAACATATATAAACCTTACAAGCTAACTCCATACATAGGTGAAAACATCCAAATTGTGTCATTCTGGGTCTGATTTGACTGTTGGATATTCCCCCCCCTTTTTTTTTTAGATACTTCAGTCCTTCTTTTTTAAAAAATATTTTTATTACGTGTTTTCCTCAATTACATTTCCAATGCTACACCAAAGGTTCCCCATACCCTCCTCCCCACTTCCCTACCCACCAATTCCCATTTATTTTTTGGCTCTAGCATTGCCCTGTACTGGGGCATATAAAGTTTGGTTGTCCAATGGGCCTCTCTTTCCAGTGATGGCTGACTAGGTCATCTTTTGATACAAATGTAGCTAGAGTCCAGAGCTCCGAGGTACTGATAAGTTAATAATGTGGTTCCATCTGTAGGGTTGCAGATTCCTTTAGCTTCTTGTGTACTTTCTCTATCTCCTCCATTGGGAGCCCTGTGATCCATATAATAGCTGACTGTGAGTATCCACGTCTGTGTTTGCTAGGCCCTGGCATAGTCTCACATGAGACAGCTGATTAACAGTTGATGGGAGAGGATCCAGTACTCATTGAGTGGTGCTATCTCTGCAAAGATGGTGATAAAATATATAAGAAAGCAACCTGAGGGTAGTGTTTGAAAAATGGCTCAGTGTTTAAGAGAACTGGCTGCTCTCTTAGAAGGTCAGGATTTGAATCACAGAACTCAGGTGGCAGCTCACAGCCTCATTAAGCTCCAATATCAAGGGACCAAGCTCCCTCTTATGGACTCTGTGAACCCTGGACAAAAAAGGCCCACAGGCATTCACGCAAACAAAACATTTTTATATATACATATATGTTATTAAAATAAAAGTTAAAAGGCATTTTTAAATTTTGTAAGTAGAAAAGCTGAGAAAACTGTGTTGAGAAACAAGCCAATAAGCAATCTTGCTCCATGTACCCTGCCTATAATCCTACATGGGTTCCTGCCCTGATTTCACTGAGTGATGGAGTGTGATGTGGAAGAATAACACAAACTAATCTTTTTAAAAAGAGAAGGGAGGAGAGGGGGATTGGAATGGGGATTTGTTGATGGGAAACTGTGAAGGAAGTTATCATTTAAATTGTAAATAGATAACTAAATTAATGATGAAAAAAATAAGTCCTGTCAAGAACTCCAATGTGACAGTGTGAAACTGCTAATCTACAACCTGCTAAACTCACATGTGTGGGGTGTGGGCATGCAAGTGTTCTGTCTGAGCCTACAGGCCACTTAAATCCTCAAAAACCCTGTGGAGTTCAACCCTGACTTCCTGGCACAGATGATCCCCAAAGTGTATTGGGAAGTGCTTGTGCAGGTAGCAGACACCTCAATCTTGGCCCAGGTACACAAAATATCCAACTAGCTGCTATGAACAGGACAAGATACTTTTGAGGAAGATGTACCCACGTGTGGCTTGAGATTGATGTACTGGATGGTACTCTGCAATGGTCAGAATCCAGTGTTCTTTTCCCCATCATCCACAGGATCACCAATATGCTGTAGAATGATGAGGAGACAGAGAGGTAACCTTGCTAGCCACCACAATGCGATGTGGGAATGGGTATCCAGATGAAGGAAGACCCTCATGAAAGCAGTGGGGAGGGGATGGGATAGAGGGTTTCTGGAAGGGTGGGAAACTGAAAACGGACATCATTTGAAATGTATATAAAGAAAATATACAATTAAAAAAAGACCAACCAAAGAGCACATAGGGCGGGGCCCATGGCTGCAGCTTCATATGTAGCAGAGAATGGCCTATTTGGACACCAGTAAGAGGTGAAGCTCCTGTTCAGGAGAAGGCTCTATACCCCAGTGTAAGGGAATGTCAGGACTAGGAAGTAGGAGTGGGTATTTTGTTGATTACTGAGAGGAGGGATGGCATAGTGGGTTTTCAGAGGGGAAACCAGGGAAGGGGATAACATTTGAAATGAAAATAAAGAAAATGCCTCATAAAATAAAATAAAATAAAACAAAATAGATGGAAAACAACCACCTAGACACAATAAGTTAATAGCAGAATGATAAATAAAAGAAGACAGTGTAGTGGTGCATACCTTTTATCCCTGCTCTTGGTAGGCAGAGGCAGGGGCAGGCAAATTTATGAGTTCAAGGCCAGCCTGAACTCCAGATTGAATTCCATGACAACCAGGGCTAAACAGAGAATCCCTGCCTCGAAAAAACAAAAAACAATAAACAAATAAAGAGAAAATGAATGACACACAGGCATACAGAAGAGGACTGGTCCCAAAGACAGCTCTGTCCTAAATATACTAGAGCACATTGCTTCACAAAATGAATTCTGAACATGCTCTCACATAGGGCATTTGAATATACTTTCTAGGTTAACCCCATATGATCACAAGAAACAAAAGGTAACAAGAAGATCAGAGTCAGAAGTATATCTCAGACTCATGTCAAAGACAGTCTGGGAGGCACACCATGCTTCAGTTTTCAAAGTTCCAGAGAGTGGTTCTCCACCTTTTTAATACTGCGGTTCCTTCATATATATACTTCCTTATGCTGTGTGGTGCCCCAACCGTAAAAATATTTTTTGCTGCTTCATAACTGAAATGTCCTACTGATATGAATTATAACATACATTTCTGACATACAGATAGTCTAGGACAACTCCTGTGAAATTTGTCACAAGGACTAGCAACCTACAGGTTGCCAACCACAGTGCCAGCAACTAGGAAAACTAGCCAGCCCCTTGATTTTTACAATGTTGCCTTCCGTAACTGTGGTAGAATAGATGTGCTCTATTTTAGTGGTCTAAGCATGTGAGGATCTGTAACACTACCTGGAAACACACATACCAAATTGGATGAGGGAGTCTATTTTTTCTGTCCTGGACCTTGCAGGTTTGAGTCAGCTCTAACCAAATAGAAGAGAAAGGATACTGGATGAATTCCTACTCAAAGTCTTTGGAGACAACAGGGATTTTATTGGGTTCTCATGGAGAATGGGAGAGTGTTTGTGCTCCATTAAAAAGGTACTCACATTCACTATTTTGATGCCTTTCTTTCTATTTGAGTGTGCTTTGTACTTTTGTCTGCTATGTGTTGTGTTCTGTGTTCTTTGTTACTAACTCTAGGGTTCTTACCATACTTGGAAAATGAAAGTCAGTTTGAAAACCTTTCATATTTATATTTGTTCTCTGTATTGAAACTCTCTCTCTCTCTCTCTCTCTCTCTCTCTCTCTCTCTCTCTCTCTCTCTCTCTCTCTCTCTCTGAGTTTTCAAGACAGTGTTTCTCTGTGTAGCCATGGTTGTTCTGGAAATCACCCTGTAGACCAGGTTGGCCTCGAACTTAGAAATTCACCTGTCTCTGCTTTTCGAGTGCTGGGATTAAAGGTGTTTGCCACCACCACTTGGAAATATGATTCTTTTAAAAAATTAGATTATGAGTCCTTTGTACCAAAAATAAGATCAAAATTTCAAGGAAGGTACTTTTAATTGAAAATGCATCATTCTGATAAAAAAAAAATGGGGTATTCCATGGAGATACAGAAGTTTGAAAATGACCCAAAAGGTATTGTTCTTCAACTAATTCCTTATCAGCTTGTAATTTTCTGAGGATATTGGCCACTGAGGCTTGAAGTATCAAAAACCCATCAGGCTATCTCTCTCTCATTCTTTCTTTCTCTTTCTCATTCTTTCATCTCATTTTTCTCTCTCCTCATTCTCTCTCTTTCTCTCTCTCTTTCTCTCTTTTTCTCTCTCTATCACCCTCTCTCTCTCTCTCACTCTCTCTCTCTCTCACCCTCTCTCTCTCTCCCTCTCTGTCTCGCTCTCGTTTTAAGCCATTCATCCAGTGGTTGACATCTAATGTTAATCCATTTCTTGTCTATTTCACACAGTGAGGCAATCAATATTGATGATATGACTGTGAAATGGTCCTTCTTACTTTTTTTTCTTTTTCTTTTTTGAGAGAGTCATGCCATAGACTCATTCATAACAGTTTTTCTCTCTAGAATAAGTTTGCATGCTTTAGCACTTGATAATAATCTCGATTGTTGATTTATTTTAATATCTGTGAGTTTCTGCAGTAACTGATTCTATTAGTTAGAGATTAGTTGCTGTGAAAAGACACCATAACCAAGGCCACTCATAAGAGACTCATTTCATTAGGGCTTTTCTACATTTCATTACACGTTCAGAGGTTCACTCCATGATCATCAAGGCAGAAAATATGGCACTGTCTAGGCAGACATGGTGGTGGAGAGGAAGTTTAGAATTATGCACCTTCATCCAAATGCTTCGAGGAAAAACTATGTATTTTGCATACAGGTAGGGTCTCTTCCACACTGGTAGAGCTTTAAAGCCCCAGAGTGATATGCTTCCTCCAGCAAGGCCAGACCTATTCCTACAAGGACACACCTCCTCATAGGCCAACTATATTTAGAATGCCACACTGGTTTCATAGCAACTTGACAAGATCTAGAGTCTTCAAAGAGAAGGAGCCTCAGTTGAGAAGATGCCTCCATAAAATCCAGCTGTTAGGAATTTTCTTAATTGATGGGAGAGCACCCACTCCATTGTGGGTGTTGACATCCTTGTGGTGGTAGTCCTGGGTTCTTTAAGAAAGCAAGTTAAGCAAGATTAGAGGAGCAAGACAATAAGCATCACCACTCCATAGCCTATGAATGAGCCTCTGATTCCAGGATCCTGTGTTGTTTCAGTTTCTGTCCCAACTTCTTTGGTGATAAACAGCAATGTGGAAGTATAAGCTGAATAAAACCTTTGCTATGGAATTTGCTCTTTGACATGGTGAATCCTTACAACAATAAAAAACAGTAAGGTATTCTTAGGGAAAAAAATGTCTAACAGTGCCAATGTCAATGTGTAGACATTTTATTTTTACTTAGAGATAAGCTATACTCATGTACCTACCTGAGATGTAATTGTTCTAGTTTTCTTCTTTCTCACCATGTAGAATACTACAATAAAAAATAACTTGGAAATAAAAAGAATACAGATTGTCACTGAGGAAGACAAAACAGGAAGTTGAGTCAGTAACAGCAAACACTGCTTATTGGCTTGCCACTGTCTTAGCCACTGTTCTATTGCTATGAAGAGACACATATGGTGATGGCAACTATTAGAAAACAAGGCATTCTTTGTGTAGAGAAAGGCCATTGACTTGTTTGAGTTAATTTTATATCCAGCTACTTCACCAAAGCTGTTTATCAGGTTTTGGTGTTCTCTGGAGGAATTTTTAGGGTCACTTATATATACTATCATATCATCTGCAAAAAGTGATATTTTTACTTCCTCTTTTCCAATTTATATCCACTTGATCTCCTTTTCTTGTCGAATTGCTCTGGCTCATTCTTCAAGTACTATGTAATAAACAGGATGAGAAAGAAATTAGGGAAACAACACCCTTCTCAATAGTCACAAATATTAATAAATATCTCGGCGTGACTCTAACTAAAGAAGTGAAAGATCTGTGTGATAAAAACTTCAAGTCTCTGTAGAAAGAAATTAAAGAAGATCTCAGAAGATGGAAAGATCTCCCATGCTCATGGATTGGCATGATCAACATTGTAAAAATGGCTATCTTGCCAAAATCAATCTACAGATTCAATGCAATTCCCATCAAAATTCCAACTCAATTCTTCAACGAATTAGAAAGAACAATTTGGAAATTCATCTGGAATAACAAAAAACCTAGGATAACAAAAACTCTTCTCAAGGATAAAAGAACCTCTGGTGGAATCACCATGCCTGATCTAAAGCTACAGAGCAATTGTGATAAAAACTGCATGATACTGGTATAGAGACAGACAAGTAGACCAATGGAACAGAATTGAAGACCCAGAAATGGACCCACACACCTATGGTCACTTGATCTTCGACAAGAGAGCTAAAACCATCCAGTGGAAGAAAGACAGCATTTTCAACAATTGGTGCTGGCACAACTGGTTGTTATCATGTAGAAGAATGTGAATCGATCCATACATATCTCCTTGTAGTAAGGTCAAATCTAAGTGGATCAAGGAACCTCACATAAAACCAGAGACACTGAAACTTATAGAGGAGAAAGTGGGGAAAAGCCTTGAAGATATGGGCACAGGGGATAAATTCCTGAACGGAACAGCAATGGCTTGTGCTGTAAGATCGAAAATTGACAAACGGGACCTAGTGAAACTCCAAAGTTTCTGCAAGGCAAAAGGCACCGTCAATAAGACAAAAAGACCACCAACAGATTGGGAAAGGATCTTTACCTATCCTAAATCAGATAGGGGACTAATATCCAACATATATAAAGAACTCAAGAAGGTGGACTTCAGAAAATCAAATAACCCCATTAAAAAATGGGGCTCAGAACTGAAAAAGAATTCTCACCTGAGGAATACCGAATGGCAGAGAAGCACCTGAAAAAATGTTCAACATCCTTAATCATCAGGGAAATGCAAATCAAAACAACCCTGAGATTCCACCTCACACCAGTCAGAATGGCTAAGATCAAAAATTCAGGTGACAGCAGATGCTGGCGTGGATGTGGAGAAAGAGGAACACTCCTCCATTGTTGGTGGGATTGCAGGCTTGTACAACCACTCTGGAAATCAGTCTGGTGGTTCCTCAGAAAATTGGTCATAGTACTACCGGAGGATCCAGCAATACCTCTCCTGGGCATATATCCAGAAGATGTCCCAACTGCTAAGAAGGACACATGCTCCACTATGTTCATCGCCACCTTATTTATAATAGTCAGAAGCTGGAAAGAACTCAGATACCCCTCAACAGAGGAATGGATACAGAAAATGTGGTACATCTACACAATGGAGTACTACTCAGCTATTAAAAAGAACGAATTTATGAAATTCCTAGCCAAATGGATGGACCTGGAAGGCATCATCCTGAGTGAGGTAACACATTCACAAAGGAACTCACACAATATGTACTCACTGATAAGTGGATATTAGCCCAAAACCTAGGATACCCAAGATATAAGATACAATTTCCTAAACACATGAAACTCAAGAAAAATGAAGACTGAAGTGTGGACACTATGCCTCTCCTTAGAAGTGGGAACAAAACACCCATGGAAGGAGTTGCAGAGACAAAGTTTGGAGCTGAGATGAAAGGATGAACCATGTAGAGACTGCCATATTCAGGGATCCTCCACATAATCAGCATCCAAAAGCTGACACCATTGCATACACTAGCAAGATTTTATCGAAAGGACCCAGATGTAGCTGTCTCTTGTGAGACTATGCGGAGCCTAGCAAACACAGAAGTGGATGCTCACTGTCAGCTAATGGATGGATCACAGAGCTCCCAATGGAGGAGCTAGATAAAGTACCCAGGGAGCTAAAGGGATCTGCAACCCTATAGGTGGAACAACATTATGAACTAACCAGTACACCAGAGCTCTTGATTCTAGCTGCATATGTATCAAAAGATGGCCTAGTCGGCCATCACTGGAAAGAGAGGCCCATTGGACAAGCAAACTTTATATGCCCCAGTACAGGGGAATGCCAGGGCCAAAAAGGGGGAGTGGGCGGGTAGGGGAGTGGGGGTGGGTGGGTATGGGAGACTTTTGGTATAGCATTGGAAATGTAAATGAGCTAAATACCTAATAAAAAAAATGGGAAAAAAAAGAAAAAGAAGAAAACAGGGCATTTAACTAGAGGCTTGCTTACATTTTCAGATGATTGGACAATCATCACGAGAGGGACCCCATCACTGGAGCAATAGAGAACTATTGATCCTTAGGCAAAGAGATAGATTCTGCCATTGCATTGGCTTCTTGAAAACTCATACCCATCCTTGTTGATACGCCCACTTTCTCCAATGAAGCCACACCTTCTCTTATTCCTTCTAAATTTAAACTCACTGCCACTTTCTGGTGACTAAATATTCATATATATGTGTCTATAGGTGACTTTATTATTCAAACCACCACTTTTCCCATGGCTCGTTCAGCTATTTTTTTTTAAAATACAGCCTAAAAGGCTCCCATTTATTAAGGACTACTGATGAGCTTAGCCACAGTGATGGGCCCTCCCACATCAATCATTAGCCAAGAGAATATCCCATAGACTTACCTAATGAACAAGTAAGTGAATAGAGACTGATCTTCAATTGTTCTCTCTTCTCAGGTAACTGTGGATTGTCAAAATTGGAAAAAAAATAATATCCCATCACAGTAATGTTTAACTTACACCATAACCTACAAAAACATTACTCAACACCATCTATTGCATTCTGCCCCTGCATAGACACACTTCCATGTATGGCATAAGTGAAGGGTGACTACCTCCATCAGCAAGGATACTCAATAATAGGTGACATGAGCTGAATATTTCCTATAGCCTCACAACCCCGAAATTCTACTGTGTGTTACACTTACTGGGAGACTTGCCAATCTGTCCAATTTTATGCCACCAAAGCTATGACAAAAAAAAACTCCTCATAAAGAAATCTAATGAATTTTACTTGATTTCTTTCTCCTGAGGCAACTGAGTATTATCCCTTCATGCTTATATTGGTGTCTGATTCATCTGTAATAAACCCACTACTATTTACAGCTACATCACAGGAGGTATGACAAATACCATCTCCCATGAGTTGGTCAAACCTTTTCAGCAGCTTTTTTTGTAGTATCCTTTCTATAATAAAAAATACATTGATTTCTTTATTTTTAAGTGTGTAATTTAATGATTCTAACACATTTTTATCTCCCTTCCATTTTCCCCTCATTTTCTGCTACTTCATATGATATTGCAATCTATTAAAATACAGTAGTGAATACAGCGGAAAAAACAGTGTGGGAAGAATCAAAGTTCTTTATTACTAAGACAACAGATACACTGGCAGAATCTTCCAGGTACAACTACTTAGTAACTTTCGGTGTAATGTTAGCATGATTCTTCTAGAAAAAAGCTTAAAGAATTAAGGCATGGTTACAATGGACTAGAAAAGTCAGTATCACTAGTGAGACACATTCATGTAAATAATTTTCATCACTGTTCCGATATGCCTAGCAACAAGGAAAACAGGTCCATAGTCACAAGAGTATGAAAGGGGCATGAAGGAGAACAGTTGTCCAACTTATTATTACCCAGTAAGCATCAACACAGGAAGCGACCAAAGACAATAAATAACTTCCAAGACATGTCCCAAATGACCAAGTTCCTTTACAAGTGTCTCACCCCTTCAATGCACACCCATCAATCAATTAACTCATTGATTAAACCCCTCAGGGTCCAATCACTTTTCAGATTGTGTATAGTGTTCTATCTTTGAACATTGTACTTGGGGCCAAAACCTTCATCAAAACCCACGACTGACATAGCAAACCCATTTCACCACACAATTCTTTATGTTACAAAAAGTGATAGGATCTATCTGTCTCTTTAAGGATATCTCTGTATAGCAGTTACAAAAGCAAAACGTCCAGGACAACAGAATCATCACCTCCATGAGGTATT